>NW_028136462.1:0-1495967 GCF_964662115.1 Mustela nivalis
CAGGAAAACCTCTATGCTGGTATTGGAATCCAGGCTTTTGAGGAGACATGCCTGTAATCCAAAGCAATGTATCCGATTATGGCCTAGGGTCCTGTCTGGTTCAATCTTCTTCTCAGGGGACATCCATCTATGGTATGAGTGGAGGTAGATGCTCAGCTGGTATCAGACCGCCCTTGTTTGTCCGGGGCGACCTGCACTATTGGGATGGCCTCAGGGATTTGTAGGATTCTCCAAATTTTACTGTTTTGGACAATGGCATCGGCAGAATTCCCATGGATTGGGTAGGCACAGTCCTAATGTGTGATTCCAGGGGCCCGAGCCTGGAGGGTGTGTGGCCCAGGACTTTGAGGACAGAAGTCTGAAAACACAAAATCAGCTTAGGTTTGGGGACGTAGGTATGGCAGGCCCGATCTATAAACCATGAGAAGTACTCTTCCGGATATAAAGAAAGAGCGAGTCTGAGGCGCTTGCTCAGGCTTTTGTCTCTGGATTTTGTATCAGAGATGGCCGTGGAATGTCGGGGAGGCCTCATGGGCCATGGACGAATCTTCCTCTCTGTGGATTTGGCCCGATCCCAATTGTTTTTCGTCAATCTGTGGAATGGGAGGACTCCTTTCAGGTTTGTTACCTCAGGTGTCCCGCCAAAAGAGGAATTCCAAAGAAGAGCCCTGGGGAAAAGTGAAGGAGAACCCGAACTATGGGTAAAATTTGGGGCCTAGGGGCATGGCAAACCCAATATGCTATCTCTTCATCCAGCCACTGAGAGGCCTTATTGAGGACTGGGATCAGGGTGAGGGTCACAATGTGTGGTTTTGACCAATGTGGCCGCAAACTTGAGCGGGGCCTCATGAGCCACATTGGTTTCAACTACACTGAACGTTGGAAAACATGCCAACCACATGGTTTCTTGCCACGGGAAAGGAGTTGTGATTTCTGCATCACTTTCAAGCCTGGGCAGTGATTGGAGATAAGGTCTAGGTTCTGAAACTTGACAACCGAGGTTGGGAAGAGATGACGACCTAAGACCATGGCGGGTCCGATGTGCTCAGTGAGCGGCCAGCTTTCTGTGTGGGGCCAGGTAATCCAGGCTCAGGCTGTGTCAAAAAGGGCAATAGGGCCCAGGTCAGCCTATATATTTGGGGTACAGTAGAATGGCGTGCAGGTTGATCCTCATTTGGAGTTTCTGGGTAGCCCCAAAGAGCAATGTTTTTCTTCCTGAGGGCAGGAAGAGTGCTGCATTATAGTTCTGGTTTTCAAACTGGAGGCTTGTGGGCCGGTAGTCTGAGGAAGGAAATCTGAGAACAAGCTAGGCTTAGGTTTCTGGGTGAGGACAAGGCAGGAACAATCTACAGACCTGAATCGAGATCTCGTGCTTATGATGTCAGGGCAAGGATCAGAAGATCGCTCAGTTTGGTGTTTCTGTCCCTGATGGCCCTTCATGAAGGGGCGGGGTGGTCACGAGGCCGTGGGGGTTTTCCCACGATGTTAGTTGTGAGAAGCTCCAAACTGCAAAGATTCTTCTGCAGGACAATTGAGACCTGTTTGTTGGCTCCAGGGCAACGATTCCGAGCAGGGTTCTAAGGATGGATGGCTGGGTAGCCCACCTCGCATTCCAATTGTGTCCTAGCAACAAGACAGGTTAGATCTGCTGGATCTGGGGGAACAACCCAGGAGGCTGAGTTGAAATGGACTCTCCTGTGGATGGGTCCTAATGTCTGTTTGTGTCTATGGAGACCTTGGAATGTAGCCGTGGCACTGGGGTCCTGAAGGGTTTTTCCAAACAGAGGCTTTGACACAGCTCCAACGTGCAAGTTTCCCATATGTAGATGAGATGTTTTCTGATGGGTGAGTCAAGAAACAGCCATACGCTTGTATTGGAATCCAGGCCTCTGAGGAGAGATGACTGGATACCCCAGCAATGGATCCGTTTAGTGCCTAGGGGCCTGTTCGTTCCTTTTTACCTCTGGGGAAATCAGTCTATGCGTCTGAGTGCAGGTAGGTGCTCAGATGAGCTCAGATTGCCTCTGTTTGTCCTGGGAAGCCACCACTGTTGGGATGGCCTCCGGCAGTTTGGAGGTTTATCCTATTAGTAGGGTTGTGGCCATTGGAATGGGCACTTACAATTCCCTTGGAGAGGGCAAGTACAGTCCTCAGGTTTGGCTCCAGGGGCCTGAGCCTGTAGGGTGTGTAGGCCAGAGCTGTTTGGACAGTTGTCTGAAAACACAAACGCGGCTTATGTTTCGGGTCATAGGTATGGCAGGACTGATCTACAGACCATGAGGAGAACTCTTCAGGATATGATAAAAGGGCGAGTGTGAGGCTCGTGCTCAAGTTTTTGTCTCTGGATATCGTGTCACTCATGGTCGTGAAATTTCCGGGTGACTTCATGGGAAATGGACGAGTCTTACTCTCTGGGGTTTTGCCCCATCCCAAGATTTTTGGGTCATTCTGGGAATGGAAGAAGTCCGTTTTGTTGTTGTTGTTGATTTGCTTTGTTTTGTTTTTTAACCTCAGGTGTCTCACCAAATGAGGTATTCCAGAGTAGAGCCCTGGGGAGGGCCGACCGGACAACCAGAAATCTGGTTAAAAATTGTGGCCTAGGGACATGTCAAGACCATTATGACATCTAATGGTCGAGCCACTGAGAGGACTTACTAGAGCACAGGACTCACGCTGAGGGTCACAATGCATGTTTATGCCCTCTTCGCACTCAAGAATTGGCGGGGCCTCCGGGTGAATGCTGGTTTCTCCTACACTGAACGTTGGACAACATGCCAACCACAAGGTTTCTTGCCATGGGTAAGGACGAGTTCTGATTTCTGCATCACAGGCACCCCTGGGCAGTGGTTGGAGATAATGTCTAGGTTCTGAAGCCTGAAAAACCGCAGTTGGGAAGAGATGATGACCTAAGGCCTTGGCGGTTCTGATGTGCTCAGTGTGCGGTCAGCTGTCTGGGTGTTGGTCAGGAGGTCCGAGCTCAGGTTGTGTCAGACAGTGCATTAGTGCCCATTTTAGACTATATACTTTGGGTACAGTCGAATGCCATGTAGATTTATCCTCATATAAGGTGCCAGGGCAGCTCATTAGGCCAAATTTTTTTTCTAGAGGGCAGGCAGAGTGCTGCATTGTGGGTCTGGAATTGCAAAACTTCTGGGCTTCGGGGCCGGGAGTGTGAGGAGGGAAGTCTGAGAACACAAGCTAGAATTGGGTTTCAGGGCCAGGGCACGGCAGGTACACCTGTAGATCTGAACCTATATCTCATGCATCTGAAGTCAGGGCGAGGATCAGACGTTGGCTCAGGTTGGAGTTTCTGTGCATGACGGCCCCTTCATGAAGGGAGCGGAATCTCGAGGCCATGGAGGTTTTCCAACGTTGGGAGTTGTGGGATGCCCCCTTCAAGAATTCCTTCTGCGGGACAATTGAGACTTGTTGGGCAGCTCCAGGACATCCCATATGGAATGACTCCAGGGCACTGTTCGAGGATGGATGCCTGGGAAGCCCGCCTCGCATTCCAATTGTCTCCTAGCAACAAGACAGTTTAGATCTGATGGCTCTGCGAGAGAAACCGGGGTGGCTGACTTGAAATGGACTTTCCTGAGGATGGGTCCTAATGTGTGTTTGTGTCCATGAGGGACTTAAAATGGGGCGGTGGCACCGAGACCCTGAAGTATTCTCCTAAGCTTTTGACATAGCTCGATGCACAACGTTCCTTGTGGATACGAGATTTGTTTTGATGGGTGCCTCAGGAAAACCTCTATGCTGGTATTGGAATCCAGGCTTTTGAGGAGACATGCCTGTAATCCAAAGCAATGTATCCGATTATGGCCTAGGGTCCTGTCTGGTTCAATCTTCTTCTCAGGGGACATCCATCTATGGTATGAGTGGAGGTAGATGCTCAGCTGGTATCAGACCGCCCTTGTTTGTCCGGGGCGACCTGCACTATTGGGATGGCCTCAGGGATTTGTAGGATTCTCCAAATTTTACTGTTTTGGACAATGGCATCGGCAGAATTCCCATGGATTGGGTAGGCACAGTCCTAATGTGTGATTCCAGGGGCCCGAGCCTGGAGGGTGTGTGGCCCAGGACTTTGAGGACAGAAGTCTGAAAACACAAAATCAGCTTAGGTTTGGGGACGTAGGTATGGCAGGCCCGATCTATAAACCATGAGAAGTACTCTTCCGGATATAAAGAAAGAGCGAGTCTGAGGCGCTTGCTCAGGCTTTTGTCTCTGGATTTTGTATCAGAGATGGCCGTGGAATGTCGGGGAGGCCTCATGGGCCATGGACGAATCTTCCTCTCTGTGGATTTGGCCCGATCCCAATTGTTTTTCGTCAATCTGTGGAATGGGAGGACTCCTTTCAGGTTTGTTACCTCAGGTGTCCCGCCAAAAGAGGAATTCCAAAGAAGAGCCCTGGGGAAAAGTGAAGGAGAACCCGAACTATGGGTAAAATTTGGGGCCTAGGGGCATGGCAAACCCAATATGCTATCTCTTCATCCAGCCACTGAGAGGCCTTATTGAGGACTGGGATCAGGGTGAGGGTCACAATGTGTGGTTTTGACCAATGTGGCCGCAAACTTGAGCGGGGCCTCATGAGCCACATTGGTTTCAACTACACTGAACGTTGGAAAACATGCCAACCACATGGTTTCTTGCCACGGGAAAGGAGTTGTGATTTCTGCATCACTTTCAAGCCTGGGCAGTGATTGGAGATAAGGTCTAGGTTCTGAAACTTGACAACCGAGGTTGGGAAGAGATGACGACCTAAGACCATGGCGGGTCCGATGTGCTCAGTGAGCGGCCAGCTTTCTGTGTGGGGCCAGGTAATCCAGGCTCAGGCTGTGTCAAAAAGGGCAATAGGGCCCAGGTCAGCCTATATATTTGGGGTACAGTAGAATGGCGTGCAGGTTGATCCTCATTTGGAGTTTCTGGGTAGCCCCAGAGAGCAATGTTTTTCTTCCTGAGGGCAGGAAGAGTGCTGCATTATAGTTCTGGTTTTCAAACTGGAGGCTTGTGGGCCGGTAGTCTGAGGAAGGAAATCTGAGAACAAGCTAGGCTTAGGTTTCTGGGTGAGGACAAGGCAGGAACAATCTACAGACCTGAATCGAGATCTCGTGCTTATGATGTCAGGGCAAGGATCAGAAGATCTCTCAGTTTGGTGTTTCTGTCCCTGATGGCCCTTCATGAAGGGGCGGGGTGGTCACGAGGCCGTGGGGGTTTTCCCACGATGTTAGTTGTGAGAAGCTCCAAACTGCAAAGATTCTTCTGCAGGACAATTGAGACCTGTTTGTTGGCTCCAGGGCAACGATTCCGAGCAGGGTTCTAAGGATGGATGGCTGGGTAGCCCACCTCGCATTCCAATTGTGTCCTAGCAACAAGACAGGTTAGATCTGCTGGATCTGGGGGAACAACCCAGGAGGCTGAGTTGAAATGGACTCTCCTGTGGATGGGTCCTAATGTCTGTTTGTGTCTATGGAGACCTTGGAATGTAGCCGTGGCACTGGGGTCCTGAAGGGTTTTTCCAAACAGAGGCTTTGACACAGCTCCAACGTGCAAGTTTCCCATATGTAGATGAGATGTTTTCTGATGGGTGAGTCAAGAAACAGCCATACGCTTGTATTGGAATCCAGGCCTCTGAGGAGAGATGACTGGATACCCCAGCAATGGATCCGTTTAGTGCCTAGGGGCCTGTTCGTTCCTTTTTACCTCTGGGGAAATCAGTCTATGCGTCTGAGTGCAGGTAGGTGCTCAGATGAGCTCAGATTGCCTCTGTTTGTCCTGGGAAGCCACCACTGTTGGGATGGCCTCCGGCAGTTTGGAGGTTTATCCTATTAGTAGGGTTGTGGCCATTGGAATGGGCACTTACAATTCCCTTGGAGAGGGCAAGTACAGTCCTCAGGTTTGGCTCCAGGGGCCTGAGCCTGTAGGGTGTGTAGGCCAGAGCTGTTTGGACAGTTGTCTGAAAACACAAACGCGGCTTATGTTTCGGGTCATAGGTATGGCAGGACTGATCTACAGACCATGAGGAGAACTCTTCAGGATATGATAAAAGGGCGAGTGTGAGGCTCGTGCTCAAGTTTTTGTCTCTGGATATCGTGTCACTCATGGTCGTGAAATTTCCGGGTGACTTCATGGGAAATGGACGAGTCTTACTCTCTGGGGTTTTGCCCCATCCCAAGATTTTTGGGTCATTCTGGGAATGGAAGAAGTCCGTTTTGTTGTTGTTGTTGATTTGCTTTGTTTTGTTTTTTAACCTCAGGTGTCTCACCAAATGAGGTATTCCAGAGTAGAGCCCTGGGGAGGGCCGACCGGACAACCAGAAATCTGGTTAAAAATTGTGGCCTAGGGACATGTCAAGACCATTATGACATCTAATGGTCGAGCCACTGAGAGGACTTACTAGAGCACAGGACTCACGCTGAGGGTCACAATGCATGTTTATGCCCTCTTCGCACTCAAGAATTGGCGGGGCCTCCGGGTGAATGCTGGTTTCTCCTACACTGAACGTTGGACAACATGCCAACCACAAGGTTTCTTGCCATGGGTAAGGACGAGTTCTGATTTCTGCATCACAGGCACCCCTGGGCAGTGGTTGGAGATAATGTCTAGGTTCTGAAGCCTGAAAAACCGCAGTTGGGAAGAGATGATGACCTAAGGCCTTGGCGGTTCTGATGTGCTCAGTGTGCGGTCAGCTGTCTGGGTGTTGGTCAGGAGGTCCGAGCTCAGGTTGTGTCAGACAGTGCATTAGTGCCCATTTTAGACTATATACTTTGGGTACAGTCGAATGCCATGTAGATTTATCCTCATATAAGGTGCCTGGGCAGCTCATTAGGCCAAATTTTTTTTCTAGAGGGCAGGCAGAGTGCTGCATTGTGGGTCTGGAATTGCAAAACTTCTGGGCTTCGGGGCCGGGAGTGTGAGGAGGGAAGTCTGAGAACACAAGCTAGAATTGGGTTTCAGGGCCAGGGCACGGCAGGTACACCTGTAGATCTGAACCTATATCTCATGCATCTGAAGTCAGGGCGAGGATCAGACGTTGGCTCAGGTTGGAGTTTCTGTGCATGACGGCCCCTTCATGAAGGGAGCGGAATCTCGAGGCCATGGAGGTTTTCCAACGTTGGGAGTTGTGGGATGCCCCCTTCAAGAATTCCTTCTGCGGGACAATTGAGACTTGTTGGGCAGCTCCAGGACATCCCATATGGAATGACTCCAGGGCACTGTTCGAGGATGGATGCCTGGGAAGCCCGCCTCGCATTCCAATTGTCTCCTAGCAACAAGACAGTTTAGATCTGATGGCTCTGCGAGAGAAACCGGGGTGGCTGACTTGAAATGGACTTTCCTGAGGATGGGTCCTAATGTGTGTTTGTGTCCATGAGGGACTTAAAATGGGGCGGTGGCACCGAGACCCTGAAGTATTCTCCTAAGCTTTTGACATAGCTCGATGCACAACGTTCCTTGTGGATACGAGATTTGTTTTGATGGGTGCCTCAGGAAAACCTCTATGCTGGTATTGGAATCCAGGCTTTTGAGGAGACATGCCTGTAATCCAAAGCAATGTATCCGATTATGGCCTAGGGTCCTGTCTGGTTCAATCTTCTTCTCAGGGGACATCCATCTATGGTATGAGTGGAGGTAGATGCTCAGCTGGTATCAGACCGCCCTTGTTTGTCCGGGGCGACCTGCACTATTGGGATGGCCTCAGGGATTTGTAGGATTCTCCAAATTTTACTGTTTTGGACAATGGCATCGGCAGAATTCCCATGGATTGGGTAGGCACAGTCCTAATGTGTGATTCCAGGGGCCCGAGCCTGGAGGGTGTGTGGCCCAGGACTTTGAGGACAGAAGTCTGAAAACACAAAATCAGCTTAGGTTTGGGGACGTAGGTATGGCAGGCCCGATCTATAAACCATGAGAAGTACTCTTCCGGATATAAAGAAAGAGCGAGTCTGAGGCGCTTGCTCAGGCTTTTGTCTCTGGATTTTGTATCAGAGATGGCCGTGGAATGTCGGGGAGGCCTCATGGGCCATGGATGAATCTTCCTCTCTGTGGATTTGGCCCGATCCCAATTGTTTTTCGTCAATCTGTGGAATGGGAGGACTCCTTTCAGGTTTGTTACCTCAGGTGTCCCGCCAAAAGAGGAATTCCAAAGAAGAGCCCTGGGGAAAAGTGAAGGAGAACCCGAACTATGGGTAAAATTTGGGGCCTAGGGGCATGGCAAACCCAATATGCTATCTCTTCATCCAGCCACTGAGAGGCCTTATTGAGGACTGGGATCAGGGTGAGGGTCACAATGTGTGGTTTTGACCAATGTGGCCGCAAACTTGAGCGGGGCCTCATGAGCCACATTGGTTTCAACTACACTGAACGTTGGAAAACATGCCAACCACATGGTTTCTTGCCACGGGAAAGGAGTTGTGATTTCTGCATCACTTTCAAGCCTGGGCAGTGATTGGAGATAAGGTCTAGGTTCTGAAACTTGACAACCGAGGTTGGGAAGAGATGACGACCTAAGACCATGGCGGGTCCGATGTGCTCAGTGAGCGGCCAGCTTTCTGTGTGGGGCCAGGTAATCCAGGCTCAGGCTGTGTCAAAAAGGGCAATAGGGCCCAGGTCAGCCTATATATTTGGGGTACAGTAGAATGGCGTGCAGGTTGATCCTCATTTGGAGTTTCTGGGTAGCCCCAAAGAGCAATGTTTTTCTTCCTGAGGGCAGGAAGAGTGCTGCATTATAGTTCTGGTTTTCAAACTGGAGGCTTGTGGGCCGGTAGTCTGAGGAAGGAAATCTGAGAACAAGCTAGGCTTAGGTTTCTGGGTGAGGACAAGGCAGGAACAATCTACAGACCTGAATCGAGATCTCGTGCTTATGATGTCAGGGCAAGGATCAGAAGATCGCTCAGTTTGGTGTTTCTGTCCCTGATGGCCCTTCATGAAGGGGCGGGGTGGTCACGAGGCCGTGGGGGTTTTCCCACGATGTTAGTTGTGAGAAGCTCCAAACTGCAAAGATTCTTCTGCAGGACAATTGAGACCTGTTTGTTGGCTCCAGGGCAACGATTCCGAGCAGGGTTCTAAGGATGGATGGCTGGGTAGCCCACCTCGCATTCCAATTGTGTCCTAGCAACAAGACAGGTTAGATCTGCTGGATCTGGGGGAACAACCCAGGAGGCTGAGTTGAAATGGACTCTCCTGTGGATGGGTCCTAATGTCTGTTTGTGTCTATGGAGACCTTGGAATGTAGCCGTGGCACTGGGGTCCTGAAGGGTTTTTCCAAACAGAGGCTTTGACACAGCTCCAACGTGCAAGTTTCCCATATGTAGATGAGATGTTTTCTGATGGGTGAGTCAAGAAACAGCCATACGCTTGTATTGGAATCCAGGCCTCTGAGGAGAGATGACTGGATACCCCAGCAATGGATCCGTTTAGTGCCTAGGGGCCTGTTCGTTCCTTTTTACCTCTGGGGAAATCAGTCTATGCGTCTGAGTGCAGGTAGGTGCTCAGATGAGCTCAGATTGCCTCTGTTTGTCCTGGGAAGCCACCACTGTTGGGATGGCCTCCGGCAGTTTGGAGGTTTATCCTATTAGTAGGGTTGTGGCCATTGGAATGGGCACTTACAATTCCCTTGGAGAGGGCAAGTACAGTCCTCAGGTTTGGCTCCAGGGGCCTGAGCCTGTAGGGTGTGTAGGCCAGAGCTGTTTGGACAGTTGTCTGAAAACACAAACGCGGCTTATGTTTCGGGTCATAGGTATGGCAGGACTGATCTACAGACCATGAGGAGAACTCTTCAGGATATGATAAAAGGGCGAGTGTGAGGCTCGTGCTCAAGTTTTTGTCTCTGGATATCGTGTCACTCATGGTCGTGAAATTTCCGGGTGACTTCATGGGAAATGGACGAGTCTTACTCTCTGGGGTTTTGCCCCATCCCAAGATTTTTGGGTCATTCTGGGAATGGAAGAAGTCCGTGTTGTTGTTGTTGTTGATTTGCTTTGTTTTGTTTTTTAACCTCAGGTGTCTCACCAAATGAGGTATTCCAGAGTAGAGCCCTGGGGAGGGCCGACCGGACAACCAGAAATCTGGTTAAAAATTGTGGCCTAGGGACATGTCAAGACCATTATGACATCTAATGGTCGAGCCACTGAGAGGACTTACTAGAGCACAGGACTCACGCTGAGGGTCACAATGCATGTTTATGCCCTCTTCGCACTCAAGAATTGGCGGGGCCTCCGGGTGAATGCTGGTTTCTCCTACACTGAACGTTGGACAACATGCCAACCACAAGGTTTCTTGCCATGGGTAAGGACGAGTTCTGATTTCTGCATCACAGGCACCCCTGGGCAGTGGTTGGAGATAATGTCTAGGTTCTGAAGCCTGAAAAACCGCAGTTGGGAAGAGATGATGACCTAAGGCCTTGGCGGTTCTGATGTGCTCAGTGTGCGGTCAGCTGTCTGGGTGTTGGTCAGGAGGTCCGAGCTCAGGTTGTGTCAGACAGTGCATTAGTGCCCATTTTAGACTATATACTTTGGGTACAGTCGAATGCCATGTAGATTTATCCTCATATAAGGTGCCAGGGCAGCTCATTAGGCCAAATTTTTTTTCTAGAGGGCAGGCAGAGTGCTGCATTGTGGGTCTGGAATTGCAAAACTTCTGGGCTTCGGGGCCGGGAGTGTGAGGAGGGAAGTCTGAGAACACAAGCTAGAATTGGGTTTCAGGGCCAGGGCACGGCAGGTACACCTGTAGATCTGAACCTATATCTCATGCATCTGAAGTCAGGGCGAGGATCAGACGTTGGCTCAGGTTGGAGTTTCTGTGCATGACGGCCCCTTCATGAAGGGAGCGGAATCTCGAGGCCATGGAGGTTTTCCAACGTTGGGAGTTGTGGGATGCCCCCTTCAAGAATTCCTTCTGCGGGACAATTGAGACTTGTTGGGCAGCTCCAGGACATCCCATATGGAATGACTCCAGGGCACTGTTCGAGGATGGATGCCTGGGAAGCCCGCCTCGCATTCCAATTGTCTCCTAGCAACAAGACAGTTTAGATCTGATGGCTCTGCGAGAGAAACCGGGGTGGCTGACTTGAAATGGACTTTCCTGAGGATGGGTCCTAATGTGTGTTTGTGTCCATGAGGGACTTAAAATGGGGCGGTGGCACCGAGACCCTGAAGTATTCTCCTAAGCTTTTGACATAGCTCGATGCACAACGTTCCTTGTGGATACGAGATTTGTTTTGATGGGTGCCTCAGGAAAACCTCTATGCTGGTATTGGAATCCAGGCTTTTGAGGAGACATGCCTGTAATCCAAAGCAATGTATCCGATTATGGCCTAGGGTCCTGTCTGGTTCAATCTTCTTCTCAGGGGACATCCATCTATGGTATGAGTGGAGGTAGATGCTCAGCTGGTATCAGACCGCCCTTGTTTGTCCGGGGCGACCTGCACTATTGGGATGGCCTCAGGGATTTGTAGGATTCTCCAAATTTTACTGTTTTGGACAATGGCATCGGCAGAATTCCCATGGATTGGGTAGGCACAGTCCTAATGTGTGATTCCAGGGGCCCGAGCCTGGAGGGTGTGTGGCCCAGGACTTTGAGGACAGAAGTCTGAAAACACAAAATCAGCTTAGGTTTGGGGACGTAGGTATGGCAGGCCCGATCTATAAACCATGAGAAGTACTCTTCCGGATATAAAGAAAGAGCGAGTCTGAGGCGCTTGCTCAGGCTTTTGTCTCTGGATTTTGTATCAGAGATGGCCGTGGAATGTCGGGGAGGCCTCATGGGCCATGGACGAATCTTCCTCTCTGTGGATTTGGCCCGATCCCAATTGTTTTTCGTCAATCTGTGGAATGGGAGGACTCCTTTCAGGTTTGTTACCTCAGGTGTCCCGCCAAAAGAGGAATTCCAAAGAAGAGCCCTGGGGAAAAGTGAAGGAGAACCCGAACTATGGGTAAAATTTGGGGCCTAGGGGCATGGCAAACCCAATATGCTATCTCTTCATCCAGCCACTGAGAGGCCTTATTGAGGACTGGGATCAGGGTGAGGGTCACAATGTGTGGTTTTGACCAATGTGGCCGCAAACTTGAGCGGGGCCTCATGAGCCACATTGGTTTCAACTACACTGAACGTTGGAAAACATGCCAACCACATGGTTTCTTGCCACGGGAAAGGAGTTGTGATTTCTGCATCACTTTCAAGCCTGGGCAGTGATTGGAGATAAGGTCTAGGTTCTGAAACTTGACAACCGAGGTTGGGAAGAGATGACGACCTAAGACCATGGCGGGTCCGATGTGCTCAGTGAGCGGCCAGCTTTCTGTGTGGGGCCAGGTAATCCAGGCTCAGGCTGTGTCAAAAAGGGCAATAGGGCCCAGGTCAGCCTATATATTTGGGGTACAGTAGAATGGCGTGCAGGTTGATCCTCATTTGGAGTTTCTGGGTAGCCCCAGAGAGCAATGTTTTTCTTCCTGAGGGCAGGAAGAGTGCTGCATTATAGTTCTGGTTTTCAAACTGGAGGCTTGTGGGCCGGTAGTCTGAGGAAGGAAATCTGAGAACAAGCTAGGCTTAGGTTTCTGGGTGAGGACAAGGCAGGAACAATCTACAGACCTGAATCGAGATCTCGTGCTTATGATGTCAGGGCAAGGATCAGAAGATCTCTCAGTTTGGTGTTTCTGTCCCTGATGGCCCTTCATGAAGGGGCGGGGTGGTCACGAGGCCGTGGGGGTTTTCCCACGATGTTAGTTGTGAGAAGCTCCAAACTGCAAAGATTCTTCTGCAGGACAATTGAGACCTGTTTGTTGGCTCCAGGGCAACGATTCCGAGCAGGGTTCTAAGGATGGATGTCTGGGTAGCCCACCTCGCATTCCAATTGTGTCCTAGCAACAAGACAGGTTAGATCTGCTGGATCTGGGGGAACAACCCAGGAGGCTGAGTTGAAATGGACTCTCCTGTGGATGGGTCCTAATGTCTGTTTGTGTCTATGGAGACCTTGGAATGTAGCCGTGGCACTGGGGTCCTGAAGGGTTTTTCCAAACAGAGGCTTTGACACAGCTCCAACGTGCAAGTTTCCCATATGTAGATGAGATGTTTTCTGATGGGTGAGTCAAGAAACAGCCATACGCTTGTATTGGAATCCAGGCCTCTGAGGAGAGATGACTGGATACCCCAGCAATGGATCCGTTTAGTGCCTAGGGGCCTGTTCGTTCCTTTTTACCTCTGGGGAAATCAGTCTATGCGTCTGAGTGCAGGTAGGTGCTCAGATGAGCTCAGATTGCCTCTGTTTGTCCTGGGAAGCCACCACTGTTGGGATGGCCTCCGGCAGTTTGGAGGTTTATCCTATTAGTAGGGTTGTGGCCATTGGAATGGGCACTTACAATTCCCTTGGAGAGGGCAAGTACAGTCCTCAGGTTTGGCTCCAGGGGCCTGAGCCTGTAGGGTGTGTAGGCCAGAGCTGTTTGGACAGTTGTCTGAAAACACAAACGCGGCTTATGTTTCGGGTCATAGGTATGGCAGGACTGATCTACAGACCATGAGGAGAACTCTTCAGGATATGATAAAAGGGCGAGTGTGAGGCTCGTGCTCAAGTTTTTGTCTCTGGATATCGTGTCACTCATGGTCGTGAAATTTCCGGGTGACTTCATGGGAAATGGACGAGTCTTACTCTCTGGGGTTTTGCCCCATCCCAAGATTTTTGGGTCATTCTGGGAATGGAAGAAGTCCGTTTTGTTGTTGTTGTTGATTTGCTTTGTTTTGTTTTTTAACCTCAGGTGTCTCACCAAATGAGGTATTCCAGAGTAGAGCCCTGGGGAGGGCCGACCGGACAACCAGAAATCTGGTTAAAAATTGTGGCCTAGGGACATGTCAAGACCATTATGACATCTAATGGTCGAGCCACTGAGAGGACTTACTAGAGCACAGGACTCACGCTGAGGGTCACAATGCATGTTTATGCCCTCTTCGCACTCAAGAATTGGCGGGGCCTCCGGGTGAATGCTGGTTTCTCCTACACTGAACGTTGGACAACATGCCAACCACAAGGTTTCTTGCCATGGGTAAGGACGAGTTCTGATTTCTGCATCACAGGCACCCCTGGGCAGTGGTTGGAGATAATGTCTAGGTTCTGAAGCCTGAAAAACCGCAGTTGGGAAGAGATGATGACCTAAGGCCTTGGCGGTTCTGATGTGCTCAGTGTGCGGTCAGCTGTCTGGGTGTTGGTCAGGAGGTCCGAGCTCAGGTTGTGTCAGACAGTGCATTAGTGCCCATTTTAGACTATATACTTTGGGTACAGTCGAATGCCATGTAGATTTATCCTCATATAAGGTGCCTGGGCAGCTCATTAGGCCAAATTTTTTTTCTAGAGGGCAGGCAGAGTGCTGCATTGTGGGTCTGGAATTGCAAAACTTCTGGGCTTCGGGGCCGGGAGTGTGAGGAGGGAAGTCTGAGAACACAAGCTAGAATTGGGTTTCAGGGCCAGGGCACGGCAGGTACACCTGTAGATCTGAACCTATATCTCATGCATCTGAAGTCAGGGCGAGGATCAGACGTTGGCTCAGGTTGGAGTTTCTGTGCATGACGGCCCCTTCATGAAGGGAGCGGAATCTCGAGGCCATGGAGGTTTTCCAACGTTGGGAGTTGTGGGATGCCCCCTTCAAGAATTCCTTCTGCGGGACAATTGAGACTTGTTGGGCAGCTCCAGGACATCCCATATGGAATGACTCCAGGGCACTGTTCGAGGATGGATGCCTGGGAAGCCCGCCTCGCATTCCAATTGTCTCCTAGCAACAAGACAGTTTAGATCTGATGGCTCTGCGAGAGAAACCGGGGTGGCTGACTTGAAATGGACTTTCCTGAGGATGGGTCCTAATGTGTGTTTGTGTCCATGAGGGACTTAAAATGGGGCGGTGGCACCGAGACCCTGAAGTATTCTCCTAAGCTTTTGACATAGCTCGATGCACAACGTTCCTTGTGGATACGAGATTTGTTTTGATGGGTGCCTCAGGAAAACCTCTATGCTGGTATTGGAATCCAGGCTTTTGAGGAGACATGCCTGTAATCCAAAGCAATGTATCCGATTATGGCCTAGGGTCCTGTCTGGTTCAATCTTCTTCTCAGGGGACATCCATCTATGGTATGAGTGGAGGTAGATGCTCAGCTGGTATCAGACCGCCCTTGTTTGTCCGGGGCGACCTGCACTATTGGGATGGCCTCAGGGATTTGTAGGATTCTCCAAATTTTACTGTTTTGGACAATGGCATCGGCAGAATTCCCATGGATTGGGTAGGCACAGTCCTAATGTGTGATTCCAGGGGCCCGAGCCTGGAGGGTGTGTGGCCCAGGACTTTGAGGACAGAAGTCTGAAAACACAAAATCAGCTTAGGTTTGGGGACGTAGGTATGGCAGGCCCGATCTATAAACCATGAGAAGTACTCTTCCGGATATAAAGAAAGAGCGAGTCTGAGGCGCTTGCTCAGGCTTTTGTCTCTGGATTTTGTATCAGAGATGGCCGTGGAATGTCGGGGAGGCCTCATGGGCCATGGATGAATCTTCCTCTCTGTGGATTTGGCCCGATCCCAATTGTTTTTCGTCAATCTGTGGAATGGGAGGACTCCTTTCAGGTTTGTTACCTCAGGTGTCCCGCCAAAAGAGGAATTCCAAAGAAGAGCCCTGGGGAAAAGTGAAGGAGAACCCGAACTATGGGTAAAATTTGGGGCCTAGGGGCATGGCAAACCCAATATGCTATCTCTTCATCCAGCCACTGAGAGGCCTTATTGAGGACTGGGATCAGGGTGAGGGTCACAATGTGTGGTTTTGACCAATGTGGCCGCAAACTTGAGCGGGGCCTCATGAGCCACATTGGTTTCAACTACACTGAACGTTGGAAAACATGCCAACCACATGGTTTCTTGCCACGGGAAAGGAGTTGTGATTTCTGCATCACTTTCAAGCCTGGGCAGTGATTGGAGATAAGGTCTAGGTTCTGAAACTTGACAACCGAGGTTGGGAAGAGATGACGACCTAAGACCATGGCGGGTCCGATGTGCTCAGTGAGCGGCCAGCTTTCTGTGTGGGGCCAGGTAATCCAGGCTCAGGCTGTGTCAAAAAGGGCAATAGGGCCCAGGTCAGCCTATATATTTGGGGTACAGTAGAATGGCGTGCAGGTTGATCCTCATTTGGAGTTTCTGGGTAGCCCCAAAGAGCAATGTTTTTCTTCCTGAGGGCAGGAAGAGTGCTGCATTATAGTTCTGGTTTTCAAACTGGAGGCTTGTGGGCCGGTAGTCTGAGGAAGGAAATCTGAGAACAAGCTAGGCTTAGGTTTCTGGGTGAGGACAAGGCAGGAACAATCTACAGACCTGAATCGAGATCTCGTGCTTATGATGTCAGGGCAAGGATCAGAAGATCGCTCAGTTTGGTGTTTCTGTCCCTGATGGCCCTTCATGAAGGGGCGGGGTGGTCACGAGGCCGTGGGGGTTTTCCCACGATGTTAGTTGTGAGAAGCTCCAAACTGCAAAGATTCTTCTGCAGGACAATTGAGACCTGTTTGTTGGCTCCAGGGCAACGATTCCGAGCAGGGTTCTAAGGATGGATGGCTGGGTAGCCCACCTCGCATTCCAATTGTGTCCTAGCAACAAGACAGGTTAGATCTGCTGGATCTGGGGGAACAACCCAGGAGGCTGAGTTGAAATGGACTCTCCTGTGGATGGGTCCTAATGTCTGTTTGTGTCTATGGAGACCTTGGAATGTAGCCGTGGCACTGGGGTCCTGAAGGGTTTTTCCAAACAGAGGCTTTGACACAGCTCCAACGTGCAAGTTTCCCATATGTAGATGAGATGTTTTCTGATGGGTGAGTCAAGAAACAGCCATACGCTTGTATTGGAATCCAGGCCTCTGAGGAGAGATGACTGGATACCCCAGCAATGGATCCGTTTAGTGCCTAGGGGCCTGTTCGTTCCTTTTTACCTCTGGGGAAATCAGTCTATGCGTCTGAGTGCAGGTAGGTGCTCAGATGAGCTCAGATTGCCTCTGTTTGTCCTGGGAAGCCACCACTGTTGGGATGGCCTCCGGCAGTTTGGAGGTTTATCCTATTAGTAGGGTTGTGGCCATTGGAATGGGCACTTACAATTCCCTTGGAGAGGGCAAGTACAGTCCTCAGGTTTGGCTCCAGGGGCCTGAGCCTGTAGGGTGTGTAGGCCAGAGCTGTTTGGACAGTTGTCTGAAAACACAAACGCGGCTTATGTTTCGGGTCATAGGTATGGCAGGACTGATCTACAGACCATGAGGAGAACTCTTCAGGATATGATAAAAGGGCGAGTGTGAGGCTCGTGCTCAAGTTTTTGTCTCTGGATATCGTGTCACTCATGGTCGTGAAATTTCCGGGTGACTTCATGGGAAATGGACGAGTCTTACTCTCTGGGGTTTTGCCCCATCCCAAGATTTTTGGGTCATTCTGGGAATGGAAGAAGTCCGTGTTGTTGTTGTTGTTGATTTGCTTTGTTTTGTTTTTTAACCTCAGGTGTCTCACCAAATGAGGTATTCCAGAGTAGAGCCCTGGGGAGGGCCGACCGGACAACCAGAAATCTGGTTAAAAATTGTGGCCTAGGGACATGTCAAGACCATTATGACATCTAATGGTCGAGCCACTGAGAGGACTTACTAGAGCACAGGACTCACGCTGAGGGTCACAATGCATGTTTATGCCCTCTTCGCACTCAAGAATTGGCGGGGCCTCCGGGTGAATGCTGGTTTCTCCTACACTGAACGTTGGACAACATGCCAACCACAAGGTTTCTTGCCATGGGTAAGGACGAGTTCTGATTTCTGCATCACAGGCACCCCTGGGCAGTGGTTGGAGATAATGTCTAGGTTCTGAAGCCTGAAAAACCGCAGTTGGGAAGAGATGATGACCTAAGGCCTTGGCGGTTCTGATGTGCTCAGTGTGCGGTCAGCTGTCTGGGTGTTGGTCAGGAGGTCCGAGCTCAGGTTGTGTCAGACAGTGCATTAGTGCCCATTTTAGACTATATACTTTGGGTACAGTCGAATGCCATGTAGATTTATCCTCATATAAGGTGCCAGGGCAGCTCATTAGGCCAAATTTTTTTTCTAGAGGGCAGGCAGAGTGCTGCATTGTGGGTCTGGAATTGCAAAACTTCTGGGCTTCGGGGCCGGGAGTGTGAGGAGGGAAGTCTGAGAACACAAGCTAGAATTGGGTTTCAGGGCCAGGGCACGGCAGGTACACCTGTAGATCTGAACCTATATCTCATGCATCTGAAGTCAGGGCGAGGATCAGACGTTGGCTCAGGTTGGAGTTTCTGTGCATGACGGCCCCTTCATGAAGGGAGCGGAATCTCGAGGCCATGGAGGTTTTCCAACGTTGGGAGTTGTGGGATGCCCCCTTCAAGAATTCCTTCTGCGGGACAATTGAGACTTGTTGGGCAGCTCCAGGACATCCCATATGGAATGACTCCAGGGCACTGTTCGAGGATGGATGCCTGGGAAGCCCGCCTCGCATTCCAATTGTCTCCTAGCAACAAGACAGTTTAGATCTGATGGCTCTGCGAGAGAAACCGGGGTGGCTGACTTGAAATGGACTTTCCTGAGGATGGGTCCTAATGTGTGTTTGTGTCCATGAGGGACTTAAAATGGGGCGGTGGCACCGAGACCCTGAAGTATTCTCCTAAGCTTTTGACATAGCTCGATGCACAACGTTCCTTGTGGATACGAGATTTGTTTTGATGGGTGCCTCAGGAAAACCTCTATGCTGGTATTGGAATCCAGGCTTTTGAGGAGACATGCCTGTAATCCAAAGCAATGTATCCGATTATGGCCTAGGGTCCTGTCTGGTTCAATCTTCTTCTCAGGGGACATCCATCTATGGTATGAGTGGAGGTAGATGCTCAGCTGGTATCAGACCGCCCTTGTTTGTCCGGGGCGACCTGCACTATTGGGATGGCCTCAGGGATTTGTAGGATTCTCCAAATTTTACTGTTTTGGACAATGGCATCGGCAGAATTCCCATGGATTGGGTAGGCACAGTCCTAATGTGTGATTCCAGGGGCCCGAGCCTGGAGGGTGTGTGGCCCAGGACTTTGAGGACAGAAGTCTGAAAACACAAAATCAGCTTAGGTTTGGGGACGTAGGTATGGCAGGCCCGATCTATAAACCATGAGAAGTACTCTTCCGGATATAAAGAAAGAGCGAGTCTGAGGCGCTTGCTCAGGCTTTTGTCTCTGGATTTTGTATCAGAGATGGCCGTGGAATGTCGGGGAGGCCTCATGGGCCATGGACGAATCTTCCTCTCTGTGGATTTGGCCCGATCCCAATTGTTTTTCGTCAATCTGTGGAATGGGAGGACTCCTTTCAGGTTTGTTACCTCAGGTGTCCCGCCAAAAGAGGAATTCCAAAGAAGAGCCCTGGGGAAAAGTGAAGGAGAACCCGAACTATGGGTAAAATTTGGGGCCTAGGGGCATGGCAAACCCAATATGCTATCTCTTCATCCAGCCACTGAGAGGCCTTATTGAGGACTGGGATCAGGGTGAGGGTCACAATGTGTGGTTTTGACCAATGTGGCCGCAAACTTGAGCGGGGCCTCATGAGCCACATTGGTTTCAACTACACTGAACGTTGGAAAACATGCCAACCACATGGTTTCTTGCCACGGGAAAGGAGTTGTGATTTCTGCATCACTTTCAAGCCTGGGCAGTGATTGGAGATAAGGTCTAGGTTCTGAAACTTGACAACCGAGGTTGGGAAGAGATGACGACCTAAGACCATGGCGGGTCCGATGTGCTCAGTGAGCGGCCAGCTTTCTGTGTGGGGCCAGGTAATCCAGGCTCAGGCTGTGTCAAAAAGGGCAATAGGGCCCAGGTCAGCCTATATATTTGGGGTACAGTAGAATGGCGTGCAGGTTGATCCTCATTTGGAGTTTCTGGGTAGCCCCAGAGAGCAATGTTTTTCTTCCTGAGGGCAGGAAGAGTGCTGCATTATAGTTCTGGTTTTCAAACTGGAGGCTTGTGGGCCGGTAGTCTGAGGAAGGAAATCTGAGAACAAGCTAGGCTTAGGTTTCTGGGTGAGGACAAGGCAGGAACAATCTACAGACCTGAATCGAGATCTCGTGCTTATGATGTCAGGGCAAGGATCAGAAGATCTCTCAGTTTGGTGTTTCTGTCCCTGATGGCCCTTCATGAAGGGGCGGGGTGGTCACGAGGCCGTGGGGGTTTTCCCACGATGTTAGTTGTGAGAAGCTCCAAACTGCAAAGATTCTTCTGCAGGACAATTGAGACCTGTTTGTTGGCTCCAGGGCAACGATTCCGAGCAGGGTTCTAAGGATGGATGTCTGGGTAGCCCACCTCGCATTCCAATTGTGTCCTAGCAACAAGACAGGTTAGATCTGCTGGATCTGGGGGAACAACCCAGGAGGCTGAGTTGAAATGGACTCTCCTGTGGATGGGTCCTAATGTCTGTTTGTGTCTATGGAGACCTTGGAATGTAGCCGTGGCACTGGGGTCCTGAAGGGTTTTTCCAAACAGAGGCTTTGACACAGCTCCAACGTGCAAGTTTCCCATATGTAGATGAGATGTTTTCTGATGGGTGAGTCAAGAAACAGCCATACGCTTGTATTGGAATCCAGGCCTCTGAGGAGAGATGACTGGATACCCCAGCAATGGATCCGTTTAGTGCCTAGGGGCCTGTTCGTTCCTTTTTACCTCTGGGGAAATCAGTCTATGCGTCTGAGTGCAGGTAGGTGCTCAGATGAGCTCAGATTGCCTCTGTTTGTCCTGGGAAGCCACCACTGTTGGGATGGCCTCCGGCAGTTTGGAGGTTTATCCTATTAGTAGGGTTGTGGCCATTGGAATGGGCACTTACAATTCCCTTGGAGAGGGCAAGTACAGTCCTCAGGTTTGGCTCCAGGGGCCTGAGCCTGTAGGGTGTGTAGGCCAGAGCTGTTTGGACAGTTGTCTGAAAACACAAATGCGGCTTATGTTTCGGGTCATAGGTATGGCAGGACTGATCTACAGACCATGAGGAGAACTCTTCAGGATATGATAAAAGGGCGAGTGTGAGGCTCGTGCTCAAGTTTTTGTCTCTGGATATCGTGTCACTCATGGTCGTGAAATTTCCGGGTGACTTCATGGGAAATGGACGAGTCTTACTCTCTGGGGTTTTGCCCCATCCCAAGATTTTTGGGTCATTCTGGGAATGGAAGAAGTCCGTTTTGTTGTTGTTGTTGATTTGCTTTGTTTTGTTTTTTAACCTCAGGTGTCTCACCAAATGAGGTATTCCAGAGTAGAGCCCTGGGGAGGGCCGACCGGACAACCAGAAATCTGGTTAAAAATTGTGGCCTAGGGACATGTCAAGACCATTATGACATCTAATGGTCGAGCCACTGAGAGGACTTACTAGAGCACAGGACTCACGCTGAGGGTCACAATGCATGTTTATGCCCTCTTCGCACTCAAGAATTGGCGGGGCCTCCGGGTGAATGCTGGTTTCTCCTACACTGAACGTTGGACAACATGCCAACCACAAGGTTTCTTGCCATGGGTAAGGACGAGTTCTGATTTCTGCATCACAGGCACCCCTGGGCAGTGGTTGGAGATAATGTCTAGGTTCTGAAGCCTGAAAAACCGCAGTTGGGAAGAGATGATGACCTAAGGCCTTGGCGGTTCTGATGTGCTCAGTGTGCGGTCAGCTGTCTGGGTGTTGGTCAGGAGGTCCGAGCTCAGGTTGTGTCAGACAGTGCATTAGTGCCCATTTTAGACTATATACTTTGGGTACAGTCGAATGCCATGTAGATTTATCCTCATATAAGGTGCCAGGGCAGCTCATTAGGCCAAATTTTTTTTCTAGAGGGCAGGCAGAGTGCTGCATTGTGGGTCTGGAATTGCAAAACTTCTGGGCTTCGGGGCCGGGAGTGTGAGGAGGGAAGTCTGAGAACACAAGCTAGAATTGGGTTTCAGGGCCAGGGCACGGCAGGTACACCTGTAGATCTGAACCTATATCTCATGCATCTGAAGTCAGGGCGAGGATCAGACGTTGGCTCAGGTTGGAGTTTCTGTGCATGACGGCCCCTTCATGAAGGGAGCGGAATCTCGAGGCCATGGAGGTTTTCCAACGTTGGGAGTTGTGGGATGCCCCCTTCAAGAATTCCTTCTGCGGGACAATTGAGACTTGTTGGGCAGCTCCAGGACATCCCATATGGAATGACTCCAGGGCACTGTTCGAGGATGGATGCCTGGGAAGCCCGCCTCGCATTCCAATTGTCTCCTAGCAACAAGACAGTTTAGATCTGATGGCTCTGCGGGAGAAACCGGGGTGGCTGACTTGAAATGGACTTTCCTGAGGATGGGTCCTAATGTGTGTTTGTGTCCATGAGGGCCTTAAAATGGGGCGGTGGCACCGGGACCCTGAAGTATTCTCCTAAGCTTTTGACATAGCTCGATGCACAAGGTTCCTCGTGGAGACGAGATTTGTTTTGATGGGTGCCTCAGGAAAACCTCTATGCTGGTATTGGAATCCAGGCTTTTGAGGAGACAAGCCTGTAATCCAAAGCAATGTATCCGATTATGGCCTAGGGTCCTGTCTGGTTCAATCTTCTTCTCAGGGGACATCCATCTATGGTATGAGTGGAGGTAGATGCTCAGCTGGTATCAGACCGCCCTTGTTTGTCCCAGACGACCTGCACTATTGGGATGGCCTCAGGGATTTGTAGGGTTCTCCAAATTTTACTGTTTTGGACAATGGCATCGGCAGAATTCCCATGAATTGGGTAGGCACAGTCCTAATGTGTGACTCCAGGGGCCCCAGCCTGGAGGGTGTGTGGCCCAGGACTTTGAGGACAGAAGTCTGAAAACACAAACTCAGCTTAGGTTTGGGGACGTAAGTATGGCAGGCCCGATCTATAAACCATGAGAAGAACTCTTCCGGATATGAAGAAAGAGCGAGTCTGAGGCGCTTGCTCAGGCTTTGGTCTCTGGATTTTGTATCAGAGATGGCCGTGGAATGTCGGGGAGGCCTCATGGGCCATGGACGAATCTTCCTCTCTGTGGATTTGGCCCGATCCCAATTGTTTTTCGTCAATCTGTGGAAAGGGAGGACTCCTTTCAGGTTTGTTACCTCAGGTGTCCCGCCAAAAGAGGAATTCCAAAGAAGAGCCCTAAGGAAAAGTGAAGGGAGAACCCGAACTATGGGTAAAATTTGGGGCCTAGGGGCATGGCAAGCCCAATATGCTATCTCTTCATCCAGCATCTGAGAGGCCTTATTGAGGACTGGGATCAGGGTGAGGGTCACAATGTGTGGTTTTGACCAATATGGCCCGCAAACATGAGCGGGGCCTCATGGGCCACACTGGTTTCAACTACACTGAACGTTGGACAACATGCCAACCACATGGTTTCTTGCCACGGGGAAGGAGTTGTGTTTTCTGCATCACTTTCAAGCCTGGGAAGTGATTGGAGATAAGGTCTAGGTTCTGAAACTTGACAACCGAGGTTGGGAAGAGATGACGACCTAAGACCATGGCGGGTCCGATGTGCTCAGTGAGCGCCCAGCTTTCTGTGTGGGGCCAGGTAATCCAGGCTCAGGCTGTGTCAAAAAGGGCAATAGTGCCCAGGTCAGCCTATATATTTGGGGTACAGTAGAATGGCGTGCAGGTTGATCCTCATTTGGAGTTTCTGGGTATCCCCAGAGGGCAATGTTTTTCTTCCTGAGGGCAGGAAGAGTGCTCCATTATAGTTCTGGTTTTCAAACTGGAGGCTTGTGGGCCAGTAGTCTGAGGAAGGAAATCTGAGAACAAGCTAGGCTTAGGATTCTGGGTGAGGACAAGGCAGGAACAATCTACAGACCTGAATCGAGATCTCGTGCTTATGATGTCAGGGCGAGGATCAGAAGATCGCTCAGGTTGGTGTTTCTGTCCCTGATGGCCCTTCATGAAGGGGCAGGGGGGCCACGAGGCCGTGGGGGTTTTCCCACGATGTTAGTTGTGAGAAGCTCCAAACTGCAAAGATTCTTCTGCAGGACAATTGAGACCTGTTTGTTGGCTCCAGGGCAACGATTCCGAGCAGGGTTCTAAGGATGGATGGCTGGGTAACCCACCTCGCATTCCAATTGTGACCTAGCAACAAGACAGGTTAGATCTGCTGGATCTGGGGGAGCAACCCAGGAGGCTGAGTTGAAATGGACTCTCCTGTGGATGGGTCCTAATGTCTTTTTGTGTCTATGGAGACCTTGGAATGTAGCGGTGGCACTGGTGTCCTGAAGGGTTTTTCCAAACAGAGGCTTTGACACAGCTCCAACGTGCAAGTTTCCCATATGTAGATGAGATGTTTTCTGATGGGTGAGTCAAGAAACAGCCATACACTGGTATTGAAATCCAGGCCTCTGAGGAGAGATGACTGGATACCCCAGCAATGGATCCGTTTAGTGCCTAGGGGCCTGTTCGTTCCTTTTTACCTCTGGGGACATCAGTCTATGCGTCTGAGTGCAGGTAGGTGCTCAGATGAGCTCAGATTGCCTCTGTTTGTCCTGGGAAGCCACCACTATTGGGATGGCCTCAGGCAGTTTGGAGGTTTATCCTATTAGTAGGGTTGTGGCCATTGGAATGGGCACATACAATTCCCTTGGAGAGGGCAAGTACAGTCCTCAGGTTTGGCTCCAGGGCCCTGAGCCTGTAGGGTGTGTAGGCCAGAGCTGTTTGGACAGTTGTCTGAAAACACAAACGCGGCTTATGTTTCGGGTCATAGGTATGGCAGGACTGATCTACAGACCATGAGGAGAACTCTTCAGGATATGATAAAAGGGCGAGTGTGAGGCTCGTGCTCAAGTTTTTGTCTCTGGATATCGTGTCACTCATGGTCGTGAAATTTCCGGGTGACTTCATGGGAAATGGACGAGTCTTACTCTCTGGGGTTTTGCCCCTTCCCAAGATTTTTGGGTCATTCTGGGAATGGAAGAAGTCCGTTTTGTTGTTGTTGTTGATTTGCTTTGTTTTGTTTTTTAACCTCAGGTGTCTCACCAAATGAGGTATTCCAGAGTAGAGCCCTGGGGAGGGCCGACCGGACAACCAGAAATCTGGTTAAAAATTGTGGCCTAGGGACATGTCAAGCCCATTATGACATCTAATGGTCGAGCCACTGAGAGGACTTACTAGAGCACAGGACTCACGCTGAGGGCCTCAATGCGTGTTTATGCCCTCTTCGCACTCAAGAATTGGCGGGGCCTCCGGGTGAATGCTGGTTTCTCCTACACTGAACGTTGGACAACATGCCAACCACAAGGTTTCTTGCCATGGGTAAGGACGAGTTCTGATTTCTGCATCACAGGCACCCCTGGGCAGTGGTTGGAGATAAGGTCTAGATTCTGAAGCCTGAAAAACCGCAGTTGGGAAGAGATGATGACCTACTGCCATGGCGGTTCTGATGTGTTCAGTGTGCGGTCAGCTGTCTGGGTGTTGGTCAGGAGGTCCGAGCTCAGGTTGTGTCAGACAGTGCATTAGTGCCCAGGTTAGACTATATACTTTGGGTACAGTCGAATGCCATGTAGATTTATCCTCATATAAGGTGCCTGGGCAGCTCATTAGGCCAAATTTTTTTTCTAGAGGGCAGGCAGAGTGCTGCATTGTGGGTCTGGAATTGCGAAACTTCCGGGCTTCGGGGCCTGGAGTGTGAGGACGGAAGTCTGAGAACACAAGCTAGACTTGGGTTTCAGGGCCAGGGCACGGCAGGTATCCCTGTAGATCTGAACCTATATCTCATGCATCTGAAGTCAGGGCGAGGATCAGACATTGGCTCAGGTGGGAGTTTCTGTGCATGACGGCCCCTTCATGAAGGGAGCGGAATCTCGAGGCCATGGAGGTTTTCCCACGTTGGGAGTTGTGGGATGCCCCCTTCAAGGATTCCTTCTGCGGGACAATTGAGACTTGTTGGGCAGCTCCAGGACATCCCATATGGAATGACTCCAGGGCACCGTTCGAGGATGGATGCCTGGGAAGCCCGCCTCGCATTCCAATTGTCTCCTAGCAACAAGACAGTTTAGATCTGATGGCTCTGCGGGAGAAACCGGGGTGGCTGACTTGAAATGGACTTTCCTGAGGATGGGTCCTAATGTGTGTTTGTGTCCATGAGGGCCTTAAAATGGGGCGGTGGCACCGGGACCATGAAGTATTCTCCTAAGCTTTTGACATAGCTCGATGCACAACGTTCCTTGTGGAGACGAGATTTGTTTTGATGGGTGCCACAGGAAAACCTCTATGCTGGTATTGGAATCCAGGCTTTTGAGGAGACATGCCTGTAATCCAAAGCAATGTATCCGATTATGGCCTAGGGTCCTGTCTGGTTCAATCTTCTTCTCAGGGGACATCCATCTATGGTATGAGTGGAGGTAGATGCTCAGCTGGTATCAGACCGCCCTTGTTTGTCCCAGACGACCTGCACTATTGGGATGGCCTCAGGGATTTGTAGGGTTCTCCAAATTTTACTGTTTTGGACAATGGCATCGGCCTAATTCCCATGAATTGGGTAGGCACAGTCCTAATGTGTGACTCCAGGGGCCCCAGCCTGGAGGATGTGTGGCCCAGGACTTTGAGGACAGAAGTCTGAAAACACAAACTCAGCTTAGGTTTGGGGACATAAGTATGGCAGGCCCGATCTATAAACCATGAGAAGAACTCTTCCGGATATGAAGAAAGAGCGAGTCTGAGGCGCTTGCTCAGGCTTTGGTCTCTGGATTTTGTATCAGAGATGGCCGTGGAATGTCGGGGAGGCCTCATGGGCCATGGACGAATCTTCCTCTCTGTGGATTTGGCCCGATCCCAATTGTTTTTCGTCAATCTGTGGAAAGGGAGGACTCCTTTCAGGTTTGTTACCTCAGGTGTCCCGCCAAAAGAGGAATTCCAAAGAAGAGCCCTAAGGAAAAGTGAAGGGAGAACCCGAACTATGGGTAAAATTTGGGGCCTAGGGGCATGGCAAGCCCAATATGCTATCTCTTCATCCAGCATCTGAGAGGCCTTATTGAGGACTGGGATCAGGGTGAGGGTCACAATGTGTGGTTTTGACCAATATGGCCCGCAAACATGAGCGGGGCCTCATGGGCCACACTGGTTTCAACTACACTGAACGTTGGACAACATGCCAACCACATGGTTTCTTGCCACGGGGAAGGAGTTGTGTTTTCTGCATCACTTTCAAGCCTGGGAAGTGATTGGAGATAAGGTCTAGGTTCTGAAACTTGACAACCGAGGTTGGGAAGAGATGACGACCTAAGACCATGGCGGGTCCGATGTGCTCAGTGAGCGGCCAGCTTTCTGTGTGGGGCCAGGTAATCCAGGCTCAGGCTGTGTCAAAAAGGGCAATAGTGCCCAGGTCAGCCTATATATTTGGGGTACAGTAGAATGGCGTGCAGGTTGATCCTCATTTGGAGTTTCTGGGTATCCCCAGAGGGCAATGTTTTTCTTCCTGAGGGCAGGAAGAGTGCTCCATTATAGTTCTGGTTTTCAAACTGGAGGCTTGTGGGCCAGTAGTCTGAGGAAGGAAATCTGAGAACAAGCTAGGCTTAGGATTCTGGGTGAGGACAAGGCAGGAACAATCTACAGACCTGAATCGAGATCTCGTGCTTATGATGTCAGGGCGAGGATCAGAAGATCGCTCAGGTTGGTGTTTCTGTCCCTGATGGCCCTTCATGAAGGGGCAGGGGGGCCACGAGGCCGTGGGGGTTTTCCCACGATGTTAGTTGTGAGAAGCTCCAAACTGCAAAGATTCTTCTGCAGGACAATTGAGACCTGTTTGTTGGCTCCAGGGCAACGATTCCGAGCAGGGTTCTAAGGATGGATGGCTGGGTAGCCCACCTCGCATTCCAATTGTGTCCTAGCAACAAGACAGGTTAGATCTGCTGGATCTGGGGGAGCAACCCAGGAGGCTGAGTTGAAATGGACTCTCCTGTGGATGGGTCCTAATGTCTTTTTGTGTCTATGGAGACCTTGGAATGTAGCGGTGGCACTGGTGTCCTGAAGGGTTTTTCCAAACAGAGGCTTTGACACAGCTCCAACGTGCAAGTTTCCCATATGTAGATGAGATGTTTTCTGATGGGTGAGTCAAGAAACAGCCATACACTGGTATTGAAATCCAGGCCTCTGAGGAGAGATGACTGGATACCACAGCAATGGATCCGTTTAGTTCCTAGGGGCCTGTTCGTTCCTTTTTACCTCTGGGGACATCAGTCTATGCGTCTGAGTGCAGGTAGGTGCTCAGATGAGCTCAGATTGCCTCTGTTTGTCCTGGGAAGCCACCACTATTGGGATGGCCTCAGGCAGTTTGGAGGTTTATCCTATTAGTAGGGTTGTGGCCATTGGAATGGGCACATACAATTCCCTTGGAGAGGGCAAGTACAGTCCTCAGGTTTGGCTCCAGGGGCCTGAGCCTGTAGGGTGTGTAGGCCAGAGCTGTTTGGACAGTTGTCTGAAAACACAAACGCGGCTTATGTTTCGGGTCATAGGTATGGCAGGACTGATCTACAGACCATGAGGAGAACTCTTCAGGATATGATAAAAGGGCGAGTGTGAGGCTCGTGCTCAAGTTTTTGTCTCTGGATATCGTGTCACTCATGGTCGTGAAATTTCCGGGTGACTTCATGGGAAATGGACGAGTCTTACTCTCTGGGGTTTTGCCCCATCCCAAGATTTTTGGGTCATTCTGGGAATGGAAGAAGTCCGTTTTGTTGTTGTTGTTGATTTGCTTTGTTTTGTTTTTTAACCTCAGGTGTCTCACCAAATGAGGTATTCCAGAGTAGAGCCCTGGGGAGGGCCGACCGGACAACCAGAAATCTGGTTAAAAATTGTGGCCTAGGGACATGTCAAGCCCATTATGACATCTAATGGTCGAGCCACTGAGAGGACTTACTAGAGCACAGGACTCACGCTGAGGGCCACAATGCGTGTTTATGCCCTCTTCGCACTCAAGAATTGGCGGGGCCTCCGGGTGAATGCTGGTTTCTCCTACACTGAACGTTGGACAACATGCCAACCACAAGGTTTCTTGCCATGGGTAAGGACGAGTTCTGATTTCTGCATCACAGGCACCCCTGGGCAGTGGTTGGAGATAAGGTCTAGATTCTGAAGCCTGAAAAACCGCAGTTGGGAAGAGATGATGACCTACTGCCATGGCGGTTCTGATGTGTTCAGTGTGTGGTCAGCTGTCTGGGTGTTGGTCAGGAGGTCCGAGCTCAGGTTGTGTCAGACAGTGCATTAGTGCCCAGGTTAGACTATATACTTTGGGTACAGTCGAATGCCATGTAGATTTATCCTCATATAAGGTGCCTGGGCAGCTCATTAGGCCAAATTTTTTTTCTAGAGGGCAGGCAGAGTGCTGCATTGTGGGTCTGGAATTGCGAAACTTCCGGGCTTCGGGGCCTGGAGTGTGAGGACGGAAGTCTGAGAACACAAGCTAGACTTGGGTTTCAGGGCCAGGGCACGGCAGGTATCCCTGTAGATCTGAACCTATATCTCATGCATCTGAAGTCAGGGCGAGGATCAGACATTGGCTCAGGTGGGAGTTTCTGTGCATGACGGCCCCTTCATGAAGGGAGCGGAATCTCGAGGCCATGGAGGTTTTCCCACGTTGGGAGTTGTGGGATGCCCCCTTCAAGGATTCCTTCTGCGGGACAATTGAGACTTGTTGGGCAGCTCCAGGACATCCCATATGGAATGACTCCAGGGCACCGTTCGAGGATGGATGCCTGGGAAGCCCGCCTCGCATTCCAATTGTCTCCTAGCAACAAGACAGTTTAGATCTGATGGCTCTGCGGGAGAAACCGGGGTGGCTGACTTGAAATGGACTTTCCTGAGGATGGGTCCTAATGTGTGTTTGTGTCCATGAGGGCCTTAAAATGGGGCGGTGGCACCGGGATCATGAAGTATTCTCCTAAGCTTTTGACATAGCTCGATGCACAACGTTCCTTGTGGAGACGAGATTTGTTTTGATGGGTGCCACAGGAAAACCTCTATGCTGGTATTGGAATCCAGGCTTTTGAGGAGACATGCCTGTAATCCAAAGCAATGTATCCGATTATGGCCTAGGGTCCTGTCTGGTTCAATCTTCTTCTCAGGGGACATCCATCTATGGTATGAGTGGAGGTAGATGCTCAGCTGGTATCAGACCGCCCTTGTTTGTCCCGGGCGACCTGCACTATTGGGATGGCCTCAGGGATTTGTAGGGTTCTCCAAATTTTACTGTTTTGGACAATGGCATCGGCAGAATTCCCATGGATTGGGTAGGCACAGTCCTAATGTGTGACTCCAGGGGCCCCAGCCTGGAGGGTGTGTGGCCCAGGACTTTGAGGACAGAAGTCTGAAAACACAAACTCAGCTTAGGTTTGGGGACGTAGGTATGGCAGGCCTGATCTATAAACCATGAGAAGAACTCTTCCGGATATGAAGAAAGAGCGAGTCTGAGGCGCTTGCTCAGGCTTTTGTCTCTGGATTTTGTATCAGAGATGGCCGTGGAATGTCGGGGAGGCCTCATGGGCCATGGACGAATCTTCCTCTCTGTGGATTTGGCCCGATCCCAATTGTTTTTTGTCAATCTGTGGAATGGGAGGACTCCTTTCAGGTTTGATACCTCAGGTGTCCCGCCAAAAGAGGAATTCCAAAGAAGAGCCCTGGGGAAAAGTGAAGGGAGAACCCGAACTATGGGTAAAATTTGGGGCCTAGGGGCATGGCAAGCCCAATATGCTATCTCTTCATCCAGCCACTGAGGCCTTATTGAGGACTGGGATCAGGGTGAGGGTCACAATGTGTGGTTTTGACCAATGTGGCCCGCAAACATGAGCGGGGCCTCATGGGCCACACTGGTTTCAACTACACTGAACGTTGGACAACATGCCAACCACAGGGTTTCTTGCCACGGGGAAGGAGTTGTTTTTTCTGCATCACTTTCAAGCCTGGGCAGTGATTGGAGATAAGGTCTAGGTTCTGAAACTTGACAACCGAGGTTGGGAAGAGATGACGACCTAAGACCATGGCGGGTCCGATGTGCTCAGTGAGCGGCCAGCTTTCTGTGTGGGGCCAGGTAATCCAGGCTCAGGCTGTGTCAAAAAGGGCAATAGTGCCCAGGTCAGCCTATATATTTGGGGTACAGTAGAATGGCGTGCAGGTTGATCCTATTTTGGAGTTTCTGGGTATCCCCAGAGGGCAATGTTTTTCTTCCTGAGGGCAGGAAGAGTGCTGCATTATAGTTCTGGTTTTCAAACTGGAGGCTTGTGGGCCAGTAGTCTGAGGAAGGAAATCTGAGAACAAGCTAGGCTTAGGTTTCTGGGTGAGGACAAGGCAGGAACAATCTACAGACCTGAATTGAGATCTCGTGCTTATGATGTCAGGGCGAGGATCAGAAGATCGTTCAGGTTGGTGTTTCTGTCCCTGATGGCCCTTCATGAAGAGGCGGGGGGGTCATGAGGCCGTGGGGGTTTTCCCACGATGTTAGTTGTGAGAAGCTCCAAACTGCAAAGATTCTTCTGCAGGACAATTGAGACCTGTTTGTTGGCTCCAGGGCAACGATTCCGAGCAGGGTTCTAAGGATGGATGGCTGGGTAGCCCACCTCGCATTCCAATTGTGTCCTAGCAACAAGACAGATTAGATCTGCTGGATCTGGGGGAGCAACCCAGGAGGCTGAGTTGAAATGGACTCTCCTGTGGATGGATCCTAATATGTTTTTGTGTCTATGGAGATCTTGGAATGAAGCAGTGACACTGGGGCCCTGAAGGGTTTTTCCAAACAGAGGCTTTGACACAGCTCCAACGTGCAAGTTTCCCATATGTAGATGAGATTTGTTCTGAGGATGAGTCAGGAAACAGCCATATGCTGGTATTGAAATCCAGGCCTCTGAGGAGAGATGACTGGATAGCACAACAATGAATCCAATAGTGCCTAGGGGCCTGTTCGTACCTTTTTACCTCTGGGGACATCAGTCTATGCATCTGAGTGCATGTAGGTGTCAGATGGGCTCAGATTGTTCCTGTTTCTCCTGGAGAGTCACCACTATTGGGATGGCCTCAGGGAGTTTGGAGGTTTATCTTATTAGTAGGTTGTGGCCATTGGAATGGGCACATACAATTCCCTTGGAGAGGGCAAGTACAGTCCTCAGGTTTGGCTCCAGGGGCCTGAGCCTGTAGGGTGTGTAGGCCAGAGCTGTTTGGACAGTTGTCTGAAAACACAAACGCGGCTTATGTTTCGGGTAATAGGTATGGCAGGATTGATCTACAGACCATGAGGAGAACTCTTCGGGATATGAAAAAAGGGCGAGTGTCAGGCTCTTGCTCAAGTTTTTGTCTCTGGATATCGTGTCACTCATGGTCATGAAATTTCCGGTTGACTTAATGGGAAATGGACGAGTCTTACTCTCTGGGGGTTTGTCCCCATCGCAAGATTTTGGGGTCATTCTGTGGGATGGAAGAAGTCCGTTTTGTTGTTGTTGTGATTTGCCTTGTTTTGTTTTTTAACCTCAGGTGTCCCACCAAATGAGGGATTCCAGAGTAGAGCCCTGGGGGGTGCCGACTGTACAACCAGAAATCTGGTTACAAATTTGGGCCTAGGGACATGTAAAGCCCATTATGACATCTAATGGTCGAGAGACTGAGAGGACTTACTAGAGGACAGGACTCACACTGAGGGTCACAATGCGAGTTTATGCCCACTTCGCAAACAAGAATGGGCGGGGCCTCATGGTGAATCCTGGTTTCTCCTACACTGAACGTTGGACAACCTGCCAACGACAAGATTTCTTGCCATGGGTAAGGAAGAGTTCTGATTTCTGCATCACAGTCACCCTTGGGCAGTGATTGGAGATAACGTCTAGATTCTGAAGCCTGAAAACGGAGGTAGGGAAGAGATGATAACCTAAGGCCATGGCGGGTCTGATGTGCTCAGTGTGCGGTCAACTGTCTGGGTGTTGGTCAGGAGGTCCGGGCTCAGGTTGTGTCAGACAGTGCATTAGTGCCCCCGTAGACTATATAATTTGGGTAAAGTCGAGTGCCATGTAGATTTATCCTCATATAAGGTGCCTGGGCAGCTCATTAGGCCAAATTTTTTTTCTAGAGGGCAGGCAGAGTGCTTCATTGTCGGTCCGGAATTGCCAAACTTGAGGGCTTCGTGTCCAGGAGTGTGAGGATGGAAGTCTGAGAACACAAGCTAGACTTGTGTATCAGGGCGAGGACACGGCAGGGACCACTGTAGATCTGAACCAATATCTCATGCATCTGAAGTCAGGGCGAGGATCAGACGTTGGCTCACATTGGAGTTTATGTGCATGACGGCCCCTTCATGAAGGGAGCGGAATCTCGAGGCCATGGAGGTTTTCCCACGTTGGGTGTTGTGGGATGCCCCCTTCAAGGATACCTTCTGCGGGACATTTGAGACCTGTTGGGCAGCTTCAGGACATCCCATATGGAATGACTCCAGGGCACCATTCGAGGATGGATGACTGGGAAGCAGGCCTCGCATTCCAATTTTCTCCTAGCAACAAGAGTGTTTATATCTGATGACTCTGCGTGAGCAACAGGAGTGACTGACTTGAAATGGACTTTCCTGAGGATGCGTCCTAATGTGTGTTTGTGTCCATGAGGGCCTTAAAATGGGGCGGTGGCACCGGGACCCTGAAGTATTCTCCTAAGCTTTTGACATAGCTCGATGCAAAAGTCTCCATGTGGAGACGAGATTTGTTCTGATGGGTGCCTCAGAAAAACACCTATGCTGGTATTGGAATCCAGGCTTTTGAGGAGACATGCCTGTAAACCAAAGCAATGTATCCGATTATGGCCTAGGGTCCTGTCTGGTTCAATCTGCTTCTCAGGGGACATCCATCTATGGTATGAGTGGAGGTAGATGCTCAGCTGGTATCAGACCGCCCTTGTTTGTCCCGGGCGACCTGCACTATTGGGATGGCCTCAGGGATTTGGAGGGTTCTCCTAATTTTACGGTTTTGGACAATGGAATGGGCAGAATTCCCATGGATTGGGTAGACACAGTCCTAATGTGTGACACCTGGGGCCCCAGCCTGGAAGGTGTGTGGCTCAGGACTTTGGGGACAGAAGTTTCAAAACACAAACTCAGCTTAGCTTTGGGGAGGTAGGTCTAGCAGGCCCGATCTATAAACCATGAGAAGAACTCTTCCGGATATAAAGAAAGAGCGAGTCTCAGGCACTTGCTCAGGCTTTTGTCTCTGGATTTTGTATCAGAGATGGCCGTGGAATGTCGGGGAGGCCTCATGGGCCATGGACGAATCTTTCTCTCTGTGGATTTGGCCCGATCCCAATTGTTTTTCGTCAATCTGTGGAATGGGAGGACTCCTTTCAGGTTTGTTACCTCAGGTGTCCCGCCAAAAGAGGAATTCCAAAGATGAGCCCTGGGGAAAAGTGAAGGGAGAACCCGAACTATGGGTAAAATTTGGGGCCTAGGGGCATGGCAAGCCGAATATGCTGACTCTTCATCCAGCCACTGAGAGGCATTACCTGAGGCCTGGGATCAGGCTGAGGGACACAATGTGTGTTTGTGACCAATGTGGCCCATAAACATGGGCGGGGCCTCATGGGCCACACTGGTTTCAACTACACTGAACTTTGGAAAAACATGCCAACCACTAGGTTTCTTGCCAAGGCGAAGGAGAAGTTCTGATTCTTGTATCACGTTCACTCCTGAGCAGTGAGTGGAGATAAGGTCTAGGTTCTGCAGGTGAAAACTGAGGTTGTGTAGAGTTGATGGCCTAAATCCATTGTGGGTGTGATATGCTCTGTTTATGGCCAGCTGTCTGGGTGTTGGACTGGAGGTCTGCCCTCAGGCTGTTTCAGACAGGGCTTTAGTGCACAGGCTAGACAGTATAATTGGGGTATGGTCGAGTGGCATGCAGGTTGTTACTCATTTGGCGTTTCTGGTTAGGCCTATAGGGCAACATTTTTCTTCTGGAGGGCAGGCAGAGTGCTGCATTGTTTCTCCAGAATTGCCAAACTGGAGGGGTGTGGCCAGGATTGTGAGGAAGGAAGTCTGAAAACACGAGTTTTGGGACCAAGAGCATGGCAGGTCCACTCTGCAGAGGCTGAATCGAGATCTCCTGCAGGTGAGGTCAGGGCGATTATCAGATGTTGCCTCAAGCTGGAGTTTGTGTCCACGACGGCCCTTACATGAAGGGGGTGGGGGCGTCATGAGGCCAGGGAGGTTTCCCTACGCTGGGAGTTGTGAGCTGCTCCTAACTTCAAAGTTTCCTTCTTCAGGACAGTCGAGTACTATTGGATGGTCCCTTGATGCCCCATACAGAAAGACTCGAGAGCAGGGGCCTAAGCATGGATGCCGAGAAACGCCAACTCACCTTCCCATTGCCTGGTCGAGACAAGGCACGCTCAATCTGCAGGCTCTTGGGTGAGCTACCCAGAAGGCTGAGTTTAAATGGACTCTCCTGAGGATGAGTCATAATGTGGGTTGGTGGCCATGGAGACCTTGGAATGTGGCAGTAGCTAAGGGACTCTGCAGGATTCTCCAACCCGAAGGGCTTGACACAACTCCAACAAGGAAGCTTCCCATGTGGAGATGAGAGGTCTTCTGTCTGGTGCCTCAGGAAAGCCCCGTATGCTGGTCTTCGAACCCAGGCCTCTGAGGAGTGATACCTGGACACCAAAGCAAGAGTTCATAATAGGGCCTAGGGGCCTGTCTGGTTCAATCTTCTGTCTCTGCGGATATCTGTCTATGTGTCTGCATGGAGGTAGTAGTTGCTCATCTTGTGTCATAATGCCAGTATTTGTCCAGTGCGGCTTGTGGTAGTGGGATGTCCTTGGGGACCTTGAGGTTTCTACTATTTTGTAGAGTTGTGGCCAATGGAATGGGCAGTTTCTTAGTAGAGAGCAGGCACAGTTCTGTGGTGTGGCTCCAGAGACACCAGCCTGGAGTCTGTGTGGGCCATGGCTGTGCAGACAGACATCCAAAAACCCTAACTCAGCTCAGGTTTGGGGCCGAGGTTACGGCAGGCCTGATCTACAGTCCATGAGGGGAGCTCCTCTGGATATGAAAGAAGGGTGAGAGGGAGGCAGTCGCTCAGGCTTTTGTCTCTGGATGTTTTGTCCACAGTGGCCGTTTAATGTAGGAGTTGCCTCATGGGTCATAGAAGTCTCCCTCTCTGGTAGTTTGTCCGGCCCCCAAGAGTTTGAGGTCATTCTGTGGGAAGGGAAGTGTCCTGTTTTCTGCTTCATGTGTCCCCCCAGTAGAGGGATTCTAGAGCATAGCAGTGGGTACTGACAACTGGAATACTCGCCCTCTGGTTAAGCCTGGGGGCCTATGGATATGACAAGCCCCATATGCAGGATCTTGGTCCAGCCACTGAGAGGCATTACGTTAATACGGGACTCACGCTGCAGGTCACAATGTATGTCTGTGCCCTAGGCGGCCCTCAAGCACTGGCATGGCCTTTCGGACAATGCAGGTTTTCCCACATTGCTGAAGCCTGAAAACCGAGGTTGGGAAGAGATGACGACCTACAGCCATAGCGGGTCCTATGTGTCCAGGTTGGGGCCAGCTGTCTGGGTGTCGTTTGGGATGTCTTGTCTCAGGCTGTGCCAGACAGGGCATTAGTATACAGGGTAGGCTGTATAATTGCTTTACAATCGAGTGGCATGCATTAGAAAATCATTTGGGGTTTCTTATTAGCAGCATAGGGCAAAGTTTTTCTTCTGGAGGGCAGGCAGAGTGCTGCATTGTGGCTTCGGAATTCCCAAACTGGAGGGCTTGTGGGCCAGGAGAGTGAGGACGGAAGTCTGAGAACACAAGCTAGGCTTAGGTTTCGGGGCAAGGACATGGCAGGCACACTCTGCAGAGCTGAATTGAGATCTCATGCGTCTGAAGTCAGGTCGAGGATCAGACTTTGGCTCAGGTTTGAGTTTCTGTCCATGTTGGTCTCTTCATGAAGGGGGGATATTATGAGCCCATGGGGGTTTTCCCACTATTGGAGTAGTGAGATGCTCCACACCACAAGGATTCCTTCTGTGGGACAATTAAGATTTGTTGGATGGCTCCAGGACGTCTTATAAGGTATTTTTCCAGAACAGGGTTCTAAGTATGGATGCCTGGGCAGCCAGCCTCACATTCCAATTGTCTCCTAGCAACAAGAAACGTTTGATCTGCTGGCTTGGGGTAGCAACAGAGGGGGCTGAGTTGAAATGGACTTTCCTGAGGATGATCTTAATGTTGGTTTGAGTCCATGGAGACCTTGGTATGGGGCAGTGGCACCAGGGCCCTGAAGGATTCTCCTAACCAGAGGTTATGACAAAGCTCCAATGAGCAAGTTTTCCATGGGGAGACGAGATTTGTTCTTATTGGTGCCTCAGGAAACCACCATATGCTGGTATTGGAAACGAGGCCTCTGAGGAGAGATGCCTGGAAACCAAAGCAATGGATCTGATTAGGGCCTAGGGGCCTGTCCGGTTCAATATTCTTCTCTGGGGCATCTGTTGTCTGAGTGGAGGTAGTTGCTCAGCTGGTTTGAGATCACCCCTGTTTGTCCTGGGCGGCCTACACTATTGGGATGGCCTCGGTGACTTTGGAGGTTTTTCCTCATTTGCAAGGTTGTGGCCAATGGAATGGGAAGAATTCCCTTGAAAGGGAAGCACAGTCCTGAGGTGTGGCTCCAGGGACCCAAGTGTGGAGCGTGTGTGGTCCAGGGCTATTTGGACAAAAGTCTGAAAACACAAACTCCACTTAGGTTGTGGGATGAAGGTATGGCCGGCCCGATCTATAGACCGTGAGGAGAACTCTTCGGGATATGAACAAAGGGCGAATGTGAGGTGCTGGCTCATGCTTTTTTTTTTTTTTTTCTGGAATTGTGTCACCGATTGCCATGGAATGTCGGGGTGTCCTCATGGGCCATTGATGAGGCTCCCTTTCTGGGGATTTGACCCGATCCCAAGAGTTTGGGGTCATTCTGTGGGAAGGGAGGAGGCCTTTCTTGTTTTTTTGTTTATTTTTTTATTATTATTATTTTTTTTACCTAAGGTGGACCACCAAAAGAGGGATTCAAGAGCAGAGTCCTGGCGAGGGGCGACTGGACAACCAGACCTCTGGTTAACATTGGGACCTAAGAACATGGCAAGCCCCATATGTGGGCTCTTGGTCCAGACACTGAGAGGCCTTCCTTGAGGATAGGTCTCACACTGAGTTTCACAATGTGTTTTTGTGCCCAAGGAGCCCCTCATTCAGGGCGTGGCCTAATGTACCATGCTGGTTTCTCCTACACTGAACGTTGCACAATATGGCAACCACAAGTTTTCTGGCCATGGGGAAGAAGGAGTTCTAATTTCTGCCACACTTTCACTCTTGGACTGTGATTGGATTTAAGGTCTAGGTTCTGAAGCCTGAAAACTGAGGTTGGGAAGAGATGAAGACCTAAGGCCATGGTGTGTCTGATGTGCTCAGTGTTCGGCCAGCTGTTGAGTGTGGGTTGGGAGGTGCAGGCTCAGGCTGTGGCAGACAGGGAATTAGTGCCCAGGCTAGACTGTATCATTGGGATGCAGTCGAGTTTCGTGCAGGATGGTACTCATTTGTGGTTACTGGGTAGCCCCAGAGGGCAACGTTTTTCTTCTGGAGGGAAGACACAGTGCCACATAGTGGCTCCAGAATTCCCAAACTTGAAGGCTTGTGGGCCAGGAGTGTGAGGAAAAAATTCTGAGAACACGAGCCAGACTTAGATTTCGGGGTGAGGGGACGGCAGGCACCCTCTGCAGAGATGATTCGAGATCCCGTATGCCTGAAGACAGAGCTAGGATCAGACGTTGGCTTACGTCGGAGTTTCTGTCCATGACGGCCCCTTCATGAAGGGGACGGTGTCACGAGGACATGGAGGTTTTCCCACGATGGGAATTGTGAGATGCTCCAAACCACAATGATTCCTTCTGTGGGACAGTCGAGACCTGTTGGATGGCTCCAGGACATCCCATAAGGAAGTTATTCAGAGCAGGGTTCTAAGGATGGATGCCTGGGCAGCCTGCCTCCCATTCCAGGTGTCTCATAGCGCCAAGGCAAGTTCGATCTGCTGGATCTAGGGGAGCAACCGAGGCGGGTGTTTTGAAATGGGTGCGTTGAGGATGGGTCATAATGTGCATTTGAGTCCATGTAGACCTTGGAATGGGGTGCTTGATCCGGGGCCTTGAGGGATGTTCATAACCGGAGGTTTTGATGGGTTCTAAAGAGTACGTTTCCTATGTATAGAAGAGAATTGTTTTGATGAGTGCCTAAGGAATCTCCCATATGCTGGTATTGGAAACCAGGACTCTGAGGAGAGATGACTGGAAACAAAAGCAATCGAGATGATTAGGGCATAGGTGCCTGTCCGGTTCAATCTCTTTCCTGAGGATACGTGTCTAAGGATCTGAGGGGATGTAGTTGCTCAGCTTGTGTCAGATCGCCCCTGTTTGTCCTGGGCAGCCTATAATATTGGGATGGCTTCGGGACTTTGGAGTTTCTCCTAATCTATAGGGTTGTGGCCAATGGAATGGGCAGAAATCCCCTGGAGAGGGCAGGCACAGTTCTGAGTTTGGCTCTAGGGGCCCAGCCTTGAGGCTGTGTGGGCCAGGCCTGTGGGGACAAAAGTCTGAAAACACAAACTCTGCTTAGGATTGGGGACATAGGTATGGCACGCCCAATCTACAGACCGTGATAACACTTAGGGATATGAAAAAGGGTGAGTTTGAGGTGCTTGCTCAGGTTTTGTCTCTGGATTTGTGTCAACAATGTGGGTGGAATGCTGGCGTGGCCTCATGGGTTGTGGATGGCTTTCCTTCTCTGAGGATTTGACCCGATCCCAAGAGTTTGGGTACATTCTGTGGGATGGGGGGAGTCTTTTCTGTTTTTTATTTTATTTTATTTTATATTTTATTTTATGGACCTCAAGTGTCCCAATAAAAGAGGGATTCCAGAGCAGAGTCCTTGGGAGGGACAACTGGATATCCCCACCTCTGTTTAAGTTTGGGGGCCTAGGGGCATGGCAAGTCCAATAGGCGGGCTCTTGATTCAGACACTGAGAGGCCTTCCTTGAGGACAGGGCTCATGCTGAGGTTCACAATGCCTATTTGTGCCCAACAAGGCCCTCAAGCAGGGGAAGTGCCTCATGGGCCACGCTAGATTCTTCCACACTGAACGTTGGAGAATATGCCAACCACAAGGTTTCCAGCCATGGCGAAGGAAGAGTTGTGGTTTCTGCATCACGTTCACCCCTGGACAGTGTTTGGAGTTTAGGTCTAGGTTCTGAAACCCGAAAACTGAGGTTGGAAGAGATGAAGACCTAAGGACCTGATGGGTCCAATGTGCTCAGTGTGCGGCCAGCTGTAGAGCGTAGGTCTGGAGGTGTGGGCTCATGCTGTGTCAGACAAGGCATTAGACAGGGTAGACTGCATATTTGGGGTGCAGTCGAGTGGCGTTCAGTTGATCCTTATTCGGGTTTCTAGGTAGCTCCATAAGGCAACGTTTTTCTTCTGGAGGGCAGGCAGTGTGCTGCATTATGGCCCCAGTATTGCCAATCTGTAGGGCTTTGGGGGCAGGGGTGTGAGGAGGGTAGTCTGAGAACACAAGCTAGGCTTAGTTTTGGGGGTGAGTGCACAGAAGGCACACTCTGCAGAGCTGAATCAAGATCTCATGCACCTGAAGTCAGGGCGAATATCAGACGTTTGCTCAGGTTTGAGTTTCTGTCCATGATGGCCCCTTTATAAAGTGGAGCGTCTCAAGAGGCCATGTAGATTTTCCCACAATGGGAGTTGTGAGATGCTCCAGACTGCAAAGATTCCTTCTGTGGGACACTTGAGACCTGTTGGATGGCACTAGGATGTCCCATGTGGAACGACTCCAGAGTAGGGTTCTAAGGATGGATGCCTGGGCAGCCCGCCTCCCATTCTAGTTGTCTCCTAGCAACAAGGCAGGTTTGATCTGCAGGCCCTGGGGGAGAAACCAAGGGGGTTGAGTTGACATGGACTCTCCCGACAATAGATCATAATGTGGGTTTAAGTCCATGGAGACCTTGGAATGGGGCGCTTGATCCGGGGCCCTGAAAGATTCTCCTAAACAGAGGTTTTTATAGAGCTCCAAAGAGTACATTTCCTATGTGGAGATGAGATTTTTCTGATGAGTGCCTCAGTAATCCCCCGTATTCTGGTATTGGAAACCAGGCCTCTGAGGAGAGATGCCTGGAAACAAAAGCAATGGATCTGATTAGAGCCTAAGTGCCTGTCCAGTTCAATCTCATTCTATGGGGATATCTGTCTCTGGGTCTGAGTGGAGGTAGTTTCCTAACTTGTGAAAGATCATCCCTGTTTGTCCTGGGCAGCCAACACTATTGGGATGGCCTCGGGGAGTTTGGAGGATTCTCCTAATCTATAGGGTTGTGGCCAATGGAAATGGCAGAATTCCCCTGGAGAGGGAAGCCACAGTCCTGAGGTGTGTCTCCAGGGGCCCCAGCTTGGACGGTGTGTGGGCCAGGCCTGTGGGGACAGAAGTCTGAAAACACAAACTCAGCTTAGGTTTGGGGATGTATGTATGAAGGCTCGATCTACAGACAGTAAGAATTTTCCGTGCTATGAACAAAGGGCGAGTATGTGGCGCTTGCTCAAGCTTTTGTCTCTGGATTTTGTGTCAACGGTGGCCGTGGAATGTCGGGGTGTCCTCAAGGGCCATGGACAATTCTTTCTCTGGTGATTTGGCCTGATCACAAGGGGTTGGGATCATTCTGTGGATGGGAAGAGTCCTTTCTGTATTTTTTTTTTTTTTTACCTCAGGTGTTCCACCAAATAGGGATTCCAGAGTAGAGCCCTGTGTAGGGGTGACTAGACATCTCGAACTCTGGTTGAGATTGGGGGACTAGGGGCTTGGCAAGCCCCATATGTGGGCTGTTGTTCCAGTCACTAAGAGGCTTTACATGAGGATAGGGCTCACGCTGAGGGTCACAATGTGTTTTTGTGCAAATTGTGGCCCTCAGGGATAGGTGGGGCCTCATAGTCCATGCTGCTTTCTCCTACTATGAACAATGGACAACATGCCAACCACTAGGTTACTTGCCAAGGCGAAGGAGAAGTTCTGATTCTTGCATCACGTTCACTCCTGAGCAGTGAGTGGAGATAAGGCCTAGGTTCTGCAGGTGAAAACTGAGGTTGGGTAGAGATGATGGCCTAAAGCCATTGTGGGTGTGATATGCTCTGTGTACGGCCAGCTTTCTGGGTGTTGGACTGGAGGTCTGCCCTCAGGCTGTGTCAGACAGGGCTTTAGTGCACAGGCTAGACTGTATAATTGGGGTATGGTCGCGTGGCATGCAGGTTGTTACTCATTTGGCGTTTCCGGTTAGCCCTATAGGGCAACATTTTTCTTCTGGAGGGCAGGCAGAGTGCTGCATTGTGTCTCCAGAATTGCCAAACTGGAGGGGTGTGGCCAGGATTGTGAGGAAGGAAGTCTGAAAACACAAGCTAGCACGAGTTTTGGGGCCAAGAGCATGGCAGGCCCACTCTGCAGAGGCTGAATCGAGATCTCCTGCAGGTGAGGTCAGGGCGAGTATCAGATGTTGCCTCAAGCTGGAGTTTGTGTCCATGACGGCCCCTTCCTGAAGGGGGTGGGGGCGTCATGAGGCCAGGGAGGTTTCCCTACGCTGGGAGTTGTGAGCTGCTCCAAACTTCAAAGTTTCCTTCTTCAGGACAGTCGAGTACTATTGGATGGTCCCTTGATGCCCCATACAAAAAGACTCGAGAGCAGGGGCCTAAGCATGGATGCCGAGACACGCCAACTCACCTTCCCATTGCCTGGTCGAGACAAGACACGCTCAATCTGCGGGCTCTTGGGTGAGCTACCCATAAGGCTGAGTTTAAATGGACTCTCCTGAGGATGAGTCATAATGTGGGTTGGTGGCCATGGAGACCTTGGAATGTGGCAGTAGCTAAGGGACTCTGCAGGATTCTCCAACCCGAAGGGCTTGACACAACTCCAACAAGGAAGCTTCCCATGTGGAGAGGAGAGGTCTTCTGTCTGGTGCCTCAGGAAAGCCCCGTATGCTGGTCTTCGAACCCAGGCCTCTGAGGAGTGATACCTGGACACCAAAGCAAGAGTTCATAATAGGGCGTAGGGGCCTGTCTGGTTCAATCTTCTGTCTCTGCGGATATCTGTCTATGTGTCTGCATGGAGGTAGTAGTTGCTCAGCTTGTGTCATAATGCCCCTATTTGTCCAGTGCGGCTTGCGGTAGTGGGATGTCCTTGGGGACCTTGAGGTTTCTACTATTTTGTAGAGTTGTGGCCAATGGAATGGGCAGTTTCTTAGGAGAGAGCAGGCACAGTTCTGTGGTGTGGCTCCAGAGACCCCAGCCTGGAGTCTGTGTGGGCCATGGCTGTGCAGACAGACATCCAAAAACCCTAACTCAGCTCAGGTTTGGGGCCGAGGTTACGGCAGGCCTGATCTACAGTCCATGAGGGGAGCTCCTCTGGATATGAAAGAAGGGTGAGAGGGAGGCAGTCGCTCAGGCTTTTGTCTCTGGATGTTTTGTCCACAATGGCCGTTTAATGTAGGAGTTGCCTCATGGGTCGTAGAAGTCTCCCTCTCTGGTAGTTTGTCCAGCACCCAAGAGTTTGAGGTCATTCTGTGGGAAGGGAAGTGTCCTGTTTTCTGCTTCATGTGTCCCACCAGTAGAGGGATTCTAGAGCATAGCAGTGGGTACTGACAACTGGAATACTCGCCCTCTGGTTAAGCCTGGGGGCCTATGGATATGACAAGCCCCATATGCAGGATCTTGGTCCAGCCACTGAGAGGCGTTACGTTAATACGGGACTCACGCTGCAGGTCACAATGTATGTCTGTGCCCTAGGCGGCCCTCAAGCACTGGCATGGCCTTTCAGACAATGCAGGTTTTCCCACATTGCTGAAGCCTGAAAACCGAGGTTGGGAAGAGATGACGACCTACAGCCATAGCGGGTCCTATGTGTCCAGGTTGGGGCCAGCTGTCTGGGTGTCGTTTGGGATGTCTTGTCTCAGGCTGTGCCAGACAGGGCATTAGTATACAGGGTAGGCTGTATAATTGCTTTACAATCGAGTGGCATGCATTAGAAAATCATTTGGGGTTTCTTATTAGCAGCATAGGGCAAAGTTTTTCTTCTGGAGGGCAGGCAGAGTGCTGCATTGTGGCTTCGGAATTCCCAAACTGGAGGGCTTGTGGGCCAGGAGAGTGAGGACGGAAGTCTGAGAACACAAGCTAGGCTTAGGTTTCGGGGCAAGGACATGGCAGGCACACTCTGCAGAGCTGAATTGAGATCTCATGCGTCTGAAGTCAGGTCGAGGATCAGACTTTGGCTCAGGTTTGAGTTTCTGTCCATGTTGGTCTCTTCATGAAGGGGGGATATTATGAGCCCATGGGGGTTTTCCCACTATTGGAGTAGTGAGATGCTCCAAACCACAAGGATTCCTTCTGTGGGACAATTAAGATTTGTTGGATGGCTCCAGGACGTCTTATAAGGTATTTTTCCAGAACAGGGTTCTAAGTATGGATGCCTGGGCAGCCAGCCTCACATTCCAATTGTCTCCTAGCAACAAGAAACGTTTGATCTGCTGGCTTGGGGTAGCAACAGAGGGGGCTGAGTTGAAATGGACTTTCCTGAGGATGATCTTAATGTTGGTTTGAGTCCATGGAGACCTTGGTATGGGGCAGTGGCACCAGGGCCCTGAAGGATTCTCCTAACCAGAGGTTATGACAAAGCTCCAATGAGCAAGTTTTCCATGGGGAGACGAGATTTGTTCTTATTGGTGCCTCAGGAAACCACCATATGCTGGTATTGGAAACGAGGCCTCTGAGGAGAGATGCCTGGAAACCAAAGCAATGGATCTGATTAGGGCCTAGGGGCCTGTCCGGTTCAATATTCTTCTCTGGGGCATCTGTTGTCTGAGTGGAGGTAGTTGCTCAGCTGGTTTGAGATCACCCCTGTTTGTCCTGGGCGGCCTACACTATTGGGATGGCCTCGGTGACTTTGGAGGTTTTTCCTCATTTGCAAGGTTGTGGCCAATGGAATGGGAAGAATTCCCTTGAAAGGGAAGCACAGTCCTGAGGTGTGGCTCCAGGGACCCAAGTGTGGAGCGTGTGTGGTCCAGGGCTATTTGGACAAAAGTCTGAAAACACAAACTCCACTTAGGTTGTGGGATGAAGGTATGGCCGGCCCGATCTATAGACCGTGAGGAGAACTCTTCGGGATATGAACAAACGGCGAATGTGAGGTGCTGGCTCATGCTTTTTTTTTTTTTTTTTTTTTTTTTTTCTGGAATTGTGTCACCGATTGCCATGGAATGTCGGGGTGTCCTCATGGGCCATTGATGAGGCTCCCTTTCTGGGGATTTGACCCGATCCCAAGAGTTTGGGGTCATTCTGTGGGAAGGGAGGAGGCCTTTCTTGTTTTTTTGTTTATTTTTTTATTATTATTATTTTTTTTACCTAAGGTGGACCACCAAAAGAGGGATTCAAGAGCAGAGTCCTGGCGAGGGGCGACTGGACAACCAGACCTCTGGTTAACATTGGGACCTAAGAACATGGCAAGCCCCATATGTGGGCTCTTGGTCCAGACACTGAGAGGCCTTCCTTGAGGATAGGTCTCACACTGAGTTTCACAATGTGTTTTTGTGCCCAAGGAGCCCCTCATTCAGGGCGTGGCCTAATGTACCATGCTGGTTTCTCCTACACTGAACGTTGCACAATATGGCAACCACAAGTTTTCTGGCCATGGGGAAGAAGGAGTTCTAATTTCTGCCACACTTTCACTCTTGGACTGTGATTGGATTTAAGGTCTAGGTTCTGAAGCCTGAAAACTGAGGTTGGGAAGAGATGAAGACCTAAGGCCATGGTGTGTCTGATGTGCTCAGTGTTCGGCCAGCTGTTGAGTGTGGGTTGGGAGGTGCAGGCTCAGGCTGTGGCAGACAGGGAATTAGTGCCCAGGCTAGACTGTATCATTGGGGTGCAGTCGAGTTTCGTGCAGGATGGTACTCATTTGTGGTTACTGGGTAGCCCCAGAGGGCAACGTTTTTCTTCTGGAGGGAAGACACAGTGCCACATAGTGGCTCCAGAATTCCCAAACTTGAAGGCTTGTGGGCCAGGAGTGTGAGGAAAAAATTCTGAGAACACGAGCCAGACTTAGATTTCGGGGTGAGGGGACGGCAGGCACCCTCTGCAGAGATGATTCGAGATCCCGTATGCCTGAAGACAGAGCTAGGATCAGACGTTGGCTTACGTCGGAGTTTCTGTCCATGACGGCCCCTTCATGAAGGGGACGGTGTCACGAGGACATGGAGGTTTTCCCACGATGGGAATTGTGAGATGCTCCAAACCACAATGATTCCTTCTGTGGGACAGTCGAGACCTGTTGGATGGCTCCAGGACATCCCATAAGGAAGTTATTCAGAGCAGGGTTCTAAGGATGGATGCCTGGGCAGCCTGCCTCCCATTCCAGGTGTCTCATAGCGCCAAGGCAAGTTCGATCTGCTGGATCTAGGGGAGCAACCGAGGCGGGTGTTTTGAAATGGGTGAGTTGAGGATGGGTCATAATGTGCATTTGTGTCCATGTAGACCTTGGAATGGGGTGCTTGATCCGGGGCCTTGAGGGATGTTCATAACCGGAGGTTTTGATGGGTTCTAAAGAGTACGTTTCCTATGTATAGAAGAGAATTGTTTTGATGAGTGCCTAAGGAATCTCCCATATGCTGGTATTGGAAACCAGGACTCTGAGGAGAGATGACTGGAAACAAAAGCAATCGAGATGATTAGGGCATAGGTGCCTGTCCGGTTCAATCTCTTTCCTGAGGATACGTGTCTAAGGATCTGAGGGGATGTAGTTGCTCAGCTTGTGTCAGATCGCCCCTGTTTGTCCTGGGCAGCCTATAATATTGGGATGGCTTCGGGACTTTGGAGTTTCTCCTAATCTATAGGGTTGTGGCCAATGGAATGGGCAGAAATCCCCTGGAGAGGGCAGGCACAGTTCTGAGTTTGGCTCTAGGGGCCCAGCCTTGAGGCTGTGTGGGCCAGGCCTGTGGGGACAAAAGTCTGAAAACACAAACTCTGCTTAGGATTGGGGACATAGGTATGGCACGCCCAATCTACAGACCGTGATAACACTTAGGGATATGAAAAAGGGTGAGTTTGAGGTGCTTGCTCAGGTTTTGTCTCTGGATTTGTGTCAACAATGTGGGTGGAATGCTGGCGTGGCCTCATGGGTTGTGGATGGCTTTCCTTCTCTGAGGATTTGACCCGATCCCAAGAGTTTGGGTACATTCTGTGGGATGGGGGGAGTCTTTTCTGTTTTTTATTTTATTTTATTTTATATTTTATTTTATGGACCTCAAGTGTCCCAATAAAAGAGGGATTCCAGAGCAGAGTCCTTGGGAGGGACAACTGGATATCCCCACCTCTGTTTAAGTTTGGGGGCCTAGGGGCATGGCAAGTCCAATAGGCGGGCTCTTGATTCAGACACTGAGAGGCCTTCCTTGAGGACAGGGCTCATGCTGAGGTTCACAATGCCTATTTGTGCCCAACAAGGCCCTCAAGCAGGGGAAGTGCCTCATGGGCCACGCTAGATTCTTCCACACTGAACGTTGGAGAATATGCCAACCACAAGGTTTCCAGCCATGGCGAAGGAAGAGTTGTGGTTTCTGCATCACGTTCACCCCTGGACAGTGTTTGGAGTTTAGGTCTAGGTTCTGAAACCCGAAAACTGAGGTTGGAAGAGATGAAGACCTAAGGACCTGATGGGTCCAATGAGCTCAGTGTGCGGCCAGCTGTTGAGCGTAGGTCTGGAGGTGTGGGCTCATGCTGTGTCAGACAAGGCATTAGACAGGTTAGACTGCATATTTGGGGTGCAGTCGAGTGGCGTTCAGTTGATCCTTATTCGGGTTTCTAGGTAGCTCCATAAGGCAACGTTTTTCTTCTGGAGGGCAGGCAGTGTGCTGCATTATGGCCCCAGTATTGCCAATCTGTAGGGCTTTGGGGGCAGGGGTGTGAGGACGGTAGTCTGAGAACACAAGCTAGGCTTAGTTTTGGGGGTGAGTGCACAGAAGGCACACTCTGCAGAGCTGAATCAAGATCTCATGCACCTGAAGTCAGGGCGTATATCAGACGTTTGCTCAGGTTGGAGATTCTGTCCATGATGGCCCCTTTATAAAGTGGAGCGTCTCAAGAGGCCATGTAGATTTTCCCACAATGGGAGTTGTGAGATGCTCCAGACTGCAAAGATTCCTTCTGTGGGACACTTGAGACCTGTTGGATGGCACTAGGATGTCCCATGTGGAACGACTCCAGAGTAGGGTTCTAAGGATGGATGCCTGGGCAGCCCGCCTCCCATTCTAGTTGTCTCCTAGCAACAAGGCAGGTTTGATCTGCAGGCCCTGGGGGAGAAACCAAGGGGGTTGAGTTGACATGGTCTCTTCCGACAATAGATCATAATGTGGGTTTAAGTCCATGGAGACCTTGGAATGGGGCGCTTGATCCGGGGCCCTGAAAGATTCTCCTAAACAGAGGTTTTTATAGAGCTCCAAAGAGTACATTTCCTATGTGGAGATGAGATTTTTCTGATGAGTGCCTCAGTAATCCCCCGTATTCTGGTATTGGAAACCAGGCCTCTGAGGAGAGATGCCTGGAAACAAAAGCAATGGATCTGATTAGAGCCTAAGTGCCTGTCCAGTTCAATCTTATTCTATGGGGATATCTGTCTCTGGGTCTGAGTGGAGGTAGTTTCCTAACTTGTGAAAGATCTTCCCTGTTTGTCCTGGGCAGCCAACACTATTGGGATGGCCTCGGGGAGTTTGGAGGATTCTCCTAATCTATAGGGTTGTGGCCAATGGAAATGGCAGAATTCCCCTGGAGAGGGAAGCCACAGTCCTGAGGTGTGTCTCCAGGGGCCCCAGCTTGGACGGTGTGTGGGCCAGGCCTGTGGGGACAGAAGTCTGAAAACACAAACTCAGCTTAGGTTTGGGGATGTATGTATGAAGGCTCGATCTACAGACAGTAAGAATTTTCCGTGCTATGAACAAAGGGCGAGTATGTGGCGCTTGCTCAAGCTTTTGTCTCTGGATTTTGTGTCAACGGTGGCCGTGGAATGTCGGGGTGTCCTCAAGGGCCATGGACAATTCTTTCTCTGGTGATTTGGCCTGATCCCAAGGGGTTGGGATCATTCTGTGGATGGGAAGAGTCCTTTCTGTATTTTTTTTTTTTACCTCAGGTGTTCCACCAAATAGGGATTCCAGAGTAGAGCCCTGAGTAGGGGTGACTAGACATCTCGAACTCTGGTTGAGATTGGGGGACTAGGGGCTTGTCAAGCCCCATATGTGGGCTGTTGTTCCAGTCACTAAGAGGCTTTACATGAGGATAGGGATCATGCTGAGGGTCACAATGTGTGTTTGTGCAAATTGTGGCCCTCAGAGATAGGTGGGGCCTCATAGTCCATGCTGCTTTCTCCTACAATGAACAATGGACAACATGCCAACCACTAGGTTACTTGCCAAGGCGAAGGAGAAGTTCTGATTCTTGCATCACGTTCACTCCTGAGCAGTGAGTGGAGATAAGGCCTAGGTTCTGCAGGTGAAAACTGAGGTTGGGTAGAGATGATGGCCTAAAGCCATTGCGGGTGTGATATGCTCTGTGTACGGCCAGCTTTCTGGGTGTTGGACTGGAGGTCTGCCCTCAGGCTGTGTCAGACAGGGCTTTATTGCACAGGCTAGACTGTATAATTGGGGTATGGTCGCGTGGCATGCAGGTTGTTACTCATTTGGCGTTTCCGGTTAGCCCTATAGGGCAACATTTTTCTTCTGGAGGGCAGGCAGAGTGCTGCATTGTGTCTCCAGAATTGCCAAACTGGAGGGGTGTGGCCAGGATTGTGAGGAAGGAAGTCTGAAAACACAAGCTAGCACGAGTTTTGGGGCCATGAGCATGGCAGGCCCACTCTGCAGAGGCTGAATCGAGATCTCCTGCAGGTGAGGTCAGGGCGAGTATCAGATGTTGCCTCAAGCTGGAGTTTGTGTCCATGACAGCCCCTTCCTGAAGGGGGTGGGGGCGTCATGAGGCCAGGGAGGTTTCCCTACGCTGGGAGTTGTGAGCTGCTCCGAACTTCAAAGTTTCCTTCTTCAGGACAGTCGAGTACTATTGGATGGTCCCTTGATGCCCCATACAAAAAGACTCGAGAGCAGGGGCCTAAGCATGGATGCCGAGACACGCCAACTCACCTTCCCATTGCCTGGTCGAGACAAGGCACGCTCAATCTGCGGGCTCTTGGGTGAGCTACCCAGAAGGCTGAGTTTAAATGGACTCTCCTGAGGATGAGTCATAATGTGGGTTGGTGGCCATGGAGACCTTGGAATGTGGCAGTAGCTAAGGGACTCTGCAGGATTCTCCAACCCGAAGGGCTTGACACAACTCCAACAAGGAAGCTTCCCATGTGGAGATGAGAGGTCTTCTGTCTGGTGCCTCAGGAAAGCCCCGTATGCTGGTCTTAGAACCCAGGCCTCTGAGGAGTGATACCTGGACACCAAAGCAAGAGTTCATAATAGGGCCTAGGGGCCTGTCTGGTTCAATCTTCTGTCTCTGCGGATATCTGTCTGTGTGTCTGCATGGAGGTAGTAGTTGCTCAGCTTGTGTCATAATGCCCCTATTTGTCCAGTGCGGCTTGCGGTAGTGGGATGTCCTTGGGGACCTTGAGGTTTCTACTATTTTGTAGAGTTGTGGCCAATGGAATGGGCAGTTTCTTAGGAGAGAGCAGGCACAGTTCTGTGGTGTGGCTCCAGAGACCCCAGCCTGGAGGCTGTGTGGGCCATGGCTGTGCAGACAGACATCCAAAAACCCTAACTCAGCTCAGGTTTGGGGCCGAGGTTACGGCAGGCCTGATCTACAGCCCATGAGGGGAGCTCCTCTGGATATGAAAGAAGGGTGAGAGGGAGGTAGTCGCTCAGGCTTTTGTCTCTGGATGTTTTGTCCACAGTGGCCGTTTAATGTAGGAGTTGCCTCATGGGTCGTAGAAGTCTCCCTCTCTGGTAGTTTGTCCAGCCCCCAAGAGTTTGGGGTCATTCTGTGGGAAGGGAAGTGTCCTGTTTTCTGCTTCATGTGTCCCCCAGTAGAGGGATTCTAGAGCATAGCAGTGGGTACTGACAACTGGAATACTCGCCCTCTGGTTAAGCCTGGGGGCCTATGGATATGACAAGCCCCATATGCAGGATCTTGGTCCAGCCACTGAGAGGCGTCACTTTAATACGGGACTCACGCTGCAGGTCACAATGCATGTCTGTGCCCTAGGCGGCCCTCAAGCACTGGCGTGGCCTTTCGGACAATGTAGGTTTTCCCACATAGAACGTTGGACAACGTGCCAACCACAAGGTTTCTGGCAATGGGGAAGGAGGAATTCTAATTTCTGCATCACGTTCACCCCTGGGCTGTGATTGGAGATAAGGTCTAGGTTCTGAAGCCTGAAAACCGAGGTTGGGAAGAGATGACGACCTACAGCCATAGCGGGTCCTATGTGTCCAGGTTGGGGCCAGCTGTCTGGGTTTCGTTTGGGAAGTCTTGTCTCAGGCTGTGCCAGACAGGGCATTAGAATACAGGGTGGGCTGTATAATTGCTTTAAAATCGAGTGGCATGCATTAGAAAATCATTTGGGGTTTCTTATTACCATCAGAGGGCAAAGTTTTTCTTCTGGAGGGCAGGCAGAGTGCTGCATTGTGGCTTCGGAATTCCCAAACTGGAGGGCTTGTGGGCCAGGAGAGTGAGGACGGAAGTCTGAGAACACAAGCTAGGCTTAGGTTTCGGGGCAAGGACATGGCAGGCACACTCTGCAGAGCTGAATTGAGATCTCATGCGTCTGAAGTCAGGTCGAGGTTCAGACTTTGGCTCAGGTTTGAGTTTCTGTCCATGTTGGCCCCTTCAGTAAGGGGGGGCATTATGAAGCCATGGGGGTTTTCCCACTATTGGAGTTGTGAGATGCTCCAAACCGCAAGGATTCCTTCTGTGGGACAATTAAGATTTGTTGGATTGCTCCAGGACGTCTTATAAGGTATTTTTCCAGAACAGGGTTCTAAGTATGGATGCCTGGGCAGCCAGCCTCACATTCCAATTGTCTCCTAGCAACAAGCAACGTTTGATCTGCTGTCTTGGGGTAGCAACAGAGGGGGCTGAGTTGAAATGGACTTTCCTGAGAATGGTCTTAACGTTGGTTTGAGTCCATGGAGACCTTGGTATGGGGCAGTGGCACCAGGGCCCTGAAGGATTCTCCTAACCAGAGGTTATGACAAAGCTCCAATGAGCAAGTTTTCCATGGGGAGACGAGATTTGTTCTTATTGGTGCCTCAGGAAACCACCATATGCTGGTATTGGAAACGAGGCCTCTGAGGAGAGATGCCTGGAAACCAAAGCAATGGATCTGATTAGGGCCTAGGGGCCTGTCCGGTTCAATATTCTTCTCTGGGGACATCTGTTGTCTGAGTGGAGATAGTTGCTCAGCTGGTTTGAGATCACCCCTGTTTGTCCTGGGCGGCCTACACTATTGGGATGGCCTCGGTGACTTTGGAGGTTTTTCCTCATTTGCAAGGTTGTGGCCAATGGAATGGGAAGAATTCCCTTGAAAGGGAAGCACAGTCCTGAGGTGTGGCTCCAAGGACCCAAGTGTGGAGCGTGTGTGGTCCAGGGCTATTTGGACAAAAGTCTGAAAACACAAACTCCACTTAGGTTGGGGGATGTAGGTATGGCCGGCCCGATCTATAGACCGTGAGGAGAACTCTTCGGGATATGAACAAAGGGCGATGTGAGATGCTTGCTCATGCTTTTTTTTTTTTTTTTCTGGAAATGTGTCACCGATTGCCATGGAATGTCGGGGTGTCCTCATGGGCCATCGATGAGGCTCCCTTTCTGGGGATTTGACCTGATCCCAAGAGTTTGGGTTCATTCTGTGGGAAGGGAGGAGGCCTTTCTGTTTTTTTGTTTATTTTTTTTGTTTTTGTTTTTGTTTTTGTTTTTTTACCTCAGGTGGACCACCAAAAGAGGGATTCCAGAGCAGAGTCGTGGGTTGGGGCAACTGGACAACCAGACCTCTGGTTAACATTGGGACCTAAGAACATGGCAAGCCCCATATGTGGGCTCTTGGTCCAGACACTGAGAGGCTTTCCTTGAGGATAGGTCTCACACTGAGTTTCACAATGTGTTTTTGTGCCCAAGGAGCCCCTCAAGTCAGGGCGTGGCCTAATGTACCATGCTGGTTTCTCCTACACTGAACGTTGCACAATATGGCAACCACAAGTTTTCTGGCCATGGGGAAGAAGGAGTTCTAATTTCTGCCACACTTTCACTCCTGGACTGTGATTGGATTTAAGGTCTAGGTTCTGAAGCCTGAAAACTGAGGTTGGGAAGAGATGAAGACCTAAGGCCATGGTGTGTCTGATGTGCTCAGTGTTCGGCCAGCTGTTGAGTGTGGGTTGGGAGGTGCAGGCTCAGGCTGTGGCTGACAGGGAATTAGTGCCCAGGCTAGACTGTATCATTGGGGTGCAGTCGAGTTTCGTGCAGGATGGTACTCATTTGTGGTTACTGGGTAGCCCCAGAGGGCAACGTTTTTCTTCTGGAGGGAAGACACAGTGCCACATAGTGGCTCCAGAATTCCCAAACTGGAAGGCTTGTGGGCCAGGAGTGTGAGGAAAAAATTCTGAGAACACAAGCCAGACTTAGATTTCGGGGTGAGGGGACGGCAGGCACCCTCTGCAGAGATGATTTGATATCCTGTATACCTGAAGACAGAGCTAGGATCAGACGTTGGCTTAGGTCGAAGTTTCTGTCCATGACGGCCCCTTCATGAAGGGGACGGTGTCACGAGGACATGGAGGTTTTCCCACGATGGGAATTGTGAGATGCTCCAAACCGCAATGATTCCTTCTGTGGGACAGTCGAGACCTGTTGGATGGCTCCAGGACATCCCATAAGGAAGTTATCCAGAGCAGGGTTCTAAGGATGGATGCCTGGGCAGCCTGCCTCCCATTCCGGGTGTCTCATAGAGCCAAGGCAAGTTCGATCTGCTGGATCTACGGGAGCATCCGAGGCGGGTGTGTTGAAATGGGTGAGTTGAGGATGGGTCATAATGTGCATTTGTGTCCATGTAGACCTTGGAATGGGGTGCTTGAACCGGGGCCTTGAGGGATGTTCATAACAGGAGGTTTTGATGGAGTTCTAAAGAGTATGTTTCCTATGTAGAGAGGAGAATTGTTTTGATGAGTGCCTAAGGAATCTCCCATATGCTGGTATTGGAAACCAGGCCTCTGAGGAGAGATGACTGGAATCAAAAGCAATGGATCTGATTAGGGCCTAAGTGCCTGTCCAGTTCAATCTTATTCTATGGGGATATCTGTCTCTGGGTCTGAGTGGAGGTAGTTTCCTAAGTTGTGAAAGATCATCCCAGTGTGTCCTGGGCAGCCAACACTATTCGGATGGCCTCGGGGAGTTCGGAGGATTCTCCTAATCTATTGGGTTGTGGACAATGGAAATGGCAGAATTCCCCTGGAGAGGGAAGCCACAGTCCTGAGGTGTGGCTCCAGGGGCCCCAGCTTGGATGGTGTGTGGGCCAGGCCTGTGGGGACAGAAGTCTGAAAACACAAACTCAGCTTAGGTTTGGGGATGTATGTATGAAGGCTCGATCTACAGAACGTGAGAATTTTCCGGGCTATGAACAAAGGGCGAGTATGTGGCGATTGCTCAGGCTTTTGTCTCTGGATTTTGTGTCAACGGTGGCCGTGGAATGTCGGGATGTCCTCAAGGGCCATGGACAATTCTTTCTCTGGTGATATGGCCGGATCCCAAGGGGTTGGGATCATTCTGTGGATGGGAAGAGTCCTTTCTGTATTTTTTTTTTTTTACCTCAGGTGTCCCACCAAAATGGGATTCCAGAGTAGAGCCCTGAGTAGGGGTGACTAGTCATCTCGAACTCTGGTTGAGATTGGGGGACTAGAGGCTTGGCAAGCCCCATATGTGGGCTGTTGTTCCAGTCACTAAGAGGCTTTACATGAGGATAGGGCTCACGCTGAGGGTCACAATGTTTGTTTGTGCATATTGTGGCCCTCAGGGTTAGGTGGGGCCTCATAGTCCATGCTGCTTTCTCCTACAATAAACATTGGACAACATGCCAACCACTAGGTTACTTGCCAAGGCGAAGGAGAAGTTCTGATTCTTGCATCACATTCATTCCAGAGCAGTGAGTGGAGATAAGGTCTAGGTTCTGAAGGTGAAAACTGAGGTTGGGTAGAGATGATGGCCTAAAGCCATTGCGGGTGTGATATGCTCTGTGTACGGCCAGCTTTCTGGGTGTTGGACTGGAGGTCTGCCCTCAGGCTGTGTCAGACAGGGCTTTAGTGCACAGGCTAGACTGTATAATTGGGGTATGGTCGAGTGGCATGCAGGTTGTTACTCATTTGGCGTTTCCGGTTAGCCCTATAGGGCAACATTTTTCTTCTGGAGGGCAGGCAGAGTGCTGCATTGCGTCTCCGGAATTGCCAAACTGGAGGGGTGTGGCCAGGATTGTGAGGAAGGAAGTCTGAAAACACAAGCTAGCACGAGTTTTGGGGCCAAGAGCATGGCAGGCCCACTCTGCAGAGGCTGAATCGAGATCTCCTGCAGGTGAGGTCAGGGCGAGTATCAGATGTTACCTCAAGCTGGAGTTTGTGTCCATGACGGCCCCTTCCTGAAGGGGGTGGGGACGTCATGAGGCCAGGGATGTTTCCCTACGCTGGGAGTTGTGAGCTGCTCCAAACTTCAAAGTTTCCTTCTTCAGGACAGTCTAGTACTATTGGATGGTTCCAGGATGCCCCATACAGAAAGACTCGAGAGCAGGGGCCTAAGCATGGATGCCGAGACACGCCAACTCACCTTCCCATTGCCTGGTCGAGACAAGGCACGCTCAATCTGCGGGCTCTTGGGTGAGCTACCCAGAAGGCTGAGTTTAAATGGACTCTCCTGAGGATGAGTCATAATGTGGGTTGGTGGCCATGGAGACCTTGGAATGTGGCAGTAGCTAAGGGACTCTGCAGGATTCTCCAACGCGAAGGGCTTGACACAACTCCAACAAGGAAGCTTCCCATGTGGAGATGAGAGGTCTTCTGTCTGGTGCCTCAGGAAAGCCCCGTATGCTGGTCTTCGAACCCAGGCCTCTGAGGAGTGATACCTTGACACCAAAGCAAGAGTTCATAATAGGGCCTAGGGGCCTGTCTGGTTCAATCTTCTGTCTCTGCGGATATCTGTCTGTGTGTCTGCATGGAGGTAGTAGTTGCTCAGCTTGTGTCATAATGCCCCTATTTGTCCAGTGCGGCTTGCGGTAGTGGGATGTCCTTGGGGACCTTGAGGTTTCTACTATTTTGAAGAGTTGTGGCCAATGGAATGGGCAGTTTCTTAGGAGAGAGCAGGCACAGTTCTGTGGTGTGGCTCCAGAGACCCCAGCCTGGAGGCTGTGTGGGCCATGGCTGTGCAGACAGACATCCAAAAACCCTAACTCAGCTCAGGTTTGGGGCCGAGGTTACGGCAGGCCTGATCTACAGTCCATGAGGGGAGCTCCTCTGGATATGAAAGAAGGGTGAGAGGGAGGCAGTCGCTCAGGCTTTTGTCTCTGGATGTTTTGTCCACAATGTCCGTTTAATGTAGGAGTTGCCTCATGGGTCGTAGAAGTCTCCCTCTCTGGTAGTTTGTCCAGCCGCCAAGTGTTTGGGTCATTCTGTGGGAAGGGAAGTGTCCGGTTTTCTGCCTCATGTGTCCCCTCAGTAGAGGGATTCTAGAGCATAGCAGTGGGTACTGACAACTGGAATACTCGCCCTCTGGTTAAGGCTGGGGGCCTATGGATATGACAAGCCCCATATGCAGGATCTTGGTCCAGCCACTGAGAGGCGTTACTTTAATACGGGACTCACGCTGCAGGTCACAATGCATGTGTGTGCCCTAGGCGGCCCTCAAGCACTGGCGTGGCCTTTCGGACAATGTAGGTTTTCCCACATAGAACGTTGGACAACATGTCAGCCACAAGGTTTCTGGCCATGGGGAAGGAGGAATTCTAATTTCTGCATCACGTTCACCCCTGGGCAGTGATTGGAGATAAGGTCTAGGTTCTGAAACCTGAAAACCGAGGTTGGGAAGAGATGACGACCTACAGCCATAGCGGGTCCTATGTGTCCAGGTTGGGGCCAGCTGTCTGGGTGTCGTTTGGGATGTCTTGTCTCAGGCTGTGCCAGACAGGGCATTAGAATACAGGGTGGGCTGTATAATTGCTTTACAATCGAGTGGCATGCATTAGAAAATCATTTGGGGTTTCTTATTAGCAGCATAGGGCAAAGTTTTTCTTCTGGAGGGCAGGCAGAGTGCTGCATTGTGGCTTCGGAATTCCCAAACTGGAGGGCTTGTGGGCCAGGAGAGTGAGGACGGAAGTCTGAGAACACAAGCTAGGCTTAGGTTTCGGGGCAAGGACATGGCAGGCACACTCTGCAGAGCTGAATTGAGATTTCATGCGTCTGAAGTCAGGTCCAGCTTCAGACTTTGGCTCAGGTTTGAGTTTCTGTCCATGTGGGCCCCTTCAGGAAGGGGGGGCATTATGAGGCCATGGGGGTTTTCCCACTATTGGAGTTGTGAGATGCTCCACACCACAAGGATTCCTTCTGTGGGACAATTAAGATTTGTTGGATGGCTCCAGGACGTCTTATAAGGTATTTTTCCAGAACAGGGTTCTAAGTATGGATGCCAGGGTAGCCAGCCTCACATTCCAATTGTCTCCTAGCAACAAGCAAGGTTTGATCTGCTGTCTTGGGGTAGTAACAGAGGGGGCTGAGTTGAAATGGACCTTCCTGAGAATGGTCTTAACGTTGGTTTGAGTCCATGGAGACCTTGGTATGGGGCAGTGGCACCAGGGCCCTGAAGGATTCTCCTAACCAGAGGTTATGACAAAGCTCCAATGAGCAAGTTTTCCATGGGGAGACGAGATTTGTTTTTAATGGTGCCTCAGGAAACCACCATATGCTGGTATTGGAAACGAGGCCTCTGAGGAGAGATGCCTGGAAACCAAAGCAATGGATCTGATTAGGACCGAGGTGCCTGTCCGGTTCAATATTCTTCTCTGGGGACATCTGTTGTCTGAGTGGAGGTAGTTGCTCAGCTGGTTTGAGATCACCCCTGTTTGTCCTGGGCGGCCTACACTATTGGGATGGCCTCGGTGACTTTGGAGGTTTTTCCTCATTTGCAAGGTTGTGGCCAATGGAATGGGAAGAATTCCCTTGAAAGGGAAGCACAGTCCTGAGGTGTGGCTCCAAGGACCCAAGTGTGGAGCGTGTGTGGTCCAGGGCTATTTGGACAAAAGTCTGAAAACACAAACTCCACTTAGGTTGGGGGATGTAGGTATGGCCGGCCCGATCTATAGACCGTGAGGAGAACTCTTCGGGATATGAACAAAGGGCGATGTGAGATGCTTGCTCATGCTTTTTTTTTTTTTTTTTCTGGAAATGTGTCACCGATTGCCATGGAATGTCGGGGTGTCCTCATGGGCCATCGATGAGGCTCCCTTTCTGGGGATTTGACCTGATCCCAAGAGTTTGAGGTCATTCTGTGGGAAGGGAGGAGGCCTTTCTGTTTTTTTGTTTATTTTTTTTGTTTTTGTTTTTGTTTTTGTTTTTTTACCTCAGGTGGACCACCAAAAGAGGGATTCCAGAGCAGAGTCGTGGGTTGGGGCAACTGGACAACCAGACCTCTGGTTAACATTGGGACCTAAGAACATGGCAAGCCCCATATGTGGGCTCTTGGTCCAGACACTGAGAGGCTTTCCTTGAGGATAGGTCTCACACTGAGTTTCACAATGTGTTTTTGTGCCCAAGGAGCCCCTCAAGTCAGGGCGTGGCCTAATGTACCATGCTGGTTTCTCCTACACTGAACGTTGCACAATATGGCAACCACAAGTTTTCTGGCCATGGGGAAGAAGGAGTTCTAATTTCTGCCACACTTTCACTCCTGGACTGTGATTGGATTTAAGGTCTAGGTTCTGAAGCCTGAAAACTGAGGTTGGGAAGAGATGAAGACCTAAGGCCATGGTGTGTCTGATGTGCTCAGTGTTCGGCCAGCTGTTGAGTGTGGGTTGGGAGGTGCAGGCTCAGGCTGTGGCTGACAGGGAATTAGTGCCCAGGCTAGACTGTATCATTGGGATGCAGTCGAGTTTCGTGCAGGATGGTACTCATTTGTGGTTACTGGGTAGCCCCAGAGGGCAACGTTTTTCTTCTGGAGGGAAGACACAGTGCCACATAGTGGCTCCAGAATTCCCAAACTGGAAGGCTTGTGGGCCAGGAGTGTGAGGAAAAAATTCTGAGAACACAAGCCAGACTTAGATTTCGGGGTGAGGGGACGGCAGGCACCCTCTGCAGAGATGATTTGATATCCTGTATACCTGAAGACAGAGCTAGGATCAGACGTTGGCTTAGGTCGAAGTTTCTGTCCATGACGGCCCCTTCATGAAGGGGACGGTGTCACGAGGACATGGAGGTTTTCCCACGATGGGAATTGTGAGATGCTCCAAACCGCAATGATTCCTTCTGTGGGACAGTCGAGACCTGTTGGATGGCTCCAGGACATCCCATAAGGAAGTTATCCAGAGCAGGGTTCTAAGGATGGATGCCTGGGCAGCCTGCCTCCCATTCCGGGTGTCTCATAGAGCCAAGGCAAGTTCGATCTGCTGGATCTACGGGAGCATCCGAGGCGGTGTGTTGAAATGGGTGAGTTGAGGATGGGTCATAATGTGCATTTGTGTCCATGTAGACCTTGGAATGGGGTGCTTGAACCGGGGCCTTGAGGGATGTTCATAACAGGAGGTTTTGATGGAGTTCTAAAGAGTATGTTTCCTATGTAGAGAGGAGAATTGTTTTGATGAGTGCCTAAGGAATCTCCCATATGCTGGTATTGGAAACCAGGCCTCTGAGGAGAGATGACTGGAATCAAAAGCAATGGATCTGATTAGGGCCTAAGTGCCTGTCCAGTTCAATCTTATTCTATGGGGATATCTGTCTCTGGGTCTGAGTGGAGGTAGTTTCCTAAGTTGTGAAAGATCATCCCAGTGTGTCCTGGGCAGCCAACACTATTCGGATGGCCTCGGGGAGTTCGGAGGATTCTCCTAATCTATTGGGTTGTGGACAATGGAAATGGCAGAATTCCCCTGGAGAGGGAAGCCACAGTCCTGAGGTGTGGCTCCAGGGGCCCCAGCTTGGATGGTGTGTGGGCCAGGCCTGTGGGGACAGAAGTCTGAAAACACAAACTCAGCTTAGGTTTGGGGATGTATGTATGAAGGCTCGATCTACAGAACGTGAGAATTTTCCGGGCTATGAACAAAGGGCGAGTATGTGGCGATTGCTCAGGCTTTTGTCTCTGGATTTTGTGTCAACGGTGGCCGTGGAATGTCGGGATGTCCTCAAGGGCCATGGACAATTCTTTCTCTGGTGATATGGCCGGATCCCAAGGGGTTGGGATCATTCTGTGGATGGGAAGAGTCCTTTCTGTATTTTTTTTTTTTACCTCAGGTGTCCCACCAAAATGGGATTCCAGAGTAGAGCCCTGAGTAGGGGTGACTAGTCATCTCGAACTCTGGTTGAGATTGGGGGACTAGAGGCTTGGCAAGCCCCATATGTGGGCTGTTGTTCCAGTCACTAAGAGGCTTTACATGAGGATAGGGCTCACGCTGAGGGTCACAATGTGTGTTTGTGCATATTGTGGCCCTCAGGGTTAGGTGGGGCCTCATAGTCCATGCTGCTTTCTCCTACAATAAACATTGGACAACATGCCAACCACTAGGTTACTTGCCAAGGCGAAGGAGAAGTTCTGATTCTTGCATCACATTCATTCCAGAGCAGTGAGTGGAGATAAGGTCTAGGTTCTGAAGGTGAAAACTGAGGTTGGGTAGAGATGATGGCCTAAAGCCATTGCGGGTGTGATATGCTCTGTGTACGGCCAGCTTTCTGGGTGTTGGACTGGAGGTCTGCCCTCAGGCTGTGTCAGACAGGGCTTTAGTGCACAGGCTAGACTGTATAATTGGGGTATGGTCGAGTGGCATGCAGGTTGTTACTCATTTGGCGTTTCCGGTTAGCCCTATAGGGCAACATTTTTCTTCTGGAGGGCAGGCAGAGTGCTGCATTGCGTCTCCGGAATTGCCAAACTGGAGGGGTGTGGCCAGGATTGTGAGGAAGGAAGTCTGAAAACACAAGCTAGCACGAGTTTTGGGGCCAAGAGCATGGCAGGCCCACTCTGCAGAGGCTGAATCGAGATCTCCTGCAGGTGAGGTCAGGGCGAGTATCAGATGTTGCCTCAAGCTGGAGTTTGTGTCCATGACGGCCCCTTCCTGAAGGGGGTGGGGACGTCATGAGGCCAGGGATGTTTCCCTACGCTGGGAGTTGTGAGCTGCTCCAAACTTCAAAGTTTCCTTCTTCAGGACAGTCGAGTACTATTGGATGGTTCCAGGATGCCCCATACAGAAAGACTCGAGAGCAGGGGCCTAAGCATGGATGCCGAGAAACGCCAACTCACCTTCCCATTGCCTGGTCGAGAGAAGGCACGCTCAATCTGTGGGCTCTTGGGTGAGCTACCCAGAAGGCTGAGTTTAAATGGACTCTCCTGAGGATGAGTCATAATGTGGGTTGGTGGCCATGGAGACCTTGGAATGTGGCAGTAGCTAAGGGACTCTGCAGGATTCTCCAACCCGAAGGGCTTGACACAACTCCAACAAGGAAGCTTCCCATGTGGAGATGAGAGGTCTTCTGTCTGGTGCCTCAGGAAAGCCCCGTATGCTGGTCTTCGAACCCAGGCCTCTGAGGAGTGATACCTTGACACCAAAGCAAGAGTTCATAATAGGGCCTAGGGGCCTGTCTGGTTCAATCTTCTGTCTCTGCGGATATCTGTCTGTGTGTCTGCATGGAGGTAGTAGTTGCTCAGCTTGTGTCATAATGCCCCTATTTGTCCAGTGCGGCTTGCGGTAGTGGGATGTCCTTGGGGACCTTGAGGTTTCTACTATTTTGAAGAGTTGTGGCCAATGGAATGGGCAGTTTCTTAGGAGAGAGCAGGCACAGTTCTGTGGTGTGGCTCCAGAGACCCCAGCCTGGAGGCTGTGTGGGCCATGGCTGTGCAGACAGACATCCAAAAACCCTAACTCAGCTCAGGTTTGGGGCCGAGGTTACGGCAGGCCTGATCTACAGCCCATGAGGGGAGCTCCTCTGGATATGAAAGAAGGGTGAGAGGGAGGCAGTCGCTCAGGCTTTTGTCTCTGGATGTTTTGTCCACAATGTCCGTTTAATGTAGGAGTTGCCTCATGGGTCGTAGAAGTCTCCCTCTCTGGTAGTTTGTCCAGCCGCCAAGTGTTTGGGGTCATTCTGTGGGAAGGGAAGTGTCCGGTTTTCTGCCTCATGTGTCCCCTCAGTAGAGGGATTCTAGAGCATAGCAGTGGGTACTGACAACTGGAATACTCGCCCTCTGGTTAAGGCTGGGGGCCTATGGATATGACAAGCCCCATATGCAGGATCTTGGTCCAGTCACTGAGAGGCGTTACTTTAATACGGGACTCACGCTGCAGGTCACAATGCATGTGTGTGCCCTAGGCGGCCCTCAAGCACTGGCGTGGCCTTTCGGACAATGTAGGTTTTCCCACATAGAACGTTGGACAACATGTCAACCACAAGGTTTCTGGCCATGGGGAAGGAGGAATTCTAATTTCTGCATCATGTTCACCCCTGGGCAGTGATTGGAGATAAGGTCTAGGTTCTGAAACCTGAAAACCGAGGTTGGGAAGAGATGACGACCTACAGCCATAGCGGGTCCTATGTGTCCAGGTTGGGGCCAGCTGTCTGGGTGTCGTTTGGGATGTCTTGTCTCAGGCTGTGCCAGACAGGGCATTAGAATACAGGGTGGGCTGTATAATTGCTTTACAATCGAGTGGCATGCATTAGAAAATCATTTGGGGTTTCTTATTAGCAGCATAGGGCAAAGTTTTTCTTCTGGAGGGCAGGCAGAGTGCTGCATTGTGGCTTCGGAATTCCCAAACTGGAGGGCTTGTGGGCCAGGAGAGTGAGGACGGAAGTCTGAGAACACAAGCTAGGCTTAGGTTTCGGGGCAAGGACATGGCAGGCACACTCTGCAGAGCTGAATTGAGATTTCATGCGTCTGAAGTCAGGTCCAGCTTCAGACTTTGGCTCAGGTTTGAGTTTCTGTCCATGTGGGCCCCTTCAGGAAGGGGGGGCATTATGAGGCCATGGGGGTTTTCCCACTATTGGAGTTGTGAGATGCTCGAAACCACAAGGATTCCTTCTGTGGGACAATTAAGATTTGTAGGATGGCTCCAGGACGTCTTATAAGGTATTTTTCCAGAACAGGGTTCTAAGTATGGATGCCTGGGCAGCAGCCTCACATTCCAATTGTCTCCTAGCAACAAGAAACGTTTGATCTGCTGGCTTGGGGTAGCAACAGAGGGGGCTGAGTTGAAATGGACTTTCCTGAGGATGGTCTTAATGTTGGATTGAGTCCATGGAGACCTTGGTATGGGGCAGTGGCACCAGGGCCCTGAAGGATTCTCCTAACCAGAGGTTATGACAAAGCTCCAATGAGCAAGTTTTCCATGGGGAGACGAGATTTGTTTTTAATGGTGCCTCAGGAAACCACCATATGCTGGTATTGGAAACGAGGCCTCTGAGGAGAGATGCCTGGAAACCAAAGCAATGGATCTGATTAGGGCCTAGGGGCCTGTCCGGTTCAATATTCTTCTCTGGGGACATCTGTTGTCTGAGTGGAGGTAGTTGCTCAGCTGGTTTGAGATCATCCCTGTTTGTCCTGGGCGGCCTACACTAATGGGATGGCCTCGGTGACTTTGGAGGTTTTTCCTCATTTGCAAGGTTGTGGCCAATGGAATGGGAAGAATTCCCTTGAAAGGGAAGCACAGTCCTGAGGTGTGGCTCCAAGGACCCAAGTGTGGAGCGTGTGTGGTCCAGGGCTATTTGGACAAAAGTCTGAAAACACAAACTCCACTTAGGTTGGGGGATGTAGGTATGGCCGGCCCGATCTATAGACCGTGAGGAGAACTCTTCGGGATATGAACAAAGGGCGATGTGAGATGCTTGCTCATGCTTTTTTTTTTTTTTTTTTGGAAATGTGTCACCGATTGCCATGGAATGTCGGGGTGTCCTCATGGGCCATCGATGAGGCTCCCTTTCTGGGGATTTGAACTGATCCCAAGAGTTTGAGGTCATTCTGTGGGAAGGGAGGAGGCCTTTCTGTTTTTTTGTTTATTTTTTTTGTTTTTGTTTTTGTTTTTGTTTTTTTACCTCAGGTGGACCACCAAAAGAGGGATTCCAGAGCAGAGTCGTGGGTTGGGGCAACTGGACAACCAGACCTCTGGTTAACATTGGGACCTAAGAACATGGCAAGCCCCATATGTGGGCTCTTGGTCCAGACACTGAGAGGCCTTCCTTGAGGATAGGTCTCACACTGAGTTTCACAATGTGTTTTTGTGCCCAAGGAGCCCCTCATTCAGGGCGTGGCCTAATGTACCATGCTGGTTTCTCCTACACTGAACGTTGCACAATATGGCAACCACAAGTTTTCTGGCCATGGGGAAGAAGGAGTTCTAATTTCTGCCACACTTTCACTCCTGGACTGTGATTGGATTTAAGGTCTAGGTTCTGAAGCCTGAAAACTGAGGTTGGGAAGAGATGAAGACCTAAGGCCATGGTGTGTCTGATGTGCTCAGTGTTCGGCCAGCTGTTGAGTGTGGGTTGGGAGGTGCAGGCTCAGGCTGTGGCAGACAGGGAATTAGTGCCCAGGCTAGACTGTATCATTGGGGTGCAGTCGAGTTTCGTGCAGGATGGTACTCATTTGTGGTTACTGGGTAGCCCCAGAGGGCAACGTTTTTCTTCTGGAGGGAAGACACAGTGCCACATAGTGGCTCCAGAATTCCCAAACTGGAAGGCTTGTGGGCCAGGAGTGTGAGGAAAAAATTCTGAGAACACAAGCCAGACTTAGATTTCGGGGTGAGGGGACGGCAGGCACCCTCTGCTGAGATGATTTGATATCCTGTACACCTGAAGACAGAGCTAGGATCAGACGTTGGCTTAGGTCGAAGTTTCTGTCCATGACGGCCCCTTCATGAAGGGGACGGTGTCACGAGGACATGGAGGTTTTCCCACGATGGGAATTGTGAGATGCTCCAAACCGCAATGATTCCTTCTGTGGGACAGTCGAGACCTGTTGGATGGCTCCAGGACATCCCATAAGGAAGTTATCCAGAGCAGGGTTCTAAGGATGGATGCCTGGGCAGTCTGCCTCCCATTCCGGGTGTCTCATAGAGCCAAGGCAAGTTCGATCTGCTGGATCTACGGGAGCATCCGAGGCGGGTGTGTTGAAATGGGTGAGTTGAGGATGGGTCATAATGTGCATTTGTGTCCATGTAGACCTTGGAATGGGGTGCTTGAACCGGGGCCTTGAGGGATGTTCATAACAGGAGGTTTTGATGGAGCTCTAAAGAGTATGTTTCCTATGTAGAGAGGAGAATTGTTTTGATGAGTGCCTAAGGAATCTCCCATATGCTGGTATTGGAAAACAGGCCTCTGAGGAGAGATGACTGGAATCAAAAGCAATGGATCTGATTAGGGCCTAAGTGCCTGTGCAGTTCAATCTTATTCTATGGGGATATCTGTCTCTGGGTCTGAGTGGAGGTAGTTTCCTAAGTTGTGAAAGATCATCCCAGTGTGTCCTGGGCAGCAAACACTATTCGGATGGCCTCGGGGAGTTTGGAGGATTCTCCTAATCTATAGGGTTGTGGACAATGGAAATGGCAGAATTCCCCTGGAGAGGGAAGCCACAGTCCTGAGGTGTGTCTCCAGGGGCCCCAGCTTGGATGGTGTGTGGGCCAGGCCTGTGGGGACAGAAGTCTGAAAACACAAACTCAGCTTAGGTTTGGGGATGTATGTATGAAGGCTCGATCTACAGAACGTGAGAATTTTCCAGGCTATGAACAATGGGCGAGTATGTGGCGATTGCTCAGGCTTTTGTCTCTGGATTTTGTGTCAACGGTGGCCGTGGAATGTCGGGATGTCCTCAAGGGCCATGGACAATTCTTTCTCTGGTGATATGGCCTGATCCCAAGGGGTTGGGATCATTCTGTGGATTGGAAGAGTCCTTTCTGTGTATATATATATATATATATATACATATATATGTATATATATATATATATTTTATATATTATATATATATATTATATATATATATATATTTTTTTTTACCTCAGGTGTCCCACCAAAATGGGATTCCAGAGTAGAGCCCTGAGTAGGGGTGACTACTCATCACGAACTCTGGTTGAGATTGTGGGACTAGGGGTTTGGCAAGCCCCATATGTGGGCTGTTGTTCCAGTCACTAAGAGGCTTTACATGAGGATAGGGCTCACGCTGAGGGTCACAATGTGTGTTTGTGGAAATTGTGGCCCTCAGGGATAGGTGGTGCCTCATAGTCCATGCTGCTTTCTCCTACAATAAACATTGGACAACATGCCAACCACTAGGTTACTTGCCAAGCCGAAGGAGAAGTTCTGATTCTTGCATCACATTCATTCCTGAGCAGTGAGTGGAGATAAGGTCTAGGTTCTGAAGGTGAAAACTGAGGTTGGTTAGAGATGATGGCCTAAAGCCATTGTGGGTGTGATATGCTCTGTGTACGGCCAGCTTTCTGGGTGTTGGATGGAGGTCTGCCCTCAGGCTGTGTCAGACAGGGCTTTAGTGCACAGGCTAGACTGTATAATTGGTGTATGGTCGAGTGGCATGCAGGTTGTTACTCATTTGGCGTTTACGGTTAGCCCTATAGGGCAACATTTTTCTTCTGGAGGGCAGGCAGAGTGCTGCATTGTGTCTCCAGAATTGCCAAACTGGAGGGGTGTGGCCAGGTTTGTGAGGAAGGAAGTCTGAAAACACAAGCTAGCACAAGTTTTGGGGCCAAGAGCATGGCAGGCCCACTCTGCAGAGGCTGAATCGAGATCTCCTGCAGGTGAGGTCAGGGCGAGTATCAGATGTTGCCTCAAGCTGGAGTTTGTGTCCATGACGGCCCCTTCCTGAAGGGGGTGGGGGCGTCATGAGGCCAGGGAAGTTTCCCTACGCTGGGAGTTGTGAGCTGCTCCAAACTTCAAAGTTTCCTTCTTCAGGACAGTCGAGTACTATTGGATGGTTCCAGGATGCCCCATACAGAAAGACTCGAGAGCAGGGGCCTAAGCATGGATGCCGAAACACGCCAACTCACCTTCCCATTGCCCGGTCGAGACAAGGCACGCTTAATCTGCGGGCTCTTGGGTGAGCTACCCAGATGGCTGAGTTTAAATGGACTCTCCTGAGGATGAGTCATAATGTGGGTTGGTGGTCATGGAGACCTTGGAATGTGGCAGTAGCTAAGGGACTCTGCAGGATTCTCCAACCCGAAGGGCTTGACACATCTCCAACAAGGAAGCTTCCCATGTGGAGATGAGAAGTCTTCTGTCTAGTGCCTCAGGAAAGCCCGTATGCTGGTGTTCGAACCCAGGCCTCTGAGGAGTGATACCTGGACACCAAAGCAAGAGTTCATAATAGGGCCTAGGGGCCTGTCTGGTTCAATCTTCTGTCTCTGCGGATATCTGTCAGTGTGTCTGCATGGAGATAGTAGTTGCTCAGCTTGTGTCATAATGCCCCTATTTGTCCAGTGCGGCTTGCGGTAGTGGGATGTCCTTGGGGACCTTGAGGTTTCTACTATTTTGTAGAGTTGTGGCCAATGGAATGGGCAGTTTCTTAGGAGAGAGCAGGCACAGTTCTGTGGTGTGGCTCCAGAGACCCCATCCTGGAGGCCGTGTGGGCCATGGCTGTGCAGACAGACATCCAAAAACCCTAACTCAGCTCAGGTTTGGGGCTGAGGTTACGGCAGGCCTGATCTACAGTCCATAAGGGGAGCTCCTCGGGATATGAAAGAAGGGTGAGAGGGAGGCAGTCGCTCAGGCTTTTGTCTCTGGATGTTTTGTCCACAATGGCCGTATAATGTAGGAGTTGCCTCATGGGTCGTAGAAGTCTCCCTTTCGGGTAGTTTGTCCAGCCCCCAAAAGTTTGGGGTCATTCTGTGGGAAGGGAAGTGTCCTGTTTTCTGCTTCATGTGTTCCCCCAGTAGAGGGATTCTAGAGCATAGCAGTGGGTACTGACAACTGGAATACTCGCCCTCTGGTTAAGTTTGGGGGCCTATGGATATGACAAGCCCCATATGCAGGATCTTGGTCCAGCCACTGAGAGGCGTTACTTTAATACGGGACTCACGCTGCAGGTCAAAATGCATGTCTGTGCCCTAGGCGGCCCTCAAGCACTGGCGTGTCCTTTCGGACAATGCAGGTTTTCCCACATTGAACGTTGGACAACATGCCAACCACAAGGTTTCCGGCCATGGGGAAGGAGGAATTCTAATTTCTGCATCACGTTCACCCTTGGGCAGTGATTGGAGATAAGGTCTAGGTTCTGAAACCTGAAAACCGAGGTTGGGAAGAGATGACGACCTATAGCCATAGCGGGTCCTATGTGTCCAGGTTGGGGCCAGCTGTCTTGGTGTCGTTTGGGATGTCTTGTCTCAGGCTGTGCCAGACAGGGCATTAGTATACAGGGTGGGCTGTATAATTGCTTTAAAATCGAGTGGCATGCATTAGAAAATCATTTGGTGTTTCTTATTAGCAGCATAGGGCAAAGTATTTCTTCTGGAGGGCAGGCAGAGTGCTGCATTGTGGCTTCGGAATTCCCAAACTGGAGGGATTGTGGGCCAGGAGAGTGAGGACAGAAGTCTGAGAACACAAGCTAGGCTTAGGTTTCAGGGCAAGGACATGGCAGGCACACTCTGCAGAGCGGAATTGAGATCTCATGCGTCTGAAGTCAGGTCGAGGTTCAGACTTTGGCTCAGGTTTGAGTTTCTGCCCATGTGGGCCCCTCAGGAAGGGGGGGCATTATGATGCCATAGTGGTTTTCCCACTATTGGAGTTGTGAGATGCTCCAAACCGCAAGGATTCCTTCTGTGGGACAATTAAGATTTGTTGGATGGCTCCAGGACGTCTTATAAGGTATTTTTCCAGAAAAGCGTTCTAAGTATGGATGCCTGGGCAGCCAGCCTCACATTCCAATTGTCTCCTAGCAACAATAAACGTTTGATCTGCTGTCTTGGGGTAGCAACTGAGGGGGCTGAGTTTAAATGGACCTTCCTGAGGATGGTCTTAATGTTGGTTTGAGTCCATGGAGACCTTGGTATGGGGCAGTGGCACCAGGGCCCTGAAGGATTCTCCTAACCAGAGGTGATGACAAAGCTCCAATGAGCAAGTTTTCCATGGGGAGACGAGATTTGTTTTTAATGGTGCCTCAGGAAACCACCATATGCTGGTATTGGAAACGAGGCTTCTGAGGAGAGATGCTTGGAAACCAAAGCAATGGATCTGATTAGGGCCTAGGGGCCTGACCGGTTCAATATTCTTCTCTGGGGACATCTGTTGTCTGAGTGGAGGTAGTTGCTCAGCTGGTTTGAGATCACCCCTGTTTGTCCTGGGCGGCCTACACTAATGGGATGGCCTCGGTGACTTTGGAGGTTTTTTCTCATTTGCAAGGTTGTGGCCAATGGAATGGGAAGAATTCCCTTGAAAGGGAATCACAGTCCTGAGGTGTGGCTCCAGGGACCCAAGTGTGGAGCGTGTGTGGTCCAGGGCTATTTGGACAAAAGTCTGAAAACAGAAACTCCACTTAGGTTGGGGGATGTAGGTATGGCCGGCCCGATCTATAGACCGTGAGGAGAACTCTTCGGGATATGAACAAAGGGCGATGTGAGATGCTTGCTCATGCTTTTTTTTTTTTTTTTTCTGGAAATGTGTCACCGATTGCCATGGAATGTCGGGGTGTCCTCATGGGCCATCGATGAGGCTCCCTTTCTGGGGATTTTACCTGATCCCAAGAGTTTGGGTTCATTCTGTGGGAAGGGAGGAGGCCTTTCTGGTTTTTTTGTTTATTTTTTTTTTTTATTTTTTTATTTTTTTTACCTCAGGTGGATCACCAAAAGAGGGATTCCAGAGCAGAGTCGTGGGTTGGGGCAACTGGACAACCAGACCTCTAGTTAACATTGGGACCTAAGAACATGGCAAGCCCCATATGTGGGCTCTTGGTCCAGACACTGAGAGGCCTTCCTTGAGGATAGGTCTCACACTGAGTTTCACAATGTGTTTTTGTGCCCAAGGAGCCCCTCAAGTCAGGGGGTGGCCTAATGTACCATGCTGGTTTCTCCTACACTGAACGTTGCACAATATGGCAACCACAAGTTTTCTGGCCATGGGGAAGAAGGAGTTCTAATTTCTGCCACACTTTCACTCCTGGACTATGATTGGATTTAAGGTCTAGGTTCTGAAGCCTGAAAACTGAGGTTGGGAAGAGATGAAGCCCTAAGGCCATGGTGTGTCTGATGTGCTCAGTGTTCGGCCTGCTGTTGAGTGTGGGTTGGGAGGTGCAGGCTCAGGCTGTGGCAGACAGGGAATTAGTGCCCAGGCTAGACTGTATCATTGGGGTGCAGTCGAGTTTCGTGCAGGATGGTACTCATTTTTGGTTACTGGGTAGCCCCAGAGGGCAACGTTTTTCTTCTGGAGGGAAGACACAGTGTCACATACTGGCTCCAGAATTCCCAAACTGGAAGGCTTGTGGGCCAGGGGTGTGAGGAAAAAATTCTGAGAACACAAGCCAGACTTAGATTTTGGGGTGAAGGGACGCAGGCACCCTCTGCAGAGATGATTCGAGATCCCGTATACCTGAAGACAGAGCTAGGATCAGACGTTGGCTTAGGTCGGAGTTTCTGTCCATGATGGCCCCTTCATGAATGGGAGGGTGTCACGAGGACATGGAGTTTTTCCCACGATTTGAATTGTGAGATGCTCCAAACCGCAATGATTCCTTCTGTGGGACAGGTGAGACCGGTGGATGGCTCCAGGACATCCCATAAGGAAGTTATCCAGAGCAGGGTTCTAAGGATGGATGCCTGGGCAGCCTGCCTCCCATTCCAGGTGTCTCATAGAGCCAAGGCAAGTTCGATCTGCCTGATCTAGTGGAGCAACCGAATCGGGTGTGTTGAAATGGGTGAGTTGAGGATGGGTCATAATGTGCATTTGTGTCCATGGAGACCTTGGAATGGGGTCTTGATCTGGGTCCTTGAGGGATGTTCATAACCGGAGGTTTTGATGGAGCTCTAAAGAGTATGTTTCCTATGTAGAGAAGAGAATTGTGAATTGATGAGTGCCTAAGGAATCTCCCATATGCTGGTATTGGAAACCAGGCCTCTGAGGAGAGATGACTGGAAACAAAAGTTATGGATATGATTAGAGCCTAGGTGCCTGTCCGGTTCAATCTCTTTGCTGGGGATACGTGTCTAAGTATCTGAGGTGAGGTCGTTGCTCAGATTGTGTCAGATCGCCCCTGTTTTCCTGGGTGACCTATAATATTGGAATGGCCTCGGGACTTTGGAGTTTCTCCTAATCTATAGGGTTGTGTTCAATGGAATGGGCAGAAATCCCCTGGAGAGGGCAGGCAAAGTTCTGAGTTTGGCTCTAGGGGCCCAACTTTGAGGGTGTGTGGGCCAGGCCTGTGGAGCAAAAATCTGAAAACACAAACTCCGCTTAGGATTGCGGACATAGTTATGGCACGCCCAATCTACAGACCGTGATAACACTTCAGGATATGAAAAAGTGTGAGTTTGAGGTGATTGCTCAGATTTTGTCTCTGGATTTGTGTCAACAATGTGGGTGGAATGCTGGCGTTGCCTCATGGGTTGTGGACGGCTTTCCTTCTCTGAGGATTTGACCCAATCCCAAGAGTTTGTGTATGTTCTGTGGGTTTGGGAGGAGTCCTTTCTGTTTTTTATTTTATTTTATTTTATTTTTTGTACCTCATGTGTCCCAATAAAGGAGGGATTCAAGAGCAGAGTCCTCGGGAGGGACAACTGGGCAACCCCACCCATGTTTTAGTTTGGGGGCCTAGGGGCATGGCATGTCCAATATGTGGGCTCTTGATTCAGACACTGAGAGGCCTTCCTTGAGGACAGGGCTCATGCTGAGGGTCACAATGCCTATTTGTGCCAACAAGGCCCTCAAGCATGGGAAGGGCCTCATGGGCCACGCTGGATTCTCCGACACTGAACGTTGGAGAATATGCCAACCACAAGGTTTCTGGCCATGGCGAAGGAAGAGTTGTGACTTCTGCATCACGTTAACCCCTGGACAGTGATTGGAGTTTAGGTCTAGGTTCTGAAACCTGAAAACCGAGGTTGGGAAGAGATGAAGACCTAAGGACCGGTTGGGCCCAATGAGCTCAGTGTGCGGCCAGCTGTTGAGCGTAGGTCTGGAGGTGTGGGCTCATGCTGTGTCAGACAAGGCATTAGACAGGGTAGACTGAATATTTGGGGTGCAGTCGAGTGGCGTTCAATTGATCCTCATACGGGTCTCTAGGTAGTTCCATAAGGCAACGTTTTTTCTCTGGGAGGGCAGGCAGAGTGCTGCATTGTGGCCCCAGTATTGCCAAACTGTAGGGATTTTGGGCCAGGGGTGTGAGGACTGTAGTCTGAGAACACAAGCTAGGCTTAGTTTTGGGGGTGAGGGCACAGAAGGCACACTCTGCAGAGCTGAATCATGATCTCATGCACCTGAAGTCAGGGCGAATATCAGACGTTTGCTCAGGTTGGAGTTTCTGTCCATGATGGCCACTTTATAAAGTGGAGCGTCTCAAGAGGCCATGTAGATTTTCCCACAATGGGAGTTCTGAGATGCTCCAGACTGCAAAGATTCCTTCTGTGGGACACTTGAGACCTGTTGGATGGATCTAGGATGTCCCATATGGAATGACTCCAGAGTAGGGTTCTAAGGATTGATGCCTAGGCAGCCCACCTCCCATTCTAGTTGTCTCCTAGCGACAAAGCAGGTTTGATCTGCGGGCCCTGGGGGAGAAACCAAGGGGGTTGAGTTGACATGGACGCTCCCGAGGATAGATCATAATGTGGTTTTAAGTCCATGGAGACCCTGGAATGGGGCGCTTGATCCGGGGCCCTGAAAGATTCTCCTAAACAGAGGTTTTTATAGAGCTCCAAAGAGTACATTTCCTATGTGGAGACGAGATTTTTCTGATGAGTGCCTCAGTAATCCCCCTATGCTGGTATTGGAAACCAGGCCTCTGAGGAGAGATGCCTGGAAACAAAAGCAATGGATCTGATTAGGGCCTAAGTGCCTGTCCAGTTCAATATTATTCTATGGGGATATCTGTCTCTGGGTCTGAGTGGAGGTAGTTTCCTAACTTGTGAAAGATCATCCCTGTTTGTCCTGGGCAGCCAACACTATTCGGATGGCCTCGGGGAGTTTGGAGGTTTCTCCTAATCTATAAGGTTGTGGCCAATGGAAATGGCAGAATTCCCCTGGAGAGGGAAGCCACAGTCCTGAGGGGTGGCTCCAGGGGCCCCAGCTTGGATGGTGTGTGGGCCAGGCCTGTGGGGACAGAAGTCTGAAAATACAAACTTAGCTTAGGTTTGGGGATGTATGTATGAAGGCTCGATCTACAGAACGTGAGAATTTTCCGGGCTATGAACAAAGGGCGACTATGTGGCGCTTGCTCAGGCTTTTGTCTCTGGATTTTGTGTCAACGGTGGCCGTGGAATGTCGGGGTGTCCTCAAGGGCCATGGACAATTCTTTCTCTGGTGATTTGGCCTGATCCCAAGGGGTTGGGATCATTCTGTGGATGGGAAAAGTCCTTTCTGTATTTTTTTTTTTTTACCTCAGGTGTCCCACCAAAGAGGGATTCCAGAGCAGAGCCCTGAGTCGGGTGACTAGACATCTCGAACTCTGGTTGAGATTGGGTGACTAGGGGCTTGGCAAGCCCCATATGTGGGCTGTTGTTCCAGTCACTAAGAGGGTTCACATGAGGATAGGGCTCACGCTGAGGGTCACAATATGTGTTTGTGCAAATTGTGGCCCTCAGGGATAGGTGGGACCTCATAGTCCATGCTGCTTTCTCCTACAATGAACGTTGGACAACATGCCAACCACAAGGTTTCTTGCCATGGCGAAGGAGAAGTTCTGATTCTTGCATCACGTTCACTCCTGAGCAGTGAGTGTAGATAAGGTCTAGGTTCTGAAGGTGAAAATTGAGGTTGGGTAGAGATGATGGCCTAAAGCCATTGTGGGTATGATATGCTCAGTGTACGGCCAGCTGTCCTGGTGTTGGACTGGAGGTCTGCCCTCAGGCTGTGTCAGACAGGGCTTTAGTGCACAGGCTAGACTGTATAATTGGGGTATGGTCGAGTGGCATGCAGGTTGTTACTCATTTGGCGTTTCTGGTTAGCCCTATAGGGCAACATTTTTCTTCTGGAGACCAGGCAGAGTGCTGCATTGTGTCTCCAGAATTTCCAAACTGGAGGGGTGTGGCCAGGATTCTGAGGACGGAAGTCTGAGAACACAAGATAGGCTTAGGTTTCAAGGCGAGGGCCCAGCAGGCACACTCTCAAGTGCTGAATAGAGATCTCATGCTTCTGAATTCAGGGCGAGGATCAGACTTTGGCTTAGGATGGAGTTTCTGTCCATGATGGCCCATTTATGAAGGTGTGGGTCATCATGAGGATATGGAGGTTTTCTCACAGTGTTATTGTGTGATGCTTCAAACCACAAGGATTCATTCTGCGAGACAGTCAAGACAGGTTGGTTGGATTCAAGACATCCCATAAAGAAGTTCTCCAGAGCAGGGTTCTAAGGATGGATGCCTGGGCAGCCCGCCTCCCATTCTAACTGTCTCCTAGTGACAAGGAAGGTTTGATCTGCTGGCTCTGGGTGAGCAGCAGAGTGGGCTGATTTGAAATGGACTCTCCTGAGAATGGTTCATAATGTAAGTTTGTGTCCTTGGAGACCTTGGGATTGGGCCATGGTGCCAGCGCCCTGAAGGATCCTCCTAACCTGAGGTATTGACACAGCTCCAAAGAGCAAGTTTCCCATGTGGAGATGAGATCTGTTCTGATTGTTTCCTTAGGAAGCCCCCATATTCTGATATTGGAAACCAGGCCTCTGAGGAGAGATACCTAGAAACCAAAGCAATGCATCAGAAGTTGGCTCAGGTTGGAGTTTCTGTCTATGATGGCCCCTTTATAAAGGGGAGCATCTCATGAGGCCATGTAGGTTTTCCCACGATAGGAGTTGTGAGATGCTCCAATCTGCAAGGATTCCTTCTGTGGGACAGTCAAGACCTGTTGGAAGGCTCCAGGACATCCCATATGGAACGGCGCCAGAGCAGGATTCCATGGATGGATGCCTAGAGAGTCTGCTTTGCATTCCAGTTGTCTCCTAGCGACAAGGCAGGTTTGATATTCTGCCTCTGGGGGAGTAATCGACGGGGCTGAGTTGAAATGTACTCTCCTGCCGAATGGTCATAATGCGGGTATGTGTCCATGGAGACCTTGGAATAGGGCGGTTGCTCCGGCTACCTGAAGGTTTCTCCTAACTGGAGGCTTTTACAGTGCTCCAAAGGATAAGTTTCCCATGTGAAGACAAGATTTGTTCTGATTGGTATCTCTGGAATCCCCCATATGCTGGTATTGTAAAACAGGCCTCTGAGGAGAGATGCTTAGAAAAAAAAGCAATGGAACAAATTACATTCTAGGGGACAGTCCAGTTTAATCTTCTTCTCTTGGGTTATCTGTCTACGGGTGAGTTGACGTCGTTGCTCAGTTTGTGAGAGATCGCCCCTCTTTGTCCTGGGTGGCCTACACTATTGGAATGGCCTCTGGGACTTTGGAGGTTTCTCCTTATCTGTAGGGTTGTGGCCAATGGAATGGGAAGAATTTCCTTGGAGAGGGCAGGCACAGTCCTGAGGTGTGGCTCCAGGGGCCTCAGTCTGGAGGGTGTGTGGGACAGGGATGTCAGGATAGAAGTCTGAAAATACAAACTCGGCTTAGGTTTGGGGACGTAGGTATGGCAGGCCCAATCTACAGACTATGAGGAGAATTTTTTGGGCTATGACCTAAGGGTGAGTGTGAACGCTTGCTGAAGCTTATGTCTCTGGATTTTGTGTCAATAGTGGCCATGGAATGTCGGGCTGGCCTCATGGGCCATGGACGAGTCTTTCTCTCTGGACCCCAATCACTTGGGATGGCCCAATCCCAAGTGATTGGGGTCATTCTGTGAGTGGGAGGAGTCCTTACTGTGTTTATTTACCTCAAATGTCCCACCAAAGAGGGTTTCCAGAGCAGAGCCCTGAGTAGGGGTGACTAGATGTCTCTACCTCTGGTTAAGATTGGGTGACTTGGGGCATGGCAGGCCCCATATGCGGGCTCATGGTCCAGCCACTGAGAGGCTTTACTTGAGGACAGGGCTCAAACTGAGGGTCCCAATGTGTGTTTGAGCCCACCGCAGCTCTTAAGCATAGGCAGGGCCTCAGGGACCCTACACTACCCTCAGGGGCCCTACTACTACCCCTGTAGGCCCTACAGGGGTCCTACACTGAACGTTGGACAAGATGCCAACCACAAGATTCTGGCGAGAGGGAAGGAGGAGTTCTGATTTCTGCATCACGTTCACCCATGGGAAGTGAGTAGAGATAAGGTCTAGGATTCTGTAGCCTGAAAACCGAAGTTGGAAAGAGATGGCGACCTAAGGCCATGGCGGTTCAGATGTTCTCAGTGTACTGCAAGCTGTCTGGGTGTCGGTTGGGAATTCAGGCCTCAGGTTCTGTCGGACAGGGCATTAGTGCACAGGCTAGACTATATAATTGGTGTACAGTTGAGTGACGTGCAGGTTTATCCTCATTTGAGGTTTCTGGGTAGACCCATAGGGCAATATTTTTTTTCTAGAGGGCAGGCAGAGTGCAGCACTGTGTCATCGGAAATCCCAAAATAGAGGACGTGTGGTCCAGGAGAGTGAGGACGGAAGTCGGAGAACACTAGCTACGCTTAGGTTTTGGGGTGAGGGCACAGCAGGTACACTCTGAAGAGCTGAATCAAGATCTCGTGCATCTGAAGTCAAGGCGAAGATCAGCTGTTGGCTCAGGTTGGAGTTTCTTTCCATGATCTGCCTTCATGAAGATTGGGGGCATCATGTGACCTTGGAAGCTTTCCATGATATGAGTTGTTAGGTGGTCCATGCACAAGGACTCCTGTGGGACAGTCGAGACCTGTTGGATGGCTCAAGGATGTCCCATAAGGAACGACGCAAGAGCAGGGTTCTAAGGATGGATGCCTGAAGAGCCCAACTCGCATTTCAATTGTCTCCTAGCGACAAGGCAGGTTCAATCTGCTGGCTCTGGAGTAGCAACCGAGGGGGTTACTTGAAATGGACTCTCCTGAGGATGGGTCATAATTTGGGATTGTGTCCATGGAGATATTCAAATGGGGCAGTGGCTCCAGTGACCTGAAGTTTTCTCCTAACTGGAGGTTATGACACAGCTCCATAGAGCAAGATTCCCATGTGGAGACGAGATTTTTTCTTATAGGTAGCTCTGGAAACCCCCTTATGCTGGTATTGGAATCCAGGCCTCTGAGGAGAGATGCCTGAAAACAAAAGCAATGGATCCAATTAGGGCCTAGGTGCCTGTCTTGTTCAATATTCTTTTCTATGGATATCTGTCTAAGGTTCTGATTGGAGGTAGTGGCTCAGCTTGTGCCAGAGGGTCCCTGTATGTCCAGGACATCCTACACTATTGGGATGGCCTCAGAGATTTTGGATGATTCTCCTAATCTGTCAGGTTGTGCCAAATGAATGAGCAGAATTCCCTTGGAGAGGGCAGGCACAGTCCTGAGGTGTGGCTCCATGGGGCCCAGCCTTTAGAATGTGTGGGTGAGGACAATGGAGACAGAAGTCTGAAAACACAAACTCGGCTTAGGTTTGGGGACATAGGTATGGCAGGCCCGATCTACAGACCTTGAGAATTTTGGGGGCTCTGAACAAAGGGCAAGTGTGTGGCGCTTTTTCAGGTTTTTGTCTCCGGATTTTGTGTCAATGGTGGCCATGGAATGTAGGCTGGCCTCATCGACCATGGACGAGTATTTCTCTCTGTGGATTTGGCCAGATTCCAAGTGTTTGGGGTCATTCTTTGGATGGTAGGAGTCCTTACTTTTTTTTTTTCTTTATCTTGGTTTTTTTTTTTTTTTTTTTTTTTTTTTTTTTTTTTTTTTTTTTTACCTTATGTGTCCCACCAAAGAGGGATTCCAGGAAAGAGCTCTGAATAAGGTTGACTAGACTTCTCAAGCTCTGGCTAGGATTGGGGGAGTAGGGGCATGGCAAGTCCCATATGCAGGCTCTTGGTCCAGCCCCGGAGAGGCTTTACTTGAGGCCAGGGTTCATGCTTAGGGTCCTAATGTGTGTTTGTGCCCATCGCAGCCCTCAAGCATGTCTGAGGCCTCATGGGCCATGCTGGGTTCTCATATACTGAACGTTGGACAACATGCCAACCACAAGGTTTCTGGTCATGGGGAAGGTGAAGTTCTGATTTCTGCATCACGTACATCACTTAGTTGTGAGTGGAGATAATGTCTAGGTTCTGAAGCCTGAAGAACAAGGTTGGGAAGAGATGATGACCTAAGGCCATGGCATGTTCGTTGTGTTCAGTGTGAGGCCAGGTGTCTGGGTGTCGGTCACGAGGTCTGGGGTCAGGCTGTGTCAGACAGGGCATTAGTGACCAGGCTAGAATGTATAATTGGGGTACAGTCTAGAGAATTGCAGGTTGATCCTCATTTGATGTTTCTGGGTAGACCCCTAGGGCAAAGTCTCTCTTCTGGAGGGCAGGCAGAGTGCTGCATTTTGTCTCCAGAATTCCCAAAGTGGAAGGCTTGTGGGCCAGGAGTGTGAGGACGGAAGTCTGAGAACGTGAGCTGGCTTAGGTTTTGGGCGAGGGCAAGGCAGGCACACTCTGCAGAGCTGAATTGAGATCTCATGCATCTGAAGTCAGGGCGAGGATCAGACGGGAGTTTCTGTCCATGATGTCCTCTACCTGAAGGTGGAGGCATCACGAGGCCATGGAGGTTTTCCCACGGTGCGAGTGTGTGATGCTGCAAACCACAAGGATTCCTTCTGCAGGACAGTTGAGACCTGTTGAATGGATCAAGGACACCCCATTAGGAATTTCTCCAGAGCAGAGTTCTAACAACGGATACCTGGGCAACGAACTTGCATTCCAATTGTCTCCTAGTGACAAAGCAGGTTTGATCTGCTGGCACTGGGTGAGCAACCGCCAGGTTTGAGTTGAAATGGACTCTCCTGAGGATGGGTCATAATGTGGGATTGTGTCCATTGAGACATTGGAATGGGGCGGTGGCTCCACTGACGTGAAATTTTCTCCTAACTGGAGGTTTTGACACAGTTCCATATAGCATGATTCCCATGTGGCATGCGATTTGTTCTGATTGGTAGCTCCAGAAACCCCCATGTGCTGGTATTGGAATCCAGGCCTCTGAGGAGAGATACGTGAAAACAAAAGCAATGGATCCGTTTAGGGCCTAGGTGCCTGTCCTGTTCAATCTTCTTTTCTATGGATATCTATCTACAGGTCTGATTGGAGGTAGTGGCTCAGCTTGTGGCAGATGGTCCCTGTTTGTCCCGGACATCCTACAATATTGGGGTGGCCTCGGGGACTTCGGATGTTCCTCCTAATCTGTCAGGTGGTGCCAAAGGAATGAGCAGAATTCCCATGGAGAGGGCAGGCACAGTCCTGAGCTGTGGCTCCATGGGGCCAAGCCTTGAGGGTGTGTGGGCCAGGACAATGGAGACAGAAGTCTGAAAACACAAACTTGGCTTAGGTTTGGGGACATAGGTATGGCAGGCCCGATCTACAGACCGTGAGAATTTTTCAGGCTTTGAACAAAGGGCGCTTTGTTCAGGCTTTTGTCTCCGGATTTTGTGTCAATGGTGGCCGTGGAATGTCAGGATGGCCTCATCAGCCATGGACGAGTATTTCTCTCTGTGAATTTGGCCCAATTCCAAGTGTTTGCGGTCATTCTTTGGACGGTAGGAGTCCTTTCTCTATTTTTTTTTTTAACCTCATGTGTCCCACCAAGGAGGGATTCTAGAGAAGAGATCTGAGTAGGGGTGACTAGACTTCTCAAGCACTGGTTAAGGCCTGGGGAGTAGGGGCATGGTAATCTCCATATGTGGGCTCTTGGTCCATCCCCGGAGAGGCTTTACTTGAGGCCAGGGATCATGCTTAGGATCCTAATGTGTGTTTGTGCCCATCGCAGCCCTCAAGCATGTCTGGGGCCTCATGGGCCATGCTGGTTTCTCCTACACTGCACGTTGGACAACATGCCAACCACAGGGTTTCTGGTCACGGGGAAGGAGGAGTTCTGATTTCTGCATCACGTACACGGCATGGCAGTGAGTAGAGATAAGGTCTAGATTCTGAAGCCTGAAAACCGAGGTTGGTAAGAGATGACAACCTAAGGCCATGGTGGGTCCAATGCACTTAGTGTTCGGCCAGATGTCTGTGTCCATCATGAGGTCTGGGCTCAGGCTGTGTCAGGCAGGGCATTAGTCCCCAGGCTAGACTGTATAATTGGGGTACAGTCGAGTGATGTGAAGGTTGGTCCTCATTTGGGGTTTCTGGTTGGCCCCATAGGGCAAAGATTTTCTTCTGCAGGGCAGGCAGAGTGCTGCATTCTGGCTCCAGAATTGCCAACTTCAGGGCTTGTGGGCCAGGTGTTTTAGGACAGAAGTCTGAGAACACAAGTTCAGCTTTGAATTCGCAGTGGTGACATGGCAGGCACACTCTACAGACCTGAAATGAGATCTCGTGCATCTGAAGTCAGGGCGAGGATCAGATGTTGGCTTAGGTTGGAGTTTCTGTACATGATGTCCCCTTCATGAAGGTGGGGGGGGCATCAGGAAACCATGGAAGATTTCCAACTTTGTGAGTGTGTGATGCTCCAAACCACAAGGATTCCGTCAGCGGGACAGTCACGACTTTTTGGATGGATCAAGGACGTCCCATAAGAAATGCTCCAAAGCACAGTTCTAATGATGGATGCCTGGGCAGTCCAACTTGCATTCCAATTGTGTCCTAGTGAAAAGGAGGATTTGATCTGCTGTCACTGGGGGAACAACCGAGGGGGCTGAATTGAAATGGAATCTCATGAGGATCAGTCGATGTGGATTTGTGTCCATGGATCCCTTGGAATGGGGCAGTGGCTCTGTTGCCCTGAAGAATTCTCCTAACCTGAGGTTTTGATGCAGCTCCAAAGAGCAAGTTTCCCATGTAGAGACGAGATTTGTTCTGAAACCCCCACAACCTGGTATTGGAAACCAAGCATCTGGGGAACAATGCCTGGAATCCAAAGCAATGGATCTGATTACGGTCTAGGGGCCTGTCCTTTTCAATATTCTCCTCTGAGTGTCTCTGTCTAAGATTCAGAATGGAGGTCACTGCTCAGCTTGTGTCAGATCACCCATGTTTGTTGGGGGAGGCCAACACTATTGGACTGGTCTTGGGAATTGGAGGTTTCTCCTAATCTGTAAGGTTGTGGCAAATGAAACGGGCAGAGTTCCCTTGGAGAGCACTGGCACAGTCCTTAGGTGTGACACCACCTTTCTGGGTGTCATCCAGGAGGTCCAGGCTCAGGCTGTGTCAGACAGGGCATTAGTTCCAAGCTTAGACTGTATAATTGGAGTAAAGTTGAGTGGCATGCAGGTTGATCCTCATTTGGCGTTTCTGGGTAGCCCCAGGGGCAACGTTTTTCTTCTGGAGGGAAGGAAGAGTGCTGCATTGTGGCGACGGAATTCTCACACTGGAGGGCTTGTGGGCCAGAATTGTGAGGAAGGAAGTGTGAGAACACAAGCTAGGCTTAGGTTTTGGGTCAAGATCATGGCAGGCACACTCTGTAGAGCTAAATCTAAATCTCATGCATCTGAAGTCAGGGCGAGGATCAGACGTAGGCTCAGGTTGAAGTTTCTGTTCAGGATGGCCCCTTCATGATGGTGGGGGGCTTCATGGGGCTATGGAGACTTTCCCACAATTGGCATTGTATGTTGCTCCAATCGGCAAGGATTCCTTCTACGGGACAGTCGAGACCGGTCAGATTGCTCCAGGACGTCCCATGCGGAACCACGGCAGTGCAGGGTTCTAAGGATGGATTCCTGGAGTGCCCGCCTCACATTACTATTGTCTCCTAGTGACAAGGCAGGTTCGATCTGCTTCTTTTGGGGAGCAACCAAAGGGGATGTGTTGAAATGGACTCGCCTGCTGATGGGTCATAATGTGGGTTTGTGTCCATGGAGACCTTGGAATGGGGTGTTGGCTGCTGGGACCTGAAGGTTTCCCTTAACTGGAGGTTGTGACACAGCTCCAAAATGCATGTTTCCCATGTGGAAATGAGATTTGTTCAGACTGGTACCTCCAGAAAAACACATATGCTGGTATTGGAAAACAGGCCTCTGAGGAGAGATGCCAGGAATCAAAAGCAATGGATCTGCATAGGTCCTAGGTGCCTGTCCGGTTCAATCTTCTTCTCTGGGGTTATCTGTCTATGGGTCTGAGTTGAGGTAGTTGCTCATCTTGGGACAGATCACCCTGTTTGCCCTGAGTGGCCAACACTATTGGGATGGCCTCAGGGACGTTGGAGTGTTCTCCTAATCTTTAGGGTTGTGGCCAATGGAATGGGCAGAATTTGCTTGGAGAAGGCAGGCACAGTCCTGAGGCATGGCTCCAGGGGCCCCAGCCTGGAGGGTGTGTGGGCCAGGACAGTGGGGACAGAAATCTGAAAACCCAAATTCAGCTTAGGTTTGGGGACGTAGGTATGACAGGCCTGATCTATAGTCCGTGAGGAGAATTTTTCAGGCTATGAACAAAGGGCAAGTGTGAGGCATATCTCCAGGCTTTTGTCTCTAGATTTTGTGTCAATGGTGGCCATGGAATGACGGGATGGCCTCTTTGGCCATGGATGATTCTTTCTCTTTTAAGATTTGGTCAGATCCCAAGTTTTGGGGCTCATTCAGGGGATGGAGGAGACCCTTCGATATTTTTTTCCTCAGGGGTTCCAGTGCAGAGACCTGAATAGGGGTGACTAGACCTCTCAACCTCTCATTAATATTGGGGGACTAGGGATGGCAATGCGGGTTCTTGGTCCAGCCCCTGAGAGGCTTTACTTGAGGACAGGGCTCACACTGAGGGTCCCAATGTGTTTGTGCCCATTGCGGTTCTCAAGCATGGGCGGGGACTCATGGGCTACACTGGATTCTCCTACACTGAACGTTGGAAAACATGCCAACCACAAGGTTTCTTGCCTTGAGGAAGAAGGAGTTTCATTTCTGCATCACGTTCACCCCTGGGTAGTGAGTATATATAAGGTCTAGGTTCTGAAGCCTGAAAACCAAGGTTGGGAAGAGATGATGACCTAAAGGCATGGCGGGTCTGATGTGCTCAGTGTACAGCCAGCTGTCTGGGTGTCGGTTGGGAATTCAGACCTCAGGCTGTGCAAGACAGGGCATTAACGCCGAAGCGAAACTGTATAATTGGGGTAGAGTCAAGTGGCATGCAGGTTGATCCTCATTTGGTGTTTCTGGTTAGCCCCATAGGACAACGTTTCTCTTCTGGAGGGCAGTCAGAGTGCTGCATTGTGTCTCTCCAGAATTCCCTAACTGGAGGGCTGGTGGGCTCGGAGTGTGAGGACGAAGTCTGAGAACAATAGCTAGGTTTTGCTTCGGGGCGGGGTTTCGGCAGGCACACTCTGCAGAGTTGAATCAAGATTTCGTGCATCTGAAGTCAGGGCGAGGATTAGACGTTGGCTCAGGTTGGAGTTTCTGTCCAAGATGGCTCTTTCATGAAGGGGACAGTGCACCACGAGGCCACAGAGCTTTTCCCATAATGGGAGTTGTGAGGTGCTCCAAAGCGCAAGGATTCCTTCTGCAGGACAGCTGTGACCTGTTGGATGGCTCCAGGATGTCCCATATGGAATTACTTCAGAGTAGTTTTCTACAGATGGATGCCTAGCCAGCCCACCTCACATTCCAATTGTCTCCTAGTGACAAGATAGGTTCGATCTGCTGGCTCTAGGGGAGCACCCAAGGGCACTGAGTTGAAATAGACTCTCCTGCAGATGGGTCCTAATGTGGGATTGTGTCCATGGAGACCTTGGAATGAGGTGGTGGCACCGGGGCCCTGAAGGATTTTCCTAGCCGGAGGTTTTGACACAGCTTGAAAGAGCACGTTTCCCATGTGGAGAAGACATTTGTTCTGACTGATGACTCAGGAAACCCCCATATGGTGGTATTGAAAACCAGGCCTCTGAGGTTCTGACATAGCTCCACGAGCAAGTTTCCAATGTGCAGACAATACTTGCTCTGAAGGGGCCACTGGAAACCCCATAGGCTGGTATAGGAAACCAGGCCTCTGAGAAGAGATGCCTGGAAACCAAAACAATGGATCTGATTAGGGCCTAAGGCCTGTCCTGTTCAATGTTCTTCTCTGGGGACATCTGTCTCCGAGTTGGTGTGGAGCTAGTTGCTCAGCTAGTGTCAGATCACCCCTGTTTGTTCCAAGCGGCCTACAAAATTGGAATGGTCCCAGGGACATTGGAGATTTCTCCTGATTTATATGGTTGTGGCCAATGGAATATGAAGAATTCCCTTTGAGAGGGAAGGAACAATCCTGAAGTGTGGTTCCAGGGGGACTAGCCTGGAGGTTGTGTGTTTTCAGACAACTGTCCAAACAGCCCAGGCCTACACAACCTACAGGCTCAGGCCCCTGGAGCCAAACCTGAGGACTGTACTTGCCCTCTCCAAGGGAATTGTGTGTGCCCATTCCAATGGCCACAACCCTTCTAATAGGATAAACCTCCAAAGTCCCTGATCCATCTCAATAGTGGCGGCTTCCCAGGAACAACAGGGGCAATCTGAGCCCAACTGAGCACCTACCTGCACTCAGACCCATAGACAGATGTCCCCAGTGGTAAAAAGGAAAGAACAGGCCCCTAGGCACTAATCAGATCCATTGCTTTGGTTTCCAGGCATCTCTCCTCAGAGTCCTGGATTTCAAAAGCAGCATATAGCTGTTTCTTGACCCACACAACAGAAAACATCTCATCTACAATGGGAAACTTGCACGTTGGAGCTGTGTCAAAGCCTCTGTTAGAGAACCCTTTAGGGCCCCAGTGCCTCCGCTTCATTCCAAGGTCTCCAGAGACACAAAAGCACATTAGGACCCATCCCCAGGGGTGTCCATTTCAACTCAGCGTCCTCGGTTGCTTCCCACAGATCCAGGAGATCTAACCTGTCTTGTTGCTAGGAGACAATTGGAATGCGAGGTGGGCTACCCAGCCATCCATCCTTAGAACCCTGCTCAGAATCATTGGCCTGGAGCCAAACAACAGGTCTCAATTGTCCTGCAGAAGACTCTCTGCAGTTTGGAGCTTCTCACAACTCCCATCGTGGGAAAACCCCCATGGCCTCGTGATGCCCCCCCATTCATGAAGGGGCCATCAGGGACAGAAACTCCAACCTGATCGATCGTCTGATCCTCGCCCTGACTTCAGATGCACGAGATCTAGATTCAGGTCTGTAGATTGTGCCTGCCATGGCCTCACCCAGAAACCTAAGCCTAGCTTCTGTTCTCAGACTTTTGTAGTCAGACTACTGGCCCACAAGCCCTCCAGTTTGGCAATCCAGAACTACAATGCAGCACTCTGCCGGCCCTCCAGAAGAAAAACATTGTCCTCTGGTGCTACCCAGTAATCCCAAATGAGGATCAACCTGCACCGACCTAGGCTGTACCCCAAATACATAGGCTGATCAGGGCACTAATGCCCTTTCTGACACAGCCTGAGCCTGGACCCCCTGGCCCCTCCCAGACAGCTGGACGCACACTTGAGCACATGGAGCCGCCATGGCCTTAGGTCGTCATCTCTTCCCAACATCAGTTTTCAGGTCTCAGAATCTAGACCTTATATCCAATCACTGCCCAGGGTTGAAGGTGATGCAGAAATCAGAACTCCTTCCCCATGGCAAGAAACCTTGTGGTTGGCATGTTGTCCAACGTTCAGTGTAGTTGAAACCAGTGTGGCCCATGAGGCCCCGCCCATGCTCGCGGGCCACATTGGTCACAAACACACATTGTGACGCTCAGGCTGAGCCCAGTCCTCAAGTAAGGCCACTCAGGGGCTGGATGAAGAGATAGCATATTGGGCTTGCCATGCCCCTAGGCCCCAATTTTTAACTATAGTTCGGGTTGTCCCTTCAGTCTTCCCCACGGCTTTCCTTTGGAATTCCTCTTTTGGTGGGACACCTGAGGTAACAAAACTGAAATGAGTTCACCCATCCCACAGATTGAACGAAAAGCAATTGGGAATCGGGCCAAATCCTCAGAGAGGAAGATTCGTCCATGGCCATGAGGCCTCCCCGACATTCCACGGCCATCGCTGATACAAAATCCAGAGACAAAAGCCTGAGTAAGCGCCTCAGACTCGCACTTTCTTCATATCCTGAAGAGTTCTTCTCATGGTTTGTAGATCGGGCCTGCCATACCTACGTCCCCAATCCTAAGCTGAGTTTCTGTTTTCAGACTTCTGTCCTCAAAGTCTTGGGCCACTCACCCTCCAGGCTGGGCCCCTGGAGCCACACATTAGGACTGTGCCTACCAATCCATGGAAATTCTGCCTATTCCATGGTCCAAAATCGTACAAATTAGGAGAAACCTCCAAAGTCCCTGAGGCCATCCCAATAGTGTAGGTCGCCCGGAACAAACAAGGGCTGTCTGACACCAGCTGATAATCGACCTCCACTCATACCATAGATGGATGTGTCCAGAGAAGAAGATTGAACCAGACAGGACCCTAGGCCATAATAGGATCCATTGCTTTGGGTTACAGGCATGTGTCCTCAAAAGCCTGATTCCAATACAAGCATAGGTGTTTTCCTGAGGCACCCATCAGAACTCATCTCGTCTCCACAAGGAAACCTGTGCATGGGAGCCATGTCCAAATCTTAGGAGAGTACTTCAGGGTCCCGGTGCCACCGCCCCATTCCAAGGCCCTCATGGACACAAAAACACATTAGGACCCATCCTCAGGAAAGTCCATTTCAACTCAGCCACCCCGGTCGCTCCGGCAGAGCCATCAGATCTAAACTGTCTTGTTGCTAGGAGACAATTGGAATGCGAGGCGGGCTTCCCAGGTATCCATCCGCGAACGGTGCTCTGGAGTCATTCCATATGGGATGTCCTGGAGCTGTCCAACAGGTCTCAATTGTCCCGCAGAAGGAATCCATGAAGGGGGCATCTCACAACTCCCAACGTGGGAAAACCTCAATGGCCTCGAGATTCCGCTCCCTTCATGAAGCGGCCGTCATGCTCAGAAACTCCAACCTGAGCCAACGTCTGAACCTCGCCCTGACTTCAGATGCATGAGATACTGGTTCAGATCTGCAGGGGGTACCTGCCGTGCCCTCGCCCTGAAGCCCAAGTCTAGCTTGTCTTCTCAGACTTCTGTCCTCACACTCCTGGCCCCGAAGCCCTCAAGTTTGGCAATTCCGGACCCACAATGCAGCAGTCTGCCTACCCTCTAGAAAAAAAATTATTGCCTCATGAGCAGCCCAGGCACCTTAAATGAGGGTAAACCTACACAGCACTCGACTTTACCCAAATTATATAGTCTAACCTGGGCACTAATGCACTGTCGAACACAACCTGAGCCCGGACCTCCTGACCAACACCCAGAAAGCTGACCGCACACTGAGCACATAAAACCCGCCATGGCCTTAGGTCATCATCTCTTCCCTACCTCAGTTTTCAGGCTTCAGAACCGAGACCTTATCTCCAATCACTTCCCAGGGGTGAGTGTGATGCAGAAATCAGAACTCCTCCTTACCCATGGCAAGAACCCTGTGGTTGGCACGTTGTCCAACGTTCAGTGTAGGAGAAACCAGCATTCACCCTGAGGCCCCGCCCATTCTTGAGTGCGACGAGGGCATACACACGCATTGTGACCCTCAGCATTAGTCCTGTCCTCTAGTAAGTCCTCTCAGTTGCTGGACCATTAGATGTCATAATGGGCTTGACATGTCCCTAGGCCCCAATTTTTAACCAAATTTCTGATGGTCCAGTCGCCCCTCCCCAGGGCTCTACTCTGGAATCCCTCATTTGTTGGGACACCTGAGGATAAAAAAGAAAAAAACAAGAAAAAAAAAAAAAACGGACTTCTTCCAGCCCACAGAATGACCCCAAACTCTTTGGACGGGGCCAAACCACCAGAGAGTAAGACTCGTCCATTTCCCATGAAGTCACCCAGAAATTCCACGACCATGAGTGACACGATATCCAGAGACAAAAACTTGAGCAGGAGCCTCACACTCGCCCTTCTTTCAAATCCCGAAGAGTTCTCCTCATGGTCTGTAGATCAGTCCTGCCATACCTATGACCCGAAACATAAGCCGAGTTTGTGTTCACAGACAACTGTACAAACAGCCCTGTCCTACACAACCTACAGGCTCAGGCCCCTGGAGCCAAACCTGTGGACTGTACTTGCCCTCTCCAAGGGAATTGTGTGTGCCCATTCCAATGGCCACTACCCTTCTAATAGGATAAACCTCCAATGTCCCTGATCCATCTCAATAGTGGTGGCTTCCCAGGAAAAACAGGGGCAATCTGAGCCCAACTGAGCACCTACCTTCACTCAGACCCATAGACAGATGTCCCCAGAGGTAAAAAGGAAAGAACAGACCCCTAGGCACTAATGAGATCCATTGCTTTGGTTTCCAGGCATCTCTCCTCAGAGGCCTGGATTTCAAAAGCAGCATATAGCTGTTTCTTGACTCACCCATCAGAAAACATCTCATCTACACATGGGAAACTTGCACGTTGGAGCTGTGTCAAAGCCTCTGTTTAGGAGAACCCTTTAGGGCCCCAGTGCCACCGTTTCATTCCAAGGTCTCCATAGACACAAAAGCACGTTAGGACCCATGCCCAGGGGTGTCCATTTCAACTCAGCGTCCTCGGTTGCTCCCCACAGATCCAGGAGATCTAACCTGTCTTGTTGCTAGGAGACAATTGGAATGCGAGGTGGGCTACCCAGCCATCCATCCTTAGAACCCTGCTCAGAATCATTGGCCTGGAGCCAAACAACAGGTCTCAATTGTCCTGCAGAAGACTCTCTGCAGTTTGGAGCTTCTCACAACTCCCATCGTGGGAAAACCCCCATGGCCTCGTGATGCCCCCGCCCATTCATGAAGGCGCCATTAGGGACAGAAACTCCAACCTGAGCAATCGTCTGATCCTCGCCCTGATTTCAGATGCACGAGATCTCGATTCAGGTCTGTAGATTGTGCGTGCCATGGCCTCACCCAGAAACCAAAGCCTAGCTTGTGTTCTCAGACTTTTGTCGTCAGACTACTGGCCCACAAGCCCTCCAGTTTGGACTCCAGAACTACAATGCAGCACTCTGCCGGCCCTCCAGAAGAAAAACATTGTCCTCTGGTGCTACCCATTAATCCCAAATGAGGATCAACCTGCACTGACCTTGGCTGTACCCCAAATACATAGGCTGACCAGGGCACTAATGCCCTTTCTGACACAGCCTGAGCCTGGACCCCCTGGCCACTCCCAGACAGCTTGCCGCACACTGAGCAATTCGAGCCGCCATGGCCTTAGGTCGTCATCTCTTCCCAACCTCGGGTTTAAGGTTTCAGAACCTAGGCCATATCTCCAATCACTGCCCAGGGTTGAAGGTGATGCAGAAATCAGAACTCCTTCCCCATGGCAAGAAACCTTGTGGTTGGCATGTTGTCCAACGTTCAGTGTAGTTGAAACCAGTGTGGCCCATGAGGCTCCGCCCATGCTCATGGGCCACATTGGTCACAAACAGACATTGTGACGCTCAGGCTGAGCCCAGTCCTCAAGTAAGGCCACTCAGTGATTGGATGAAGAGATAGCATATTGGGCTTGCCATGCCCCTAGGCCCCAATTTTTAACCATAGTTTGGGTTGTCCCTTCAGTCTTCCCCACGGCTTTGCTTTGGAATTCCTCTTTTGGTGTGTCACCTGAGGTAACAAAACTGAAATGAGTCCTCCTATCCCACAGATTAACGAAAATCAATTGGGAATCGGGCCAAATCCTCAGTGAGAAAGATTCGTCCATGGTCCATGAGGCGTCCCCAACATTCCACGGCCATCGCTGATACAAAATCCAGAGACAAAAGCCTGAGCAGCGCCTCAGACTCGCACTTTCTTCATATCCTGAAGAGTTCTTCTCATGGTTTGTCGATCGGGCCTGCCATACCTACGTCCCCAAACCTAAGCTGAATTTGTGTTTTCAGACTTCTGTCCTCAAAGTCTGGGGCCACACACCCTCCAGCCTGGGCCTCTGGAGCCACACATTAGGACTGTGCCTACCAATCCATGGGAATTCTTCCCATTCCATTGTCCAAAATCGTACAAATTAGGAGAAACCTCCAAAGTCCCTGAGGCCATCCCAATAGTGTAGGTCGCACAAAGCAAACAAGGGCTGTCTGACACCAGCTGATAATCGACCTCCACTCATACCATAGATGGATGTCTCCAGAGAAGAAGATTGAACCAGACAGGACCCTAGGCCATAATAGGATCCATTGCTTTGGTTTACAGGCATGTGTCCTCAAAAGCCTGATTCCAATACGAGCATAGGGGTTTTCCTGAGGCACCCATCAGAACTCATCTCGTCTCCACAAGGAAACCTGTGCATGGGAGCCATGTCCAAAGCTTAGGAGAGTACTTCAGGGTCCCGGTGCCACCGCCCCATTCCAAGGCCCTCATGGACACAAAAACACATTAGGAGCCATCCTCAGGAAAGTCCATTTCAACTCAGCCACCCCGGTTGCTCCGGCAGAGCCATCAGATCTGAACTGTCTTGTTGCTAGGAGACAATTGGAATGCAGGCGGGCTTCCCAGGCATCCATCCGCGAACGGTGCTCTGGAGTCATTCCATATGGGATGTCCTGGAGCTGTCCAACAGGTCTCAATTGTCCCGCAGAAGGAATCCATGAAGGGGGCATCCCACAACTCCCAACGTGGGAAAACCTCAATGGCCTCGAGATAACGCTTGCTTCATGAAGCGGCCGTCATGCTCAGAAACTCCAACCTGAGCCAACGTCTGATCCTCGCCCTGACTTCAGATGCATGAGATACTGGTTCAGATCTGCAGGGGGTACCTGCCGTGCCCTCGCCCTGAAACACAAGTCTAGCTTGTCTTCTCAGACTTCCGTCCTCACACTCCTGGCCCCGAAGCCCTCAAGTTTGGCAATTCCGGACCCACAATGCAGCACTCTGCCTGCCCTCTAGAAAAAAAATTATTGCCTCATGAGCTGCCCAGGCACCTTAAATGAGGGTAAACCTACACAGCACTCGACTTTACCCAAATTATATATTCTAACCTGGGCACTAATGCACTGTCGAACACAACCTGAGCCCGGACCTCCTGACCAACACCCAGAAAGCTGACCACACACTGAGCACATAAAACCCGCCATGGCCTTAGGTCATCATCTCTTCCCTACCTCAGTTTTCAGGCTTCAGACCCGAGACCTTATCTCCAATCACTGCCCAGGGGTGAGTGTGATGCAGAAATCAGAACTCCTCCTTACCCATGGCAAGAACCCTTGTGGTTGGCACGTTGTCCAACGTTCAGTGTAGGAGAAACCAGCATTCACCCTGAGGCCCCGCCCATTCTTGAGTGCGACGAGGGAATACACACGCATTGTGACCCTCAGCATGAGTCCTGTCCTCTAGTAAGTCCTCCCAGTGGCTGGATCATTAGATGTCATAATGGGCTTGACATGTCCCTAGGCCCCAATTTTTAACCAGATTTCTGATTGTCCAGTCGCCCCTCCCCAGGACTCTACTAGGGAATCCCTCATTTGGTGGGACACCTGAGGTTAAAAAAGAAAACAACAACAAAAAAAAAAAAAACGGACTTCTTCCAGCCCACAGAATGACCCCAAAATCTTTGGACGGGGCGAAACCACCAGAGAGTAAGACTTGTCCATTTCCCATGAAGTCACCCAGAAATTCCACGACCATGAGTGACACGATATCCAGAGACAAAAACTTGAGCAGGAGCCTCACACTAGCCCTTCTTTCAAATCCCGAAGAGTTCTCCTCATGGTCTGTAGATCAGTCCTGCCATACCTATGACCCGAAACATAAGCCGAGTTTGTGTTTTCAGACAACTGTCCAAACAGCCCTGGCCTACACAACGTATAGGCTCAGGCCCCTGGAGCCAAACCTGAGGACTGTACTTGCCCTCTCCAAGGGAATTGTGTGTGCCCATTCCAATGGCCACAACCCTTCTAATAGGATAAACCTCCAAAGTCCCTGATCCATCTCAATAGTGGTGGCTTCCCAGGAAAAACAGGGGCAATCTGAGAACAACTGAGCACCTACCTGCACTCAGACCCATAGACAGATGTCCCCAGAGGTAAAAAGGAAAGAACAGGCCCCTAGGCACTAATCAGATCCATTGCTTTGGTTTCCAGGCATCTCTCCTCAGAGGCCTGGATTTCAAAAGCAGCATATAGCTGTTTCTTGACTCACCCATCAGAAAACATCTCATCTACACATGGGAAACTTGCACGTTGGAGCTGTGTCAAAGCCTCTGTTTAGGAGAACCCGTTAGGGCCCCAGTGCCACCGCTTCATTCCAAGGTCTCCATAGACACAAAAGCACATTAGGACCCATCCCCAGGGGTGTCCATTTCAACTCAGCGTCCTCGGTTGCTCCCCACAGATCCAGGAGATCTAACCTGTTTTGTTGCTAGGAGACAATTGGAATGCGAGGTGGGCTACCCAGCTTTCCATCCTTAGAACCCTGCTCAGAATCATTGGCCTGGAGCCAAACAACAGGTCTCAATTGTCCTGCAAGAGACTCTCTGCAGTTTGGAGCTTCTCAGAACTCCAATCGTGGGAAAATCCCCATGGCCTCGTGATGCCCCCGCCCATTCATGAAGGGGCCATCAGGGACAGAAACTCCAACCTGAGCGATCGTCTGATCCTCGCCCTGACTTCAGATGCACGAGATCTTGATTCAGGTCTGTAGATTGTGCGTGCCATGGTTCACCCAGAAACCTAAGCCTAGCTTGTGTTCTCAGACTTTTGTCGTCAGTACTGGCCCACAAGCCCTCCAGTTTGGCAATCCAGAACTACAATGCAGCACTCTGCCGGCTCTTCAGAAGAAAAACATAGTCTTCTGGGGCTACACAGTAACCCCAAATGAGGATCAACTTGCTCCGACCATGGCTGTACCCCAAATACATAGGCTGACCAGGGCACTAATGCCCTTTCTGACACAGCCTGAGCCTGGACCCCCTGGCACCTCCCAGACAGCTGGCCGCACACTGAGCACATCGAGCCTCCATGGGCTTAGGTCGTCATTTCTTCCCAACATCTGTTTTCAGGTTTCAGAACCTAGACCTTATCTCCAGTCACTGCCCAGGGTTGAAGGTGTTGCAGAAATCAGAACTCCTTCTCCATGGCAAGAAACCTTGTGGTTGGCATGTTGTCCAACGTTCAGTGTAGTTGAAACCAGTGTGGCCCATGAGGCCCCGCCCATGCTCACAGGCCACATTGGTCCCAAACACACATTGTAACGCTCAGGCTGAGCCCAGTCCTCAAGTAAGGCCACTCAGTGGCTGGATGAAGAGATAGCATATTGGGCTTGCCATGCCCCTAGGCCCCAATTTTTAACCATAGTTCGGGTTGTCCCTTCAGTCTTCCCCACGGCTTGGCTTTGGAATTCCTCTTTTGGAGGGACACCTGAGGTAACAAAACTGAAATGAGTCCTCCCATCCCACAGATTGACAAAAAGCAATTGCGAATCGGGCAAAATCCTCAGAGAGGATGATTCTTCCATGGCCCATGAGGCCTCCCCGTCATTCCACGACCTTCACTGATACAAAATCCCGAGACAAAAGCCTGAGTAAGCACCTCAGAGTCGCACTTTCTTTATATCCTGAAGAGTTCTTCGCATGGTTTGTCGATCGGGCCTGCCATACCTACGTCCACAAACCTAAGCTGAGTTTGTGTTTTCAGACTACTGTCCTCAAAGTCTGGGGCCACACACCCTCCAGCCTGAACCCCTGGAGCCACACATTAGGACTGTGCCTACCAATCCATGGGAATTCTGCCCATTCCATGGTCCAAAATCGTACAAATTAGGAGAAATCTCAAAAGTCCCTGAGGCCATCCCAATAGTGTAGGTCGCCTGGAACAAACAAGTGCTGTCTGACACCAGCTGATAATCGACCTCCACTCATACCATAGATGGATGTCCCCAGAGAAGAAGATTGAACCAGACAGGACCCTAGGCCATAATAGGATCCATTGCTTTGGGTTACAGGCATGTGTCCTCAAAAGCCTGATTCCAATACGAGCATAGGGGTTTTCCTGAGGCACCCATCAGAACTCATCTCGTCTCCACAAGGAAACCTGTGCATGGGAGCCATGTCCAAAGCTTAGGAGAGTACTTCAGGGTCCCGGTGCCACCGCCCCATTCCAAGGCCCTCATGGACACAAAAACACATTAGGACCCATCCTCTGGAAAGTCCATTTCAACTCAGCCACCCCGGTTGCTCCCGAAGAGCCATCAGATCTAAACTGTCTTGTTGCTAGGAGACAATTGGAATGCGAGGCGGGCTTCCCAGGCATCCATCCGCGAACGGTGCTCTGGAGTCATTCCATATGAGATGTCCTGGAGCTGTCCAACAGGTCTCAATTGTCCCGCAGAAGGAATCCTTGAAGGGGGCATCCCACAACTCCCAACGTGGGAAAACCTCAATGGCCTCGAGATTCCGCTCCCTTCATGAAGCGGCCGTCATGCTCAGAAACTCCAACCTGAGCCAACGTCTGATCCTCGCCCTGACTTCAGATGCATGAGATATTGGTTCAGATCTGCAGGGGGTACCTGCCGTGCCCTCGCCCTGAAACCCAAGTCTAGCTTGTCTTCTCAGACTTCCGTCCTCACACTCCTGGCCCCGAAGCCCTCACGTTTGGCAATTCCGGACCCACAATGCAGCACTCTGCCTGCCCTCTAGAAAAAAAATTATTGCCTCATGAGCTGCCCAGGCACCTTAAATGAGGGTAAACCTACACAGAACTCGACTTTACCCAAATTATATAGTCTAACCTGGGCACTCATGCACTGTCGAACACAACCTGAGCCAGGACCTCCTGACCAACACCCAGAAAGCTGACCGCACACTGAGCACATAAAACGCGCCATGGCCTTAGGTCATCATCTCTTCCCTACCTCAGTTTTCAGGCTTCAGAACCGAGACCTTATCTCCAATCACTGCCCAGGGGTGAGTGTGATGCAGAAATCAGAACTCCTCCTTACCCATGGCAAGAACCCTGTGGTTGGCACGTTGTCCAACGTTCAGTGTAGGAGAAACCAGCATTCACCCTGAGGCCCCGCCCATTCTTGAGTGCGACGAGGGCATACACACGCATTGTGACCCTCAGCACGAGTTCTGTCCTCTAGTAAGTCCTCTCAGTGGCTGGACCATTAGATGTCATAATGGGCTTGACATGTCCCTAGGCCCCAATTTTTAACCAGATTTCTGATTGTCCAGTCGCCCCTCCCCAGGGCTCTACTCTGGAATCCCTCATTTGGTGGGACACCTGAGGTTAAAAAAGAAAAAAACAACAACAACAACAACAAAAAAACGAACTTCTTCCAGCCCACAGAATGACCCCAAACTCTTTGGACGGGGCCAAACCACCAGAGAGTAAGACACGTCCATTTCCCATGAAGTCACCCAGAAATTCCACGACCATGAGTGACACGATATCCAGAGACAAAAACTTGAGCAGGAGCCTCACACTCGCCCTTCTTTCAAATCCCAAAGAGTTCTCCTCATGGCCTGTAAATCAGTCCTGCCATACCTATGACCCGAAACATAAGCTGAGTTTGTGTTTTCAGACAACTGTCCAAACAGCCCTGGCCTACACAACCTACAGGCTCAGGCCCCTGGAGCCAAACCTGAGGACTGTACTTGCCCTCTCCAAAGGAATTGTGTGTGCCCATTCCAATGGCCACAACCCTTCTAATAGGATAAACCTCCAATGTCCCTGATCCATCTCAATAGTGGTGGCTTCCCAGGAAAAACAGGGGCAATCTGAGCCCAACTGAGCACCTACCTGCACTCAGACCCATAGACAGATGTCCCCAGAGGTAAAAAGGAAAGAACAGGCCCCTAGGCACTAATCAGATCCATTGCTTTGGTTTCCAGGCATCTCTCCTCAGAGGCCTGGATTTCAAAAGCAGCATATAGCTGTTTCTTGACTCACCCATCAGAAAACATCTCATCTACACATGGGAAACTTGTACGTTGGAGCTGTGTCAAAGCCTTTGTTTAGGAGAACCGTTTAGGGCCCCAGTGCCACCGCTGAATTTCAAGGTCTCCATAGACAAAAAAGCACGTTAGGACCCATGCCCAGGGGTGTCCATTTCAACTCAGCGTCCTCGGTTGCTCCCCACAGATCCAGGAGATCTAACCTGTCTTGTTGCGAGGAGACAATTGGAATGCGAGGTGGGCTACCCAGCCATCCATCCTTAGAACCCTGCTCAGAATCATTGGCCTGGAGCCAAACAACAGGTCTCAATTGTCCTGCAGAAGACTCTCTGCAGTTTGGAGCTTCTCACAACTCCCATCGTGAGAAAACACCCATGGCCTCGTGATGCCCCCCCCCCATTCATGAAGGAGCCATCAGGGACAGAAACTCCACCCTGAGCGATCGTCTGATATTCGCCCTGACTTCAGATGCACGAGATCTCGATTCAGGTCTGTAGATTGTGCGTGCCATGGCCTCACCCAGAAACCTAAGCATAGCTTGTGTTCTCAGACTTTTGTCGTCAGACTACTGGCCCACAAGCCCTCCAGTTTGGCAATCCAGAACTACAATGCAGCACTCTGCCGGCTCTGCAGAAGAAAAACATTGTCCTCTGGGGCTAACCAGTAACCCCAAATGAGGATCAACCTGCACCGACCTTGGCTTTACCCCAAATACATAGGCTGACCAGGGCACTAATGCCCTTTCTGACACAGCCTGAGCCTGGACCCCCTGGCTCCTCCCAGACAGCTGGCCGCACACTGATCACATCGAGCCGCCATGGCCTTAGGTCATCATCTCTTCCCAACCTCGGTTTTCAGTTTTCAGAACCTAGACCTTATCTCCAATCACTGCCCTGGGTTGAAGGTGATGCAGAAATCAGAACTCCTTCCCCATGGCAAGAAACCTTGTGGTTGGCATGTTGTCCAACGTTCAGTGTAGTTGAATCCAGTGTGGCCCATGAGGCCCCGCCCATGCTCGCGGGCCACATTGGTCACAAACACACATTGTGACCCTCAGGCTGAGCCCAGTCCTCAAGTAAGGCCACTCAGTGGCTGGATGAAGAGATAGCATATTGGGCTTGCCATGACCCTAGGCCCCAATTTTTAACCATATTTCGGGTTGTCCCTTCAGTCTTCCCCACGGCTTGGCTTTGGAATTTTACTTTTGGTGGGACACCTGAGGTAACAAAACTGAAATGAGTCCTCCCATCCCACAGATTGACGAAAAGCAATTGGGAATCGGGCCAAATCCTCAGAGAGGAAGATTCGTCCATGGCCCATGAGGCCTCGGCGACATTCCACGGCCATTGCTGATACAAAATCCAGAGACAAAGCCTGAGCAAGCGCCTCAGACTCGCACTTGGTTCATATCCTAAAGAGTTCTTCTCATGGTTTGTAGATCGGGCCTGCCATACCTACGTCCCCAAACCTAAGCTGAGTTTGTGTTTTCAGACTTCTGTCCTCAAAGTCTGGGGCCACACACCCTCCAGCCTGAACCCCTGGAGCCAAACATTAGGACTGTGCCTACCAATCCATGGGAATTCTGCCCATTCCATGGTCCAAAATCGTACAAATTAGGAGAAACCTCCAAAGTCCCTGAGGCCATCCCAATAGTGTAGGTCGCCCGGAACAAACAAGGGCTGTCTGACACCAGCTGATAATCGACCTCCACTCATAGCATAGATGGATGTCCCCAGAGAAGAAGATTGTACCAGACAGGACCCTAGGCCATAATAGGATCCATTGCTTTGGGTTACAGGCATGTGTCCTCAAAAGCCTGATTCCAATACGAGCATAGGGGTTTTCCTGAGGCACCCATCAGAACTCATCTCGTCTCCACAAGGAAACCTGTGCATGGGAGCCATGTCCAAAGCTTAGGAGAGTACTTAAGGGTCCCTGTGCCACCGCCCCATTCCAAGGCCCTCATGGACACAAAAACACATTAGGACCCATCCTCAGGAAAGTCCATTTCAACTCAGCCACCCCGGTTGCTCCCGAAGAGCCATCAGATCTAAACTGTCTTGTTGCTAGGAATCAATTGGAATGCGAGGCGGGCTTCCCAGGCATCCATCCGCGAACGGTGCTCTGGAGTAATTCCATATGGGATGTCCTGGAGCTGTCCAACAGGTCTCAATTGTCCCGCAGAAGGAATCCTTGAAGGGGGCATCCCACAACTCCCAACGTGGGAAAACCTCAATGGCCTCGAGATTCCGCTCCCTTCATGAAGCGGCCGTCATGCTCAGAAACTCCAACCTGAGCCAACGTCTGATCCTCGCCCTGACTTCAGATGCATGAGATATTGGTTCAGATCTGCAGGGGGTTCCTGCCGTGCCCTCGCCCTGAAACCCAAGTCTAGCTTGTCTTCTCAGACTTCCGTCCTCACACTCCTGGCCCCGAAGCCCTCAAGTTTGGCAATTCCGGACCCACAATGCAGCACTCTGCCTGCCCTCTAGAAAAAAAATTATTGATCATGAGCTGCCCAGGCACCTTAAATGAGGGTAAACCTACACAGCACTTGACTTTACCCAAATTATATAGTCTAACCTGGGCACTAATGCAGTGTGAAACAGAACCTGAGACCAGACCTCCTGACCAACACCCGAAAGCTGACCAAACACTGAGCACATAAAACCCGCCATGGCCTAAGGTCATCATCTCTTCCCTACCTCAGTTTTCAGGCTTCAGACCCGAGACCTTATCTCCAATCACTGCCCAGGGGTGAGTGTGATGCAGAAATCATAACTCCTCCTTACCCATGGCAAGAACCCTTGTGGTTGGCACGTTGTCCAACCTTCAGTGTAGGAGAAACCAGCATTCACCTAAGGCCCCGCCCATCCTTGAGTGCGACGAGGGCATACACACGCATTGTGACCCTCAGCATGAGTCCTGTCCTCTAGTAAGTACTCTCAGTTGCTGGACCATTAGATGTCATAATGGGCTTGACATGTTTCTAGGCCCCAATTTTTAACCAGATTTCTGATTGTCCAGTCGACCCTCCCCAGGGCTCTACTAGGGAATCCCTCATTTGGTGGGACACCTTAGGTTAAAAAAGAAAACATAAAAAAAAACAAAACGGATTTCTTCCAGCCCACAGAATGACCCAAAACTCTTTGGACGGGTCCAAACCACCAGAGAGTAAGACTAGTCCATTTCCCATGAAGTCACCCAGAAATTCCACGACCATGATTGACACGATATCCAGAGACAAAAACTTGAGCAGGAGCCTCACACTCGCCCTTCTTTCAAATCCCGAAGAGTTCTCCTCATGGTCTGTAGATCAGTCCTGCCATACCTATTACCCGAAACATAAGCCGAGTTTGTGATTTCTGACAACTGTCCAAATAGCCCTGGCCTACACAACCTACAGGCTCAGGCCCCTGTAGCCAAACCTGAGGACTGTACTTGCCCTCTCCAAGGGAATTGTGTGTGCCCATTCCAATGGCCACAACCCTTCTAATAGGATAAACCTCCAAAGTCCCTGATCCATCTCAATAGTGGTGGCTTCCCAGGAAAAACAGGGGCAATCTGAGCCCAACTGAGCACCTACCTGCACTCAGACCCATAGACAGATGTCCCCAGAGGTATGAAGGAAAGAACAGGCCCCTAGGCACTAATCAGATCCATTGCTTTGGTTTCCAGGCATCTCTCCTCAGAGGCCTGGATTTCAAAAGCAGCATATAGCTGTTTCTTGACTCACCCATCAGAAAACATCTCATCTACACATGGGAAACTTGCACGTTGGAGCTGTGTCAAAGCCTCTGTTTAGGAGAACCATTTAGGGCCCCAGTGCCACCGTTTCATTCCAAGGTCTCCATAGACACAAAAGCACGTTAGGACCCATCCCCAGGGGTGTCCATTTCAACTCAGCGTCCTCGGTTGCTCCCCACAGATCCAGGAGATCTAACCTGTCTTGTTGCGAGGAGACAATTGGAATGCGAGGTGGGCTACCCAGCCATCCATCCTTAGATCCCTGCTCAGAATCATTGGCCTGGAGCCAAACAACAGGTCTCAATTGTCCTGCAGAAGACTCTCTGCAGTTTTGAGCTTCTCACAACTCCCATCGTGGGAAAACACCCATTGCCTCGTGATGCCCGCCCCATTCATGAAGGGGCCATCAGGGTCAGAAACTCCAACCTGAGCGATCATCTGATCCTCGCCCTGACTTCAGATGCACGAGATCTCGATTCAGGTCTGTAGATTGTGCCTGCCATGGCCTCACCCAGAAACCTAAGCCTAGCTTGTGTTCTCAGACTTTTGTCGTCAGACTACTGGCCCACAAGCCCTCCAGTTTGGCAATTCAGAACTACAATGCAGCACTCTGCAGACCCTCCAGAAGAAAAACATTGTCCTCTGGGGCTACCCAGTAACCCCAAATGAGGATCAACCTCACCGTCCTTGGCTGTACCCCAAATACATAGGCTGACCAGGGCACTAATGCCCTTTCTGACACAGCCTGAGCCTGGACCCCCTGGCCCCTCCCAGACAGCTGGCCGCACACTGAGCACATCGAGCCGCCATGGCCTTAGGTCGTCATCTCTTCCCAACCTCGGGTTTAAGGTTTCAGAACCTAGGCCATATCTCCAATCACTGCCCAGGGTTGAAGGTGATGCAGAAATCAGAACTCCTTCCCCATGGCAAGAAACCTTGTGGTTGGCATGTTGTCCAACGTTCAGTGTAGTTGAAACCAGTGTGGCCCATGAGGCCCCGCCCATGCTCATGGGCCACATTGGTCACAAACACACATTGTGACCCTCAGGCTGAGCCCAGTCCTCAAGTAAGGCCACTCAGTGACTGGATGAAGAGATAGCATATTGGGCTTGCCATGCCCCTAACACCCAATTTTTAACCATAGTTCGGGTTGTCCCTTCAGTCTTCCCCAAGGCTTGGCTTTGTTATTCCTCTTTTGTTGGGACACCTGAGGTAACAAACCTGAAAGGAGACCTCCCATCCCAAAGATTGACGAAAAGCAATTGGGAATCGGGCCAAATCCTCAGAGAGGAAGATTCGTCCATGGCCCATGAGGCCTCCCCGACATACCACGGCCATCGCTGATACAAAATTCAGAGACAAAAACCTGAGCAAGCGCCTCAGACTCGCACTTTCTCCATATCCTGAAGAGTTCTTCTCATGGTTTGTAGATCGGGCCTGCCATACCTACGTCCCCAAACCTAAGCTGAGTTTGTATTTTCAGAATTCTGTCCTCAAAGTCTTGGGCCCCACACCATCCAGGCTGGGCCCCTGGAGGCACACATTAGGACTGTGCCTACCAATCCATGGGAATTCTGCCCTTTCCATGGTCCAAAATCGTACAAATTAGGAGAAACCTCCAAAGTCCCTGAGGCCATCCCAATAGTGTAGGTCGCCCGGAACAAACAAGGGCTGTCTAACGCTAGCTGATAATCGACCTCCACTCATACCATAGATGGATGTCCCCAGAGAAGAAGATTGAACCAGACAGGAACCTAGCTCATAATAGGATCCATTGCTTTGGGTTACAGGCATGTGTCCTCAAAAGCCTGATTCCAATACGAGCATAGGTGTTTCCTTAGGCACCCATCAGAACTCATCACACCTCCAGAAGGAAACCTGTGCATGGGAGCCATGTCCAAAGCTTAGGAGAGTACTTCAGGGTCCCGGTGCCACCGCCCCATTCCAAGGCCCTCATGGACACAAAAACACATTAGGAACCATCCTCACGAAAGTCCATTTCAACTCAGACAACCCGGCACTCCGGCAGAGCCATCAGATCTAAACTGTCTTGTTGCTAGGAGACAATTGGAATGCGAGGCGGGCTTCCCAGGCATCCATCCGCGAACGGTGCTCTGGAGTCATTCCATATGGGATGTCCTGGAGCTGTCCAACAGGTCTCAATTGTCCCGCAGAAGGAATCCTTTTAGCGGGCATCCCACAACTCCCAACGTGGGAAAACCTCAATGGCCTCGAGATTCCGCTCCCTTCATGAAGCGGCCGTCATACACAGAAACTCCAACCAGAGCCAACGTCTGATCCTCGCCCTACTTCAGATGCATGAGATATTGGTTCAGATCTGCAGGGGGTACCTGCCGTGCCCTCGCCCTGAAACCCAAGTCTAGCTTGTCTTCTCAGACTTCTGTCCTCACACTCCTGGCCCTGAAGCCCTCAAGTTTGGCAATTCCGGACCCACAATGCAGCACACTGCCTGCCCTCTAGAAAAAATATTATTGCCTCATGAGCTGCCCAGGCACCTTAAATGAGGGTAAACCTACACAGCACTCGACTTTACCCAAATTATATAGTCTAACCTGGGCACTCATGCACAGTCGAACACAACCTGAGCACGGACCTCCTGACCAACACCCAGAAAGCTGACCGCACACTGAGCACATAAAACCCGCCATGGCCTTAGGTCATCATCTCTTCCCTATCTCAGTTTTCAGGCTTCAGAACCGAGACATTATCTCCAATCACTGCCCAGGGGTGAGTGTGATGCAGAAATCAGAACTCAGCCTTACCCATGGCAAGAACCCTTGTGGTTGGCACGTTGTCCAACCTTCACTGTAGGAGAAACAAGCATTCACCCTGAGGCCCCGCCCATTCTTGAGTGCGACTAGGGCATACACACGTATTGTGACCCTCAGCATGAGTCCTGTCCTCTAGTAAGTCCTCTCAGTGGCTGGACCATTAGATGTCATAATGGGCTTGACATGTCCCTAGGCCCCAATTTTTAACCAGATTACTGATTGTCCAGTCGCCCCTCCCCAGGGCTCTACTCTGGAATCCCTCATTCGGTGGGACACCTGAGGTTAAAAAAGAAAAAAACAACAGCAACAACAACAATAACAACAACAACAAAAAAAACGGACTTCTTCCAGCCCAAAAATGACCCCAAACTCTTTGACGGGGCCAAACAACCAGAAAGTAAGACTCGTCCATTTCCCATGATGTCACACAGAAATTCCACGACCATGAGTGACACGATATCCAGAGACAAACACTTGAGCAGGAGCCTCACACTCGCCCTTCTTTCAAATCCCGAAGAGTTGTCCTCATGGTCTGTAGATCAGTCCTGCCATACCTATGACCCGAAACATAAGCCGAGTTTGCGTTTTCAGAGAACTGACCAAACAGCCCTGTCCTACACAACCTACTGGCTCAGGCCCCTGGAGCCTAACCTGAGGATTGTACTTGCCCTCTCCAAGGGAATTGTGTGTGCCCATTCCAATGGCAACAAACCTTCTAATAGGATAAACCTCCAAAGTCCCTGATCCATCTCAATAGTGGTGGCGTCCCAGGAAACAGGGGCAATCTGAGCCCAACTGAGCACCTACCTGCACTCAGACCCATAGACAGATGTCCCCAGAGGTAAAAAGAAAAGAACAGGCCCCTAGGCACTAATCAGATCCATTGCTTTGGTTTCCAGGCATCTCTCCTCAGAGGCCTGGATTTCAAAAGCAGCATATAGCTGCTTCGTGACTCACCCATCAGAAAACATCTCATCTACACATGGGAAACTTGCACGTTGGTGCTGTGTCAACGCCTCTGTTTAGGAGAAACCTTTAGGGCCCCAGTGCCACCGCTTCATTCCAAGGTCTCCATAGACACAAAAGCACGTTAGGACCCATCCCTGGGGTGTCCATTTCAACTCAGCATCCTCGGTTGCTCCCCACAGATCCAGGAGATCTAACCTGTCTTATTGCGAGGAGACAATTGGAATGCGAGGTGGGCTACCCAGCCATCCCTCCTTAGAACCCTGCTCAGAATCATTGGCTTGGAGCCAAACAACAGGTCTCAATTGTCCTGCAGAAGACTCTCTGCAGTTTGGAGCTTCTCACAACTCCCATCGTTGGAAAGCCCCCATGGCCTCGTGATGACCCCCATTCATGAAGAGGCCATCAGCTACAGAAACTCCAACCTGAGCGATCATCTGATCCTCGCCCTGACTTCAGATGCACGAGATCTCGATTCAGGTCTGTAGATTGTGCCTGCCATGGCCTCACCCAGAAACCTAAGCCTAGCTTGTGTTCTCAGACTTTTGTCGTCAGACTACTGGCCCACAAGCCCTACAGTTTGGCAATCCAGAACTACAATGCAGCACTCTGCCGGCCCTCCAGAGAAAAACATTGTCCTCTGGGGCTACCCAGTCATCCCAAATGAGGATCAACCTGCACCGACCTTGGCTGTACCCCAAATACATAGGCTGACCAGGGCATTAATGCCCTTTCTGACACAGCCTGATCCTGGAACCCCTGGCCCCTCCCAGACAGATGTCCCCACACTGAGCACATCGAGCCGCCATGGCCTTAGGTCGTCATCTCTTCCCAACCTCAGTTTTCAGGATTCAGAACCTAGACCTTATCTCCAATCACTGCCCAGGGTTGAAGGTGATGCAGAAATCAGAACTCCTTCCCCATGGCAAGAAACCTTGTGGTTGGCTAGTTGTCCAACGTTTAGTGTAGTTGAAACCAGTGTGGCCCATGAGGCCCCGCCCATGCTCGCAGGCCACATTGTTCACAAACACACATTGTGACGCTCAGGCTGAGCCCAGTCCTCAAGTAAGGCCACTCAGTGGCTGGATGAAGAGATAGCATATTGGGCTTGCCATGCCCGTAGGCCCCAATTTTTAACCAGAGTTCGGGTTGTCCCTTCAGTCTTCCCCACGGCTTTGCTTTGGAATTCCTCTTTTGGTGGTACACCTGAGGTAACAAACCTGAAAGGAGACCTCCCATCCCACAGATTGACGAAAAGCAATTGGGAATCGGGCCAAATCCTCAGAGAGGAAGATTCGTCCATGGCCCATGAGGCCTCCCCGACATTCCACGGTCATCGCTGATACAAAATCCAGAGACAAAAGCCTGAGCAAGCGCCTCAGACTCGCACTTTCTTCATATCCTGAAGAGTTCTTCTCATGGTTTGTAGATAGGGCCTGCCATACCTACGTCCCCAAACCTAAGGTGAGTTTGTGTTTTCAGACTTCTGTCCTCAAAGTCTTGGGTCACACACCCTCCAGGCTGGGCGCCTGGAGCCACCCATTAGGACTGTGCCTACCAATCCATGGGAATTCTGCCCATTCCATGGTCCAAAATCGTACAAATTAGGAGAAACCTCCAAAGTCCCTGAGGCCATCCCAATAGTGTAGGTCGCCCGGAAGAAACAAGGGCTGTCTGACACCAGCTGAATCGACCTCCACTCATACCATAGATGGATGTTCCCAGAGAAGAAGATTGAAACAGACAGGACCCTAGGCCATAATAGGATCCATTGCTTTGGTTTACAGGCATGTCTCCTCAAAAGCCTGATTCCAATTCGAGCATAGGGGTTTTCCTGAGGCACCCATCAGAACTCATCTCGTCTCCACAAGGAAACCTGTGCATGGGAGCTATGTCAAAAGCTTAGGAGAGTACTTCATTGTCCCGGTGCCGTCGCCCCATTCCAAGGCCCTCATGGACATAAAAACCAATTAGGACCGATCCTCAGGAAAGTCCATTTCAACTCAGCCACCCCGGTTGCTCCCGCAGAGCCATCAGATCTAAACTGTCTTGTTGCTAGGAGACAATTGGAATGCGAGGCGGGCTTCCCAGGCATCCATCCTCGAAGGGTGCTCTGGAGTCATTCTGTATGGGATGTCCTGGAGCTGTCCAACAGGTCTCAATTGTTCCGCAGAAGGAATCCTTGAAGGGGGCATCCCACAACTCCCAACGTGGGAAAACCTCAATGGCCTCGAGATTCCGCTCCCTTCATGAAGCGGCCGTCATGCACAGAAACTTCAACTTGAGCCAACGTCTGATCCTCGCCTGACTTCAGATGCATGAGATATTGGTTCAGATCTGAAGGGGGTACCTGCCATGCCCTCGCCCTGAAACCAAGTCTAGCTTGTCTTCTCAGAATTCCGTCCTCACACCCCTGGCCCCGAAGCCCTCAAGTTTGGCAATTCTGGACCCACAGTGCAGCACTCTGCCTGCCCTGTAGAAAAAAATTATTGCTTCATGAGCTGCCCAGGCACCTTAAATGAGAATAAACCTACACAGCACTCGACTTTACCCAAATTATATAGTCTAACGTGGGCACTAAACCATTGTCCGACACAACCTGAGCCCGGACCTCAGACCAACCCCCAGAAAGCTGACAGCACACTGAGCACATAAGACCCGCCATGGCCTTAGGACTTCATCTCTTCCCTACTTCAGTTTTCAGGCTTCAGAACCGAGACCTTATGGCCTATCACTGCCCAGGTTTGAGTGTGATGCAGAAATCAGAACTCCGCCTTACCCATGGCAAGAAACCTTGTGGTTGGCACATTGTCCAATGGTCAGAGTAGAAGAAACCAGCATTCACTCTGAGGCCCCGCCCATTCTTGAGTGCGACGGGGTCATAAACACGCATTGTGACCCTCAGCATGAGTCTTCTCCTCTAGTAAGTCCTCTCAGTGGCTGGACTATTAGATGTCATATTGGGCTTGACATGTCCCTAGGCCCTAATTTTTAACCAGATTTCTGATTGTCCAGTTGCCCCTCCCCAGGGCTCTACTCTGGAATCCCTCATTTGTTGGGACACCTGAGGTTAAAAAAGAAAACAACAACAACAACAAAACGGACGTTTTCCATCCCACAGAATGACCCCAAACTCTTTGGACGGGGCCAAACCACCAGAGAGTAAGACTCATCCATTTCCCATGAAGTCACCCAGAAATTTCACCACCGTGAGTGACACGATATCCAGAGACAAAAACTTGAGCAAGAGCCTCACACTTGCTCTTTTTCAAATCCCGATGAGTTCTCCTCATGGTCTGTAGATCAGTCCTGCCATAACTATGACCGGAAACATAAGCCGAGGTTGTGTTTTCAGACAACTGTCCAAACAGCCCTGGCCTACACAACCTACAGGATCAGGCCCCTGGAGCCAAGCCTGAGGACTGTACTTGCCCTCTGTAAGGGAAATGTGTTTGCCATTTCCAATGGCCAAAACCCTTCTAATAGAATAAACACCCCATACCTGATCCATCTTACTAGGGCTGGCTTCCCAGGAAAAACAGGGGCAATCTGAGCCCATCTGTCCACCTACCTGCACTCAACCCATAGACAGATGTCCCCAGAGGTAAAAAGGAAAGAACAGACCCCTAGGCACTAATCAGATCCATTGCTTTGGTTTCCAGGCATCTCTCCTCAGAGGCCTGGATTTCAAAAGCAGCATATAGCTGTTTCTTGACTCACCCATCAGAAAACATCTCATCTACACATGGGAAACTAGCACGTTGGAGCTCTGTCAAAGCCTCTGTTTTGGAGAACCCGTCAGGGCCCCAGTGCCACCGCTTCATTCCAAGGTCTCGATACACACCAAAGCACGCTAGGACCCAACCCCAGGAGAGTCCATTTCAACTCAGCCTCCTCCGTTGCTCCCCCAGATCCAGAGGATCTAACCTGTCTTGTTGCTAGGAGACAATTGGAATGCGAGGTGGGCTACCCAGCCATCCATCCTTAGAATCCTGCTCAGAATCATTGGCCTGGAGCCAATCAACAGGTCTCAATTATCCTGTAGAAGACACTTTGCAGTTTGGAGCTTCTCACAAATCCCATCGTGGGACAACCCCCATGGCCTTGTGATGCTCCTCCTTCATGAAGGGGCCATAAGGGACAGAAACTCCAACCTGAGCGATCGTCTGATCCTCGCCCTGACTTCAGATGCACGAGATCTCGATTCCGGTCTGTAGATTCTGCGTGCCATGTCCTCAACCAGAAACCTAAGCCGAGCTTGTGTTCTCAGACTTCTGTCCTCAGACTACTGGCCCACAAGCCCTCCAGTTTGGCAATCCAGAACTACAATGCAGCACTCTGCCTGCCCTCTAGAAGAAAAACATTGTCCTCTGGGGCTACCCAGTAACCCCAAGTGAGGATCAACCTGCACCTACCTTGGCTGTACCCCGAACATATAGGCTGACCACGGCACTAATGCCCTTTCTGACACAGCCTGAGCCTGGACTTCCTGGCCCCAACCAGACAGCTTGCTGCACACTGAGCACATCGAGCCGCCATGGCCTTAGGTTGTCATCTCTTCCCAACCTCGGTTTTCAGGCTTTAGATTCTAGACCTTATCTCCAATCACTGCCCAGGGTTGATCCTGATGCAGAAATCAGAACTCCTTCCCCATGGCAAGAAACCTTGTGGTTGGCATGTTGTCCAACATTCAGTGTAGTTGAATCCAGTGTTGCCCATGAGGCCCCTCCATGCTCGCAGGCTACATTGCTCACAAACACACATTGTGACCCTCAGCCTGACCAAAGTCCTCAAGTAAGGCCTCTCAGTGGCTGGATGAAGAGATAGCATATTGGGCTTGCCATGCCCCTAGGACCCAATTTTTAACCATAGTTCAGGTGGTCCCTTCAGTCTTCCCCACGGCTTTGCTTTGGAATCCCTCTTTTCGTGGGACACCTGAGGTAACAAAACTGAAAGGATGCTTCCCATCCCACAGATTGACGAAAAATAATTGGGAATCCGGCGAAATCATCATAGAGGTAGATTCGTCCATGGCCCATGAGGCATCCCCGACATTCCACGGAGATCGCTGATACAAATTGCAGAGACAAATGCCTGAGCAAGCGCCTCAGACTCACTCTATATTCAAATCTTCATGAGTTCTTCTCATGGTTTGTAGATTGGGCCTGCCATACCGATGTCCCCAAAGCTGAGTTTGAGTATCGGAATCACAATCAGAACTCTGCCTTCCACATGGCTGTAATGCTTGTTCTTCGCATGGAGTCACACCTTCACGTGGGGAACCCTTCATGGCCCCTGATGCCACGCCCAAACATGAGTGCTGCTTGGGCACAAATGCACACTGTGACCCTAGCATGAGCCCCATGACAAAGAAAGGCATGTCAGGTTCGGGACGAAGATCCTGCATATAGTCCTTGCCATGCCCATAGTCACCCAGGACTAACTAGATGGTGTGTATTCCAGTTGAGGGAACCCACTGCTGTGCTCTAGAGTCCCTCTCCTGGGAGGTCCTTTGTGGCAGAAAACAGTACTCTTCACTTCCCACAGAATGAACCCAAACACTTGGGAGCTTGGACAATCCCCCGAGAGGAAGGCCCTTCCTCGGACCCTGAGGCAACCCCTACCCTGACCGGACACTGTGAACGCAACACCCAGAGACAAAAGCCTGAGCGACTGCCTCCCACTTGCCCTCCTTTGATATCCAGAGGATGTCCCCTCACGGACTGGAGATCAGGCCTGCCATTACCTTGGCCCCTACCTGAGCCAAGTTTGCTCTTTCAGACATCAGTCCCCACAGCCCTGGCAAACAGAGCCTCTAGGCTGGGTCCTCTGGAGCCATACCACAGGACCGTGCCTGCTCTCTCCTGGGAAACTGTTTCCATTCCTTTGCCACACACCTCCAGAATATGAGAAAACTCAAGGCCCCCGAGGACATCCCACTACTGGGAGCCTCCCTGGACACACAGGGGCATTCGGACACAAGCTGAGCAGCTACCTCCACGAAGGCATGCACACAGATGTCAACAGAGATAGAAGGTTGAGCCGGACAGGCCCTTAGGCCCTAATCTCAACTCTTGCTTTGGTTCCAGGTGTTACTCCTCAGAGGCTTTGTTTCGAAGAACAGGATATGGGGCTTTCCTGAGGCACTGAACAGAACTCCTCTCGTCTCCACATGGGAAGATTCCTTGTTGGAGCTGTGTCAAACACCTCAGTTTGGAAAACCCTGCAGAGTCCCTGAGCCACCTCCACATTCCAAGGTCTCCCAGGCCACAAAGCCACAGTAGAACTCATCTTCAGGAGAGTCCATTTCAACTCTCCCCTCTAGGTAGCTCACCCAGGAGCCTGCAGATTGAGCCTGCCTTGTCCTGAATAAAGAGTGGGAATATGAGGTGGCGTTCCCAAACATCCATGCTTAGACACCTGCCCTCGAGTCTTTCATATGGGGCCTTTGGAACCATCCAATAGGACTCGACTGTCGTGAAGAAGGAAATCTTGAGGTTTGGAGTAGTTCACAAATCCCATGGTAGGCAAACCTCCCTGGCTTCATGAAGCTCCCACAACCTTCAGGAAGAGGCCATGCTGGACAAAAACTCTAGCCTGAGGCACGTCTCATAGTTGACATGACCTCAGTTCAGGAGATCTCGATTCAGCCTCTGCAGAGTGGGCCTGCCGTGCCCTCGGTCCCAAACCTCACGCTAGCTTGTGTTTTCAGACTTCCTTCCTCACACTCCTGGCAAACAAGCCCTCTGGACTAGGAACTCCAGAACCAAAACCCAGCCCAGTGTCTGCCCAACGGAAGAAAAACGTTTCCCTGTGGGGCTCTCCAGAAAACCCAGATGAGGATCAACCTGCTCGGGCCTCGACGGTACCCGAACTGGATAGGCTGCTCTGGGCACTCATGCTCTGTCTGACACAGCCTGAAGCCAGACGTCCAGACAGACAAGGAGACAGCTGGCCGCACACCCAGCACTTCGGACACGCCATGGTCTTATGCCGTCACCTCTTCCTAACCTTGGTTTTCAGATATCTTAACCTAGACATCATATCAATTCTCCACACAGCTGGGTATCACAAGCACAAAACAGAAGTCCTGCTTCCCCATGGCTGTCAAGCTTGCTCTTGGCATGGAGTCACACCTTCAGGGTGGGAGAAACCTTCATGGCCCCTGATGCCACGCCCAAACTTGAGTGCTGCTTGGGCACAAATTCACACTGTGACCCTCAGCATGAGCCCCATGTCAAAGAAAGGCCTGTCAGGGCCTGTACCAAGAGCCCACATATGGGGCTTGCCAAGCCCCTATGCACCCAATCCTCACCACGGTTTGAATTTTCCAGTCGCCCCGCCCGTACCTGGAGCTCTGCTCTGGAATCCCTTTCTTGGAGAGACCCATGAGCCAGACAACACGACTCCACCCTTCCCACAAAATGACCGCAAACTCTTGGGAGCTGGGACAAATCCCCAGAGAAGGATACTCGTCCACAGTACCTGAGGCCACCGCTCCAATCCACGGCTATCCCGGACACAACATCCAGAGACAAAAGCCTGAAGGAACGCCTCCCACTCGCCCTTGTTTCAGAGGCCCAGGAGCTCCATCTCGGGCTGTACATCCGGCCTGCCATACCCTAGGCGCCACTCATAAGCTGAGTTTGTGTATTCAGACTTCTGTGCCCACAGCCTGGACCCACACACCTCCAGGCTAGGGCCTCTAGGGCCACAGCGAAAGATTGTGCCTGCCCTCTCCAAGGAAAGTGTGCCCAATCCATTGACCACAACACTACAGGTTAGGGAAAAGCTCCAAGGCCCCTGAGGCCATCAATAGTGTAGGCCCCCCTGGACTAAGAGGGGCTCTCTGACACCAGCGGAGCAACTATCTCCACTTCGACTCTCAGACGGTGTCTCCAGAGACAGAAGGTTGAAATGGACAGGCCCCCAGGCCCTAATATGAACCTTAGCTTTGGTTTCCATGTTTCCGTTCTCAGAGGACTGTTTTCGTAGACCAGCACATGGGGCTTTTCTGAGGCACCAAACCAAACATCTCTCATCTCCACATGGGCAGCTTTCTTACTGGGATGTATCAAACACTTCAGGTAGGAGAGTTCCGCAGGTCCACTGAACAACCAGCACATTCCAAGGTCTCCATGGACCCAAACGCACATTATGACGCATCCTCAGGAGAGGCCATTTCAACTCAGCCCCCTGGGTCGCGTGTTCCAGAGGCAGCAGATCAAACATATCTTGTCGCTAATAGCCAATGGGAATGCGAGGCATGCTGTACAGGGATCCATCCTTCGAACCCTGCTCTCCAGTCCTTCCATATGGTATGTCCTGGAGCCATGCAACAGGACTCGAATGTCCCGCAGAAGGAAACCTTGTGGTTTGGGGCAACCTCCAAACTCAGCGTGGGAAAACTTCCTTGGCCTCATGAGGCCCCCACTTCATGAAGGTGCCATCATGGACACATACTCCAGCCTCAGCCAACGTCTGATCCTCAGCCTGACTTCAGATGCAGGAGATTTTGATTCAGCCTCTGCAGAGTGGGCCTGCTCTGCCCTTGGTTCCAATCCTCACACTAGCTTGTGTTTTCAGACTTCCGTCCTCACACTCCTGGCCCACAAACCCTCCCTACTGGGAATTCTGGGGCCACAATGAAGCACTGTGCCTGCCTCCCAAGAGAAAAACATTGTCTATGACGCTGCCCAGAAACCCCAAATGAGGATCAAACTGCTTGGCCCTCGGCAACACCCCAATTGCATAGGCTACCTTAAACAGTGATGCTCTGTCGCGAATAGCCTGAGCCCAGACCTTCCAACAGACACCGACACAGATGGCTGCACACCCAGCACATTGGACCTGCCACTGCCTTAGGCCACCATCCATTCCCAACCTGGGTTTTCAGTCATCGGAACCTAGACCTTATCTCTAATCCCTGCACAGGGGGGAACCTGATGCACAAGTCAGAACCCCTCCTTCCCCCTGGCAAGAAACCTTGCTGCTGGCAGTGAGTCAAACCTTCAGTGTAGGAGAAAACGGCATGGCCCATGAGGCCACGCCCAAGCGTGAGGGCCCCCTTGGGCACAAACACACATTGTGACCCTCAGCGTGAGTACCTTATTCAAGTAACGCCTCTCAGTGACTGGACCAAGAGCCCGCATATGTGGCTTGCCATGCCCATAGGCACCCAAGACTAACTAGATGGTGTGTATTCCAGTTGAGGGAACCCACTGCTGTGCTCTAGAGTCCCTCTCCTGGGGGGTCCCCTGTGGCAGAAAACAGTACTCTTCATTCCCACAGAATGAACACAAACACTTGGGAGCTTGGACAATCCCCTGAGAGGAAGGCTCTTCCTCGGCCTCTGAGACAACCCCTACCCTGACCGGACACTGTAAACGCAACACCCAGAGACAAAATCCTGAGTGACTGCCTCCCACTTGCCCTACTTTGATTTCCAGAGGATCTCCCCTCACGGACTAGAGATCAGGCCTGCCATTACATTGGCCCCTAGCTGAGCCAAGTTTGCTTTTTCAGACATCTGTCCCCCCAGCCCTGGCAAACAGAGCCTCTAGGCTGGGTCCTCTGGAGCCATACCACAGGACCGTGCCTGCTCTCTCCTGGGAAACTGTGTCCATTCCTTTGGCCACACACCTCCAGAATATGAGAAACCTCAAGGCCTCCGAGGACATCCCACTACTGGGAGCCTCACTGGACTCACAGGGGCATTCGGACACAAGCTGAGCAGCTACATCCATGAATGCATGCACACAGATGACAACAGAGATAGAAGGTTGAGCAGGACAGGCCTTTAGGCCGTAGTCTCAACTCTTACTTTGGTTTCCAGGTGTCACTCCTCAGAGGCTTTGGTTCGAAGAACAGGGTATGGGGCTTTCCTGAGGCACGGAACAGAACTCCTCTCGTCTCCACATGGGAAGTTTCCTTGTTGGAGCCGTGTCAAACACCTCATGTTGGAGAATCCTGCAGAGTCCCTGAGCCACCTCCACATTCCAAGCTCTCCCAGGCCACCAAGCCACAGTAGGACTCATCTTCAGGAGAGTCCATTTCAACTCTCCCCTCTGGGTAGCTCACCCAGGAGCCCGCAGATTGAGCCTGCCTTGTCCTGACTAAAGAGTGGGAATATGAGGTGGCGTTCCCAGGCATCCATGCTTAGACACCTGCTCTCGAGTCTTTCCATATGGGGCCTCTTGGAACCATCCAATAGGACTCGACTGTCGTGCAGAAGGTAACCTTCAGTATTGGAGCAGTTCACAAATCCCATCGTAGGCAAAACTTTCTGGCCTCATGAAGCCCCCACACCCTTCAGGAAGAGGCCATGCTGGACAAGAACTCTAGCCTGAGGCACGTCTCATAGTTTACATGACCTCAGTGCAGGAGATCCCGATTCAGCCTCTGCAGAGTGGGCATGCCGTGACCTCGGTCCCAAACCTCACGCTAGCTTGTGTTTTCAGACTTCCTTCCTCACACTCCTGGCTAACAAGCCCTCCGGACTAGGAACTCCGGAACCAAAACCCAACCCAGTGTCTGCCCAACGGAAGAAAAACGTTTCCCTGTGGGGCTCTCCAGAAAACCCAGATGAGGATCAACCTGCTCGGGCCTCGATGGTACCCGAACTGGATAGGCTGCTCTGGGCACTCATGCTCTGCCTGACACAGCCTGAAGCCAGACGTCCAGACAGACAAGGAGACAGCTGGCCGCACACCCAGCACTTCGGACACGCCATGGTCTTATGCCGTCACCTCATCCTAACCTTGGTTTTCCGATATCTGAACCTAGACATTATATCAATTCTCCACACAGCTGGATATAGCAAGCACAAAACAGAACTCCTCCTTCCCCATGGCTGTCAAGCTTGCTCTTGGCATGGAGTCACTCCTTCAGGGTGGGAGAAACCTTCATGGCCCCTGATGCCACGCCCAAACTTGAGTGCTGCTTGGGCACAAATTCACACTGTGATCCTCAGCATGAGCCCCATGTCAAAGAAAGGCCTGTCAGGGCCTGGACCAAGAGCCCACATATGGGGCTTGCCAAGCCCCTATGCACCCAATCCTCACCACGGTTTGAATTTTCCAGTCGCCCCGCCCGTACCTGGAGCTCTGCTCTGGAATCCCTTTCTTGGAGAGACCCATGAGCCAGACAACACGACTCCACCCTTCCCACAAAATGACCCCAAACTCTTGGGAGCTGGGACAAATCCCCAGAGAGGGATACTCGTCCACAGTACCTGAGGCCACCGCTCCAATCCACGGCTATCCCGGACACAACATCCAGAGACAAAAGCCTGAAGGAACGCCTCCCACTCGCCCTTGTTTCAGAGGCCCAGGAGCTCCCTCTCGGGCTGTACATCCGGCCTGCCATACCCTAGGCGCCACTCATAAGCTGAGTTTGTGTATTCAGACTTCTGTGCCCACAGCCTGGACCCACACACCTCCAGGCTAGGGCCTCTAGGGCCACAGCGAAAGATTGTGCCTGCCCTGTCCAAGGAAAGTGTGCCCAATCCATTGACCACCACACTACAGGTTAGGGAAAAGCTCCAAGGCCCCTGAGGCCATCAATAGTGTAGGCCCCCCTGGACTAAGAGGGGCTCTCTGACACCAGCGGAGCAACTATCTCCACTTAGACTCTCAGACAGTGTCCCCAGAGACAGAAGGTTGAAATGGACAGGCCCCCAGGCCCTAATCTGAACCTTAGCTTTGGTTTCCATGTTTCCGTTCTCAGAGGACTGTTTTCGTAGACCAGCACATGGGGCTTTTCTGAGGCACCAAACCAAACATCTCTCATCTCCACATGGGCAGCTTTCTTACTGGGATGTATCAAACACTTCAGGTAGGAGAGTTCCGCAGGGCCACTGAACAACCAGCACATTCCAAGGTCTCCATGGACCCAAACGCACATTATGATGCATCCTCAGGAGAGGCCATTTCAACTCAGCCCCCTGGGTCGCGTGTTCCAGAGGCAGCAGATCAAACATATCTTGTCGCTAATAGCCAATGGGAATGCGAGGCATGCTGTACAGGGATCCATCCTTCGAACCCTCCTCTCCAGTCCTTCCATATGGTATGTCCTGGAGCCATGCAACAGGACTCGAATGTCCCGCAGAAGGAAACCTTGTGGTTTGGGGCAACCTCCAAACTCAGCGTGGGAAAACTTCCTTGGCCTCATGAGGCCCCCACTTCATGAAGGTGCCATCATGGACACATACTCCAGCCTCAGCCAACGTCTGATCCTCAGCCTGACTTCAGATGCAGGAGATTTTGATTCAGCCTCTGCAGAGTGGGCCTGCTCTGCCCTTGGTTCCAATCCTCACACTAGCTTGTGTTTTCAGACTTCCGTCCTCACACTCCTGGCCCACAAACCCTCCCTACTGGGAATTCTGGGGCCACAATGAAGCACTGTGCCTGCCTCCCAAGAGAAAAACATTGTCTATGGCGCTGCCCAGAAACCCCAAATGAGGATCAAACTGCTTGGCCCTCGGCAACACCCCAATTGCATAGGCTACCTTAAACAGTGATGGTCTGTCGCAAATAGCCTGAGCCCAGACCTTCCAACAGACACCGACACAGCTGGCTGCACACCCAGCACATTGGACCCGCCACTGCCTTAGGCCACCATCCATTCCCAACCTGGGTTTTCAGTCATCGGAACCTAGACCTTATCTCCAATCCCTGCACAGGGGGGAACCTGATGCACAAGTCAGAACCCCTCCTTCCCCCTGGCAAGAAACCTTGCTGCTGGCAGTGAGTCAAACCTTCAGTGTAGGAGAAAACGGCATGGCCCATGAGGCCACGCCCAAGCGTGAGGGCCGCCTTGGGCACAAACACACATTGTGACCCTCAGCGTGAGTACCTTATTCAAGTAACGCCTCTCAGTGACTGGACCAAGAGCCCGCATATGTGGCTTGCCATGCCCATAGGCACCCAGGACTAACTAGATGGTGTGTATTCCAGTTGAGGGAACCCACTGCTGTGCTCTAGAGTCCCTCTCCTGGGGGGTCCCCTGTGGCAGAAATCAGTACTCTTCATTCCCACAGAATGAACACAAACACTTGGGAGCTTGGACAATCCCCTGAGAGGAAGGCTCTTCCTCGGCCTCTGAGACAACCCCTACCCTGACCGGACACTGTAAACGCAACACCCAGAGACAAAATCCTGAGTGACTGCCTCCCTCTTGCCCTACTTTGATATCCAGAGGATCTCCCCTCACGGACTAGAGATCAGGCCTGCCATTACATTGGCCCCTAGCTGAGCCAAGTTTGCTTTTTCAGACATCTGTCCCCACAGCCCTGGCAAACAGAGCCTCTAGGCTGGGTCCTCTGGAGCCATACCACAGGACCGTGCCTGCTCTCTCCTGGGAAACTGTGTCCATTCCTTTGGCCACACACCTCCAGAATATGAGAAACCTCAAGGCCTCCGAGGACATCCCACTACTGGGAGCCTCACTGGACTCACAGGGGCATTCGGACACAAGCTGAGCAGCTACATCCATGAATGCATGCACACAGATGACAACAGAGATAGAAGGTTGAGCAGGACAGGCCTTTAGGCCGTAGTCTCAACTCTTACTTTGGTTTCCAGGTGTCACTCCTCAGAGGCTTTGGTTCGAAGAACAGGGTATGGGGCTTTCCTGAGGCACGGAACAGAACTCCTCTCGTCTCCACATGGGAAGTTTCCTTGTTGGAGCCGTGTCAAACACCTCATGTTGGAGAATCCTGCAGAGTCCCTGAGCCACCTCCACATTCCAAGGTCTCCCAGGCCACCAAGCCACAGTAGGACTCATCTTCAGGAGAGTCCATTTCAACTCTCCCCTCTGGGTAGCTCACCCAGGAGCCCGCAGATTGAGCCTGCCTTGTCCTGACTAAAGAGTGGGAATATGAGGTGGCGTTCCCAGGCATCCATGCTTAGACACCTGCTCTCGAGTCTTTCCATATGGGGCCTCTTGGAACCATCCAATAGGACTCGACTGTCGTGCAGAAGGTAACCTTCAGTTTTGGAGCAGTTCACAAATCCCATCGTAGGCAAAACTTTCTGGCCTCATGAAGCCCCCACACCCTTCAGGAAGAGGCCATGCTGGACAAGAACTCTAGCCTGAGGCACGTCTCATAGTTGACATGACCTCAGTGCAGGAGATCCCGATTCAGCCTCTGCAGAGTGGGCATGCCGTGACCTCGGTCCCAAACCTCACGCTAGCTTGTGTTTTCAGACTTCCTTCCTCACACTCCTGGCAAACAAGCCCTCCGGACTAGGAACTCCGGAACCAAAACCCAGCCCAGTGTCTGCCCAACGGAAGAAAAACGTTTCCCTGTGGGGCTCTCCAGAAAACCCAGATGAGGATCAACCTGCTCGGGCCTCGACGGTACCCGAACTGGATAGGCTGCTCTGGGCACTCATGCTCTGCCTGACACAGCCTGAAGCCAGACGTCCAGACAGAGAAGGTGACAGCTGGCCGCACACCCAGCACTTCGGACACGCCATGGTCTTATGCCGTCACCTCATCCTAACCTTGGTTTTCAGATATCTGAACCTAGACATTATATCAATTCTCCACACAGCTGGGTATAGCAAGCACGAAACAGAACTCCTCCATCCCCATGGCTGTCAAGCTTGCTCTTGGCATGGAGTCACACCTTCAGGGTGGGAGAAACCTTCATGGCCCCTGATGCCACGCCCAAACTTGAGTGCTGCTTGGGCACAAATTCACACTGTGATCCTCAGCATGAGCCCCATGTCAAAGAAAGGCCTGTCAGGGCCTGGACCAAGAGCCCACATATGGGGCTTGCCAAGCCCCTATGCACCCAATCCTCACCACGGTTTGAATTTTCCAGTCGCCCCGCCCGTACCTGGAGCTCTGCTCTGGAATCCCTTTCTTGGAGAGACCCATGAGCCAGACAACACGACTCCACCCTTCCCACAAAATGACCCCAAACTCTTGGGAGCTGGGACAAATCCCCAGAGAGGGATACTCGTCCACAGTACCTGAGGCCACCGCTCCAATCCACGGCTATCCCGGACACAACATCCAGAGACAAAAGCCTGAAGGAACGCCTCCCACTCGCCCTTGTTTCAGAGGCCCAGGAGCTCCCTCTCGGGCTGTACATCCGGCCTGCCATACCCTAGGCGCCACTCATAAGCTGAGTTTGTGTATTCAGACTTCTGTGCCCACAGCCTGGACCCACACACCTCCAGGCTAGGGCCTCTAGGGCCACAGCGAAAGATTGTGCCTGCCCTGTCCAAGGAAAGTGTGCCCAATCCATTGACCACCACACTACAGGTTAGGGAAAAGCTCCAAGGCCCCTGAGGCCATCAATAGTGTAGGCCCCCCTGGACTAAGAGGGGCTCTCTGACACCAGCGGAGCAACTATCTCCACTTAGACTCTCAGACAGTGTCCCCAGAGACAGAAGGTTGAAATGGACAGGCCCCCAGGCCCTAATCTGAACCTTAGCTTTGGTTTCCATGTTTCCGTTCTCAGAGGACTGTTTTCGTAGACCAGCACATGGGGCTTTTCTGAGGCACCAAACCAAACCTCTCTCATCTCCACATGGGCAGCTTTCTTACTGGGATGTATCAAACACTTCAGGTAGGAGAGTTCCGCAGGGCCACTGAACAACCAGCACATTCCAAGGTCTCCATGGACCCAAACGCACATTATGACGCATCCTCAGGAGAGGCCATTTCAACTCAGCCCCCTGGGTCGCGTGTTCCAGAGGCAGCAGATCAAACATATCTTGTCGCTAGTAGCCAATGGGAATGCGAGGCATGCTGTACAGGGATCCATCCTTCGAACCCTGCTCTCCAGTCCTTCCATATGGTATGTCCTGGAGCCATGCAACGGGACTCGAATGTCCCGCAGAAGGAAACCTTGTGGTTTGGGGCAACCTCCAAACTCAGCGTGGGAAAACTTCCTTGGCCTCATGAGGCCCCCACTTCATGAAGGTGCCATCATGGACACATACTCCAGCCTCAGCCAACGTCTGATCCTCAGCCTGACTTCAGATGCAGGAGATTTTGATTCAGCCTCTGCAGAGTGGGCCTGCTCTGCCCTTGGTTCCAATCCTCACACTAGCTTGTGTTTTCAGACTTCCGTCCTCACACTCCTGGCCCACAAACCCTCCCTACTGGGAATTCTGGGGCCACAATGAAGCACTGTGCCTGCCTCCCAAGAGAAAAACATTGTCTATGGCGCTGCCCAGAAACCCCAAATGAGGATCAAACTGCTTGGCCCTCGGCAACACCCCAATTGCATAGGCTACCTTAAACAGTGATGCTCTGTCGCAAATAGCCTGAGCCCAGACCTTCCAACAGACACAGACACAGCTGGCTGCACACCCAGCACATTGGACCCCCCACTGCCTTAGGCCACCATCCATTCCCAACCTGGGTTTTCAGTCATCGGAACCTAGACCTTATCTCCAATCCCTGCACAGGGGGGAACCTGATGCACAAGTCAGAACCCCTCCTTCCCCCTGGCAAGAAACCTTGCTGCTGGCAGTGAGTCAAACCTTCAGTGTAGGAGAAAACGGCATGGCCCATGAGGCCACGCCCAAGCGTGAGGGCCGCCTTGGGCACAAACACACATTGTGACCCTCAGCGTGAGTACCTTATTCAAGTAACGCCTCTCAGTGACTGGACCAAGAGCCCGCATATGTGGCTTGCCATGCCCATAGGCACCCAGGACTAACTAGATGGTGTGTATTCCAGTTGAGGGAACCCACTGCTGTGCTCTAGAGTCCCTCTCCTGGGGGGTCCCCTGTGGCAGAAAACAGTACTCTTCATTCCCACAGAATGAACACAAACACTTGGGAGCTTGGACAATCCCCTGAGAGGAAGGCTCTTCCTCGGCCTCTGAGACAACCCCTACCCTGACCGGACACTGTAAACGCAACACCCAGAGACAAAATCCTGATGACTGCCTCCCACTTGCCCTACTTTGATTTCCAGAGGATCTCCCCTCACGGACTAGAGATCAGGCCTGCCATTACATTGGCCCCTAGCTGAGCCAAGTTTGCTTTTTCAGACATCTGTCCCCCCAGCCCTGGCAAACAGAGCCTCTAGGCTCGGTCCTCTGGAGCCATACCACAGGACCGTGCCTGCTCTCTCCTGGGAAACTGTGTCCATTCCTTTGGCCACACACCTCCAGAATATGAGAAACCTCAAGGCCTCCGAGGACATCCCACTACTGGGAGCCTCACTGGACTCACAGGGGCATTCGGACACAAGCTGAGCAGCTACATCCATGAATGCATGCACACAGATGACAACAGAGATAGAAGGTTGAGCCGGACAGGCCTTTAGGCCGTAGTCTCAACTCTTGCTTTGGTTTCCAGGTGTCACTCCTCAGAGGCTTTGCTTCGAAGAACAGGGTATGGGGCTTTCCTGAGGCACGGAACAGAACCCGTCTCGTCTCCACATGGGAAGTTTCCTTGTTGGAGCCGTGTCAAACACCTCATGTTGGAGAATCCTGCAGAGTCCCTGAGCCACCTCCACATTCCAAGGTCTCCCAGGCCACCAAGCCACAGTAGGACTCATCTTCAGGAGAGTCCATTTCAACTCTCCCCTCTGGGTAGCTCACCCAGGAGCCCGCAGATTGAGCCTGCCTTGTCCTGACTAAAGAGTGGGAATATGAGGTGGCGTTCCCAGGCATCCATGCTTAGACACCTGCTCTCGAGTCTTTCCATATGGGGCCTCTTGGAACCATCCAATAGGACTCGACTGTCGTGCAGAAGGTAACCTTCAGTTTTGGAGCAGGTCACAAATCCCATCGTAGGCAAAACTTTCTGGCCTCATGAAGACCCCACACCCTTCAGGAAGAGGCCATGCTGGACAAGAACTCTAGCCTGAGGCACGTCTCATAGTTGACATGACCTCAGTGCAGGAGATCCCGATTCAGCCTCTGCAGAGTGGGCATGCCGTGACCTCAGTACCAAACCTCACGCTAGCTTGTGTTTTCAGACTTCCTTCCTCACACTCCTGGCAAACAAGCCCTCCGGACCAGGAACTCCGGAACCACAACCCAGCCCAGTGTCTGCCCAACGGAAGAAAAACGTTTCCCTGTGGGGCTCTCCAGAAAACCCAGATGAGGATCAACCTGCACGGGCCTCGACGGTACCCGAACTGGATAGGCTGCTCTGGGCACTCATGCTCTGCCTGACACAGCCTGAAGCCAGACGTCCAGACAGACAAGGTGACAGCTGGCCGCACACCCAGCACTTCGGACACGCCATGGTCTTATGCCGTCACCTCATCCTAACCTTGGTTTTCAGATATCTGAACCTAGACATTATATCAATTCTCCACACAGCTGGGTATAGCAAGCACAAAACAGAACTCCTCCTTCCCCATGGCTGTCAAGCTTGCTCTTGGCATGGAGTCACTCCTTCAGGGTGGGAGAAACCTTCATGGCCCCTGATGCCACGCCCAAACTTGAGTGCTGCTTGGGCACAAATTCACACTGTGATCCTCAGCATGAGCCCCATGTCAAAGAAAGGCCTGTCAGGGCCTGGACCAAGAGCCCACATATGGGGCTTGCCAAGCCCCTATGCACCCAATCCTCACCACGGTTTGAATTTTCCAGTCGCCCCGCCCGTACCTGGAGCTCTGCTCTGGAATACCTTTCTTGGAGAGACCCATGAGCCAGACAACACGACTCCACCCTTCCCACAAAATGACCCCAAACTCTTGGGAGCTGGGACAAATCCCCAGAGAGGGATACTCGTCCACTGTACCTGAGGCCACCGCTCCAATCCACGGCTATCCCTTAGACAACATCCAGAGACAAAAGCCTGAAGGAACGCCTCGCACTCGCCCTTGTTTCAGAGGCCCAGGAGCTCCCTCTCGGGCTGTACATCCGGCCTGCCATACCCTAGGCGCCACTCCTAAGCTGAGTTTGTGTATTCAGACTTCTGTGCCCACAGCCTGGACCCACACACCTCCAGGCTAGGGCCTCTAGGGCCACAGCGAAAGATTGTGCCTGCCCTCTCCAAGGAAAGTGTGCCCAATCCATTGACCACAACACTACAGGTTAGGGAAAAGCTCCAAGGCCCCTGAGGCCATCAATAGTGTAGGCCCCCCTGGACTAAGAGGGGCTCTCTGACACCAGCGGAGCAACTATCTCCACTTAGACTCTCAGACAGTGTCCCCAGAGACAGAAGTTTGAAATGGACAGGCCCCCAGGCCCTAATCTGAACCTTAGCTTTGGTTTCCATGTTTCCGTTCTCAGAGGACTGTTTTCGTAGACCAGCACATGGGGCTTTTCTGAGGCACCAAACCAAACATCTCTCATCTCCACATGGGCAGCTTTCTTACTGGGATGTATCAAACACTTCAGGTAGGAGAGTTCCGCAGGGCCACTGAACAACCAGCACATTCCAAGGTCTCCATGGACCCAAACGCACATTATGACGCATCCTCAGGAGAGGCCATTTCAACTCAGCCCCCTGGGTCGCGTGTTCCAGAGGCAGCAGATCAAACATATCTTGTCGCTAATAGCAATGGGAATGCGAGGCATGCTGTACAGGGATCCATCCTTCGAACCCTGCTCTCCAGTCCTTCCATATGGTATGTCCTGGAGCCATGCAACAGGACTCGAATGTCCCGCAGAAGGAAACCTTGTGGTTTGGGGCAACCTCCAAACTCAGCGTGGGAAAACTTCCTTGGCCTCATGAGGCCCCCACTTCATGAAGGTGCCATCATGGACACATACTCCAGCCTCAGCCAACGTCTGATCCTCAGCCCGACTTCAGATGCAGGAGATTTTGATTCAGCCTCTGCAGAGTGGGCCTGCTCTGCCCTTGGTTCCAATCCTCACACTAGCTTGTGTTTTCAGACTTCCGTCCTCACACTCCTGGCCCACAAACCCTCCCTACTGGGAATTCTGGGGCCACAATGAAGCACTGTGCCTGCCTCCCAAGAGAAAAACATTGTCTATGGCGCTGCCCAGAAACCCCAAATGAGGATCAAACTGCTTGGCCCTCGGCAACACCCCAATTGCATAGGCTACCTTAAACAGTGATGCTCTGTCGCAAATAGCCTGAGCCCAGACCTTCCAACAGACACCGACACAGCTGGCTGCACACCCAGCACATTGGACCCGCCACTGCCTTAGGCCACCATCCATTCCCAACCTGGGTTTTCAGTCATCGGAACCTAGACCTTATCTCCAATCCCTGCACAGGGGGGAACCTGATGCACAAGTCAGAACCCCTCCTTCCCCCTGGCAAGAAACCTTGCTGCTGGCAGTGAGTCAAACCTTCAGTGTAGGAGAAAACGGCATGGCCCATGAGGCCACGCCCAAGCGTGAGGGCCGCCTTGGGCACAAACACACATTGTGACCCTCAGCGTGAGTACCTTATTCAAGTAACGCCTCTCAGTGACTGGACCAAGAGCCCGCATATGTGGCTTGCCATGCCCATAGGCACCCAGGACTAACTAGATGGTGTGTATTCCAGTTGAGGGAACCCACTGCTGTGCTCTAGAGTCCCTCTCCTGGGGTGTCCCCTGTGGCAGAAAACAGTACTCTTCATTCCCACAGAATGAACACAAACACTTGGGAGCTTGGACAATCCCCTGAGAGGAAGGCTCTTCCTCGGCCTCTGAGACAACCCCTACCCTGACCGGACACTGTAAACGCAACACCCAGAGACAAAATCCTGATGACTGCCTCCCACTTGCCCTACTTTGATTTCCAGAGGATCTCCCCTCACGGACTAGAGATCAGGCCTGCCATTACATTGGCCCCTAGCTGAGCCAAGTTTGCTTTTTCAGACATCTGTCCCCACAGCCCTGGCAAACAGAGCCTCTAGGCTCGGTCCTCTGGAGCCATACCACAGGACCGTGCCTGCTCTCTCCTGGGAAACTGTGTCCATTCCTTTGGCCACACACCTCCAGAATATGAGAAACCTCAAGGCCTCCGAGGACATCCCACTACTGGGAGCCTCACTGGACTCACAGGGGCATTCGGACACAAGCTGAGCAGCTACATCCATGAATGCATGCACACAGATGACAACAGAGATAGAAGGTTGAGCCGGACAGGCCTTTAGGCCGTAGTCTCAACTCTTGCTTTGGTTTCCAGGTGTCACTCCTCAGAGGCTTTGCTTCGAAGAACAGGGTATGGGGCTTTCCTGAGGCACGGAACAGAATCCCTCTCGTCTCCACATGGGAAGTTTCCTTGTTGGAGCCGTGTCAAACACCTCATGTTGGAGAATCCTGCAGAGTCCCTGAGCCACCTCCACATTCCAAGGTCTCACAGGCCACCAAGCCACAGTAGGACTCATCTTCAGGAGAGTCCATTTCAACTCTCCCCTCTGGGTAGCTCACCCAGGAGCCCGCAGATTGAGCCTGCCTTGTCCTGACTAAAGAGTGGGAATATGAGGTGGCGTTCCCAGGCATCCATGCTTAGACACCTGCTCTCGAGTCTTTCCATATGGGGCCTCTTGGAACCATCCAATAGGACTCGACTGTCGTGCAGAAGGTAACCTTCAGTTTTGGAGCAGTTCACAAATCCCATCGTCGGCAAAACTTTCTGGCCTCATGAAGACCCCACACCCTTCAGGAAGAGGCCATGCTGGACAAGAACTCTAGCCTGAGGCACGTCTCATAGTTGACATGACCTCAGTGCAGGAGATCCCGATTCAGCCTCTGCAGAGTGGGCATGCCGTGACCTCGGTCCCAAACCTCACGCTAGCTTGTGTTTTCAGACTTCCTTCCTCACACTCCTGGCAAACAAGCCCTCCGGACGAGGAACTCCGGAACCACAACCCAGCCCAGTGTCTGCCCAATGGAAGAAAAATGTTTCCCTGTGGGGCTCTCCAGAAAACCCAGATGAGGATCAACCTGCTCGGGCCTCGACGGTACTTGAACTGGATAGGATGCTCTGGGCACTCATGCTCTGCCTGACACAGCCTGAAGCCAGACGTCCAGACAGACAAGGTGACAGCTGGCCGCACACCCAGCACTTCGGACACGCCATGGTCTTATGCCGTCACCTCATCCTAACCTTGGTTTTCAGATATCTGAACCTAGACATTATATCAATTCTCCACACAGCTGGGTATAGCAAGCACAAAACAGAACTCCTCCTTCCCCATGGCTGTCAAGCTTGCTCTTGGCATGGAGTCACACCTTCAGGGTGGGAGAAACCTTCATGGCCCCTGATGCCACGCCCAAACTTGAGTGCTGCTTGGGCACAAATTCACACTGTGATCCTCAGCATGAGCCCCATGTCAAAGAAAGGCCTGTCAGGGCCTGGACCAAGAGCCCACATATGGGGCTTGCCAAGCCCCTATGCACCCAATCCTCACCACGGTTTGAATTTTCCTGTCGCCCCGCCCGTACCTGGAGCTCTGCTCTGGAATCCCGTTCTTGGAGAGACCCATGAGCCAGACAACACGACTCCACCCTTCCCACAAAATGACCCCAAACTCTTGGGCGCTGGGACAAATCCCCAGAGAGGGATACTCGTCCACAGTACCTGAGGCCACCGCTCCAATCCACGGCTATCCCGGACACAACATCCAGAGACAAAAGCCTGAAGGAACGCCTCCCACTCGCCCTTGTTTCAGAGGCCCAGGAGCTCCCTCTCGGGCTGTACATCTGGCCTGCCATACCCTAGGCGCCACTCCTAAGCTGAGTTGGTGTATTCAGACTTCTGTGCCCACAGCCTGGACCCACACACCTCCAGGCTAGGGCCTCTAGGGCCACAGCGAAAGATTGTGCCTGCCCTCTCCAAGGAAAGTGTGCCCAATCCATTGACCACAACACTACAGGTTAGGGAAAAGCTCCAAGGCCCCTGAGGCCATCAATAGTGTAGGCCCCCCTGGACTAAGAGGGGCTCTCTGACACCAGCGGAGCAACTATCTCCACTTAGACTCTCAGACAGTGTCCCCAGAGACAGAAGGTTGAAATGGACAGGCCCCCAGGCCCTAATCTGAACCTTAGCTTTGGTTTCCATGTTTCCGTTCTCAGAGGACTGTTTTCGTAGACCAGCACATGGGGCTTTTCTGAGGCACCAAACCAAACCTCTCTCATCTCCACATGGGAAGCTTTCTTACTGGGATGTATCAAACACTTCAGGTAGGAGAGTTCCGCAGGGCCACTGAACAACCAGCACATTCCAAGGTCTCCATGGACCCAAACGCACATTATGATGCATCCTCAGGAGAGGCCATTTCAACTCAGCCCCCTGGGTCGCGTGTTCCAGAGGCAGCAGATCAAACATATCTTGTCGCTAGTAGCCAATGGGAATGCGAGGCATGCTGTACAGGGATCCATCCTTCGAACCCTGCTCTCCAGTCCTTCCATATGGTATGTCCTGGAGCCATGCAACAGAACTCGAATGTCCCGCAGAAGGAAACCTTGTGGTTTGGGGCAACCTCCAAACTCAGCGTGGGAAAACTTCCTTGGCCTCATGAGGCCCCCACTTCATGAAGGTGCCATCATGGACACATACTCCAGCCTCAGCCAACGTCTGATCCTCAGCCTGACTTCAGATGCAGGAGATTTTGATTCAGCCTCTGCAGAGTGGGCCTGCTCTGCCCTTGGTCCAATCCTCACACTAGCTTGTGTTTTCAGACTTCCGTCCTCACACTCCTGGCCCACAAACCCTCCCTACTGGGAATTCTGGGGCCACAATGAAGCACTGTGCCTGGCTCCCAAGAGAAAAACATTGTCTATGCCGCTGCCCAGAAACCCCAAATGAGGATCAAACTGCTTGGCCCTCGGCAACACCCCAATTGCATAGGCTACCTTAAACAGTGATGCTCTGTCGCAAATAGCCTGAGCCCAGACCTTCCAACAGACACAGACACAGCTGGCTGCACACCCAGCACATTGGACCCCCCACTGCCTTAGGCCACCATCCATTCCCAACCTGGGTTTTCAGTCATCGGAACCTAGACCTTATCTCCAATCCCTGCACAGGGGGGAACCTGATGCACAAGTCAGAACCCCTCCTTCCCCCTGGCAAGAAACCTTGCTGCTGGCAGTGAGTCAAACCTTCAGTGTAGGAGAAAACGGCATGGCCCATGAGGCCACGCCCAAGCGTGAGGGCCGCCTTGGGCACAAACACACATTGTGACCCTCAGCGTGAGTACCTTATTCAAGTAACGCCTCTCAGTGACTGGACCAAGAGCCCGCATATGTGGCTTGCCATGCCCATAGGCACCCAGGACTAACTAGATGGTGTGTATTCCAGTTGAGGGAACCCACTGCTGTGCTCTAGAGTGCCTCTCCTGGGGGGTCCCCTGTGGCAGAAAACAGTACTCTTCATTCCCACAGAATGAACACAAACACTTGGGAGCTTGGACAATCCCCTGAGAGGAAGGCTCTTCCTCGGCCTCTGAGACAACCCCTACCCTGACCGGACACTGTAAACGCAACACCCAGAGACAAAATCCTGATGACTGCCTCCCACTTGCCGTACTTTGATTTCCAGAGGATCTCCCCTCACGGACTAGAGATCAGGCCTGCCATTACATTGGCCCCTAGCTGAGCCAAGTTTGCTTTTTCAGACATCTGTCCCCACAGCCCTGGCAAACACAGCCTCTAGGCTGGGTCCTCTGGAGCCATACCACAGGACCGTGCCTGCTCTCTCCTGGGAAACTGTGTCCATTCCTTTGGCCACACACCTCCAGAATATGAGAAACCTCAAGGCCTCCGAGGACATCCCACTACTGGGAGCCTCACTGGACTCACAGGGGCAATCGGACACAAGCTGAGCAGCTACATCCATGAATGCATGCACACAGATGACAACAGAGATAGAAGGTTGAGCCGGACAGGCCTTTAGGCCGTAGTCTCAACTCTTGCTTTGGTTTCCAGGTGTCACTCCTCAGAGGCTTTGCTTCGAAGAACAGGGTATGGGGCTTTCCTGAGGCACGGAACAGAACCCCTCTCGTCTCCACATGGGAAGTTTCCTTGTTGGAGCCATGTCAAACACCTCATGTTGGAGAATCCTGCAGAGTCCCTGAGCCACCTCCACATTCCAAGGTCTCCCAGGCCACCAAGCCACAGTAGGACTCATCTTCAGGAGAGTCCATTTCAACTCTCCCCTCTGGGTAGCTCACCCAGGAGCCCGCAGATTGAGCCTGCCTTGTCCTGACTAAAGAGTGGGAATATGAGGTGGCGTTCCCAGGCATCCATGCTTAGACACCTGCTATCGAGTCTTTCCATATGGGGCCTCTTGGAACCATCCAATAGGACTCGACTGTCTTGCAGAAGGTAACCTTCAGTTTTGGAGCAGTTCACAAATCCCATCGTAGGCAAAACTTTCTGGCCTCATGAAGACCTCACACCCTTCAGGAAGAGGCCATGCTGGACAAGAACTCTAGCCTGAGGCAAGTCTCATAGTTGACATGACCTCAGTGCAGGAGATCCCGATTCAGCCTCTGCAGAGTGGGCATGCCGTGACCTCGGTCCCAAACCTCACGCTAGCTTGTGTTTTCAGACTTCCTTCCTCACACTCCTGGCAAACAAGCCCTCCGGACTAGGAACTCCACAACCAAAACCCAGCCGAGTGTCTGCCCAACGGAAGAAAAACGTTTCCCTGTGGGGCTCTCCAGAAAACCCAGATGAGGATCAACCTGCTCGGGCCTCGACGGTACCCGAACTGGATAGGCTGCTCTGGGCACTCATGCTCTGCCTGACACAGCCTGAAGCCAGACGTCCAGACAGACAAGGTGACAGCTGACCGCACACCCAGCACTTCGGACACGCCATGGTCTTATGCCGTCACCTCATCCTAACCTTGGTTTTCACATATCTGAACCTAGACATTATATCAATTCTCCACACAGCTGGGTATAGCAAGCACAAAACAGAACTCCTCCTTCCCCATGGCTGTCAAGCTTGCTCTTGGCATGGAGTCACACCTTCAGGGTGGGAGAAACCTTCATGGCCCCTGATGCCACGCCCAAACTTGAGTGCTGCTTGGGCACAAATTCACACTGTGATCCTCAGCATGAGCCCCATGTCAAAGAAAGGCCTGTCAGGGCCTGGACCAAGAGCCCACATATGGGGCTTGCCAAGCCCCTATGCACCCAATCCTCACCACGGTTTGAATTTTCCTGTCGCCCCGCCCGTACCTGGAGCTCTGCTCTGGAATCCCTTTCTTGGAGAGACCCATGAGCCAGACAACACGACTCCACCCTTCCCACAAAATGACCCCAAACTCTTGGGAGCTGGGACAAATCCCCAGAGAGGGATACTCGTCCACAGTACCTGAGGCCACCGCTCCAATCCACGGCTATCCCGGACACAACATCCAGAGACAAAAGCCTGAAGGAACGCCTCCCACTCGCCCTTGTTTCAGAGGCCCAGGAGCTCCCTCTCGGGCTGTACATCTGGCCTGCCATACCCTAGGCGCCACTCATAAGCTGAGTTTGTGTATTCAGACTTCTGTGCCCACAGCCTGGACCCACACACCTCCAGGCTAGGGCCTCTAGGGCCATAGCGAAAGATTGTGCCTGCCCTCTCCAAGGAAAGTGTGCCCAATCCATTGACCACAACACTACAGGTTAGGGAAAAGCTCCAAGGCCCCTGAGGCCATCAATAGTGTAGGCCCCCCTGGACTAAGAGGGGCTCTCTGACACCAGCGGAGCAACTATCTCCACTTAGACTCTCAGACAGTGTCCCCAGAGACAGAAGGTTGAAATGGACAGGCCCCCAGGCCCTAATCTGAACCTTAGCTTTGGTTTCCATGTTTCCGTTCTCAGAGGACTGTTTTCGTAGACCAGCACATGGGGCTTTTCTGAGGCACCAAACCAAACATCTCTCATCTCCACATGGGCAGCTTTCTTACTGGGATGTATCAAACACTTCAGGTAGGAGAGTTCCGCAGGGCCACTGAACAACCAGCACATTCCAAGGTCTCCATGGACCCAAACGCACATTATGACGCATCCTCAGGAGAGGCCATTTAAACTCAGCCCCCTGGGTCGCGTGTTCCAGAGGCAGCAGATCAAACATATCTTGTCGCTAGTAGCCAATGGGAATGCGAGGCATGCTGTACAGGGATCCATCCTTCGAACCCTGCTCTCCAGTCCTTCCATATGGTATGTCCTGGAGCCATGCAACAGGACTCGAATGTCCCGCAGAAGGAAACCTTGTGGTTTGGGGCAACCTCCAAACTCAGCGTGGGAAAACTTCCTTGGCCTCATGAGGCCCCCACTTCATGAAGGTGCCATCATGGACACATACTCCAGCCTCAGCCAACGTCTGATCCTCAGCCTGACTTCAGATGCAGGAGATTTTGATTCAGCCTCTGCAGAGTGGGCCTGCTCTGCCCTTGGTTCCAATCCTCACACTAGCTTGTGTTTTCAGACTTCCGTCCTCACACTCCTGGCCCACAAACCCTCCCTACTGGGAATTCTGGGGCCACAATGAAGCACTGTGCCTGCCTCCCAAGAGAAAAACATTGTCTATGGCGCTGCCCAGAAACCCCAAATGAGGATCAAACTGCTTGGCCCTCGGCAACACCCCAATTGCATAGGCTACCTTAAACAGTGATGCTCTGTCGCAAATAGCCTGAGCCCCGACCTTCCAACAGACACCGACACAGCTGGCTGCACACCCAGCACATTGGACCCGCCACTGCCTTAGGCCACCATCCATTCCCAACCTGGGTTTTCAGTCATCGGAACCTTGACCTTATCTCCAATCCCTGCACAGGGGGGAACCTGATGCACAAGTCAGAACCCCTCCTTCCCACTGGCAAGAAACCTTGCTGCTGGCAGTGAGTCAAACCTTCAGTGTAGGAGAAAATGGCATGGCCCATGAGGCCACGCCCAAGCGTGAGGGCCGCCTTGGGCACAAACACACATTGTGACCCTCAGCGTGAGTACCTTATTCAAGTAACGCCTCTCAGTGACTGGACCAAGAGCCCGCATATGTGGCTTGCCATGCCCATAGGCACGCAGGACTAACTAGATGGTGTGTATTCCAGTTGAGGGAACCCACTGCTGTGCTCTAGAGTCCCTCTCCTGGGGGGTCCCCTGTGGTAGAAAACAGTACTCTTCATTCCCACAGAATGAACACAAACACTTGGGAGCTTGGACAATCCCCTGAGAGGAAGGCTCTTCCTCGGCCTCTGAGACAACCCCAACCCTGACCGGACACTGTAAACGCAACACCCAGAGACAAAATCCTGAGTGACTGCCTCCCACTTGCCCTACTTTGATTTCCAGAGGATCTCCCCTCAGGGACTAGAGATCAGGCCTGCCATTACATTGGCCCCTAGCTGAGCCAAGTTTGCTTTTTCAGACATCTGTCCCCACAGCCCTGGCAAACAGAGCCTCTAGGCTGGGTCCTCTGGAGCCATACCACAGGACCGTGCCTGCTCTCTCCTGGGAAACTGTGTCCATTCCTTTGGCCACACACCTCCAGAATATGAGAAACCTCAAGGCCTCCGAGGACATCCCACTACTGGGAGCCTCACTGGACTCACAGGGGCATTCGGACACAAGCTGAGCAGCTACATCCATGAATGCATGCACACAGATGACAACAGAGATAGAAGGTTGAGCCGGACAGGCCTTTATGCCTTAGTCTCAACTCTTACTTTGGTTTCCAGGTGTCAATCGTCAGATGCTTTGGTTCGAAGAACAGGGTATGGGGCTTTCCTGAGGCACGGAACAGAACTCCTCTCATCTCCACATGGGAAGTTTCCTTGTTGGAGCCGTGTCAAACACCTCATGTTGGAGAATCCTGCAGAGTCCCTGAGCCACCTACACATTCCAAGGTCTCCCAGGCCACCAAGCCACAGTAGGACTCATCTTCAGGAGAGTCCATTTCAACTCTCCCCTCTGGGTAGCTCACCCAGGGGCCCGCAGATTGAGCCTGCCTTGTTCTGAATAAAGAGTGGGAATATGAGGTGGCGTTCCCAGGCATCCATGCTTAGACACCTGCTCTCGAATCTTTCCATATGGGGCCTCCTGGAACCATACAATAGGACTCGACTGTCGTGCAGAAGGTAACCTTCAGTTTTGGAGCAGTTCACAAATCCCATCGTAGGCAAAACTTTCTGGCCTCATGAAGCCCCCACACCCTTCAGGAAGAGGCCATGCTGGAAGAGAACACAAGCCTGAGGCACGTTTCATAGTTGACATGACCTCAGTGCAGGAGATCCCGATTCAGCCTCTGCAGAGTGGGCATGCCGTGACCTCGGTCCCAAACCTCACGCTATCTTGTGTTTTCAGACTTCCTTCCTCACACTCCTGGCAAACAAGCCCTCCGGACCAGGAACTCCGGAACCACAACCCAGCACAGTGTCTGCCCAACGGAAGAAAAACGTTTCCCTGTGGGGCTCTCCAGAAAACCCAGATGAGGATCAACCTGCTCGGGCCTCGACGGTACCCGAACTGGATAGGCTGCTCTGGGCACTCATGCTCTGCCTGACACAGCCTGAAGCCAGACGTCCAGACAGACAAGGAGACAGCTGGCCGCACACCCAGCACTTTGGACACGCCATGGTCTTATGCCGTCACCTCTTCCGACCTTGGTTTTCAGATATCTGAACCTAGACATTATATCAATTCTCCACACAGCTGGGTATAGCAAGCACAAAACAGAACTCCTCCTTCCCCATGGCTGTCAAGCTTGCTCTTGGCATGGAGTCACACCTTCAGGGTGGGAGAAACCTTCATGGCCCCTGATGCCACGCCCAAACTTGAGTGCTGCTTGGGCACAAATTCACACTGTGATCCTCAGCATGAGCCCCATGTCAAAGAAAGGCCTGTCAGGGCCTGGACCAAGAGCCCACATATGGGGCTTGCCAAGCCCCTATGCACCCAATCCTCACCACGGTTTGAATTTTCCAGTCGCCCCGCCCGTACCTGGAGATCTGCTCTGGAATCCCTTTCTTGGAGAGACCCATGAGCCAGACAACACGACTCCACCCTTCCCACAAAATGACCCCAAACTCTTGGGAGCTGGGACAAATCCCCAGAGAGGGATACTCGTCCACAGTACCTGAGGCCACCGCTCCAATCCACGGCTATCCCGGACACAACATCCAGAGACAAAAGCCTGAAGGAACGCCTCCCACTCGCCCTTGTTTCAGAGGCCCAGGAGCTCCCTCTCGGGCTGTACATCCGGCCTGCCATACCCTAGGCGCCACTCCTAAGCTGAGTTGGTGTATTCAGACTTCTGTGCCCACAGCCTGGACCCACACACCTCCAGGCTAGGGCCTCTAGGGCCACAGCGAAAGATTGTGCCTGCCCTCTCCAAGGAAAGTGTGCCCAATCCATTGACCACAACACTACAGGTTAGGGAAAAGCTCCAAGGCCCCTGAGGCCATCAATAGGGTAGGCCCCCCTGGAATAAGAGGGGCTCTCTGACACCAGCGGAGCAACTATCTCCACTTAGACTCTCAGACAGTGTCCCCAGAGACAGAAGGTTGAAATGGACAGGCCCCCAGGCCCTAAACTGAACCTTAGCTTTGGTTTCCATGTTTCCGTTCTCAGAGGACTGTTTTCGTAGACCAGCACATGGGGCTTTTCTGAGGCACCAAACCAAACATCTCTCATCTCCACATGGGCAGCTTTCTTACTGGGATGTATCAAACACTTCAGGTAGGAGAGTTCCGCAGGGCCACTGAACAACCAGCACATTCCAAGGTCTCCATGGACCCAAACGCACATTATGACGCATCCTCAGGAAAGGCCATGTCAACTCAGCCCCCTGGGTCGCGTGTTCCAGAGGCAGCAGTTCAAACATATCTTGTCGCTAATAGCCAATGGGAATGCGAGGCATGCTGTACAGGGATCCATCCTTCGAACCCTGCTCTCCAGTCCTTCCATATGGTATGTCCTGGAGCCATGCAACAGGACTCGAATGTCCCGCAGAAGGAAACCTTGTGGTTTGGGGCAACCTCCAAACTCAGCGTGGGAAAACTTCCTTGGCCTCATGAGGCCCCCACTTCATGAAGGTGCCATCATGGACACATACTCCAGCCTCAGCCAACGTCTGATCCTCAGCCTGACTTCAGATGCAGGAGATTTTGATTCAGCCTCTGCAGAGTGGGCCTGCTCTGCCCTTGGCTCCAATCCTCACACTAGCTTGTGTTTTCAGACTTCCGTCCTCACACTCCTGGCCCACAAACCCTCCCTACTGGGAATTCTGGGGCCACAATGAAGCACTGTGCCTGCCTCCCAGGAGAAAAACATTGTCTATGGCGCTGCCCAGAAACCCCAAATGAGGATTAAACTGCTTGGCCCTCGGCAACACCCCAATTGCATAGGCTACCTTAAACAGTGATGCTCTGTCGCAAATAGCCTGAGCCCAGACCTTCCAACAGACACCGACACAGCTGGCTGCACACCCAGCACATTGGACCCGCCACTGCCTTAGGCCACCATCCATTCCCAACCTGGGATTTCAGTCATCGGAACCTAGACCTTATCTCCAATCCCTGCACAGGGGGGAACCTGATGCACAAGTCAGAACCCCTCCATCCCCCTGGCAAGAAACCTTGCTGCTGGCAGTGAGTCAAACCTTCAGTGTAGGAGAAAACGGCATGGCCCATGAGGCCACGCCCAAGCGTGAGGGCCGCCTTGGGCACAAACACACTTTGTGACCCTCAGCGTGAGTACCTTATTCAAGTACCGCCTCTCAGTGACTGGACCAAGAGCCCGCATATGTGGCTTGCCATGCCCATAGGCACCCAGGACTAACTAGATGGTGTGTATTCCAGTTGATGGAACCCACTACTGTGCTCTAGAGTCCCTCTCCTGGGGGGTCTCCTGTGGCAGAAAACAGTACTCTTCATTCCCACAGAATGAACACAAACACTTGGGAGCTTGGACAATCCCCTGAGAGGAAGGCTCTTCCTCGGCCTCTGAGACAACCACTACCCTGACCGGACACTGTAAACGCAACACCCAGAGACAAAATCCTGAGTGACTGCCTCCCATTTGCCCTACTTTGATTTCCAGAGGATCTCCCCTCACGGACTAGAGATCAGGCCTGCCATTACATTGGCCCCTAGCTGAGCCAAGTTTGCTTTTTCAGACATCTGTCCCCACAGCCCTGGCAAACAGAGCCTCTAGGCTGGGTCCTCTGGAGCCATACCACAGGACCGTGCCTGCTCTCTCCTGGGAAACTGTGTCCATTCCTTTGGTCACACACCTCCAGAATATGAGAAACCTCAAGGCCTCCGAGGACATCCCACTACTGGGAGCCTCACTGGACTCACAGGGGCATTCGGCCACAAGCTGAGCAGCTACATCCATGAATGCATGCACACAGATGACAACAGAGATAGAAGGTTGAGCCGGACAGGCCTTTAGGCCGTAGTCTCAACTCTTACTTTGGTTTCCAGGTGTCACTCCTCAGAGGCTTTGGTTCGAAGAACAGGGTATGGGGCTTTCCTGAGGCACGGAACAGAACTCCTCTCGTCTCCACATGGGAAGTTTCCTTGTTGGAGCCGTGTCAAACACCTCATGTTGGAGAATCCTGCAGAGTCCCTGAGCCACCTACACATTCCAAGGTCTCCCAGGCCACCAAGCCACAGTAGGACTCATCTTCAGGAGAGTCCATTTCAACTCTCCCCTCTGGGTAGCTCACCCAGGAGCCCGCAGATTGAGCCTGCCTTGTCCTGACTAAAGAGTGGGAATATGAGGTGGTGTTCCCAGGCATCCATGCTTAGACACCTGCTCTCGAGTCTTTCCATATGGGGCCTCTTGGAACCATCCAATAGGACTCGACTGTCGTGCAGAAGGTAACCTTCAGTTTTGGAGCAGTTCACAAATCCCATCGTAGGCAAAACTTTCTGGCCTCATGAAGCCCCCACACCCTTCAGGAAGAGGCCATGCTGGACAAGAATTCTAGCCTGAGGCACGTCTCATAGTTGACATGACCTCAGTGCAGGAGATCCCGATTCAGCCTCTGCAGAGTGGGCATGCCGTGACCTCGGTCCCAAACCTCACGCTAGCTTGTGTTTTCAGACTTCCTTCCTCACACTCCTGGCAAACAAGCCCTCCGGACTAGGAACTCCAGAACCAAAACCCAGCCCAGTGTCTGCCCAACGGAAGAAAAACGTTTCCCTGTGGGGCTCTCCAGAAAACCCAGATGAGGATCAACCTGCTCGGGCCTCGACGGTACCCGAACTGGATAGGCTGCTCTGGGCACTCATGCTCTGCCTGACACAGCCTGAAGCCAGACGTCCAGACAGACAAGGAGACAGCTGGCCGCACACCCAGCACTTCGGACCCGCCATGGTCTTATGCCGTCACCTCATCCTAACCTTGGTTTTCAGATATCTGAACCTAGACATTATATCAATTCTCCACACAGCTGGGTATAGCAAGCACAAAACAGAACTCCTCCTTCCCCATGGCTGTCAAGCTTGCTCTTGGCATGGAGTCACTCCTTCAGGGTGGGAGAAACCTTCATGGCCCCTGATGCCACGCCCAAACTTGAGTGCTGCTTGGGCACAAATTCACACTGTGATCCTCAGCATGAGCCCCATGTCAAAGAAAGGCCTGTCAGGGCCTGGACCAAGAGCCCACATATGGGGCTTGCCAAGCCCCTATGCACCCAATCCTCACCACGGTTTGAATTTTCCAGTCGCCCCGCCCGTACCTGGAGCTCTGCTCTGGAATCCCTTTCTTGGAGAGACCCATGAGCCAGACAACACGACTCCACCCTTCCCACAAAATGACCCCAAACTCTTGGGAGCTGGGACAAATCCCCAGAGAGGGATACTCGTCCACAGTACCTGAGGCCACCGCTCCAATCCACGGCTATCCCGGACACAACATCCAGAGACAAAAGCCTGAAGGAACGCCTCCCACTCGCCCTTGTTTCAGAGGCCCAGGAGCTCCCTCTCGGGCTGTACATCCGGCCTGCCATACCCTAGGCGCCACTCCTAAGCTGAGTTGGTGTATTCAGACTTCTGTGCCCACAGCCTGGACCCACACACCTCCAGGCTAGGGCCTCTAGGGCCACAGCGAAAGATTGTGCCTGCCCTCTCCAAGGAAAGTGTGCCCAATCCATTGACCACAACACTACAGGTTAGGGAAAAGCTCCAAGGCCCCTGAGGCCATCAATAGTGTAGGCCCCCCTGGACTAAGAGGGGCTCTCTGACACCAGCGGAGCAACTATCTCCACTTAGACTCTCAGACAGTGTCCCCAGACACAGAAGGTTGAAATGGACAGGCCCCCAGGCCCTAATCTGAACCTTAGCTTTGGTTTCCATGTTTCCGTTCTCAGAGGACTGTTTTCGTAGACCAGCACATGGGGCTTTTCTGAGGCACCAAACCAAACATCTCTCATCTCCACATGGGCAGCTTTCTTACTGGGATGTATCAAACACTTCAGGTAGGAGAGTTCCGCAGGGCCACTGAACAACCAGCACATTCCAAGGTCTCCATGGACCCAAACGCACATTATGACGCATCCTCAGGAGAGGCCATTTCAACTCAGCCCCCTGGGTCGCGTGTTCCAGAGGCAGCAGATCAAACATATCTTGTCGCTAATAGCCAATGGGAATGCGAGGCATGCTGTACAGGGATCCATCCTTCGAACCCTGCTCTCCAGTCCTTCCATATGGTATGTCCTGGAGCCATGCAACAGGACTCGAATGTCCCGCAGAAGGAAACCTTGTGGTTTGGGGCAACCTCCAAACTCAGCGTGGGAAAACTTCCTTGGCCTCATGAGGCCCCCACTTCATGAAGGTGCCATCATGGACACATACTCCAGCCTCAGCCAACGTCTGATCCTCAGCCTGACTTCAGATGCAGGAGATTTTGATTCAGCCTCTGCAGAGTGGGCCTGCTCTGCCCTTGGCTCCAATCCTCACACTAGCTTGTGTTTTCAGACTTCCGTCCTCACACTCCTGGCCCACAAACCCTCCCTACTGGGAATTCTGGGGCCACAATGAAGCACTGTGCCTGCCTCCCAGGAGAAAAACATTGTCTATGGCGCTGCCCAGAAACCCCAAATGAGGATCAAACTGCTTGGCCCTCGGCAACACCCCAATTGCATAGGCTACCTTAAACAGTGATGCTCTGTCGCAAATAGCCTGAGCCCAGACCTTCCAACAGACACCGACACAGCTGGCTGCACACCCAGCACATTGGACCCGCCACTGCCTTAGGCCACCATCCATTCCCAACCTGGGTTTTCAGTCATCGGAACCTAGACCTTATCTCCAATCCCTGCACAGGGGGGAACCTGATGAACAAGTCAGAACCCCTCCTTCCCCATGGCAAGAAACCTTGTTGCTGGCAGGGAGTCAAACCTTCAGTGTAGGAGAAAACGGCATGGCCCATGAGGCCACGCCCAAGCGTGAGGGCCGCCTTGGGCACAAACACATATTGTGACCCTCAGCGTGAGTACCTTATTCAAGTAACGCCTCTCAGTGACTGGACCAAGAGCCCGCATATGTGGCTTGCCATGCCCATAGGCACCCAGGACTAACTAGATGGTGTGTATTCCAGTTGAGTGAACCCTCTGCTGTGCTCTAGAGTCCCTCTCCTGGGGTGTCCCCTGTGGCAGAAAACAGTACTCTTCATTCCCACAGAATGAACACAAACACTTGGGAGCTTGGACAATCCCCCGAGAGGAAGGCTCTTCCTCGGCCTCTGAGACAACCCCTACCCTGACCGGACACTGTAAACGCAACACCCAGAGACAAAATCCTGAGTGACTGCCTCCCACTTGCCCTACTTTGATTTCCAGAGGATCTCCCCTCACGGACTAGAGATCAGGCCTGCCATTACATTGGCCCCTAGCTGAGCCAAGTTTGCTTTTTCAGACATCTGTCCCCACAGCCCTGGCAAACACAGCCTCTAGGCTGGGTCCTCTGGAGCCATACCACAGGACCGTGCCTGCTCTCTCCTGGGAAACTGTGTCCATTCTTTTGGCCACACACCTCCAGAATATGAGTAACCTCAAGGCCTCCGAGGACATCCCACTACTGGGAGCCTCACTGGACTCACAGGGGCATTCGGACACAAGCTGAGCAGCTACGTCCATGAATGCATGCACACAGATGTCAACAGAGATAGAAGGTTGAGCCGGACAGGCCTTTAGGCCGTAGTCTCACCTCTTGCTTTGGTTTCCAGGTGTCACTCCTCAGAGGCTTTGGTTCGAAGAACAGGGTATGGGGCTTTCATGAGGCATGGGACAGAACTCCTCTCGTCTCCACATGGGAAGTTTCCTTGTTGGAGCCGTGTCAAACACCTCATGTTGGAGAATCCCGCAGAGTCCCTGAGCCACCTCCACATTCCAAGCTCTACCAGGCCACCAAGCCACAGTAGGACTCATCTTCAGGAGAGACCATTTCAACTCTCCCCTCTGGGTAGCTCACCCAGGAGCCCGCAGATTGAGCCTGCCTTGTCCTGACTAAAGAGTGGGAATATCAGGTGGCGTTCCCAGGCATCCATGCTTAGACACCTGCTCTCGAGTCTTTCCATATGGGGCCTCTTGGAACCATCCAATAGGACTCGACTGTCGAGCAGAAGGTAACCTTCAGTTATGGAGCAGTTCACAAATCCCATCGTAGCCAAAACTTTCTGACATCATGAAGCCCCCACACCCTTCAGGAAGAGGCCATGCTGGACAAGAACTCTAGCCTGAGGCACGTCTCATAGTTGACATGACCTCAGTGCAGGAGATCTCGATTCAGCCTCTGCAGAGTGGGCCTGCCGTGGCCTCGGTCCCAAACCTCAAACTAGCTTGTGTTTTCAGACTTCCTTCCTCACACTCCTGGCAAACAAGCCCTCTGGACTAGGAACTCCGGAACCAAAACCCAGCCCAGTGTCTGCCCAACGGAAGAAAAACGTTTCCCTGTGAGGCTCTCCAGAAAACCCAGATGAGGATCAACCTGCTCGGGCCTCGACGGTACCTGAACTGGATAGGCTGCTCTGGGCACTCATGCTCTGCCTGACACAGCCTGAAGCCAGACGTCCAGACAGACAAGGAGACAGCTGGCTGCACACCCAGCCCTTCGGACACGCCATGGTCTTATGCCGTCACCTCATCCTATCCTTGGTTTTCAGATATCTGAACCTAGACATTATATCAATTCTCCACACAGCTGGGTATAGCAAGCACAAAACAGAACCCCTCCTTCCCCATGGCAGTCAAGCTTGCTCTTGGCATGCAGTCACACCTTCAGGGTGGGAGAAACCTTCATGTCCCCTGATGCCACGCTCAAACTTGAGTGCTGCTTGGGCACAAATTCACACTGTGATCCTCAGCATGAGCCCCATGTCAAAGAAAGGCCTGTCAGGGCCTGGACCAAGAGCCCACATATGGGGCTTGCCAAGCCCCTATGCACCCAATCCTCACCACGGTTTGAATTTTCCAGTCGCCCCGCCCGTACCTGGAGCTCTGCTCTGGAATCCCTTTCTTGGAGAGACCCATGAGCCAGACAACACGACTCCACCCTTCCCACAAAATGACCCCAAACTCTTGGGAGCTGGGACAAATCCCTAGAGAGGGATACTCTTCCACAGTACCTGAGTCAACCGCTCCAATCCACGGCTATCCCGGACACAACATCCAGAGACAAAAGCCTGAAGGAACGCCTCCCACTCGCCCTTGTTTCAGAGGCCCAGGAGCTCCCTCTCGGGCTGTACATCCGGCCGGCCATACCCTAGGCGCCACTCATAAGCTGAGTTTGTGTATTCAGACTTCTGTGCCCACAGCGTGGACCCACACAACATCCAGGCTAGGGCCTCTGGACCAAACAGCGAAAGATTGTGCCTGCCCTCTCCAAGGAAAGTGTGCCCAATCCATTGACCACAACCCTACAGGTTAGGAAAAGCTCCAAGGTCCCTGAGGCCATCAATAATGTAGGCCACCCTGGACTAAGAGGGGCTCTCTGACACCAGCGGAGCAACTATCTCCACTTAGACTCTCAGACAGTGTCCCCAGAGACAGAAGGTTGAAATGGACAGGCCCCCAGGCCCTAATCTGAACCTTAGCTTTGGTTTCCATGTTTCCGTTCTCAGAGGACTGTTTTCGTAGACCAGCACATGGGGCTTTTCTGAGGCACCAAACCAAACCTCTCTGATCTCCACATGGGCAGCTTTCTTACTGGGATGTATCAAACACTTCAGGTAGGAGAGTTCCGCAGGGTCACTGAACAACCAGCACATTCCAAGGTCTCCATGGACCCAAACGCACATTATGACGCATCCTCAGGAGAGGCCATTTCAACTCAGCCCCCTGGGTCGCGTGTTCCAGAGGCAGCAGATCAAGCATATCTTGTCGCTAATAGCCAATGGGAATGCGAGGCATGCTGTACAGGGATCCATCCCTCGAACCCTGCTTTCCAGTCCTTCCATATGGTATGTCCTGGAGCCATGCAACAGGACTCGAATGTCCCGCAGAAGGAAACCTTGTGGTTTGGGGCAACCTCCAAACTCAGCGTGGGAAAACTTCCTTGGCCTCATGAGGCCCCCACTTCATGAAGGTGCCATCATGGACACATACTCCAGCCTCAGCCAACGTCTGATCCTCAGCCTGACTTCAGATGCAGGAGATTTTGAGTCAGCCTCTGCAGAGTGAGCCTGCTCTGCCCTTGGTTCCAATCCTCACACTAGCTTGTGTTTTCAGACTTCCGTCCTCACACTCCTGGCCCACAAACCCTCCCTACTGGGAATTCTGGGGCCACAATGAAGCACTGTGCCTGACTCCCAGGAGAAAAACCTTGTCTATGGCGCTGCCCAGAAACCCCAAATGAGGATCAAACTGCTTGGCCCTCGGCAACACCCCAATTGCATAGGCTACCTTAAACAGTGATGCTCTGTCGCAAATAGCCTGAGCCCCGACCCTCCAACAGACACCGACACAGCCGGCTGCACACCCAGCACATTGGACCCGCCACTGCCTTAGGCCACCATCCATTCCCAACCTGGGTTTTCAGTCATCGGAACCTTGACCTTATCTCCAATCCCTGCACAGGGGGGAACATGATGCACAAGTCAGAACCCATCCTTCCCCCTGGCAAGAAACCTTGCTGCTGGCAGTGAGTCAAACCTTCAGTGTAGGAGAAAACGGCATGGCCCATGAGGCCACGCCCAAGCGTGAGGGCCCCCTTGGGCACAAACACACATTGTGACCCTCAGCGTGAGTACCTTATTCAAGCAACGCCTCTCAGTGACTGGACCAAGAGCCCGCATATGTGGCTCGCCATGCAAATAGGCACCAAGGACTAACTAGATGGTGTTTATTCCAGATGAGGGAACCCAATGCTGTGCTCTAGAGTCCCTCTCCTGGGGGGTCCCCTGTGGCAGAAAACAGTACTCTTCATTCCCACAGAATGAACACAAACACTTGGGAGCTTGGACAATCCCCCGAGAGGAAGGCTCTTCCTCGGCCTCTGAGACAACCCCTACCCTGACCGGACACTGTAAACGCAACACCCAGAGACAAAATCCTGAGTGACTGCCTCCCACTTGCCCTACTTTGATTTCCAGAGGATCTCCCCTCACGGACTAGAGATCAGGCCTGCCATTACATTGGCCCCTAGCTGAGCCAAGTTTGCTTTTTCAGACATCTGTCCCCACAGCCCTGGCAAACACAGCCTCTAGGCTGGGTCCTCTGGAGCCATACCACAGGACCGTGCCTGCTCTCTCCTGGGAAACTGTGTCCATTCCTTTGGCCACACACCTCCAGAATATGAGAAACCTCAAGGCCTCCTAGGACATCCCACTACTGGGAGCCTCACTGGACTCACAGGGGCATTTGGACACAAGCTCAGCAGCTACATCCATGAATGCATGCACACAGTTGTCAACAGAGATAGAAGGTTGAGCCAGACAGGCCTTTAGGCCGTAGTCTCACCTCTTGCTTTGGTTTCCAGGTGTCACTCCTCAGAGGCTTTGGTTCGAAGAACAGGGTATGGGGCTTTCATGAGGCACGGGACAGAACTCCTCTCGTCTCCACATGGGAAGTTTCCTTGTTGGAGCCGTGTCAAACACCTCATGTTGGAGAATCCCGCAGAGTCCCTGAGCCACCTCCACATTCCAAGCTCTACCAGGCCACCAAGCCACAGTAGGACTCATCTTCAGGAGAGACCATTTCAACTCTCCCCTCTGGGTAGCTCACCCAGGAGCCCGCAGATTGAGCCTGCCTTGTCCTGACTAAAGAGTGGGAATATCAGGTGGCGTTCCCAGGCATCCATGCTTAGACACCTGCTCTCGAGTCTTTCCATATGGGGCCTCTTGGAACCATCCAATAGGACTCGACTATCGTGCAGAAGGTAACCTTCAGTTTTGGAGCAGTTCACAAATCCCATCGTAGGCAAAACTTCTAGCCTCATGAAGCCCCCACACCCTTCAGGAAGAGGCCATGCTGGACAAGAACTCTAGCCTGAGGCACGTCTCATAGTTGACATGACCTCAGTGCAGGAGATCTCGATTCAGCCTCTGCAGAGTGGGCCTGCCGTGGCCTCGGTCCCAAACCTCAAACTAGCTTGTGTTTTCAGAGTTCCTTCCTCACACTCCTGGCAAACAAGCCCTCTGGACTAGGAACTCCGGAACCAAAACCCAGCCTAGTGTCTGCCCAACGGAAGAAAAACGTTTCCCTGTGAGGCTCTCCAGAAAACCCAGATGAGGATCAACCTGCTCGGGCCTCGACGGTACCTGAACTGGATAGGCTGCTCTGGGCACTCATGCTCTGCCTGACACAGCCTGAAGCCAGACGTCCAGACAGACAAGGAGACAGCTGGCTGCACACCCAGCCCTTCGGACACGCCATGGTCTTATGCCGTCACCTCATCCTAACCTTGGTTTTCAGATATCTGAACCTAGACATTATATCAATTCTCCACACAGCTGGGTATAGCAAGCACAAAACAGAACCCCTCCTTCCCCATGGCAGTCAAGCTTGCTCTTGGCATGCAGTCACAACTTCAGGGTGGGAGAAACCTTCATGTCCCCTGATGCCACGCTCAAACTTGAGTGCTGCTTGGGCACAAATTCACACTGTGATCCTCAGCATGAGCCCCATGTCAAAGAAAGGCCTGTCAGGGCCTGGACCAAGAGCCCACATATGGGGCTTGCCAAGCCCCTATGCACCCAATCCTCACCACGGTTTGAATTTTCCAGTTAGCCCCGCCCGTACCTGGAGCTCTGCTCTGGAATCCCTTTCTTGGAGAGACCCATGAGCCAGACAACACGACTCCACCCTTCCCACAAAATGACCCCAAACTCTTGGGAGCTGGGACAAATCCCTAGAGAGGGATACTCTTCCACAGTACCTGAGTCAACCGCTCCAATCCACGGCTATCCCGGACACAACATCCAGAGACAAAAGCCTGAAGGAACGCCTCCCACTCGCCCTTGTTTCAGAGGCCCAGGAGCTCCCTCTCGGGCTGTACATCCGGCCGGCCATACCCTAGGCGCCACTCATAAGCTGAGTTTGTGTATTCAGACTTCTGTGACCACAGCCTGGACCCACACAACATCCAGGCTAGGGCCTCTGGACCAAACAGCGAAAGATTGTGCCTGCCCTCTCCAAGGAAAGTGTGCCCAATCCATTGACCACAACCCTACAGGTTAGGAAAAGCTCCAAGGTCCCTGAGGCCATCAATAATATAGGCCACCCTGGACTAAGAGGGGCTCTCTGACACCAGCGGAGCAACTATCTCCACTTAGACTCTCAGACAGTGTCCCCAGAGACAGAAGGTTGAAATGGACAGGCCCCCAGGCCCTAATCTGAACCTTAGCTTTGGTTTCCATGTTTCCGTTCTCAGAGGACTGTTTTCGTAGACCAGCACATGGGGCTTTTCTGAGGCACCAAACCAAACCTCTCTGATCTCCACATGGGCAGCTTTCTTACTGGGATGTATCAAACACTTCAGGTAGGAGAGTTCCGCAGGGTCACTGAACAACCAGCACATTCCAAGGTCTCCATGGACCCAAACGCACATTATGACGCATCCTCAGGAGAGGCCATTTCAACTCAGCCCCCTGGGTCGCGTGTTCCAGAGGCAGCAGATCAAGCATATCTTGTCGCTAATAGCCAATGGGAATGCGAGGCATGCTGTACAGGGATCCATCCCTCGAACCCTGCTTTCCAGTCCTTCCATATGGTATGTCCTGGAGCCATGCAACAGGACTCGAATGTCCCGCAGAAGGAAACCTTGTGGTTTGGGGCAACCTCCAAACTCAGCGTGGGAAAACTTCCTTGGCCTCATGAGGCCCCCACTTCATGAAGGTGCCATCATGGACACATACTCCAGCCTCAGCCAACGTCTGATCCTCAGCCTGACTTCAGATGCAGGAGATTTTGAGTCAGCCTCTGCAGAGTGAGCCTGCTCTGCCCTTGGTTCCAATCCTCACACTAGCTTGTGTTTTCAGACTTCCGTCCTCACACTCCTGGCCCACAAACCCTCCCTACTGGGAATTCTGGGGCCACAATGAAGCACTGTGCCTGACTCCCAGGAGAAAAACCTTGTCTATGGCGCTGCCCAGAAACCCCAAATGAGGATCAAACTGCTTGGCCCTCGGCAACACCCCAATTGCATAGGCTACCTTAAACAGTGATGCTCTGTCGCAAATAGCCTGAGCCCCGACCCTCCAACAGACACCGACACAGCCGGCTGCACACCCAGCACATTGGACCCGCCACTGCCTTAGGCCACCATCCATTCCCAACCTGGGTTTTCAGTCATCGGAACCTTGACCTTATCTCCAATCCCTGCACAGGGGGGAACATGATGCACAAGTCAGAACCCATCCTTCCCCCTGGCAAGAAACCTTGCTGCTGGCAGTGAGTCAAACCTTCAGTGTAGGAGAAAACGGCATGGCCCATGAGGCCACGCCCAAGCGTGAGGGCCCCCTTGGGCACAAACACACATTGTGACCCTCAGCGTGAGTACCTTATTCAAGCAACGCCTCTCAGTGACTGGACCAAGAGCCCGCATATGTGGCTCGCCATGCAAATAGGCACCAAGGACTAACTAGATGGTGTTTATTCCAGATGAGGGAACCCAATGCTGTGCTCTAGAGTCCCTCTCCTGGGGGGTCCCCTGTGGCAGAAAACAGTACTCTTCATTCCCACAGAATGAACACAAACACTTGGGAGCTTGGACAATCCCCCGAGAGGAAGGCTCTTCCTCGGCCTCTGAGACAACCCCTACCCTGACCGGACACTGTAAACGCAACACCCAGAGACAAAATCCTGAGTGACTGCCTCCCACTTGCCCTACTTTGATTTCCAGAGGATCTCCCCTCACGGACTAGAGATCAGGCCTGCCATTACATTGGCCCCTAGCTGAGCCAAGTTTGCTTTTTCAGACATCTGTCCCCACAGCCCTGGCAAACACAGCCTCTAGGCTGGGTCCTCTGGAGCCATACCACAGGACCGTGCCTGCTCTCTCCTGGGAAACTGTGTCCATTCCTTTGGCCACACACCTCCAGAATATGAGAAACCTCAAGGCCTCCTAGGACATCCCACTACTGGGAGCCTCACTGGACTCACAGGGGCATTTGGACACAAGCTCAGCAGCTACATCCATGAATGCATGCACACAGTTGTCAACAGAGATAGAAGGTTGAGCCAGACAGGCCTTTAGGCCGTAGTCTCACCTCTTGCTTTGGTTTCCAGGTGTCACTCCTCAGAGGCTTTGGTTCGAAGAACAGGGTATGGGGCTTTCATGAGGCACGGGACAGAACTCCTCTCGTCTCCACATGGGAAGTTTCCTTGTTGGAGCCGTGTCAAACACCTCATGTTGGAGAATCCCGCAGAGTCCCTGAGCCACCTCCACATTCCAAGCTCTACCAGGCCACCAAGCCACAGTAGGACTCATCTTCAGGAGAGACCATTTCAACTCTCCCCTCTGGGTAGCTCACCCAGGAGCCCGCAGATTGAGCCTGCCTTGTCCTGACTAAAGAGTGGGAATATCAGGTGGCGTTCCCAGGCATCCATGCTTAGACACCTGCTCTCGAGTCTTTCCATATGGGGCCTCTTGGAACCATCCAATAGGACTCGACTATCGTGCAGAAGGTAACCTTCAGTTTTGGAGCAGTTCACAAATCCCATCGTAGGCAAAACTTCTAGCCTCATGAAGCCCCCACACCCTTCAGGAAGAGGCCATGCTGGACAAGAACTCTAGCCTGAGGCACGTCTCATAGTTGACATGACCTCAGTGCAGGAGATCTCGATTCAGCCTCTGCAGAGTGGGCCTGCCGTGGCCTCGGTCCCAAACCTCAAACTAGCTTGTGTTTTCAGAGTTCCTTCCTCACACTCCTGGCAAACAAGCCCTCTGGACTAGGAACTCCGGAACCAAAACCCAGCCTAGTGTCTGCCCAACGGAAGAAAAACGTTTCCCTGTGAGGCTCTCCAGAAAACCCAGATGAGGATCAACCTGCTCGGGCCTCGACGGTACCTGAACTGGATAGGCTGCTCTGGGCACTCATGCTCTGCCTGACACAGCCTGAAGCCAGACGTCCAGACAGACAAGGAGACAGCTGGCTGCACACCCAGCCCTTCGGACACGCCATGGTCTTATGCCGTCACCTCATCCTAACCTTGGTTTTCAGATATCTGAACCTAGACATTATATCAATTCTCCACACAGCTGGGTATAGCAAGCACAAAACAGAACCCCTCCTTCCCCATGGCAGTCAAGCTTGCTCTTGGCATGCAGTCACAACTTCAGGGTGGGAGAAACCTTCATGTCCCCTGATGCCACGCTCAAACTTGAGTGCTGCTTGGGCACAAATTCACACTGTGATCCTCAGCATGAGCCCCATGTCAAAGAAAGGCCTGTCAGGGCCTGGACCAAGAGCCCACATATGGGGCTTGCCAAGCCCCTATGCACCCAATCCTCACCACGGTTTGAATTTTCCAGTTAGCCCCGCCCGTACCTGGAGCTCTGCTCTGGAATCCCTTTCTTGGAGAGACCCATGAGCCAGACAACACGACTCCACCCTTCCCACAAAATGACCCCAAACTCTTGGGAGCTGGGACAAATCCCTAGAGAGGGATACTCTTCCACAGTACCTGAGTCAACCGCTCCAATCCACGGCTATCCCGGACACAACATCCAGAGACAAAAGCCTGAAGGAACGCCTCCCACTCGCCCTTGTTTCAGAGGCCCAGGAGCTCCCTCTCGGGCTGTACATCCGGCCGGCCATACCCTAGGCGCCACTCATAAGCTGAGTTTGTGTATTCAGACTTCTGTGACCACAGCCTGGACCCACACAACATCCAGGCTAGGGCCTCTGGACCAAACAGCGAAAGATTGTGCCTGCCCTCTCCAAGGAAAGTGTGCCCAATCCATTGACCACAACCCTACAGGTTAGGAAAAGCTCCAAGGTCCCTGAGGCCATCAATAATATAGGCCACCCTGGACTAAGAGGGGCTCTCTGACACCAGCGGAGCAACTATCTCCACTTAGACTCTCAGACAGTGTCCCCAGAGACAGAAGGTTGAAATGGACAGGCCCCCAGGCCCTAATCTGAACCTTAGCTTTGGTTTCCATGTTTCCGTTCTCAGAGGACTGTTTTCGTAGACCAGCACATGGGGCTTTTCTGAGGCACCAAACCAAACCTCTCTCATCTCCACATGGGCAGCTTTCTTACTGGGATGTATCAAACACTTCAGGTAGGAGAGTTCCGCAGGGTCACTGAACAACCAGCACATTCCAAGGTCTCCATGGACCCAAACGCACATTATGACGCATCCTCAGGAGAGGCCATTTCAACTCAGCCCCCTGGGTCGCGTGTTCCAGAGGCAGCAGATCAAGCATATCTTGTCGCTAATAGCCAATGGGAATGCGAGGCATGCTGTACAGGGATCCATCCCTCGAACCCTGCTTTCCAGTCCTTCCATATGGTATGTCCTGGAGCCATGCAACAGGACTCGAATGTCCCGCAGAAGGAAACCTTGTGGTTTGGGGCAACCTCCAAACTCAGCGTGGGAAAACTTCCTTGGCCTCATGAGGCCCCCACTTCATGAAGGTGCCATCATGGACACATACTCCAGCCTCAGCCAACGTCTGATCCTCAGCCTGACTTCAGATGCAGGAGATTTTGATTCAGCCTCTGCAGAGTGGGCCTGCTCTGCCCTTGGCTCCAATCCTCACACTAGCTTGTGTTTTCAGACTTCCGTCCTCACACTCCTGGCCCATAAACCTTCCCTACTGGGAATTCTGGGGCCACAATGAAGCACTGTGCCTGCCTCCCAGGAGAAAAACCTTGTCTATGGCGCTGCCCAGAAACCCCAAATGAGGATCAAACTGCTTGGCCCTCGGCAACACCCCAATTGCATAGGCTACCTTAAACAGTGATGCTCTGTCGCAAATAGCCTGAGCCCCGACCTTCCAACAGACACCGACACAGCTGGCTGCACACCCAGCACATTGGACCCGCCACTGCCTTAGGCCACCATCCATTCCCAACCTGGGTTTTCAGTCATCGGAACCTTGACCTTATCTCCAATCCCTGCACAGGGGGGAACATGATGCACAAGTCAGAACCCCTCCTTCCCCCTGGCAAGAAACCTTGCTGCTAGCAGTGAGTCAAACCTTCAGTGTAGGAGAAAACGGCATGGCCCATGAGGCCACGCCCAAGCGTGAGGGCCCCCTTGGGCACAAACACACATTGTGACCCTCAGCGTGAGTACCTTATTCAAGCAACGCCTCTCAGTGACTAGACCAAGAGCCCGCATATGTGGCTTGCCATGCCCATAGGCACCCAGGACTAACTAGATGGTGTTTATTCCAGATGAGGGAACCCAATGCTGTGCTCTAGAGTCCCTCTCCTGGGGGGTCCCCTGTGGCAGAAAACAGTACTCTTCATTCCCACAGAATGAACACAAACACTTGGGAGCTTGGACAATCCCCCGAGAGGAAGGCTCTTCCTCAGCCTCTGAGACCACCCCTACCCTGACCGGACACTGTAAACGCAACACCCAGAGACAAAATCCTGAGTGACTGCCTCCCACTTGCCCTACTTTGATTTCCAGAGGATCTCCCCTCACGGACTAGAGATCAGGCCTGCCATTACATTGGCCCCTAGCTGAGCCAAGTTTGCTTTTTCAGACATCTGTCCCGACAGCCCTGGCAAACACAGCCTCTAGGCTGGGTCCTCTGGAGCCATACCACAGGACCGTGCCTGCTCTCTCCAGGGAAACTGTGTCCATTCCTTTGGCCACACACCTCCAGAATATGAGAAACCTCAAGGCCTCCGAGGACATCCCACTACTGGGAGCCTCACTGGACTCACAGGGGCATTTGGACACAAGCTCAGCAGCTACACCCATGAATGCATGCACACAGATGTCAACAGAGATAGAAGGTTGAGCCGGACAGGCCTTTAGGCCGTAGTCTCAACTCTTGCTTTGGTTTCCAGGTGTCACTCCTCAGAGGCTGTGGTTCGAAGAACAGGTTATGGGGCTTTCCTGAGGCACGGAACAGAACTCCTCTCGTCTCCACATGGGAGGTTTCCTTGTTGGAGCCGTGTCAAACACCTCATGTTGGAGAATCCTGCAGAGTCCCTGAGCCACCTCCACATTCCAAGCTCTCCCAGGCCACCAAGTCACAGTAGCACTCATCTTCAGGAGAGACCATTTCAACTCTCCCCTCTGGGTAGCTCACCCAGGAGCCCGCAGATTGAGCCTGCCTTGTCCTGACTAAAGAGTGGGAATATGAGGTGGCGTTCCCAGGCATCCATGCTTAGACACCTGCTCTCGAGTCTTTCCATATGGGGCCTCTTGGAACCATCCAATAGGACTCGACTGTCGAGCAGAAGGTAACCTTCAGTTTTGGAGCAGTTCACAAATCCCATCGTAGCCAAAACTTTCTGGCATCATGAAGCCCCCACACCCTTAAGGAAGAGGCCATGCTGGACAAGAACTCTAGCCTGAGGCACGTCTCATAGTTGACATGACCTCAGTGCAGGAGATCTCGATTCAGCCTCTGCAGAGTGGGCCTGCCGTGCCCTCGGTCCCAAACCTCACGCTAGCTTGTGTTTTCAGACTTCCTTCCTCACACTCCTCGCAAACAATACCTCCGGACTAGGAACTCCAGAACCAAAACCCAGCCCAGTGTCTGCCCAACGGAAGAAAAACGTTTCCCTGTGGGGCTCTCCAGAAAACCCAGATGAGGATCAACCTGCTCGGGCCTGACGGTACCCGAACTGGATAGGCTGCTCTGGGCACTCATGCTCTGCCTGACACAGCCTGAAGCCAGACGTCCAGACAGACAAGGAGACAGCTGGCCGCACACCCAGCACTTCGGACACGCCATGGTCTTATGCCGTCACTTCATCCTAACCTTGGTTTTCAGATATCTGAACCTAGACATTATATCAATTCTCCACACAGCTGGGTATAGCAAGCACAAAACAGAACCCCTCCTTCCCCATGGCTGTCAAGCTTGCTCTTGGCATGCAGTAACACCTTCAGGGTGGGAGAATCCTTCATGGCCCCTGATTCCACGCACAAACTTGAGTGCTGCTTGGGCACAAATTCACACTGTGATCCTCAGCATGAGTCCCATGTCAAAGAAAGGCCTGTCAGGGCCTGGACCAAGAGCCCACATATGGGGCTTGCCAAGCCCCTATGCACCCAATCCTCACCACGGTTTGAATTTTCCAGTCGCCCCGCCCGTACCTGGAGCTCTGCTCTGTAATCCCTTTCTTGGAGAGACCCATGAGCCAGACAACACGACTCCACCCTTCCCACAAAATGACCCCAAACTCTTGGGAGCTCGGACAAAGCTCCAGAGAGGGATACTCGTCCACAGTACCTGAGGCCACCGCTCCAATCCACGGCTATCTCGGACACAACATCCAGAGACAAAAGCCTGAAGGAACGCCTCCCACTCGCCCTTGTTTCAGATGCCCAGGAGCTCCCTCTCGGGCTGTACATCCGGCCGGCCATACCCTAGGCGCCACTCATAAGCTGAGTTTGTGTATTCAGACTTCTGTGCCCAAGCCTGGACCCACACAACATCCAGGCTAGGGCCTCTGGACCAAACAGCGAAAGATTGTGCCTGCCCTCTTTAAGGAAAGTGTGCCCAATACATTTACCACAACCCTACAGGTTAGGGAAAAGCTCCAAGGTCCCTGAGGCCATCAATAGTATAGGCCACCCTGGACTAAGAGGGGCTCTCTGACACCAGCAGAGCAACTATCTCCACTTAGACTCTCACACAGTGTCCCCAGAGACAGAAGGTTGAAATGGACAGGCCCCCAGGCCCTAATCTGAACCTTAGCTTTGGTTTCCATGTTTCCGTTCTCAGAGGACTGTTTTCGTAGACCAGCACATGGGGCTTTTCTGAGCCACCAAACCAAACATCTCTCATCTCCACATGGGCAGCTTTCTTACTGGGATGTATCAAACACTTCAGGTAGGAGAGATCCACAGGGCCACTGAACAACCAGCACATTCCAAGCTCTCCATGGACCCAAACGCACATTATGACGCATCCTCAGGAGAGGCCATTTCAACTCAGCCCCCTGGGTCGCGTGTTCCAGAGGCAGCAGATCAAGCATATCTTGTCGCTAATAGCCAATGGGAATGCGAGGCATGCTGTACAGGGATCCAGCCTTCGAACCCTGCTCTCCAGCCTTCCATATGGTATGTCCTGGAGCCATGCAACAGGACTCGAATGTCCCGCAGAAGGAAACCTTGTGGTTTGGGGCAACCTCCAAACTCAGCGTGGGAAAACTTCCTTGGCCTCATGAGGCCCCCACTTCATGAAGGTGCCATCATGGACACATACTCCAGCCTCAGCCAACGTCTGGTCCTCAGCCTGACTTCAGATGCAGGAGATTTTGATTCAGCCTCTGCAGAGTGGGCCTGCTCTGCCCTTGGCTCCAATCCTCACACTAGCTTGTGTTTTCAGACTTCCGTCCTCACACTCCTGGCCCACAAACCCTCCCTAATGGGAATTCTGGGGCCACAATGAAGCACTGTGCCTGCCTCCCAGGAGAAAAACATTGTCTATGGCGCTGCCCAGAAACCCCAAATGAGGATCAAACTGCTTGGCCCTCGGCAACACCCCAATTGCATAGGCTACCTTAAACAGTGATGCTCTGTCGCAAGTAGCCTGAGCCCAGACCTTCCAACAGACACCAACACAGCTGGCCTCACACCCAGCACATTGGACCCGCCACTGCCTTAGGCCACCATCCATTCCCAACCTGGGTTTTCAGTCATCGGAACCTAGACCTTATCTCCAATCCCTGCACAGGGGGGAACCTGATGCACAAGTCAGAAACCCTCCTTCCCCATGGCAAGAAACCTTGCTGCTGGCAGTGAGTCAAACCTTCAGTGTAGGAGAAAACGGCATGGCCCATGAGGCCACGCCCAAGCGTGAGGGCCCCCTTGGGCACAAACACACATTGTGACCCTCAGCGTGAGTACCTTATTCAAGTAACGCCTCTCAGTGACTGGACCAAGAGCCCGCATATGTGGCTTGCCATGCCCATAGGCACCCAGGACTAACTAGATGGTGTGTATTCCAGTTGAGGGAACCCACTGCTGTGCTCTAGAGTCCCTCTCCTGGGGGGTCCCCTGTGGCAGAAAACAGTACTCTTCATTCCCACAGAATGAACACAAACACTTGGGAGCTTGGACAATCCCCCGAGAGGAAGGCTCTTCCTCGGCCTCTGAGACAATCCCTACCCTGACGAGACACTGAAAACGCAACACCCATAGACAAAATCCTGAGTGACTGCCTCCCACTTGCCCTACGTTGATTTCCAGAGGATCTCCCTTCACGGACTAGAGATCAGGCCTGCCATTACATTGGCCCCTAGCTGAGCCAAGTTTGCTTTTTCAGACATCTGTCCCCACAGCCCTGGCAAACACAGCCTCTAGGCTGGGTCCTCTGGAGCCATACCACAGGACCGTGCCTGCTCTCTCCTGGGAAACTGTGTCCATTCCTTTGGCCACACACCTCCAGAATATAAGAACCCTCAAGGCCTCCGAAGACATCCCACTACTGGGAGCCTCACTGGACTCACAGGGGCATTCGGACACAAGCTGAGCAGCTACATCCATGAATGCATGCACACAGATGTCAACAGAGATAGAAGGTTGAGCCGGACAGGCCTTTAGGCCGTAGTCTCAACTCTTGCTTTGGTTTCCAGGTGTCACTCCTCAGAGGCTGTGGTTCGAAGAACAGGGTATGGGGCTTTCCTGAGGCACGGAACAGAACTCCTCTTGTCTCCACATGGGAAGTTTCCTTGTTGGAGCCGTGTCAAACACCTCATGTTGGAGATTCCTGCAGAGTCCCTGAGCCACCTCCACATTCCAAGGTCTCCCAGGCCACCAAGCCACAGTAGGACTCATCTTCAGGAGAGTCCATTTCAACTCTCCCCTCTGGGTAGCTCACCCAGGAGCCCGCAGATTGAGCCTGCCTTGTCCTGACTAAAGAGTGGGAATATGAGGTGGCGTTCCCAGGCATCCATGCTTAGACACCTGCTCTCGAGTCTTTCCATATGGGGCCTCTTGGAACCATCCAATAGGACTCGACTGTCGTGCAGAAGGTAACCTTCAGTTTTGGAGCAGTTCACAAATCCCATCGTAGGCAAAACTTTCTGGCCTCATGAAGCCCCCACACCCTTCAGGAAGAGGCCATGCTGGACAAGAACTCTAGCCTGAGGCACGTCTCATAGTTGACATGACCTCAGTGCAGGAGATCTCGATTCAGCCTCTGCAGAGTGGGCCTGCCGTGCCCTCGGTCCCAAACCTCACGCTAGCTTGTGTTTTCAGACTTCCTTCCTCACACTCCTGGCAAACAAGCCCTCCGGACTAGGAACTCCAGAACCAAAACCCAGCCCAGTGTCTGCCCAACGGAAGAAAAACGTTTCCCTGTGGGGCTCTCCAGAAAACCCAGATGAGGATCAACCTGCTCGGGCCTCGACGGTACCCGAACTGGATAGGCTGCTCTGGGCACTCATGCTCTGCCTGACACAGCCTGAAGCCAGACGTCCAGACAGACAAGGAGACAGCTGGCCGCAAACCCAGCACTTCGGACACGCCATGGTCTTATGCCGTCACCTCATCCTAACCTTGGTTTTCAGATATCTGAACCTAGACATTATATCAATTCTCCACACAGCTGGGTATAGCAAGCACAAAACAGAACTCCTCCTTCCCCATGGCTGTCAAGCTTGCTCTTGGCATGGAGTCACACCTTCAGGGTGGGAGAAACCTTCATGACCCCTGATGCCACGCCCAAACTTGAGTGCTGCTTGGGCACAAATTCACACTGTGACCCTCAGCATGAGCCCCATGTCAAAGAAAGGCCTGTCAGGGCCTGGACCAAGAGCCCTCATATGGGGCTTGCCAAGCCCCTATGCACCCAATCCTCACCACGGTTTGAATTTTCCAGTCGCCCCGCCCGTACCTGGAGCTCTGCTCTGGAATCCCTTTCTTGGAGAGACCCATGAGCCAGACAACACGACTCCACCCTTCCCACAAAATGACCCCAAACTCTTGGGAGCTGGGACAAATCTCCAGAGTGGGATACTCGTCCACAGTACCTGAGGCCACCGCTCCAATCCACGGCTATCCCGGACACAACATCCAGAGACAAAAGCCTGAAGGAACGCCTCCCACTCGCCCTTGTTTCAGAGGCCCAGGAGCTCCCTCTCGGGCTGTACATCCGGCCTGCCATACCCTAGGCGCCACTCATAAGCTGAGTTTGTGTATTCAGACTTCTGTGACCACAGCCTGTACCCACACAACATCCAGGCTAGGGCCTCTGGACCAAACAGCGAAAGATTGTGCCTGCCCTCTCCAAGGAAAGCGTGCCCAATCCATTGACCACAACCCTACAGGTTAGGGAAAAGCTCCAAGGTACCTGAGGCCATCAATAGTATAGGCCACCCTGGACTAAGAAGGGCTCTCTGACACCAGCGGAGCAACTATCTCCACTTAGATTCTCAGACAGTGTCCCCAGAGACAGAAGGTTAAAATGGACAGGCCCCCAGGCCCTAATCTGAACCTTAGCTTTGGTTTCCATGTTTCCGTTCTCAGAGGACTGTTTTCGTAGACCAGCACATGGGGCTTTTCTGAGGCACCAAACCAAACATCTCTCATCTCCACATGGGCAGCTTTCTTACTGGGATGTATCATACACTTCAGGTAGGAGAGTTCCGCAGGGCCACTGAACAACCAGCACATTCCAAGGTCTCCATGGACCCAAACGCACATTATGACGCATCCTCAGGAGAGGCCATTTCAACTCAGCCCCCTGGGTCGCGTGTTCCAGAGGCAGCAGATCAAACATATCTTGTCGCTAATAGCCAATGGGAATGTGAGGCATGCTGTACAGGGATCCATCCTTCGAACCCTGCTCTCCAGTCCTTCCATATGGTATGTCCTGGAGCCATGCAACAGGACTCGAATGTCCCGCAGAAGGAAATCTTGTGGTTTGGGGCAACCTCCAAACTCAGCGTGGGAAAACTTCCTTGGCCTCATGAGGCCCCCACTTCATGAAGGTGCCATCATGGACACATACTCCAGCCTCAGCCAACGTCTGGTCCTCAGCCTGACTTCAGATGCAGGAGATTTTGATTCAGCCTCTGCAGAGTGGGCCTGCTCTGCCCTTGGCTCCAATCCTCACACTAGCTTGTGTTTTCAGACTTCTGTCCTCACACTCCTGGCCCACAAACCCTCCCTACTGGGAATTCTGGGGCCACAATGAAGCACTCTGCCTGCCTCCCAGGAGAAAAACATTGTCTATGGCGCTGCCCAGAAACCCCAAATGAGGATCAAACTGCTTGGCCCTCGGCAACACCCCAATTGCATAGGCTACCTTAAACAGTGAGGCTCTGTCGCAAATAGCCTGAGCCCAGACCTTCCAACAGACACCGACACAGCTGGCTGCACACCCAGCACATTGGACCCGCCACTGCCTTAGGCCACCATCCATTCCCAACCTGGGTTTTCAGTCATCGGAACCTAGACCTTATCTCCAATCCCTGCACAGGGGGGAACCTGATGAACAAGTAAGAACCCCTCCTTCCCCATGGCAAGAAACCTTGACGCTGGCAGTGAGTCAAACCTTCAGTTTAGGAGAAAACGGCATGGCCCATGAGGCCACGCCCAAGCGTGAGGGCCGCCTTGGGCACAAACACACATTGTGACCCTCAGCGTGAGTACCTTATTCAAGTAACGCCTCTCAGTGACTGGACCAAGAGCCCGCATATGTGGCTCGCCATGCAAATAGGCACCAAGGATTAACTAGATGGTGTTTATTCCAGTTGAGGGAACCCACTGCTGTGCTCTAGAGTCCCTCTCCTGGGGGGTCCCCTGTGGCAGAAAACAGTACTCTTCATTCCCACAGAATGAACACAAACACTTGGGAGCTTGGACAATCCCCCGAGAGGAAGGCTCTTCCTCGGCCTCTGAGACAACCCCTACCCTGACCGGACACTGTAAACGCAACACCCAGAGACAAAATCCTGAGTGTCTGCCTCCCACTTGCCCTACTTTGATTTCCAGCGGATCTCCCCTCACGGACTAGAGATCAGGCCTGCCATTACATTGGCCCCTAGCTGAGCCAAGTTTGCTTTTTCAGACATCTGTCCCCACAGCCCTGGCAAACACAGCCTCTAGGCTGGGTCCTCTGGAGCCATACCACAGGACCGTGCCTGCTCTCTCCTGGGAAACTGTGTCCATTCCTTTGGCCACACACCTCCAGAATATGAGAAACCTCAAGGCCTCCGAGGACATCCCACTACTGGGAGCATCACTGGACTCACAGGGGCATTCGGACACAAGCTGAGCAGCTACATCCATGAATGCATGCACACAGATGTCAACAGAGATAGAAGGTTGAGCCGGACAGGCCTTTAGGCCGTAATCTCAACTCTTGCTTTGGTTTCCAGGTGTCACTCCTCAGAGGCTGTGGTTCGAAGAACAGGGTATGGGGCTTTCCTGAGGCACGGAACAGAACTCCTCTCGTCTCCACATGGGAAGTTTCCTTGTTGGAGCCGTGTCAAACACCTCATGTTGGAGAATCCTGCAGAGTCCCTGAGCCACCTCCACATTCCAAGGTCTCCCAGGCCACCAAGCCACAGTAGGACTCATCTTCAGGAGAGTCCATTTCAACTCTCCCCTCTGGGTAGCTCACCCAGGAGCCCGCAGATTGAGCCTGCCTTGTCCTGACTAAAGAGTGGGAATATGAGGTGGCGTTCCCAGGCATCGATGCTTAGACACCTGCTCTCGAGTCTTTCCATATGGGGCCTCTTGGAACCATCCAATAGGACTCGACTGTCGTGCAGAAGGTAACCTTCAGTTTTGGAGCAGTTCACAAATCCCATCGTAGCCAAAACTTTCTGGCCTCATGAAGTCCCCACACCCTTCAGAAAGAGGCCATGCTGGACAAGAACTCTAGCCTGAGGCACGTCTCATAGTTGACATGACCTCAGTGCAGGAGATCTCGATTCAGCCTCTGCAGAGTGGGCCTGCCGTGCCCTCGGTCCCAAACCTCACGCTAGCTTGTGTTTTCAGACTTCCTTCCTCACACTCCTGGCAAACAAGCCCTCCGGACTAGGAACTCCAGAACCAAAACCCAGCCCAGTGTCTGCCCAACGGAAGAAAAACGTTTCCCTGTGGGGCTCTCCAGAAAACCCAGATGAGGATCAACCTGCTCGGGCCTCGACGGTACCCGAACTGGATAGGCTGCTCTGGGCACTCATGCTCTGCCTGACACAGCCTGAAGCCAGACGTCCAGACAGACAAGGAGACAGCTGGCCGCACACCCAGCACTTAGGACACGCCATGGTCTTATGCCGTCACCTCATCCTAACCTTGGTTTTCAGATATCTGAATCTAGACATTATATCAATTCTCCACACAGCTGGGTATAGCAAGCACAAAACAGAACTCCTCCTTCCCCATGGCTGTCAAGCTTGCTCTTGGCATGGAGTCACACCTTCAGGGTGGGAGAAACCTTCATGGCCCCTGATGCCACGCCCAAACTTGAGTGCTGCTTGGGCACAAATTCACACTGTGACCCTCAGCATGAGCCCCATGTCAAAGAAAGGCCTGTCAGGGCCTGGACCAAGAGCCCACATATGGGGCTTGCCAAGCCCCTATGCACCCAATCCTCACCACGGTTTGAATTTTCCAGTCGCCCCGCCCGTACCTGGAGCTCTGATCTGGAAACCCTTTCTTGGAGAGACCCATGAGCCAGACAACACGACTCCACCCTTCCCACAAAATGACCCCAAACTCTTGGGAGCTGGGACAAATCCCCAGAGAGGGATACTCGTCCACAGTGCCTGAGGCCACCGCTCCAATCCACGGCTATCCCGGACACAACATCCAGAGACAAAAGCCTGAAGGAACGCCTCCCACTCGCCCTTGTTTCAGAGGCCCAGGAGCTCCCTCTCGGGCTGTACATCCGGCCGGCCATACCCTAGGCGCCACTCATAAGCTGAGTTTGTGTATTCAGACTTCTGTGCCTACAGCCTGGACCCACACAACATCCAGGCTAGGGCCTCTTGTCCAAACAGGGAAAGATTGTGCCTGCCCTCTCCAAGGAAAGCGTGCCCAATCCATTGACCACAACCCTACAGGTTAGGGAAAAGCTCCAAGGTCCCTGAGGCCATCAATAGTATAGGCCACCCTGGACTAAGAGGGGCTCTCTGACACCAGCGGAGCAACTATCTCCACTTAGACTCTCAGACAGTGTCCCCAGAGACAGAAGGTTGAAATGGACAGGCCCCCAGGCCCTAATCTGAACCTTAGCTTTGGTTTCCATGTTTCCGTTCTCAGAGGGCTGTTTTCGTAGACCAGCACTTGGGGCTTTTCTGAGGCACCAAACCAAACCTCTCTCATCTCCACATGGGCAGCTTTCTTACTGGGATGTATCAAACACTTCAGGTAGGAGAGTTCCGCAGGGCCACTGAACAACCAGCACATTCCAAGGTCTCCATGGACCCAAACGCACATTATGACGCATCCTCAGGAGAGGCCATTTCAACTCAGCCCCCTGGGTCGCGTGTTCCAGAGGCAGCAGATCAAACATATCTTGTCGCTAATAGCCAATGGGAATGCGAGGCATGCTGTACAGGGATCCATCCTTCGAACCCTGCTCTCCAGTCCTTCCATATGGTATGTCCTGGAGCCATGCAACGGGACTCGAATGTCCCGCAGAAGGAAACCTTGTGGTTTGGGGCAACCTCCAAACTCAGCGTGGGAAAACTTCCTTGGCCTCATGAGGCCCCCACTTCATGAAGGTGCCATCATGGACACATACTCCAGCCTCAGCCAACGTCTGGTCCTCAGCCTGACTTCAGATGCAGGAGATTTTGATTCAGCCTCTGCAGAGTGGGCCTGCTCTGCCCTTGGCTCCAATCCTCACACTAGCTTGTGTTTTCAGACTTCCGTCCTCACACTCCTGGCCCACAAACCCTCCCTACTGGGAATTCTGGGGCCACAATGAAGCACTGTGCCTGCCTCCCAGGAGAAAAACATTGTCTATGGCGCTGCCCAGAAACCCCAAATGAGGATCAAACTGCTTGGCCCTCGGCAACACCCCAATTTCATAGGCTACCTTAAACAGTGATGCTCTGTCGCAAATAGCCTGAGCCCAGACCTTCCAACAGACACCGACACAGCTGGCTGCACACCCAGCACATTGGACCCGCCACTGCCTTAGGCCACCATCCATTCCCAACCTGGGTTTTCAGTCATCGGAACCTAGACCTTATCTCCAATCCCTGCACAGGGGGGAACCTGATGCATATTTCAGAACCCCTCCTTCCCCATGGCAAGAAACCTTGCTGCTGGCCGTGAGTCAAACCTCCAGTGTAGGAGAAAACGGCAAACCTGCCGGGCCTCATGAAGCCCCCCATATCCTTCAGGGAGAGGCCATCATGGTCAAAAACTCTAGCTTGAAGCACGTCTCATAGTAGACATGACCGCAATGCAGGAGATCTTGATTCAGCCTCTGCAGAGTGGCCTGCCGTGCTCTCGGTCCCAAACCTCACGCTAGCTTGTGTTTTCAGACTTCCTTCCTCACACTCCTGGCAAACAAATCCTCCAGAGTAGGAATTGCAGAACCACAAGCCTGCCCAGTTACTGCCCACCGGTAGAAAACGTTTCCTTGTGGGGCTTTCCATAAAACCCAGATGAGGATAAACCTGCTCTTGCCTCGACGGCACTCAGATTTGATAGGCTGCTCTGGGCACTAATGCTCTGCCTTTCACAGCCTGATGCCAGACGTCCAGACAGGCAAGGAGACAGCTGGCCACACACCTAGCACTTCTGACACGCCATGGTCTTATGCCGTTATCTCTTCCTAACCTTGGTTTTCCGATATCTAAACCCAGATATTATATCAATTCCCCACACAGTTGGGCATCTGAAGCACAAATCAGAACTCCTTCTTCCCCATGGCTGTAAGGCTTGCTCTTGGCATGGAGTCACACCTTCAGGGTGGGAGAAACCTTCATTTCCCCTGAAACCACGCCCAAACTTGAGTGCTGCCTTGGGCAGAAATTCACTCTGTGACCCTCAGCATGAGGCCAATATCAAAGAAAGGCCTGTCAGGGCCTTGACCAAGAGCCCTCATATGGGGTGTGCCAAGCCCCTATACACCCAATCCTCACCAGTGTTTGAGTTTTCCAGTCTCCCCCCTGTTCCTGGGGCTCTGCTCTGGAATCACTTTCTTGGAGAGACACATGAGCCAGACAACAGGACTCCACCCTTCCCACAAAATGACCCCAAACTCCTGTTAGCTGGGACAAATCCCCAGAGAGGTTACTCGTCCACAGTCTCTGAGGCCACCCCCTACAATCCACGGCTATCCTGGACGCATCCAGAGACAAAAGCCTGAAGGAATCTCGCCCTTGATTCACAAGCCAAGGAGCTCACTCTTTATCTGTACATCCGGACTGCCATACCCTCGGCGCCACTCATAAGCTGAGTTTAGTTTTCAGACTTATGTGCCCACAGCCTGGACCCACACACCCTCCAGGCTAGGGCATCTGGAGCCACAGTGAAAGGTTGTGCCTGCCATCTCCAAGCAAAGTGTGCCCAATCCATTGACCACAACCCTACAGGTTAGGGAAAAGCTCCAAGGCCCCTGAGGCCATCCTGATAGTGTAGGCTGCCCTGGACTAAAAGGGGCACTCTGACACCAGCTGAGCCATTATCACCACTTAGACTCTCAGACAGTGTCCCCAGAGACAGAAGATTGAAATGGAAAGGCCCTTAGGCCCTAATATGAACGTTAGCTTTAGTTTTCATGTGTCTGTCCTCAGAGGACTTGTTTCGTATACCAGCATATTAGGTTTTTCTGAGGCTCCAAACCAAACCTCTCTCGTCTCCACATGGAGTGCTTTCTTACTGGATCTGTATCAAACCCTTCTGGTCGGAGAATTCCGTAGGGCCACAGTACAACCATCACATTCCAAGGTCTCCATGGACAGAAACCCACATTATGACGCATCCTCAGGAGAGGCCATTTCAACTCAGCCCACTGGTTAGCTTGCCCCAGAGCCAGCAGAACAAACATATCTTGTCGTTAATGGCCAAAGGGAATGCGAGGCATGTTGTTCAGGGATCCATCCTTTGAACCCTCCTCTTCAGTCCTTCCGTATGGTATGTACTGGAGCCATTCAACAGGACTCGACTGTCTCGCAGAAGGAAACCTTGTGGTTTGTGGCAACCTCCAAACTCAGCGTGGGAAAACTTCGTTGGCCTCATGAGGCACCTGCTTCATGAAGGTGCCATCAAGGGCACAATCCAACCTCAGCCAATGTCTGATCCTCAGCCTGACTTCAGATGCATGAGATATCCTTTCAGCCTTTGCAGAGTGGGCCTGCTCCCCACCTCACCCTATGTTTTGTTTTCAGACTCTACCCTAGCACTCCTGGCCCAAAAGCCCTCATGATTGGGAATTCTGGTTCCAGAACGAAGCACTCTGCCTGCCCCCCAAAGAAAAACATTGTCTATGGCATTGCTCAGAAACCCCAAATGAAAATCAACCTGCTCAGCCCTCGGCAACACCCCAACTGCATAGGCTACCCTAAACACTATGCTCTGTCTTACATAGCCTGAGCCCAGACCTTGTGAGAGACATTGAGACAGTTGGCTTCACACCCAGCACATCGAACCTGCCATGGGTTAGGCCATTTCATCCCTTCCCATTGACCTGGGTGTCTTCCTGGAGGTATATTCTGAGGCTGTGTCAGACTATGCATTTTTTCTGGAGCTTCCTATGGAATTGGGGTGGTATGAGGGGCCTTGCAATTTTCTCTTAATCTGGTGGGTTGGGAAACTGAGACAGGCTGACATTCCTTGGGAGAGCTGGCCCAGTGCTGTTTAGTGTTCCTGGAGGCCCCATCCTGGAGGGCATATGGGTCAGGACTCTGGGTCCAAAGTCTTCAGACACAAACTCGGGTAAGAGTTAAGCTCGAGGTGATGGCAGACCCAATCTGCAGACCCTGAGCGAAGCATCTCCAGATATGAAATTCGGACGGCTGTGAGGCAGGAGCACAGTCTTTTCTGTCTGACTTGTTTGTCTATGATGGCCACGAAATGGAGGGGTGGCCTCATGGGTCCATGTGAGATTCTACCTCTCTGGGAATTCTGCTCGGCACCCAAGAGTTTGGTGTATTTCTGGGGGATGGGAGGAGCGCAGTTTTATGAGTCAGGGATCCCGTCCAAACAGCCATTCCAGAGATGGGTCCTGGGTTCTGGAGCCTGGATCACCGCAACAAGGCTTAGGATTTGGGCCTAGGGTCCTGCTCTATGTTTTCCTGGTACAGCTCCCGAGTGTTCTTGTTGGAAATGGGTCTCATTCTGAGGGTCACAATGCCTGTTTTTGCCCAGATGCCCATGCTGAGTGGGTGTGACCTCATGGGCTATGCACTTGGCTCCCACTCTGAGGGTTGGACTGCCATCTCAACATTCAGTTTTCCTGCCATGGGGAAGGAGGTGTACTTTTTTATGCTTCAGGTTCCCCCATGGGCAGGAATTTGAGCTAAGTTCTGGGACAGGTGCCTGAATACCCAGTTCACTTTGAGATGAGGTCCTCGGGCCAAGGCAGGACCCACCTGCAGAAAATGAGGCCTGCTTTCTGGGTGGCTTTCAGGAGCTCGGGCTCGAGCTGTGTCAGACAGAACATTCGTGGAGAGTTCGGCCTATGATATTGGGGTGCTTTTGAGAGCTGTGCAACTGGATCCTCATGGGGGATTTTTGCACAGACCCTTTCTTCACTTCTTCTATCTGGTGAGCAGGCAGATGGCTGCATTACGGCTCCAGAATATCCAAGTTGGAGGGTTTGCAGGCGAGGAGTGTGAGGACAGAAGTATGAAAACATAAGCTACGGTTACGCTCAGTGCCGAGCACATGTCTATTCCAATGTACAGCAGTTGTTTCGAGATCTTCAGCACCTGGGCGAGGGGAAGATGTCTGCTCACGCTGGAGTTTGTATCCATGATGGCCAACAAATGGTGGGGAGGCCTCAAGAATTCTTGGAGGTTTTTCCAAGCTGGAGCTTGTGAGCTGCTCCAAACATCAAGGTGTCCTACTAAGGGACAGCAGAAGTCTTCTTACAGGGCTCCAGGGTCCCCCATATAAAAGATTCGATAGCAATGCTCTCTGAATGGAGGCCTGGGAAGCCAATCTCTTGTTACCATTGCAGCTGAGGAACAGGGTAAGCTTGAACCAATGACACTGATTCCAAGTTCCAAGTGATTTGCGTTGATGGAAGTTCTCAGTCTAACAGGTTCCAATGCTGCTTGATGTCCAGGGAGACCTTAGAATGTGGTGGCGGCTCTCTGACCATTGAGGATTCTCTATCCTTAGGATTAGACCCAGTACCCAGGAGCCAGGTTTCCTTCTTGGGACAGGAGGTGTGCTCTTGTATGGCTCACGGACCACAGGTTGGACCATATGCTTGAATTTCCAGAACAGACCTCTAGGGAGAGAGACCTCAAAACATAAGCTAGGGTTCTGATGAGGTTTTAGGGCCATGGAAGTTTCAATCTTCGGACTAAGTGCCATTGGCCTGCATGTCATCCTGGAGGTAGGTGCTGAGGCTGTGTCAGGCTGTGCACTTTTTCCAGAGTGGCCTATGATATTGGGGTGCAGTCAGGGGCCTTGCAGTTTTCTCCTAATCTGGACATTTTGGGAAACTGAGATGGGCAGGGTTTCCTCAGGAGAGCAGGGCCAGTGATGTCATGTGTTTCTCGAGGCCCCATCCTGGAGGTCATGTGTGTCAGGACTTTGGGACCAAAGACTTTAGACACAACCTCGGATAAGAGATAGGAGTGAGGTGTTGGCAGTCCGAATCTAAAGACCCTGAGGGAAGCTCCTCGGGATTTGAAATTCAGGTGGCTGGGAGGGAGGAGCACAGGCTTTTCTCTCTGGATTTTGTGTCTAGGATGGCCACTGAATGGAGGGGTGACCTCATGTGTCCATGGGATATTCTTCCACTCTGGTGATTCTGCTTGGCACCCAAGAGTTTGATTTCTTTCTGGGGAAGAGGAAAAGACTGTATTCCATCTCTGGGATCCTGTCCAAACAGGGATTCCAGAGATGGTTTCTGGGTCCAGACACTGGGAAAACTTAACCAAAGCTTCGATTTGGGTTCCTGGTCCAGATCCCAAGGGGGATCTTTGGAAAGGGGTCTCATTCTGAGGGTCACAATGCCTGTTTGTGCCCAGCTGCCCATCCTGTGTAGGCGTGGTCTCATGGACCATGCACCTGGTTCCCACTCAGGGTTGTACAGCCATCTCAACATTCAGTTTTCTGGCCATGGGGAAGGAGGAGCACTCTTTTGTGCTTCCGAGTCTCCTATGGGCAGGAATTTGAGCTAAGTCTGGGACAGGTACCTGAATATCCAGGTTGCTTCACGATGATGGCCTCGGGCCAAGGTTGGACCCACCTGGAGGATATGGGGCCCACTATCTGGGTGGCTGACAGGAGGTCGGGGATCAGGCGGTGTCAGACAGACAATTTATGCAGAGGTCGGTCTATTATATTGGGGTGCCATTGAGGGCCGTGCAGGAGGATCCTCATGTGGGTTTCTGCGAAGACCCATAGGGCACTTCTTCTTTGTGGTGGGCAGGCAGAAAGCTGCACTGTGGCTTCAGAATTCCCAATATGGAGGGCTTGTAGGCGAGGAGTGTGAAGACAGAAGTCTGAAAACACAAGCCAGGGATAAGCTCAGTGCCGACCACAGGACCATTCCATTGTGCAGTGGTTGTTTTGAGATTTCCAGCACCTGAGTATGGGCGAGGGTCAGATGTCTGCTCACGCTGGGTTTGCATCCATGATGGTCAACGAATTGTGGGGTGGCCTCAAGAATTCTTGGAGATTTTCCCAAGCAGGACCTTGTGAGCTGCTCCAAACAGCAAGGTGTCCTACTGTGGGACAGGGGAAGTCCACTTACAAGGCTCCAGGGTCCCCCATATAGAAAGATTCGACAGCAGAGGTCTCTGAATGGGGGCCTGGGAAGTCTTCCTTGCATGACCATTGCAGCTGAGGAACATTGCAGGCTTGATCTGCTGGTTTTTGTTCAAATTTCCAAGTGATCTAAGTTGACGGATGTTCTCAGTCTAATGAGTCACAATGCTGCTTGGTGTCCAGGGAGACCTTAGAATGTGGTGGTGAGGGTGCCTGGGTGGCTCAATGGGCTAAGCCGCTGCCTTCGGCTCAGGTCATGATCTCAGGGTCCTGGGATTGAGTCCCGCATCGGGCTCTCTGCTCAGCAGGGAGCCTGCTTCTTCCTCTCTCTCTCTCTGCCTTCCTCTATGCCTACTTGTGATCTCTCTCTGTCAAATAAATAAATAAAATCTATATATAAAAAAAGAATGTGGTTGTGGATCTGTGGCCATGCAGGATTCTCCTACCTGAGGGTTAGACCCAGTTCCCAGGAGCCAGGTTCCCTTCTCGGGACAGGAGGGGTTCTCTTGTATGGCCCAGGGACCACATGTCGGATCATATGTTGGATTTCAAGACCAGGCCTCTGGGCACAGAGGCCTGAATATCTAGGCTAGGGTTCTTATGAGGTTGTAGGGGCATGTCATCCTCAACCTTCGGACTTAGGGACTTTGACCTGTGAGTCTTCCTGGAGGTAGATGCTCAGGCTGTGTCAGACTGTGCATTTTTTCCAGAGTGGCCTATGAAATTGGGGTGGGCTCAGGGGCCTTGCAGGCTTTTCCTAATCTGGAGGGTTTGTGCAACTGAGACGGCAGAATTTCATCCAGAGATCAGGCCCAGTGATGTAGTGTGGTTCTGTCAGCCCCATCCTGCAGGGAATGTGGTTAAGGGCTCTGGGACCAAAGTCTTCAGACACAAAATTGTGTATCAATTAGGAGGGAGGTGATGGCAGCCCCGATCTGCAGACGCTGAGGGCAGCTCCTCAGGATTTGAAATTCGTGTGCCTGGGAGGCAGGAGCAAAGGCTTTTCTGTCTGGATTGTGTCTAGGATGGCCTTGGAATGGTGGGGTGTCCTCATGTGTCCATGGAATATTCTACCTCTCTGGGGATTCTGCCCAGCACCCAAGAGTTTGGTGTCTCACTGCGAAGGAGAGAGCGTGGTTTACTGTTTCACGGTTCCCGTCAACACAGGGATTCCAGAGATGGGTTATAGGTCCCTGTGCCTGGATAACCCTACAAAGGCTTAGTATTTGGGCCTAGAGGCTTGACTGCCTGGCTCTGTGGGGCTTTGGTTCAGCTCCCATGGAGACTTGTTGGAAATGGGTCTCAGGGTAAGGGTCACAATGCCTGTTTGTGCCCAGATGCCCATCCTGAGTGGGCATTGGCTCTTGTTCCATGCACCTGGATCCCAATATGAGGGTTGGACCACCATATCAACATTTAATTTTCCTTCTATGAGGAAGGAGGAGTACTCTTTTGTGCTTCAGATTCCCCCATGCACAGTAATTTGAGCTATGTTCTGGGACTGGTACGTGAATAACCAGGTTGGTTTGAGATGAAGGACTCAGGTCAAGGCAGGTCACACCTGCCAGATATGGGTCCCGCTATCTAGGTGGCTACCAGGAGGTCGGGGCTCGAGCTGTGTCAGACAAAGCATTAGTTCACAAGGTGGCCTATGATATTGTGGTGCTATAGAGGGCTGTGCTGGTGGAACCTTATATGGAGTTTCACGCAGACCCATAGGGCACCTCTTTTTTCTGGTGGGCAGGCAGAAGGCTGCATTGTGGCTCCCAAATTCCCAATATGGGGGACTTGAAGGCGAGGAGTGTGAGAACAGAAGGCAGAAAACACAATCTATGCTTAATCTCAGTGCCGAGAACATGGCCGTTCCAATGTGCAGTGGTTTTTTTCGAGATCTCCAGCATCTGAGTACAGGCGAGGGTCAGATGTCTGCTCATGATAGAGTTTGTATCTATCGTGGCCAACAAATGAAATATCCAGCACCTGAGTAAAGGTGGATTTCAGATGTTTACGCACACTGGAGTTTGTGTCTCTGATGACCGAATGGAGGAGTGGCATCAAGAGGCTGATGCATGTGAGATGCTCCAAACAGCAAGGTTGTTTTTTCTACTGGACAGTTAGAGTCTGGTATGTTTTCTGCAGGGCCCCCCATGTGAAAAGTATGGGTAGCAGAGCCCTTCCACATGGATGCCTGGAAAGCACACCTCCATTGACCAATGCAGCTGAGGAACATGCAGGTTCTTTACGGTGCTTCTGGGGCGAAGCACCAAGGTCTTGAGTTGACATGGAATCTCTTGAAGATGGGTTACAATGCTGGTTTTTTTTTTTTTACCAGGTAGATCTTAGAATGTGTTGGTGGCTAAGGTGCCTGCAGGATTCTCCTACCCTGAGGGTTTAACACAGGTCGAAGAGCACGGTTACCTTCTGGGGACAGGAGATGTAGTGTTTTGTGGCTCAGGGACCACATGCCGTATCATAAGTTCCTATTCAAGAACAGGCCTCTGAAGACAGATGCCCGACAACCTAATCTAGGGTTCCAATGAGTCCCAGGGGCATGAGAGGTTCAATCTTCAGACTTAGGAAAGTTGACTTGGGTGTCTGCCAGAATGTAGGTGATCAGGGAGTTTCAGACTGTGCACTTATGTCCAGAGTAACCTCCAATATTGGGGTGGCCACAGGGGCCTTGAATGTTTCAACCAACTCTGGAGGGTTTGGTTAACTGACATGCACAATTTCCATGGGGATGGCAAGCACAGTCCTGTGGTGTGGCTCCAGAGACTCCACCCTGGAGGGCATGTGAGCCATGGTTCCGGGAGGGAAGTCTGCAAACACAAACTTGGGTTAGGTTTAGTGGCTAGGTTATCGCAGGGCAATGTGTAGACCTGGAAGGCTACTCGTCAGGAACAGTAACTGGAATGAACCAAAGGCGGAAGCACAGGCTTTTATATCTGGATTGTGTGTCTAGGGTGACGTCAGAATGTAGCTGTGGCCTCATGGGTCCATGGGAGATTTTTCCTCTAAGGATACAGGCGGCTCCCAATATTTTGATGACTTTTTGGTATGGGAAGACTGCTATTTTCGATCTTAGGTGTGCCCCAAAACAGAGATTCCAGAGATGGGCTCTGGGTCTAGGCGCCTGGAAAATCCCACCAAGGGTTGGGATTTGGGCTTATGGGCAGACCAGGCCTGCAATGCAGGATCTTGGTGGTGCAACTGAGAGGGCTTGTTTGGAAACATGCTCAGGCTGAGCATTACAATGCCTGTTTGTGCCCATGGTGGCCCTCAGGAGTGGGCGTGGTCCCATTGTCCATTTTCTGGCTCCCACACTGAGGGATGGACACACATTCCAATGGCCAGGTTTCCAGCCATGGGGAAGGAGGAAATATCTATTGTGCTTCATGTTCCCCCATAGGCAGGGATTACAGCAAAGGTCTGGGGACAGATGCCTGAATACCAAGGATGCATAGAGATGACAGATTTGGGCCATGGCCGTTCTCACATGCTGGATATGGGCCCCGCTCTCTGGGTGGCTGACACGAGGTCTGGGCTCAGGCTGTGTCAGACACAGCACTAGTGGCCAGAGAAGTCTATATATTGGGGTTCTCTCCAGGGCCGAGTAAATTGATCCTCATGTAGGGTTTCTGGCGAGACTCACGAAGCGCTTCTTTCTGTGGGGCAGGCAGAATGCTGCCTTATGGATCCAGAATTCCCTATCAAGAGGGTTTGGGGACAAATAGGGTGAGAATGCAATTGTAAACACCAGCTATGCTTAAATTGAGTGCCAAGCGGAAGTCAGTTTCAATGTGCAGCAGCTTATACGAGATATCCAGCACCTGAGTAAGGGCAGATGTCAGATATTTGCTCACACTTGAGTTTGTGTCTAGGATGACGACTAATGGAGGGGTGGCTTCAGGAGGCAATGGAGGATTACCCACGCTTAAGATTGTGAGATGCTCCAAACAACAAGGTTTCCTTCTAATGGACAGGAGGAGTCTGTTTTTTTTTTCCTCCAGGGTCCCTCAAGTGGAAGTTTGCGTAGCAGAGCCCTCCCGCATGGATGACTGGAAAGCACACGTCCAATGACCATTGCAGCTGAGGAACATGACAGGTTCGTTTTGGTGGTTCTGGTGCCAAGTACCAAGGCCTTGAGTTGACTTGGAATCTCTTACAGATGTGTCCCAAAACTGGTTTGTTACAAGGGAGGTCTTAGAATGTATTGGTGGCTATGGGCCACGTTGAGGGTTTGGCACAGGTCGATGTGCACAGTTTCCATCTTGGGAGAGGAGATGTTCTGTTTTGTTGCTCAGGGTACATATGTTGTATCCTGACTTGGTATTCAAGAACAGGCCTCTGAGGATTGATGCTGGCAACCTAATCTAGAGATCCAATGATGTCCTTGGTGCCCATCAGGTTCAATTTTCTTACTAAGGACCATTGATATGGTTGTCTGACTGGATGTAGGTGATCAGGGTGTTTCAGACTGTGCATTTGCATCCAGAGCCACTTCCACTATTGGGGTGGGCTCAGGGGCCTTGCAGGTTTCTCCTAACTTGGAGGTTTTGGGGAACTGTGATGGGCACAGTTTCCTTGGGGATGGCAGGCCCAGTCCTGTGGTAAGGCTTCAGAGACCACCTCCTTGAGGATATGAGAGCCATGGTTTTGGGAGGGAAGTCTGCAAACACAAATTTGGGTCAGGGATAGTGGCAAGGTGATCGCAGGTCCAATGCATAGACCTAGAATTCATCACGTCAGGAACTGTAATTAGGGTGACTGAAAGCTGGTAGCACAGGCTTTTCTATCTGGATTGTGTGTCCAGGATGGGCTCTGAATGTAGACGTGGTCTCATGGTTCAATGGGAGACTTTTCCTCTCTAAGGATCCTGGTGGATCTCCATAGATTGGTGGTTTTTCAGAGAAGAAAAGAGTGCTCTTTTCCATCTTAGGGGTGCTCCAAAACAGGGAAGAATGCTGTTTTCCAACTTAGGCTTATGCCAAAACAGGGATTCCAGAGACGGGCTCTGGGTCTGGGTGCCCGGATATCCCACCAAGTGTTAGGATTTGGGCCTAGGGGCATTCCAGGCCTGCAATGCAGGATCCTAATGGTGTAACAGAGAGGGCTTGTTTGAAAGCATGCTCAGGCTGAGGGTCATCATGCCTTTTTGTGCCCAGGGGGGCCCTCATGAGAGGGCGTAGTCTCATTGGCCATATAGCTGGATCCCACTTTGAGGGTTGGACACCCATTGCAACAGCCAGGCTTCCTGCAATGGAAAGAGGAGTTCTCTATTGTGCTTCAGGTTCCCCCATTGGCAGGGTTACAGGAAAGGTCTGTGGAAAGTTGCCTTTATACCAAGGATGTGTACAGATGACAGGCTAAGAATTCCCAGGTAACAAAACAGCATTGTTACCCATATTCATGACATTCCATGTAGAAATAAGCCCTTAGTACTTCGCCCCAGAGCCACCAGAATGAACTTGCCATGTTCCTAAGCTGCAATGGTCAGTGGAGGTGTGGTTTCCAGGCAACCATACGGGGGTGCTCTGCTACACAAACTTTGCAATTGGCTGGGACCCTTGAGACAAAAAAACAGAATGTCCCTGTCCGGTAGAAGGAAACCTTCTGTTTGGAGCATCTCACAAGCCCCAGCGTGGGAAATCCTCCATTTCCTCTTGAAGCCACCACTCCATTTGTCAGTCATCATAGACACAAACTCCAGCATGAGCAAACATCTGACATCCGCCCTTACTCAGTTGCTGGATTTCAATTCGATCGCTGCACACTGGAACTGCCTTTAGTTTGACTGAATTAAGCCATAGCTTGGGTTTACAATTCCATCCTCAGCCTACTGGTCCACAAGCCCTATTGTGAGGGAATTCTGGAGCTACAACACAATATTCTGCCTTCCCCATAGAAAGAAAAAGGGCCTGGAGAGTCTGCCCAGAAACTCCATATGATGGTCAATCTTCTCGGTGCTAGACGGAACCCTGATTCATAGGCTGCCCTGGGCACTAGTGCTGTGTCTGACATAGCCGGAGCCAGGACCTAGTGTCAGCCACTGAGAGATCAGGGCCCATATACAGCATGTGAGACCAGCTATGGCCCAAGTCTGTCTTCTCTTCTATTCTTGGTATTCAGGCATCTGTACCCACACCTTTGCTGAAATCCTTGCCATTGGGGAAACCTGTAGCACAATAGAGAACTCCTCCTTCCCCATGGAAGGTATTCTGACAGTTGGGATAGTTGCTCAACCCTCAAAGTGGAAGGCAGCTCCATGGCCAAGGAGACCATGTGCACTCATGATGGCTTACCCGGGCACAAGCAGGCATTGTGACCTCAGCCTGAGCATGCTTTCAACCAAACGCTCTCAATTGCATCTCTGGGACCCCGAATTGCAGGCCTAGTACACACCTAGGCCCAAATCCTAACCCTGGTGGGATTTTACAGGGGCCCAGACACAGAGCCCATCTCTGGAATCCCTATTTTGGGGGACCCTTAAGATGGAAAACAGCACTCTTCCCTTCCCCGAGATAGTCACCAAACTCTTGGTAGCCACCAGGATCCTTGAGTGGAAAAATCTGCCATAGACCCATGAGAACACACCTGCATTCCGAGGCCATCCTGGACATACAATCCAGATACATATCATGTGCTATCACCTTTGAGTCATCGGATTTACAGTTCCTGACGAGCTGCCTTCCAGGTCTATGCATTGGGCCTGCAATCACCTTGCCATTAACCTAAACTGAGTTTGTGTTTGCAGACTTCCTTCCTAAAACCATGGCTCACATGACCTCCAGGTTCTGGCATCTGAAGCCACACCACAAGACTGTGCATGAGATCCTCAAGGAAACTGTGCCCATCACTTTTGCCCGATACCTTTAGATTAGGAGAAACCTGCAAGGCCCCTGAGCGCAGCCAAATAATGGAGGCCGCTCTGGGCACAAATGCACAGTCTGAGACACCCTGATCCCCTCCATACAGGCAGACACCCAAGTCAATGCTCCTGAGTCAGAAGATTGAACCTGACATGCCCCGAGGACTTCATTGGCACACTAGATTAGGTTTACAGGTATCTGTCATCAGAGGCCTGCTCTGGAATATCAACTTATGATAAAATATATAGTCCCTGAGCCACAGAACAGAATATGTCCTCCCCAAAAAGGAAGCCATGCTCCTGGAATTGTGACATACCCTTAGGGTATTTGGATCCTGAATGGCCCCTTAGCAACCAGCACATTCTCTGATATTCCTGGTAACAAACCATCATTGTGCCCCATCTTCATCAGACTCCATGTCAACTCAAGGTCTCGATATATTGCCCCAGAGCCACCAGAATGCACCTGCCATGTTCCTCAGGTGCAATGGTCAATAGAGGGGTGATTTCCAGGCATCCCTGTGGGGTTCTCTGCTACAAAACTTTCCACATGGAGAAACCAGAGAAAACAAACCAGACTTCTCCTGTCCGGTAGAAAGAAACTTTGCTATTTGGAGCATCTCACAAGCCCCAGCATGGGAAATCCTCCATGGCCTCTTGACGCCACCCTTCCATTTGTGGGTAATCACAGACACAAACTCCACTGTGAGCAAACATCTGACATCCACCCTTACTCAGGTGCTGGATATTCGAAACGGCAGCTGCACACTGGAACTGCCTTTTGCTTTTCACTGAACTTAACCATAGCTTTGTATTACTATTCTATCCTCACCACACTGGTCCACAATATCTCTTGATAGGGAATTCTGGAGCCACAACGCAGTATTCTGCCTTCCACATAGAAAGAAGAAGGACCTGTTGAGTCTGCCCAGAAACCTCACATGAGGATCAATCTACTCAGACCACGAGGCAACCCTGATTAATAGATTTCCCTGACCACTAGTGCTGTGTCTGACAGAGTCTAAGCCCCGACCTCGTGTCAGCCACCCAGAGTTGAGGGCCCATATTTAGCATGAGAGATCGGCCATGGCCCTGGGCCATCATCTGTACCCATCCTTGGTATCCAATCATCTGTCCCCCAAACTTTGCTGGAATTCCTGCCAATGGCGAACCTGAAACACAATAGAGAACACCTCCTTCCCCATGGCAGGAATATTGGTTGTCCAACCCTCAGCGTGGGAGCCAGCTGCATGGCCAAGGAGACCATGCCCACTCCTGAGGGCCGACATGGGCACAGGCAGGCATGGTGATCCTCAGCCTGAGCATGTTTTCAAACAAACACTCTCAGTTGCTCCTCCAGTACCAGCATTGCAGGCCTGGTATGCCCCTAGGCCCAAATCCTAACCCTTGGTGGGATTTTCCAGGTGCCCAGACCCAGAGTCCGTCTCAGAATCCCTGTTTGGGGCACCCTTAAGATGGAAAACAGCACTCTTCCCTTCCCTGAGAAAGGCACCAAACTATTGGGAGCCGCCAGGATCCTTAGAGAGAAAAAATCTCCCATGGACCCATGAAAACTAACCTGCATTCCTAGGCCATCCTGTCCACACAATCCAGAGAGAAAAGTCTTTGCTACCGCCTTCGAGTCATCCTATTTACATTTCCTGACGAGCTGCCCTCCATGTCTATGCATTGGGCCTGTGATCATCTCGACACTAACCCTAACCCCAGTTTGTGTTTGCCGACTTCTCTCCCAAAACCATGGCTTACATGCCCACCAGGATGTAGTCCCTCAAGCCACATCACAGGAAAGTTCCTGCCTTCCCCAAGAAAACTGTGCCCATCAGGTTGTCCAAACCCTCCAGATTAGGAGAAACCTGCCAGGCCCCTGAACCCACCCCAATATTGGAGGTTGCTCTGGATGCAAACGTGCAGTCTGAAACACCCTGAGCACCTCCATCGAGGCAGAAAGCCAAGTCAATGGTTCTGAGTCAGATGATTGAACCTGACATGCCCCTAGGACTTCACTGGAACCCTAGATTGGGTCTTCAGACATCTGTTCTCAGAGTCCTGTTCTGGAATACCAAGTTATGATACAACATGTGGTCCCTGATTCCCACAACAGAACATCTCCTGTCTCCAGAAGGAAAATGTGCTCTTGGATCTATGTCCAACTTTCAGGGTAGATGGATCCTGCATGACCCATTAGCCCCAGCACCTTCTATGATCTCCCTGGTAACAAACCAGCATTGTGACCCAACTTCCTGAGACTTGATGCCAACTCAAGGTGTTGGTACTTTGCCCAAGAGCCATGAAACGAATCTGCCATGTTCCTCAGGTACAAAGGTCAATGGACGTGTGCTTTCTAGGCATCCAAGAGGTAGTTCTCTGCTACACAAAAATTCCACATAGGGAACCCTAGAGCAAACAAATAAGACTGCTCCTGTCAGGTTGAAGGAAACCTTGGTTGTTTGGAGCATCTCACAAGCCCCAGCCTGGGAAGTCCTCCACATTCTCTTGATGCCAACCCTCCATTTGTTAGTCATCATAGACACAAATTCCAGCATGAGCAAACATCTGACATCTGCTCTTACTCAGGTGCTGGATATTCGAATCAGTCACACACACTGGAAATACCTTTCACTTGACACTGTATTCTTGCATAGTTTGGGTTTACAATTCCATCCTCACCCTTGTGGACTGCAAGTCCTCTTGAGAGGGTATTAGGGAGACAAAACGCAACATTCTTCCTTCCCCATAGAAAGAAGAAGGGCCTGGTGAGTCTGCCCAGAAACTCCCCATGAAGATCAATCTACTTGGCCCTCGAGGGAACCCCGATTTATACTTTGCGCTGGCCACTAGCGCTGTGTCTGAGAGAGCCTGAGCCCCAACCTCGTGCCAGCCACCCAGAGTGTGGGGCCCTTATCCAGCATGTGGGACTGGCCATGGCCCAGTCATCTCTACCCATCCTTGGTATTCCGGCAACTATCCCAGATCTTTGCTGGAATCCCTACCAGTGGGGGAACCTGAAGCACAATTGAGAACTCCTCCTTCCCCATGGCAGGAAGCCTGGCTGTTGCTATGGGTGCCCAACCCTCAGAATTAGAACCAGGTGCATGGCCAATGAGACAACGCCCAATCATAAGGGCCGCCTGGGCCAAAGCAGGCATTGTGTCCCTCAACCTTAGCATGCATTCAAACAAATGCTCTCAGTTGTTTCTGCAGGGTCCCGCATCGCAGGCCTGGTATGCCCTTAGGACCAAATCCTAACACTTTGTGGGATTTTCCATGCCAACATAACCAGAGCCCGTCTCTGGAATCTCTGTTTTGAAGCACCCCTATGATGGAAAACAGCACTCTTCCCTCCCCTGAGAAAACTATTAGGAGCTGCCAGGATGCGTAGAGAGGAAAAATCTCCCAGGGCTCCATAAGACCACACCTTCATTCCTAGGCCATCCGGGACACACAATCCAGATACAAGAGACTGTGCTACCACCTTCGAATCACCTGGTTTACAGTTCCAGACGAGCTGCCCTACAGACCTACGCATTGGGCCTGTGATCACCTCGCCATTAACCCTACCCCAAGTTTGTGTTTGCAGACTTCTTTCCCAAAACCATGGCTCACATGCCCTCTATGATGGGTCTCTGTAGCCACACCACAGGAAAGATCCTGCTATCCCCAATGAAACTGTGTCCATCACAGTTGCCCAAACCCTCCAGATTAGGAGAGACCTGCAAGTCCCCTAAGCCCAGTCCAATATTGGAGGCCACTCTGGACACAAATGCACAGTGTGCAACACCCTGATCACCTCCATCCAGGAAGACACCCAAGTCAATGGTCCTGAGTCAGAAGATTGGTTCCTGAACACCACAATAGAATATCTCCTGTCCCCAGATGGAATTCGTGCTCTTCAACTTGTGTCAAGGGTCGGGGTATATGAATTATGCACAGCCCCTTAGCCCCCAGCACATTCTAAGATCTCTCTGGTAACAAACAAACAGCATTGTGATCCATCTTCATGAGATTCCATGTCACTTCAAGTCCTTGGTAATTCGCCCCAGAGCCACCAAAATGAACCTGCCATGTTCCTCACCTGATATGGTCAGTGGAGGTGTGCTTTCCAGGCATCCATGTGGGAGTGCTCTTCTACTTATTCTTTCCACATGTGGGACCCTGGAGCAAACAAACCAGACTGCCACTGACCAGTAGAAGGGAACCCTCTGTTTGGAGCATCTCAGAAGCACCAGCAGGAGAAATCCTCCATGGCCCTTGACACAACCCCTCCATTTGTCAGTCATCATAGACAAAAACTCCAGCATGAGAAAACATCTGAAATCTGACGTTATTTAGATTCTGCATTTTCATTTCCACCACTGCACACTGGAACTGCGTTTCACTTGACACTGAATTTAACAATAGCTTGGGTTTAGAATTCCATCCTCAGCCTCCTGGTCCGCAAGCCCTCTAGAGAGGGAATTTCGAGCCACAAGGCAACATTCTGCATTCCCACTAGAAAGAAATAGGGCCTGGTGAATCTTCCCAGAAACTCCACATGAGGATCAATCTACTTGGCACTCGATGGAACCTTGATTTATAGGCTGTCCTGGGCACTAGTACTACTAGTACTAGTACTAGTACTGTGTCTGACAGAGCCTGAGCCAAGACATAGTTTCAGGCACCCAGAGATATGAGCCCATATCCAGCATGTGAGATTGGCCAGGGCCCAAGTCCATCATCTCTACCCATCCTTGGTATTCAGGCACCTGTCCCCAGACCTTTTATGTAATCCCTACCAATGGGGTAACCTAAAGCACAATAGAGAACTCCTCCTTCCCCATGGTAGGAATCCTGGCTGTTGATATGGGTGTCCAAACTTCAAAGTGGGAGCCAGCTGCATGGCCAAGGAGACAATGCCCACTCATGAGGGCTGCCCTGGGCACAAGTAGCCATTGTAACCCTCAGCTTGATCAAGCCTTCAAAAAAATGCTCTTAGTTGCACCTCCAGGATCCTTCATTGCAGGCCTGATATGCCCTTAAGCCCAAATCCTAACACATCGTGGGATGTTCCATGTGCACATACCCAGAGCCCGTCACTGGAATCCCTGTTTTGAGGCACCCCTAAGATGGAAAACAGCACTCTTCACTTCCCTGAGAAAGCCACCAAACTAATGGGATCCCCCAGGATCCTTGAGAAGAAGAATCTCCCATGGTCCCATGAGTCCACACCTGTATTCTGAGGCCAGCGTGGATATGCTATCCAGATACAAGAGACTGTGCTACTGGCTTTGAGTCACCTGATTTACAGTTCCTGACGTGCTGCCCTCCAGATCTTTGAATTGGGGCTGTGAACACCTCTCCATTAACCTTATCCCGAGTTTGTGTTTGCAGATCTCTCTCTAAAAACCATTGCTCACATGTCCTCCAGGATGGGGCCCCTAGAGTCACACCACAAGACTGTGCTTGCCATCCCTAAGGAAACTGGGCCCATCACAGTTGCCCAAACCCTCCTGATTAGGAGAAACCTGGAAGGCTCCTGAGCACATCCCAATATTGGAGGCTGCTCTGGATGCAAATGCACAGTCTGAAACACCCTGATCACCTCCATCCAGGCAGACACCCAAATCAATGGTCCTGAGTCAGATAATTGAACCTGACATGGCCCTAGGACCTCATTGGAAGAGGGATTAACTTTTCAGGCACTTGTCCTCAGAGGCCTCTTCTGGAATACCAACTTATGATACAAATTATGGCCCCTGAGCCCCAGGGTGGGAAATCCTCCATGGCCTCTTGACGCCACCTCTCCATTTGTTGGTCATCATAGACACAAACTCCAGCCTGAGCAAACATCTGACATCCGCCCATATTCAGGCGCTGATATTGGAATCAGCTGCTGCACACTGGAACTGCCTTTCGCTTTGCAATGAATTTAAGCCTAGCTTCAGACTACAATTTCATCCTCACCCTACTGGTCTGCCATATCTCTTGATAGGGAATTCTGGAGCCACAACGCAACATTCTGCCTTCTTCATAGATAGAAGGACCTGGTGAGTCTGCCCATAAACTGCACATGAAGATCAATATACTCATCCCAGGAGGGAACCCCTATTTATAGTTTGCCCTAGCCACTAGTGCTGTGTCTGACAGAGCCTGAGCCCCTACCTCGTGTCAGCAACCCAGAGGGTGGGGCCCACATTAACCATGTGAGACCGGCCATGGCCCAGGGCTGTCATTACTACCCATCCTTGGTATTCAGGCATCTGTCCCCTAGATCTTAGCTGGAATCCCTACCAATGGGGGGACCTGAAGCACAATAGAGAATTCATCCTTCGCCATGGCAGGAATCCTGGCTTTTGGATGGGTGTCCAACCCTAGGAATGGGAACTGGCTGCATGGCTGAGTAGACATCGCTCAATCCAGATGGCCTCCGGGGCACAAGCAGGCATTGGGACCCTCAGCTTGACCATACTTTCAAACAAACGCTCTCAGTTGCACCTCCAGGATCCCGCATTGCAGGCCTGGTATGGCCCTAGGCCTAAATATTAACCCTTGGTGGGATTTTCCAAGCACTTAGACCCAGAGCTCATCTCTGGAATGCCTGTTTTGGGGCGCGCCTAAGCTGGAAAACAGTACTCATCCCTTCCCGGAGAAATCCAACAAACTATTGAGAACCGCCAGGATCCTTGAGAGGAGAAATCTCCCATGGACCCTTGAGACAACACCTGCAATAAAGGCCATTCTGGAAATTAAATCCAGATACAATTACCTGTGCTACCACCTTTGAGTTACGTGATTTACAGTTCCAGACTTGCTGCCCTCCTGGTCTATGGATTGGGACTATGATCACCTTGCCACTAACCCTAACCTAAGTTTGTGTTTGCAGACTTCTCTCTCAAAATCATGGCGCACATGTCCTCCAGGATGGGGTCTCTGGAGTCACACCACAGGACAGTTCCTGCAATCCCCAAGGAAACTGCCCATCACAGTTGTCCAAAAACCCCATATAAGGAGAAACCTGCAAGGAACCTGAGCCAACCCTAGTATTGGATGCCACTCTGGACACAAATGCACAGTCTGAAACACCCTCATCACCTGCATCCAGTCAGACACCAGAGTCAATGATCCTGAGTCAGAAGATTGAATGACATTCCCCTAGGGCCTCATTCAAACCCTTTATTAGGTTTTCAGGCTTCTGTCCTCAGAGACCTGTTCTGGATTACCAATTTATGATACAACATATGGCCGCTGAGCCCCACAACAGAATATCTCCTGCCCCCAGAAGCAATCCGGGCTCTTGGGCCTGTGTCAAATCCTCAGGCTAGATGAATCCTGCATGGCCCATTAACCACCAGCACATTCTAAGATCTCCCTGGTAACAAACCAACATTTTGACCCATCTTCATGAGGTTGCATGTCCAATCCAGTCTTTATTTCTTCGCCTCAAAGCCACCAGATGCCATGTTCCTTCGCTGTCATGGTCATTGAAGGTGTGCTTTCCAGTCACCCATGTGGGAGATCTATGTTATCCGATCTTTCGACATGGGGAACCATGGAGGAAACAAATCAGACTGCCCCTGTCTGGTAGAAGGAAACCTTGCTGTTTGGAGCATCTCAAAAACACCAGATTGGGAAATCCTCCATAACCTCTTGACGCCACCCCTCCATTTTTGTGTCATCATAGACACAAACTCCAGCATGAGCAAATATCTGACATCCACCCTCACTCAAGTGCTGAATATTGGATTCAAACATTGCACACTGGAAATTCCTTTTGCTTGATACAGAATGTAACCATAGCTTAGGTTTACAATTCCATCCTCAGCCTCCTGGTCCACAAGCCCTCTTGATAGTAAATTCTAGAGCCACAAAGCAGCATTCTGCCTTCCCCTTACAAACAAGAAGGGCCTGGTGTGTCTGCCCAGAAACCATACATGAAGATCAATCTGCTCGGCACTTGAGGGAACCCCAATTTATAGGCTGCCCTGGGCACTAGTGCTGTGTCTGACAGAGCCTGAGCCAAGACCTAGTGTCAGCCACCCAGTGATCGGGGCCCATATCCACGATTTGATACTGGCCATGGCCCATGTCCATCATCTTTACCCATCCTTGGTATTCAGGCCTCTGTCCCCAGACCTTTGCTGGAATCCCCGCTAATGGGGGAACCTGAAGCACTATAGAGAACTCCTCTTTCCCCATGGCAGGATTCTGGCTGTTGGGATGGTTTTCCAACCCTCAAAGTGGGAGCCAGCTGCATGGCCAATGTGACCACGCCCACTCATGAGGGCCACCTGGGCATAAGCAAGTATTGTGACCCTCAGCCTGAGAATGATTTCAAACAAGCCCTCTCAGTTGCACCTCCAGGATCCTGCATGCAGGCCTGGTAAGCCACTAGGCCCAAATCCTAACACTTGGTGGGATTTTCCAGGGGACCAAACCCAGAGTCGGTCTCTGGAATCCATATTTTGGGGCACCCCTAACATGAAAAAAAGCACTCTCCCCTTCCTCGAAAAAGCCACCAACTATTGGGAGCCACCAGGATCCTTAGAGAGGAAAAATCTCCCATGGACCCATGAGGCCACAACTGCATTCTGAGGCCATCCTGCACACAATACAGAGAAAAAAGCCTATGATTCTGCCTTTGAGTCACCCGATTAACAGTTCCTGTAGAGCTGCCATCCATGTCTATGCATTGGGCCTGTGATAACCTTGCCACTAACCCTAACCCAAGTTTGTGTTTTCAGACTTCCCTCCCAAAACCATGGCTCACATGCCCTCCAGTTTGTGATAACTGGAGCCACACCACGGGATTGTACCTGTCTTCCCAAAGGAAACTGTGATTGTCACTATTAAACAAACACTCTAGATTAGGAGAAACCTGCAAGGCCCCTAAGCCCAGCCCAATATTGGAGGCCACTCTGGACGCAAATGCACAGTCTGACACACCATATCACCTACATCCAGGCTGATATCCAAGTCAATGGTCCTCAGACAGAAGATTGAACCTGACATGCTCCTAGGATTCACTGGAACACTAGAATAGGTTTTCAGGTATCTGTACTCAGAAGGCTGTTCTGAATATCAATGTATGATACAATATGGTCACTGAGCCACGCAAAAGAACATCTCCTGTCCTTAGAAGAAAGCTGTGCTCTGGACCTGTGTCAAACACTCTGGGTAGATGAATCCTTCAAGGCCCCCTGGCAACCAGCACATTCTATGATCTCCCTGACAACATACCAGCATTGTGACCCATCTTCATGAGACTCCATGACAACTCCAGCCCTTGGTACTTCGGCCCAGAGCCACCAGAATGAAACTGCCATGTTCCTCTGCTGCCATGGTCAATGTAGGTGTACTTTCCAGGCATCCAGCGGGAGTGCTCTGATACCAACTTTCCACATGGGGAACCCTGGAGGAAACAAACCAGACTCCCCTGTATGGTAAAAGGAATCTTTTCTGTATGGAGTATCTCAAGCCTAAGGGTGGGTAATCCTCCATGGCCTCTTGAGGCCACCCATCCATTTGTTGGTCATCATAGACACTAACTCCAGCGTGAGCAATCAACTGACATCTGCACTTACTCAAGTGCTGGATATTTGAATCAGCTGCTACACACTGGAATTGCCTTATGCTTGGCACTGAATTTAAAAGTAGCTTGGCGGGACGCCTGGGTGGCTCAGTTGGTTAAACAGCTGCCTTCGGCTCAGGTCATGATCCCAGCGTCCTGGGATCGAGTCCCACATCAGGCTCCTTGCTCCGCAGGGAGCCTGCTTCTCCGTCTGACTCTGCCTTCCACTCTGTCTGCCTGTGCTTGCTCTCGCTCGCTCTCTGACAAATAAATAAAATCTTGAAAAAAAAAAAAGTAGCTTGGGTTTGCAATTCCATCCTCACCCTGGTGTTCAGTAAGCTCTCTTGATAGGGAATTCTGAAGCCACAACACAGCATTCTGCCTTCCCCATAGCAAGAAAAAACAGCCTGGAGAGACTGCCCAGAAACCCTACATGAGGATAAATCTACTCGACCCTCGAGTGAACCCCATTTATAGGTTTACCTGGCCACTAGCGCTGAGTCTGACAGAACCTCGTCTCTGACCTCGTGTCAGGACCCAGAGACTGGGCTCCAACTCCAGAATGTGAGACCAGCCATGTCCCAGGGCTGTCATCTCTACCCATTCTTGATTCAGGCATCTGTCCCCAGACATTTGCTGAAATCCCTGCCAATGGGGGAACCAGAAGCACAATAGGGAAATCCTTCCTCCCCATGGCAGGAATGATGGCTCTTGGGATGGGTTTCCAGACCTCAGAGTGGTAGCCAGCTGAATGGCCAATGATAACCCGCCCACTCATGAGGGCCGCCCTGGACACAAGCAGGCATTGTGACCCCCAACATGAGCATGCTTTCAAACAAACACTCTCAGTTGCATTCCAGAATCCAAATTTGCAGGCCTGATATGCCCCTAAGCACAAATCCTAACACCTGGTGGGATTTTTCAGGGGCCCAGAAACACAGCCTGTCTCTGGAATCCCTGTTTTGGGACACCCCTAAGATGGAAAATAGCACTCTCCCCTTCGCCAAGAAAGCCACCATAGTATAGGGAGCCGCTAGGATCCTTGAGAGGAAAAATCTCCCATGGATCCATGAGACCACACCTGTATTCCGAGGCCATCCTGGACACAAAAGCCAGATACACAAGCCTGTGCTACCACCTTCAAGGCAACTAATTTATAGTTCCAGACGAGCTGCCCTCCAGGTCTATGCATTGGGCCTGCGATCACCTCACCGCTAACCTTAACCCGAGTTTGTGCTTACAGACTTCTATCCCGAAACCATGGCTCATATTTCCTCCAGGATGGGGTCTCTGGAGCCACACCAAAGGACTGTGCCTGCCATCCCCAAGGAAAATGTGTCCGTCACATTTGCCTAAAACTTCGAGATAAGGAGAAACCTGCAAGGCCCCTGAGCCCACCCCAATACTGGAGGCCCCTCTGGACACAAATGTGCAGTCTGAAATACGCTGATCACCTGAATCCAGGCAGATACCCAAGTCAGTGTTTCTCAGTCAGAAGATTGAACCTGACATGCTCCTATGACCTCATTGTAACCCCTGATTAGGTTTTCAGGCATCTGTAATCAGAGACTGTTCTGGAGTACCAACTTAAGATACAACATATGGTCCCTGATCCCCACAACAGAACATCTCCTTTCTTTAGATGGAAGCCGTGCTCTTGGAACTGTGTCAAACCCTCAGGGTAGATGAATCCTACTTGGCCCGTAGCCACCAGCAGATTCTAAGATCTCACTGGTAACAAGCCAGCATTGTGAGCCATCTTCATGAGATTCCATGTCAACTACAGGCCTTGGTACTTCACCCCAGAGCCTTCAGAAAGAACCTGTCATGTTCCTCAGCTGCAATGTTCAGTGGAAGTGTGCTTTCCAGGCATCCATGTGGGAGTGCTCTGCTACCCAAACTTTCCACATGGGGGACTCTCGAGCAAACAAATCTGACTGCCCTGTCCTGTAGAAGGAAACCTGGCTGTTTGGAGCATCTCACAAGCTCAAGTGTGGGAAATCCTCTATGACCTCTTTTCAACTCCTCTCCATTTGTCGGTCATTATAGACACAAACTCCAGCTTGAGCAAACATCTGACGTCTGCGCTTACTCAGGTGCTGGATATTCGAATCAGCCGCTGCACACTGGAAATGCCATTCGCTTGTCACTGAATTTATTCATAGCTTGGGTTTACAATTCCATCCTCACCCTACTGGTCCACAAGCCCTCATGATAGGGAATTCTGCAGCCACAACACAGCATTCTGCCTTCCCAATAGAAAGAAGAAGGGCCTGGTGAGTCTGCCCAGAAACTCCACATTATGATCAATCTACTTGTCCCTTGAGGGAACCCTGAATTATAGACAGCCCTGGCCCCTAGTGTTGTGTCTGACAGAGCCTAAGCCCCGACCTCGTGTCAGCCACCTAGAAGGCGGGGCCCATATCCCGCATGTTAGACTGGCCACGGAACAGAGCCGTCATCTTTACCCATCCTTGGTATTCAGGCATGTGTCCCCAGACCTTTCCTGGAATCCCTACCAATGAGGGAACCTGAATCACAATAGAGAAATCCTCATTCCCCATGGCAGGATTCCTGTAAGTTCGGAAGGGTGTCCAACACTCAGAGTGTTAGCCTACTGAATGGCCATTGAGACCACCCCCATTCCTGAGGGCCACCCTATGCAAAAGCTTGCATAGTGACCCTCAGCCTGAGCATGCTTTCAAACAAACGCTCTCAGTTGTATCTCCAGGACTTGCATTGGAGGCCTGGTAAGCCCCTATGCCCAAATCATAACCCTTGGTGGGTATTTCCAGGTGCCCAGAGCCAGAGCACTTCTCTGCAATCCCTGTTATGGGACACCCTTAATATGGAAAACAGAACTCTTTCCTCTCTGAGAAAGCCACCACATTATAAGGAGCCGCCAGGATACTTGAGAGGAAATATCACCCATGGACACCTGAGACCACACCTGCATTCTTAGTCCATCGTGGATACACAATCCAGATAAAAAAGCCTGTGCTACCTCCTTTGAGGCATGCGATTTACATTTCACACGGAGCTTCCCTCCAGGAGTATGCATTGGGCCTACAATCACTTCGCCACTAAACCTAACCCGCATTTGTGTTTGCAGACTTCCCTCCAAAAACCATGGCTCTCATGCCCTCCAGCATGGGGTCTCTGGAGCCACACCACAGGACTGTGCCCACCATTGCCAAGGAAACTGTGCCCATCAAATTGCCCTATCTTTCCAGATTAGGAGAAACCTGCAAGGCCCCTGAGCCCACCCCAATACTGGTTGCCACTCTGTACACAAATGCACAGTCTGGAACACCCTGATCACCTACATCTAGGCAGACTTTGAAGTCAATGATACTGAGTCAGAGGATTGAACCTGACATTCCGTTAGGATTTTATTGGAACCCTAGATTAAATTTTCAGGCATCTATCCTCAGAGGCCTGTTCTGCAATATCAAATTATGATACATTTGGTCCGTTAGCCCCACATCAGAACATCTCTGGTCCGAGAAGGAAACCGTGCCCTTAGACCAGTGTCAAACCCTCAGGGTAGATGAATCCTACATGGTCCCTTAGCCACCAGCACACTGTAAGGTCTCCATGGTAACAAACCTGCATTATGACCCATCTTCATGAGACTTCATGTCAACTCCAGGCCTTGGTAATTCGCCCAAGAGCCACCAGAACGAATTGGCCATGTTTCTCAGCTGCAATTTTAATGGAGGTGTGCTTTTCAGGCATCCAAGTGGGAGTGCTCTGCTACCCAAACTTTCCACATGGGGGACCCTGGAGCAAATAAACCAGTCTCCCCCTGTGTGGTAGAAGGAAACTTTGCTGTTTGAAGCATCTCACAAGCCCCAGCATGTGAAATCCTCCATGGCCTCTTGACGCCACCCCTCCATTCATCGGTCATCATAGACATAAACTCCAGCATGAGGAAATGTCTGACTTTCACCTTTATTCAGGTGCTGGATATCTGGAATCAGACACTGCACAATGGAACTGCCTTTTGCTTGGCACTGAATTGAACCTTAGCTTGAGTTTACAATTCCATCCTCACCCTACTGGTCCCCAAGCCCACTTGATAGGGAATTCTGGGGCCACAACGCAGCTTTTTGCCTTCCCCTTAGAAAGAAGAAGGGCATGGTGATTCTGCCCAGAAACTCTGCATGAGGATCAATCTGCTCAGCCCTTGAGGGATCCCTGATTCATACTCAGCCCTGACCACTAGTTCTGTTTCTGACAGAGCCTGAGTGCTCAATTCATGTCAGCTACTCAGAGAGTCAGGCATGTGAGACTGGCCATGTCTCAGGTCCCTCATCTCTACCCATCCTTGGTATTCAGGCATCTGTCCCCAGACATTTGCTAGAATACCTGCTAATGGGGGAACCTGAGGCACAATAGAGAATTCTTCCTTTTCCATGGCAGGAATCCTGGTAGTTGGGATGGGTGTCCTACATTAAAGTGGTAGCCAGCTGCATGGCCAAGGAGACAACTCCCACTCATAAGGGCTGCCCTAATCACATCAGGCATTGTGACACTCAGACTAGCATGCTTTCAAACAAACGCTCTCAGTTGTACCTCCAAGTCACACATTGTAGGCCTGGTACTCCCCTAGGCCCAAATCCTAATCCTGGTGGGATTTTCCAAGCACCCAGACTCACAGCCCTTCTCTGGAATCCCTTTTTGGGGAACATCTAAGATTGAAAGCAGCACTCTTCCATTCAAACGAGAAAGCCACCATACTATTGGGAGCTTCCAGGATCCGTAGAGAGGAAAATACTCTCATGGAAACATTAGAACACACCTGCATTCCAAGGCTATCATGGACACACAATCCAGATACAAAAGCCAGTGCTAGTGCCTTCGAGGTACGTGATTTACAGTTCCTGACGATCTGCCCTCCAGGTCTATGCATTGGGCCTACGATCACCTCGCAACTCAACCTAATCCGAGTTTGTGATTGCAGACTTCTCTCCCAAAACCATGGCTTACATGCCCTCCACGATGGAGTCTCTGGAGCCACACCACAGGACTGTGCCTGCCACCCCCAAGGAAACCGTGCCCACAAATTTGCCTAAACCTTCAAGATTAGGAGAAACCTGCAAGGCCCCAGAGCCCACCCCAATATTGGAGGCCACTCTGTACACAAAGGCACAGTCAGAAACACCCTGGTTGCCTACATATAGGCAGACACCGAAGTCAATGGTCCTGAGTCTGATGATTCAACCTGAAATTCCCCTTGGACTTCATTGGAACCCTAGATGAAGTTTTTAGGCATCTGTCCTCAGAGGCCTGTTCTGGAATACCAACTTATGATACAACATTTGGTCCGTGAGCCCCACAACAGAACATCTCCGATACCCAGAAAGAAACCGTGTTCTTCGACCGGTGTCAAACCATCAGGATAGACTAATCATACATGGCCCCTTAGCCACCAGCACATAGTAAGATTTCCGTGGTAACAAAACTGTATTGTGACCCAACTTCATTAGAATCCAGGCCTTGGTACTTTGCCCTAGAGCAACCAGAAAGAACCTGCCATGTTCCTTAGGTGCAATGGTTAATGTAGGTGTGCTTTCCAGTATCCACATGCGAGTACTATGCTACCCAAACTTTGCACATGGGGGAACCTGGTGTAAACAAACCAGACCTCCCCTGTCCAATAGAAGGAAACCTTATGTTTGGATCAACTCACAGGCCTCAGCGTGTAAACTGCTCCATGGCCTCTTGATGCCACCACTCCATTGGTCGGTCATCATAGACACAAACTCCAGTCTAAGCAAACATCTGACATGCACCCTTATCCCAGTGCTGGATGTCTTGAATAAACCATTGCACATTGGAACTGCCTTCCACTTGGCACTGAATTGAACCATAGCTTGTGTTTACAATTCCATCCTCACCTGACTGGTCCCTAAGCCCTCTTGATAGGGAAATCTGGGGCCACAATGCAGCATTCTGCCTTCCCCATCGAATGAAGAAATGCCTGGTGAGTCTGCCCTGAAAACCCACATGAGGATCAATCAGGTCGGCCCTCGAGTCAACACCGATTTATAGGCTGCCATGGCCACTAGTGCCGTGTCTGACAGAGCCTGAGCTCGACTGAGTTTCAGCCACTAGAGAGCAGGCCCCATATCTAGCATTTGGGATTGCCATGGCCAAAGTATGTCATCTCTACCCATCCTTGATATTCAGGCACCTGTCCCCAGACCTTGGCAGGGATCCCTGCCAATTTGGGAACTTGAAGCACAATAGAGAACTCTTCTTTCCCCATGGCAATAAACCTGGCTTTTGGGATGGGTGTTCTACCCTCAAAGGGGGAGCCAGTTACAACATCAATGACACCACACACACTCCTGAGGACTACCCTTGGCACAAACAGGCATTGTGACCCTCACCCTGAGCATGCTTTCAAAAAATCCCTCTCAGATTCACCACAATGATCCCTCATTTCAGGCCTGGTATGCCTGTAGGTTCAAATCATAAAACTTGGTGGGATTTTCGAGGTGCCCAGACCCAGAGACCATCTCTGGAATTTTTGTTTTGGTGCACCCTTCAGATGGAAAACAGCACTCATCCCTTCCCCAAAAATGTCACCAAATTATGAGGAGCCACCAGGATCCATAGAGAGGCAATGTCTCCCATGGACCCATGAGAACACACCTGCATTCCGAGGCCATCCTGGACACACAATCCGGAGAGAAAAGCCTGTGCTACTGCCTTCCATTCACCCTAATTACAGTTCCAGATGAGCTGCTCTCAAGGTATATGCATTGGGCCTGTGATCACCTCGCCACTCACCCTAATTCGAATTTGTGTTTGCAGACTTATCTACCAAAACCATGGCACACATGCCCTCCAGGATGGGGTCTCTGGATCCACACTGCAGGACTGTCCCTGCCATCCACAAGGAAACTGTTTCCATCACAGTTGCCCAAACTGTCTAGATTAGGAGAAACCTACAAGGCCTCTGGGCCTACCCCAATTTCGGCGGCCGCTCTGAACACAAATGCACAGTCTGAAATACCCTGATCTCCTACATCCAGGAACACAGCCAAGTCAATGGTCCTGAGTCAGAATAATGAACCTAACATGCCCCTAGGACGTCATTGGAACCATTGATTCGGTTTTCAGACATGTGTCCTCAGAGGCCTGTTCTAGAATGCGAACTTATGATACAACATGTGGTGGCTGGGCCACACAACAGAACATCTCCTGTCCCCAGAAGGAAACTGTGCCCTACAATCTGTGCAAAATCCCAGAGTAGTAGATTCCTGCACAACTACTAAGCCACCAGCACATTCTAAGATCTACCTGGTAACAAACCAGCTGTGTGGCCCATCTGCAAGAGATTCCATGTCAAATCAAGGACTTGGTACTTTGCTACAGAGACACCAGAATAAAGCTGCCATGTTCTTCAGTTGCAATGGTCAATGAAGTTGAACATTCCAGGCATCCATGCGGTAGAGCTCTGCTACCCAAACTTTCCACATGGGGGACCCTGGAGCAAATAAACCACACTCCACCTGTCCAGTAGAATGAAACCTTGCTATTTGGAGCAGCTCATGAGTCTCAACGTGAAAATCCCTACATGGCTTCTTGATGCCACCCCTCCATTTGTCAGTCATCATAGACACAAACTCCAGTGTGAGCAAATATCTGACGTCCTCCCTTACAAAGGTGCTGGATATCTCGAAAAAGCTGCTGGACACAGGAACTGCCTTCCGCTTGGCAGTGAATTGAACTGTAGCTTGTGTTTACAATTTCTTCCTCACCCGACTGGTCCCCAAGCCTTCTTGATAGCGAATTATGGAGACACAACACAGCATTCTGCCTTCCCGATAGAAACAAGTGCCTGTTGAGTCTGGCCAGAAACCCCACATGAGGATCAATCTGCTCGGCCCTATATCGGAGGGACCCTGATTTATAGGTTGCCCTGGCCACTAGTGCTGTGTCTGACAGAGCCTGAGCCCAGACCTAGTGTCAGTCACCAGAGTTTGAGCCCCACATCTAGTTTTTGGGAATGCCATGGCTCAAGTATTTCATCTCTACCCATCCTTGATATTCAGGCACCTGTCCCCAGACCTTTGCTGGAATCCCTGACAATGGGGCATCCTGAAGCACAATAGAGAACTCCTCCTTCTTCATATCAGGAAACTTGGCTATTAGGATGGGTGTTCAACCCTGAAAGGGGGAGTCATTTACAAGTCCAGTGAGACCACACAAACTCCTCAGGGATGCCCTGGAGGCAAACAGGCCTTGTGACCCTCAGCCTGAGCATGCTTTCAAACAATCCTTCTCTGTTGCACCACCATGAACCCGCATTGCAGGCCTAATATGCCCCTAAGCCCAAATCCTAGCACTTGTTGTGATGTCCCAGATGCCATGAACCAGAGCCCGTCTCTGGAATCCCTCTTTTGGGGCACCCATAAGGTGGAAAACATCACTCTCCCCTTCCCCGAAAAAGCCACCAAACTATGGAGAGCCACCAGGATCCATAGAGAGGAAAAGACTCCCATGGACCCATGAGACCACACCTGCATTCCAAGGCCATCCTGGACACACAATCCAGAGAGAAAAGCCTGTGCTACTGCCTTCCAGTCTCCCTAATTATAGTTCATGACGAGCTTCCCTCCAGGTCTACGCATTGGGCCTGTGATCACCTCGCCACTCACCCTAATTTGTATTTGTGTTTGCAGACTTCTCTCCCAAAACCATGGCTCACATGCCCACCAGAATGTGATCTCTGGAGCCACACCACAGAACTCTGGCTGCCAACCCCAAGGACACTGTGCATATCAGATTTGCCCAAACCTTCCAGATTAGGAGAAACCTGTGTGGCCCCTGAGCCCACACCAATATTGCCGGCCACTCGGGATGGAAATGCGCAGTCTGAAACACCCTTATCACCTACATCCAGGGAAATAGCCAAGTCAATGATCGTGAGATAGACGATTGAACCTAAAATGCCAGTAGGCTCTCAATGGAACCCCATTAGGTTTTCAGGCATCTGTCCTCAGGGGCCTGTTCTGAAATACCAATCTATGACACATCATGTGGTCTCTGAGCCACACGACAGAACATCCCCTGTCCCCAGAAGAATACCATGCTCTTCGACCTGTGCCAAACCCTCAGGGTAGGAGAATCCTGCATGGCACCTTAGCAACCAGCACATTCTAAGTTCTCCCTGGTAACAAACAAGCATTGTGACCCATCTGCAAGAGATCCCATGTCAACTCAAGGCCTTGGCACTTTGTCCCAGAGCCACCAGAACGAATCTGCCATGTTCCTCAGCTGCAATTGTCAATGGAGGTGTGCTTTCCTGGCATCCATGCCGGAGAGCTCTTCTTCACAAACTTTCCACATGGGGAAACCTAGAGTAAACAAACCAGACTTCACCTACTCTGTACAAAGAAATGTTACTTTTTGCAGCAGTTCACAGGCCTCAGCATGTGAACTCCTCCATGGCCTCTTTATACCACCCCTCCACTTGTCGGTCATCATAGACAAAAACTCTAGTGTGAGCAAGCATCTGACATCCACCCTTATTCCAGTGCTGGATGTCTCGAGTAAACTGCTACAAATTGGAACTGCCTTCTGCTTGGCACTGAATTGAACCATAGCTTTTGTTTACAATTCCACCCAAAACTGACTGGTCCCCAAGCTCTCGTGATTGGGAAATCTGGAGCCACAACACAGCATTCTGCCTTCCCTATTGAATGAACAAATGCCTGGGAATCTTCCCAAGAAACTCCACATGAGGATCAATCTGCTCCGCCCTCGAATCTACTCTGATATAAAGGCTGCCATGGCCACTAGCGCTGTGTCTGACAGAGCCTGAGCCCCGACCGAGTTTTAGGCCTCATATCTAGCATTGGGGATTGCTATGGCCCAAGTACGTCATCTCCACCCATCCTTGGTATTCAGGCACCTATCTCGAGACCTTGCTGGAAACCCTGCCAATGGGGCAACCTGAAGCACAGAGGAACCTGACGGAAGAGAACTCATCCTTCCTCATGGCAGGACATTTGGCTGTTGGGTTGGGTGTCCAACTCTCTAAGAGGGAGCCAGATATATGACCAATGAGACCACTCCCACTCCTGAGGGCCGCCATGGGAGCAAACAGGCATTGTGAGACTCAGCCTGAGCAAGCTTTCAAACAATCCCTCTCAGTTGCACCATCATGATCCCGCATTGCAGGCCTCATACACCCCTAGGTGCAAATCCTAACCCTTGGTGGGAAGTCCCAGATGCCCAGAAAAAGAGCCTGTATCTGGAATCTCTGTTTTGGGGCACCCATAAGATGGAAAACAACACTCTTCCCTTCCCCAAAAAAGCCACCAAACTATGAGCTGCACAGATCCATAGAGAGGAAAAGTTTCCCATGGACCCATGAGACTATACCTGCATTCCGAGGCCATCCTGGACACACAATATAGAGAGAAAAGCCTGTGCTACTGCCTTCCAGTCACCCTAATTACAACTCCTGACAAGCTGCACTCCAGGTCTACTCATTGGGCCTGTGATCACCTTTCCACTAACCATAACCCACATTTGTGTTTGCAGACTTCTCTCCCAAAACCATGGCTCATATGCCCTCCAGGACAGGGTCTCTGGATCCACAACACATGACTAGGCCTGCCATCCCCAAGGAAACTGTGCCCGTCAAACCTGCCCAAACCTTCCAGTTTAGGAGAAACACGTAAGAGCCCTGAGCCCAACCCAATATTGTCGGCAGCACTGGACACAAATGCCAGTCTGAAACGCCCTGATCACTTACATCCAAGCAGACAGCCATTTCAATGTTCCTGGGTCAGAAGATTGTACCTGACATGCTCCTAGGATGTCATTGGAACACTAGATTAGGTTTTCAGGCATCTGTCCTCAGGGTCCTGTTCTGAAATACCAACTTAGGATACAACATGTGGTCCCTGAGCCACACAATAGAATATCTCCTGTCCCCAGTAGGAAACCATGCCCTTCGACCTGTGCCAAACCCTCAAGATTGGAGAATCCTGCACAGCACCTTAGACACCAGCACAAACTCTAGTTTGTGCGTTGACCCATACCACAAGCTTTCCATCTGCTGGACAGTCGAGTCCTGTTGAATGGCTCCAGGATGTCCCATACGGAAAGACTGGAGAGCAGGATTCGAAGGATGGATGCCTGTACAGCATACCTCACATTCCCATTGGCTCTTTGTGACAAGACATGTTTGAACTACTGGCTCTGGGGCGAGCTAACTAGGGGGCTGAATTGAAATGGACTCTCCTGCGGATGGGTCATAATGTGGGTTTGTGTGCATGGAGACCTTGGAATATTTTGGCAGCTCAGGGGCCATGAAGTATTCGCCTAACCGAAGGGTGTAATATTGCTCCAATTAAAAAGAGATCCCTATGTGGAGATGAGACAGGTTCTCTTTGGTGCCTCAGAAAAGCCCCAGATACTGGTCTTCAAACCAGTTCTCTGAGTAGAGACACCTGGAAACCAAAGCTAGGGTTCAGATTAGAGCCTAGATGCCTGTCCGTTTCAATCTTCTGTCTCTGGGGACACTGTCTGAGTATCTAAGTGGAGATAGTTGCTCAGCTGGTGTCAGAGTGCCCCTCTTAGTCCATGGCCGAGGCATGGCCTTGGAGACCTTATTGGATTTTCCTAATCTCTAGGGTTGTGGCCAATGGATTGGGTACAGTTTTCTTGGAGAGGACTGGCACAGTCCTTGAGTGTGTCTCCATAGGCCCTAGCCTGGAGGGTGTGTGGGTCCGGGCTGTGGGCACAGAAGTCTTAAAACACAAACTCGGCTTGGGTGCGGAGCCGAGAGCATTGCAGGATGGACCCACAGACCGTGAGAGGAGATCCTCAGCTTATGAAAGAAGGGCAAATGGGAGGCAGTCACGCAAGCTTTTGTCTTTGGATGTTTTGTTTCCCATAGCCGTGGAATGTAGGGGTGACCTCAGGGGCTATGAAAGAGTCTCCCTCTCTGAGGAGTTGGTCCAGCTCTTAAGATTTTGGGGACATTTTGTGGGAAGGGTGGAGTCCTGCTGTCTGGCTCAGGTGTTCTTCCAGGAGAGGGACTCCAGATCACAGTCCTGGGTTCGAGCAAATGGAATACTCGAGCTCTTGTGAAGATTGGGATCATAGGGGCTTGGCAAGCCCCATATGCGGGCTCTTAGTCCAGGCCCTGAGAGACCTTACTTCGACATGGGGCCCATGCTGATGGTCCCAATGCGAGTTTGTACCCAAGGAGGCACTCAAGTTTAGGCTTGGCCTCAGGGGCCATGAAGGTTTCTCCTACACTGAAGGTATGACTCCATGCCAACAGCAAGCTTTCCAGCCATGGGGAAGGAGAAGATCTGATTTGTGCTTCAGTTACCCACGTTTGCCAGGATTTGATATAATATCTAGGGTCAGATGTCTGAAAACCCAGGTTGGGAAGAGATGACAGCATAAGGCCATGGCCTGTCTGATGTGCTTAGTGTGCAGCCAGCTGTTTCCTTGTCTGTCGGGACGTCAGGCTGTGTCAGACAGAGCATTACTGACCAGGGTAACTTTTCCAGTTAGGGTGCGGTCGAGGCCAGAGCAGGTTGGTTCTCATTTGTGGTTTCTGGAGAGCCCCATAGGGCAACGTTTTTCTTCTGGTGGGCAGGCAGAAAACTGTGTTGTGGTTCTGGAATTCCCAGTCTGGAGGGCTTGTTTGCCAGGAGTGTGAAGAGGGAAGTCTGAAAACACAAGCTAGCGTTAGGTTTGGGGCCGAGGGCATGGCAGGCCCACTCTGCAGAGACTGAATCAAGATCTCCTGCATCTGAGGTCAGGGTGAGTATCAGACGTTGCCTCAGGTTGGAGTTTGTGTCCATTATGGCCCCTTCCTGAAGGGGGTGGGGGCGTCATGAGGCCAGGGAGGTTTCCCAACGCTGGGAGTTATGAGCTGCCCCAAACATCAAGGTTTCCTCTGTAGGACAGTCGAGTACTATGAGATGGTTTTAGGATGACCCCTACAGAAAGACTCGAGAGAAGGGGTCTAAGCATGAATGTCTGCAAATGCCACCTCACATTCCCACTGGCTGCTTGGGGCAAGGCAGGCTCAATCTGCAGGCTCTTGGGCGGGTTTCTCAGAGGGCTGAGTTGAAATGGACTCTCCTGAGGATGAGTCATACTGTGGGTTGGTGGCCATGGAGACCTTGGAATGTGGCGGTGGCTCAGGGACTCTGCAGGTTTCTCCAAACTGAAGGGTTTGACACAGCTCCAACAATGAAGCTTCCCATGTGGAGACGATAGTTGTTCTGTTTGGTGTCTCAGGAAAGCCCCAGATGCTGGTCTTCAAACCCAGGCCTCTGAGGAGTGACACCTGGAAACCAAAGCAAGAGTTCAGATTAGGGCCCAGGGGCCTGTCTGGTTCAATCTACTGTCTCTGCCGACATCTGTCTGTGTTTCTGCATGGAGGTAGTTGCTCAGCTTGTGTCAGGATGCCTTTGTCCAGAGAGGCTTATAGTAGTGGGATGTCCTCGGGGGCCTTGAGGTTTCTCCTATTCTGTGGGGTTATGGGCAATGGAATGGGCATAGTCTCCTTGGAGAGAGCAGGACAGTCCTGTGGTGTGTCTCCAGAGGCCCCAGCCTGGCGGCTGTGTGGGCCAGGGCTGTGGGGACAGACATCCAAAAACACAAACTCGGCTGAGGTTTGGGGCTGAGGTTATGGCAGGAGTGATCTACAGTCCGTGAGGGGATCTCATTGTGATTAGAAAGTAAGGCGAGTGAGAGGCCGTCGTTCAGGCTTATGTCTCTGGATGTTGTATTCATGATGGTCATTTAATGTAAGCATGGTCTCATGGGCCATGGAAGTCTCCCTCTCTGGTGATTTGTCCGGCTCCCAAGAGATTGGGGTCATTTTGTGGGAAGGGAGGAGTCCTGTTTTCTGTCTCATGTGTCCCCACAATAGAGGGATTCTAGAGCAGAGCACTGGGTACATACACCTGGAATACCCACCCTCTGGTTAGGCCTGGGGTCCTATGGGCATGGCAAGCCCATATGCAGATTCTTGGTCCAGCCACTGAGAGACGTTACTTGAATAGTGGACTCATGCTGAGGGTTACAATGTGTGTTTGTGCCCAAGGTGGTCCTCAATATTGGGCGGGACCTCATTGAGCTTGCAGGTTTCTCCTACAGTGAACCTTGGACATGCCAACCTCAGGGTTTCTTGCCATGGGGAAGGAGGAGTTTTGATTTCTGCATCACGTTCACCTCTGGGCACTAATTGGAGATAAGGTCTAGGTTCTGAAGCCTGAAAACCGAGGTTTGGAAGAGATGACGACCTAAGGCCATGGCGGGTCCAATGTGTTCAGTTTGGGGCCAGCTTTCTAGGTGTCGTTCAGGAGGTCTGCACTCAGGCTGTGCCAGACAGGGCATTCGTGCCCAGATACGCTGTGTAATTGGGGTACAGTTGAGTGGCATGCAGAAGATAATTATTTGGGGTTTCTCCGTAGCCCCATAGGGCAAAGTCTTTCTTCTGGAGGGCAGGCAGAGTGCTGCATTCTGGCTCCGGAACTGCCAAACTGGAGTCCTTGGGGCCATGAATGCAAGGATGTAAGTCTGAGAACTGAAGCTTTGCTTTGGTTTCAGGGCGAGGACATGGCAGGCACACTCTGCAGAGCTGAATTGAGATTTCATGCATCTGAGGTCAGGGCGAGGTTCATATGTTGGCTCAGGTTGGAGTTTCTGTCCATGATGGCCCCTTCATGAAGGGGGGTCATCACACCGCCATTGGTGTTTTCCCATGATGGCAGTAGTGAGATGCTCCAAACCACAAGGATTTTCTGCGGGTCAGTTGAAACCTGTTGGATGGCTCCAGGGCATCCCATATGGAACAATTGCAGAGCAGGGTTGTAAGGATGGATGCCTGGGCATCCGGCCTTGCATTCCAATTGTCTCCTAGCGAAATGGCACGTTTGATTGCTGCCTATGATGTAGCAGCCGAGGGGGCTGAGTTGAAATGCATTCTCCTGAGGATCGGTCATAATGTGGGATTGTGTCCATGGAGACCTTGGAATGGGGCAGTGGCACCAGGGCTCTGAAGGATGCTCCTAACCAGAGGTTTTGACACAGCTCCAAGAAGCATTTTTCCCATGGGGAAACAAGATTTGTTCTCATTGGTGCTTCAGTAACCCCCAATATGCTGGTATTGGAAACCAGAACTCTGAGGAGAGATGCCTGGAAACCAAGGCAGTGGATCTGATTAGGGCCTGGGGCCTGTCTGGTTTAATCTTCTTCTCTCGGTTCATCTGTCTATGGGATTGAGTGGAGGTAGTTCCTCAGCTGGTGTCAGATTGCCCCTATTTGTCCTGGGCAGTCTACACTATTGGGATGGCCACTTTGACTTTGGAGGTTTCTCCTAATTTGCAAGTTTGTGGCCAATGAAATGGGCAGAATTCCTTTGGGGAGGGAAGGCACAATCCTGAGGTGTGGCTCTAGGGGCTCAAGCATGGAGGGTGTGTGGGTCAGAGCTGTGGGGACAGAAGTCTGAAAACAGAAACTCGTCTTAGGTTTGGGGACATAGGTATGGGAGGCCCGATCTACAGACCTTGAGCAGAACTCTTCAGGATATGAACAAAGAGTGAGTGTGAGGCACTTGCTCAGGCTTTTGACTCTGGATTTTGTGTCACTGATGGCCGTGGAATGTAGGGGCGTCCTCATGGACCATGGGTGAGACTTCCTCTATGGGGATTTGGATGATCCCAATATTTTGGGGTCATTCCGTGGGATGGGAGGAGTCCATTCTGGTTTTTTTTTTGTTTTGTTTTGTTTTTTACCTCAGGTGTGCCACTAAAGAGGGATTCCAGAGCAGAACCCTGGGAAGGGGCGACTGGACAACCCGAACTCTGTATAAGATTGGGGGCCTAAGGGCATGGCAATCCCCATATGGGGTACCTTGGTCCAGCCACTGAGAGGTCTTACTTGAGTACAGTGCTCACACTGAGGGTCACAATGCATGTTTGTGCCCAATGTAGGCATCAAGCATGGGCGGGGACTCATGGGCCATGCTTGATTCTCCTACACTGAACTTTGGACAACATACGAACCACAAGGTTTCTTTCCATGGGGAAGGAGGAATTCTGATTTCTGCATCATGTTCACCCCTGGGCAGTGACTGGAGATAAGATCTAAGTTCTGAATCCAGAAAATAGAGGTTGGGATGAGATGATAACCTAAGGTCATGGAGGGTCCGATGTGCTCAGTGTGCGGTCAGCTTTCTGGGTGTTGTTCAGGAGGTATGGATTCAGGCTGTGTCAGACAGTGCATTAGTGCCCAGGTTAGACTGTATAATTTGGGTACAGTTGAGTTCCATGTAGGTTCATCCTCATTTATTGTGTCAGGGAAGCTCACTGGGGCAGGCAGAGTGCAGCATTGTGGGTCCAGAAATGCCAAACTTAAGGACGTCGGGACCAGGAGTGTGAGGACTTAAGTCTGAGATCATAAGCTAGACTTAAGTTTCAGGGCGAGGGCACGGCAGGCACCCTCTGCAGATCCGAATCAAAATCTCATTCATCTGAAGTCAGGACGAGGATCAGACTTAGGCGCAGGTTGGAGTTTCTGTCCATGATGGCCCCTTCATCAAAGGGGTGGAATCTCGAGGCCATGGAGGTTTTCCCACGTTGGGAGTTGTGGGATGCTCCAAACTGCAAGGATTCCTTCTGCGGGAAAATTGAGAACTGTTGGATGGCTCCAGGACATCCCATATGGAATGACTCCAGAGCCGGGTTCTAAGGATGGATGCCTGAGCAGACTGCCTCTTACACCAATTGTCTCCCTGCCACAAGACAGGTACGATCTGATGGCTATGCAGGAGCAATCGTGGGAGCTGAGTTGAAATGGACTCTCCTGAAGATGGGTCTTAATGTGTGTTTGTGTCCATGAGGACGTTGGAATGGGGTGGTGGCCCCAGGGCTCTAAAGGATTCTAACCGGAGATTTTGAAACAACTCGAAAGAGCAAGTTTTCCATGTGGAGACAAGATTTGTTCTAATTGGTGCCTCAGGAAACCCACATATGCTGGTATTAGAACGAGGCCTCTGAGGAGAGATACATAGAAACCACAGCAATGCATCCAATTAGGTCCTAGGAGCCTCTCTGGTTCAATCTTCTTCTCTGTCGACATCTGTCTATTTTATGAAATGGAGGTAGTTGCTCAGCTGGTGTCAGACCGCTCCTGTTTGTCCGGGCGGCCTACACTATAGGGATGGCCTCGGGGACTTTGGAGGTTTCTCCTAAATTGTATGATTATGGACAATGGAATGGGCAGAATTCCTGTGGAGTGGGCAGGCACAGACCTGATGTGTGGCTCCAAGGGCCCAGCCTTGAGGGTGTGTGGGCAAGGACTGTGGGGACAGATGTCTGAAAACACAAACTCAGCTTAGGTTTTGGGACGTAGGTATGGCAGGTCCAATTTACAGACTATGAGGAGAACTTTTTGGGATATGAATAAAGGGTGAAAGTGTGACACTTGTCAGGCTTTTGCCCCTGGATTTTGTGTCAATGATGGCTGTGGAATGTCGAGGAGTCCTCATGGGCCATGGAAGAGTGTTTCTCTCTGTGGATTTGGCCAGATCCCAATTGTTTTGGGTTAATCTGTGGGATTCAGTTTTGTTAACTAAGGTGTCCCACCAAAAGAGGGATTCCAGAGCAGAGCCCTGGACAACAAGAAATCTAACTAAAAATACGGGCCTAGGGGCATGGCAAGCCCAATATGCCTTCTAATGGTCCAGCCACTGAGAGGCCTTCATTGAGGACAGAACTCATGCTGAGGGTCACAATGCGTGTTTATGCCCTTGTGGTACTCAAGCATGGGTGGGGACTCATGGTGCATGCTTGTTTCTCCTACACTGAATGATAGTCAACATGTCAACCACATGAGCTCTTGCCATGGGGAAGTATTAATTCTGATTTCTGCATGTCATTCACCCCTGGGCAGTGATTGGAGATAAGGTCTAGGTTGTGAAGTCTGAAAACCGAGGTTGGGAAGAGATGACGACCTAAGACCATGTCGGGTCCGATATGCTCAGCGTGGAGCCAGCTGTCTGGGTGTTGGTCGGGAGGTCCAAGCTTGGGCTGTGTCAGACAGGGCATTAGTGCCCAGGGTAGATTGTATAATTGGGGTACAACTGAATGCCGTGCAGGTTGATCTTTATTTGGCATTTCTGGGTAGCCCCAAGGGCAATGTTTTTCTTCTGGAAAATGCAGAGTGCTGCATTGTGGCTCCGGAATTTCCAAAGTGGATGCCTTGTGGACGGGGAGTGTGAGAACGGAAGTCTGAGAACACATGTTAGGCGTAGGTTCTGGGCGAGGGCACGGCAGGCACCCTCTGCAGATCTGAATCGGGATATCATGAATCTGAAGTCAGGGCAAGGTTCAAACCTAGGCTTAGGTTTGAATTTCTGTCCATTCTGGCCACTTTATGAAGGGGACAGCATCTCCAGTCCATGGAGGTTTACCCACAATGGGAGTTGTGAGATGCTCCAAACAACAAGGATTCCTTCTGATCAACAATTGAGACCTTTTGTATCACTCCAGTACATACCATACAGAATGACACCAGAGCAGGGATCTTAGGATGGATACATGGGAAGCCCGCCTCACATTGCAGTTGTCTCCTAGCAAATAGACAGGTTTGATATGCTGGCTCTGTCAGAGCAACCAAGGGGGCTGAGTTGAAATGGACTCTCCTGAGGATGGATGCTAATGTGGGTTTGTGTCCATGGAGACCTTGGAATGGGGCGTTGGTGCATGGGCCCTGAAGGATTCTCCTAACCGGAGGTTTTGAGACATCTCCAAAGGACAAGTTTCCCATGTGGAGACGAGATTTGTTCTGATTGGTGCCTCAGGAAACCCCCATATACTGTTATTGGAATATAGGCCTCTGAAGAGAGATAACTGGAAACCAAAGCAATGGCTCCGTTTAGAGCCTAGGGGCCTGTCCGGTTGAATCTTCTTCTCTGTGTACATCCATCTAAGGTATTAGTGGAGTTAGATGCTCAGCTGGTGTCAGATGGCCCTTGTTTGTCCCAGGCGGCCTACACTATTGTGAAGGCCTTGGGGACTTTGGAGGTTTCTCCTAATTTTATGATTATGGACAATGGAATGGGCAGAATTCCCGTGGAGAGGGAAGGCACAGTTTTGATGTGGCTCCAGGGGCCCCAGCCTGCAGGGTGTGTGCACCAGGACTGTGGAGACAGAAGTCTAAAACACAAACTCAGTTTAGGTTTAGGGACGTAGGTATGGCAGGCCCGATCTACAGACCGTGAGGAGAATTCTTCCAGATATGAAGAAAGAGAGATTGTGAGGCACTTGTTCAGGCTTTTGTTTCTGGATTTTGCGTCAACGATGGGCGTGGAATGTCCGGGAGGCCTCATGGGCCATGGACGAGTCTTCCGCTCTGTGGATTTGGCCCAATTCCAATTGTTTTGGGTCAAACTGTGGGATGGGAGGAGTCCTTTCAGTTTTGTTACCTCAGGTGTCCCACCAAAAGAGGGATTCCAAAGCCGAGCCCTGGGGAGGGGAGACTGGACAACCAGAAATCTGGTTAAAAATTGGGGCCTAGGGCCATGACAAGCCCAATATGCTGTCTTTTGGTCCAGCCCCTGAGAGGCCTTACTTGAGAACTGGGCTCATGTTGAGGGTCAGAATGCATGTTTGTGAACGACTTGGTCCTCAAGCATCTGCAGGGCCTCATGGGCCACACTGGTTTCAACTACATTTTACGTTGGACAACATGCCAACCACAAGGTTTCTTGCCATGGGGAAGGAGTTCTGATTCCTGCATCATGTTCAACCCTGGGTGGTGACTGGAGATAAGGTTTAGGTTCTGAAGCCTGAAAACCGAGGTTGGAAAGAGATGATGACCTAAGGCCATGCTCAGTGTGTGGCTAGCTGGGTGGGTGCGAGCCAGGAGGTTCAGTCTCAGGCTGTGCCAGAAAGGGCAGTAGTGCCCAGGGCAGCCTGTATAATTGGGGTCCAGTCAAGTGGCATGCAGGTTGATCCTCATTTGTGGAATCTGGGTAGCCCCAGAGGGCAATGTTTTTCTTCCGGAAAGCAGGCAGAGTGCTGCCTTGTAGTTCTGGAATTGCCAAACTGGAGAACTTGTGGGCCAGGAATGTGAGAATGGAAGTTGAGAACACAAATTAGACTTACGTTTCTGGGCAAGGGCACGGCAGACACACTCTGCAGAGATGAATCAAGATGTCCTGCATCTGAAGTTAGGGCGAGGATCAGACGATCGCTCAGGTTGGAGCTTCTGTCCCTGATGGCCCCTTCATGAAGCACAGGGGGCGAAATCACGAGGCCATGGAGGTTTGCCCACGATGGGAGTTGTGAGATGCTCCAAACAATAAAGATTCTTCTGCGGGACTATTGAGACCTGTTGGTTGGCTCCAGGACTTCCCATACAGCATAATTCTGAGAATGGTTCTAAGTATGGATGTCTGGGAAGCCTGCCTCTCATTCCAATCATCTCCTAGCGACAAGACGGGTTAGATCTGCTGGATCAGGGGGAGCAACTTAGGGGGCTGAGTTGAAATGGACTCTCCTGCGGATGGGTCCTAATGTGGGTGTGTCTCCATGGAGACCTTGGAATGAGGCGCTGGCACCGGGAACCTGAAATGTCCTTCTAACCAGAGGCTTTGAGAGAGCTCCAACATGCAAGTTTCCCATGTGTAGACGAGATTTGTTCTGATGGGTGCCTCAGGAGAAGCACTCAGCTGGTATTGGAAACCAGGCTTTTGAGGAGACATGCCTGTAAACCAAAGCTATGGATCCCATTATGGCCTGGGGTCCTGTCTGGTCAATCTTCTTCTCTGGGGACATCCATCTATGGTATGAGTGGGGGTAGATGCTCAGCTGGTGTCAGACGGCCTTTTTTGTCCCGGACAACCTACACCATTGGTATGGCCTCAGGGAATTTGGAGGTTTCTCCTAATTTGTACGGTTTTAGATAATGGAATGGGCAGAATTCCCATGGATTGGTTAGGCACAGTCCTAATGTGTGGTTCCAGGGGCCCAGCCTGGAGGGTGTGTGGCCTAGGACTTTGAGGACAGAACTCAAAAAACACAAACTCAGCTTAGGTTTGGGAACGTAGGTATCGCACGGCTGAACTACAAATCATGAGAAGAACTCTTCAGGATATGAAGAAAGAGCGAGTCTGACGCGCTTGGTTAGGCTTTTGTCTCTGGATTTTGTATCAGCGATGGCCGTGGAATGTCGGGGAGGCCTCATGGGCCATGGACGAATCTTCCTCTCTGTGGATTTGGCCCTATCCCAATTCTTTTTCATGAATCTGTGGGATGGGAGGACTCCTTTAAGGTTTGTTACCTGAGGTGTCCCACCAAAAGAGGAATTCCAAAGCAGAGCCCTGGGCAAGAGTGAAGGGACAACCCGAAATATGGTTAAAAATTAGGGTCTAGGGGCATGGCAAGCCCAATATGCTGTTTCTTCATGCAGCCACTGAGAGGCCTTGACTGAGGACCGGGCTCAGGCTGAGGGTCACAATGTGTGTTTGAGACCAATGTGGCCCTCAAGCATGGGCTGGGTCTCATGTGCCACACTGGTTTCAACTACACTGAAAGTTGGACAACATGCCAACCACGAGGTTTCATGCCAAGGGAACGAGTTCGGATTTCTGCAACATTTTCAAACCTGGGCAGTGATTGGAGATAAGGTCAAGGTTCTGAAGCCTGAAAACCGAGGTTGGGTAGAGATGACGACCTAAGGCCATGGCGGGTCCGATGTGCTCCGTGCGCGGCCAGCTGTCTGGGTGGGGCCAGGAGTTCCAGGCTCAGGCTGTGTCAGAATGGGCAATTGTGCCCACTTCAGCCTATATATTTGGTGTACAGCCAAATGGCGTGCAGGTTGATCCTCATTTGGGGTTTCTGGGTAGCCCCAGAGGGCAATGTTCTTCTTCCAGGGAGCAGGCAGAGTGCCGCATTGTACTTCTGGATTGCCAAACTGGAGGGCTTGTGGGCCAGTAGTCTGAGGACTGAAGTCTGAGAACACAAGCTAGGCTTAGTTTTTATGGGTGAGGACATGGCAGGCACAATCTACAGACCTGAATCGAGATCTCGTGCATCTGAAGTCAGGGTGAGGATCAGACGATCTTCAGGTTGGACTTTCTGTCCCTGATGGCCCCTTCATGAAGGGGGGGAATCACGAGGCCATGGGGGTTTTCGCACGATGGGAGTTGTGAGAAGCTCCAAACTACAAAGATTCTTTTCCAGGACAATTGAGACCTGTTAGTTGGCGCCAGACCAAGGATTCCAAGCATGTTTCTGAGGATGGATGGCTAGGTACCACACCTGGCATTCCAATTTTCTCCTAGCTACAAGAAAGGTTAGATCTGCTGGATCTGGGGAAGCAACTGAGGAGGCTGAGTTGAAATTGACTCTCCTGTGGATGTGTCCTAATATGTTTTTGTGTCTATGGAGACCTTGGAATGAAGCGGTGGCACTGGGTCCCTGATGGGTTCTTCTAAACAGAGACTTTGACACAGCTCCACCGTGCAAGTTTCCCATATGTAGATGAGATTTGTTCTGATGGGTGAGTCAAGAAACAGCCATATGCTGGTATTGAAATCCAGGCCTCTGAGGAGACATGCCTGGAAACCATAGCAATGGATCTGATTAGTGCCTAGTGGTCTGTTCATTCCTTTTTTCCTCTGGGGACATCAGTCTATGGGTCTGAGTGCAGGTAGGTGCTCTGATGTGCTCATATTGCTCCTGTTTGTCCTGGGAAGCCACCACTATTGGGATGGCCCCAGGAACTTTGGAGGTTTATCCTATTAGTATGATTGTGGCCATTGGAATGGGTACACACAATTCCATTGGAGAGGGCAAGTACAGTCCTCAGGTTTGGCTCCAAGGGCCTGAGCCTTTGGGGTGTGTAGGCCAGGGCTCTTTGGACAGTTGTCTGAAAACACAACCTCGGCTTATGTTTCGGGTCATAGGTATGGCAGGACTGATCTACAGAACATGAGAAGAACTCTTCGGGATATGAAAAAAGGGCGAGTGTGAGGCTCTTGCTCAAGTTTATCTCTGGATATCGTGTGACTCATGGTCGTGAAATTTCCGGGTGACTTCATGGGAAATGGACGAGTCTTACTCTTTAGAAGGTTGGCCTCGTCCAAAGAGTTTGGTGTGTTTATGCCCTCGTCGCACTTGAGAATGGGCTGGGCCTCAGGGTGAATGCTGGTTTCTCCTACACTGAACGTTGGACAACATGCCAACCACAAGGTTTCTTGCCATGGGTAAGGAGGAGTTCTGATATCTACATACCATCACCCCTGGGCAGTGATTGGAGAAAAGGTAGGTTCTGAAGCCTGAAAACTGAGGTATGGAAGAGATGATGTCCGAGGGCCATGGCTGGTCTGTTGTGCTCAGTGTGTGGTCAGCTGTCTGTGTGTTAGTCAGGAGGTCCGGGCTCAGGTGTGTCAGACCGTGCATTAGTGCACAGCTTAGAGTATATAATTTACGTACAGTCAAGTGGCGTGTAGGTTTATCCTCATATGATGTGCCTGGGCAGCTCATGAGGCAATATTTTTTTTCTAGAGGGCAGGCAGAGTGCTGCACAGTGGGTTCGGAATTGCCAAACTTGAGGTCTTCTGGGCCAGGAGTGTGAGGACGGAAGTCTGAGAACACAAGCTAGACTTGGGTTTCAGGTCGAGAGCACGGCAGGTACCTCGGCAGATCTGAACCAATATCTCATGCATCTGAATTCAGGGCGAGGATCAGACATTGGCTCTGGTTGGAGTTTCTGTACATGACGGCCCATTCATGAAGGGAGTGGAATCTCTAGTCCATGGAGGTTTCCCCACGTTGGGAGTTGTGAGATGGCCCTTCAAAGATTCCTTCTGCGGGACAATTGAGACCTGTTGGACAGCTCCAGGACATCACATATGGAATGACTCGAGAGCACCATTCGAGGATGAATGCCTGGGAAGCCCGCCTCGCATTCCAATTTTCTTCTAGCAACAAGACAGTATAGATCTGATGGCTCAGCAGGTGTTACCGGGTTGGCTGAGTTGAAATGGACTTTCCGGAGGATGGGTCCTAATGTTTGTTTGTGTCCCTGAGGGCCTTGGAATGGGGCGGTGGCACCGGCACCCTGAAGTATTCTCCTAAGCCTTTGACATAGCTCCCATGCACAAGTTTCCTTGTGGAGATGAGATTTGTTCTGATGGGTGCCTCAGGAGAAGCCCTATGCTGGTATTGGAATCCAGGCTTTTGAGGAGACATGCCTGTAAACCAAAGCTATGGATCCCATTATGTCCTAGGGTCCTGCCTGGTTCAATCTTCTTCCCTGGGGACATTCATCTATGGTATGAGTGGAGGTTGATGCTCAGCTGGTGTCAGACGGCCCTTGTTTGTCCGGGACAACCTACACCATTGGGATGGCCTCAGGGACTATGGAGGGTTCTCCTAATTTGAACGGTTTGAGACAATGGCATGGGCAGAATTCCCATGGATTGGGTAGGCACAGTACTAATGTGTGGCTCCAGGGGCTCAGTCTCGAGGGTATGTGGCCCAGGAATTTGAGGACAGAAAACAAAAAACACAAACTCATCTTAGGTTTGGGAACGTAGGTATGGCAAGCCCGACCTACAAACCAGGAGAAGAACTCTTCAGGATATGAAGAAAGAGCGAGTCTGAGGCGCTTGCTCAGGCTTTTGTCTCTGGATTTTGTATCAGCGATGGCCGAGGAATGTCGGGGAGGCCTCCTGGGCCATGGACGGATCTTCCTCTCTGTGGATCTGGTCCGATCCCAATTCTTTTTCGTGAATCTGTGGGATGGGAGGACTCCTTTAAGGTTTGTTACCTGAGGTGTCCCACCAAAAGAGGAATTCCAAAGCAGAGCCCTGGGCAAGAGTGAAGGGACAACCCGAAATATGGTTAAAAATTGGGGTCTAGGGGCATGGCAAGCCCAATATGCTGTTTCTTCATGCAGCCACTGAGAGGCCTTGCCTGAGGACCGGGCTCAGGCTGAGGGTCACAATGTGTGTTTGAGACCAATGTAGCCCTCAAGCATGGGCTGGGTCTCATGTGCCACACTGGTTTCAACTACACTGAACGTTGGACAACATGCCAACCACGAGGTTTCTTGCCAAGGGAACGAGTTCTGATTTCTGCAACATTTTCAAACCTGGGCAGTGATTAGAGATAAGGTCTAGGTACTGAAGCCTGAAAACCGAGGTTGGGAAGATATGACGAACTAAGGCCATGGCGGTTCCAATGTGCCTAGTGTGCGGCCAGCTGTCTGGGTGGGGCCAGGAGGTCCAGCTCAGGCTGTGTCAGAGAAGGCAATGATGCCCAGATCAGCCTATATATTTGGTGTACAGCCAAATGGCGTGCAGGTTGATCTTCATTTGGGGTTTCTAGGTAGCCCCAGAGGGCAATGTTTCTCTTGGAGGGCCCACAGAGTGCTGCATTGTACTTCCGGATTGCCAAACTGGAGGGCTTGTGGGCCGGTAGTCTGAGGACGGAACTCTGAGAACACAAGCTAGGCTTAGGTTTTATGGTGAGGACATGGCAAACACAATCTACAGACCTGAATCGAGATCTCGTGCACCTGAAGTCAGGTTGAGCATCAGACGATGCCTCAGGTTTGACTTTCTGTCCCTGATGGCCCCTTCATAAAGGGGGGGAATCACGAGGCCGTGGGGGTTTTCCCACCATGGGAGTTGTGAGAAGCTCCAAACTGCAAAGATTCTACTGTGGGACAATTGAGACCAGTTGGTTGGCTCCAGGCCAACGATTCTGAGCAGGGTTCTAAGGATGGATGGCTGGGTAGCCCACCTCGCATTCCAATATTCTCCTACCTACAAGATAGGCTAGATCTGTTGCATCTCGGGGAGCAACTGAGGAGGCTGAGTTTAAATGGACTCTCCTGTGGATGGGTCCTAATATGTTTTTGTGTCTATGGAGACTGTGGCATTAAGCGGTGGCACCAGGGCCCTGAAGGCTTCTCCTAAACAGAGGTTTGACACAGCTCCACCATGCAAGTTTCCCATGTGTAGAGGAGATTTGTTCTGATGGGTGAGTCAAGAAACAGCAATATTCTGGTATTGAAATCCAGGCCTCTGAGGAGAGATGCCTGGAAACCAAAGCAATGAATCCGATTAGTGCCTAGGGGCCTGTTGGTTTCTTTTTACCTCGGGCGACATCTATCTATGGGTCAGAGTGCAGGTAGGTGCTCAGATGAACTCAGATTGCCCGTGTTTGTCCTTGGAAGCCAACACTATGGAATGGCCTCAGGGAATTTAAAGGTTTATACTTTTAGTTGCGTTGTCGCCATTGGAATGGGCTCACACAATTCCCTTGCGAGGGCAAGAACAGTCCTCAGGTTTGGCTTCAGGGGCCTGAGCCTATAGGGTGTGTAAGCCAGAGCTGTTTGGACAGTTGTCTGAAAACACAAACTCGAATTCTGTTTCGGGTCATAGGTAGGGCAGGACTCATCTACAGACCATGAGGAGAACATTTCGGTATATGAAAAAAAAGCGAGTGTGAGGCTATTGCTCATGTTTTTGTCTCTGCATATCATGTCACTCATGGTCGTGAAATTTCCGGGTGACTTCATGGGAAATGGACGAGTCTTACTCTCTGGGGATTTGGCCCCTTCCAAAGAGGTTGGGGTCATTCTGTGGGATGGAAGAAGTCGTTTTTTTTTTGTTGTTGTTGCTTTGTTTTGTTTCATTTTTTAACCTCCGTTGTCCCACCAAATGAGGAATTCCAGAGTAGAGCTCTGGGGAGGGGTGACTGGACAACAAGAAATCTAGTTAAAAATTGGGGCCTAGGGCTATGTCAAGCCCATTATGACATTTAGTGATCCAGGCTCTGAGAGGAATTACTAGAGGACAGGACTCACACTGAGGGTCACAATGCATATTTATGCCATCGTCGCACTCAAGAATAGGCGGGCCTCAGGGTGAATGCTAGTTTCTCCTACAATGAACGTTGGACAACATGCCAACCACAAGGTTTCTTGCCATGTGTAAGGAGAAGTTCTGATTTCTGCATCACACTCACCCCTGGGCAGTGATTGGAGATAAAGTCTAGTTTCTGAGGCCTGAAAACTGAGGTAGGGAAGAGATGATGACCTAAGGCCATGGCGGGTCTGATGTGCTCAGTGTGCGGTCTGCTGTCTGGGTGTTGGTCAGGAAGTCCGGGCTCAGGTTGTGTCAGACAGTGCATTAGTGCCCAGGTTAGACTATATAATTCGGGCAAAGTCGAGTACCGTGTAGGTTTATCTTCATATAAGGTGCCTTGGCAGCTCTTTAGGCAATATTTTTTTTCCAGAAAGCAGGCCATGTGCTGCATTGTGGGACCAGATTTACCAATCATGAGGGCTTTGAGGCCAGGAGAGTGAGGTCGGAATTCTGAGAACAAAAGCTATACTTGGGCTCAGGGCAAGGGCACGGCAGGTACCCCCTGCAGATCTGAACCAATATCTCATCCATTTCAAGTCAGGGAGAGAATTAGACTTTGGCTTAGGTTGGAGTTTCTGTGCCTGACGGCCCCTTCATGAAGGGAGCGGGAATTTCGTGTCCATGGAGTTTTTCCCACGTGGAAGTTGTGGGTTGCCCCCTTCAAGAATTCCTTCTGCGGCACAATTGAGACCTTTGGGCAGCTCGAGGACATCCCATATGGAATGACTCCAGAGCACCGTTCGAGGGAGGATGCCTGGGAAGCCAGCCTCGCATTCCAATTGTCTCCTAGCAACAAGCCAGTTTAGATCTGATGGCTCTGCGGGAGCAACCGGGGTGGCTGACTTGATATGGACTTTCCTGAGGATGGGTCCTAATGTGTGTTTGTGTCCATGGGGCCTTGGAATGGGGCCGTGGCACCAGGACCCTGAAGTATTCTCCTAAGCTTTTGACATAGCTCGATGCACATGTTTCCTTGTGGAGACGAGATTTGTTCTGATTGCTGCCTCAGAAAAACCCCTATGCTGGTATTGGAATCCAGGCTTTTGAGGAGACATGCCTGTAACCAAAGCAATGTATCCGATATGGCCAGGGTCCTGTCTGGTTCAATCTTCTTCTCTGCAGACATCCATCTATGGTATGAGTGGAGGTTGATGCTCAGCTGCTATCAGACCGCGCTTGTTTGTCACGGGCGACCTGCACTATTGGGATGGCCTCAGGGATTTGGAGGGTTCTCCTAATTTTACGGTTTTGGACAATGGAATGGGCAGAGTTCCCATGGATTGGGTAGGCACAGTCCTTATGTGTGGCTCCAGGGACCGCAGCGTGGAGGGTGTGTGGCCCAGGACTTTGAGGACAGAAATCTGAAAACATAAACTCAGCTTAGGTTTGGAGACGTAGGTATGGCAGGCCCGATCTATAAACCATGAGAAGAACTCTTCAGGATATGAAGAAAAAGCGAGTCTGAGGTGCTTGTTCAGTCTTTTGTCTCTAGATTCGGTATCAGCGATGGCCGTGGATTGTCTGGGAAACCTCATGGGCCATTGACGAATCTTCCTCTCTGTGGAATTGGGCCGATCACAATTCTTTTTCGTCAATCTGTGGAATGGGAGGTCTCCTTTCAGGTTGGTTACCTTAGGTGTCCCGCCAAAAGAGGAATTCCAAAGAAGAGCCCTGTGGAAAAGCGAAGGGACAACCCGAACTATGGGTAAAATTTGGGGCCTAGGGGCATGGCAAGCCCAATATGCTGTCTCTTCATCCAGCCACTGAGAGGCCTTACCTGAGGACTGGGATCAGGCTGAGGGTCACAATGTGTGTTTGTGACCAATGTGGCCCATAAACATGGGCGGGGCCTCATGGGCCACACTGGTTTCAACTACACTGAACATTGGAAAACATGCCAACCACATGGTTTCTAGCCACGGGGAAGGAGTTGTGATTTCTGCATCACTTACAAGCCTGGGCAGTGATTGGAGATAAGGTCTAGGTTCTGAAACTTGAGAATCGAGGTTGGGAAGAGATGACGACCTAAGGACATGGCTCGTCCGGCGTGCTCAGTGTTCGACCAGCTTTCTGGGTGGGGCCAGGAAGTCCAGGCTCAGGCTGTGTAGAAAGGGCAATAGTGCCCATGTCAGCCTATATATTTGGGGTACAGTCGAATGGCGTGCAGGTTGATCCTCATTTGGAGTTTCTGGGTAGCCCCACAGGGCAATGTTTTTCTTCCTGAAGGCGGGAAGAGTGCTGCATTATAGTTCTGGTTTGCAAACTGGAGGCTTGTGGGCCAGTAGTCTGAAGACGGAAATCTGAGAACAGAAGCTAGGCTTTGGTTTCTGGGTGAGGACAAGGCAGGAACAATCTACAGACCTGAATCGAGATCTCGTGCTTCTGAAGTCAGGGCGAGGATCAGAAGATCGCTCAGGTTGGTGTTTCTGTCCCTGATGGCCCCTTCATGAAGGGGCGGGGGGGTCAAGAGGCCGTGAGGGTTTTCCCACGATGTTAGTTGTGAGAAGCTCCAAACTGCAAAGATTCTTGTGCAGGACAATTGAGACATGTTGGTTGGCTCCAGGCCAACGATTCCGAGCAGGGTTCTAAGGATGGATGCCTGGGTAGCCCACCTTGCATTCCAATTGTGTCCTAGCAACAAGACAGGTTATATCTGCTGGATTTGGGCGAGCAATCTGGATCTGAGTTGAAATGGACTCTCCTGTGGATGGATCCTAATATGTTTTTGTGTCTATTGAGACCTTGGAATGAAGCGGTGGCACTGGGGTCCTGAAGGGTTTTTTCAAACAGAGGCTTTGACACAACTCCAACGTGCAAGTTTCCCATATGTAGATGAGATTTTTTATGCCGGATGAGTCAGGAAACAGCCATATGCTGGTATTGAAATCCAGGCCTCTGAGGAGAGATGACTGGATACCACAACAATGAATCCGAATAGTGCCTAGGGGCCTGTTCTTACCTTTTTACCTCTGGGAACATCAGTCTATGCGTCTGAGTGCATGTAGGTTCTCAGTTGGGCTCAGATTGCCCGAGTTTGTCCTGGGAAGCCACCACTATTGGGATGGCCTCAGGGAGTTTGCAGGTTTATCCTATTAGTAGGGTTGTGGCCATTGGAATGGGCACATACAATTCCCTTGGAGAGGGCAAGTACAGTCCTCAGGTTTGGCTCCAGGGGCCTGAGCCTGTAGGGTGTGTAGGCAGAGCTGTTTGGACAGTCGTCTGAAAACACAAACGCGGCTTATGTTTCAGGTCATAGGTATGGCAGGATTGATGTACAGACCATGAGGAGAACACTTCGGGATATGAATAAGGGGCTAGTGTGAGGCTCGTGCTCAAGTTTTTGTCTCTGGATATCGTGTCACTCATGGTCGTGAAATTCCCTGGTGACTTCATGGGAAATGGACGAGTCTTACACTCTGGGGGTTTGGCCCCGTCCAAAGAGTTTGGGGTCATTCTGTGGGATGGAAGAAGTCCGTTTTGTTGTTGTTGTTGATTTGCCATGTTTTGTTTTTTAACCTCAGGTGTCCCACCAAATGAGGGATTCCAGAGTAGAGCCCTGGGGAGGGCCGAACGGACAACCAGAAATCTGGTTAAAAATTGTGGCCTAGGGACATGTCAAGCCCATTATGACATCTAATGGTCGAGCCACTGAGAGGACTTACTAGAGGACAGGACTCAAGCTGAGGGTCACAATGCGTGTTTATGCCCACTTCGCAAACAAGAATGGGCAGGGCCTCATGGTGAATCCTGGTTTCTCCTACACTGAACGTTGGACAACATGCCAACCACAAGGTTTCTTGCCATGGGTAAGGAAGAGTTCTGATTTCTGCATCACAGGCACCCCTGGGCAGTGATTGGAGATAAGGTCTAGGTACTGAAGCCTAAAAACTGAGGTAGGGAAGAGATGATGACCTAAGGCCATGGCGGGTCTGATGTGCTCAGTGTGCGGTCAGCTGTCTGGGTGTTGGTCAGGAGGTCCGGGCTCAGGTTGTGTCAGACAGTGCATTAGTGCCCAGGTTAGACTATATAATTTGGGTACAGTCGAGTGCCATGTAGATTTATCCTCATATAAGTTGTCTGGGCAGCTCATTAGGCAAAATTTGTTTTCTAGAGGGCAGGCAGAGTGCTTCATTGTCAGTCCGGAATTGCTAAACTTGAGGGCTTCATGTAGAGGAGTGTGAGGACGGAAGTCTGAGAACACAAGCTAGACTTGGGTTTCAGGGCGAGGACACGGCAGGTACCACTGTAGATCTGAACCAATATCTCATGCATCTGAAGTCAGGGCGAGGATCAGACGTTGGCTCAGGTTGGAGTTTCTGTGCATGACGGACCCTTCATGAAGGGAGCGGAATCTCAAGGCCATGGAGTTTTTCCCACGTTGGGAGTTGTGGGGTGCCCCCATCAAGATTTCCTTCTGCGGGACAATTGAGACCTGTTGGGCAGAACCAGGACATCCCATATGGAATGACTCCAGGGCACTGTTCGAGGATGGATGCCTGGGAAGCCGGCCTCGCATTCCAAATGTCTCCCAGCAACAAGACAGTTTAGATCTGATGGCTCTGCGGGAGCAACCGGGGTGGCTGACTTGAAATGGACTTTCCTGAGGATGGGTCCTAATGTGTGTTTGTGTCCATGAGGGCCTTAAAAAGGGGCGGTGGCACCGGGACCCTGAAGTATTCTCCTAAGCTTTTGACATAGCTCGATGCACAAGGTTCCTTGTGGAGACGAGATTTGTTTTGATGGGTGCCTCAGGAAAACTTCTATGCTGGTATTGGAATCCAGGCTTTTGAGGAGACATGCCTGTAATCCAAAGCAATGTATCCGATTATGGCCTAGGGTCCTGTCTGGTTCAATCTTCTTCTCAGGGGACATCCATCTATGGTATGAGTGGAGGTAGATGCTCAGCAGGTATCAGACCGCCCTTGTTTGTCCCGGGCGACCTGCACTATTGGGTTGGCCTCAGGGATTTGTAGGGTTCTCCACATTTTACTGTATTGGACAATGGCATCGGCAGAATTCCCATGGATTGGGTTGGCACAGTCCTAATGTGTGACTCCAGGGGCCCCAGCCTGGAGGGTGTGTGGCCCAGGACTTTGAGGACAGAAGTCTGAAAACACAAACTCAGCTTAGGTTTGGGGAAGTAGGTATGGCAGGCCCGATCTATAAACCATGAGAAGAACTCTTCCGGATATGAAGAGAGAGCGAGTCTGAGGCGCTTGCTCAGGCTTTTGTCTCTGGATTTTGTATCAGAGATGGCCGTGGAATGTCGGGGAGGCCTCATGGGCCATGGACGAATTTTCCTCTCTGTGGATTTGGCCCGATCCCAATTGTTTTTCGTCAATCTGTGGAATGGGAGGACTCCTTTCAGGTTTGTTACATCAGGTGTCCCGCCAAAAGAGTAATTCCATGGAATTACTCCCAGCATATGAGAAAACATGCCAACCACTAGGCTTTTGTTTTTTTGTTTTTTTACCTCAGGTGGACCACCAAAAGAGGGATTCCAGAGCAGAGTCGTGGGTGGGGGCAACTGCACAACCATAACTCTGGTTAATATTGGGACCTAAGAACATGGCAAGCCCCATATGTGGGCTCTTGGTCCAGACACTGAGAGGCCTTCCTTGAGGATAGGTCTCACACTGAGTTTCACAATGTGTTTTTGTGCCCAAGGAGCCCCTCAAGACAAGGCGTGGCCTAATGTACCATGCTGGTTTCTCCTACACTGAACGTTGCACAGTATGGGAACCACAAGTTTTCTGGCAATGGGGAAGATGGAGTTCTAATTTCTGCAACACTTTCACTCCTGGACTGTGATTGGATTTAAGGTCTAGGTTCTGAAGCCTGAAAACTGAGGTTGGGAAGAGATGAAGCCCTAAGTCCATGGTGTGTCTGATGTGCTCAGTGTTCGGCCAGCTGTTGAGTGTGGGTAGGGAGGTGCAGGCTCAGGCTGTGGCAGACAGGGAATTAGTGCCCAGGCTAGACTGTATCATTGGGGTGCAGTCGAGTTTCGTGCAGGATAGTACTCATTTGTGGTTACTGGGTAGCCTCAGAGGGCAATGTTTTTCTTCTGGAGGGAAGACACAGTGCCACATAGTGACTCCCGAATTCCCAAACTGAAAGGCTTGTGGGCCAGGAGTGTGAGGAAAAAATTCTGAGAACACAAGCCAGACTTAGATTTCGGGGTGAGGGGACGGCAGGCACCCTCTGCAGAGATGATTTGAGATCCCGTATACCTGAAGACAGAGCTAGGATCAGATATTGGCTTACGTCAGAGTTTCTGTCCACGACGGCCCCTTCATGAAGGGGAGGGTGTCACGAGGACATGGAGGTTTTCCCACGATGGGAATTGTGAGATGCTCCAAACCACAATGATTCCTTCTGTGGGACTGTCGAGACCTATTGGATGGCTCCAGGACATCCCATAAGGAAGTTATCCAGAGCAGGGTTCTAAGGATGGATGCGTGGGCAGCCTGCCTCCCATTCCAGGTGTCTCATAGAGCCAAGGCAAGTTCGATCTGTTGGATCTAGGGGAGCAACTGAGGCGGGTGTTTTGAAATGGGTGATTTGAGGATGGGTCATAATGTGCATTTGTGTCCATGTAGACCTTGGAATGGGGTGCTTGATCCGGGGCCTTGAGGGATGTTCATAACCGGAGGTTTTGATGGAGCTCTATAAAGTATGTTTCCTATGTAAAGAAGAGAATTGTTTTGATGAGTGCCTAAGGAATCTCCCATATGCTGGTATTGGACACCAGGCCTCTAGGAGAGATGACTGGAATCAAAAGCAATGGAACTGATTAGGGCCTAAGTGCCCGTCCAGTTCAATCTTATTCTATGGGGATATCTGCCTCTGGGTCTGAGTGGAGGTGGTTTCCTAACTTGTGAAAGATCATCCCTGTGTGTCCTCGGCAGCCAACACAATTCAGATGACCTGGGGGAGTTTGGAGGATTCTCCTAATCTAAAAACTTGTGGCCAATGGAAATGGCAGAATTCCGCCTGAGAGTGAAGCCACAGTCCTGTGGTGTGGTTCCAGGGGCCCAGCTTGGATGGTGTGTGGGCCAGGACTCTGGGGACAGAAGTCTGAAAACACAAACTCAGCTTAGGTTTGGGGATGTATGTATGAAGGCTCGATCTACAGACCGTGAGAATTTTCCGGGCTATGAACAAAGGGCGAGTATGTGGCGCTTGCTCAGGATTTTGTCTCTGGATTTTGTGTCAATAGTGGCCGTGGAATGTTGGGGTGTTCTAAAGGCCATGGACAATTCTTTCTCTGGTGATTTAGCCTGATCCCAAGTGGTTGGGATCATTCTGTGGATGGGAAGAGTCCTTTCTGTATTTTTTTTTATCTCAGTTGTCCCACCAAAGAGGGATTCCAGAGTAGAGCCCTGAGTAGGGGTGACTAGACATCTCGAACTCTAGTAGAGATTGGGGGACTAGGGGCTAGGCAAGCCCCATATGTGGGCTGTTGTTCCAGTCACTAAGAGGCTTTACATGAGGATAGGGCTCACGCTGAGGGTCACAATGTGTGTTTGTGCAAATTGTGGCCCTCAGGGATAGGTGGGGCCTCATAGTCCATGCTGCTTTCTCCTACAATGAACATTGGACAACATGCCAACCACTAGGTTTCTTGCCAAGGCGAAGGAGAAGTTCTGATTCTTGCATCACGTTCACTCCTGAGCAGTGAGTAGAGATAAGGTCTAGGTTCTGAAGGTGAAAACTGAGGTTGGGTAGAGATGATGGCCTAAAGCCATTGTGAGTGTGATATGCTCTGTGTATGGCCAGCTGTCTGGGTGTTGGACTGGAGGTCTTCCCTCAGGCTGTTTCAGACTGGGCTTTAGTGCACAGGCTAGACTGTATAATTGGGGTATGGTCGAGTGGCATGCAGGTTGTTACTCATTTGGCGTTTCTGGTTAGCCCTATAGGGCAACATTTTTCTTCTGGAGGGCAGGCAGAGTGCTGCATTGTGTCTCCAGAATTGCCAAACTGGAGGGGTGTGGCCAGGATTGTGAGGAAGGAAGTCTGAAAACACAAGCTAGCACGAGTTTTGGGGCCAAGAGCATGGCAGGCCCACTCTGCAGAGGCTGAATCGAGATCTCCTGCAGGTGAGGTCAGGGCGATTATCAGATGTTGCCTCAAGCTGGAGTTTGTGTCCATGACGGCCCCTTCCTGAAGGGGGTGGGGGCGTCATGAGGCCAGGGAGGTTTCCCTACGCTGGGAGTTGTGAGCTGCTCCAAACTTCAAAGTTTCCTTCTTCAGGACAGTGGAGTACTATTGGATGGTTCCAGGATGCCCCATACAGAAAGACTCGAGAGCAGGGCCCTAAGCATGGATGCCGAGAAACGCCAACTCACCTTCCCATTGCCTGGTCGAGACAAGGCGCGCTCAATCTGCGGGCTCTTGGGTGAGCTACCCAGAAGGCTGAGTTTAAATGGACTCTCCTGAGGATAAGTCATAATGTGGGTTGGTGGCCATGGAGACCTTGGAATGTGGCAGTAGCTAAGGGACTCTGCAGGATTCTCCAACCCGAAGGGCTTGACACAACTCCAACAAGGAAGCTTCCCATGGTGAGATGAGAGGTCTTCTGTCTGGTGCCTCAGGAAAGCCCCGTATGCTGGTCTTCGAACCCAGGCCTCTGAGGAGTGATACCTGGACACCAAAGCAAGAGTTCATAATAGGGCCTAGGGGCCTGTCTGGTTCAATCTTCTGTCTCTGCGGATATCTGTCTGTGTGTCTGCATGGAGGTAGTAGTTGCTCAGCTTGTGTCATAATGCCCCTATTTGTCCAGTGCGGCTTGCGGTAGTGGGATGTCCTTGGGGACCTTGAGGTTTCTACTATTTTGTAGAGTTGTGACCAATGGAATGGGCAGTTTCTTAGGAGAGAGCAGGCACAGTTCTGTGGTGTGGCTCCAGAGACCCCAGCCTGGAGGCTGTGTGGGCCATGGCTGTGCAGACAGACATCCAAAAACCCTAACTCAGCTCAGGTTTGGGGCCGAGGTTACGGCAGGCCTGATCTACAGTCCATGAGGGGAGCTCCTCTGGATATGAAAGAAGGGTGAAAGGGAGGCAGTCGCTCAGGCTTTTGTCTCTGGATGTTTTGTCCACAATGGCCGTTTAATGTAGGAGTTGCTTCATGGGTCGTAGAAGTCTCCCTCTCTGGTAGTTTGTCCAGCCCCCAAGAGTTTGGGGTCATTCTGTGGGAAGGGAAGTGTCCTGTTTTCTGCTTCATGTGTCCCCCCAGTAGAGGGATTCAAGAGCATAGCAGTGGGTACTGACTACTGGAATACTCGCCCTCTGGTTAAGCCTGGGGGCCTATGGATATGACAAGCCCCATATGCAGGATCTTGGTCCAGCCACTGAGAGGCGTTACTTTAATACGGGACTCACGCTGCAGGTCACAATGCATGTCTGTGCCCTAGGCGGCCCTCAAGCACTGGCGTGGCCTTTCGGACAATGCAGGTTTTCCCACATTGAACGTTGGACAACATGCCAACCACAAGGTTTCTGGCCATGGGGAAGGAGGAATTCTAATTTCTGCATCACGTTCACCCCTGGGCAGTGATTGGAGATAAGGTCTAGGTTCTGAAGCCTGAAAACCGAGGTTGGGAAGAGATGACGACCTACAGCCATAACGGGTCCTATGTGTCCAGGTTGGGGCCAGCTCTCTGGGTGTCGTTTGGGATGTCTTGTCTCAGGCTGTCACAGACAGGGCATTAGTATACAGGGTGGGCTGTATAATTGCTTTACAATCGAGTGGCATGCATTAGAAAATCATTTGGGGTTTCTTATTAGCAGCATAGGTCAAAGTTTTTCTTCTGGAGGGCAGGCAGAGTGCTGCATTGTGGCTTCGGAATTCCCAAACTGGAGGGCTTGTGGGCCAGGAGAGTGAGGACGGAAGTCTGAGAACACAAGCTAGGCTTAGTTTTCGGGGCAAGGACATGGCAGGCACACTCTGCAGAGCTGAATTGAGATCTCATGCGTCTGAAGTCAGGTCGAGGTTCAGACTTTGGCTCAGGTTTGAGTTTCTGTCCATGTTGGCCCCTTCAGGAAGGGGGGGCATTATGAGGCCATGGGGGTTTTCCCACTAATGGAGTTGTGAGATGCTCCAAACCGCAAGGATTCCTTCTGTGGGACAATTAAGATTTGTTGGATGGCTCCAGGACGTCTTATAAGGTATTTTTCCAGAACAGGGTTCTAAGTATGGATGCCTGGGCAGCCAGCCTCACATTCCAATTGTCTCCTAGCAACAAGAAACGTTTGATATGATGGCTTGGGGTAGCAACAGAGGGGGCTGAGTTGAAATGGACTTTCCTGAGGATGGTCTTAATGTTGGTTTGAGTCCATGGAGACCTTGGTATGGGGCAGTGGCACCAGGGCCCTGAAGGATTCTCCTAACCAAAGGTTATGACAAAGCTCCAATGAGCAAGTTTCCATGGGGAGATGAGATTTGTTCTTATTGGTGCCTCAGGAAACCACCATATGCTGGTATTGGAAACAAGGCCTCTGAGGAGAGATGCCTGGAAACCAAAGCAATGGATCTGATTAGGGCCTAGGGGCCTGTCCGGTTCAATATTCTTCTCTGGGGACATCTGTTGTCTGAGTGGAGGTAGTTGCTCAGCTGGTTTGAGATCACCCCTGTTTGTCATGGGCGGCCTACACTATTGGGATGGCCTCGTTGACTTTGGAGGTTTTTCCTAATTTGCAAGGTTGTGGCCAATGGAATGGGAAGAATTCCCTTGAAAGGGAAGCACAGTCCTGAGGTGTGGCTCCAGGGACCCAAGTGTGGAGCGTGTGTGGTCCAGGGCTATTTGGACAAAAGTCTGAAAACACAAACTCCACTTAGGTTGTGGGATGTAGGTATGGCCGGCCCGATCTATAGACCGTGAGGAGACCTCTTCGGGATATGAACAAAGGGCGAATGTGATGTGCATGCTCATGCTTTTATTTTTATTTTTCTGGAAATGTGTCACCGATTGCCATGGAATGTCAGGGTGTACTCATGGGCCATCGATGAGGCTCCCTTTCTGGGGATTTGACCCGATCCCAAGAGATTGGGGTCATTCTGTGGGAAGGGAGGAGGCCTTTCTGTTTTTTTTGTTGTTGTTGTTTATTTTTTTTGTATTGTTTTTTTTTTTTTTAACCTCCGGTGGACCACCAAAAGACGGATTCTAGAGCAGAGTCGTGGGTGGGGGCAACAGGACAACCATACCTCTGGTTAACATTGGGACCTAAGAACATGGCAAGCCCCTTATGTGGGCTCTTGGACCAGACACTGAGAGGCCTTCCTTGAGGATAGGTCTCACACTGAGTTTCACAATGTGTTTTTGTGCCCAAGGAGCCCCTCAAGTCAGGGCGTGGCCTAATGTACCATGCTGGTTTCTCCTACAATGAACGTTGCACAGTATGGGAACCACAAGTTTTCTGGCAATGGGGAAGATGGAGTTCTAATTTCTGCAACACTTTCACTCCTGGACTGTGATTGGATTTAAGGTCTAGGTTCTCAAGCCTGAAAACTGAGGTTGGGAAGAGATGAAGCCCTAAGGCCATGGTGTGTCTGATGTGCTCAGTGTTCGGCCAGCTGTTGAGTGTGGCTTGGGAGGTGCAGGCTCAGGCTGTGGCAGACAGGGAATTAGTGCCCAGGCTAGACTCCATCATTGGGGTGCAGTCGAGTTTTGTGCAGGATGGTACTCATTTGTGGTTACTGGGTAGCCCCAGAGGGCAACGTTTTTCTTCTGGAGGGAAGACACAGTGCCACATAGTGACTCCAAAATTCCCAAACTGGAAGGCTTGTGGGCCAGGAGTGTGAGGAAAAAATTCTGAGAACACAAGCCAGAATTAGATTTCAGGGTGAGGGGACGGCAGGCACCCTCTGCAGATATGATTCGAGATCCCGTATACCTGAAGACAGAGCTAGGATCAGACGTTTTCTTAGGTCGGAGTTTCTGTCCATAACGGCCCATTCATGAAGGGGAGGGTGTCACGAGGTCATGGAGGTTTTCCCACGATGGGAATTTTGAGATGCTCCGAACCACAATGATTCCTTCTGTGGGACAGTCGAGACATGTTGGATGGCTCCAGGACATCCCATAAGGAAGTTATCAAGAGCAGGGTTCTAAGGATGGATGCGTGGGCAGCCTGCCTCCCATTTCAGGTGTCTCATAGAGCCAAGGTAAGTTCGATCGCTGGATCTAGGGGAGCAACCGAGGCGGGTGTTTTGAAATGGGTGAGTTGAGGATGGGTCATAATGTGCATTTGTGTCCATGTAGACCTTGGAATGGGGTGCTTGATCCGGGGCCTTGAGGGATGTTCATAACCGGAGGTTTTGATGGAGCTCTAAAGAGTATATTTCCTATGTAGAGAAGAGAATTGTTTTGATGAGTGCCTAAGGAATCTCCCATATGCTGGTATTGGAAACCAGGCCTCTGAGGAGAGATGACTGGAATCAAAAGCAATGGATCTGATTAGGGCCTAAGTGCCCGTCCAGTTCAATCTTATTCTATGGGGATATCTGTCTCTGGGTCTGAGTGGAGGTGGTTTCCTAACTTGTGAAAGATCATCCCTGTGTGTCCTGGGCAGCCAACACAATTCGGATGGCCTGGGGGAGATTGGAGGATTCTCCTTATCTATAGGGTTGTGGCCAATGGAAATGGCAGAATTCCCCTGGAGAGGGAAGCCACAGTCCTGAGGTGTGGCTCCAGGGGCCCCAGCTTGGATGGTGTGTGGGCCAGCACTGTGGGGACAGAAGTCTGAAAACACAAACTCAGCTTAGGTTTGGGGATGTATGTATGAAGGCTCGATCAACAGACCGTGAGAATTTTCCGGGCTATGAACAAAGGGCGAGTATGGGGCGCTTGCTCAGGGTTTTGTCTCTGGATTTTGTGTCAATGGTGGCCGTTGAATGTAGGGGTGTCCTCAAGGGCCATGGACAATTCTTTCTCTGGTCATTTGGCGTGATCCCAAGTGGTTGGGATCATTCTGTGGTTGGGAAGAGTCCTTTCTGTATTTTTTTTTTTTTACCTCAGGTGTCCCACCAAAGAGGGATTCCAGAGTAGAGCCCTGAGTAGGGGTGACTAGACATCTCGAACTCTGGTTGAGATTGGGGGACTAGGGGCTTGGCAAGCCCCATATGTGTGCTGTTGTTCCAGTCACTAATAGGCTTTACATGAGGATAGGGCTCACGCTGAGGGTCACAATGTGTGTTTGTGCACATTGTGGCCCTCAGGATAGGTGGGGCCTCATAGTCCATGCTGCTTTCTCCTACAATGAACATTGGACAACATGCCAACCACTAGGTTTCTTGCCAAGGCGAAGGAGAAGTTCTGATTCTTGCATCACGTTCACTCCTGAGCAGTGAGTGGAGATAAGTTCTAGGTTCTGAAGGTGAAAACTGAGGTTGGGTAGAGATGATGGCCTAAAGCCATTGTGGGTGTGATATGCTCTGTGTATGGCCAGCTGTCTGGGTGTTGGACTGGAGGTCTGCCCTCAGGCTGTGTCAGACAGGGCTTTAGTGCACAGGCTAGACTGTATAATTGGGGTATGGTCGAGTGGCATGCAGGTTGTTACTCATTTGGCGTTTCTGGTTAGCCCTATAGGGCAACATTTTTCTTCTGGAGGGCAGGCAGAGTGCTGCATTGTGTCTCCAGAATTGCCAAACTGGAGGGGTGTGGCCAGGATTGTGAGGAAGGAAGACTGAAAACACAAGCTAGCACGAGTTTTGGGAACAAGAGCATGGCAGGCCCACTCTGCAGAGGCTGAATCGAGATCTCCTGCAGGTGAGGTCAGGGCGAGTATCAGATGTTGCCTCAAGCTGGAGTTTGTGTCCATGACGGCCCCTTCCTGAAGGGGGTGGGGGCGTCGGCGTCATGAGGCCAGGGAGGTTTCCCTACGCTGGGAGTTGTGAGCTGCTCCATACTTCAAAGTTTCCTTCTTCAGGACAGTCGAGTATTATTGGATGGTCCCAGGATGCCCCATACAGAAAGACTCGAGAGCAGGGGCCTAAGCATGGATGCCGAGAAACGCCAACTCACCTTCCCATTGCCTGGTCGAGACCAGGCACGCTCAATCTGTGGGCTCTTGGGTGAGCTACCCAGAAGGCTGAGTTTAAATGGACTCTCCTGAAGATAAGTCATAATGTGGGTTGGTGGCCATGGAGACCTTGGAATGTGGCAGTAGCTAAGGGACTCTGCAGGATTCTCCAACCCGAAGGGCTTGACACAACTCCAACAAGGAAGCTTCCCATGTGGAGATGAGAGGTCTTCTGTCTGGTGCCTCAGGAAAGCCCCGTATGCTGGTCTTCGAACCCAGGCCTCTGAGGAGTGATACCTGGACACCAAAGCAAGAGTTCATAATAGGGCCTAGGGGCCTGTCTGGTTCAATCTTCTGTCTCTGCGGATATCTGTCTGTGTGTCTGCATGGAGGTAGTAGTTGCTCAGCTTGTGTCATAATGCCCCTATTTGTCCAGTGCGGCTTGCGGTAGTGGGATGTCCTTGGGGACCTTGAGGTTTCTACTATTTTGTAGAGTTGTGGCCAATGGAATGGGCAGTTTCTTAGGAGAGAGCAGGCACAGTTCTGTGGTGTGGCTCCAGAGACCCCAGCCTGGAGGCTGTGTGGGCCATGGCTGTGCAGACAGACATCCAAAAACCCTACCTCAGCTCAGGTTTGGGGCCGAGGTTACGGCAGGCCTGATCTACAGTCCATGAGGGGAGGTCCTCTGGATATGAAAGAAGGGTGAGAGGGAGGCAGTCGCTCAGGCTTTTGTCTCTGGATGTTTTGTCCACAATGGCCGTTTAATGTAGGAGTTGCCTCATGGGTCGTAGAAGTCTCCCTCTCTGGTAGTTTGTCCAGCCCCCAAGAGTTTGGGGTCATTCTGTGGGAAGGGAAGTGTCCTGTGTTCTGCTTCATGTGTCCCCCCAGTAGAGGGATTCAAGAGCATAGCAGTGGGTACTGACAACTGGAATACTCGCCCTCTGGTTAAGCCTGGGGGCCTATGGATATGACAAGCCCCATATGCAGGATCTTGGTCCAGCCACTGAGAGGCGTTACTTTAATACGGGACTCACGCTGCAGGTCACAATGCATGTCTGTGCCCTAGGCGGCCCTCAAGCACTGGCGTGGCCTTTCGGACAATGCAGGTTTTCCCACATTGAACGTTGGACAACATGCCAACCACAAGGTTTCTTGCCATGGGGAAGGAGGAATTCTAATTTCTGCATCACGTTCACCCCTGGGCAGTGATTGGAGATAAGGTCTAGGTTCTGAAGCCTGAAAACCGAGGTTGGGAAGAGATGACGACCTACAGCCATAACGGGTCCTATGTGTCCAGGTTGGGGCCAGCTCTCTGGGTGTCGTTTGGGATGTCTTGTCTCAGGCTGTGCCAGACAGGGCATTAGTATACAGGGTGGGCTGTATAATTGCTTTACAATCAAGTGGCATGCATTAGAAAATCATTTGGGGTTTCTTATTAGCAGCATAGGTCAAAGTTTTTCTTCTGGAGGGCAGGCAGAGTGCTGCATTGTGGCTTCGGAATTCCCAAACTGGAGGGCTTGTGGGCCAGGAGAGTGAGGACGGAAGTCTGAGAACACAAGCTAGGCTTAGGTTTCGGGGCAAGGACATGGCAGGCACACTCTGCAGAGCTGAATTGAGATCTCATGCGTCTGAAGTCAGGTCGAGGTTCAGACTTTGGCTCAGGTTTGAGTTTCTGTCCATGTTGGCCCCTTCAGGAAGGGGGGGCATTATGAGGCCATGGGGGTTTTCCCACTAATGGAGTTGTGAGATGCTCCAAACCGCAAGGATTCCTTCTGTGGGACAATTAAGATTTGTTGGATGGCTCCAGGACGTCTTATAAGGTATTTTTCCAGAACAGGGTTATAAGTATGGATGCCTGGGCAGCCAGCCTCACATTCCAATTGTCTCCTAGCAACAAGAAACGTTTGATATGCTGGCTTGGGGTAGCAACAGAGGGGGCTGAGTTGAAATGGACTTTCCTGAGGATGGTCTTAATGTTGGTTTGAGTCCATGGAGACCTTGGTATGGGGCAGTGGCACCAGGGCCCTGAAGGATTCTCCTAACCAGAGGTTATGACAAAGCTCCAATGAGCAAGTTTCCATGCGAGACGAGATTTGTTCTTATTGGTGCCTCAGGAAACCACCATATGCTGGTATTGGAAACAAGGCCTCTGAGGAGAGATGCCTGGAAACCAAAGCAATGGATCTGATTAGGGCCTAGGGGCCTGTCCGGTTCAATATTCTTCTCTGGGGACATCTGTTGTCTGAGTGGAGGTAGTTGCTCAGCTTGTTTGAGATCACCCCTGTTTGTCATGGGCGGCCTACACTATTGGGATGGCCTCGGTGACTTTGGAGGTTTTTCCTAATTTGCAAGGTTGTGGCCAATGGAATGGGAAGAATTCCCTTGAAAGGGAAGCACAGTCCTGAGGTGTGGCTCCAGGGACCCATATGTGGAGCGTGTGTGGTCCAGGGCTATTTGGACAAAAGTCTGAAAACACAAACTCCACTTAGGTTGTGGGATGTAGGTATGGCCGGCCCGATCTATAGACCGTGAGGAGACCTCTTCGGGATATGAACAAAGGGCGAATGTGATGTGCATGCTCATGCTTTTTTTTTTTTTTTTTTTTTCTGGAAATGTGTCACCGATTGCCATGGAATGTCGGGGTGTCCTCATGGGCCATCGATGAGTCTCCCATGCTGGGGATTTGACCCGATCTCAAGAGTTTGGGGTCATTCTGTGGGAAGGGAGGAGGCCTTTCTGTTTATTTTTTTTTTATTTTTTTTTTTTTACCTCAGGTGGACCACCAAAAGAGGGATTCCAGAGCAGAGTCGTGTGTGGGGGCAACTGGACAACCAGACCTCTGGTTAACATTGGGACCTAAGAACATGGCAAGCCCCTTATGTGGGCTCTTGGTCCAGACACTGAGAGGCCTTCCTTGAGGATAGGTCTCACACTGAGTTTCACAATGTGTTTTTGTGCCCAAGGAGCCCCTCAAGTCAGGGCGTGGCCTAATGTACCATGCTGGTTTCTCCTACACTGAACGTTGCACAATATGGGAATCACAAGTTTTCTGGCAATGGGGAAGATGGAGTTCTAATTTCTGCAACACTTTCACTCCTGGACTGTGATTGGATTTAAGGTCTAGGTTCTCAAGCCTGAAAACTGAGGTTGGGAAGAGATGAAGACCTAAGGCCAAGGTGTGTCTGATGTGCTCAGTGTTCGACCAGCTGTTGAGTGTGGGTTGGGAGGTGCAGGCTCAGGCTGTGGCAGACAGGGAATTAGTGCCCAGGCTAGACTGCATCATTGGGGTGCAGTCGAGTTTCGTGCAGGATAGTACTCATTTGTGGTTACTGGGTAGCTTCAGAGGGCAACGTTTTTCTTATGGAGGGAAGACACAGTGCCACATAGTGGCTCCAGAATTCCCAAACTGGAAGGCTTGTGGGCCAGGAGTGTGAGGAAAAAATTCTGAGAACACAAGCCAGACTTAGATTTCGGGGTGAGGGGACGGCAGGCACCCTCTGCAGAGATGATTCGAGATCCCGTATACCTGAAGACAGAGCTAAGATCAGACGTTTTCTTAGGTCGGAGTTTCTGTCCATGACGGCCCATTCATGAAGGGGAGGGTGTCACGAGGTCATGGAGGTTTTCCCACGATGGGTATTGTGAGATGCTCCAAACCACAATGATTCCTTCTGTGGGACAGTCGAGACCTATTGGATGGCTCCAGGACATCCCATAAGGAAGTTATCCAGAGCAGGGTTCTAAGGATGGATGCGTTGCCAGCATGCCTCCCATTCCAGGTGTCTCATAGTGCCAAGGCAAGTTCGATCTGTTGGATCTAGGGGAGCAACTGAGGCGGGTGTTTTGAAATGGGTGATTTGAGGATGGGTCATAATGTGCATTTGTGTCCATGTAGACCTTGGAATGGGGTGCTTGATCCGGGGCCTTGAGGGATGTTCATAACCGGAGGTTTTGATGGAGCTCTAAAGAGTATGTTTCCTATGTAAAGAAGAGAATTGTTTTGATGAGTGCCTAAGGAATCTCCCATATGCTGGTATTGGACACCAGGCCTCTAGGAGAGATGACTGGAATCAAAAGCAATGGAACTGATTAGGGCCTAAGTGCCCGTCCAGTTCAATCTTATTCTATGGGGATATCTGTCTCTGGGTCTGAGTGGAGGTGGTTTCCTAACTTGTGAAAGATCATCCTTGTGTGTCCTCGGCAGCCAACACAATTCAGATGACCTGGGGGAGTTTGGAGGATTCTCCTAATCTAAAGGGTTGTGGCCAATGGAAATGGCAGAATTCCGCTGGAGAGTGAAGCCACAGTCCTGTGGTGTGGTTCCAGGGACCCAGCTTGGATGGTGTGTGGGCCAGGACTGTGGGGACAGAAGTCTGAAAACACAAACTCAGCTTAGGTTTGGGGATGTATGTGTGAAGGCTCGATCTACAGACCGTGAGAATTTTCCGGGCTATGAACAAAGGGCGAGTATGTGGCGCTTGCTCAGGATTTTGTCTCTGGATTTTGTGTCAATAGTGGCCGTGGAATGTCGGGGTGTCCTAAAGGCCGTGGACAATTCTTTCTCTGGTCATTTGGCCTGATCCCAAGTGGTTGGGATCATTCTGTGGATGGGAAGAGTCCTTTCTGTATTTTTTTTTTTTATCTCAGGTGTCCCACCAAAGAGGGATTCCAGAGTAGAGCCCTGAGTAGGGGTGACTAGACATCTCGAACTCTGGTTGAGATTGGGGGACTAGGGGCTTGGCAAGCCCCATATGTGGGCTGTTGTTCCAGTCACTAAGAGGCTTTACATGAGGATAGGGCTCACGCTGAGGGTCACAATGTGTGTTTGTGCACATTGTGGCCCTCAGGGATAGGTGGGGCCTCATAGTCCATGCTGCTTTCTCCTACAATGAACATTGGACAACATGCCAACCACTAGGTTTCTTGCCAAGGCGAAGGAGATGTTCTGATTCTTGCATCACGTTCACTCCTGAGCAGTGAGTGGAGATAAGGTCTAGGTTCTGATGGTGAAAACTGAGGTTGGGTAGAGATGATGGCCTAAAGCCATTGTGGGTGTGATATGCTCTGTGTATGGCCAGCTGTCTGGGTGTTGGACTGGAGGTCTGCCCTCAGGCTGTGTCAGACAGGGCTTTAGTGCACAGGCTAGACTGTATAATTGGGGTATGGTCGAGTGGCATGCAGGTTGTTACTCATTTGGCGTTTCTGGTTAGCCCTATAGGGCAACATTTTTCTTCTGGAGGGCAGGCAGAGTGCTGCATTGTGTCTCCAGAATTGCCAAACTGAAGGGGTGTGGCCAGGATTGTGAGGAAGGAAGACTGAAAACACAAGCTAGCACGAGTTTTGGGGCCAAGAGCATGGCAGGCCCACTCTGCAGAGGCTGAATCGAGATCTCCTTCTGGTGAGGTCAGGGCGAGTATCAGATGTTGCCTCAAGCTGGAGTTTGTGTCCATGACGGCCCCTTCCTGAAGGGGGTGTGGGCGTCATGAGGCCAGGGAGGTTTCCCTACGCTGGGAGTTATGAGCTGCTCCAAACTTCAAAGTTTCCTATTTCAGGACAGTCGAGTACTATTGGATGGTTCCAGGATGCCCCATACAGAAAGACTCAAGAGCAGGGCCCTAAGCATGGATGCCGAAAAACGCCAACTCACCTTCCCATTGCCTGGTCGAGACAAGGCACGCTCAATCTGCGGGCTCTTGGGTGAGCTACCCAGAAGGCTGAGTTTAAATGGACTCTGCTGAGGATGAGTCATAATGTGGGTTGGTGGCCATGGAGACCTTGGAATGTGGCAGTAGCTAAGGGACTCTGCAGGATTCTCCAACCCGAAGGGCTTGACACAACTCCAACAAGGAAGCTTCCATGTGGAGATGAGAGGTCTTCTGTCTGGTGCCTCAGGAAAGCCCCGTATGCTGGTCTTCGAACCCAGGCCTCTGAGGAGTGATACCTGGACACCAAAGCAAGAGTTCATAATAGGGCCTAGGGGTTCAATCTTCTGTCTCTGCGGATATCTGTCTGTGTGTCTGCATGGAGGTAGTAGTTGCTCAGCTTGTGTCATAATGCCCCTATTTGTCCAGTGCGGCTTGCGGTAGTGGGATGTCCTTGGAGACCTTGAGGTTTCTACTATTTTGTAGAGTTGTGGCCAATGGAATGGGCAGTTTCTTAGGAGAGAGCAGGCACAGTTCTGTGGTGTGGCTCCAGAGACCCCAGCCTGGAGGCTGTGTGGGCCATGGCTGTGCAGACAGACATCCAAAAACCCTAACTCATCTCAGGTTTGGGGCCGAGGTTACGGCAGGCCTGATCTACAGTCCATGCGGGGTGCTCCTCTGGATATGAAAGAAGGGTGAGAGGGAGGCAGTCGCTCAGGCTTTTGTCTCTGGATGTTTTGTCCACAATGGCCGTTTAATGTAGGAGTTGCCTCATGGGTCGTAGAAGTCTCCCTCTCTGGTAGTTTGTCCAGCCCCCAAGAGTTAGGGGTCATTCTGTGGGAAGGGAAGTGTCCTGTTTTCTGCTTCATGTGTCCCCCCAGTAGTGGGATTCTAGAGCATAGCAGTGGGTACTGACAACTGGAATACTCGCCCTCTGGTTAAGCCTGGGGGCCTATGGATATGACAAGCCCCATATGCAGGATCTTGGTCCAGCCACTGAGAGGCGTTACTTTAATACGGGACTCACGCTGCAGGTCACAATGCATGTCTGTGCCCTAGGCGGCCCTCAAGCACTGGCGTGGCCTTTCGGACAATGCAGGTTTTCCCACATTGAACGTTGGACAACATGCCAACCACAAGGTTTCTTGCCATGGGGAAGGAGGAATTCTAATTTCTGCATCACGTTCACCCCTGGGCAGTGATTGGAGATAAGGTCTAGGTTCTGAAGCCTGAAAACCGAGGTTGGGAAGAGATGACGACCTACAGCCATAACGGGTCCTATGTGTCCAGGTTGGGGCCAGCTGTCTGGGTGTCGTTTGGGATGTCTTGTCTCAGGCTGTGCCAGACAGGGCATTAGTATACAGGGTGGGCTGTATAATTGCTTTGCAATCGAGTGGCATGCATTAGAAAATCATTTGGGGTTTCTTATTAGCAGCATAGGGCAAAGTTTTTCTTCTGGAGGGCAGGCAGAGTGCTGCATTGTGGCTTCGGAAATCCCAAACTGGAGGGCTTGTGGGCCAGGAGAGTGAGGACGGAAGTCTGAGAACACAAGCTAGGCTTAGGTTTCGGGGCAAGGACATGGCAGGCACACTCTGCAGAGCTGAATTGAGATCTCATGCGTCTGAAGTCAGGTGGAGGTTCAGACTTTGGCTCAGGTTTGAGTTTCTGTCCATGTTGGCCCCTTCAGGAAGGTGGGGCATTATGAGGCAATGGGGGTTTTCCCACTATTGGAGTTGTGAGATGCTCCAAGCCGCAAGGATTCCTTCTGTGGGACAATAAAGATTTGTTGGATGGCTCCAGGACGTCTAATAAGGTATTTTTCCAGAACAGAGTTCTAAGTATGGATGCCTGGGCAGCCAGCCTCACATTCCAATTGTCTCCTAGCAACAAGAAACGTTTGATCTGCTGGCTTGCGGTAGCAACAGAGGGGGCTGAGTTGAAATGGACTTTCCTGAGGATGGTCTTAATGTTGGTTTGAGTCCATGGAGACCTTGGTATGGGGCAGTGGCACCAGGGCCCTGAAGGATTCTCCTAACCAGAGGTTATGACAAAGCTCCAATGAGCAAGTTTCCATGGGGAGACGAGATTTGTTCTTATTGGTGCCTCAGGAAACCACCATATGCTGGTATTGGAAACAAGGCCTCTGAGGAGAGATGCATGGAAACCAAAGCAATGGATCTGATTAGGGCCTAGGGGCCTGTCCGGTTCAATATTCTTCTCTGGGGACATCTGTTGTCTGAGTGGAGGTAGTTGCTCAGCTGGTTTGAGATCACCCCTGTTTGTCCTGGGCGGCCTACACTATTGGGATGGCCTCGGTGACTTTGGAGGTTTTTCCTAATTTGCAAGGTTGTGGCCAATGGAATGGGAAGAATTCCCTTGAAAGGGAAGCACAGTCCTGAGGTGTGGTTCCAGGGACCCAAGTGTGGAGCGTGTGTGGTCCAGGGCTATTTGGACAAAAGTCTGAAAACACAAACTCCACTTAGGTTGTGGGATGTAGGTATGGCCGGCCCGATCTATAGACCGTGAGGAGACCTCTTCGGGATATGAACAAAGGGCGAATATGATGTGCATGCTCATGCTTTTATTTTTATTTTTCTGGAAATGTGTCACCGATTGCCATGGAATGTCGGGGTGTCCTCATGGGCCATCGATGAGGCTCCCTTTCTGGGGATTTGACCCGATCCCAAGAGATTGGGGTCATTCTGTGGGAAGGGAGGAGGCCTTTCTGTTTTTTTTTGTTTGTTTGTTTATTTTTTTTGTATTTTTTTTTTTTAACCTCCGGTGGACCACCAAAAGAGGGATTCCAGAGCAGAGTCGTGGGTGGGGGCAACAGGACAACCAGAACTCTGGTTAACATTGGGACCTAAGAACATGGCAAGGCCCTTATGTGGGCTCTTGGTGGCCTTCCTTGAGGATAGGTCTCACACTGAGTTTCACAATGTGTTTTTGTGCCCAAGGAGCCCCTCAAGTCAGGGCGTGGCCTAATGTACCATGCTGGTTTCTCCTACAATGAACGTTGCACAGTATGGGAACCACAAGTTTTCTGGCAATGGGGAAGATGGAGTTCTAATTTCTGCAACACTTTCACTCCTGGACTGTGATTGGATTTAAGGTCTAGGTTCTCAAGCCTGAAAACAGGTTGGGAAGAGATGAAGCCCTAAGGCCATCGTGTGTCTGATGTGCTCAGTGTTTGGCCAGCTGTTGAGTGTGGGATGGGAGGTGCAGGCTCAGGCTGTGGCAGACAGGGAATTAGTGCCCAGGCTAGACTCCATCATTGGGGTGCAGTCGAGTTTTGTGCAGGATGGTACTCATTTGTGGTTACTGGGTAGCCCCAGAGGGCAACGTTTTTCTTCTGGAGGGAAGACACAGTGCCACATAGTGACTCCAAAATTCCCAAACTGGAAGGCTTGTGGGCCAGGAGTGTGAGGAAAAAATTCTGAGAACACAAGCCAGACTTAGATTTCGGGGTGAGAGGACGGCAGGCACCCTCTGCAGATATGATTCGAGATCCCGTATACCTGAAGACAGAGCTAGGATCAGACGTTTTCTTAGGTCGGAGTTTCTGTCCCTGACGGCCCATTCATGAAGGGGAGGGTGTCACGAGGACATGGAGTTTTTCCCACGATGGGAATTGTGAGATGCTCCGAACCACAATGATTCCTTCTGTGGGACAGTCGAGACATGTTGGATGGCTCCAGGACATCCCATAAGGAAGTTATCCAGAGCAGGGTTCTAAGGATGGATGCGTGGGCAGCCTGCCTCCCATTCCAGGTGTCTCATAGAGCCAAGGCAAGTTCGATCTGCTGGATCTAGGGGAGCAACCGAGGCGGGTGTTTTGAAATGGGTGAGTTGAGGATGGGTCATAATGTGCATTTGTGTCCATGTAGACCTTGGAATGGGGTGCTTGATCCGGGGCCTTGAGGGATGTTCATAACCGGAGGTTTTGATGGAGCTCTAAAGAGTATATTTCCTATGTAGAGAAGAGAATTGTTTTGATGAGTGCCTAAGGAATCTCCCATATGCTGGTATTGGAAACCAGGCCTCTGAGGAGAGATGACTGGAATCAAAAGCAATGGATCTGATTAGGGCCTAAGTGCCCGTCCAGTTCAATCTTATTCTATGGGGATATCTGTCTCTGGGTCTGAGTGGAGGTGGTTTCCTAACTTGTGAAAGATCATCCCTGTGTGTCCTGGACAGCCAACACAATTCGGATGGCCTGGGGGAGTTTGGAGGATTCTCCTAATCTATAGGGTTTTGGCCAATGGAAATGGCAGAATTCCCCTGGAGAGGGAAGCCACAGTCCTGAGGTGTGGCTCCAGGGGCCCCAGCTTGGATGGTGTGTGGGCCAGCACTGTGGGGACAGAAGTCTGAAAACACAAACTCAGCTTAGGTTTGGGGATGTATGTATGAAGGCTCGATCAACAGACCGTGAGAATTTTCCGGGCGATGAACAAAGGGCGAGTATGTGGCGCTTGCTCGGTGTTTTGTCTCTGGATTTTGTGTCAATGGTGGCCGTGGAATGTCGGGGTGTCCTCAAGGGCCATGGACAATTCTTTCTCTGGTCATTTGGCCTGATCCCAAGTGGTTGGGATCATTCTGTGGATGGGAAGAGTCCTTTCTGTATTTTTTTTTTTTACCTCAGGTGTCCCACCAAAGAGGGATTCCAGAGTAGAGCCCTGAGTAGGGGTGACTAGACATCTCGAACTCTGGTTGAGATTGGGGGACTAGGGGCTTGGCAAGCCCCATATGTGGGCTGTTGTTCCAGTCACTAATAGGCTTTACATGAGGATAGGGCTCACGCTGAGGGTCACAATGTATGTTTGTACAAATTGTGGCCCTCAGGGATAGGTGGGGCCTCATAGTCCATGCTGCTTTCTCCTACAATGAACATTGGACAACATGCCAACCACTAGGTTTCTTGCCAAGGCGAAGGAGAAGTTCTGATTCTTGCATCACGTTACTCCTGAGCAGTGAGTGGAGATAAGGTCTAGGTTCTGAAGGTGAAAACTGAGGTTGGGTAGAGATGATGGCCTAAAGCCATTGTGGGTGTGATATGCTCTGTGTATGGCCAGCTGTCTGGGTGTTGGACTGGAGGTCTGCCCTCAGGCTGTGTCAGAGAGGGCTTTAGTGCACAGGCTAGACTGTATAATTGGGTTATGGTCGAGTGGCATGCAGGTTGTTACTCATTTGGCGTTTCTGGTTAGCCCTATAGGGCAACATTTTACTTCTGGAGGGCAGGCAGAGTGCTGCATTGTGTCTCCAGAATTGCCAAAGTGGAGGGGTGTGGCCAGGATTGTGAGGAAGGAAGACTGAAAACACAAGCTAGCACGAGTTTTGGGGCCAAGAGCATGGCAGGCCCACTCTGCAGAAGCTGAATCGAGATCTCCTGCAGGTGAGGTCAGGGCGAGTATCAGATGTTGCCTCAAGCTGGAGTTTGTGTCCATGACGGCCCCTTCCTGAAGGGGGTGGGGGCGTCATGAGGCTAGGGAGGTTTCCCTACGCTGGGACTTGTGATCTGCTCCAAACTTCAAAGTTGCCTTCTTCAGGACAGTCGAGTATTATTGGATGGTTCCAGGATGCCCCATACAGAAAGACTCGAGAGCAGGGCCCTAAGCATGGATGCCGAGAAACGCCAACTCACCTTCCCATTGCCTGGTCGAGACAAGGCACGCTCAATCTGTGGGCTCTTGGGTGAGCTACCCAGAAGGCTGAATTTAAATGGACTCTCCTGAGGATAAGTCATAATGTGGGTTGGTGGCCATGGAGACCTTGGAATGTGGCAGTAGCTAAGGGACTCTGCAGGATTCTCCAACCCGAAGGGCTTGACACAACTCCAACAAGGAAGCTTCCCATGTGGAGATGAGAGGTCTTCTGTCTGGTGCCTCAGGAAAGCCCCGTATGCTGGTCTTCGAACCCAGGCCTCTGAGGAGTGATACCTGGACACCAAAGCAAGAGTTCATAATAGGGCCTAGGGGCCTGTCTGGTTCAATCTTCTGTCTCTGCGGATATCTGTCTGTGTGTCTGCATGGAGGTAGTAGTTGCTCAGCTTGTGAATAATGCCCCTATTTGTCCAGTGCGGCTTGCGGTAGTGGGATGTCCTTGGGGACCTTGAGGTTTCTACTATTTTGTAGAGTTGTGGCCAATGGAATGGGCAGTTTCTTAGGAGAGAGCAGGCACATTTCTGTCGTGTGGCTCCAGAGACCCCAGCCTGGGGGCTGTGTGGGCCATGGCTGTGCAGACAGACATCCAAAAACCCTAACTCAGCTCAGGTTTGGGGCCGAGGTTACGGCAGGCTTGATCTACAGTCCATGAGGGGAGCTCCTCTGGATATGAAAGAAGGGTGAGAGGGAGGCAGTCGCTCAGGCTTTTGTCTCTGGATGTTTTTTCCACAATGGCCGTTTAATGTAGGAGTTGCCTCATGAGTCGTAGAAGTCTCCCTCTCTGGTAGTTTGTCCAGCCCCCAAGAGTTTGGGGTCATTCTGTGGGAAGGGAAGTGTCCTGTGTTCTGCTTCATGTGTCCCCCCAGTAGAGGGATTCAAGAGCATAGCAGTGGGTACTGACAACTGGAATACTCGCCCTCTGGTTAAGCCTGGGGGCCTATGGATATGACAAGCCCCATATGCAGGATCTTGGTCCAGCCACTGAGAGGCGTTACTTTAATACGGGACTCACGCTGCAGGTCACAATGCATGTCTGTGCCCTAGGCGGCCCTCAAGCACTGGCGTGGCCTTTCGGACAATGCAGGTTTTCCCACATTGAACGTTGGACAACATGCCAACCACAAGGTTTCTGGCCATGGGGAAGGAGGAATTCTAATTTCTGCATCACATTCACCCCTGGGCAGTGATTGGAGATAAGGTCTAGGTTCTGAAGCCTGAGAACCGAGGTTGGGAAGAGATGACAACCTACAGCCATAACGGGTCCTATGTGTCCAGGTTGAGGCCAGCTCTCTGGGTGTCGTTTGGGATGTCTTGTCTCAGGCTGTCACAGAGAGGGCATTAGTATAAAGTGTGGGCTGTATAATTGCTTTACAATCGAGTGGCATGCATTAGAAAATCATTTGGGGTTTCTTATTAGCAGCATAGGTCAAAGTTTTTCTTATGGAGGGCAGGCAGAGTGCTGCATTGTGGCTTCGGAATTCCCAAACTGGAGGGCTTGTGGGCCAGGAGAGTGAGGACGGAAGTCTGAGAACACAAGCTAGGCTTAGGTTTCGGGGCAAGGACATGGCAGGCACACTCTGCAGAGCTGAATTGAGATCTCATGCGTCTGAAGTCAGGTGGAGGTTCAGACTTTGGCTCAGGTTTGAGTTCCTGTCCATGTTGGCCCCTTCAGGAAGGGGGGGCATTATGAGGCCATGGGGGTTTTCCCACTTTTGGAGTTGTGAGATGCTCCAAACCGCAAGGATTCCTTCTGTGGGACAATTAAGATTTGTTGGATGGCTCCAGGACGTCTTATAAGGTATTTTTCCAGAACAGGGTTCTAAGTATGGATGCCTGGGCAGCCAGCCTCACATTCCAATTGTCTCCTAGCAACAAGAAACGTTTGATCTGCTGGCTTGGGGTAGCAACAGAGGGGGCTGAGTTGAAATGGACTTTTCTGAGGATGGTCTTAATGTTGGTTTGAGTCCATGGAGACCTTGGTTTGGGGCAGTGGCACCAGGGCCCTGACGGATTCTCCTAACCAGAGGTTATGACAAAGCTCCAATGAGCAAGTTTCCATGGGGAGACGAGATTTGTTCTTATTGTTGCCTCAGGAAACCACCATATGCTGGTATTGGAAACGAGGCCTCTGAGGAGAGATGCCTGGAAACCAAAGCAATGGATCTGTTTAGGGCCTAAGGGCCTGTCCGGTTCAATATTCTTCTCTGGGGACATCTGTTGTCTGAGTGGAGGTAGTTGCTCAGCTGGTTTGAGATCACCCCTGTTTGTCCTGGGCGGCCTACACTATTGGGATGGCCTCGGTGACTTTGGAGGTTTTTCCTAATTTGCAAGGTTGTGGCCAATGGAATGGGAAGAATTCCCTTGAAAGGGAAGCACAGTCCTGAGGTGTGTCTCCAGGGACCCAAGTGTGGAGCGTGTGTGGTCCAGGGCTATTTGGACAAAAGTCTGAAAACACAAACTCCACTTAGGTTGTGGGATGTAGGTATGGCCGGCCCGATCTATAGACCGTGAGGAGACCTCTTCGGGATATGAACAAAGGGCGAATGTGATGTGCATGCTCATGCTTTTTTTTTTTTTTTTCTGGAAATATGTCACCGATTGCCATGGAATGTCGGGGTGTCCTCATGGGCCATCGATGAGGCTCACTTTCTGGGGATTTGACCCGATCCCAAGAGATTGGGGTCATTCTGTGGGAAGGGAGGAGGCCTTTCTGTTTTTTTTTTTTTTTTTTTTTTTTTTTTTTTTTTTTTTTTTTTTAACCTCCGGTGGACCACCAAAAGAGGGATTCCAGAGCAGAGTCGTGGGTGGGGGCAACTGGACAACCAGACCTCTGGTTAACATTGGGACCTAAGAACATGGCAAGCCCCTTATGTGGGCTCTTGATCCAGACACTGAGAGGCCTTCCTTGAGGATAGGTCTCACACTGAGTTTCACAATGTGGTTTTGTGCCCAAGGAGCCCCTCAAGTCAGGGCATGGCCTAATGTACCATGCTGGTTTCTCCTACACTGAACGTTGCACAGTATGGGAATCACAAGTTTTCTGGCAATGGGGAAGATGGAGTTCTAATTTCTGCAACACGTTCACTCCTGGACTGTAATTGGATTTAAGGTCTAGGTTCTGAAGCCTGAAAACTGAGGTTGGGAAGAGATGAAGCCCTAAGGCCATGGTGTGTCTGATGTGCTCAGTGTTCGGCCAGCTGTTGAGTGTGGGTTGGGAGGTGCAGGCTCAGGCTGTGGCAGACAGGGAATTAGTGCCCAGGCTAGACTGCATCATTGGGGTGCAGTCGAGTTTCGTGCAGGATGTACTCATTTGTGGTTACTGGGTAGCCCCAGAGGGCAACGTTTTTCTTCTGGAGGGAAGACACAGTGCCACATAGTGACTCCAAAATTCCCAAACTGGAAGGCTTGTGGGCCAGGAGTGTGAGGAAAAAATTCTGAGAACACAAGCCAGACTTAGATTTCGGGGTGAGAGGACGGCAGGCACCCTCTGCAGAGATGATTCGAGATCCCGTATACCTGAAGACAGAGCTAGGATCAGACGTTTTCTTAGGTCGGAGTTTCTTTCCATGACAGCCCATTCATGAAGGGGAGGGTGTCACGAGGACATGGAGGTTTTCCCACGATGGGAATTGTGAGGTGCTCCAAACCACAATGATTCCTTCTGTGGGACAGTCGAGACATGTTGGATGGCTCCAGGACATCCCATAAGGAATTTATCCAGAGCAGGGTTCTAAGGATGGATGCCTGGGCAGCCTGCCTCCCATTCCAGGTGTCTCATAGAGCCAAGGCAATTTCGATCTGCTGGATCTATGGGAGCAACCGAGGCGGTTGTTTTGAAATGGGTGAGTTGAGGTTTTGTCATAATGTGCATTTGTATCTATGTAGACCTTGGAATGGGGTGCTTGATCCGGGGCCTTGAGGGATGTTCATAACCGGAGGTTTTGATGGAGCTCTAAAGAGTATATTTCCTATGTAGAGAAGATAATTGTTTTGATGAGTGCCTAAGGAATCTCCCATATGCTGGTATTGAAAACCAGGCCTCTGAGGAGAGATGACTGGAATCAAAAGCAATGAATCTGATTAGGGCCCAGTGCCCGTCCAGTTCAATCTTATTCTATGGGGATATCTGTCTCTGGGTCTGAGTGGAGGTGGTTTCCTAACTTGTGAAAGATCATTTCTGTGTGTCCTGGGCAGCCAACACAATTCGGATGGCCTGGGGGAGTTTGGAGGATTCTCCAAATCTATAGGGTTGTGGCCAATGGAAATGGCAGAATTCCCCTGGAGAGGGAAGCCACAGTCCTGAGGTGTGGCTCCAGGGGCCCCAGCTTGGATGGTGTGTGGGACATGCCTGTGGGGACAGAATTCTGAAAACACAAACTCAGCTTAGGTTTGGGGATGTATGTATGAAGGCTCGATCTAAATACCGTGAGAATTTTCCGGGCTATGAACAAAGGGCGAGTATGTGGCGCTTGCTCAGGCTTTTGTCTCTGAATTTTGTGTCAACGGTGGCCGTGGAATTTCGGGATGTCCTCAAGGGCCATGGACAATTTTTTCTCTGGTGATATGGCCTGATCCCAAGTGGTTGGGATCATTCTGTGGATTGGAACAGTCCTTTCTGTATTTTTTTTTTTTTTTTAGCTCAGGTGTCCCACCAAAGAGGGATTCCCGAGTAGATTCCTGAGTAGGGGTGACTAGACATCTCGAACTCTTGTTGATATTGGGGGACTGGGGCTTGGCAAGCCCCATATGTGGGCTGTTGTTCCAGTCACTAAGAGGCTTTACATGAGGATAGGGCTCAGGCTGAGGGTCACAATGTGTGTTTGTGCAAATTGTGGCCCTCAGGGATAGGTGGGGCCTCATAGTTCATGCTGCTTTCTCCTACAATGAACATTGGAGAACATGCCAACCACTAGGTTTCTTGCCAAGGCAAAGGAGAAGTTCTGATTCTTGCATCTCGTTCACTCCTGAGCAGTGAGTGAAGATAAGGTCTAGGTTCTGAAGGTGAAAACTGAGGTTGGGTAGAGATGATGGCCTAAAGCCATTGTGGGTGTGATATGCTCTGTGTACGGCCCGCTGTTTGGGTGTTGGACTGGAGGTCTGCCCTCAGGCTGTGTCAGACAGAGCTTTAGTGCACAGGCTAGACTGTATAATTGGGCATGGTCGAGTGGCATGCAGGTTGTTACTCATTTGGCGTTTCTGGTTAGCACTATAGGGCAACATTTTTCTTCTGGAGGGCAGGCAGAGTGCTGCATTGTGTCTCCAGAATTGCCAAAATAGAGGGGTGTGGCCAGGATTGTGAGGAAGGAAGACTGAAAACACAAGCTAGCACGAGTTTTGGGGCCAAGAGCATGGCAGGCCCACTCTGCAGAGGCTGAGTCGAGATCTCCTGCAGGTGAGGTCAGGGCGATTATCAGATGTTGCCTCAAGCTGGAGTTTGTGTCCATGACGGCCCCTTCCTGAAGGGGGTGGGGGCGTCATGAGGCCAGGGAGGTTTCCCTACGCTTGGAGTTGTGAGCTGCTCCAAACTTCAAAGTTTCCTTCTTCAGGACAGTCGAGTACTATTGGATGGTTCCAGGATGCCCCATACAGAAAGACTCGAGAGCAGGGGCCTACGCATGGATGCCGAGAAACGCCAACTCACCTTCCCATTGCCTGGTCGATACAAGGCACGCTCAATCTGCGGGCTCTTGGGTGAGCTACCCAGAAGGCTGAGTTTAAATGGACTCTCCTGAGGATGAGTCATAATGTGGGTTGGTGGCCATGGAGACCTTGGAATGTGGCAGTAGCTAAGGGACTCTGCAGGATTCTCCAACCCGAAGGGCTTGACACAACTCCAAGAAGGAAGCTTCCCATGTGGAGATGAGAGGTCTTCTGTCTGGTGCCTCAGGAAAGCCCCGTATGCTGGTCTTCGAACCCAGGCCTCTGAGGAGTGATACATGGACACCAAAGCAAGAGTTCATAATAGGGCCTAGGGGCCTGTCTGGTTCAATCTTCTGTCTCTGCGGATATCTGTCTGTGTGTCTGCATGGAGGTAGTAGTTGCTCAGCTTGTGTCATAATGCACCTATTTGTCCAGTGCGGCTTGCGGTAGTGGAATGTCCTTGGGGACCTTGAGGTTTCTACTATTTTGAAGAGTTGTGGCCAATGGAATGGGCAGTTTCTTAGGAGAGAGCAGGCACAGTTCTCTGGTGTGGCTCCAGAGACCCAGCCTGGAGGCTGTGTGAGCCATGGCTGTGCAGACAGACATCCAAAAACACTAACTCAGCTCAGGTTTGGGGCCGAGGTTAAGGCAGGCCTGATCTACAGTCCATGAGGGGAGCTCCTCTGGATATGAAAGAAGGGTGAGAGGGAGGCAGTCGCTCAGGCTTTTGTCTCTGGATGTTTTGTCCACAATGGCCGTTTAATGTAGGAGTTGCCTCATGGGTCGTAGAAGTCTCCCTCTCTGGTAGTTTGTCCAGCCCCCAAGAGTTTGGGGTCATTCTGTGGGAAGGGAAGTGTCCTGTTTTCTGCTTCATGTGTCCCCCCAGTAGAGGGATTCAAGAGCATAGCAGTGGGTACTGACAACTGGAATACTCGCCCTCTGGTTAAGCCTGGGGGCCTATGGATATGACAAGCCCCATATGCAGGATCTTGGTCCACCCACTGAGAGGCGTTACTTTAATACGGGACTCACGCTGCAGGTCACAATGCATGTCTGTGCCCTAGGCGGCCCTCAAGCACGGGCGTGGCCTTTCGGACAATGCAGGTTTTCCCACATTGAACGTTGGACAACATGCCAACCACAAGGTTTCTGGCCATGGGGAAGGAGGAATTCTAATTTCTTCATCACGTTCACCCCTGGGCAGTGATTGGAGATAAGGTCTAGGTTCTGAAGCCTGAGAACCGAGGTTGGGAAGAGATGACAACCTACAGCCATAACGGGTCCTATGTGTCCAGGTTGGGGCCAGCTGTCTGGGTGTCGTTTGGGATGTCTTGTCTCAGGCTGTGCCAGACAGGGCATTAGTATACAGGGTGGGCTGTATAATTGCTTTACAATCGAGTGGCATGCATTAGAAAATCATTTGGGGTTTCTTATTAGCAGCATAGGGCAATGTTTTTCTTCTGGAGGGCAGGCAGAGTGCTGCATTGTGGCTTCGGAATTCCCAAACTGGAGGGCTTGTGGGCCAGGAGAGTGAGGACGGAAGTCTGAGAACACAAGCTAGGCTTAGGTTTCAGGGCAAGGACATGGCAGGCACACTCTGCAGGGCTGAATTGAGATCTCATGCGTCTGAAGTCAGGTCGAGGTTCAGACTTTGGCTCAGGTTTGAGTTTCTGTCCATGTTGGCCCCTTCAGGAAGGGGGGGCTTTATGAGGCCATGGGGGTTTTCCCACTATTGGAGTTGTGAGATGCTCCAAACCGCAAGGATTCCTTCTGTGGGACAATTAAGATTTGTTGGATGGCTCCAGGACGTCTTATAAGGTATTTTTCCAGAACAGGGTTCTAAGTATGGATGCCTGAGCAGCCAGCCTCACATTCCAATTGTCTCCTAGCAACAAGAAACGTTTGATCTGCTGGCTTGGGGTAGCAACAGAGGGGGCTGAGTTGAAATGGACTTTCCTGAGGATGGTCTTAATGTTGGTTTGAGTCCATGGAGACATTGGTATGGGGCAGTGGCACCAGGGCCCTGAAGGATTCTCCTAACCAGAGGTTATGACAAAGCTCCAATGAGCAAGTTTCCATGGGGAGACGAGATTTGTTCTTATTGGTGCCTCAGGAAACCACCATATGCTGGTATTGGAAACGAGGCCTCTGAGGAGAGATGCCTGGAAACCAAAGCAATGGATCTGATTAGGGCCTAGGGGCCTGTCCGGTTCAATATTCTTCTCTGGGGACATCTGTTGTCTGAGTGGAGGTAGTTGCTCAGCTGGTATGAGATCACCCCTGTTTGTCATGGGCGGCCTACACTATTGGGATGGCCTCGGTGACTTTGGAGGTTTTTCCTAATTTGCAAGGTTGTGGCCAATGGAATGGGAAGAATTCCCTTGAAAGGGAAGCACAGTCCTGAGGTGTGTCTCCAGGGACCCAAGTGTGGAGCTTGTGTGGTCCAGGGCTATTTGGACAAAAGTCTGAAAACACAAACTCCACTTAGGTTGTGGGATGTAGGTATGGCCGGCCCGATCTATAGACCGTGAGGAGACCTCTTCGGGATATGAACAAAGGGCGAATGTGATGTGCATGCTCATGCCTTTTTTTTTTATTTTTCTGGAAATGTGTCACCGATTGCCATGGAATGTCGGGGTGTCCTCATGGGCCATCGATGAGGCTCCCTTTCTGGGGATTTGACCCGATCCCAAGGGATTGGGGTCATTCTGTGGGAAGGGAGGAGGCCTTTCTGTTTTTTTTTGTTTGTTTGTTTATTTTTTTTGTTTTTTTTTTGTTTTTTTTTTTTTTTTTAACCTCCGGTGGACCACCAAAAGAGGGATTCCAGAGCAGAGTCATGGGTGGGGGCAACAGGACAACCAGACCTCTGGTTAACATTGGGACCTAAGAACATGGCAAGCCCCTTATGTGGGCTCTTGGTCCAGACACTGAAAGGCCTTCCTTGAGGATAGGTCTCACACTGATTTTCTCAATGTGTTTTTGTGCCCAAGGAGCCCCTCAAGTCAGGGCGTGGCCTAATGTACCATGCTGGTTTCTCCTACAATGAACGTTGCACAGTATGGGAACCACAAGATTTCTGGCAATGGGGGAGATGGAGTTCTAATTTCTGCAACATTTTCACTCCTGGACTGTGATTGGATTTAAGGTCTAGGTTCTGAAGCCTGAAAACTGAGGTTGGGAAGAGATGAAGCCCTAAGGACATGGTGTGTCTGATGTGCTCAGTGTTCGGCCAGCTGTTGAGTGTGGGTTGGGAGTTGCAGGCTCAGGCTTTGGCAGACAGGGAATTAGTGCCCAGGCTAGACTCCATCATTTGGGTGCAGTCGAGTTTTGTGCAGGATGGTACTCATTTGTGGTTACTGGGTAGCCCCAGAGGGCAACGTTTTTCTTCTGGAGGGAAGACACAGTGCCACAAAGTGACTCCAAAATTCCCAAACTGGAAGGCTTGTGGGCCAGGAGTGTGAGGAAAAAATTCTGAGAACACAAGCCAGACTTAGATTTCGGGGTGAGGGGACGGCAGGCACCCTCTGCAGAGATGATTCGAGATCCCGTATACCTGAAGACAGAGCTAGGATCAGACGTTTTCTTAGGTCGGAGTTTCTGTCCATGACGGCCCATTCATGAAGGGGAGGGTGTCACGAGGACATGGAGGTTTTCCCACGATGGGAATTGTGAGATGCTCCGTACCACAATGATTCCTTCTGTGGGACAGTCGAGACATGTTGGATGGCTCCAGTACATCCCATAAGGAATTTATCCAGAGCAGGGTTCTAAGGATGGATGCGTGGGCAGCCTGCCTCCCATTCCAGGTGTCTCATAGAGCCAAGGCAAGTTCGATCTGCTGGATCTAGGGGAGCAACCGAGGCGGGTGTGTTCAAATGGGTGAGTTGAGGATGGGTCATAATGTGCATTTGTGTCCATGTAGACCTTGGAATGGGGTGCTTGATCCGGGGCCTTGAGGGATGTTCATAACCGGAGGTTTTGATGGAGCTCTAAAGAGTATATTTCCTATGTAGAGAAGAGAATTGTTTTGATGAGTGCCTAAGGAATCTCCCATATGCTGGTATTGGAAACCAGGCCTCTGAGGAGAGATGACTGGAATCAAAAGCAATGGATCTGATTAGGGCCTAAGTGCCCGTCCAGTTCAATCTTATTCTATGGGGATATCTGTCTCTGGGTCTGAGTGGAGGTGGTTTCCTAACTTGTGAAAGATCATCCCTGTGTGTCCTGGGCAGCCAACACAATTCGGATGGACTGGGGGAGTTGGAGGATTCTCCAAATCTATAGGGTTGTGGCCAATGGAAATGGCAGAATTCCCCTGGAGAGGGAAGCCACAGTCCTGAGGTGTGGCTCCAGGGGCCCCAGCTTGGATGGTGTGTGGGCCATGCCTGTGGGGACAGAAGTCTGAAAACACAAACTCAGCTTAGGTTTGGGGATGTATGTATGAAGGCTCGATCTACAGACCGTGAGAATTTTCCGGGCTATGAACAAAGGGCGAGTATGTGGCCCTTGCTCAGGCTTTTGTCTCTGAATTTTGTGTCAACGGTGGCCGTGGAATTTCGGGATGTCCTCAAGGGCCATGGACAATTTTTTCTCTGGTGATATGGCCTGATCCCAAGTGGTTGGGATCATTCTGTGGATTGGAACAGTCCTTTCTGTATTTTTTTTTTTTTTTTTAGCTCAGGTGTCCCACCAAAGAGGGATTCCCGAGTAGATTCCTGAGTAGGGGTGACTAGACATCTCGAACTCTTGTTGATATTGGGGGACTGGGGCTTGGCAAGCCCCATATGTGGGCTGTTGTTCCAGTCACTAAGAGGCTTTACATGAGGATAGGGCTCAGGCTGAGGGTCACAATGTGTGTTTGTGCAAATTGTGGCCCTCAGGGATAAGTGGGGCCTCATAGTTCATGCTGCTTTCTCCTACAATGAACATTGGAGAACATGCCAACCACTAGGTTTCTTGCCAAGGCGAAGGAGAAGTTCTGATTCTTGCATCACGTTCACTCCTGAGCAGTGAGTGAAGATAAGGTCTAGGTTCTGAAGGTGAAAACTGAGGTTGGGTAGAGATGATGGCCTAAAGCCATTGTGGGTGTGATATGCTCTGTGTACGGCCCGCTGTTTGGGTGTTGGACTGGAGTTCTGCCCTCAGGCTGTGTCAGACAGAGCTTTAGTGCACAGGCTAGACTGTATAATTGGGCATGGTCGAGTGGCATGCAGGTTGTTACTCATTTGGCGTTTCTGGTTAGCCCTATAGGGCAACATTTTTCTTCTGGAGGGCAGGCAGAGTGCTGCATTGTGTCTCCAGAATAGCCAAAATGGAGGGGTATGGCCAGGATTGTGAGGAAGGAAGACTGAAAACACAAGCTAGCACGAGTTTTGGGGCCAAGAGCATGGCAGGCCCACTCTGCAGAGGCTGAAACGAGATCTCCTGCAGGTGAGGTCAGGGCGATTATCAGATGTTGCCTCAAGCTGGAGTTTGTGTCCATGACGGCCCCTTCCTGAAGGGGGTGGGGGCGTCATGAGGCCAGGGAGGTTTCCCTACGCTGGGAGTTGTGAGCTGCTCCAAACTTCAAAGTTTCCTTCTTCAGGACAGTCGAGTACTATTGGATGGTTCCAGGATGCCCCATACAGAAAGACTCGAGAGCAGGGGCCTAAGCATGGATGCCGAGAAACGCCAACTCACCTTCCCATTGCCTGGTCGATACAAGGCACGCTCAATCTGCGGGCTCTTGGGTGAACTACCCAGAAGGCTGAGTTTAAATGGACTCTCCTGAGGATGAGTCATAATGTGGGTTGGTGGCCATGGAGACCTTGGAATGTGGCAGTAGCTAAGGGACTCTGCAGGATTCTCCAACCCGAAGGGCTTGACACAACTCCAACAAGGAAGCTTCCCATGTGGAGATGAGAGGTCTTCTGTCTGGTGCCTCAGGAAAGCCCCGTATGCTGGTCTTCGAACCCAGGCCTCTGAGGAGTGATACATGGACACCAAAGCAAGAGTTCATAATAGGGCCTAGGGGCCTGTCTGGTTCAATCTTCTGTCTCTGCGGATATCTGTCTGTGTGTCTGCATGGAGGTAGTAGTTGCTCAGCTTGTGTCATAATGCACCTATTTGTCCAGTGCGGCTTGCGGTAGTGGAATGTCCTTGGGGACCTTGAGGTTTCTACTATTTTGTAGAGTTGTGGCCAATGGAATGGGCAGTTTCTTAGGAGAGAGCAGGCACAGTTCTGTGGTGTGGCTCCAGAGACCCAGCCTGGAGGGTGTGAGAGCCATGGCTGTGCAGACAGACATCCAAAAACACTAACTCAGCTCAGGTTTGGGGCCGAGGTTACGGCAGGCCTGATCTACAGTCCATGAGGGGAGCTCCTCTGGATATGAAAGAAGGGTGAGAGGGAGGCAGTCGCTCAGGCTTTTGTCTCTGGATGTTTTGTCCACAATGGCCGTTTAATGTAGGAGTTGCCTCATGGGTCGTAGAAGTCTCCCTCTCTGGTAGTTTGTCCAGCCCCCAAGAGTTTGGGGTCATTCTGTGGGAAGGGAAGTGTCCTGTTTTCTGCTTCATGTGTCCCCCCAGTAGAGGGATTCAAGAGCATAGCAGTGGGTACTGACAACTGGAATACTCGCCCTCTGGTTAAGCCTGGGGCCTATGGATATGACAAGCCCCATATGCAGGATCTTGGTCCAGCCACTGAGAGGCGTTACTTTAATACGGGACTCACGCTGCAGGTCACAATGCATGTCTGTGCCCTAGGCGGCCCTCAAGCACTGGCGTGGCCTTTCGGACAATGCAGGTTTTCCCACATTGAACGTTGGACAACATGCCAACCACAAGGTTTCTGGCCATGGGGAAGGAGGAATTCTAATTTCTGCATCACGTTCACCCCTGGGCAGTGATTCGAAATAAGGTCTAGGTTCTGAAGCCTGAAAACCGAGGTTGGGAAGAGATGACGACCTACAGCCATAACGGGTCCTATGTGTCCAGGTTGGGGCCAGCTGTCTGGGTGTCGTTTGCGATGTCTTGTCTCAGGCTGTCACAGACAGGGCATTAGTATACAGGGTGGGCTGTATAATTGCTTTACAATCGAGTGGCATGCATTAGAAAATCATTTGGGGTTTCTTATTAGCAGCATAGGGCAATGTTTTTCTTCTGGAGGGCAGGCAGAGTGCTGCATTGTGGCTTCGGAATTCCCAAACTGGAGGGCTTGTGGGCCAGGAGAGTGAGGACGGAAGTCTGAGAACACAAGCTAGGCTTAGGTTTCAGGGCAAGGACATGGCAGGCACACTCTGCAGGGCTGAATTGAGATCTCATGCGTCTGAAGTCAGGTCGAGGTTCAGACTTTGGCTCAGGTTTGAGTTCCTGTCCATGTTGGCCCCTTCAGGAAGGGTTTGGCATTATGAGGCCATGGGGGTTTTCCCACTTTTGGAGTTGTGAGATGCTCCAAACCGCAAGGATTCCTTCTGTGGGACAATTAAGATTTGTTGGATGGCTCCAGGACGTCTTATAAGGTATTTTTCCAGAACAGGGTTCTAAGTATGGATGCCTGGGCAGCCAGCCTCACATTCCAATTGTCTCCTAGCAACAAGAAACGTTTGATCTGCTGGCTTGGGGTAGCAACAGAGGGGGCTGAGTTGAAATGGACTTTCCTGAGGATGGTCTTAATGTTGGTTTGAGTCCATGGAGACCTTGGTATGGGGCAGTGGCACCAGGGCCCTGAAGGATTCTCCTAACCAGAGGTTATGACAAAGCTCCAATGAGCAAGTTTCCATGGGGAGACGAGATTTGTTCTTATTGGTGCCTCAGGAAACCACCATATGCTGGTATTGGAAACGAGGCCTCTGAGGAGAGATGCCTGGAAACCAAAGCAATGGATCTGATTAGGGCCTAGGGGCCTGTCCGGTTCAATATTCTTCTCTGGGGACATCTGTTGTCTGAGTGGAGGTAGTTGCTCAGCTGGTTTGAGATCACCCCTGTTTGTCATGGGCGGCCTACACTATTGGGATGGCCTCGGTGACTTTGGAGGTTTTTCCTAATTTGCAAGGTTGTGGCCAATGGAATGGGAAGAATTCCCTTGAAAGGGAAGCACAGTCCTGAGGTGTGGCTCCAGGGACCCAAGTGTGGAGCGTGTGTGGTCCAGGGCTATTTGGACAAAAGTCTGAAAACACAAACTCCACTTATGTTGTGGGATGTAGGTATGGCCGGCCCGATCTATAGACCGTGAGGAGACCTCTTCGGGATATGAACAAAGGGCGAATGTGATGTGCATGCTCATGCTTTTTTTTTTTTTTATTTTTCTGGAAATGTGTCACCGATTGCCATGGAATGTCGGGGTGTCCTCATGGGCCATCGATGAGGCTCCCTTTCTGGGATTTGACCCGATCCCAAGAGATTGGGGTCATTCTGTGGGAAGGGAGGAGGCCTTTCTGTTTTTTTTTGTTTGTTTGTTTATTTTTTTTGTTCTTTTTGTTTTTTTTTTTTTAACCTCCGGTGGACCACCAAAAGAGGGATTCCAGAGCAGAGTCATGGGTGGGGGCAACAGGACAACCAGACCTCTGGTTAACATTGGGACCTAAGAACATGGCAAGCCCCTTATGTGGGCTCTTGGTCCAGACACTGAGAGGCCTTCCTTGAGGATAGGTCTCACACTGAGTTTCACAATGTGTTTTTGTGCCCAAGGAGCCTCTCAAGTCAGGGCGTGGCCTAATGTACCATGCTGGTTTCTCCTACACTGAACGTTGCACAGTATGGGAACCACAAGATTTCTGGCAATGGGGGAGATGGAGTTCTAATTTCTGCAACACTTTCACTCCTGGACTGTGATTGGATTTAAGGTCTAGGTTCTGAAGCCTGAAAACTGAGGTTGGGAAGAGATGAAGCCCTAAGGACATGGTGTGTCTGATGTGCTCAGTGTTCGGCCAGCTGTTGAGTGTGGGTTGGGAGTTGCAGGCTCAGGCTGTGGCAGACAGGGAATTAGTGCCCAGGCTAGACTCCATCATTGGGGTGCAGTCGAGTTTTGTGCAGGATGGTACTCATTTGTGGTTACTGGGTAGCCCCAGAGGGCAACGTTTTTCTTCTGGAGGGAAGACACAATGCCACAAAGTGACTCCAAAATTCCCAAACTGGAAGGCTTGTGGGCCAGGAGTGTGAGGAAAAAATTCTGAGAACACAAGCCAGACTTAGATTTCGGGGTGAGGGGACGGCAGGCACCCTCTGCAGAGATGATTCGAGATCCCGTATACCTGAAGACAGAGCTAGGATCAGACGTTTTCTTAGGTCGGAGTTTCTGTCCATGACGGCCCATTCATGAAGGGGCGGGTGTCACGAGGACATGGAGGTTTTCCCACGATGGGAATTGTGAGATGCTCCGTACCACAATGATTCCTTCTGTGGGACAGTCGAGACATGTTGGATGGCTCCAGGACATCCCATAAGGAATTTATCCAGAGCAGGGTTCTAAGGATGGATGCGTGGGCAGCCTGCCTCCCATTCCAGGTGTCTCATAGAGCCAAGGCAAGTTCGATCTGCTGGATCTAGGGGAGCAACCGAGGCGGGTGTGTTCAAATGGGTGAGTTGAGGATGGGTCATAATGAGCATTTGTGTCCATGTAGACCTTGGAATGGGGTGCTTGATCCGGGGCCTTGAGGGATGTTCATAACCGGAGGTTTTGATGGAGCTCTAAAGAGTATATTTCCTATGTAGAGAAGAGAATTGTTTTGATGAGTGCCTAAGGAATCTCCCATATGCTGGTATTGGAAACCAGGCCTCTGAGGAGAGATGACTGGAATCAAAAGCAATGGATCTGATTAGGGCCTAAGTGCCCGTCCAGTTCAATCTTATTCTATGGGGATATCTGTCTCTGGGTCTGAGTGGAGGTGGTTTCCTAACTTGTGAAAGATCATCCCTGTGTGTCCTGGGCAGCCAACACAATTCGGATGGCCTGGGGGAGTTTGGAGGATTCTCCAAATCTATAGGGTTGTGGCCAATGGAAATGGCAGAATTCCCCTGGAGAGGGAAGCCACAGTCCTGAGGTTTGGCTCCAGGGGCCCCAGCTTGGATGGTGTGTGGGCCAGCACTGTGGGGACAGAAGTCTGAAAACACAAACTCAGCTTAGGTTTGGGGATGTATGTATGAAGTATCGATCAACAGACCGTGAGAATTTTCCGGGCTATGAACAAAGGGCGAGTATGTGGCGCTTGCTCAGGGTTTTATCTCTGGATTTTGTGTCAATGGTGGCCGTGGAATATCAGGGTGTCCTCAAGGGCCAAGGACAATTCTTTCTCTGGTCATTTGGCCTGATCCCAAGTGGTTGGGATCATTCTGTGGTTGGGAAGAGTCCTTTCTGTATTTTTTTTTTTTTACCTCAGGTGTCCCACCAAAGAGGGATTCCAGAGTAGAGCCCTGAGTAGGGGTGACTAGACATCTCGAACTCTGGTTGAGATTGGGGGACTAGGGGCTTGGCAAGCCCCATATGTGTGCTGTTGTTCCAGTCACTAATAGGCTTTACATGAGGATAGGGCTCACGCTGAGGGTCACAATGTGTGTTTGTGCAAATTGTGGCCCTCAGGGATAGGTGGGGCCTCATAGTCCATGCTGCTTTCTCCTACAATGAACATTGGACAACATGCCAACCACTAGGTTTCTTGCCAAGGCGAAGGAGAAGTTCTGATTCTTGCATCACGTTCACTCCTGAGCAGTGAGTGGAGATAAGTTCTAGGTCTGAAGGTGAAAACTGAGGTTGGGTAGAGATGATGGCCTAAAGCCATTGTGGGTGTGATATGCTCTGTGTATGGCCAGCTGTCTGGGTGTTGGACTGGAGGTCTGTCCTCAGGCTGTGTCAGACAGGGCTTTAGTGCACAGGCTAGAATGTATAATTGGGGTATGGTCGAGTGGCATGCAGGTTGTTACTCATTTGGCGTTTCTGGTTAGCCCCATAGGGCAACATTTTTCTTCTGGAGGGCAGGCAGAGTGCTGCATTGTGTCTCCAGAATTGCCAAACTGGAGGGGTGTGTCCAGGATTGTGAGGAAGTTAGACTGAAAACACAAGCTAGCACGAGTTTTGGGGCCAAGAGCATGGCAGGCCCACTCTGCAGAGGCTGAATCGAGATCTCCTGCAGGTGAGGTCAGGGCGAGTATCAGATGTTGCCTCAAGCTGGAGTTTGTGTCCATGACGGCCCCTTCCTGAAGGGGGTGGGGGCGTCTTGAGGCCAGGGAGGTTTCCCTACGCTGGGAGTTGTGAGCTGCTCCAAACTTCAAAGTTTCCTTCTTCAGGACAGTCGAGTACTATTGGATGGTTCCAGGATGCCCCATACAGAAAGACTCGAGAGCAGGGGCCTAAGCATGGATGCCGAGAAACGCCAACTCACCTTCCCATTGCCTGGTCGAGACAAGGCACGCTCAATCTGTGGGCTCTTGGGTGAGCTACCCAGAAGGCTGAGTTTAAATGGACTCTCCTGAAGATAAGTCATAATGTGGGTTGGTGGCCATGGAGACCTTGGAATGTGGCAGTAGCTAAGGGACTCTGCAGGATTCTCCAACCCGAAGGGCTTGACACAACTCCAACAAGGAAGCTTCCCATGTGGAGATGAGAGGACTTCTGTCTGGTGCCTCAGGAAAGCCCCGTATGCTGGTCTTCGAACCCAGGCCTTTGAGGAGTGATACCTGGACACCAAAGCAAGAGTTCATAATAGGGCCTAGGGGCCTGTCTGGTTCAATCTTCTGTCTCTGCGGATATCTGTCTGTGTGTCTGCATGGAGGTAGTAGTTGCTCAGCTTGTGTCATAATGCCCCTATTTGTCCCGTGCGGCTTGTGGTAGTGGGATGTCCTTGGGGACCTTGAGGTTTCTACTATTTTGTAGAGTTGTGGCCAATGGAATGGGCAGTTTCTTAGGAGAGAGCAGGCACAGTTCTGTGGTGTGGCTCCAGAGACCCCAGCTTGGAGGCTGTGTGGGCCATGGCTGTGCAGACAGACATCCAAAAACCCTAACTCAGCTCAGGTTTGGGGCCGAGGTTACGGCAGGCCTGATCTACAGTCCATGAGGGGAGCTCCTCTGGATATGAAAGAAGGGTGAGAGGGAGGCAGTCGCTCAGGCTTTTGTCTCGGGATGTTTTGTCCACAATGTCCGTTTAATGTAGGAGTTGCCTCATGGGTCGTAGAAGTCTCCCTCTCTGGTAGTTTGTCCAGCCCCCAAGAGTTTGGGGTCATTCTGTGGGAAGGGAAGTGTCCTGTTTTCTGCTTCATGTGTCCCCCCAGTAGAGGGATTCAAGAGCATAGCAGTGGATACTGACAACTGGAATACTCGCCCTCTGGTTAAGCCTGGGGGCCTATGGATATGACAAGCCCCATATGCAGGATCTTGGTCCAGCCACTGAGAGGCGTTACTTTAATACGGGACTCACGCTGCAGGTCACAATGCATGTCTGTGCCCTAGGCGGCCCTCAAGCACTGGCGTGGCCTTTCGGACAATGCAGGTTTTCCCACATTGAACGTTGGACAACATGCCAACCACAAGGTTTCTGGCCATGGGGAAGGAGGAATTCTAATTTCTGCATCACGTTCACCCCTGGGCAGTGATTCTAGATAAGGTCTAGGTTCTGAAGCCTGAAAACCGAGGTTGGGAAGAGATGACGACCTACAGCCATAACGGGTCCTATGTGTCCAGGTTGGGGCCAGCTGTCTGGGTGTCGTTTGGGATGTCTTGTCTCAGGCTGTGCCAGACAGGACATTAGTATACAGGGTGGGCTGTATAATTGCTTTACAATCGAGTGGCATGCATTAGAAAATCATTTGGGGTTTCTTATTAGCAGAATAGGGCAAAGTTTTTCTTCTGGAGGGCAGGCAGAGTGCTGCATTGTGGCTTCGGAATTCCCAAACTGGAGGGCTTGTGGGCCAGGAGAGTGAGGACGGAAGTCTGAGAACACAAGCTAGGCTTAGGTTTTGGGGCAAGGACATGGCAGGCACACTCTGCAGAGCTGAATTGAGATCTCATGCGTCTGTAGTCAGGTCGAGGTTCAGACTTTGGCTCAGGTTTGAGTTTCTGTCCATGTTGGCCCCTTCAGGAAGGGGGGGCTTTATGAGGCCATGGGGGTTTTCCCACTATTGGAGATGTGAGATGCTCCAAACCGCAAGGATTCCTTCTGTGGGACAATTAAGATTAGTTGGATGGCTCCAGGACGTCTTATAAGGTATTTTTCCAGAACAGGGTTCTAAGTATGGATGCCTGGGCAGCCAGCCTCACATTCCAATTGTCTCCTAGCAACAAGAAACGTTTGATCTGCTGGCTTGGGGTAGCAACAGAGGGGGCTGAGTTGAAATGGACTTTCCAGAGGATGGTCTTAATGTTGGTTTGAGTCCATGGAGACCTTGGTATGGGGCAGTGGCACCAGGGCCCTGAAGGATTCTCCTAACCAGAGGTTATGACAAAGCTCCAATGAGCAAGTTTCCATGGGGAGACGAGATTTGTTCTTATTGGTGCCTCAGGAAACCACCATATGCTGGTATTGGAAACGAAGCCTCTGAGGAGAGATGCCTGGAAACCAAAGCAATGGATCTGTTTAGGGCCTAGGGGCCTGTCCGGTTCAATATTCTTCTCTGGGGACATCTGTTGTCTGAGTGGAGGTAGTTGCTCAGCTGGTTTGAGATCATCCCTGTTTGTCATGGGCGGCCTACACTATTGGGATGGCCTCGGTGACTTTGGAGGTTTTTCCTAATTTGCAAGGTTGTGGCCAATGGAATGGGAAGACTTCCCTTGAAAGGGAAGCACAGTCCTGAGATGTGGCTCCAGGGACCCAAGTGTGGAGCGTGTGTGGTCCAGGGCTATTTGGACAAAAGTCTGAAAACACAAACTCCACTTAGGTTGTGGGATGTAGGTATGGCCGGCCCGATCAACAGACCGTGAGGAGACCTCTTCGGGATATGAACAAAGGGCGAATGTGATGTGCATGCTCATGCTTTTTTTTTTATTTTTCTGGAAATGTGTCACCGATTGCCATGGAATGTCGCGGTGTCCTCATGGGCCATCGATGAGGCTCCCTTTCTGGGGATTTGACCCGATCCCAAGAGATTGGAATCATTCTGTGGGAAGGGAGGAGGCCTTTCTGTTTTTTTTTTTTTTTTTTTAACCTCAGGTGGACCACCAAAAGAGGGTTTCCAGAGCAGAGTCGTGGGTGGGGGCAACTGGACAACCAGACCTCTGGTTAACATTGGGACCTAAGAACATGGCAAGCCCCTTATGTGGGCTCTTGGTCCAAACACTGAGAGGCCTTCCTTGAGGATAGGTCTCACACTGAGTTTCACAATGTGTTTTTGTGCCCAAGGAGCCCCTCAAGTCAGGGCATGGCCTAATGTACCATGCTAATTTCTCCTACACTGAACGTTGCAAAGTATGGGAAGCACAAGTTTTCTGGCAATGGGGAAGATGGAGTTCTAATTTCTGCAACACTTTCACTCCTGGACTGTGATTGGATTTAAGTTCTAGGTTCTGAAGCCTGAAAACTGAGATTGGGAAGAGATGAAGCCCTAAGGCCATGGTGTGTCTGATGTGCTCAGTGTTCGGCCAGCTGTTGAGTGTGGGTTGGGAGTTGCAGGCTCAGGCTGTGGCTGACAGGAAATTAGTGCCAGGCTAGACTGCATCATTGGGGTGCAGTCGAGTTTCGTGCAGGATGGTACTCATTTGTGGTTACTGGGTAGCCCCAGAGGGCAACATTTTTCTTCTGGAGGGAAGACACAGTGCCACATAGTGACTCCAAAATTTCCAAACTGGAAGGCTTGTGGGCCAGGAGTGTGAGGAAAAAATTCTGAGAACACAAGCCAGACTTAGATTTCGGGGTGAGGGGACGACAGGCACCCTCTGCAGAGATGATTCGAGATCCCGTGTACCTGAAGACAGAGCTAGGATCAGACGATTTCTTAGGTCGGAGTTTCTGTCCATGACGGCCCATTCATGAAGGGGAGGGTGTCACGAGGACATGGAGGTTTTCCCACTATGGGAATTGTGAGATGCTCCAAACCACAATGATTCCTTCTGTGGGACAGTCGAGACATGTTGGATGGCTCCAGGACATCCCATAAGGAAGTTATCCAGAGCAGGGTTCTAAGGATGGATGCGTGGGCAGCCTGCCTCCCATTCCAGGTGTCTCATAGAGCCAAGGCAAGTTCGATCTGCTGGATCTAGGGGAGCAACCGAGGCGGGTGTTTTGAAATGGGTGAGTTGAGGATGGGTCATAATGTGCATTTGTGTCCATGTAGACCTTGGAATGGGGTGCTTGATCCGGGGCCTTTAGGGATGTTCATAACCGGAGGTTTTGATGGAGCTCTAAAGAGTATATTTCCTATGTAGAGAAGAGAATTGTTTTGATGAGTGCCTAAGGAATCTCCCATATGCTGGTATTGGAAACGAGGCCTCTGAGGAGAGATGACTGGAATCAAAAGCAATGGATCTGATTAGGGCCTAAGTGCCCGTCCAGTTCAATCTTATTCTATGGGGATATCTGTCTCTGGGTCTGAGTGGAGGTGGTTTCCTAACTTGTGAAAGATCATCCCTGTGTGTCCTGGGCAGCCAACACAATTCGGATGGCCTGGAGGAGTTTGGAGGATTCTCCTAATCTATAGGGTTGTGGCCAATGGAAATGGCAGAATTCCCCTGGAGAGGGAAGCCACAGTCCTGAGGTGTGGCTCCAGGGGCCCCAGCTTGGATGGTGTGTGGGCCAGCACTGTGGGGACAGAAGTCTGAAAACACAAACTCAGCTTAGGTTTGGGGATGTATGTATGAAGGCTCGATCAACAGACCGTGAGAATTTTCCGGGCTATGAACAAAGGGCGAGTATGTGGCGCTTGCTCAGGGTTTTGTCTCTGGATTTTGTGTCAATGGTGGCCGTGGAATGTCAGGGTGTCCTCAAGGGCCATGGACAATTTTTTTTCTGGTCATTTGGCCTGATCCCAAGTGGTTAGGATCATTCTGTGGATGGGAAGAGTCCTTTTTGTATTTTTTTTTTTTTTTACCTCAGGTGTCCCACCAAAGAGGGATTCCAGAGTAGAGCCCTGAGTAGGGGTGACTAGACATCTCGAACTCTGGTTGAGATTGGGGGACTAGGGGCTTGGCAAGCCCCATATGTGTGCTGTTGTTCCAGTCACTAATAGGCTTTACATGAGGATAGGGCTCACGCTGAGGGTCACAATGTGTGTTTGTGCAAATTGTGGCCCTCAGGGATAGGAGGGGCCTCATAGTCCATGCTGCTTTCTCCTACAATGAACATTGGACAACATGCCAACCACTAGGTTTCTTGCCAAGGCGAAGGAGAAGTTCTGATTCTTGCATCAAGTTCATTCCTGAGCAGTGAGTGGAGATAAGTTCTAGGTTCTGAAGGTGAAAACTGAGGTTGGGTAGAGATGATGGCCTAAAGCCATTGTGGGTGTGATATGCTCTGTGTATGGCCAGCTGTCTGGGTGTTGGACTGGAGGTCTGTCCTCAGGCTGTGTCAGACAGGGCTTTAGTGCACAGGCTAGACTGTATAATTGGGGTATGGTCGTGTGGCATGCAGGTTGTTACTCATTTGGCGTTTCTGGTTAGCCCTATAGGGCAACATTTTTCTTCTGGAGGGCAGGCAGAGTGCTGTATTGTGTCTCCAGAATTGCCAAACTGGAGGGGTGTGGCCAGGATTGTGAGGAAGGTAGACTGAAAACACATGCTAGCACGAGTTTTGGGGCCAAGAGCATGGCAGGCCCACTCTGCAGAGGCTGAATCGAGATCTCCTGCAGGTGAGGTCAGGGCGAGTATCAGATGTTGCCTCAAGCTGGAGTTTGTGTCCATGACGGCCCCTTCCTGAAGGGGGTGGGGGCGTCATGAGGCCAGGGAGGTTTCCCTACGCTGGGAGTTGTGAGCTGCTCCAAACTTCAAAGTTTCCTTCTTCAGGACAGTCGAGTATTATTGGATGGTTCCAGGATGCCCCATACAGAAAGACTCGAGAGCAGGGGCCTAAGCATGGATGCCGAGAAACGCCAACTCACCTTCCCATTGCCTGGTCGAGACAAGGCACGCTCAATCTGCGGGCTCTTGGGTTAGCTACCCAGAAGGCTGAGTTTAAATGGACTCTCCTGAAGATAAGTCATAATGTGGGTTGGTGGCCATGGAGACCTTGGAATGTGGCAGTAGCTAAGGGACTCTGCAGGATTCTCCAACCCGAAGGGCTTGACACAACTCCAACAAGGAAGCTTCCCATGTGGAGATGAGAGGTCTTCTGTCTGGAGCCTCAGGAAAGCCCCATATGCTGGTCTTCGAACCCAGGCCTCTGAGGAGTGATACCTGCACAGCAAAGCAAGAGTTCATAATAGGGCCTAGGGGCCTGTCTGGTTCAATCTTCTGTCTCTGCGGATATCTGTCTGTGTGTCTGCATGGAGGTAGTAGTTGCTCAGCTTGTGTCATAATGCCCCTATTTGTCCAGTGCGGCTTGCGGTAGTGGGATGTCCTTGGGGACCTTGAGGTTTCTACTATTTTGTAGAGTTGTGGCCAATGGAATGGGCAGTTTCTTAGGAGAGAGCAGGCACAGTTCTGTGGTGTGGCTCCAGAGACCCCAGCCTGGAGGCTGTGTGGGCCATGGCTGTGCAGACAGACATCCAAAAACCCTAACTCAGCTCAGGTTTGGGGCCGAGGTTACGGCAGGCCTGATCTACAGTCCATGAGGGGAGCTCCTCTGGATATGAAAGAAGGGTGAGAGGGAGGCAGTCGCTCAGGCTTTTGTCTCTGGATGTTTTGTCCACAATGGCCGTTTAATGTAGGAGTTGCCTCATGGGTCGTAGAAGTCTCCCTCTCTGGTAGTTTGTCCAGCCCCCAAGAGTTAGGGGTCATTCTGTGGGAAGGGAAGTGTCCTGTTTTCTGCTTCATGTGTCCCCCCAGTAGAGGGATTCAAGAGCATAGCAGTGGGTACTGACAACTGGAATATTCGCCCTCTGGTTAAGCCTGGGGGCCTATGGATATGACAAGCCCCATATGCAGGATCTTGGTCCAGCCACTGAGAGGCGTTACTTTAATACGGGACTCACGCTGCAGGTCACAATGCATGTCTGTGCCCTAGGCGGCCCTCAAGCACTGGCGTGGCCTTTCGGACAATGCAGGTTTTCCCACATTGAACGTTGGACAACATGCCAACCACAAGGTTTCTGGCCATGGGGAAGGAGGAATTCTAATTTCTGCATCACGTTCACCCCTGGGCAATGATTGGAGATAAGGTCTAGGTTCTGAAGCCTGAAAACCAAGGTTGGGAAGAGATGACGACCTACAGCCATAACGGGTCCTATTTGTCCAGGTTGGGGCCAGCTGTCTGGGTGTCGTTTGGGATGTCTTGTCTCAGGCTGTGCCAGACAGGGCATTAGTATACAGGGTGGGCTGTATAATTGCTTTACAATCGAGTGGCATGCATTAGAAAATCATTTGGGGTTTCTTATTAGCAGGATAGGGCAAAGTTTTTCTTATGGAGGGCAGGCAGAGTGCTGCATTGTGGCTTCGGAATTCCCAAACTGGAGGGCTTGTGGGCCAGGAGAGTGAGGACGGAAGTCTGAGAACACAAGCTAGGCTTAGGTTTCGGGGCAAGGACATGGCAGGCACACTCTGCAGAGCTGAATTGAGATCTCATGCGTCTGAAGTCAGGTCGAGGTTCAGACTTTGGCTCAGGTTTGAGTTCCTGTCCATGTTGGCCCCTTCAGGAAGGGGGGGCATTATGAGGCCATGGGGGTTTTCCCACTATTGGAGTTGTGAGATGCTCCAAACTGCAAGGATTCCTTCTGTGGGACTATTAAGATTAGTTGGATGGCTCCAGGACGTCTTATAAGGTATTTTTCCAGAACAGGGTTCTAAGTATGGATGCCTGGGCAGCCAGCCTCACATTCCAATTGTCTCCTAGCAACAAGAAACGTTTGATCTGCTGGCTTGGGGTAGCAACAGAGGGGGCTGAGTTGATATGGACTTTCCTGAGGATGGTCTTAATGTTGGTTTGAGTCCATGGAGACCTTGGTTTGGGGCAGTGACACCAGGGCCCTGAAGGATTCTCCTAACCAGAGGTTATGACAAAGCTCCAATGAGCAAGTTTCCATGGGGAGACGAGATTTGTTCTTATTGGTGCCTCAGGAAACCACCATATGCTGGTATAGGAAACGAGGCCTCTGAGGAGAGATGCCTGGAAACCAAAGCAATGGATCTGATTAGGGCCTAGGGGCCTGTCCGGTTCAATATTCTTCTCTGGGGACATCTGTTGTTTGAGTGGAGGTAGTTGCTTAGCTGGTTTGAGATCACCCCTGTTTGTCCTGGGCAGCCTAAACTATTGGGATGGCCTCGGTGACTTTGGAGGTTTTTCCTAATTTGCAAGGTTGTGGCCAATGGAATGGGAAGAATTCCCTTGAAAGGGAAGCACAGTCCTGAGGTGTGGCTCCAGGGACCCAAGTGTGGAGCGTGTGGTCCAGCGCTATTTGGACAAAAGTCTGAAAACAAAAACTCCTCTTAGGTTGGGGGATGTAGGTATGGCCGGCCCGATCTATAGACCGTGAGGAGACCTCTTCGGGATATGAACAAAGGGCGAATGTGAGGTGTTGCTCATGCTTTTTTTTTTTTTTTTTCTGGAAATGTGTCACCAATTGCCATGGAATGTCGGGGTGTCCTCATGGGCCATCGATGAGGCTCCCTTTCGGGGGATTTGACCTGATCCTGAAAGTTTGGGGTCATTCTGTGGGAAGGGAGGAGGCCTTTCTGTTTTTTTGTTTCCTTTTTATTGTTTTTTTTTGTTTTTTTTTTTTTTTTTACCTCTGGTGGACCACCAAAAGAGGGATTCCAGAGCAGTGTCGTGGTGGGGGCAACTGGACAACCAGATCTCTGGTTAACATTGGGACCTAAGAACATGGCAAGCCCCATATGTGGGCTCTTGGTCCAGACACTGAGAGGCCTTCCTTGAGGATAGGTCTCACACTGAGTTTCACAATGTGGTTTTGTGCCCAAGGAGCCCCTCCAGTCAGGGCGTGGCCTAAAGTACCATGCTGGTGCCTCCTACACTGAACGTTGCACAGAATGGGAACCACAAGTTTTCTGGCCATGGGGAAGATGGAGTTCTAATTTCTGCAACACTTTCACTCCTGGACTGTGATTGGATTTAAGGTCTAGGTTCTGAAGCCTGAAAACTGAGGTTGGGAAGAGATGAAGCCCTAAGGCCATTGTGTGTCTGATGTGCTCAGTGTTCGGCCAGCTGTTGAGTGTGAGTTGGGAGTTGCAGGCTCAGGCTGTGGCAGACAGGGAATTAGTGCCCAGGCTAGACTGTATCATTGGGGTGCAGTCGAGTTTCGTGCAGGATAGTACTCATTTGTGGTTACTGGGTAGCCCCAGAGGGCAAAGTTTTTCTTCTGGAGGGAAGAGACAGTGCCACATAGTGTCTCCAGAATTCCCAAACTGGAAGGCTTGTGGGCCAGGAGTGTGAGGAAAAAATTCTGAGAACACAAGCCAGACTTAGATTTCGGGGTGAGGGGACGGCAGGCACCCTCTGCAGAGATGATTCGAGATCCCGTATACCTGAAGCCAGAGCTAGGATCAGACGTATTGTTAGGTCGGAATTTCTGTCCATGACGGCCCCTTCATGAAGGGGAGGGTGTCACGAGTACATGGAGGTTTTCCCACTATGGGAATTGTGAGATTCTCCGAACCACAATGATTCCTTCTGTGGGACAGTCGAGACATGTTTGATGGCTCCAGGACATCTCATAAGGAAGTTATCCAGAGCAGGGTTCTAAGGATGGATGCCTCGGCAGCCTGCCTCCCATTCCAGGTGTCTCATAGAGCCAAGGCAAGTTCGATCTGCTGGATCTAGGGGAGCAACCGAGGCGGGTGTTTTGAAATGGGTGATTTGAGGATGGGTCATAATGTGCATTTGTGTCCATGTAAACCTTGGAATGGGGTGCTTGATCCGGGGCCTTTAGGGATGTTCATAACCGGAGGTTTTGATGGAGCTCTAAAGAGTATATTTCCTATGTAGAGAAGAGAATTGTTTTGATGAGTGCCTAAGTAATCTCCCATATGCTGGTATTGAAAACCAGGCCTCTGAGGAGAGATGACTGGAATCAAAAGCAATGGATCTGATTAGGGCCTAAGTGCCCGTCCAGTTCAATCTTATTCTATGGGGATATCTGTCTCTGGGTCTGAGTGGAGGTGGTTTCCTAACTTGTGAAAGATCATCCCTGTGTGTCCTGGGCAGCCAACACTATTCGGATGGCCTGAAGGAATTTGGAGGATTCTTCTAATCTATAGTGTTGTGGCCAATGGAAATGGCAGAATTCCCCTGGAGAGTGAAGCCACAGTCCTGTGGTGTGGCTCCCGGGGCCCAGCTAGGATGGTGTGTGGGCCATGACTGTGGGGACAGAAGTCTGAAAACACAAACTCAGCTTAGGTTTGGGGATGTATGTATGAAGGCTCGATCTACAGAACGTGAGAATTTTCCGGGCTATGAACAAAGGGCGAGTATGTGGCGCTTGCTCAGGGTTTTGTCTCTGGATTTTGTGTCAATGGTGGCCGTGGAATGTCGGGGTGTCCTCAAGGGCCATGGACAATTCTTTCTCTGGTGATTTGGCCTGAACCCAAGCGGTTGGGATCATTCTGTGGATGGGAAGAGTCCTTTCTGTATTTTTTTTTTTTATACCTCAGGTGTCCCACCAAAGAGAGATTCCAGAGTAGAGCCCTGAGTAGGGGTGACTAGACATCTCGAACTCTGGTTGAGATTGGGGGACTAGGGGCTTGGCAAGCCCCATATGTGGGCTGTTGTTCCAGTCACTAACAGGCTTTACATGAGGAGAGGAGTCACGCTGAGGGTCACAATGTGTGTTTGTGCACATTGTGGCCCTCAGGGATAATTGGGGCCTCATAGTCCATGCTGCTTTCTCCTACAATGAACATTGGACAACATGCCAACCACTAGGTTTCTTGCCAAGGCGAAGGAGATGTTCTGATTCTTGCATCACGTTCACTCCTGAGCAGTGAGTGGAGATAAGTTCTAGGTTCTGAAGGTGAAAACTGAGGTTGGGTAGAGATGATGGCCTAAAGCCATTGTGGGTGTGATATGCTCTGTGTATGGCCAGCTGTCTGGGTGTTGGACTGGAGGTCTGCCCTCTGGCTGTGTCAGACAGGGCTTTAGTGCACAGGCTAGACTGTATAATTGGGGTATGGTCGAGTGGCATGCAGGTTGTTACTCATTTGGCGTTTCTGGTTAGCCCTATAGGGCAACATTTTTCTTCTGGAGGGCAGGCAGAGTGCTGCATTGTGTCCCCAGAATTGCCAAACTGGAGGGGTGTGGCCAGGATTGTGAGGAAGGAAGACTGAAAACACAAACTAGCACGAGTTTTGGGGCCAAGAGCATGGCAGGCCTACTCTGCAGAGGCTGAATCGAGATCTCCTGCAGGTGACGTCAGGGCGAGTATCAGATGTTGCCTCAAGCTGGAGTTTGTGTCCATGACGGCCCCTTCCTGAAGGGGGTGGGGGCGTCATGAGGCCAGGGAGGTTTCCCTACGCTGGGAGTTGTGAGCTGCTCCAATCTTCAAAGTTTCCTTCTTCAGGACAGTCGAGTACTATTGGATGGTTCCAGGATGCCCCATACAGAAAGACTCGAGAGCAGGGGCCTAAGCATGGATGCCGAGAAACGCCAACTCACCTTCCCATTGCCTGGTCGAGACAAGGCACGCTCAATCTGAGGGCTCTTGGGTGAGCTACCCAGAAGGCTGAGTTTAACTGGACTCTCCTGAGGATGAGTCATAATGTGGGTTGGTGGCCATGGAGACCTTGAAATGTGGCAGTAGCTAAGGGACTCTGCAGGATTCTCCAACCCGAAGGGCTTGACACAACTCCAACAAGGAAGCTTCCCATGTGGAGATGAGAGGTCTTCTGTCTGGTGCCTCAGGAAAGCCCCGTATGCTGGTCTTCGAACCCAGGCCTCTGAGGAGTGATACCTGGACACCAAAGCAAGAGTTCATAATAGGGCCTAGGGGCCTGTCTGGTTCAATCTTCTGTCTCTGCGGATATCTGTCTGTGTGTCTGCATGGAGGTAGTAGTTGCTCAGCTTGTGTCATAATGCCCCTATTTGTCCAGTGCGGCTTGCGGTAGTGGGATGTCCTTGGGGACCTTGAGGTTTCTACTATTTTGTAGAGTTGTGGCCAATGGAATGGGCAGTTTCTTAGGAGAGAGCAGGCACAGTTCTGTGGTGTGGCTCCAGAGACCCCAGCCTGTAGGCTGTGTGAGCCATGGCTGTGCAGACAGACATCGAAAAACCCTAACTCAGCTCAGGTTTGGGGCCGAGGTTACGGCAGGCCTGATCTACAGTCCATGAGGGGAGCTCCTCTGGATATGAAAGAAGGGTGAGAGGGAGGCAGTCGCTCAGGCTTTTGTCTCTGGATGTTTTGTCCACAATGGCCGTTTAATGTAGGAGTTGCCTCATGGGTCGTAGAAGTCTCCCTCTCTGGTAGTTTGTCCAGCCCCCAAGAGTTTGGGGTCATTCTGTGGGAAGGGAAGTGTCCTGTTTTCTGCTTCATGTGTCTCCCCAGTAGAGGGATTCAAGAGCATAGCAGTGGGTACTGACAACTGGAATATTCGCCCTCTGGTTAAGCCTGGGGGCCTATGGATATGACAAGCCCCATATGCAGGATCTTGGTCCAGCCACTGAGAGGCGTTACTTTAATACGGGACTCACGCTGCAGGTCACAATGCATGTCTGTGCCCTAGGCGGCCCTCAAGCACTGGCATGGCCTTTCGGACAATGCAGGTTTTCCCACATTGAACGTTGGACAACATGCCAACCACAAGGTTTCTGGCCATGGGGAAGGAGGAATTCTAATTTCTGCATACGTTCACCCCTGGGCAGTGATTGGAGATAAGGTCTAGGATCTGAAGCCTGAAAACCGAGGTTGGGAAGAGATGACGACCTACAGCCATAGCGGGTCCTATGTGTCCAGGTTGGGGCCAGCTGTCTGGGTGTCTTTTGGGATGTCTTGTCTCAGGCTGTGCCAGACAGGGCATTAGTATACAGGGTGGGCTGTATAATTGCTTTACAATCGAGTGGCATGCATTAGAAAATCATTTGGGGTTTCTTATTAGCAGCATAGGGCAAAGTTTTTCTTCTGGAGGGCAGGCAGAGTGCTGCATTGTGGCTTCGGAATTCCCAAACTGGAGGGCTTGTGGGCCAGGAGAGTGAGGACGGAAGTCTGAGAACACAAGCTAGGCTTAGGTTTCGGGGCAAGGACATGGCAGGCACACTCTGCAGAGCTGAATTGAGATCTCATGCGTCTGAAGTCAGGTCGAGGTTCAGACTTTGGCTCAGGTTTGAGTTTCTGTCCATGTTGGCCCCTTCAGTAAGGGGGGGCATTATGAGGCCATGGGGGTTTTCCCACTATTGGAGTTGTGAGATGCTCCAAACCGCAAGGATTCCTTCTGTGGGACAATTAAGATTTGTTGGATGGCTCCAGGACGTCTTATAAGGTATTTTTCCAGAACAGGGTTCTAAGTATGGATGCCTGGGCAGCCAGCCTCACATTCCAATTGTCTCCTAGCAACAAGAAACGTTTGATCTGCTGGCTTGGGGTAGCAACAGAGGGGGCTGAGTTGAAATGGACTTTCCTGAGGATGGTCTTAATGTTGGTTTGAGTCCATGGAGACCTTGGTATGGGGCAGTGGCACCAGGGCCCTGAAGGATTCTCCTAACCAGAGGTTATGACAAAGCTCCAATGAGCAAGTTTCCATGGGGAGACGAGATTTGTTCTTATTGGTGCCTCAGGAAACCATCATATGCTGGTATTGGAAACTAGGCCTCTGAGGAGAGATGACTGAAAACCAAAGCAATGGATCTGATTAGGGCCTAGGGGCCTGTCCGGTTCAATATTCTTCTCTGGGGACATCTGTTGTCTGAGTGGAGGTAGTTGCTCAGCTGTTTTGAGATCACCCCTGTTTGTCCTGGGCGGCCTACACTATTGGGATGGCCTCGGTGACTTTGGAGGTTTTTCCTCATTATAAAGGTTGTGGCCAATGGAATGGGAAGAATTCCCTTGAAAGGGAAGCACAGTCCTGAGGTGTGGCTCCAGGGACCCAAGTGTGGAGCGTTTGTGGTCCAGGGCTATTTGGACAAAAGTCTGAAAACACAAACTCCACTTAGGTTGGGGGATGTAGGTATGGCCGGCCGGATCTATAGACCGTGAGGAGAACTCTTGGTGATATGAACAAAGGGTGAATGTGAGGTGCTTGCTCATGCTTTTTTTTTTTTTTTTCTTTCTGGAAATGTGTCACCGATTGCCATGGAATGTCAGGGGGTCCTCATGGGCCATCGATGAGGCTCCCTTTCTGGGGATTTGACCTGATCCCAAGATTTTGGTGTCATTCTGTGGGAAGGGAGGAGGCCATTCTGTTTTTTTTTTTTGTTTATTTATTTATTTATTTATTTATTTTTTACCTCAAGTGGACCACCAAAAGAGGGATTCCAAAGCAGAGTCGTGGGTGGGGGCAACTGGACAACCAGACCTCTGGTTAACATTGGGACCTAAGAACATGGCAAGCCCCATATGTGGGCTCTTGGTCCAGACACTGAGAGGCCTTCCTTGAGGATAGGTCTCACACTGAGTTTCACAATGTGTTTTTGTGCCCAAGGAGCCCCTCAAGTCAGGGCGTGGCCTAATGTACCATGCTGGTTTCTCCTATACTGAACGTTGCACAGTATGGGAACCACAAGTTTTCTGGCCATGGGGAAGATGGAGTTCTAATTTCTGCAACACTTTCACTCCTGGACTGTGATTGGATTTAAGGTCTAGGTTCTCAAGCCTGAAAACTGAGGTTGGGAAGAGATGAAGACCTAAGGCCGTGGTGTGTCTGATGTGCTCAGTGTTCGGCCAGCTGTTGAGTGTGGGTTGGGAGGTGCAGGCTCAGGCTGTGGCAGACAGGGAATTAGTGCCCAGGCTAGACTGTATCATTGGGGTGCAGTCGAGTTTCGTGCAGGATGGTACTCATTTATGGTTACTGGGTAGCCCCAGAGGGCAACGTTTTTCTTCTGGAGGGAAGACACAGTGCCACATAGTGTCTCCAGAATTCCCAAACTGGAAGGCTTGTAGGCCAGGAGTGTGAGGAAAAAATTCTGAGAACACAAGCCAGACTTAGATTTCGGGGTGAGGGGACGGCAGGCACCCTCTGCAGAGATGATTCGAGATCCTGTATACCTGAAGACAGAGCTAGGATCAGACGTTGGCTTACGTCGGAGTTTCTGTCCATGACGGCCCCTTCATGAAGGGGAGGGTGTCACGAGAACATGGAGGTTTTCCCACGATGGGAATTGTGAGATGCTCCAAACCGCAATGATTCCTTCTGTGGGACAGTCGAGACCTGTTGGATGGCTCCAGGACATCTCATAAGGAAGTTATCCAGAGCAGGGTTCTAAGGATGGAAGCCTGGGCAGCCTGCCTCCCATTCCAGGTGTCTCATAGCGCCAAGGCAAGTTCGACTGCTGGATCTAGGGGAGAAACCGAGGCGGGTGTGTTGAAATGGGTGAGTTGAGGATGGGTCATAATGTGCATTTGTGTCGATGTAGACCTTGGAATGGGGTGCTTGATCCGGGGCCTTGAGGGATGTTCATAACCGGAGGTTTTGATGGCCTCTAAAGAGTACGTTTCCTATGTAGAGAAGAGAATTGTTTTGATGAGTGCCTAAGGAATCTCCCATATGCTGGTATTGGAAACCAGGCCTCTGAGGAGAGATGACTGGAAACAAAAGCAATCGAGATGATTAGGACCTAGGTGCCTGTCCGGTTCAATCTCTTTCCTGAGGATACGTGTCTAAGGATCTGAAGGGATGTAGTTGCTCAGCTTGTGTCAGATCGCCCCTGTTTGTCCTGGGCAGCCTATAATATTGGGATGGCCTCAGGACTTTGGAGTTTCTCCTAATCTATAGGGTTGTGGCCAATGGAATGGGCAGAAATCCCCTGGAGAGGGCAGGCACAGTTCTGAGTTTGGCTCTAGGGGCCCAGCCTTGAGGCTGTGTGGGCCAGGCCTGTGGGGACAAAAGTCTGAAAACACAAACTCCGCTTAGGATTGGGGACATAGGTATGGCACGCCCAATCTACAGACCGTGATAACACTTAGGGATATGAAAAAGGGTGAGTTTGAGGTGCTTGCTCAGGTTGTCTCTGGATTTGTGTCAACAATGTGGTTGGAATGCTGGCGTGGCCTCATGGGTTGTGGATGGCTTTCCTTCTCTAAGTATTTGACCCGATCCCAAGAGTTTGGGTACATTCTGTGGGATGGGAGGAGTCTTTTTTGTTTTTTATTTTATTTTATTTTATATTTTATTTTATGTACCTCAAGTGTCCCAATAAAAGAGGGATTCCAGAGCAGAGTCCTTGGGAGGGACAACTGGATATCGCCACCTCTGTTTAAGTTTGGGGGCCTAGGGGCATTGCAAGTCCAAAAGGCGGGCTCTTGATTCAGACACTGAGAAGCCTTCCTTGAGGACAGGGCTCATGCTGAGGGTTACAATGCCTATTTGTGCCCAACAAGGCCCTCAAGCATGGGAAGTGCCTCATGGGCCACACTGGATTCTCCTACACTGAACGTTGGTCAATATGCCAACCACAAGGTTTCCAGCCATGGCGAAGGAAGAGTTGTGATTTCTGCATCACGTTCACCCCTGGACAGTGTTTGGGGTTTAGGTCTAGGTTCTGAAACCCGAAAACTGAGGTTGGAAGAGTTGAAGACCTAAGGACCTGATGGGTCCAATGAGCTCAGTGTGCGGCCAGCTGTTGAGCGTAGGTCTGGAGGTGTGGGCTCATGCTGTGTCAGACAAGGCATTAGACAGGGTAGACTGCATATTTGGGGTGCAGTCGAGTGGCGTTCAGTTGATCCTTATTCGGGTTTCTAGGTAGCTCCATAAGGCAACGTTTTTCTTCTGGAGGGCAGGCAGTGTGCTGCATTATGGCCCCAGTATTGCCAATCTGTAGGGCTTTTGGGCAGGGGTGTGAGGACGGTAGTCTGAGAACACAAGCTAGGCTTAGTTTTGGGGGTGAGGGCACAGAAGACACACTCTGCAGAGCTGAATCAAGATCTCATGCACCTGAAGTCAGGGCGAATATCAGACGTTTGCTCAGGTTGGATTTTCTGTCCACGATGGCCCCTTTATAAAGTGGAGCGTCTCAAGAGGCCATGTAGATTTTCCCACAATGGGAGTTGTGAGATGCTCCAGACTGCAAAGATTCCTTCTGTGGGACACTTGAGACCTGTTGGATGGCTCTAGGATGTCCCATGTGGAACGACTCCAGAGTAGGGTTCTAAGGATGGATGCCTGGGCAGCCCGCCTCCCATTCTAGTTGTCTCCTAGCAACAAGGCAGGTTTGATCTGCAGGCCCTGGGGGAGAAACCAAGGGGGTTGAGTTGACATGGACTCTCCCGACGATAGATCATAAAGTGGGTTTAAGTCCATGGAGACCTTGTAATGGGGCGCTTGATCTGGGGCCCTGAAAGATTCTCCTAAACAGAGGTTTTTATAGAGCTCCAAAGAGTACATTTCCTATGTGGAGATGAGATTTTTCTGATGAGTGCCTCAGTAATCCCCCGTATGCTGGTATTGGAAACCAGGCCTCTGAGGAGAGATGCCTGGAAACAAAAGCAATGGATCTGATTAGAGCCTAAGTGCCTGTCCAGTTCAATCTTATTCTATGGGGATATCTGTCTCTGGGTCTGAGTGGAGGTAGTTTCCTAACTTGTGAAAGATCATTCCTGTTTGTCCTGGGCAGCCAACACTATTGGGATGGCCTCGGGGAGTTTGGAGGATTCTCCTAATCTATAGGGTTGTGGCCAATGAAAATGGCATAATTCCCCTGGAGAGGGAAGCCACAGTCCTGAGGTGTGGCTCCAGGGGCCCCAGCTTGGATGGTGTGTGGGCCAGGACTGTGGGGACAGAAGTCTGAAAACACAAACTCAGCTTAGGTTTGGGGATGTATGTATGAAGGCTCGATCTACAGACCGTGAGAATTTTCCGGGCTATGAACAAAGGGCGAGTATGTGGCGCTTGTTCGAGCTTTTGTCTCTGGATTTTGTGTCAACGGTGGCCGTGGAATGTCGGGGTGTCCTCAAGGGCCATGGACAATTCTTTCTCTGGTGATTTGGCCTGAACCCAAGGGGTTGGAATCATTCTGTGGATGGGAAGAGTCCTTTCTGTTTTTTTTTTTTTATTTTTTTTTAACTAAGGTGTTCGACCAAAGAGGGATTCCAGAGTAGAGCACTGAGTAGGGGTGACTAGACATCTCGAACTCTGGTTGAGATTGGGGGACTAGGGGCTTGGCAAGCCCCATATGTGGGCTGTTGTTCCAGTCATCAAGAGCCTTTACATGAGGTTAGGGCTCACGCTGAGGATCAAAATGTGTGTTTGTGCAAATTGTGGCCCTCAGGGATAGGTGGGGCCTCATAGTCCATGCTGCTTTCTCCTACAATGAACATTGGACAACATGCCAACCACTAGGTTTCTTGCCAAGGCGAAGGAGAAGTTCTGATTCTTGCATCACGTTCACTCCTAAGCAGTGAGTGGAGATAAGGTCTAGGTTCTGAAGGTGAAAACTGAGGTTGGGTAGAGATGATGGCCTAAAACCATTGTGGGTGTGATATGCTCTGTGTAAGGCCAGCTGTCTGGGTGTTGGACTGGAGGTCTGCCCTCAGGCTGTGTCAGACAGGGCTTTAGTGCACAGGCTAGACTGTATAATTGGGGTATGGTCGAGTGGCATGCAGGTTGTTACTCATTTGGCGTTTCCGGTTAGTCCTATAGGGCAACATTTTTCTTCTGGAGGGCAGGCAGAGTGCTGCATTGTGTCTCCAGAATTGACAAACTGGAGGGGTGTGGCCAGGATTGTGAGGAAGGAAGTCTGAAAACACAAGCTAGCACGAGTTTTGGGGCCAAGAGCATGGCAGGCCCACTCTGCAGAGGCTGAATCGAGATCTCCTGCAGGTGACGTCAGGGCGAGTATCAGATGTTGCCTCAAGCTGGAGTTTGTGTCCATGACGGCCCCTTAATGAAGGGGGTGGGGGCGTCATGAGGCCAGGGAGGTTTCCCTACGCTGGGAGTTGTGAGCTGCTCCAAACTTCAAAGTTTCCTTCTTCAGGACAGTCGAGTACTATTGGATGGTTCCAGGATGCCCCATACAGAAAGACTCGAGAGCAGGGCCCTAAGCATGGATGCTGAGAAACGCCAACTCACCTTCCCATTGCCTGGTCGAGACAAGGCACGCTCAATCTGCGGGCTCTTGGGTGAGCTACCCAGAAGGCTGAGTTTAAATGGACACTCCTGAGGATGAGTCATAATGTGGGTTGGTGGCCATGGAGACCTTGGAATGTGGCAGTAGCTAAGGGCCTCTGCAGGATTCTCCAACCCGAAGGGCTTGACACAACTCCAACAAGGAAGCTTCCCATGTGGAGATGAGAGGTCTTCTGTCTGGTGCCTCAGGAAAGCCCCGTATGCTGGTCTTCGAACCCAGGCCTCTGAGGAGTGATACCTGGACACCAAAGCAAGAGTTCATAATAGGGCCTAGGGGCCTGTCTGGTTCAATCTTCTGTCTCTGCGGATATCTGTCTGTGTGTCTGCATGGAGGTAGTAATTGCTCAGCCTGTGTCATAATGCCCCTATTTGTCCAGTGCGGCTTGCCGTAGTGGGATGTCCTTGGGGACCTTGAGGTTTCTACTATTTTGTAGAGTTGTGGCCAATGGAATGGGCAGTTTCTTAGGAGAGAGTAGGCACAGTTCTGTGGTGTGGCTCCAGAGACCCCAGCCTGGAGGCTGTGTGGGCCATGGCTGTGCAGACAGACATCCAAAATCCCTAACTCAGCTCAGGTTTGGGGCCGAGGTTACGGCAGGCCTGATCTACAGTCCATGAGGGGAGCTCCTCTGGATATGAAAGAAGGGTGAGAGGGAGGCAGTCGCTCAGGCTTTTGTCTCTGGATGTTTTGTCCACAATGGCCGTTTAATGTAGGAGTTGCCTCATGGGTCGTAGAAGTCTCCCTCTCTGGTAGTTTGTCCAGCCCCCAAGAGTTTGGGGTCATTCTGTGGGAAGGGAAGTGTCCTGTGTTCTGCTTCATGTGTCCCCCCAGTAGAGGGATTCTAGAGCATAGCAGTGGGTACTGACAACTGGAATACTCGCCCTCTGGTTAAGCCTGGGGGCCTATGGATATGACAAGCCCCATATGCAGGATCTTGGTCCAGCTACTGAGAGGCGTTACTTTAATACGGGACTCACGCTGCAGGTCACAATGCATGTCTGTGCCCTAGGCGGCCCTCAAGTTCTGGCGTGGCCTTTCGGACAATGCAGGTTTTCCCACATTGAACGTTGGACAACATGCCAACCACAAGGTTTCTGGCCATGGGGAAGGAGGAATTCTAATTTCTGCATCACGTTCACCCCTGGGCAGTGATTGGAGATAAGGTCTAGGTTCTGAAGCCTGAAAACCGAGGTTGGGAAGAGATGACGACCTGCAGCCATAATGGGTCCTATGTGTCCAGGTTGGGGCCAGCTGTCTGGGTGTCGTTTGAGATGTCTTGTCTCAGGCTGTGCCAGACAGGGCATTAGTATACAGGGTGGGCTGTATAATTGCTTTACAATCGAGTGGCATGCATTAGAAAATCATTTGGGGTTTCTTATTAGCAGCATAGGGCAAAGTTTTTCTTCTGGAGGGCAGGCAGAGTGCTGCATTGTGGCTTCGGAACTCCCAAACTGGAGGGCTTGTGGGCCAGGAGAGTGAGGACGGAAGTCTGAGAACACAAGCTAGGCTTAGGTTTCGGGGCAAGGACATGGCAGGCACACTCTGCAGAGCTGAATTGAGATCTCATGCGTCTGAAGTCAGGTCGAGGTTCAGACTTTGGCTCAGGTTTGAGTTTCTGTCCATGTTGGCCCCTTCAGGAAGGGGGGGCTTTATGAGGCCATGGGGGTTTTCCCACTATTGGAGTTGTGAGATGCTCCAAACCGCAAGGATTCCTTCTGTGGGACAATTAAGATTTGTTGGATGGCTCCAGGACGTCTTATATGGTATTTTTCCAGAACTGGGTTCTAAGTATGGATGCCTGGGCAGCAAGCCTCACATTCCAATTGTCTCCTAGCAACAAGAAACGTTTGATCTGCTGGCTTTGGGTAGCAACAGAGGGGGCTGAGTTGAAATGGACTTTCCTGAGGATGGTCTTAATGTTGGTTTGAGTCCATGGAGACCTTGGTATGGGGCAGGGGCACCAGGGCCCTGAAGGATTCTCCTAACCAGAGTTTATGACAAAGCTCCAATGAGCAAGTTTTCCATGGGGAGACGAGATTTGTTCTTATTGGTGCCTCAGGAAACCACCATATGGTGGTATTAGAAACGAGGCCTCTGAGGAGAGATGATTGGAAACCAAAGCAATGGATCTGATTAGGGCCTAGGGGCCTGTCCGGATCAATATTCTTCTCTGGGGACATCTTTTGTCTGAGTGGAGGTAGTTGCTCAGCTGGTTTGAGATCACCCCTGTTTGTCCTGGGCGGCCTAAACTATTGGGATGGCCTCGGTGACTTTGGAGGTTTTTCCTAATTTGCAAGGTTGTGGCCAATGGAATGGGAAGAATTCCCTTGAAAGGGAAGCACAGTCCTGAGGTGTGGCACCAGGGACCCAAGTGTGGAGCGTGTGTGGTCCAGGGCTATTTGGACAAAAGTCTGAAAACACAAACTCCACTTAGGTTGGGGGATGTAGGTATGGCCGGCCCGATCTATAGACCGTGAGGAGACCTCTTCGGGATATGAACAAAGGGCGAATGTGAGGTGTTGCTCATGCTTTTTTTTTTTTTTTTTTTTTCTGGAAATGTGTCACCGATTGCTTTGGAATGTCGGGGTGTCCTCATGGGCCATCGATGAGGCTCCCTTTGGGGATTTGACCCGATTCCAAGAGTTTGGGGTCATTCTGTGGGAAGGGAGGAGGCCTTTCTTGTTTTTTTGTTTATTTTTTTTATTATTATTATTATTTTTTTACCTAAGGTGGATCACCAAAAGAGGGATTCCAGAGCAGACCTGGGGAGGGGCGACTGGACAACCAGACCTCTGGTTAACATTGGGACCTAAGAACATGGCAATCCCCATATGTGGGCTCTTGGTCCAGACACTGAGAGGCCTTCCTTGAGGATATGTCTCACACTGAGTTTCACAATGTGTTTTTGTGCCCAAGGAGCCCCTCAAGTCAGGGCGTGGCCTAATGTACCATGCTGGTTCTTCCTACACTGAACGTTGCACAATATGGAAACCACAAGTTTTCTGGCCATGGGGAAGAAGGTTTTCTAATTTCTGCTACACTTTCACTCCTGGACTGTGTTTGGATTTAAGGTCTAGGTTCTGAAGCCTGAAAACTGAGTTTGGGAAGAGATGAAGACCTAAGGCCGTGGTGTGTCTGATGTGCTCAGTGTTCGGCCAGCTGTTGAGTGTGGGTTGGGAGGTGCAGGCTCAGGCTGTGGCAGACAGGGAATTAGTGCCCAGGCTAGACTGTATCATTGGGGTGCAGTCGAGTTTCGTGCAGGATGGTACTCATTTGTGGTTACTGCGTAGCCCCAGAGGGCAACGTTTTTCTTCTGGAGGGAAGACACAGTGCCACATAGTTGCTGCAGAATTCTCAAACTGGAAGGCTTGTGGGCCAGGAGTGTGAGGAAAAAATTCTGAGAACACAAGCCAGACTTAGATTTCGGGGTGAGGGGACGGCAGGCACCCTCTGCAGAGATGATTCGAGATCCCGTATACCTGAAGACAGAGCTAGGATCAGACGTTGGCTTACGTCGGAGTTTCGGTCCTTGAAGGCCCCTTCATGAAGGGGAGGGTGTCACGAGGACATGGAGGTTTTCCCACTATGGGAATTGTGAGATGCTCCCAACCGCAGTGATTCCTTCTGTGGGACAGTGGAGACCTGTTGGATGGCTCCAGGACATCCCATAAGGAAGTTATCCAGAGCAGGGTTCTAAGGATGGATGCCTGGGCAGCCTGCCTCCCATTCCAGGTGTCTCATAGCGCCAAGGCAAGTTCGATCTGCTGGATCTAGGGGAGCAACCGAGGCGGGTGTGTTGAAATGGGTGAGTTGAGGATGGGTCATAATGTGCATTTGTGTCGATGTAGACCTTGGAATGGGGTGCTTGATCCGGGGCCTTGGGGATGTTCATAACCGGAGGTTTTGATGGGCTCTAAAGAGTACGTTTCCTATGTAGAGAAGAGAATTGTTTTGATGAGTGCCTAAGGAATCTCCCATATGCTGGTATTGGAAACCAGGCCTCTGAGGAGAGATGACTGGAAACAAAAGCAATGAATAGGATTAGGGCCTAGGTGCCTGTCCTGTTCAATCTCTTTCTTGAGGATACGTTTCTACGGATCTGAGGGGATGTAGTTGCTCAGCTTGTGTCAGATCGCCCCTGTTTGTCCTGGGCAACCTATAATATTGGGATGGCCTCGGGACTTTGGAGTTTCTCCTAATCTATAGGGTTGTGGCCAATGGAATGGGCAGAAATCCCCTGGAGAGGGCAGGCACAGTTCTGAGTTTGGCTCTAGGGGCCCAGCCTTTAGGCTGTGTGGGCCAGGCCTGTGGGGACAAATGTCTGAAAACACAAACTCCGCTTAGGAATGGGGACATAGGTATGGCACGCCCAATCTACAGACCGTGATAACAATTCGGGATATGAAAAAGGGTGTGTTTGAGGTGCTTGCTCAGGTTTTGTCTCTGGATTTGTGTCAACAATTTGGGTGGAATGCTGGCGTGGCCTCATGGGTTGTGGACGGCTTTCCTTCTCTGAGGATTTGACCCGATCCCAAGAGTTTGGGTACATTCTGTGGGAGGGGAGGAGTCCTTTCTGTTTTTTATTTTATTTTATTTTATTTTAATTTATTTATTTTATTTTATTTTATATTTTATTTTATGTACCTCAAGTGTCCCAATAAAAGAGGGATTCCAGAGCAGAGTCCTTGGGAGTGACAACTGGATAACCCCACCTCTGTTTAAGTTTGGGGGCCTAGGGGCATGGCAAGTCCAATATGTGGGCTCTTGATTCAGACACTGGGAGGCCTTCCTTGAGGACAGGGCTCATGCTGAGGGTCACAATGCCTATTTGTGCCCAACAAGGCCCTCAAGCATGGGAAGTGCCTCATGGGCCACGCTGGATTCTCCTACACTGAACGTTGGAGAATATGCCAACCACAAGATTTTCAGCCATGGCGAAGGAAGAGTTGTGATTTCTGCATCACGTTCACCCCTGGACAGTGATTGGAGTTTAGGTCTTGGTTCTGAAACCTGAAAACTGAGGTTGGGAAGAGATGAAGACCTAAGGACCTGATGGGTCCAATGAGCTCATTGTGCGGCCAGCTGTTGAGCGTAGGTCTGGAGGTGTGGGCTCATGCTGTGTCAGAAAAGGCATTAGACAGGGTAGACTGTATATTTGGGGTGCAGTCGAGTGGCGTTCAGTTGATCCTCATTCGGGTTTCTAGGTAGCTCCATAAGGCAACGTTTTTCTTCTGGAGGGCAGGCAGAGTGCTGCATTGTGGCCCCAGTATTGCCAAACTGTAGGGCTTTTGGGCCGGGGGTGTGAGGACGGTAGTCTGAGAACACAAGCTAGGCTTAGTTTTGGGGGTGAGTGCACAGAAGGCACACTCTGCAGAGCTGAATCAAGATCTCATGCACCTGAAGTCAGGGCGAATATCAGACGTTTGCTCAGGTTGGAGTTTCTGTCCAAGATGGCCCCTTTATAACGTGGAGCGTCTTAAGAGGCCATGTAGATTTTACCACAATGGGAGTTGTGAGATGCTCCAGACTGCAAAGATTCCTTCTGTGGGACACTTGAGACCTGTTGGATGGCTCTAGGATGTCCCATGTTGAACGACTCCAGAGTAGGGTTCTAAGGATGGATGCCTGGGCAGCCCGCCTCCCATTCTAGTTGTCTCCTAGCAAAAAGGCAGGTTTGATCTACAGGCCCTGAGGGAGAAACCAAGGGGGTTGAGTTGACATGGACTCTCCCGAGGATAGATCATAATGTGGGTTTAAGTCCATAGAGACCTTGGAATGGGGCGCTTGATCCGGGGCCCTGAAAGATTCTCCTAAACAGAGGTTTTTATAGAGCTCCAAAGAGTACATTTCCTATGTGGAGACAAGATTTTTCTGAGGAGTGCCTCAGTAATCCCCCGTAAGCTGGTATTCGAAACCGGGCCACTGAGGAGAGATGCCTGGAAACAAAAGCAATGGATCTGATTAGGGCCTAAGTGCCTGTCCAGTTCAATCTAATTCTATGGGGATATCTTTCCCTGGGTCTGAGGGGAGGTAGTTTCCTAAATTGTGAAACATCATCCCTGTTTGTCCTGGGCAGCCAACACTATTGGGATGGCCTCGGGGAGTTTGGAGGATTCTCCTAATCTATAGAGTTGTGGCCAAAGTAAATGGCAGAATTCCCCTGGAGAGGGAAGCCACAGTCCTGAGGTGTGGCTCCAGGGGCCCCAGCTTGGATGGTGTGTGTGCCAGGACTGTGGAGACAGAAGTCGGTAAACACAAACTCAGCTTAGGTTTGGGGATGTATGTATGAAGGCTCGATCTACAGACCGTGAGAATTTTCCGGGCTATGAACATAGGGCGAGTATGTGGCGCTTGCTCAGGCTTTTGTCTCTGGATTTTGTGTCAACGGAGGCCGTGGAATGTCAGGGTATCCTTAAGGGCCATGGACAATTCTTTCTCTGGTGATTTGGCCTGATCCCAAGTGGTTGGGATCATTCTGTGGATGGGAAGAGTCCTTTCTGTATTTTTTTTTTTTTACCTCATGTGTTCCACCAAAGAGGGATTCCAGAGTAGAGCCCTGAGTAGGGGTGACTAGACATCTCGAACTCTGGTTGAGATTGGGGGACTAGGGGCTTGGCAAGCCCCATATGTGTGCTGTTGTTCCAGTCACTAATAGGCTTTATATGAGGATAGGGCTCACGCTGAGGGTCACAATGTGTGTTTGTGCAAATTGTGGCCCTCAGGGATAGGTGGGGCCTCATAGTCCATGCTGCTTTCTCCTACAATGAACATTGGACAACATGCCAACCACTAGGTTTCTTGCCAAGGCGAAGGAGAAGTTCTGATTCTTGCATCACGTTCACTCCTGAGCAGTGAGTGGAGATAAAGTCTAGGTTCTGAAGGTGAAAACTGAGGTTTGGTAGAGATGATGGCCTAAAGCCATTGTGGGTGTGATATGCTCTGTGTACGGCCAGCTGTCTGGGTGTTGGACTGGAGGTCTGCCCTCAGGCTGTGTCAGAAAGGGCTTTAGTGCACAGGCTAGACTGTATAATTGGGGTATGGTCGAGTGGCATGCAGGTTGTTACTCATTTGGCGTTTCTGGTTAGCCCTATAGGGCAACATTTTTCTTCTGGAGGGCAGGCAGAGTGCTGCATTGTGTCTCCAGAATTGCCAAATTGGAGGGGTGTGGCCAGGATTGTGAGGAAGGAAGTCTGAAAACACAAGCTAGCACGAGTTTTGGGGCAAAGAGCATGGCAGGCCCACTCTGCAGAGGCTGAATCGAGATCTCCTGCAGGTGAGGTCAGGGCGATTATCAGATGTTGCCTCAAGCTGGAGATTGTGTCCATGACGGCCCCTTCCTGAAGGGGGTGGGGGCGTCATGAGGCCAGGGAGGTTTCCCTACACTGGGAGTTGTGAGCTGCTCCAAACTTCAAAGTTTCCTTCTTCAGGACAGTCGAGTACTATTGGATGGATCCAGGATGCCCCATACAGAAAGACTCGAGAGCAGGGGCCTAAGCATGGATGCCGAGAAACGCCAACTCACCTTCCCATTGCCTGGTCGAGACAAAGCACGCTCAATCTGCGGGCTCTTGGGTGAGCTACCCAGAAGGCTGAGTTTAAATGGACTCTCCTGAGGATGAGTCATAATGTGGGTTGGTGGCCATGGAGACCTTGGAATGTGGCAGTAGTTAAGGGCCTCTGCAGGATTCTCCAACCCGAAGGGCTTGACACAACTCCAACAAGGAAGCTTCCCATGTGGAGATGAGAGGTCTTCTGTCTGGTGCCTCAGGAAAGCCCCGTATGCTGGTCTTCGAACCCAGGCCTCTGAGGAGTGATACCTGGACACCAAAGCAAGAGTTCATAATAGGGCCTAGGGGCCTGTCTGGTTCAATCTTCTGTCTCTGCGGATATCTGTCTGTGTGTCTGCATGGAGGTAGTAGTTGCTCAGCTTGTGTCATAATGCCCCTATTTGTCCAGTGCGGCTTGCGGTAGTGGGATGTCCTTGGGGACCTTGAGGTTTCTACTATTTTGTAGAGTTGTGGCCAATGGAATGGGCAGTTTCTTAGGAGAGAGCAGGCACAGATCTGTGGTGTGGCTCCAGAGACCCCAGCCTGGAGGATGTGTGGGCCATGGCTGTGCAGACAGACATCCAAAACCCTAACTCAGCTCAGGTTTGGGGCCGAGGTTACGGCAGGCCTGATCTACAGTCCATGAGGGGAGCTCCTCTGGATATGAAAGAAGGGTGAGAGGGCGGCAGTCGCTCAGGCTTTTGTCTCTGGATGTTTTGTCCACAATGGCCGTTTAATGTAGGAGTTGCCTCATGGGTCGTAGAAGTCTCCCTCTCTGGTAGTTTGTCCAGCCCCCAAGAGTTTGGGGTCATTCTGTGGGAAGGGAAGTGTCCTGTTTTCTGCTTCATGTGTCCCCCCAGTAGAGGGATTCTAGAGCATAGCAGTGGGTACTGACAACTGGAATACTCGCCCTCTGGTTAAGCCTGCGGGCCTATGGATATGACAAGCCCCATATGCAGGATCTTGGTCCAGCCACTGAGAGGCGTTACTTTAATACGGGACTCACGCTGCAGGTCACAATGCATGTCTGTGCCCTAGGCGGCCCTCAAGCACTGGCGTGGCCTTTCGGACAATGCAGGTTTTCCCACATTGAACGTTGGACAACATGCCAACCACAAGGTTTCTGGCCATGGGGAAGGAGGAATTCTAATTTCTGCATCACGTTCACCCCTGGGCAGTGATTGGAGATAAGGTCTAGGTTCTGAAGCCTGAAAACCGAGGTTGGGAAGAGATGACGACCTACAGCCATAGCGGGTCCTATGTGTCCAGGTTGGGGCCAGCTGTCTGGGTGTCGTTTGGGATGTCTTGTCTCAGGCTGTGCCAGACAGGGCATTAGTATACAGGGTGGGCTGTATAATTGCTTTACAATCGAGTGACATGCATTAGAAAATCATTTGGGGTTTCTTATTAGCAGCATAGGGCAAAGTTTTTCTTCTGGAGGGCAGGCAGAGTGCTGCATTGTGGCTTCGGAATTCCCAAACTGGAGGGCTTGTGGGCCAGGAGAGTGAGGACGGAAGTCTGAGAACACAAGCTAGGCATAGGTTTCGGGGCAAGGATATGGCAGGCAACTCTGCAGAGCTGAATTGAGATCTCATGCGTCTGAAGTCTGGTCGAGTTTCAGACTTTGGCTCAGGTTTGAGTTTCTGTCCATGTTGGCCCCTTCAGGAAGGGGGGGCATTATGAGGCCATGGGGGTTCTCCCACTATTGGAGTTGTGAGATGCTCCAAACCGCAAGGATTCCTTCTGTGGGACAATTAAGATTTGTTGGATGGCTCCAGGACGTCTTATAAGGTATTTTTCCAGAACAGGGTTCTAAGTATGGATGCCTGCGCAGCCAGCCTCACATTCCAATTGTCTCCTAGCAACAAGAAACGTTTGATCTGCTGGCTTGGGGTAGCAACAGAGGGGGCTGAGTTGAAATGGACTTTCCTGAGGATGGTCTTAATGTTGGTTTGAGTCCATGGAGACCTTGGTATGGGGCAGTGGCACCAGGGCCCTGAAGGATTCTCCTAACCAGAGGTTATGACAAAGCTCCAATGAGCAAGTTTTCCATGGGGAGACGAGATTTGTTCTTATTGGTGCCTCAGGAAACCACCATATGCTGGTATTGGAAACGAGGCCTCTGAGGAGAGATGCCTGGAAACCAAAGCAATGGATCTGATTAGGGCCTAGGGGCCTGTCCGGTTCAATATTCTTTCCTGGGGACATCTGTTGTCTGAGTGGAGGTAGTTGCTCAGCTGGTTTGAGATCACCCCTGTTTGTCCTGGGCGGCCTACACTATTGGGATGGCCTCGGTGACTTTGGAGGTTTTTCCTAATTTGCAAGGTTGTGGCCAATGGAATGGGAAGAATTCCCTTGAAAGGGAAGCACAGTCCTGAGGTGTGGCTCCAGGGACCCAAGTGTGGAGCGTGTGTGGTCCAGGGCTATTAGGACAAAAGTCTGAAAACACAAACTCCACTTAGGTTGGGGGATGTAGGTATGGCCGGCCCGATCTATAGACCGTGAGGAGACCTCTTCGGGATATGAACAAAGGGCGAATGTGAGGTGTTGCTCATGCTTTTTTTTTTTTTTTTTCTGGAAATGTGTCACCAATTGCCATGGAATGTCGGGGTGTCCTCATGGGCCATCGATGAGGCTCCCTTTCTGGGGATTTGACCCGATCCTGAAAGTTTGGGGTCATTCTCTGGGAAGGGAGGAGGCCTTTCTGTTTTTTTGTTTCCTTTTTATTGTTTTTTTTTGTTTTTTTTTTTTTTTTACCTCTGGTGGACCACCAAAAGAGGGATTCCAGAGCAGTGTCGTGGTGGGGGCAACTGGACAACCAGATCTCTGGTTAACATTGGGACCTAAGAACATGGCAAGCCCCATATGTGGGCTCTTGTTCCAGACACTGAGAGGCCTTCCTTGAGGATAGGTCTCACACTGAGTTTCACAATGTGGTTTTGTGCCCAAGGAGCCCCTCCAGTCAGGGCGTGGCCTAAAGTACCATGCTGGTGCCTCCTACACTGAACGTTGCACAGAATGGGAACCACAAGTTTTCTGGCCATGGGGAAGATGGAGTTCTAATTTCTGCAACACTTTCACTCCTGGACTGTGATTGGATTTAAGGTCTAGGTTCTGAAGCCTGAAAACTGAGGTTGGGAAGAGATGAAGCCCTAAGGCCATGGTGTGTCCGATGTGCTCAGTGTTCGGCCGCTGTTGAGTGTGGGTTGGGAGGTGCAGGCTCAGGCTGTGGCAGACAGGGAATAAGTGCCCAGGCTAGACTGTATCATTGGGGTGCAGTCGAGTTTCGTGCAGGATGGTACTCATTTGTGGTTACTGGGTAGCCCCAGAGGGCAACGTTTTTCTTCTGGAGGGAAGACACAGTGCCACATAGTGGTTCCAGAATTCCCAAACTGGAAGGCTTGTGGGCCAGGAGTGTGAGGAAAAAATTCTGAGAACACAAGCCAGACCTAGATTACGGGGTGAAGGGAAGGCAGCCACCTTCTGCAGAGATGATTCGAGATCCCGTATACCTGAAGACAGAGCTAGGATCAGACGTTGGCTTAGGTCGGAGTTTCTGTCCATGACGGCCTCTTCATGAAGGGGAGGGTGTCACGAGGACATGGAGGTTGTCCGACGATGGGAATTGTGAGATGCTCCAAACCACAATGATTTCTTCGGTGGGACAGTCGAGACCTGTTGGATGGCTCCAGGACATCCCATAAGGAAGTTATCCAGAGCAGGGTTCTAAGGATGGATGCCTGGGCAGCCTGCCTCCCATTCCAGGTGTCTCATAGAGCCAAGGCAAGTTCGATCTGCTGGATCTAGGGGAGCAACCGAGGCGGGTGTTTTGAAATGGGTGAGTTGAGGATGGGTCATAATGTGCATTTGTGTCCATGTAGACCTTGGAATGGGGTGCTTGATCCGGGGCCTTGAGGGATGTTCATAACCGGAGGTTTTGATGGAGCTCTAAAGAGTATGTTTCCTATGTAGAGAAGAGAATTGTTTTGATGAGTGCCTAAGGAATCTCCCATATGCTGGTATTGGAAACCAGGCCTCTGAGGAGAGATGACTGGAATCAAAAGCAATGGATCTGATTAGGGCCTAAGTGCCCTTCCAGTTCAATCTTATTCTATGGGGATATCTGTCTCTGGGTCTGAGTGGAGTTGGTTTCCTAACTTGTGAAAGATCATCCCTGTTTGTCCTGGGCAGCCAACACAATTCAGATGGCCTGGGGGAGTTTGGAGGATTCTCCTAATCTATAGGGTTGTGGCCAATGGAAATGGCAGAATTCCCCTGAAGAGGGAAGCCACAGTCCTGAGGTGTGGCTCCAGGGGCCCCAGCTTGGATGGTGTGTGGGCCAGCACTGTGGGGACAGAAATCTGAAAACACAAACTCAGCTTAGGTTTGGGGATGTATGTATGAAGGCTCGATCTACAGACCGTGAGAATTTTCCGGGCTATGAAAAAAGGGCGAGTATGTGGCGCTTGCTCAGGGTTTTGTCTCTGGATTTTGTGTTAATGGTTGCCGTGGAATGTCGGGGTGTCCTCAAGGGCCATGGACAATTCTTTCTCTGGTGATTTGGCCTGATCCCAAGTGTTTGGGATCATTCTGTGGATGGGAAGAGTCCTTTCTGTATTTTTTTTTTTTTTTACCTCAGGTGTCCCACCAAAGAGGGATTCCAGAGTAGAGCCCTGAGTAGGGGTGACTAGACATCTCGAACTCTGGTTGAGATTGGGGGACGAGGGGATTGGCAAGCCCCATATGTGGGCTGTTGTTCCAGTCACTAAGAGGCTTTACATGAGGATAGGGCTCACGCTGAGGGTCACAATGTGTGTTTGTGCACATTGTGGCCCTCAGGGATAGGTGGGGCCTCATAGTCCATGGTGCTTTCTCCTACACTGAACATTGGACAACATGCCAACCACTAGGTTTCTTGCCAAGGCGAAGGAGAAGTTCTGATTCTTGCATCACGTTCACTCCTGAGCAGTGAGTGGAGATAAGGTCTAGGTTCTGAAGGTGAAAACTGAGGTTGGGTAGAGATGATGGCCTAAAGCCATTGTGGGTGTGATATGCTCTGTGTATGGCCAGCTGTCTGGGTGTTGGCCTGGAGGTCTACCCTCAGGCTGTGTCAGACAGGGCTTTAGTGCACAGGCTAGACTGTATAATTGGGGTATGGTCGAGTGGCATGCAGGTTGTTACTCATTTGGCGTTTCTGGTTAGCCCTATAGGGCAACATTTTTCTTCTGGAGGGCAGGCAGAGTGCTGCATTGTGTCTCCAGAATTGCCAAACTGGAGGGGTGTGGCCAGGATTGTGAGGAATTAAGTCTGAAAACACAAGCTAGCAATAGTTTTGGGGCAAAGAGCATGGCAGGCCCACTCTGCAGAGGCAGAATCGAGATCTACAGGTGAGGTCAGGGCGATTATCAGATGTTGCCTCACGCTGGAGTTTGTGTCCATGACGGCCCCTTAATGAAGGGGGTGGGGGCGTCATGAGTCCAGGGAGGTTTCCCTACGCTGGGAGTTGTGAGCTGCTCCAAACATCAAAGTTTCCTTCTTCAGGACAGTCGAGTACTATTGGATGGTTCCAGGATGCCCCATACAGAAAAACTCGAGAGCAGGGACCTAAGCATCGATGCCGAGAAACGCCAACTCACCTTCCCATTGCCTGGTCGAGACAAGGAACGCTCAATCTGCGGGCTCTTGGGTGAGCTACCCAGAAGGCTGAATTTAAATGGACTCTGCTGAGGATGAGTCATAATGTGGCTTGGTGGCCATGGAGACCTTGGAATGTGGCAGTAGCTAAGGGACTCTGCAGGATTCTCCAACCCGAAGGGATTGACACAACTCCAACAAGGAAGCTTCCCATGTGGAGATGAGAGGTCTTCTGTCTGGTGCCTCAAGAAAGCCCCGTATGCTGGTCTTCGAACCCAGGCCTCTGAGGAGTGATACCTGGACACCAAAGCAAGAGTTCATAATAGGGCCTAGGGGCCTGACTGGTTCAATCTTCTGTCTCTGCGGATATCTGTCTGTGTGTCTGCATGGAGGTAGTAGTTGCTCAGCTTGTGTCATAATGCCCCTATTTGTCCAGTGCGGCTTGCGGTAGTGGGATGTCCTTGGGGACCTTGAGGTTTCTACTATTTTGTAGAGTTGTGGCCAATGGAATGGGCAGTTTCTTAGGAGAGAGCAGGCACAGTTCTGTGGTGTGGCTCCAGAGACCCCAGCCTGGAGGCTGTGTGGGCCATGGCTGTGTAGACAGACAAAAAAAAACACTATCTCAGCTCAGGTTTGGGGCCGAGGTTATGGCAGGCCTGATCTACAGTCCATGAGGGGAGCTCCTCTGGATATGAAAGAAGGGTGAGAGGGAGGCAGTCGCTCAGGCTTTTGTCTCTGGATGTTTTGTCCACAATGGCCGTTTAATGGAGGAGTTGCCTCATGGGTCGTAGAAGTCTCCCTCTCTGGTAGTTTGTCCAGCCCCCAAGAGTTTGGGGTCATTCTGTGGGAAGGGAAGTGTCCTGTTTTCTGCTTCATGTGTCCCCCCAGTAGTGGGATTCTAGAGCATAGCAGTGGGTACTGACAACTGGAATACTCGCCCTCTGGTTAAGCCTGGGGGCCTATGGATATGACAAGCCCCATATGCAGGATCTTGGTCCAGCCACTGAGAGGCGTTACTTTAATACGGGACTCACGCTGCAGGTCACAATGCATGTCTGTGCCCTAGGCGGCCCTCAAGCACTGGCGTGGCCTTTCGGACAATGCAGGTTTTCCCACATTGAACGTTGGACAACATGCCAACCACAAGGTTTCTGGCCATGGGGAAGGAGGAATTCTAATTTCTGCATCACGTTCACCCCTGGGCAGTGATTGGAGATAAGGTCTAGGTTCTGAAGCCTGAAAACCGAGGTTGGGAAGAGATGACGACCTACAGCCATAGCGGGTCCTATGTGTCCAGGTTGGGGCCAGCTGTCTGGGTGTCGTTTGGGATGTCTTGTCTCAGGCTGTGCCAGACAGGGCATTAGTATACAGGGTGGGCTGTATAATTGCTTTACAATCGAGTGGCATGCATTAGAAAATCATTTGGGGTTTCTTATTAGCAGCATAGGGCAAAGTTTTTCTTCTGGAGGGCAGGCAGAGTGATGCATTGTGGCTTCGGAATTCCCAAACTGGAGGGCTTGTGGGCCAGGAGAGTGAGGACGGAAGTCTGAGAACACAAGCTAGGCATAGGTTTCGGGGCAAGGATATGGCAGGCAACTCTGCAGAGCTGAATTGAGATCTCATGCGTATGAAGTCTGGTCGAGTTTCAGACTTTGGCTCAGGTTTGAGTTTCTGTCCATGTAGGCCCCTTCAGGAAGGGGGGGCATTATGAGGCCATGGGGGTTTTCCCACTATTGGAGTTGTGAGATGCTCCAAACCGCAAGGATTCCTTCTTGGGACAATTAAGATTTGTTGGATGGCTCCAGGACGTCTTATAAGGTATTTTTCCAGAACAGGGTTCTAAGTATGGATGCCTGTGCAGCCAGCCTCACATTCCAATTGTATCCTAGCAACAAGAAACGTTTGATCTGCTGGCTTGGGGTAGCAACAGAGGGGGCTGAGTTGAAATGGACTTTCCTGAGGATGGTCTTAATGTTGGTTTGAGTCCATGGAGACCTTGGTATGGGGCAGTGGCACCAGGGCCCTGAAGGATTCTCCTAACCAGAGGTTATGACAAAGCTCCAATGAGCAAGTTTTCCATGGGGAGACGAGATTTGTTCTTATTGGTGCCTCAGGAAACCACCATATGCTGGTATTGGAAACGAGGCCTCTGAGGAGAGATGCCTGGAAACCAAAGCAATGGATCTGATTAGGGCCTAGGGGCCTGTCCGGTTCAATATTCTTTCCTGGGGACATCTGTTGTCTGAGTGGAGGTAGTTGCTCAGCTGGTTTGAGATCACCCCTGTTTGTCCTGGGCGGCCTACACTATTGGGATGGCCTCGGTGACTTTGGAGGTTTTTCCTAATTTGCAAGGTTGTGGCCAATGGAATGGGAAGAATTCCCTTGAAAGGGAAGCACAGTCCTGAGGTGTGGCTCCAGGGACCCAAGTGTGGAGCGTGTGTGGTCCAGGGCTATTAGGACAAAAGTCTGAAAACACAAACTCCACTTAGGTTGGGGGATGTAGGTATGGCCGGCCCGATCTATAGACCGTGAGGAGACCTCTTCGGGATATGAACAAAGGGCGAATGTGAGGTGTTGCTCATGCTTTTTTTTTTTTTTTTTCTGGAAATGTGTCACCAATTGCCATGGAATGTCGGGGTGTCCTCATGGGCCATCGATGAGGCTCCCTTTCTGGGGATTTGACCCGATCCTGAAAGTTTGGGGTCATTCTCTGGGAAGGGAGGAGGCCTTTCTGTTTTTTTGTTTCCTTTTTATTGTTTATTTTTGTTTTTTTTTTTTTACCTCTGGTGGACCACCAAAAGAGGGATTCCAGAGCAGTGTCGTGGTGGGGGCAACTGGACAACCAGATCTCTGGTTAACATTGGGACCTAAGAACATGGCAAGCCCCATATGTGGGCTCTTGTTCCAGACACTGAGAGGCCTTCCTTGAGGATAGGTCTCACACTGAGTTTCACAATGTGGTTTTGTGCCCAAGGAGCCCCTCCAGTCAGGGCGTGGCCTAAAGTACCATGCTGGTGCCTCCTACACTGAACGTTGCACAGAATGGGAACCACAAGTTTTCTGGCCATGGGGAAGATGGAGTTCTAATTTCTGCAACACTTTCACTCCTGGACTGTGATTGGATTTAAGGTCTAGGTTCTGAAGCCTGAAAACTGAGGTTGGGAAGAGATGAAGCCCTAAGGCCATGGTGTGTCCGATGTGCTCAGTGTTTGGCCAGCTGTTGAGTGTGGGTTGGGAGGTGCAGGCTCAGGCTGTGGCAGACAGGGAATAAGTGCCCAGGCTAGACTGTATCATTGGGGTGCAGTCGAGTTTCGTGCAGGATGGTACTCATTTGTGGTTACTGGGTAGCCCCAGAGGGCAACGTTTTTCTTCTGGAGGGAAGACACAGTGCCACATAGTGGTTCCAGAATTCCCAAACTGGAAGGCTTGTGGGCCAGGAGTGTGAGGAAAAAATTCTGAGAACACAAGCCAGACTTAGATTTCGGGGTGAAGGGAAGGCAGCCACCTTCTGCAGAGATGATTCGAGATCCCGTATACCTGAAGACAGAGCTAGGATCACACGTTGGCTTTGGTCGGAGTTTCTGTCCATGACGGCCTCTTCATGAAGGGGAGGGTGTCACGAGGACATGGAGGTTGTCCGACGATGGGGATTGTGAGATGCTCCAAACCACAATGATTTCTTCGGTGGGACAGTCGAGACCTGTTGGATGGCTCCAGGACATCCCATAAGGAAGTTATCCAGAGCAGGGTTCTAAGGATGGATGCCTGGGCAGCCTGCCTCCCATTCCAGGTGTCTCATAGAGCCAAGGCAAGTTCGATCTGCTGGATCTAGGGGAGCAACCGTGGCGGGTGTTTTGAAATGGGTGAGTTGAGGATGGGTCATAATGTGCATTTGTGTCCATGTAGACCTTGGAATGGGGTGCTTGATCCGGGGCCTTGAGGGATGTTCATAACCGGAGGTTTTGATGGAGCTCTAAAGAGTATGTTTCCTATGTAGAGAAGAGAATTGTTTTGATGAGTGCCTAAGGAATCTCCCATATGCTGGTATTGGAAACCAGGCCTCTGAGGAGAGATGACTGGAATCAAAAGCAATGGACCTGATTAGGGCCTAAGTGCCCTTCCAGTTCAATCTTATTCTATGGGGATATCTGTCTCTGGGTCTGAGTGGAGTTGGTTTCCTAACTTGTGAAAGATCATCCCTGTTTGTCCTGGGCAGCCAACACAATTCAGATGGCGTGGGGGAGTTTGGAGGATTCTCCTAATCTATAGGGTTGTGGCCAATGGAAATGGCAGAATTCCCCTGAAGAGGGAAGCCACAGTCCTGAGGTGTGGCTCCAGGGGCCCCAGCTTGGATGGTGTGTGGGCCAGCACTGTGGGGACAGAAGTCTGAAAACACAAACTCAGCTTAGGTTTGGGGATGTATGTATGAAGGCTCGATCTACAGACCGTGAGAATTTTCCGGGCTATGAAAAAAGGGCGAGTATGTGGCGCTTGCTCAGGGTTTTGTCTCTGGATTTTGTGTTAATGGTTGCCGTGGAATGTCGGGGTGTCCTCAAGGGCCATGGACAATTCTTTCTCTGGTGATTTGGCCTGATCCCAAGTGTTTGGGATCATTCTGTGGATGGGAAGAGTCCTTTCTGTATTTTTTTTTTTTTACCTCAGGTGTCCCACCAAAGAGGGATTCCAGAGTAGAGCCCTGAGTAGGGGTGACTAGACATCTCGAACTCTGGTTGAGATTGGGGGACGAGGGGATTGGCAAGCCCCATATGTGGGCTGTTGTTCCAGTAACTAAGAGGCTTTACATGAGGATAGGGCTCACGCTGAGGGTCACAATGTGTGTTTGTGCACATTGTGGCCCTCAGGGATAGGTGGGGCCTCATAGTCCATGCTGCTTTCTCCTACAATGAACATTGGACAACATGCCAACCACTAGGTTTCTTGCCAAGGCGAAGGAGAAGTTCTGATTCTTGCATCACGTTCACTCCTGAGCAGTGAGTGGAGATAAGGTCTAGGTTCTGAAGGTGAAAACTGAGGTTGGGTAGAGATGATGTCCTAAAGCCATTGTGGGTGTGATATGCTCTGTGTATGGCCAGCTGTCTGGGTGTTGGCCTGGAGGTCTACCCTCAGGCTGTGTCAGACAGGGCTTTAGTGCACAGGCTAGACTGTATAATTGGGGTATGGTCGAGTGGCATGCAGGTTGTTACTCATTTGGCGTTTCTGGTTAGCCCTATAGGGCAACATTTTTCTTCTGGAGGGCAGGCAGAGTGCTGCATTGTGTCTCCAGAGTTGCCAAACTGGAGGGGTGTGGCCAGGATTGTGAGGAAGGAAGTCTGAAAACACAAGCTAGCAATAGTTTTGGGGCAAAGAGCATGGCAGGCCCACTCTGCAGAGGCAGAATCGAGATCTACAGGTGAGGTCAGGGCGATTATCAGATGTTGCCTCACGCTGGAGTTTGTGTCCATGACGGCCCCTTAATGAAGGGGGTGGGGGCGTCATGAGTCCAGGGAGGTTTCCCTACGCTGGGAGTTGTGAGCTGCTCCAAACATCAAAGTTTCCTTCTTCAGGACAGTCGAGTACTATTGGATGGTTCCAGGATGCACCATACAGAAAAACTCGAGAGCAGGGACCTAAGCATCGATGCCGAGAAACGCCAACTCACCTTCCCATTGCCTGGTCGAGACAAGGAATGCTCAATCTGCGGGCTCTTGGGTGAGCTACCCAGAAGGCTGAATTTAAATGGACTCTGCTGAGGATGAGTCATAATGTGGGTTGGTGGCCATGGAGACCTTGGAATGTGGCAGTAGCTAAGGGACTCTGCAGGATTCTCCAACCCGAAGGGATTGACACAACTCCAACAAGGAAGCTTCCCATGTGGAGATGAGAGGTCTTCTGTCTGGTGCCTCAAGTAAGCCCCGTATGCTGGTCTTCGAACCCAGGCCTCTGAGGAGTGATACCTGGACACCAAAGCAAGAGTTCATAATAGGGCCTAGGGGCCTGACTGGTTCAATCTTCTGTCTCTGCGGATATCTGTCTGTGTGTCTGCATGGAGGTAGTAGTTGCTCAGCTTGTGTCATAATGACCCTATTTGTCCAGTGCGGCTTGCGGTAGTGGGATGTCCTTGGGGACCTTGAGGTTTCTACTATTTTGTAGAGTTGTGGCCAATGGAATGGGCAGTTTCTTAGGAGAGAGCAGGCACAGTTCTGTGGTGTGGCTCCAGAGACCCCAGCCTGGAGGCTGTGTGGGACATGGCTTTTGTCTCTGGATGTTTTGTCCACAATGGCCGTTTAATGGAGGAGTTGCCTCATGGGTCGTAGAAGTCTCCCTCTCTGGTAGTTTGTCCAGCCCCCAAGAGTTTGGGGTCATTCTGTGGGAAGGGAAGTGTCCTGTTTTCTGCTTCATGTGTCCCCCCAGTAGTGGGATTCTAGAGCATAGCAGTGGGTACTGACAACTGGAATACTCGCCCTCTGGTTAAGCCTGGGGGCCTATGGATATGACAAGCCCCATATGCAAGATCTTGGTCCAGCCACTGAGAGGCGTTACTTTAATACCGGACTCACGCTGCAGGTCACAATGCATGTCTGTGCCCTAGGCGGCCCTCAAGCACTGGCGTGGCCTTTCGGACAATGCAGGTTTTCCCACATTGAACGTTGGACAACATGCCAACCACAAGGTTTCTGGCCATGGGGAAGGAGGAATTCTAATTTCTGCATCACGTTCACCCCTGGGCAGTGATTGGAGATAAGGTCTAGGTTCTGAAGCCTGAAAACCGAGGTTGGGAAGAGATGACGACCTACAGCCATAGCGGGTCCTATGTGTCCAGGTTGGGGCCAGCTGTCTGGGTGTCGTTTGGGATGTCTTGTCTCAGGCTGTGCCAGACAGGGCATTAGTATACAGGGTGGGCTGTATAATTGCTTTACAATCGAGTGGCATGCATTAGAAAATCATTTGGGGTTTCTTATTAGCAGCATAGGGCAAAGTTTTTCTTCTGGAGGGCAGGCAGAGTGATGCATTGTGGCTTCGGAATTCCCAAACTGGAGGGCTTGTGGGCCAGGAGAGTGAGGACAGAAGTCTGAGAACACAAGCTAGGCATAGGTTTCTGGGCAAGGATATGGCAGGCAACTCTGCAGAGCTGAATTGAGATCTCATGCGTATGAAGTCTGGTCGAGTTTCAGACTTTGGCTCAGGTTTGAGTTTCTGTCCATGTTGGCCCCTTCAGGAAGGGGGGGCATTATGAGGCCATGGGGGTTTTCCCACTATTGGAGTTGTGAGATGCTCCAAACCGCAAGGATTCCTTCTGTGGGACAATTAAGATTTGTTGGATGGCTCCAGGACGTCTTATAAGGTATTTTTCCAGAACAGGGTTCTAAGTATGGATGCCTGGGCAGCCAGCCTCACATTCCAATTGTATCCTAGCAACAAGAAACGTTTGATCTGCTGGCTTGGGGTAGCAACAGAGGGGGCTGAGTTGAAATGGACTTTCCTGAGGATGGTCTTAATGTTGGTTTGAGTCCATGGAGACCTTGGTATGGGGCAGTGGCACCAGGGCCCTGAAGGATTCTCCTAACCAGAGGTTATGACAAAGCTCCAATGAGCAAGTTTTCCATGGGGAGACGAGATTTGTTCTTATTGGTGCCTCAGGAAACCACCATATGCTGGTATTGGAAACGAGGCCTCTGAGGAGAGATGCCTGGAAACCAAAGCAATGGATCTGATTAGGGCCTAGGGGCCTGTCCGGTTCAATATTCTTCTCTGGGGACATCTGTTGTCTGAGTGGAGGTAGTTGCTCAGCTGGTTTGAGATCACCCCTGTTTGTCCTGGGCGGCCTACACTATTGGGATGGCCTCGGTGACTTTGGAGGTTTTTCCTAATTTGCAAGGTTGTGGCCAATGGAATGGGAAGAATTCCCTTGAAAGGGAAGCACAGTCCTGAGGTGTGGCTCCAGGGACCCAAGTGTGGAGCGTGTGTGGTCCAGGGCTATTTGGACAAAAGTCTGAAAACACAAACTACACTTAGGTTGGGGGATGTAGGTATGGCCGGCCCGATCTATTGACCGTGAGGAGACCTCTTCGGGATATGAACGAAGGGCGAATGTGAGGTGTTGCTCATGCTTTTTTTTTTTTTTTTCTGGAAATGTGTCACCAATTGCCATGGAATGTCGGGGTGTCCTCATGGGCCATCGATGAGGCTCCCTTTCTGGGGATTTGACCCGATCCTGAAAGTTTGGGGTCATTCTCTGGGAAGGGAGGAGGCCTTTCTGTTTTTTTGTTTCCTTTTTATTGTTTTTTTTTGTTTTTTTTTTTTTTACCTCTGGTGGACCACCAAAAGAGGGATTCCAGAGCAGTGTCGTGGTGGGGGCAACTGGACAACCAGATCTCTGGTTAACATTGAGACCTAAGAACATGGCAAGCCCCATATGTGGGCTCTTGGTCCAGACACTGAGAGGCCTTCCTTGAGGATAGGTCTCACAATGAGTTTCACAATGTGGTTTTGTGCCCAAGGAACCCCTCCAGTCAGGGCGTGGCCTAAAGTACCATGCTGGTGCCTCCTACACTGAATGTTGCACAGAATGGGAACCACAAGTTTTCTGGCCATGGGGAAGATGGAGTTCTAATTTCTGCAACACTTTCACTCCTGGACTGTGATTGGATTTAAGGTCTAGGTTCTGAAGCCTGAAAACTGAGGTTGGGAAGAGATGAAGCCCTAAGGCCATGGTGTGTCCGATGTGCTCAGTGTTTGGCCAGCTGTTGAGTGTGGGTTGGGAGTGCAGGCTCAGGCTGTGGCAGACAGGGAATAAGTGCCCAGGCTAGACTGTATCATTGGGGTGCAGTCGAGTTTCGTGCAGGATGGTACTCATTTGTGGTTACTGGGTAGCCCCAGAGGGCAACGTTTTTCTTCTGGAGGGAAGACACAGTGCCACATAGTGGTTCCAGAATTCCCAAACTGGAAGGCTTGTGGGCCAGGAGTGTGAGGAAAAAATTCTGAGAACACAAGCCAGACTTAGATTTCGGGGTGAAGGGAAGGCAGCCACCTTCTGCAGAGATGATTCGAGATCCCGTATACCTGAAGACAGAGCTAGGATCACACGTTGGCTTTGGTCGGAGTTTCTGTCCATGACGGCCTCTTCATGAAGGGGAGGGTGTCACGAGGACATGGAGGTTGTCCGACGATGGGGATTGTGAGATGCTCCAAACCACAATGATTTCTTCGGTGGGACAGTCGAGACCTGTTGGATGGCTCCAGGACATCCCATAAGGAAGTTATCCAGAGCAGGGTTCTAAGGATGGATGCCTGGGCAGCCTGCCTCCCATTCCAGGTGTCTCATAGAGCCAAGGCAAGTTCGATCTGCTGGATCTAGGGGAGCAACCGTGGCGGGTGTTTTGAAATGGGTGAGTTGAGGATGGGTCATAATGTGCATTTGTGTCCATGTAGACCTTGGAATGGGGTGCTTGATCCGGGGCCTTGAGGGATGTTCATAACCGGAGGTTTTGATGGAGCTCTAAAGAGTATGTTTCCTATGTAGAGAAGAGAATTGTTTTGATGAGTGCCTAAGGAATCTCCCATATGCTGGTATTGGAAACCAGGCCTCTGAGGAGAGATGACTGGAATCAAAAGCAATGGACCTGATTAGGGCCTAAGTGCCCTTCCAGTTCAATCTTATTCTATGGGGATATCTGTCTCTGGGTCTGAGTGGAGTTGGTTTCCTAACTTGTGAAAGATCATCCCTGTTTGTCCTGGGCAGCCAACACAATTCAGATGGCGTGGGGGAGTTTGGAGGATTCTCCTAATCTATAGGGTTGTGGCCAATGGAAATGGCAGAATTCCCCTGAAGAGGGAAGCCACAGTCCTGAGGTGTGGCTCCAGGGGCCCCAGCTTGGATGGTGTGTGGGCCAGCACTGTGGGGACAGAAGTCTGAAAACACAAACTCAGCTTAGGTTTGGGGATGTATGTATGAAGGCTCGATCTACAGACCGTGAGAATTTTCCGGGCTATGAAAAAAGGGCGAGTATGTGGCGCTTGCTCAGGGTTTTGTCTCTGGATTTTGTGTTAATGGTTGCCGTGGAATGTCGGGGTGTCCTCAAGGGCCATGGACAATTCTTTCTCTGGTGATTTGGCCTGATCCCAAGTGTTTGGGATCATTCTGTGGATGGGAAGAGTCCTTTCTGTATTTTTTTTTTTTTACCTCAGGTGTCCCACCAAAGAGGGATTCCAGAGTAGAGCCCTGAGTAGGGGTGACTAGACATCTCGAACTCTGGTTGAGATTGGGGGACGAGGGGATTGGCAAGCCCCATATGTGGGCTGTTGTTCCAGTCACTAAGAGGCTTTACATGAGGATAGGGCTCACGCTGAGGGTCACAATGTGTGTTTGTGCACATTGTGGCCCTCAGGGATAGGTGGGGCCTCATAGTCCATGGTGCTTTCTCCTACACTGAACATTGGACAACATGCCAACCACTAGGTTTCTTGCCAAGGCGAAGGAGAAGTTCTGATTCTTGCATCACGTTCACTCCTGAGCAGTGAGTGGAGATAAGGTCTAGGTTCTGAAGGTGAAAACTGAGGTTGGGTAGAGATGATGGCCTAAAGCCATTGTGGGTGTGATATGCTCTGTGTATGGCCAGCTGTCTGGGTGTTGGCCTGGAGGTCTACCCTCAGGCTGTGTCAGACAGGGCTTTAGTGCACAGGCTAGACTGTATAATTGGGGTATGGTCGAGTGGCATGCAGGTTGTTACTCATTTGGCGTTTCTGGTTAGCCCTATAGGGCAACATTTTTCTTCTGGAGGGCAGGCAGAGTGCTGCATTGTGTCTCCAGAATTGCCAAACTGGAGAGGTGTGGCCAGGATTGTGAGGAAGTAAGTCTGAAAACACAAGCTAGCAATAGTTTTGGGGCAAAGAGCATGGCAGGCCCACTCTGCAGAGGCAGAATCGAGATCTACAGGTGAGGTCAGGGCGATTATCAGATGTTGCCTCACGCTGGAGTTTGTGTCCATGACGGCCCCTTAATGAAGGGGGTGGGGGCGTCATGAGTCCAGGGAGGTTTCCCTACGCTGGGAGTTGTGAGCTGCTCCAAACATAAAGTTTCCTTCTTCAGGACAGTCGAGTACTATTGGATGGTTCCAGGATGCCTCATACAGAAAAACTCGAGAGCAGGGACCTAAGCATCGATGCCGAGAAACGCCAACTCACCTTCCCATTGCCTGGTCGAGACAAGGAACGCTCAATCTGCGGGCTCTTCGGTGAGCTACCCAGAAGGCTGAATTTAAATGGACTCTGCTGAGGATGAGTCATAATGTGGGTTGGTGGCCATGGAGACCTTGGAATGTGGCAGTAGCTAAGGGACTCTGCAGGATTCTCCAACCCGAAGGGCTTGACACAACTCCAACAAGGAAGCTTCCCATGTGGAGATGAGAGGTCTTCTGTCTGGTGCCTCAGGAAAGCCCCGTATGCTGGTCTTCGAACCCAGGCCTCTGAGGAGTGATACCTGGACACCAAAGCAAGAGTTCATAATAGGGCCTAGGGGCCTGACTGGTTCAATCTTCTGTCTCTGCGGATATCTGTCTGTGTGTCTGCATGGAGGTAGTAGTTGCTCAGCTTGTGTCATAATGCCCCTATTTGTCCAGTGCGGCTTGCGGTAGTGGGATGTCCTTGGGGACCTTGAGGTTTCTACTATTTTGTAGAGTTGTGGCCAATGGAATGGGCAGTTTCTTAGGAGAGAGCAGGCACAGTTCTGTGGTGTGGCTCCAGAGACCCCAGCCTGGAGGCTGTGTGGGCCATGGCTGTGTAGACAGACAAAAAAAAACACTATCTCAGCTCAGGTTTGGGGCCGAGGTTATGGCAGGCCTGATCTACAGTCCATGAGGGGAGCTCCTCTGGATATGAAAGAAGGGTGAGAGGGAGGCAGTCGCTCAGGCTTTTGTCTCTGGATGTTTTGTCCACAATGGCCGTTTAATGGAGGAGTTGCCTCATGGGTCGTAGAAGTCTCCCTCTCTGGTAGTTTGTCCAGCCCCCAAGAGTTTGGGGTCATTCTGTGGGAAGGGAAGTGTCCTGTTTTCTGCTTCATGTGTCCCCCCAGTAGTGGGATTCTAGAGCATAGCAGTGGGTACTGACAACTGGAATACTCGCCCTCTGGTTAAGCCTGGGGGCCTATGGATATGACAAGCCCCATATGCAAGATCTTGGTCCAGCCACTGAGAGGCGTTACTTTAATACGGGACTCACGCTGCAGGTCACAATGCATGTCTGTGCCCTAGGCGGCCCTCAAGCACTGGCGTGGCCTTTCGGACAATGCAGGTTTTCCCACATTGAACGTTGGACAACATGCCAACCACAAGGTTTCTGGCCATGGGGAAGGAGGAATTCTAATTTCTGCATCACGTTCACCCCTGGGCAGTGATTGGAGATAAGGTCTAGGTTCTGAAGCCTGAAAACCGAGGTTGGGAAGAGATGACGACCTACAGCCATAGCGGGTCCTATGTGTCCAGGTTGGGGCCAGCTGTCTGGGTGTCGTTTGGGATGTCTTGTCTCAGGCTGTGCCAGACAGGGCATTAGTATACAGGGTGGGCTGTATAATTGCTTTACAATCGAGTGGCATGCATTAGAAAATCATTTGGGGTTTCTTATTAGCAGTATAGGGCAAAGTTTTTCTTCTGGAGGGCAGGCAGAGTGATGCATTGTGGCTTCGGAATTCCCAAAGTGGAGGGCTTGTGGGCCAGGAGAGTGAGGATGGAAGTCTGAGAACACAAGCTAGGCATAGGTTTCTGGGCAAGGATATGGCAGGCAACTCTGCAGAGCTGAATTGAGATCTCATGCGTCTGAAGTCTGGTCGAGTTTCAGACTTTGGCTCAGGTTTGAGTTTCTGTCCATGTTGGCCCCTTCAGGAAGGGGGGGCATTATGAGGCCATGGGGGTTCTCCCACTATTGGAGTTGTGAGATGCTCCAAACTGCAAGGATTCCTTCTGTGGGACAATTAAGATTTGTTGGATGGCTCCAGGACGTCTTATAAGGTATTTTTCCTGAACAGGGTTCTAAGTATGGATGCCTGGGCAGCCAGCCTCACATTCCAATTGTATCCTAGCAACAAGAAACGTTTGATCTGCTGGCTTGGGGTAGCAACAGAGGGGGCTGAGTTGAAATGGACTTTCCTGAGGATGGTCTTAATGTTGGTTTGAGTCCATGGAGACCTTGGTATGGGGCAGTGGCACCAGGGCCCTGAAGGATTCTCCTAACCAGAGGTTATGACAAAGCTCCAATGAGCAAGTTTTCCATGGGGAGACGAGATTTGTTCTTATTGGTGCCTCAGGAAACCACCATATGCTGGTATTGGAAACGAGGCCTCTGAGGAGAGATGCCTGGAAACCAAAGCAATGGATCTGATTAGGGCCTAGGGGCCTGTCCGGTTCAATATTCTTTCCTGGGGACATCTGTTGTCTGAGTGGAGGTAGTTGCTCAGCTGGTTTGAGATCACCCCTGTTTGTCCTGGGCGGCCTACACTATTGGGATGGCCTCGGTGACTTTGGAGGTTTTTCCTAATTTGCAAGGTTGTGGCCAATGGAATGGGAAGAATTCCCTTGAAAGGGAAGCACAGTCCTGAGGTGTGGCTCCAGGGACCCAAGTGTGGAGCATGTGTGGTCCAGGGCTATTTGGACAAAAGTCTGAAAACACAAACTCCACTTAGGTTGGGGGATGTAGGTATGGCCGGCCCGATCTATAGATCGTGAGGAGACCTCTTCGGGATATGAACAAAGGGCGAATGTGAGGTGTTTCTCATGCTTTTTTTTTTTTTTTCTGGAAATGTGTCACCAATTGCCATGGAATGTCGGGGTGTCCTCATGGGCCATCGATGAGGCTCCCTTTCTGGGGATTTAACCCGATGCTAAAAGTTTGGGGTCATTCTGTGGGAAGGGAGGAGGCCTTTCTGTTTTTTTTGTTTCCTTTTTTTTTTTTTTTTTACCTCTGGTGGACCACCAAAAGAGGGATTCCAGAGCAGTGTCGTGGTGGGGGCAACTGGACAACCAGACCTCTGGTTAACATTGGGACCTAAGAACATGGCAAGCCCCATATGTGGGCTCTTGGTCCAGACACTGAGAGGCCTTCCTTGAGGATAGGTCTCACACTGAGTTTCACAATGTGGTTTTGTGCCCAAGGAGCCCCTCCAGTCAGGGCGTGGCCTAAAGTACCATGCTGGTGCCTCCTACACTGAACGTTGCACAGAATGGGAACCACAAGTTTTCTGGCCATGGGGAAGATGGAGTTCTAATTTCTGCAACACTTTCACTCCTGGACTGTGATTGGATTTAAGGTCTAGGTTCTGAAGCCTGAAAACTGAGGTTGGGAAGAGATGAAGCCCTAAGGCCATGGTGTGTCCGATGTGCTCAGTGTTTGGCCAGCTGTTGAGTGTGGGTTGGGAGGTGCAGGCTCAGGCTGTGGCAGACAGGGAATAAGTGCCCAGGCTAGACTGTATCATTGGGGTGCAGTCGAGTTTCGTGCAGGATGGTACTCATTTGTGGTTACTGGGTAGCCCCAGAGGGCAACGTTTTTCTTCTGGAGGGAAGACACAGTGCCACATAGTGGTTCCAGAATTCCCAAACTGGAAGGCTTGTGGGCCAGGAGTGTGAGGAAAAAATTCTGAGAACACAAGCCAGACTTAGATTTCGGGGTGAAGGGAAGGCAGGCACCCTCTGCAGAGATGATTCGAGATCCCGTATACCTGAAGACAGAGCTAGGATCAGACGTTGGCTTTGGTCGGAGTTTCTGTCCGTGACGGCCTCTTCATGAAGGGGAGGGTGTCACGAGGACATGGAGGTTGTCCGACGATGGGAATTGTGAGATGCTCCAAACCACAATGATTTCTTCGGTGGGACAGTCGAGACCTGTTGGATGGCTCCAGGACATCCCATAAGGAAGTTATCCAGAGCAGGGTTCTAAGGATGGATGCCTGGGCAGCCTGCCTCCCATTCCAGGTGTCCCATGGAGCCAAGGCAAGTTCGATCTGCTGGATCTAGGGGAGCAACCGAGGCGGGTGTGTTGAAATGGGTGAGTTGAGGATGGGTCATAATGTGCATTTGTGTCCATGTAGACCTTGGAATGGGGTGCTTGATCCGGGGCCTTGAGGGATGTTCATAACCGGAGGTTTTGATGGATCTCTAAAGAGTATGTTTCCTATGTAGAGAAGAGAATTGTTTTGATGAGTGCCTAAGGAATCTCCCATATGCTGGTATTGGAAACCAGGCCTCTGAGGAGAGATGACTGGAATCAAAAGCAATGGATCTTATTAGGGCCTAAGTGCCCTTCCAGTTCAATCTTATTCTATGGGGATATCTGTCTCTGGGTCTGAGTGGAGTTGGTTTCCTAACTTGTTAAAGATCATCCCTGTGAGTCCTGGGCAGCCAACACAATTCGGATGGCCTGGGGGAGTTTGGAGGATTCTCCTAATCTATAGGGTTGTGGCCAATGGAAATGGCAGAATTCCCCCGGAGAGGGAAACCACAGTCCTGAGGTGTGGCTCCAGGGGCCCCAGCTTGGATGGTGTGTGGGCCAGGACTGTGGGGACAGAAGTCTGAAAACACAAACTCAGCTTAGGTTTGGGGATGTATGTATGAAGGCTCGATCTACAGACCGTGAGAATTTTCCGGGCTATGAACAAAGGGCGAGTATGTGGCGCTTGCTCAGGGTTTTGTCTCTGGATTTTGTGTCAATGGTGGCCGTGGAATGTCGGGGTGTCCTCAAGGGCCATGGACAATTCTTTCTCTGGTGATTTGGCCTGATCCCAAGTGGTTGGGATCATTCTGTGGATGGGAAGAGTCCTTTCTGTATTTTTTTTTTTACCTCAAGTGGTCCACCAAAGAGGGATTCCCGAGTAGAGCCCTGAGCAGGGGTGACTAGACATCTCGAACTCTGGTTGAGATTGGGGGACTAGGGGCTTGGCAAGCCCCATATGGGGGCTGTTGTTGCAGTCACTAAGAGGCTTTATATGAGGATAGGGCTCACGCTGAGGGTCACAATGTGTGTTTGTGCACATTGTGGCCCTCAGGGATAGGTGGGGCCTCATAGTCCATGCTGCTCTCTCCTACAATGAACATTGGACAACATGCCAACCACTAGGTTTCTTGCCAAGGCGAAGGAGAAGTTCTGATTCTTGCATCACGTTCACTCCTGAGCAGTGAGTGGAGATAAGTTCTATGTTCTGAAGGTGAAAACTGAGGTTGGGTAGAGATGATGGCCTAAAGCCATTGTGGGTGTGATATGCTCTGTGTACGGCCAGATGTCTGGGTGTTGGACTGGAGGTCTGCCCTCAGGCTGTGTCAGACAGGGCTTTAGTGCACAGGCTAGACTGTATAATTGGGGTATGGTCGAGTGGCATGCAGGTTGTTACTCATTTGGCGTTTCTGGTTAGCCCTATAGGACAACATTTTTCTTCTGGGGGGCAGGCAGAGTGCTGCATTGTGTCTCCAGAATTGCCAAACTGGAGGGGTGTGGCCAGGATTGTGAGGAAGGAAGTCTGAAAACACAAGCTAGCACGAGTTTTGGGGCCAAGAGCATGGCAGGCCCACTCTGCAAGCCTGAATCGAGATCTCCTGCAGGTGAGGTCATGGCGATTATCAGATGTTGCCTCAAGCTGGAGTTTGTGTCCATGACGGCCCCTTCCTGAAGGGGGTGGGGGCGTCATGAGTCCAGGGAGGTTTCCCTAAGCTGGGAGTTGTGAGCTGCTCCAAACTTCAAAGTTTCCTTCTTCAGGACAGTCGAGTACTATTGGATGGTTCCAGGATGCCCCATACAGAAAGACTCGAGAGCAGGGGCCTAAGCATGGATGCCGAGAAACGCCAACTCACTTCCCATTGCCTGGTCGAGACAAGGCACGCTCAATCTGCGGGCTCTTGGGTGAGCTACCCAGAAGGCTGAGTTTAAATGGACTCTGCCGAGGAAGAGTCATAATGTGGGTTGGTGGCCATGGAGACCTTGGAATGTGGCAGTAGTTAAGGGACTCTGCAGCATTCTCCAACCCGAAGGGCTTGACACAACTCCAACAAGGAAGCTTTCCATGTGGAGATGAGAGGTCTTCTGTCTGGTGCCTCAGGAAAGCCCCGTATGCTGGTCTTCGAACCCATGCCTCTGAGGAGTGATACCTGGACATCAAAGCAAGAGTTCATAATAGGGCCTAGGGGCCTGTCTGGTTCAATCTTCTGTCTCTGCGGATATCTGTCTGTGTGTCTGCATGGAGGTAGTAGTTGCTCAGCTTGTGTCATAATGCCCCTATTTGTCCAGTGCGGCTTGCGGTAGTGGGATGTCCTTGGGGACATTGAGGTTTCTACTATTTTGTAGAGTTGTGGCCAATGGAATGGGCAGTTTCTTAGGAGAGAGCAGGCACAGTTCTGTGGTGTGGCTCCAGAGACCCCAGCCTGGAGGCTGTGTGGGCCATGGCTGTGCAGACAGACATCCAAAAACCCTAACTCAGCTCAGGTTTGGGGCCGAGGTTATGGCAGGCCTGATCTACAGTCCATGAGGGGAGCTCCTCTGGATATGAAAGAAGGGTGAGAGGGCGGCAGTCGCTCAGGCTTTTGTCTCTGGATGTTTTGTCCACAATGGCCGTTTAATGTAGGAGTTGCCTCATGGGTCGTTGAAGTCTCCCTCTCTGGTAGTTTGTCCAGCCCCCAAGAGTTTGGGGTCATTCTGTGGGAAGGGTAGTGTCCTGTTTTCTGCGTCATGTGCCCCCCCATTAGAGGGATTCTAGAGCATAGCAGTGGGTACTGACAACTGGAATACTCGCCCTCTGGTTAAGCCTGTGGGCCTATGGATATGACAAGCCCCATATGCAGGATCTTGGTCCAGCCACTGAGAGGCGTTACTTTAATACGGGACTCACGCTGCAGGTCACAATGCATGTCTGTGCCCTAGGCGGCCCTCAAGCACTGGCGTGGCCTTTCGGACAATGCAGGTTTTCCCACAATGAACGTTGGACAACATGCCAACCACAAGGTTTCTGGCCATGGGGAAGGAGGAATTCTAATTTCTGCATCACGTTCACCCCTGGGCAGTGATTGGAGATAAGGTCTAGGTTCTGAAGCCTGAAAACCGATGTTGGGAAGAGATGACGACCTGCACCCATAATGGGTCCTATGTGTCCAGGTTGGGGCCAGCTGTCTGGGTGTCGTTTGGGATGACTTGTCTCAGGCTGTGCCAGACAGGGCATTAGTATACAGGGTGGGCTGTATAATTGCTTTACAATCGAGTGGCATGCATTAGAAAATCATTTGGGGTTTCTTATTAGCAGCATAGGGCAAAGTTTTTCTTCTGGAGGGCAGGCAGAGTGCTGCATTGTGGCTTCGGAATTCCCAAACTGGAGGGCTTGTGGGCCAGGAGAGTGAGGACGGAAGTCTGATAACACAAGCTAGGCTTAGGTTTCGGGGCAAGGACATGGCAGGCACACTCTGCAGAGCTGAATTGAGATCTCATGCGTCTGAAGTCAGGTCGAGGTTCAGACTTTGGCTCAGGTTTGAGTTTCTGTCCATGTTGTCCCCTTCAGGTAGGGGGGGCATTAGGAGGCCATGGGGGTTTTCCCACTATTGGAGTTGTGAGATGCTCCAAACCGCAAGGATTCCTTCTGTGGGACAATTAAGATTTGTTGGATGGCTCCAGGACGTCTTATAAGGTATTTTTCCAGAACAGGGTTCTAAGTATGGATGCCTGGGCAGCCAGCCTCACATTCCAATTGTCTCCTAGCAACAAGAAACGTTTGATCTGCTGGCTTGGGGTAGCAACAGAGGGGGCTGAGTTGAAATGGACTTTCCTGAGGATGGTCTTAATGTTGGTTTGAGTCCATGGAGACCTTGGTATGGGGCAGTGGCACCAGGGCCCTGAAGGATTCTCCTAACCAGAGGTTATGACAAAGCTCCAATGAGCAAGTTTTCCATGGGGAGACGAGATATGTTCTTATTGGTGCCTCAGGAAACCACCATATGCTGGTATTTGAAACGAGGCCTCTGAGGAGAGATGCCTGGAAACCAAAGCATTGGATCTGATTAGGGCCTTGGGGCCTGTCCGGTTCAATATTCTTCTCTGGGGACATCTGTTGTCTGAGTGGAGGTAGTTGCTCAGCTGGTTTGAGATCACCCCTGTTTGTCCTGGGCGGCCTACACTATTGGGATGGCCTCGGTGACTTTGGAGGTTTTTCCTAATTTGCAAGGTTGTGGCCAATGGAATGGGAAGAATTCCCTTGAAAGGGAAGCACAGTCCTGAGGTGTGGCTCCAGGGACCCAAGTGTGGAGCGTGTGTGGTCCAGGGCTATTTGGACAAAAGTCTGAAAACACAAACTCCACTTAGGTTGGGGGATGTAGGTATGGCCGGACCGATCTATAGACTGTGAGGAGACCTCTTCGGGATATGAACAAAGGGCGAATGTGAGGTGTTGCTCAGGTTTTTTTTTTTTTTTTTCTGGAAATGTGTCACCGATTGCCATGGAATGTCGGGGTGTCCTCATGGGCCATCGATGATGCTCCCTTTCTGGGGATTTGACCCGATGCTAAAAGTTTGGGGTCATTCTGTGGGAAGGGAGGAGGCCTTTCTGTTTTTTTTGTTTCCTTTTTTTTTTTTTTTTACCTCAGGTGGACCACCAAAAGAGGGATTCCTGAGCAGTGTCGTGGGTGGGGGCAACTGGACAACCAGACCTCTGGTTAACATTGGGACCTAAGAACATGGCAAGCCCCATATGTGGGCTCTTGGTCCAGACACTGAGAGGCCTTCCTTGAGGATAGGTCTCACACTGAGTTTCACAATGTGGTTTTGTGCCCAAGGATCCCCTCCAGTCAGGGCGTGGCCTAAAGTACCATGCTGGTGCCTCCTACACTGAAAGTTGCACAGTATGGGAACCACAAGTTTTCTGGCCATGGGGAAGATGGAGTTCTAATTTCTGCAACACTTTCACTCCTGGACTGTGATTGGATTTAAGGTCTAGGTTCTGAAGCCTGAAAACTGAGCTTGGGAAGAGATGAAGCCCTAAGGCCATGGTGTGTCTGATGTGCTCAGTGTTCGGCCAGCTGTTGAGTGTGGGTTGGGAGTGCAGGCTCAGGCTGTGGCAAACAGGGTATAAGTGCCCATGCTAGACTGTATCATTGGGGTGCAGTCGAGTTTCGTGCAGGATGGTACTCATTTGTGGTTAATGGGTAGCCCCAGAGGGCAACGTTTTTCTTCTGGAGGGAAGACATAGTGCCACATAGTGGTTCCAGATTCCCAAACTGGAAGGCTTGTGGTCCAGGAGTGTGAGGAAAAAATTCTGAGAACACTAGCCAGACTTAGATTTCGGGGTGAAGGGAAGGCAAGCACCCTCTGCAGAGATGATTCGAGATCCCGTATACCTGAAGACAGAGCTAGGATCAGACGTTGGCTTAGGTCGGAGTTTCTGTCCGTGACGGCCCATTCATGAAGGGGAGGGTGTCACGAGGACATGGAGGTTGTCCGACGATGGGAATTGTGAGATGCTCCAAACCACAATGATTTCTTCGGTGGGACAGTCGAGACCTGTTGGATGGCTCCAGCACATCCCATAAGGAAGTTATCCAGAGCAGGGTTCTAAGGATGGATGCCTGGGCAGCCTGCCTCCCATTCCAGGTGTCCCATAGAGCCAAGGCAAGTTCGATCTGCTGGATCTAGGGGAGCAACCGAGGCGGGTGTGTTGAAATGGGTGAGTTGAGGATGGGTCATAATGTGCATTTGTGTCCATGTAGACCTTGGAATGGGGTGCTTGATCCGGGGCCTTGAGGGATGTTCATAACCGGAGGTTTTGATGGAGCTCTAAAGAGTATGTTTCCTATGTAGAGAAGAGAATTGTTTTGATGAGTGCCTAAGGAATCTCCCATATGCTGGTATTGGAAACCAGGCCTCTGAGGAGAGATGACTGGAATCAAAAGCAATGGATCTTATTAGGGCCTAAGTGCCCTTCCAGTTCAATCTTATTCTATGGGGATATCTGTCTCTGGGTCTGAGTGGAGTTGGTTTCCTAACTTGTGAAAGATCATCCCTGTTTGTCCTGGGCAGCCAACACAATTCGGATGGCCTGGGGGAGTTTGGAGGATTCTCCTAATCTATAGGGTTGTGGCCAATGGAAATGGCAGAATTCCCCCGGAGAGGGAAACCACAGTCCTGAGGTGTGGCTCCAGGGGCCCCAGCTTGGATGGTGTGTGGGCCAGGACTGTGGGGACAGAAGTCTGAAAACACAAACTCAGCTTAGGTTTGGGGATGTATGTATGAAGGCTCGATCTACAGACCGTGAGAATTTTCCGGGCTATGAACAAAGGGCGAGTATGTGGCGCTTGCTCAGGGTTTTGTCTCTGGATTTTGTGTCAAAGTTGGCCGTGGAATGTAGGGGTGTCCTCAAGGGCCATGGACAATTCTTTCTCTGGTGATTTGGCCTGATCCCAAGTGGTTGGGATCATTCTGTGGATTGGAAGAGTCCTTTCTGTATTTTTTTTTTTTTACCTCAGGTGTCCCACCAAAGAGGGATTCCAGAGTAGAGCCCTGAGTAGGGGTGACTAGACATCTCGAACTCTGGTTGAGATTGGGGGACTAGGGGCTTGGCAAGCCCCATATGTGGGCTGTTGTTCCAGTCACTAAGAGGCTTTACATGAGGATAGGGCTCACGCTGAGGGTCACAATGTGTGTTTGTGCACATTGTGGCCCTCAGGGATAGGTGGGACCTCATAGTCCATGCTGCTTTCTCCTACAATGAACATTGGACAACATGCCAACCACTAGGTTTCTTGCCAAGGCGAAGGAGAAGTTCTGATTCTTGCATCACGTTCACTCCTGAGCAGTGAGTGGAGATAAGGTCTAGGTTCTGAAGGTGAAAACTGAGGTTGGGTAGAGATGATGGCCTAAAGCCATTGTGGGTGTGATATGCTCTGTGTACGGCCAGCTGTCTGGGTGTTGGACTGGAGGTCTGCCCTCAGGCTGTGTCAGACAGGGCTTTAGTGCACAGGCTAGACTGTATAATTGGGGTATGGTCGAGTGGCATGCAGGTTGTTACTCATTTGGCGTTTCTGGTTAGCCCTATAGGGCAACATTTTTCTTCTGGAGGGCAGGCAGAGTGCTGCATTGTGTCTCCAGAATTGCCAAACTGGAGGGGTGTGGCCAGGATTGTGAGGAAGGAAGTCTGAAAACACAAGCTAGCACGAGTTTTGGGGAAAAGAGCATGGCAGGCCCACTCTGCAGAGGCAGAATCGAGATCTCCTGCAGGTGAGGTCAGGGCGATTATCAGATGTTGCCTCAAGCTGGAGTTTGTGTCCATGACGGCCCCTTAATGAAGGGGGTGGGGGCGTCATGAGTCCAGGGAGGTTTCCCTACGCTGGGAGTTGTGAGCTGCTCCAAACTTCAAAGTTTTCTTCTTCAGGACAGTCGAGTACTATTGGATGGTTCCAGGATGCCCCATATCTAAAGACTCGAGAGCAGGGCCCTAAGCATGGATGCCGAGAAACGCCAACTCACCTTCCCATTGCCTGGTCGAGAGAAGGAACGCTCAATCTGCGGGCTCTTGGGTGAGCTACCCAGAAGGCTGAATTTAAATGGACTCTGCTGAGGATGAGTCATAATGTGGGTTGGTGGCCATGGAGACCTTGGAATGTGGCAGTAGTTAAGGGACTCTGCAGGATTCTCCAACCCGAAGGGATTGACACAACTCCAACAGGAAGCTTCCCATGTGGAGATGAGAGGTCTTCTGTCTGGTGCCTCAGGAAAGCCCCGTATGCAGGTCTTCGAACCCAGGCATCTGAGAAGTGATACCTGGACACCAAAGCAAGAGTTCATAATAGGGCCTAGGGGCCTGTCTGGTTCAATCTTCTGTCTCTGCGGATATCTGTCTGTGTGTCTGCATGGAGGTAGTAGTTGCTCAGCTTGTGTCATAATGCCCCTATTTGTCCAGTGCGGCTTGCGGTAGTGGGATGTCCTTGGGGACCTTGAGGTTTCTACTATTTTGTAGAGTGGCCAATGGAATGGGCAGTTTCTTAGGAGAGAGCAGGCACAGTTCTGTCGTGTGGCTCCAGAGACCCCAGCCTGGAGGCTGTGTGGGCCATGGCTGTGTAGACAGACAAACAAAAACCCTAACTCAGCTCAGGTTTGGGGCCGAGGTTACGGCAGGCCTGATCTACAGTCCATGAGGGGAGCTCCTCTGGATATGAAAGAAGGGTGAGAGGGAGGCAGTCGCTCAGGCTTTTGTCTCTGGATGTTTTGTCCACAATGGCCGTTGAATGTAGGAGTTGCCTCATGGGTCGTAGAAGTCTCCCTCTCTGGTAGTTTGTCCAGCCCCCAAGAGTTTGGGGTCATTCTGTGGGAAGGGAAGTGTCCTGTTTTCTGCTTCATGTGTCCCCCCAGTAGTGGGATTCTAGAGCATAGCAGTGGGTACTGACAACTGGAATACTCGCCCTCTGGTTAAGCCTGGGGGCCTATGGATATGACAAGCCCCATATGCAAGATCTTGGTCCAGCCACTGAGAGGCGTTACTTTAATACGGGACTCACGCTGCAGGTCACAATGCATGTCTGTGCCCTAGGCGGCCCTCAAGTATTGGCGTGGCCTTTCGGACAATGCAGGTTTTCCCACATTGAACGTTGGACAACATGCCAACCACAAGGTTTCTGGCCATGGGGAAGGAGGAATTCTAATTTCTGCATCACGTTCACCCCTGGGCAGTGATTGGAGATAAGGTCTAGGTTCTGAAGCCTGAAAACCGAAGTTGGGAAGAGATGACGACCTGCACCCATAATGGGTCCTATGTGTCCAGGTTGGGGCCAGCTGTCTGGGTGTCGTTTGGGATGCCTTGTCTCAGGCTGTGCCAGACAGGGCATTAGTATACAGGGTGGGCTGTATAATTGCTTTACAATCGAGTGGCATGCATTAGAAAATCATTTGGGGTTTCTTATTAGCAGCATAGTGCAAAGTTTTTCTTCTGGAGGGCAGGCAGAGTGCTGCATTGTGGCTTCGGAATTCCCAAACTGGAGGGCTTGTGGGCCAGGAGAGTGAGGACGGAAGTCTGAGAACACAAGCTAGGCTTAGGTTTCCGGGCAAGGACATGGCAGGCACACTCTGCAGAGCTGAATTGAGATCTCATGCGTCTGAAGTCAGGTCGAGGTTCAGACTTTGGCTCAGGTTTGAGTTTCTGTCCATGTTGTCCCCTTCAGGAAGGGGGGGCATTAGGAGGCCATGGTGGTTTTCCCACTTTTGGAGTTGTGAGATGCTCCAAACCGCAAGGATTCCTTCTGTGGGACAATTAAGATTTGTTGGATGGCTCCAGGACGTCTTATAGGTATTTTTCCAGAACAGGGTTCTAAGTATGGATGCCTGGGCAGCCAGCCTCACATTCCACTTGTCTCCTAGCAACAAGAAAGGTTTGATCTGCTGGCTTGGGGTAGCAACAGAGTGGGCTGAGTTGAAATTGACTTTCCTGAGGATGGTCTTAATGTTGGTTTGAGTCCATGGAGACCTTGGTATGAGGCAGTGGTATCAAGGACCTGAAAGATTCTCCTAACCAGAGGTTATGACAAAGCTCCAATGAGCAAGTTTTCCATGGGGAGACGAGAATTGTTTTTATTGGTGCCTCAGGAAACCACCATATGCTGGTATTGGAAACCAGTCCTCTGAGGAGAGATGACTGGAATCAAAAGCAATGGATCTGATTAGGGCCTGAGTGCCCGTCCAGTTCCATCTTATTCTATGGGGATATCTGTCTCTGGGTCTGAGTGGAGGTGGTTTCCTAACTTGTCAAAGATCATCCCTGTTTGTCCTGGGCAGCCAACACAATTCGGATGGCCTGGGGGAGTTTGGAGGATTCTCCTAATCTATAGGGTTCTGGCCAATGGAAATGGCAGAATTCCCCTGGAGAGGGAAGCCACAGTCCTGAGGTGTGGCTCCAGGGGCCCCAGCTTGGATGGTGAGTGGGCCAGGATTGTGGGGTCAGAAGTCTGAAAACACAAACTCAGCTTAGGTTTGGGGATGTATGTATGAAGGCTCGATCTACAGACCGTGAGAATTTTCCGGGCTATGAACAAAGGGCGAGTATGTGGCGCTTGCTCAGGCTTTTGTCTCTGGATTTTGTGTCAATGGTGGCCGTGGAATGTCGGGGTGTCCTCAAGGGCCATGGACAATTCTTTCTCTGGTGATTTGGCCTGATCCCAAGTGGTTGGGATCATTCTGTGGATGGTTAGAGTCCTTTCTGTATTTTTTTTTTTTTTACCTCAGGTGTCCCACAAAAGAGGGATTCCCGTGTAGAGCCCTGAGTAGGGGTGACTAGACATCTCGAACTCTGGTTGAGATTGGGGGACTAGGGGCTTGGCAAGCCCCATATGGGGGCTGTTGTTGCAGTCACTAAGAGGTTTTACATGAGGATAGGGCTCACGCTGAGGGTCACAATGTGTGTTTGTGCACATTGTGGCCCTCAGGGATAGGTGGGGCTCATAGTCCATGCTGCTTTCTCCTACAATGAACATTGGACAACATGCCAACCACTAGGTTTCTTGCCATGTCGAGGGAGAAGTTCTGATTCTTGCATCACGTTCACTCCTGAGCAGTGAGTGGAGATAAGGTCTAGGTTCTGAAGGTGAAAACTGAGGTTGGGTAGAGATGATGGCCTAAAGCCATTGTGGGTGTGATATGCTCTGTGTACGGCCAGCTGTCTGGGTGTTGGACTGGAGGTCTGCCCTCAGGCTGTGTCAGACAGGGCTTTAGTGCACAGGCTAGACTGTATAATTGGGGTATGGTCGAGTGGCATGCAGGTTGTAACTCATTTGGCGTTTCTGGTTAGCCCTATAGGGCAACATTTTTCTTCTGGAGGGCAGGCAGAGTGCTGCATTGTGTCTCCAGAATTGCCAAACTGGAGGGGTGTGGCCAGGATTGTGAGGAAGGAAGTCTGAAAACACAAGCTAGCACGAGTTTTGGGGCCAAGAGCATGGCAGGCCCACTCTGCAAGGCTGAATCGAGATCTCCTGCAGGTGAGGTCAGGGCGATTATCAGATGTTGCCTCAAGCTGGAGTTTGTGTCCATGACGGCCCCTTCCTGAAGGGGGTGGGGGCGTCATGAGTCCAGGGAGGTTTCCCTACGCTGGGAGTTGTGAGCTGCTCCAAACTTCAAAGTTTCCTTCTTCAGGACAGTCGAGTACTATTGGATGGTTCCAGGATGCCCCATACAGAAAGACTCGAGAGCAGGGGCCTAAGCATGGATGCCGAGAAACTCCAACTCACCTTCCCATTGCCTGGTCGAGACAAGGCACGCTCAATCTGCGGGCTCTTCGGTGAGCTACCCAGAAGGCTGAGTTTAAATGGACTCTGCCGAGGATGAGTCATAATGTGGGTTGGTGGCCATGGAGACCTTGGAATGTGGCAGTAGTTAAGGGACTCTGCAAGATTCTCCAACCCGAAGGGCTTGACACAACTCCAACAAGGAAGCTTCCCATGTGGAGATGAGAGGTCTTCTGTCTGGTGCCTCAGGAAAGCCCCGTATGCTGGTCTTCGAACCCAGGCCTCTGAGGAGTGATACCTGGACACCAAAGCAAGAGTTCATAATAGGGCCTAGGGGCCTGTCTGGTTCAATCTTCTGTCTCTGCGTATATCTGTCTGTGTGTCTGCATGGAGGTAGTAGTTGCTCAGCTTGTGTCATAATGCCCCTATTTGTCCAGTGCGGTTTGCGGTAGTGGGATGTCCTTGGGGACCTTGAGGTTTCTACTATTTTGTAGAGTTGTGGCCAATGGAATGGGCAGTTTCTTAGGAGAGAGCAGGCACAGTTCTGTGGTGTGGCTCCAGAGACCCCAGCCTGGAGGCTGTGTGGGCCATGGCTGTGCAGACAGACATCCAAAAACCCTAACTCAGCTCAGGTTTGGGGCCGAGGTTATGGCAGGCCTGATCTACAGTCCATGAGGGGAGCTCCTCTGGATATGAAAGAAGGGTGAGAGGGAGGCAGTCGCTCAGGCTTTTGTCTCTGGATGTTTTGTCCACAATGGCCGTTTAATGGAGGAGTTGCCTCATGGGTCGTAGAAGTCTCCCTCTCTGGTAGTTTGTCCAGCCCCCAAGAGTTTGGGGTCATTCTGTGGGAAGGGAAGTGTCCTGTTTTCTGCTTCATGTGTCCCCCCAGTAGAGGGATTCTAGAGCATAGCAGTGGGTACTGACAACTGGAATACTCGCCCTCTGGTTAAGCCTGGGGGCCTATGGATATGACAAGCCCCATATGCAGGATCTTGGTCCAGCCACTGAGAGGCGTTACTTTAATACGGGACTCACGCTGCAGGTCACAATGCATGTCTGTGCCCTAGGCGGCCCTCAAGCACTGGCGTGGCCTTTCGGACAATGCAGGTTTTCCCACATTGAACGTTGGACAACATGCCAACCACAAGGTTTCTGGCCATGGGGAAGGAGGAATTCTAATTTCTGCATCACATTCACCCCTGGGCAGTGATTGGATATAAGGTCTAGGTTCTGAAGCCTGAGAACCGAGGTTGGGAAGAGATGACGACCTACAGCCATAGCGGGTCCTATGTGTCCAGGTTGGGGCCTGCTGTCTGGGTGTCGTTTGGGATGTCTTGTCTCAGGCTGTGCCAGACAGGGCATTAGTATACAGGGTGGGCTGTATAATTGCTTTACAATCGAGTGGCATGCATTAGAAAATCATTTGGGGTTTCTTATTAGCAGCATAGGGCAAAGTTTTTCTTCTGGAGGGCAGGCAGAGAGCTGCATTGTGGCTTTGGAATTCCCAAACTGGAGGGCTTGTGGGCCAGGGGAGTGAGGACGGAAGTCTGAGAACACAAGCTAGGCTTAGGTTTCGGGGCAAGGACATGGCAGGCACACTCTGCAGAGCTGAATTGAGATCTCATGCGTCTGAAGTCAGGTCGAGGTTCAGACTTTGGCTCAGGTTTGAGTTTCTGTCCATGTTGGCCCCTTCAGGAAGGGGGGGCATTAGGAGGCCATGGGGGTTTTCCCACTATTGGAGTTGTGAGATGCTCCAAACCGCAAGGATTCCTTCTGTGGGACAATTAAGTTTTGTTGGATGGCTCCAGGACGTCTTATAAGGTATTTTTCCAGAACAGGGTTCTAAGTATGGATGCCTGGGCAGCCAGCCTCACATTCCAATTGTATCCTAGCAACAAGAAACGTTTGATCTGCTGGCTTGGGGTAGCAACAGAGGGGGCTGAGTTGAAATGGACTTTCCTGAGGATGGTCTTAATGTTGGTTTGAGTCCATGGAGACCTTGGTATGGGGCAGTGGCACCAGGGCCCTGAAGGATTCTCCTAACCAGAGGTTATGACAAAGCTCCAATGAGCAAGTTTTCCATGGGGAGACGAGATTTGTTCTTATTGGTGCCTCAGGAAACCACCATATGCTGGTATTGGAAACGAGGCCTCTGAGGACAGATGCCTGGAAACAAAGCAATGGATCTGATTAGGGCCTAGGGGCCTTTCCGGTTCAATATTCTTCTCTGGGGACATCTGTTGTCTGAGTGGAGGTAGTTGCTCAGCTGGTTTGAGATCACCCCTGTTTGTCCTGGGTGGCCTACACTATTGGGATGGCCTCGGTGACTTTGGAGGTTTTTCCTAATTTGCAAGGTTGTGGCCAATGGAATGGGAAGAATTCCCTTGAAAGGGAAGCACAGTCTTGAGTGTGGCTCCAGGGACCCAAGTGTGGAGCGTGGTGGTCCAGGCCTGTGGGGACAGAAATCTGAAAACACAAACTCAGCTTAATTTGGGGATGTATGTATGATTGCTCGATCTACTACCGTGATAATTTTCCGGGCTATGAACAAAGGGCGAGTATGTGGCGCTTGCTCAGGCTTTTGTCTCTGGATTTTGTGTCAATGGCGGCCGTGGATTGTCGGGGTGTCCTCAAGGGCCATGGACAATTCTTTCTCTGGTGATTTGGCCTGATCCCAAGCGGTTGGGATCATTCTGTGGATGGGAAGAGTCCTTTCTGTATTTTTTTTTTTACCTCTAGTGTCCCACCAAAGAGGGATTCCTGAGTAGAGCCCTGAGTAGGGGTGACTAGACATCTCGAACTCTGGTTGAGATTGGGGGACTAGGGGCTTGGCAAGCCCCATAGGGGGCTCTTGTTGCAGTCACTAAGAGGCTTTACATGAGGATAGGTCTCACGCTGAGGGTCACAATGTGTGTTTGTGCACATTGTGGCTCTCAGGGATAGGTGGGGCCTCATAGTCCATCCTGCTTTCTCCTACAATGAACATTGGACAACATGCCAACCACTAGGTTTCTTGCCAAGGCGAAGGAGAAGTTCTGATTCTTGCATCACGTTCACTCCTGAGCAGTGAGTGGAGATAAGGTCTAGGTTCTGAAGGTGAAAACTGAGGTTGGGTAGAGATGATGGCCTAAAGCCATTGTGGGTGTGATATGCTCTGTGTACGGCCAGCTGTCTGGGTGTTGGACTGGAGGTCTGCCCTCAGGCTGTGTCAGACAGGGCTTTAGTGCACAGGCTAGACTGTATAATTGGGGTATGGTCGAGTGGCATGCAGGTTGTTACTCATTTGGCGTTTCCGGTTAGCCCTATAGGGCAACATTTTTCTTCTGGAGGGCAGGCAGAGTGCTGCATTGTGTCTCCAGAATTGCCAAACTGGAGGGGTGTGGCCAGGATTGTGAGGAAGGAAGTCTGAAAACACAAGCTAGCACGAGTTTTGGGGCCAAGAGCATGGTAGGCCCACTCTGCAGAGGCTGAATCGAGATCTCCTGCACGTGAGGTCCGGGCGATTATCAGATGTTGCCTCAAGCTGGAGTTTGTGTCCATGACGGCCCCTTCCTGAAGGGGGTGGGGGCGTCATGAGTCCAGGGAGGTTTCCCTACGCTGGGAGTTGTGAGCTGCTCCAAACTTCAAAGTTTCCTTCTTCAGGACAGTCGAGTATTATTGGATGGTTCCAGGATGCCCCATACAGAAAGACTCGAGAGCAGGGGCCTAAGCATGGATGCCGAGAAACTCCAACTCACCTTCCCATTGCCTGGTCGAGACAAGGCACGCTCAATCTGCGGGCTCTTCGGTGAGCTACCCAGAAGGCTGAGTTTAAATGGACTCTCCTGAGGATGAGTCATAATGTGGGTTGGTGGCCATGGAGACCTTGGAATGTGGCAGTAGTTAAGGGACTCTGCAGGATTCTCCAACCCGAAGGGCTTGACACAACTCCAACAAGGAAGCTTCCCATGTGGAGATGAGAGGTCTTCTGTCTGGTGCCTCAGGAAAGCCCCGTATGCTGGTCTTCGAACCCAGGCCTCTAAGGAGTGATACCTGGACACCAAAGCAAGAGTTCATAATAGGGCCTAGGGGCCTGTCTGGTTCAATCTTCTGTCTCTGCGGATATCTGTCTGTGTGTCTGCATGGAGGTAGTAGTTGCTCAGCTTGTGTCATAATGCCCCTATTTGTCCAGTGCGGCTTGCGGTAGTGGGATGTCCTTGGGGACCTTGAGGTTTCTACTATTTTGTAGAGTTTTGGCCAATGGAATGGGCAGTTTCTTAGGAGAGAGCAGGCACAGTTCTGTGGTGTGGCTCCAGAGACCCCAGCCTGGAGGCTGTGTGGGCCATGGCTGTGCAGACAGACATCCAAAAACCCTAACTCAGCTCAGGTTTGGGGCCGAGGTTACGGCAGGTCTGATCTACAGTCCATGAGGGGAGCTCCTCTGGATATGAAAGAAGGGTGAGAGGGAGGCAGTCGCTCAGGCTTTTGTCTCTGGATGTTTTGTCCACAATGGCCGTTTAATGTAGGAGTTGCCTCATGGGTCGTAGAAGTCTCCCTCTCTGGTAGTTTGTCCAGCCCCCAAGAGTTTGGGGTCATTCTGTGGGAAGGGAAGTGTCCTGTTTTCTGCTTCATGTGTCCCCCCAGTAGAGGGATTCAAGAGCATAGCAGTTGATACTGACAACTGGAATACTCGCCCTCTGGTTAAGCCTGGGGGCCTATGGATATGACAAGCCCCATATGCAGGATCTTGGTCCAGCCACTGCGAGGCGTTACTTTAATACGGGACTCACGCTGCAGGTCACAATGCATGTCTGTGCCCTAGGCGGCCCTCAAGCACTGGCGTGGCCTTTCGGACAATGCAGGTTTTCCCACATTGAACGTTGCACAACATGCCAACCACAAGGTTTCTGGCCATGGGGAAGGAGGAATTCTAATTTCTGCATCACGTTCACCCCTGGGCAGTGATTGGAGATAAGGTCTAGGTTCTGAAGCCTGAGAACCGAGGTTGGGAAGAGATGACGACCTACAGCCATAGCGGGTCCTATGTGTCCAGGTTGGGGCCTGCTGTCTGGGTGTCGTTTGGGATGTCTTGTCTCAGGCTGTGCCAGACAGGGCATTAGTATACAGGGTGGGCTGTATAATTGCTTTACAATCGAGTGGCATGCATTAGAAAATCATTTGGGGTTTCTTATTAGCAGCATAGGGCAAAGTTTTTCTTCTGGAGGGCAGGCAGAGAGCTGCATTGTGGCTTTGGAATTCCCAAACTGGAGGGCTTGTGGGCCAGGGGAGTGAGGACGGAAGTCTGAGAACACAAGCTAGGCTTAGGTTTCGGGGCAAGGACATGGCAGGCACACTCTGCAGAGCTGAATTGAGATCTCATGCGTCTGAAGTCAGGTCGAGGTTCAGACTTTGGCTCAGGTTTGAGTTTCTGTCCATGTTTGCCCCTTCAGGAAGTGGGGGTATTATGAGGCCATGGGGGTTTTCCCACTATTGGAGTTGTGAGATGCTCCAAACCGCAAGGATTCCTTCTGTGGGACAATTAAGATTTGTTGGATGGCTCCAGGACGTCTTATAAGGTATTTTTCCAGAACAGGGTTCTAAGTATGGATGCCTGGGCAGCCAGCCTCACATTCCAATTGTCTCCTAGCAACAAGAAACGTTTGATCTGCTGGCTTGGGGTAGCAACAGAGGGGGCTGAGTTGAAATGGACTTTCCTGAGGATGGTCTTAATGTTGGTTTGAGTCCATGGAGACCTTGGTATGGGGCAGTGGCACCAGGGCCCTGAAGGATTCTCCTAACCAGAGGTTATGACAAAGCTCCAATGATCAAGTTTTCCATGGGGAGACGAGATATGTTCTTATTGGTGCCTCAGGAAACCACCATATGCTGGTATTGGAAACGAGGCCTCTGAGGACAGATGCCTGGAAACCAAAGCAATGGATCTGATTAGGGCCTAGGGGCCTGTCCGGTTCAATATTCTTCTCTGGGGATATCTGTTGTCTGATTGGAGGTAGTTGCTCAGCTGGTTTGAGATCACCCCTGTTTGTCCTGGGCGGTCTACACTATTGGGATGGCCTCGGTGACTTTGAAGGTTTTTCCTAATTTGCAAGGTTGTGGCCAATGGAATGGGAAGAATACCCTTGAAAGGGAAGCACAGTCCTGAGGTGTGGCTCCAGGGACCCAAGTGTGGAGCGTGTGTGGTCCAGGGCTATTTGGACAAAAGTCTGAAAACACAAACTCCACTTAGGTTGTGGGATGTAGGTAAGGCCGGCCCGATCTATAGACCGTGAGGAGACCTCTTCGGGATATGAACAAAGGGCGAATTTGAGGTGCTTGCTCATGCTTTTTTTTTTTTTTCTGGAAATGTGTCACCGATTGCCATGGAATGTCGGGGTGTCCTCATGGGCCATCGATGAGGCTCCCTTTCTGGGGATTTGACCCGATCCTAAAAGTTTGGGGTCATTCTGTGGGAAGGGAGGAGGCCTTTCTCTTTTTTTTGTTTACTTTTTTTGTTTTCTTTTTTGTTTTTTATTTACCTCATGTGGACCACCAAAAGAGGGATTCCAGAGCAGAGTCGTGGGTGGGGGCAACTGGACAACCAGACCTCCGGTTAATATTGGGACCTAAGAACATGGCAAGCCCCATATGTGGGCTCTTGGTCCAGACACTGAGAGGCCTTCCTTGAGGATAGGTCTCACACTGAGTTTCACAATGTGGTTTTGTGCCCAAGGATCCTTTCATGTCAGGGCGTGGCCTAAAGTACCATGCTGGTGCCTCCTACACTGGCCGTTGCACAGTATGGGAACCACAAGTTTTCTGGCCATGGGGAAGATGGAGTTCTAATTTCTGCAACACTTTCACTCCTGGACTGTGATTGGATTTAAGGTCTAGGTTCTGAAGTCTGAAAACTGAGCTTGGGAAGAGATGAAGCCCTAAGGCCATGGTGTGTCCGATGTGCTCAGTGTTCGGCCAGCTGTTGAGTGTGGGTTGGGAGGCGCAGGCTCAGGCTGAGGCAGACAGGGAATAAGTGCCCAGGCTAGACTGTATCATTGGGGTGCAGTCGAGTTTCGTGCAGGATGGTACTCATTTGTGGTTACTGGGTAGCCCCAGAGGGCAACGTTTTTCTTCTGGAGGGAAGACACAGTGCCACATAGTGGTTCCAGCATTCCCAAACTGGAAGGCTTGTGGGCCAGGAGTGTGAGGAAAAAATTCTGAGAACACAAGCCAGACTTAGATTTCGGGGTGAAGGGAAGGCAGGCACCCTCTGCAGAGATGATTCGAGATCCCGTATACCTGAAGACAGAGCTAGGATCAGACGTTGGCTTAGGTCGGAGTTTCTGTCCGTGACGGCCCATTCATGAAGGGGAGGGTGTCACGAGGACATGGAGGTTTTCCGACGATGGGAATTGTGAGATGCTCCAAACCACAATGATTTCTTCTGTGGGACAGTCGAGACCTGTTGGATGGCTCCAGGACATCCCATAAGGAAGTTATCCAGAGCAGGGTTCTAAGGATGGATGCCTGGGCAGCCTGCCTCCCATTCCAGGTGTCTCATAGAGCCAAGGCAAGTTCGATCTGCTGGATCTAGGGGAGCAACCGAGGCGGGTGTGTTGAAATGGGTGAGTTGAGGATTGGTCATAATGTGCATTTGTGTCCATGTAGACCTTGGAATGGGGTGCTTGATCCGGGGCCTTGAGGGATGTTCATAACCGGAGGTTTTGATGGAGCTCTAAAGAGTATGTTTCCTATGTAGAGAAGAGAATTGTTTTGATGAGTGCCTAAGGAATCTCCCATATGCTGGTATTGGAAACCAGGCCTCTGAGGAGAGATGACTGGAATCAAAAGCAATGGATCTGATTAGGGCCTAAGTGCCCTTCCAGTTCAATCTTATTCTATGGGGATATCTGTCTCTGGGTCTGAGTGGAGTTGGTTTCCTAACTTGTGAAAGATCATCCCTGTTTGTCCTCGGCAGCCAACACAATTCAGATGGCCTGGGGGAGTTTGGAGGATTCTCCTAATCTATAGGGTTGTGGCCAATGGAAATGGCAGAATTCCCCTGGAGAGGGAAGCCACAGTCCTGAGGTGTGGCTCCAGGGGCCCCAGCTTGGATGTTGTGTGGGCCAGGACTGTGGGGACAGAAGTTTGAAAACACAAACTCAGCTTAGGTTTGGGGATGTATGTATGAAGGCTCGATCTACAGACCGTGAGAATTTTCCGGGCTATGAACAAAGGGCGAGTATGTGGCGCTTGCTCAGGGTTTTGTCTCTGGATTTTTTGTCAATGGTGGCCGTGGAATGTCGGGGTGTCCTCAAGGGCCATGGACAATTCTTTCTCTGGTGATTTGGCCTGATCCCAAGTGGTTGGGATCATTCTGTGAATGGGAAGAGTCCTTTCTGTATTTTTTTTTTTTTTTACCTCAGGTGTCCCACCAAAGAGGGATTCCCGAGTAGAGCCCTGAGTAGGGGTGACTAGACATCTCGAACTCTGGTTGAGATTAGGGGACTAGGGGCTTGGCAAGCCCCATATGTGGGCTGTTGTTCCAGTCACCAAGAGCCTTTACATGAGGTTAGGGCTCACGCTGAGGATCAAAATGTGTGTTTGTGCAAATTGTGGCCCTCAGGGATAGGTGGGGCCTCATAGTCCATGCTGCTTTCTCCTACAATGAACATTGGACAACATGCCAACCACTAGGTTTCTTGCCAAGGCGAAGGAGAAGTTCTGATTCTTGCATCCCGTTCACTCCTGAGCAGTGAGTGGAGATAAGGTCTAGGTTCTGAAGGTGAAAATTGAGGTTGGGTAGAGATGATGGCCTAAAGCCATTGTGGGTTTGATATGCTCAGTGTACGGCCATCTGTCTGGGTGTTGGACTGGAGGTCTGCCCTCAGGCTGTGTCAGACAGGGCTTTAGTGCACAGGCTATACTGTATAATTGGGGTATGGTCGAGTGGCATGCAGGTTGTTACTCATTTGGCGTTTCTTGTTAGCCCTATAGGGCAACATTTTCTTCTGGAGGCCAGGCAGTGTGCTGCATTGTGTCTCCAGAATTTCCAATCTGGTGGGGTGTGGCCAGGACTCTGAGGACAGAAGTCTGGGAACACAAGTTAGGCTAGGTTTCAGGGTGAGGGCCCAGCAGGCACACTCTCAAGTGTTGAATCGAGATCTTATGCTACTGAATTCAGGGCGAGGATCAGACTTTGGCTTAGGATGGAGTTTCTGTCCGTGATGGCCCATTTATGAAGGTGTGGGGCATCATGAGGAAATGGAGGTTTTCTCAGAGTGTTATTGTGTGATGCTTCAAACCACAAGGATTCATTCTGCGAGACAGTCAAGACAGGTTGGTTGGATTCAAGACGTCCCATAAAGAAGTTCTCCAGAGCAGGGTTCTAAGGATGGATGCCTGGGAAGCCCGCCTCCCATTCTAACTGTCTCCTAGTGACAAGGAAGGTTTGATCTGCTGGCTCTGGGTGAGCAGCCGAGGGGGCTGATTTGAAATGGACTCTCCTGAGAATGGATCATAATGTAAGTTTGTGTCCTTGGAGACCTTGGGATTGGGCCATGCTGCCAGCGCCCTGAAGGATCCTCCTAACCTGAGGTATTGACACAGCTCCAAAGAGCAAGTTTCCCATGTGGAGATGAGATCTGTTCTGATTGTTTCCTTAGTTAACCCCCATATTCTGATATTGGAAACCAGGCCTCTGAGGAGAGATACCTAGAAACCAAAGCAATGCATCAGAAGTTGGCTCAGGTTGGAGTTTCTGTCCATGATGGCCCCTTTATAAAGGGGAGCATCTCATGAGGCCATGTAGGTTTTCCCACGATAGGAGTTGTGAGATGCTCCAATCTGCAAGGATTCCTTCTGTGGGACAGTCAAGACCGGTTGGAAGGCTCCAGGACATCCCATATGGAACGGCGCCAGAGCAGGATTCCAAGGATGGATGCCTAGAGAGTCTGCTTTGCATTCCAGTTGTCTCCTAGCGACAAGGCAGGTTTGATATTCTGCCTCTGGGGGAGTAATCGACGGGGCTGAGTTGAAATGTACTCTCCTGCCGAATGGTCATAATGCGGGTATGTGTCCATGGAGACCTTGGAATAGGACGGTTGCTCCGGCTACCTGAAGGTTTCTCCTAACTGGAGGCTTTTACAGAGCTCCAAAGGATAAGTTTCCCATGTGAAGACAAGATTTGTTCTGATTGGTATCTCTGGAATCCCCCATATGCTGGTATTGGAAAACAGGCTTCTGAGGAGAGATGCTTAGAAAAAAAAAAGCAATGGAACCAATTACATTCTAGGGGCCAGTCCAGTTTAATCTTCTTCTCTTGGGTTATCTGTCTACGGGTGAGTTGACGTCGTTGCTCAGCTTGTGAGAGATCGCCCCTCTTTGTCCTGGGTGGCCTACACTATTGGAATGGCCTCTGGGACTTTGGAGGTTTCTCCTTATCTGTAGGGTTGTGGCCAATGGAATGGGAAGAATTTCCTTGGAGAGGGCAGGCACAGTCCTGAGGTGTGGCTCCAGGGGCCTCAGTCTGGAGGGTGTGTGGGACAGGGATGTCAGGATAGAAGTCTGAAAACACAAACTCGGCTTAGGTTTGGGGACGTAGGTATGGCAGGCCCAATCTACAGACTATGAGGAGAATTTTTTGGGCTATGACCTAAGGGTGAGTGTGAACGCTTGCTGAAGCTTATGTCTCTGGATTTTGTGTCAATAGTGGCCGTGGAATGTCGGGCTGGCCTCATGGGCCATGGACGAGTCTTTCTCTCTGGACCCCAATCACTTGGGATGGCCCAATCCCAAGTGATTGGGGTCATTCTGGGAGTGGGAGGAGTCCTTTCTGTGTTTATTTACCTCAAATGTCCCACCAAAGAGGGATTCCAGAGCAGAGCCCTGAGTAGGGGTGACTAGATGTCTCTACCTCTGGTTAAGATTGGGTGACTTGGGGCATGGCAGGCCCCATATGCGGGCTCATGGTCCAGCCACTGAGAGGCTTTACTTGAGGACAGGGCTCAAACTGAGGGTCCCAATGTGTGTTTGAGCCCACCGCAGCTCTTAAGCATAGGCAGGGCCTCAGGGACCCTACCCTGAGGGGCCCTACTACTACCCCTGTAGGCCCTACAGGGGTCCTACACTGAACGTTGGACAAGATGCCAACCACAAGAGTCTGGCGAGAGGGAAGGAGGATTTCTGATTTCTGCATCACGTTCACCCATGGGAAGTGAGTAGAGATAAGGTCTAGGATTCTGTAGCCTGAAAACCGAAGTTGGAAAGAGATGGCGACCTAAGGCCATGGCGGTTCAGATGTTCTCAGTGTACTGCAAGCTGTCTGGGTGTCGGTTGGGAATTCAGGCCTCAGGTTCTGTCAGACAGGGCATTAGTGCACAGGCTAGACTATATAATTGGTGTACAGTTGAGTGACGTGCAGGTTTATCCTCATTTGAGGTTTCTGGGTAGACCCATAGGGCAATATTTTTCTTCTAGAGGGCAGGCAGAGTGCAGCACTGTGTCATCGGAAATCCCAAAATAGAGGGCGTGTGGTCCAGGAGAGTGAGGACCGAAGTCGGAGAACACTAGCTACGCTTAGGTTTTGGGGTGAGGGCACAGCAGGTACACTCTGAAGAGCTGAATCAAGATCTCGTGCATCTGAAGTCAAGGCGAAGATCAGCTGTTGGCTCAGGTTGGAGTTTCTTTCCATGATCTGCCTTCATGAAGATTGGGGGCATCATGTGACCTTGGAAGCTTTCCATGATATGAGTTGTTAGGTGGTCCATGCACAAGGACTCCTGTGGGACAGTCGAGACCTGTTGGATGGCTCAAGGATGTCCCATAAGGAACGACGCAAGAGCAGGGTTCTAAGGATGGATGCCTGAAGAGCCCAACTCGCATTTCAATTGTCTCCTAGGGACAAGGCAGGTTCAATCTGCTGGCTCTGGAGTAGCAACCGAGGGGGTTTAGTTGAAATGGACTCTCCTGAGGATGGGTCATAATTTGGGATTGTGTCCATGGAGATATACAAATGGGGCAGTGGCTCCAGTGACCTTAAGTTTTCTCCTAACTGGAGGTTATGACACAGCTCCATAGAGCAAGATTCCCATGTGGAGACGAGATTTTTTCTGATAGGTAGCTCTGGAAAACCCCTTATGCTGGTATTGGAATCCAGGCCTCTGAGGAGAGATGCCTGAAAACAAAAGCAATGGATCCAATTAGGGCCTAGGTGCCTGTCTTGTTCAATATTCTTTTCTATGGATATGTGTCTAAGGTTCTGATTGGAGGTAGTGGCTCAGCTTGTGCCAGAGGGTCCCTGTATGTCCAGGACATCCTACACTATTGGGATGGCCTCAGAGATTTTGGATGATTCTCCTAATCTGTCAGGTTGTGCCAAATGAATGAGCAGAATTCCCTTGCAGAGGGCAGGCACAGTCCTGAGGTGTGGCTCCATGGGGCCCAGCCTTTAGAATGTGTGGGTGAGGACAATGGAGACAGAAGTCTGAAAACACAAACTCGGCTTAGGTTTGGGGACATAGGTATGGCAGGCCCGATCTACAGACCTTGAGAATGTTGGGGGCTCTGAACAAAGGGCAAGTGTGTGGCGCTTTTTCAGGTTTTTGTCTCCGGATTTTGTGTCAATGGTGGCCGTGGAATGTCAGGCTGGCCTCATCGACCATGGACGAGTATTTCTCTCTGTGGATTTGGCCAGATTCCAAGTGTTTGGGGTCATTCTTTGGATGGTAGGAGTCCTTACTATTTTTTTTTTCTTTATCTTGGTTTTTTTTTTTTTGTTTTTTTTTTTTTTTTTTTTTTTTTTTTACCTTATATGTCCCACCAAATAGGGATTCCAGAAAAGAGCTCTGAATAAGGTTGACTAGACTTCTCAAGCTCTGGCTAGGATTGGGGGAGTAGGGGCATGGCAAGTCCCATATACAGGCTCTTGGTCCAGCCCCGGAGAGGCTTTACTTGAGGCCAGGGTTCATGCTTAGGGTCCTAATGTGTGTTTGTGCCCATCGCAGCCCTCAAGCATGTCTGAGGCCTCATTGGCCATGCTGGGTTCTCATATACTGAACGTTGGACAACATGCCAACCACAAGGTTTCTGGTCATGGGGAAGGTGAAGTTCTGATTTCTGCATCACGTACATCACTTAGTTGTGAGTGGAGATAATGTCTAGGTTCTGAAGCCTGAAGACCAAGGTTGGGAAGAGATGATGACCTAAGGCCATGGCATGTTCGATGTGTTCAGTGTGAGTCCAGGTGTCTGGGTGTCGGTCACGAGGTCTGGGGTCAGGCTGTGTCAGACAGGGCATTAGTGCCCAGGCTAGACTGTATAATTGGGGTACAGTCTAGAGAATTGCAGGTTGATCCTCATTTGATGTTTCTGGGTAGACCCCTAGGGCAAAGTCTCTCTTCTGGAGGGCAGGCAGAGTGCTGCATTTTGTCTCCAGAATTCCCAAAGTGGAAGGCTTGTGGGCCAGGAGTGTGAGGATGGAAGTCTGAGAACGCGAGCTGGCTTAGGTTTTGGGGCGAGGGCAAGGCAGGCACACTCTGCAGAGCTGAATTGAGATCTCATGCATCTGAGGTCAGGGCGAGGATCAGACGGGAGTTTCTGTCCATGATGTCCTCTACCTGAAGGTGGAGGCATCACGAGGCCATGGAGGTTTTCCCACGGTGCGAGTGTGTGATGCTGCAAACCACAAGGATTCCTTCTGCAGGACAGTTGAGACCTGTTGAATGGATCAAGGACACCCCATTAGGAATTTCTCCAGAGCAGAGTTCTAACATGGATACCTGGGCAACGAACTCGCATTCCAATTGTCTCCTAGTGACAAAGCAGGTTTGATCTGCTGGCACTGGGTGAGCAACCGCCAGGTTTGTGTTGAAATAGACTCTCCTGAGGATGGGGCATAATGTGGGATTGTGTCCATTGAGACATTGGAATGGGGCGGTGGCTCCAGTGACGTGAAATTTTCTCCTAACTGGAGGTTTTGACACAGTTCCATATAGCATGATTCCCATGTGGCATGCGATTTGTTCTGATTGGTAGCTCCAGAAACCCCCATGTGCTGGTATTGGAATCCAGGCCTCTGAGGAGAGATACATGAAAACAAAAGCAATGAATTCGTTTAGGGCCTAGGTGCCTGTCCTGTTCAATCTTCTTTTCTATGGATATCTATCTACAGGTCTGATTGGAGGTAGTGGCTCAGCTTGTGGCAGATGGTCCCTGTTTGTCCCGGACATCCTACAATATTGGGGTGGCCTCGGGGACTTCGGATGTTCCTCCTAATCTGTCAGGTGGTGCCAAAGGAATGAGCAGAATTCCCATGGAGAGGGCAGGCACAGTCCTGAGCTGTGGCTCCATGGGGCCAAGCCTTGAGGGTGTGTGGGCCAGGACAATGGAGACAGAAGTCTGAAAACACAAACTTGGCTTAGGTTTGGGGACATAGGTATGGCAGGCCCGATCTACAGACCGTGAGAATTTTTCAGGCTTTGAACAAAGGGCGAGTGTGTGGCGCTTTTTCAGGCTTTTGTCTCCGGATTTTGTGTCAATGGTGGCCGTGGAATGTCAGGATGGCCTCATCAGCCATGGACGAGTATTTCTCTCTGTGAATTTGTCCCAATTCCAAGTGTTTGCGGTCATTCTTTGGACGGTAGGAGTCCTTTCTCTATTTTTTTTTTAACCTCATGTGTCCCACCAAGGAGGGATTCTAGAGAAGAGATCTGAGTAGGGGTGACTAGACTTCTCAAGCACTGGTTAAGGTTTGGGGAGTAGGGGCATGGTAATCTCCATATGTGGGCTCTTGGTCCAGCCCCGGAGAGGCTTTACTTGAGGCCAGGGTTCATGCTTAGGGTCCTAATGTGTGTTTGTGCCCATCGCAGCCCTCAAGCATGTCTGAGGCCTCATGGGCCATGCTGGTTTCTCCTACACTGCACGTTGGACAACATGCCAACCACAAGGTTTCTGGTCATGGGGAAGGAGGAGTTCTGATTTCTGCATCACGTACACGGCATGGCAGTGAGTAGAGATAAGGTCTAGATTCTGAAGCCTGAAAACCGAGGTTGGTAAGAGATGACAACCTAAGGCCATGGTGGGTCCGATGCACTTAGTGTGCGGCCAGATGTCTGTGTCCATCATGAGGTCTGGGCTCAGGCTGTGTCAGGCAGGGCATTAGTCCCCAGGCTAGACTGTATAATTGGGGTACAGTCGAGTGATGTGAAGGTTGGTCCTCATTTGGGGTTTCTGGTTGGCCCCATAGGGCAAAGATTTTCTTCTGGAGGGCAGGCAGAGTGCTGCATTCTGGCTCCAGAATTGCCAACTTCAGGGCTTGTGGGCCAGGTGTTTTTGGATAGAAGTCTGAGAACACAAGTTCAGCTTAGAATTCGCAGCGGTGACATGGCAGGCACACTCTACAGACCTGAAATGAGATCTCGTGCATCTGAAGTCAGGGCGAGGATCAGATGTTGGCTTAGGTTGGAGTTTCTGTACATGATGTCCCCTTCATGAAGGTGGGGGGGCATCAGGAAACCATGGAAGATTTCCAACTTTGTGAGTATGTGATGCTCCAAACCACAAGGATTCCGTCAGCGGGACAGTCACGACCTTTTGGATGGATCAAGGACGTCCCATAAGAAATGCTCCAAAGCACAGTTCTAATGATGGATGCCTGGGCAGTCCAACTTGCATTCCAGTTGTGTCCTAGTGAAAAGGAGGATTCGATCTGCTGTCACTGGGGTAACAACCGAGGGGGCTGAATTGAAATGGACTCTCATGAGGATCACTCATGATGTGGATTTGTGTCCATGGATCCCTTGGAATGGGGCAGTGGCTCTGTTGCCCTGAAGAATTCTCCTAACTTGAGGTTTTGATGCAGCTCCAAAGAGCAAGTTTCCCATATAGAGACGAGATTTGTTCTGAAACCCCCACAACCTGGTATTGGAAACCAAGCATCTGGGGAACAATGCCTGGAATCCAAAGCAATGGATCTGATTACGGTCTAGGGGCCTGTCCTTTTCAATATTCTCCTCTGAGTGTCTCTGTCTAAGATTCAGAATGGAGGTCACTGCTCAGCTTGTGTCAGATCACCCATGTTTGTTGGGGAAGGCCAACACTATTGGGCTGGTCTTGGGAATTGGAGGTTTCTCCTAATCTGTAAGGTTGTGGCAAATGAAACGGGCAGAGTTCCCTTGGAGAGCACTGGCACAGTCCTTAGGTGTGACACCACCTTTCTGGGTGTCATCCAGGAGGTCCAGGCTCAGGCTGTGTCAGACAGGGCATTAGTGCCAAGCTTAGACTGTATAATTGGAGTAAAGTTGAGTGGCATGCAGGTTGATCCTCATTTGGCGTTTCTGAGTAGCCCCAGGGGCAACGTTTTTCTTCTGGAGGGAAGGAAGAGTGCTGCATTGTGGCGACGGAATTCTCACACTGGAGGGCTTGTGGGCCAGAATTGTGAGGAAGGAAGTGAGAGAACACAAGCTAGGCTTAGGTTTTGGGTCAAGATCATGGCAGGCACACTCTGTAGAGCTAAATTTAAATCTCATGCATCTGAAGTCAGGGCGAGGATCAGACGTAGGCTCAGGTTGAAGTTTCTGTTCAGGATGGCCCCTTCATGATGGTGGGGGGCATCATGGGGCTATGGAGACTTTCCCACGATTGGCATTGTAAGTTGCTCCAATCGGCAAGGATTCCTTCTACGGGACAGTCGAGACCGGTCAGATTGTTCCAGGACGTCCCATGCGGAACCACGGCAGTGCAGGGTTCTAAGGATGGATTCCTGGAGTGCCCGCCTCACATTCCTATTGTCTCCTAATGACAAGGCAGGTTCGATCTGCTTCTTTTGGGGAGCAACCAAAGGGGATGTGTTGAAATGGACTCGCCTGCGGATGGGTCATAATGCGGGTTTGTGTTCATGGAGACCTTGGAATGGGGTGTTGGCTGCTGGGACCTGAAGGTTTCCCTTAACTGGAGGTTGTGACACAGCTCCAAAATGCATGTTTCCCATGTGGAAATGAGATTTGTTCAGACTGGTACCTCCTGAAGAACACATATGCTGGTATTGGAAACCAGGCCTCTGAGGAGAGATGCCTGGAATCAAAAGCAATGGATCTGATTAGGGCCTAGGTGCCTGTCCGGTTCAATCTTCTTCTCTGGGGTTATCTGTCTATGGATCTGAGTTGAGGTAGTTGCTCATCTTGGGACAGATCACCCTGTTTGCCCTGAGTTGCCAACACTATTGGGATGGCCTCAGGGACGTTGGAGTGTTCTCCTAATCTTTAGGGTTGTGGCCAATGGAATGGGCAGAATTTGCTTGGAGAAGGCAGGCACAGTCCTGAGGCATGGCTCCAGGGGCCCCAGCCTGGAGGGTGTGTGGGCCAGGACAGTGGGGACAGAAACCTGAAAACCCAAACTCAGCTTAGATTTGGGGACGTAGGTATGACATGCCTGATCTATAGACCGTGAGAAGAATTTATCAGGCTATGAACAAAGGGCAAGTGTGAGGCATATCTCCAGGCTTTTGTCTCTAGATTTTGTGTCAATGGTGGCCATGGAATGACGGGATGGCCTCTTTGGCCATGGATGATTCTTTCTCTTTTAAGATTTGGTCAGATCCCAAGTTTTGGGGCTCATTCAGGGGATGGAGGAGACCCTTCAATATTTCTTTTCCTCAGGGGTTCCAGAGCAGAGACCTGAATAGGGGTGATTAGGACTCTCAACCTCTCATTAATATTGGGGGACTAGGGATGGCAATGCGGGTTCTTGGTCCAGACCCTGAGAGGCTTTACTTGAGGACAGGGCTCACACTGAGGGTCCCAATGTGTTTGTGCCCATTGCGGTTCTCAAGCATGGGCGGGGACTCATGGGCTACACTGGATTCTCCTACACTGAACGTTGGAAAACATGCCAACCACAAGGTTTCTTGCCTTGAGGAAGAAGGAGTTTCATTTCTGCATCACGTTCACCCCTGGGTAGTGAGTATATATAAGGTCTAGGTTCTGAAGCCTGAAAACCAAGGTTGAAAAGAGATGATGACCTAAAGCCATGGCGGGTCTGATGTGCTCAGTGTACAGCCAGCTGTCTGGGTGTCGGTTGAAAATTCAGACCTCAGGCTGTGCAAGACAGGGCATTAACGCCGAAACGAAACTGTATAATTGGGGTAGAGTCAAGTGGCATGCAGGTTGATCCTCATTTGGTGTTTCTGGTTAGCCACATAGGACAACGTTTCTCTTCTGGAGGGCAGTCAGAGTGCTGCATTGTGTCTCTCCAGAATTCCCTAACTGGAGGGCTGGTGGGCTCGGAGTGTGAGGACGAAGTCTGAGAACAATAGCTAGGTTTTGCTTCGGGGCGGGGTTTCGGCAGGCACACTCTGCAGAGTTGAATCAAGATTTCATGCATCTGAAGTCAGGGCGAGGATTAGACGTTGGCTCAGGTTGGAGTTTCTGTCCAAGATGGCTCTTTCATGAAGGGGACAGTGCACCACGAGGCCACAGAGCTTTTCCCATGATGGGAGTTGTGAGGTGCTCCAAAGCCCAAGGATTCCTTCTGCAGGACAGCTGTGACCTGTTGGATGGCTCCAGGACGTCCCATATGGAATTACTTCAGAGTAGTTTTCTACAGATGGATGCCTAGCCAGTCCGCTTCACATTCCAATTGTCTCCTAGTGACAAGATAGGTTCGATCTGCTGGCTCTAGGGGAGCACCCAAGGGCACTGAGTTGAAAAGAACTCTCCTGCAGATGGGTCCTAATGTGGGATTGTGTCCATGGAGACCTTGGAATGAGGTGGTGGCACCGGGGCCCTGAAGGATTTTCCTAGCCGGAGGTTTTGACACAGCTTGAAAGAGCACGTTTCCCATGTGGAGAAGACATTTGTTCTGACTGATGCCTCAGGAAACCCCCATATGGTGGTATTGAAAACCAGGCCTCTGAGGTTCTGACATAGCTCCTCGAGCAAGTTTCCAATGTGCAGAGAAGACTTGCTCTGAAGGAGCCTATGGAAACCCCATAGGCTGGTATTGGAAACCAGGCCTCTGAGAAGAGATGCCTGGAAACCAAAGCAATGGATCTGATTAGGGCGTAGGGGCCTGTCCAGTTCAATGTTCTTCTCTGGGGACATCTGTCTCCGAGTCTGTGTGGAGCTAGTTGCTCAGCTAGTGTCAGATCACCCCTGTTTGTTCCGAGCAGCCTACAATATTGGGATGGTCCCAGGGACATTGGAGATTTCTCCTGATTTATATGGTTGTGGCCAATGGAATATGAAGAATTCCCTTTGAGAGGGCAGGAACAATCCTGATGTGTGGTTCCAGGAGCCCTAGCATGGAGGGTGTGTGTTTTCACACAACTGTCCTAACAGCCCTGGCCTACACAACCTACAGGCTCAGGCCTGTGGAGCCAAACCTGAGGACTGTACTTGTCCTCTCAGAGGGAATTGTGTGTGCCCATTCCAAAGGCCAAAACCCTTCTAATAGGATAAACCTCCAAAGTCCCTGATCCATCTCAATAATGGTGGCTTCCCAGGAAAAACAGGGGTAATCTGAGCCCAACTGAGCACCTACCTGCACTCAGACCCATAGACAGATGTCCCCAGAGGTATGAAGGAAAGAACAGGCGCCTAGGCACTAATCAGATCCATTGCTTTGGTTTCCAGGCATCTCTCCTCAGAGGCCTGGATTTCAAAAGCAGCATATAGCTGTTTCTTGACTCACCCATCAGAAAACATCTCATCTACACATGGGAAACTTGCACGTAGGGGCTGTGTCAAAGCCTCTGTTTAGGAGAACCCTTTAGGGCCCCAGTGCCACCGCTTCATTCCAAGGTCTCCATAGACACAAAAGCACATTAGGACCCATCCCCAGGGGTGTCCATTTCAACTCAGCGTCCACGATTGCTCCCCACAGATCCAGGAGATCTAACCTGTCTTGTTGCTAGGAAACAATTGGAATGCGAGGTGGGCTACCCATCCATCCATCCTTAGAACCCTGCTCAGAATCATTGGCCTGGAGCCAAACAACAGGTCTCAATTGTCCTGCAGAAGACTCTCTGCAGTTTGGAGCTTCTCACAACTCCCATCGTGGGAAAACACCCATGGCCCCGTGATGCCCCCCCCATTCATGAAGGGGCCATCAGGGACAGAAACTCCAACCTGAGCGATCGTCTGATCCTCGCCCTGACTTCAGATGCACGAGATCTCGATTCAGGTCTGTAGATTGTGCCTGCCATGGCCTCACCCAGAAACCTAAGCCTAGCTTGTGTTCTCAGACTTTTGTCGTCAGACTACTGGCCCACAAGCCCTCCAGTCTGGCAATCCAGAACTACAATGCAGCACTCTGCCGGCCCGCCAGAAGAAAAACATTGTCCTCTGGGGCTACCCAGTAACCCCAAATAAGGATCAACCTGCACCGACCTTGGCTGTACCCCAAATACATAGGCTGATCAGGGCACTAATGCCCTTTCTGACACAGCCTGAGCCTGGACCCCCTGGACCCTCCCAGACAGCTGGCCGCACACTGAGCACATCGAGCCGCCATGGCCTTAGGTCGTCATCTCTTCCCAACCTCGGTTTACAGATTTCAGAACCTAGACCTTATCTCCAATCACTGCCCAGGGTTGAAGGTGATGCAGAAATCAGAACTCCTTCCCCATGGCAAGAAACCTTGTGGTTGGCATGTTGTCCAACGTTCAGTGTAGTTGAAACCAGTGTGGCCCATGAGGCCCCCCCCATGCTCGCGGGCCACATTGGTCACAAACACACATTGTGACGCTCAGGCTGAGCCCAGTCCTCAAGTAAGGCCACTCAGTGGCTGGATGAAGAGATAGCATATTGGGCTTGCCATGCCCCTAGGCCCCAATTTTTAACCATAGTTCGGGTTGTCCCTTCAGTCTTCCCCACGGCTTGGCTTTGGAATTCCTCTTTTGGTGGGACACCTGAGGTAACAAAACTGAAATGAGTCCTCCCATCCCACAGATTGACGAAAAGCAATTGGGAATCGGGCCAAATCCTCAGAGAGGAAGATTCGTCCATGGCCCATGAGGCCTCCCCAACATTCCACGGCCATCGCTGATACAAAATCCAGAGAAAAAAGCCTGAGCAAGCACCTCAGACTCGCACTTTCTTCATATCCTGAAGAGTTCTTCTCATGGTTTGTCGATCGGGCCTGCGATACCTAAGTCCCCAAAACTAAGCTGAGTTTGTGTATTCAGACTTCTGTCCTCAAAGTCTTGGGCCACACACCCTCCAGGCTGGGCCCCTGGAGCCACACATTAGGACTGTGCCTACCAATCCATGGGAATTCTGCCCATTCCATGGTCCAAAATCGTACAAATTAGGAGAAACCTCCAAAGTCCCTGAGGCCATCCCAATAGATTTAGTCGCCCGGAACAAATAAGGGCTGTCTAACGCCAGCTGATAATCGACCTCCACTCATACCATAGATGGATGTCCCCAGAGAAGAAGATTGAACCAGACAGGACCCTAGGCCATAATAGGATCCATTGCTTTGGGTTACAGGCATGTGTCCTCAAAAGCATGATTCCAATACGAGCATAGGGGTTTTCCTGAGGCACCCATCAGAACTCATCTCGTCTCCACAAGGAAACCTGTGCATGGAAGCCATGTCCAAAGCTTAGGAGAGTACATCAGGGTCCCGGTGCCACCGCCCCATTCCAAGGCCCTCATGGACACAAAAACACATTAGGACCCATCCTCAGGAAAGTCCATTTCAACTCAGCCACCCCGGTTTCTCAGGCAGAGCCATCAGATCTAAACTGTCTTGTTGCTAGGAGAAAATTGGAATGCGAGACGGGCTTCCCAGGCATCCATCCGCGAACGGTGCTCTGGAGTCATTCCATATGGAATGTCATGAAGCTGTCCAACAGGTCTCAATTGTCCCGCAGAAGAAATCCTTGAAGAAAGCATCCCACAACTCCCAACGTGGGAAAACCTCAATGGCCTCGAGATTCTGCTCCCTTCATGAAGCGGCCGTCATGCTCAGAAACTCCAACCTGAGCCAACGTCTGATCCTCGCCCTGACTTCACATGGATGAGATATTGGTTCAGATATGCAGGGGGTACCTGCCATGCCCCCCCGAAACCCAAGTCTAGCTTGTCTTCTCAGACTTCCGTCCTCACACTCCTGGCTCCGAAGCCCTCAAGTTTGGCAATTCTGGACCCAAAATGCAGCACTCTGACTGCCCTCTAGAAAAAAAATTATTGCCTCATGAGCTGCCCAGGCACCTTAAATGAGGGTAAACCTACACAGCACTCGACTTTACCCAAATTATATAGTCTAACCTGGGCACTAATGCACTGTCGGACACAACCTGAGCCCGGACCTCCTGACCAACACCCAGAAAGCTGACCGCACACTGAGCACATAAAACCCGCCATGGCCTTAGGTCATCATCTCTTCCCTACCTCAGTTTTCAGGCTTCAGAACCGAGACCTTATCTCCAATCACTGCCCAGGGGTGAGTGTGATGCAGAAATCAGAACTCCTCCTTACCCATGGCAAGAACCCTTGTGGTTGGCACGTTGTTCAACGTTCAGTTTTGGAGAAAACAGCATTCACCCTGAGGCACCACCCATTCTTGAGTGTTACGAGGGCATACACACGCATTGTGACCCTCAGCATAAGTCCTGTCCTCTAGTAAGTCCTCTCAGTGGCTGGACCATTAGATGTCATAATGGTCTTGACATGTCCCTAGGCCCCAATTTTTAACCAGATTTCTGATTGTCCAGTCGCCCCTCCCCAGGGCTCTACTCTGGAATCCCTCATTTGGTGGGACACCTGAGGTTAAAAAGAAAACAACAACAACAACAACAAAAACGGACTTCATCCAGCCCACAGAATGAACCCAAACTCTTTGGACGGGGCCAAACCACCAGAGAGTAAGACTCGTCCATTTCCCATGAAGTCACCCAGAAATTGCACGACCATGAGTGACACGATATCCCGAGACAAAAACTTGAGCAGGACCCTCACACTCGCCCTTCTTTCAAATCCTGAAGGGTTCTCCTCATGGTCTGTAGATCAGTCCTGCCATACCTATGACACGAAACATAAGCCGAGTTTGTGTTTTCAGACAACTGTCAAAAAAGGGCGGACTACACAACCTACAGGCTCAGGCCCCTGGAGCCGAACCTCAGGACTGTACTTGCCCTCTCCAAGGGAATTGTGTGTGCCCATTCCAATGGCCACAACCCTTCTAATAGGATAAACCTCCAATGTCCCTGATCCATCAAAATAGTGGTGGCTTCCCAGGAAAAACAGGGGCAATCTGAGCCCAAATGAGCCCCTACCTGCACTCAGACCCATAGACAGATGTCCCCAGAGGTAAAAAGGAAAGAACAGGCCCCTAGGCACTAATCAGATCCATTGCTTTGGTTTCCAGGCATCTCTCCTCAGAGGCCTGCATTTCAAAAGCAGCATCTAGCTGTTTCTTGACTCACCCATCAGGAAACATCTCATCTACACATGGGAAACTTGCACGTTGGAGCTGTGTCAAAGCCTCTGTTTAGGAGAACCCTTTAGGGCCCCAGTGCCACCGCTTCATTGCAAGGTCTCCAAAGACACAAAAGCACGTTAGGACCCATCCCCAGGGGTGTCCATTTCAACTCAGCGTCCTCGGTTGCTACCCACAGATCCAGGAGATCTAACCTGTCTTGTTGCTAGGAGACAATTGGAATGCGAGGTGGGCTACCCAGCCATCCATCCTTAGAACCCTGCTCAGAATCATTGGCCTGGAGCCAAACAACAGGTCTCAATTGTCCTGCAGAAGACTCTCTGCTGTTTGGAGCTTCTCACAACTCCCATCGTGGGAAAACACCCATGTCCTCCTGATGCCCCCCCCATTCATGAAGGGGCCATCAGGGACAGAAACTCCAACCTGAGCGATCGTCTGATCCTCGCCCTGACTTCAGATGCACGAGATCTCGATTCAGGTCTGTAGATTTTGCCTGCCAAGGCCTCACCCCGAAACCTAAGCCTAGCTTGTGTTCTCAGACTTTTGTCGTCAGACTACTGGCCCACAAGCCCTCCAGTTTGGAAATCCAGACCTATAATGCAGCACTCTGCCTGCCCTCCAGAAGAAAAACATTGTCCTCTGGGGCTACCCAGTAACCCCAAATGAGGATCAACCTGCACCGACCTTGGCTGTACCCCAAATACATAGGCTGACCAGGGCACTAATGCCCTTTCTGACACAGCCTGAGCCTGGACCCCCTGGCCTCTCCCAGACAGCTGTCCGCACACTGAGCACATCGAGCTGCCGTGGCCTTAGGTCGTCATCTCTTCCCAACATCGGTTTTCAGGTTTCAGAACCTAGACCTTATCTCCAATCACTGTCCATGTTGAAGGTGATGCAGAAATCAGAACTCCTTCCCCATGGCAAGAAACCTTGTAGTTGGCATGTTGTCCAATGTTCAGTGTAGTTGAAAACAGTGTGGCCCATGAGGCCCCGCCCATGGTCGCGGGCGACATTGGTCACAAACACACATTGTGACCCTCAGGCTGAGCCCAGTCCTCAAGTAAAGCCACTCAGATGCTGGATGAAGAGATAGCATATTGGGCTTGCCATGCTCCTAGGCCCCAATTTTTAACCATAGTTCGGGTTGTCCCTTCAGGGTTCCCCACGGCTTTCCTAGGAATTCCTCTTTTGGTGGGACAGCTGAGGTAACAAAACTGAAATGAGTCCTCCCATCCCACAGATTGACGAAAAGCAATTGGGAATCGGGCCAAATCTTCAGAGAGGAAGATTCGTCCATGGCCCATGAGGCCTCCCCGACATTCCACGGCCATCGCTGATACAAAATCCAGAGACAAAAGCCTGAGCAAGCGCCTCAGACTCGCACTTTCTTCATATCCTGAAGAGTTCTTCTCATGGTTTGTCGATCTGGCCTGCCATACCTACGTCCCCAAACCTAAGCTGAGTTTGTGTTTTCAGACTTCTGTCCTCAAAGTCTTGGGCCCCACACCCTCCAGGCTGGGTCCCTGGAGCCACACATTAGGACTTTGCCTACCAATCCATGGGAATTCTGCCCATTCCATGGTCCAGAATCGTACAAATTAGGAGAAACCTCCAAAGTCCCTGAGGCCATCCCAATAGTGTAGGTCTCCCGGAAGAAACAAGGGCTGTCTGACACCAGCTGATAATCGACCTCCACTCATACCATAGATGGATGTCCCCAGAGAAGAAGATTGAACCAGACAGGTCCCTAGGCCATAATAGAATCCATTGCTTTGGGTTACAGGCATGTGTCCTCAAAAGCCTGATTCCAATACGAGCATAGAGGTTTCCCTGAGGCACCCATCAGAACTCAACTCGTCTCCACAAGGAAACCTGTGCATGGAGCCATGTCCAAAGCTTAGGAGAATACTTCAGGGTCCCGGTGCCACCGCCCCATTCCAAGGCCCTCATGGACACAAAAACACATTAGGACCAATCCTCAGGAAAGTCCATTTCAACTCAGCCAACCCGGTTGTTCGCGCAGAGCCATCAGATATAAACTGTCTTGTTGCTAGGAGACAATTGGAATGCGATGCGGGCTTCCCAGGCATCCATCAGCAAACGGTGCCTTGTAGTCATTCCATATGGGATGTCCTGGAGCTGTCCAACAGGTCTCAATTGTCCCGCAGAAGGAATCCTTGAAGAAAGCATCCCACAACTCCCAAAATGGGAAAACCTCAATGGCCTCGAGATTCCCTCCCTTCATGAAGCGGCCGTCATGCTCAGAAATTCCCAACTGAGCCAAAGTCTGATCATCGGCCTGACTTCAGATGCATGAGATATTGGTTCAGATCTGCAGGGGGTACCTGCCGTGCCCTGGCCCTGAAACCCAAGTCTAGCACGTCTTCTCAGACTTCCGTCCTCACACTCCTGGCCCCGAAGCCCTCACGTTTGGCAATTCCGGACCCACAATGCAGCACTCTGCCTGCCCTCTAGAAAAAAAATGATTGCCTCATGAGCTGCCCAGGCACCTTAAATGAGGGTAAACCTACACAGCACTCGACTTTACCCAAATTATATAGTCTAACCTGGGCACTAATGCACTGTCGAACACAACCTGAGCCGGGACCTCCTGACGAACACCCAGAAAGCTGACCGCACACTGAGCACTTAAAACCCGCCATGGCCTTAGGTCATCATCTCTTCCCTACCTCAGTTTTCAGGCTTCAGAACCGAGACCTTATCTCCAATCACTGCCCAGGGGTGAGTGTGATGCAGAAATCAGTACTCCTCCTTACCCATGGCAAGAACCCTTGTGGTTGGCACGTTGTCCCACGTTCAGTGTAGCAGAAACCAGCATTCACCCTGAGGCCCCGCCCATTCTTGAGTGCGACGAGTACATACACACGCATTGTGACCCTGAGCATGAGTCCTGTCCTCTAGTAAGTCCTCTCAGTGGCTGGACGATTAGATGTCATAATGGGCTTGACATGTTCCTAGGCCCCAATTTTTAACCAGATTTCTGATTGTCCAGTCGGCCCTCCCCAGGGCTCTACTCTGGAACACCTCATTTGGTGGGACACCTGAGGTTAAAAAAGAAAACAACAACAACAACAACAAAAACGGACTTCTTCCAGCCCACAGAATGACCCCAAACTCTTTGGACGGGGCCAAACCACCAAAGAGTAAGACTCGTCCATTTCCCATAAAGTCACCCAGAAATTCCAAACCAGGAGTGACTCGATATCTAGAGACAAAAACTTGAGCAGGAGCCTCACATCGCCCTTCTTTCAAATCCCGAAGAGATCTCCTCATGGTCTATAGATCAGTCCTGCCATACCTATGACCCGAAACATAAGCCGAGTTTGTGTTTTCAGACAACTGCCCATACAGCCCTGGCGTAGACAACCTACAGGCTCCGGCTCCTGGAGCCAAACCTGAGGACTGTACTTACCCTCTCCAAGGGATTTGTGTGTGCCCATTCCAATGGCCACAACCCTTCTAATAGGATAAACCTCCAAAGTCCCGGCTCCATCTCAATAGTGGTGGCTTGCCAGGAAAAACAGGGGCAATCTGAGCCCAACTGAGCACCTACCTGCACTCAGACCCATAGACAGATGTCCCCAGAGGTAAAAAGGAAAGAACAGGCCCCTAGGCACTGATCAGATCCATTGCTTTGGTTTCCAGGCATCTCTCCTCAGAGGCCTGGATTTCAAAAGCAGCATATAGCTGTTTCTTGACTCACCCATCAGAAAACATCTCATCTACACATGGGAAACTTGCACGTTGGAGCTGAGTCAAGGCCTCTGTTTAGGAGAACCCTTTAGGGCCCCAGTGACACCGCTTCATTCCAAGGTCTCCATAGACACAAAAGCACATTAGGACCCATCCCCAGGGGTGTCCATTTCAACTCAGCGTCCTCGGTTGCTCCCCACAGATCCAGGGGATCTAAACTGTCTTATTGCTAGGAGACAATTGGAATGCGAGGTGGGCTACCCAGCCATCCATCCTTAGAACCCTGCTCAGAATCATTGGCCAGGAGCCAAACAACAGGTCTCAATTGTCTTGCAGAAGACACTCTGCAGTTTGGAGCATCTCACAACTCCCATTGGGAAAATCCCCATGGACTCGTGATGCCCCCCCATTCATGAAGGGTCCATCAGGGACAGAAACTCCAAACTGAGCGATCGTCTGATCCTCGCCCTGACTTCAGATGCACGAGATTTCGATTCAGGTCTGTAGAATGTGCCTGCCATGGCCTAACCCAGAAACCTAAGCCTAGCTTGTGTTCTCAGACTTTTGTCGTCAGACTACTGGCCCACAAGCCCTCCAGGTTGGCAATCCAGAACTATGATGCAGCACTCTGCCTGCCCTCCAGAAGAAAAACATTGTCCTCTGGGGCTACCCAGTAACCCCAAATGAGGATCAACCTGCACCGACCATGGCTGTACCCCAAATACATAGGCTGACCAGGGCACTAATGCCCTTTCTGACACAGCCTGAGCCTGGACCCCCTGGCCCCTCCCAGACAGCTGGCCGCACACTGAGCACATCGAGCCGCCATGGCCTTAGGTCGTCATCTCTTCCCAACCTCGGTTTCCAGGTTTCAGAACCTAGACCTTATCTCCAATCACTGACCAGGGTTGAAGGTGATGCAGAAATCAGAACACCTTCCCCATGGCAAGAAACCTTGTGGTTGGCATGTTGTCCAACGTTCAGTGTAGTTGAAACCAGTGTGGCCCATGAGGCCCCGCCCATGCTCGCGGGCCACATTGGTCACAAACATACATTGTGACCCTCAGGCTGAGCCCATTCCTCAGGTAAGGACACTGAGTGGCTGGATGAAGAGATAGCATATTGGGCTTGCCATGCCCCTAGGCCCCAATTTTTAACCAGAGTTCGGGTTGTCCCTTCAGTCTTCCCTACGGCTTTGCTTTGGAATTCCTCTTTTGGTGGGACACATGAGGTAACAAAACTGAAATGAGTCCTCCCATCCCACAGATTGACGAAAAGCAATTGGGATTCGGGCCAAATCCTCAGAGAGGAAGATTCGTCCATGGCCCATGAGGCCTCCCCGACATTCCACGGCTATCGCTGATACAAAATCCAGAGACAAAAGCCTGAGCAAGAGCCTCAGACTCGCACTTTCTTCATATCCTGAAGAGTTCTTCTCATGGATTGTAGATCGGGCCTGCCATACCTATGTCCCCAAACCCTAGCTGAGTTTGTGTATTCAGACTTCTGTCCTCAAAGTCTTGGGCCACACACCCTCCAGGTTGGGTGCCTGGAGCCACACATTAGGACTGTGCCTACCAATCCATGGGAATTCTGCCCATTCCATGGTCCAAAATCGTACAAATTAGGAGAAACCTCCAAAGTCCCTGAGGCCATCCCAATAGTGTAGGTCGCCCGGAACAAACAAGGGCTGTCTGACACCAGCTGATAATCGACCTCCACTCATACCATAGATGGATGTCCCCAGAGAAGAAGATTGAACCAGACAGGACCCTAGGCCATAATAGGATCCATTGCTTTGGGTTACAGGCATGTCTCCTAAAAAGCCTGATTCCAATACGAGCATAGGGGTTTTCCTGAGGCACCCATCAAAACTCATCTCATCTCCACAAGGAAACCTGTGCATGGGAGCCATGTCCAAATCTTAGGAGAGTACTTCAGGGTCCCGGTGCCACCGCCCCATTCCAAGGCCCTCATGGACACAAAAACACATTAGGACCCATCCTCAGGAAAGTCCATTTCAACTCAGCCACCCCGGTTGCTCCGGCAGAGACATCAGATCTAAACTGTCTTGTTGCTAGGAGACAATTGGAATGCGAGGCGGGCTTACCAGGCAGCCATCCGTGAAGGGTGCTCTGGAGTCATTCCAAATGGGATGTCCTGGAGCTGTCCAACAGGTCTCAATTGTCCCGCAGAAGGAATCCTTGAAGTGGGCATCCCACAACTCCCAAAATGGGAAAACCTCAATGGCCTCGAGATTCCTCTCCATTCATGAAGCGCCCGACATTCACAGAAACTCCACCCTGAGCCAACATCTGATCCTCGCCCTGACTTCAGATGCATTAGATATTGGTTCAGATCTGCAGGGGGAACCTGTCGTGCCCTCGCCTTGAAACCCAAGTCTAGCTTGTCATCTCAGACTTCCGTCCTCACACTCCTGGCGCCGAAGCCTTCAAGTTTGGCTATTCCGGACCCACAATGCAGCACTCTGCCTGCCTTCTAAAAAAAAAATGATTGCCTCATGTGCTGCCCAGGCACCTTAAATGAGGGTAAACCTACACAGCACTCGACTTTACCAAAATTATATAGTCTAACCTGGGCACTAATGCACTGTCGAACACAACCTGAGCCGGGACCTCCTGACCAACTCCCAGAAAGCTGACCGTACACTGAGCACATAAAACCCGCCATGGCCTTAGGTCATCATCTCTTCCCACCTCAGTTTTCAGGCTTCAGAACCGAGACCTTATCTCCAATCACTGCCCAGGGGTGAGTGTGATGCAGAAATCAGAACTCCTCCTTACCCATGGCAAGAACCCTTGTGGTTGGCACGTTGTCCAACGTTCAGTGTAGGAGAAACCAGCATTTACCCTGAGGCCCCGCCCATTCTTGAGTGCGACGAGTACATACACACGCATTGTGACCCTAAGCATGAGTCCTGTCCTCTAGTAAGTCCTCTCAGTGGCTGGACCATTAGATGTCATAATGGGCTTGACATGTCCCTAGTCCCCAATTTTTAACCAGATTTCTGATTGTCCAGTCGCCCCTCCCCAGGGCTCTACTCTGGTATCCCTCATTTGGTGGACACCTGAGGTTAAAAAAGAAAACAACAACAACAAAAAAAAAAAACGGACTTCTTCCAGCCCACAGAATAACCCCAAACTCTTTGGACGGGGCCAAACCCCCAGAGAGTAAGACTCGTTCATTTCCCATGAAGTCACCCAGAAATTCCACGACCATGAGTGACACGATATCTAGAGACAAAAACTTGAGAAGGATCCTCACTCTCGCGCTTCTTTCAAATCCCGAAGAGTTCTCCTCATGGTCTGTAGATCAGTCCTGCCATACCTATGACCCGAAACATAAGCCGAGTTTGTGTTTTCAGACAACTGTCCAAACAGCCCTGGCGTAGACAACCTACAGGCTCAGGCTCCTGGAGCCAAACATGAGGACTGTACTTGCCCTCTCCAAGAGAATTGTGTGTGCCCATTCCAATGGCCACAACCCTTCTAATAGGATAAACCTCCAAAGTCCCTGATCCATCTTAATAGTGGTGGCTTGCCAGGAAAAACAGGGGCAATCTGAGCCCAACTGAGCACCTGCCTGCACTCAGACCCATAGACAGATGTCCCCAGAGGTATGAAGGAAAGATCAGGCCCCTAGGCACTAATCAGATCCATTGCTTTGGTTTCCAGGCATCTCTCCTCAGAGGCCTGGATTTCAAAAGCAGCATATAGCTGTTTCTTGACTCACCCATCAGAAAACATCTCATCTAGACATGGGAAACTTGCACGTTGGAGCTGTGTCAAAGATTCTGTTTAGGAGAACCCTTTAGGGCCCCAGTGCCACCGCTTCATTCCAAGGTCTCCATAGACACAAAAGCACGTTAGGACCAATCCCCAGGGGTGTCCATTTCAACTCAGCGTCCTCGGTTGCTCCCCACAGATCCAGGAGATATAACCTGTCTTGTTGCTAGGAGACAATTGGAATGAGAGGTGGGCTACCCAGCCATCCATTTTTAGAACCCTGCTCAGAATCATTGGCCTGGAGCCAAACAACAGGTCTCAATTGTCTTGCAGAAGACACACTGCATTTTGGAGATTCTCACAACTCCCTTTGGGAAAATCCCCATGGCCTCTTGATGCCCCCCCATTCATGAAGGGGCCATCAGGTACAGAAACTCCAACCTGAGCGATCGTCTGATCCTCGCCCTGACTTCAGATGCACGAGTTCTCGATTCAGGTCTGTAGATTGTGCCTGCCATGGCCTCACCCAGAAACCTAAGCCTAGCTTGTGTTCTCAGACTTTTGTCGTCAGACTACTGGCCCACAAGCCCTCCAGTTTGGCAATCCAGAACTACAATGCAGCACTCTGCCTGCCCTCCAGAAGAAAAACATTGTCCTCTGGAGCTACCCAGTAACCCCAAATGAGGATCAACCTGAACCGAACTAGGCTGTACCCAAGATACATTGGCTGACAAGGGCACTAATGCCCTTTCTGACACAGCCTGAGCCTGGACGCCCTGGACCCTCCCAGACAGCTGTCCGCACACTGAGCACATCCAGCCACCATGGCCTTTGGTCGTCATCTCTTCCCAACCTCAGTTTTCAGGTTTCAGAACCTAGACCTTATCTCCAATCACTGCCCAGGGTTGAAGGTGATGCAGAAATCAGAACTCCTTCCCCATGGCAAGAAACCTTGTGCTTGGCATGTTGTCCAACGTTCAGTGTAGTTGAAACCAGTGTGGCCCATGAGGCCCCGCCCATGCTCGCGGGCCACGTGGTCACAAACACACAATGTGACCCTCAGGCTGAGCCCAGTCCTCAAGTAAGGCCGCTCAGTGGCTGGAGGAAGAGATAGCATATTGGGCTTGCCATGCCCCTAGGCCCCAATTTTTAACCATAGTTCGGGTTGTCCCTTCAGTCTTCCCCACGGCTTTGCTTTGGAATTCCTCTTTTGGTGGGACACCTGAGGTAACAAACCTGAAATGAGTCCTCGCATCCCACAGATTGACGAAAAGCAATTGGGAATCGGGCCAAATCCTCAGAGAGGAAGATTCGTCCATGGCCCGAGAGGCCTCCTCGACATTCCACAGCCATCGCTGATTCAAAATCCAGAGACAAAAGCCTGAGCAAGCGCCTCAGACTCGCACTTTCTTCATATCCTGAAGAGTTCTTCTCATGGTTTGAAGATCGGGCCTGCCATACCTATGTCCCCAAACCCTAGCTGAGTTTGTGTTTTCAGACTTCTGTCCTCAAAGTCTTGGGCCACAAACCCTCCAGGCTGGGCCCCTGGAGCCACACATTAGGACTGTGTCTACCAATCCATGGGAATTCTGCCCATTCCATGGTCCAAAATCGTACAAATTAGAGGAACCTACAAAGTCCCTGAGGCCATCCCAATAGTGTAGGTCGCCTGGAAAAAACAAGGGCTGTCTGACACCAGCTGATAATCGACCTCCACTCATACCATAGATGGATGTCCCCAGAGAAGAAGATTGAACCAGACAGGACCCTAGACCATAATGGGATCCATTGCTATGGGTTACAGGCATTTGTCCTCAAAAGCCTGATTCCAATACGAGCGTAGGGGTTTTCCTGAGGCACCCATCAGAACTCATCTCGTCTCCACAAGTAAACCTGTGCATGGGAGCCATGTCCAAAGCTTAGGAAAGTACTTCAGGTTGCCGGTGCCACCGCCCCATTCCAAGGCCCTCATGGACACAAAAACACATTAGGACACATCCTCAGGAAAGTCCATTTCAACTCAGCCACCGAGGTTGCTCCCGCAGAGCCATCAGATCTAAACTTTCTTGTTGCTAGGAGACAATTGGAATGCGAGGCGGGCTTCCCAGGCATCCATCCGCGAACGGTGCTCTGGAGTCATTCCATATGGGATGTCCTGGAGCTGTCCAACAGGTCTCAATTGTCCCGCAGAAGGAATCCTTGAAGGGGGCATCCCACAACTCCCAACGTGGGAAAACCTCAATAGCCCCGAGATTCCGCTCCCTTCATAAAGCGGCCGTCATGCACAGGAACTCCATCCTGAGCCAACATCTGATCCTCGCCCTGACTTCAGAAGCATGAGATATTGGTTCAGATCTGCAGGGGGTACCTGTCGTACCCTCGCCCTGAAACCCAAGTCTAGCTTGTCTTCTCACACTTCCGTCCTCAAACTCCTGGCCCCGAAGTCCTAAAATTTGGCAATTCCGGACCCACAATGCAGCACTCTGAAGGCCCTCTAGAAAAAAAAAAATTATTGCCTCATGAGCTGCCCAGGCACCTTAAATGAGGATAAACCTACACAGCACTCGACCTTACCCATATTATATAGTCTAACCTGGGCACTAATGCACTGTCGAGCACAACCTGAGCCCGGACCTCCTGACTAACACCCAGAAAGCTGACCGCACACTGAGCACATAAAAGCCGCCATGGGCTTAGGTCATCATCTCTTCCCTACCTCAGTTTTCAGGCTTCAGAACCGAGACCTTATCTCCAATCACTGCCCAGGGGTGAATGTTATGCAGAAATCAGAACTCCTCCTTACCCATGGCAAGAACCCTTGTGGTTGGCACGTTGTCCAACGTTCAGTGTCGGAGAAACCAGCATTCACCCTGAGGCCCCGCCCATTCTAGTGCGACGAGGGCATACACACGCATTGTGACCCTCAGCATGAGTCCTCTCCTCTAGTAGGTACTCTCAGTGGCTGGAAATTTAGATGTCATAATAGGCTTGACATGTCACTAGGTCCCATTTTTTAACCAGATACCTGACTGTCCAGTCGCCCCTCCACAGGTCTCTACTCTGGAATCCCTCATTTGGTGGGACACCTGAGGTTAAAAAAGAAAACAACAACAACAAAAACGGAATTCTTCCAGCCCACAGAATGACTCCAATCTCTTTGGACGGGGCCAAACCACCAGAGAGTAAGACTCGTCCATTTCCCATAAAGTCACCCAGAAATTCCTCGACCACGAGTGACACGATATCCAGAGACAAAAACTTGAGCAGAGCCTCACACTCGCCATTCTTTCAAATCCCGAAGTGTCCTCCTCATGGTTTGTACATCAATCCTGCCATTCCGATGACCCGAAACATAGGCCGAGTTTGTGTTTTCAGACAACTGTCCAAACAGCCCTGGCCCCTGGAGCCAAACCTGAGGACTGTACTTGCCTCTCCAAGGGAATTGTGTGTGCCCATTCCAATGGCCACAACCCTTCTAATAGGATAAACCTCCAAAGTCCCTGATCCATCTCAAAAGTGGTGGCTTCCCAGGAAAAACAGGGACAATCTGAGCCCAAATGAGCCCCTACCTGCACTCAGACCCATAGACAGATGTCCCCAGAGGTAAAAAAAAAAGAACAGGCCCCTAGGCACTAATCAGATCCATTGCTTTGGTTTCCAGGCATCTCTCCTCAGAGGCCTGGATTTCAAAAGCAGCATATAGCTGTTTCTTGATTCACCCATCAGAAAACATCTCATCTACACATGGGAAATTTGCACGTAGGAGCTGTGTCAAAGCCTCTGTTTAGGAGAACCCTTTAGGGCACCAGTGCCACCTCTTCATTCCAAGGTCTCCATAGACACAAAAGCACATTAGGACCCATCCTTAGGGGTGTCCATTTCAACACAGCGTCCTCGGTTGCTCCCCACAGATCCAGGAGATCTAAACTGTCTTGTTGCTAGGAGACAATTAGAATGCGAGGTGGGCTACGCAGCCATCCATCCTTAGAACCCTGCTCAGAATCATTGGCCTGGAGCTAAGCAAAGGTCTCAATTGACCTGCAGAAGACTCTCCGCTGTTTGGAGCTTCTCATAACTCCCATGGTGGGAAAACACCCATGGCCTCGTGATGCCCCCCCCCATTCATGAAGGGGCCATCAGGGACAGAAACTCCAACCTGAGCGATCGTCTGATCCTCGCCCTGACTTCAGATGCACGAGATCTCGATTCAGGTCTGTAGATTGTGCCTGCCATGGCCTCACCCAGAAACCTAAGCCTAGCTTGTGTTCTCAGACTTTTGTCGTCAGACTACTGGCCCACAAGCCCTCCAGTTTGGCAATCCAGAACTACAATGCAGCACTTGCCGGCCCTCCAGAAGAAAAACATTGTCCTCTGGGGCTACCCAGTAACCCCAAATGAGGATCAACCTGCACCAACCTTGGCTGTACCCCAAATACATAGGCTGAACAGGGCACTAATGCCCTTTCTGACACAGCCTGAGCCTGCACTCCCTGGCCCGTCCCAGACAGCTGGCCGCACACTGAGCACATCCATCCTCCGTGGCCTTAGGTCGTCTTCTCTTCCCAACCTCGGTGTCCAGGTTTCAGAACCTAGACCGAATCTCCAATCACTGCCCAAGGTTGAAGGTGATGCAGAAATCAGAACTCCTTCCCCATGGCAAGAAACCTTGTGGTTGGCATGTTGTCCAACGTTCAGTGTCGTTGAAACCAGTGTGGCCCATGAGGCCCCGCCCATGCTCGCGGGCCACATTGGTCACAAACACACATTGTGACGCTCAGGCTGAGCCCAGTCCTCAAGTAAGGCCACTCAGTGGCTGGATAAGGAGATAGCATATTGGGCTTGCCATGCCCCTAGGCCCCAATTTTTAACCATATTTTGGGTTGTCCCTTCAGTCTTCCCCACGGCTTTGCTTTGGAATTCCTCTTTTGGTGGGACACCTGAGGTAACAAACCTGAAATGAGTCCTCCCTTCCCACAGATTGACGAAAAGCAATTGGGAATCGGGCCAAATCCTCAGAGAGGAAGATTCGTCCATGGCCCATGAGGCCTCCCCGACATTCCACGGCCATCGCTGATACCAAATCTAGAGACAAAAGCCTGAGCAAGCGCCTCAGACTCGCACTTTCTTCATATCCCGAAGAGTTCTTCTCATGGTTTGTAGATCGGGCTGCCATACCTACGTCCCCAAACCTAAGCTGAGTTTGTGTTTTCAGACTTCTGTCCTCAAAGTCTTGGGCCACACACCCTCCAGGCTGGGTGCCTGGAGCCACACATTAGGACTGTGCCTACCAATCCATGGGAATTCTGCCCATTCCATGGTCCAAAATCGTACAAATTAGGAGAAACCTCCAAAGTCCCTGAGGCCATCCCAATAGTGTAGGTCGCCCGGAACAAACAAGGGCTGTCTGACACCAGCTGATAATCGACCTCCACTCATACCATAGATGGATGTCCCCAGAGAAGAAGATTGAACCAGACAGGACCCTAGGCCATAATAGGATCCATTGCTTTGGGTTACAGGCATGTGTCCTCAAAAGCCTGATTCCAATACGAGCATAGGGGTTTTCATGAGGCACCCATCAGAACTCATCTCGTCTCCACAAGGAAACCTGTGCATGGGAGCCATGTCCAAAGCTTAGGAGAGTACTTCAGGGTGCCGGTGCCACCGCCCCATTCCAAGGCCCTCATGGACAGAAAAACACATTAGGACCCATCCTCAGGAAAGTCCATTTCAACTCAGCCACCCCGGTTGCTCCGGCAGAGCCATCAGATCAAAACTGTCTTGTTGCTAGGAGATAATTGGAATGCGAGGCGGACTTTCCAGGCATCCATCCGCGAATGGTGCTCTCGAGTATTTCCATATGGGATGTCCTGGAGCTGTCCAACAGGTCTCAATTGTCCCGCAGAAGGAATCCTTGAAGGGGGCATCCCACAACTCCCAACGTGGGAAAACCTCAATGGCCTCGAGATTCCGCTTCCTTCATGAAGCGGCCGTCATGCACAGGAACTCCAACCTGAGCCAACGTCAGATCCTCGCTCTGACTTCAGAAGCATGATATATTGGTTCAGATCTGTAGGGGGTACCTGCCGTGCCTTTGCCCTGAAACCCAAGTCTAGCTTGTCTTCTCAGACTTCCGTCCTCACACTCCTGGCCCCGAAGCCCTCAAGTTTGGCAATTCCGGACCCACAATGCAGCACTCTGCCTGCCCTCTAGAAAAAAAATTATTGCCTCATGAGCTGCCCAGGCACCTTAAATGAGGGTAAACCTACACAGCACTCGACTTTACCCAAATTATATAGTCTAACCTGGGCACTCATGCACTGTCGAACACAACCTGAGCCCGGACCTCCTGACCAACACCCAGAAATCTGACCTCATACTGAGCACATAAAACCCGCCATGGCCTTAGGACATCATCTCTTCCCTACCTCAGTTTTCAGGCTTCAGAAACGAGACCTTATCTCCAATCACTGCCCAGGGGTGAATGTGATGCAGAAATCAGTACTCCTCCTTACACATGGCAAGAACCCTTGTGGTTGGCACGTTGTCCAACGTTCAGTGTAGGAGAAACCAGCATTCACCCTGAGGCCCTGCCCATTCTTGAGTGAGACGAGGGCATACACACGCATTGTGACCCTCAGCATGAGTCCTGTCCTCTAGGAAGTCCTCTCAGTGGCTGGATCATTAGATGTCTTAATGGGCTTGACATGTCCCTAGGCCCCAATTTTTAACCAGATTTCTGATTGTCCAGTCGCCCCTCCCCAGGTCTCTACTCTGGAATCCCTCATTTAGTGGGACACCTGAGGTTAAAAAAGAAAAAAAAAAAAAAAAAAAAAAAAAAACAACGGACTTCTTCCAGCCCACAGAATGACCCCAAACTCTTTGGACGGGGCCAAACCACCAGAGAGTAACACTCGTCCATTTCCCATGAAGTCACCCAGAAATTCCACGACCATGAGTGACACGATATCCAGAGACAAAAACTTGAGCAGGAGCCTCACACTCGCCCTTCTTTCAAATCCCGAAGAGTTCTCCTCCTGGTCTGTAGATCAGTCCTGCCATACCTATGACCCGAAACATAAGCCGAGTTTGTGTTTTCAGACAACTGTCCATACAGCCCTGGCCTACACAACCTACAGGCTCAGAACCCTGGAGCCAAACCTGAGGACGGTACTTGCCCTCTCCAAGGGAATTGTGTGTGCCCATTCCAATGGCCACAACCTTTCTAATAGGATAAACCTCCAAAGTCCCTGATCCATCTCAATAGTGGTGGCTTCCCAGGAAAAACAGGGGCACTCTGAGCCCAAATGAGCACCTACCTGCACTCAGACCCATAGACAGATGTCCCCAGAGTTAAAAAGGAAAGAACAGGCCCCTAGGCACTAATCAGATCCATTGCTTTGGTTTCCAGGCATCTCTCCTCAGAGGCCTGGATTTCAAAAGCAGCATATAGCTGTTTCTTGACTCACCCATCAGAAAACATCTCATCTACACATGGGAAACTTGCACGTTGGAGCTGTGTCAAAGCCTCTGTTTAGGAGAACCATTTAGGGCACCAGTGCTACCGCTTCATTCCAAGGTCTCCATAGACACAAAAGTACATTAGGACCCATCCTTAGGGGTGTCCATTTCAACTCAGCGTCCTCGGTTGCTCCCCACAGATCCAGGAGATCTAAACTGTCTTGTTGCTAGGAGACAATTGGAATGCGAGGTGGGATACCCAGCCATCCATCCTTAGAACGCTGCTCAGAATCATTGGCCTAGAGCCAAGCAATGGTCTCAATTGACCTGCAGAAGACTCTCTGCTGTTTGGAGCTTCTCATAACTACCATCGTGGCAAAACCCCCATGGCCTCGTGATGCCCCCCCAATTCATGAAGGGGCCATCAGGTACAGAAACTCCAACCTGAGCGATCGTCTGATCCTTGCCCTGACTTCAGATGCACGAGATCTCGATTCAGGTCTGTAGATTGTGCCTGCCATGGCCTCACCCAGAAACCTAAGCCTAGCTTGTGTTCTCAGACTTTTGTCGTCAGACTACTGGCCCACAAGCCCTCCAGTTTGGCAATCCAAAACTACAATGCAGCACTCTTCTGGCCCTCCAGAAGAAAAACATTGTCCTCTGGGGCTACCCAGTAACCCCAAATGAGGATCAACCTGCACCGACCTTGGCTGTACCCCAAATACATAAACTGACCAGGGCACTAATGCCCTTTCTGACACAGCCTGAGCCTGGACTCCCCGGCCCGTCCCAGACAGCTGCCCGCACACTGAGCACATCCAGCCTCCGTCGCCTTAGGTCGTCATCTCTTCCCAACCTCGGTTTCCAGGTTTCAGAACCTAGACCTAATCTCCAATCACTGCCCAAGGTTGAAGGTGATGCAGAAATCAGAACTCCTTCCCCATGGCAAGAAACCTTGTGGTTGGCATGTTGTCCAACGTTCGGTGTCGTTGAAACCAGTGTGGCCCATGAGGCCCCGCCCATGCTCGCGGGCCACATTGGTCACAAACACACATTGTGACCCTCAGGCTGAGCCCAGTCCTCAAGTAAGGCCACTCAGTGGCTGGATGAAGTGATAGCATATTGGGCTTGCCATGCCCCTAGGCCCCAATTTTTAACCATATGTCGGGTTGTCCCTTCAGTCTTCCCCACGTCTTTGCTTTGGAATTCCTCTTTTGGTGGGACACCTGAGGTAACAAACCTGAAATGAGTCCTCCCAATCCACAGATTGACGAAAAGCAATTGGGAATCGGGCCAAATCCTCAGAGAGGAAGATTCGTCCATGGCCCATGAGGCCTCCCCGACATTCCACGGCCATTGCTGATACAAAATCCAGAGACAAAAGCCTGAGCAAGCGACTCAGACTCGCACTTTCTTCATATCCTGAAGAGTTCTTCTCATGGTTTGTATATCGGGCCTGGGATACCAACGTCCCCAAACCTAAGCTGAGTTTGTTTTCAGACAACCGTCCAAACAGCCCTGTCCTACACAACCTACAGGCTCAGGCCCCTGGAGCCAAACCTGAGGACTGTACTTGCCTTCTCCAAGGGAATTGTTTGTGCCCATTCCAATGGCCACAACCCTTCTAATAGGATAAACCTCCAAAGTCCCTGATCCATCTCAAAAGTGGTGGTTTCCCAGGAAAAACAGGGGCAATCAGAGCCCAAATGAGCACCTACCTGCACTCAGAGCCATAGACAGATGTCCCCAGAGGTAAAAAGGAAAGAACAGGCCCATAGGCACTAATCAGATCCATTGCTTTGGTTTCCAGGCATCTCTCCTCAGAGGCCTGGATTTCAAAGGCAGCATATAGCTGTTTCTTGATTCACCCATCAGAAAATATCTCATCTACACATGGGAAACTTGCACGTTCGAGCTGTGTCAAAGCCTCTGTTTAGGAAAACCCTTTAGGGCCCCAGTGCCACCGCTTCATTCCAAGGTCTCCATAGACACAAAAGCACATTAGGACCCATCCCCAGGGGTGTCCATTTCAACTCAGCATCCTCGGTAGCTCCCCACAGATCCAGGAGATCTAACCTGTCTTGTTGCTAGGAGACAATTGGAATGCGAGGTGGGCTACACAGCCATCCATCCTTAGAACCCCGCTCAGAATCATTGGCCTGGAGCCAAACAACAGGTCTCAATTGTCCTGCAGAAGACTCTCTGCAGTTTGGAGCTTCTCACAACTCCCATCGTGGGAAAACCCCCATGGCCTTGTGATGCCCCCCCATTCATGAAGGGGCCATCAGGGACAGAAACTCCAACCTGAGCGATCGTCTGATCCTCGCCCTGACTTCAGATGCACGAGATCTCGATTCAGGTCTGTAGATTGTGCCTTCCATAGCCTCACCCAGAAACCTAAGCCTAGCTTGTGTTCTTAGACTTTTGTCGTCAGACTACTGGCCCACAAGACCTCCATTTGGCAATCTGGAACTATAATGGAGCTCTCTGCCTGCCCTCCAGAAGAAAAACATTGTCCTCTGGGGCTACCCAGTAACCCCAAAAGAGGATCAACCTGCACCGACCTTGGCTGTACCCCAAATACATAGGCTGACCAGGGCACTAATGCCCTTTCTGACACAGCCTGAGCCTGGACCCCCTGGCCCCTCCCAGACAGCTGGCCGCACACTGAGCACATCGAGCCGCCATGGCCTTAGGTCGTCATCTCTTCCCAAACTCGGTTTTCAGGTTTCAGAACCTAGACATTATCTCCAATCACTGCCCAAGGTTGAAGGTGATGCAGAAATCAGAACTCCTTCCCCATGGCAAGAAACCTTGTGGTTGGCATGTTGTCCAACGTTCAGTGTCGTTGAAACCAGTGTGGCCCATGAGGCCCCGCCCATGCTCGCGGGCCACATTGGTCTCAAACACACATTGTGACCCTCAGGCTGAGCCCAGTCCTCAAGTAAGGCCACTAAGTGGCTGGATGAAGAGATAGCATATTGGGCTTGCCATGCCCCTAGGCCCCAATTTTTAACCATAGTTCGGGTTGTCCCTTCAGTCTTCCCCACGGCTTGGCTTTGGAATTCCTCTTTTGGTGGGACACCTGAGGTAACAAAACTGAAATGAGTCCTCCCATCCCACAGATTGACGAAAAGCAATTGGGAATCAGGCCAAATCCTCAGAGAGGAAGATTCGTCCATGGCCCATGAGGCCTCCCCGACATTCCACGGCCATCACTGATACAAAATCCAGATTCAATAGCCTGAGCAAGCGCTACAGACTCGCACTTTCTTCATATCCTGTAGAGTTTTTCTCATGGTTTGTAGATCGGGCCTGCCATACCTACGTCCCCAAACCTAAGCTGAGTTTCTGTTTTCAGATTCTGTCCTCAAAGTCTTGGGCCACACACCTTCCAGGCTGGGCCACTGGAGCCACACATTAGGACTGTGCCTACCAATCCATGGAAATTCTGCCCATTCCATGGTCCAAAATCGTACAAATTAGGAGAAACCTCCAACGAGCCTGAGGCCATCCCAATAGTGTAGGACGCCCGGAACAAACAAGGGCTGTCTGACACCAGCTGATAATCGACCTCCACTCATACCATAGATGGATGTCCCCAGAGAAGAAGATTGAACCAGACAGGACCCTAGTCCATAATAGGATCCATTGCTTTGGGTTACAGGCATGTGTCCTCAAATGCCTGATTCCAATAAGAGCATAGGGGTTTTCCAGAGGCACCCATCAGTACCTATCTCGTCTCCACAAGGAAACCTGTGCATGGGAGCCATGTCCAAAGCTTAGGAGAGTACTTCAGGGTCCCGGTGCCACCGCCCCATTACTAGGCCCTCATGGACACAAAAACACATTAGGACACATAATCAGGAAAGTCCATTTCAACTCAGCCACCCCGGTTGCTCCCGCAGAGTCATCAGATCTAAACTGTCATGTTGCTAGGAGACATTTGAAATGCGAGGCGGGCTTCCCAGGCTTCCATCCCCGAACGGTGCTCTGGAGTCATTCCATATGGGATGTCCTGGAGCTGTCCAGCAGGTCTCAATTGTCCCGAAGAATGAATCCTGGAAGGGGGCATCCCACAACTCCCAACGTGGGAAAACCGCAATTGCCTCGAGATTCCGCTCCCTTCATGAAGCGGCCGTATTGCTCAGAAACTCCCACCTGAGCCAACATCGGATCCTCGCCCTGACTTCAGATGCATGAGATATTAGTTCAGATCTGCAGGGGGTACCTGCCGTGCCCTCGCCCTGAAACCCAAGTCTAGCTTGTCTTCTCAGTCTTCCGTCCTCACACACCTGGCCCCGAAGCCCTCAAGTTTGGCAATTCCGGACCCACAATGCAGCACTCTGCCTGCCCTCTAGAAAAAAAAATTATTGCCTCATAAGCTGCCCAGGCACCTTAAATGAGGGTAAACCTACACAGCACTCGACTTTACCCAAATTATATAGTCTAACCTGGGCACTCATGCACTGTCGAACACATCCTGAGCCCGGACCTCCTGACCAACACCCAGAAAGCTGACCGCACACTGAGCACATAAAACCCGCCATGGCCTTAGGTCATCATCTCTTCCCTACCTCAGTTTTCAGGCTTCAGAACCGAGACCTTATCTCCAATCACTGCCCAGGGGTGAGTCTGATGCAGAAATCAGAACTCCTCCTTACCCATGGCAAGAACCCTTGTGGTTGGCACGTTGTCCAACGATCAGTTTAGGAGAAACCCTGAGGCCCCGCCCATTCTTGAGTGCGACGAGGGCATACACACGCATTGTGACCCTCAGCATGAGTCCTGTCCTCTAGTAAGTCCTCTCAGTGGCTGGACCATTAGATGTCATAATGGGCTTGACATGTCCCTAGGCCCCAATCTTTAACCAGATTTCTGATTGTCCAGTCGCCCCTCCTAGGGCTCTACTCTGAAATCCCTCATTTGGTGGGACACCTGAGGTTAAAAAAGAAAACAACAACAACAACAACAACAAAATAAAACGGACTTCTTCCAGCCCACAGAATGAACCCAAACTCTTTGGACGGGGCCAAACCACCAGAGAGTAAGACTCGTCCATTTCCCATGAAGTCACCCAGAAATCCCACGAACATGAGTGACACGATATCCCGAGACAAAAACTTGAGCAGGACCCTCACACTCGCCCTTCTTTCAAATCCCGAAAAGTTCTCCTCATGGTCTGTAGATCAGTCCTGCCATATCTATGACCTGAAACATAAGCCGAGTTTGTGTTTTCAGACAACTGTCCAAAAAGGGCTGGACTACACAACCTACAGGCTCAGGCCCCTGGAGCCAAACCTGAGGACTGTACTTGCCCTCTCCAAGGGAATTGTGTGTGCCCATTCCAATGGCCACAACCCTTCTAATAGAATAAACCTCCAAAGTCCCTGATATATCTCAATAGTGGTAGCTTCCCAGGAAAAACAGGGGCAATCTGAGCCCAAATGAGCCCCTACCTGCACTCAGACCCATAGACAGATGTCCTCAGAGGTAAAAAGGAAAGAACAGGCCCTTAGGCACTATTCAGATCCATTGGTTTGGTTTCCAGGCATCTCTCCTCAGAGGCCTGGATTTCAAAAGCAGCATATAGCTGTTTCTTGACTCACCCATCAGAAAACATCTCATCTACACATGGGAAACTTGCACGTTGGAGCTGTGTCAAAGCCTCTGTTTAGGAGAACCCTTTAGGGCCCCAGTGCCACCGCTTCATTCCAAGGTCTCCATAGACTCAAAAGCACATTCGGACCCATCCCCAGGGGTGTCCATTTCAACTCAGCATCCTCGGTAGCTCCCCACAATCCAGGAGATCTAAACTGTCTTGTTGCTAGGAGACAATTGGAATGCGAGGTGGGCTACCCAGCCATCCATCCTTAGAACCCTGCTCAGAATCATTGGCCTGGAGCCAAACAACAGGTCTCAATTGTCCTGCCGAAGACTCTCTGCAGTTTGGAGCTTCTCACAACTCCCATCATGGGAAAGCCCCATGGCCTCGTGATGCCCCCCCATTCATGAAGGGGCCATCAGGGACAGAAACTCCAACCTGAGCGATCGTCTGATCCTCGCCCTGACTTCAGATGCACGAGATCTCGATTCAGGTCTGTAGATTGTGCCTGCCATGGCCTCACCCAGAAACCTAAGCCTAGCTTGTGTTCTCAGACTTTTGTCGTCAGACTACTGGCCCACAAGGCCTCCAGTTTGGCAATCCAGAACTACAATGCAGCACTCTGACGGCCCTCCAGATAAAAAACATTGTCCTCTGGGGCTACCCAGTAACCCCAAATGAGGATCAACCTGCACCGACCTTGGCTGTACCCCAATACATAGGCTGACCAGGGCACTAATGCCCTTTCTGACACAGCCTGAGCCTGGACCCCCTGGCCCCTCCCAGACAGCTGGCCGCACACTGAGCACATCGAGCTGCCATGGCCTTAGGTCGTCATCTCTTCCCAACCTCGGTTTTCAGGTTTCAGAACCTAGACCTTATCTCCAATCACTGCCCAGGGTTGAAGGTGATGCAGAAATCAGAACTCCTTCCCCATGGCAAGAAACCTTGTGGTTGGCATGTTGTCCAACGTTCAGTGTCATTGAAACCAGTGTGGTCCATGAGGCCCCGCCCATGCTCGCGGGCCACTTTGGTCAGAAACACATATTGTGACCCTCAGGCTGAGCCCAGTCCTCAAGTAAGGCCACTCAGTGGCTGGATGAAGAGATAGCATATTGGGCTTGCCATGCCCCTAGGCCCCAATTTTTAACCATAGTTCGGATTGTCCCTTTAGTCTTCCCTACGGCTTTGCTTTGGAATTCCTGTTTTGGTGGGACACCTGAGGTAACAAAACTGAAATGAGTCCTCCCATCCCACAGATTGACGAAAAGCAATTGGGAATCGGGCCAAATCCTCAGAGAGGAAGATTTATCCATGGCCCATGAGGCCTCCCCGACATTCCACGGCCATCACTGATACAAAATCCAGAGACAAAAGCCTGAGCAATCGCCACAGACTCACACTTTCTTCATATCCTGTAGAGTTCTTCTCATGGTTTGTAGATCGGGCCTGCCATACCTACGTCCCCAAACCTAAGCTGAGTTTGTGTTTTCAGACTTCTGTCCTCAAAGTCTTGGGCCACACACCCTCCAGGCTGGGCCCCTGGAGCCACACATTAGGACTGTGCCTACCAATCCATGGGAATTCTGCCCATTCCACGGTCCAAAATCGTACAAATTGGGAGAAAACAAGGGCCATGGACAATTCTTTCTCTGGTGATTTGGCATGATCCAAAGTGGTTGGGATCATTCTGTGGATGGGAAGAGTCCTTTCGGTATTTTTTTTTTTTTTACCTCAGATGTCCCACCAAAGAGGGATTCCCGAGTAGAGCCCTGAGTAGGGGTGACTAGACATCTCGAACTCTGGTTGAGATTGGGGGACTAGGGGCTTGGCAAGCCCCATATGTGGGCTGTTGTTCCAGTCACTAAGAGGCTTTACATGAGGATAGGGCTCACGCTGAGGGTCACAATGTGTGTTTGTGCACATTGTGGCCCTCAGGGATAGGTGGGGCCTCATAGACCATGCTGCTTTCTCCTACAATGAACATTGGACAACATGCCAACCACTAGGTTTCTTGCCAAGGCGAAGGAGAAGTTCTGATTCTTGCATCACGTTCACTCCTGAGCAGTGAGTGGAGATAAGGTCTAGGTTCTGAAGGTGAAAACTGAGGTTGGGTAGAGATGATGGCCTAAAGCCATTGTGGGTGTGATATGCTCTGTGTATGGCCAGCTGTCTGGGTGTTGGACTGGAGGTCTGCCCTCAGGCTGTGTCAGACAGGGCTTTAGTGCACAGGCTAGACTGTATAATTGGGGTATGGTCGAGTGGCATGCAGGTTGTTACTCATTTGGCATTTCTGGTTAGCGCTATAGGGCAACACTTTTCTTCTGGAGGGCAGGCAGAGTGCTGCATTGTGTCTCCAGAATTGCCATACTGGAGGGTTGTGGCCAGGATTGTGAGGAAGGAAGTCTGAAAACACAAGCTAGCATGAGTTTTGGGGCCAAGAGCATGGCAGGCCCACTCTGCAGAGGCTGAATCGAGATCTCCTGCACGTGAGGTCCGGGCGATTATCAGATGTTGCCTCAAGCTGGAGTTTGTGTCCATGACGGCCCCTTCCTGAAGGGGGTGGGGGCGTCATGAGTCCAGGGAGGTTTCCCTACGCTGGGAGTTGTGAGCTGCTCCATACTTCAAAGTTTCCTTCTTCAGGACAGTCGAGTACTACTGGATGGTTCCAGGATGCCCCATACAGAAAGACTCGAGAGCAGGGCCCTAAGCATGGATGCCGAGAAACGCCAACTCACCTTCCCATTGCCTGGTCGAGACAAGGCACGCTCAATCTGCGGGCTCTTGGGTGAGCTACCCAGAAGGCTGAGTTTAAATGGACTCTGCTGAGGATGAGTCATAATGTGGGTTTGTGGCCATGGAGACCTTGGAATGTGGCAGTAGCTAAGGGACTCTGCAGCATTCTCCAACCCGAAGGGCTAGACACAACTCCAACAAGGAAGCTTCCCATGTGGAGATGAGAGGTCTTCTGTCTGGTGCCTCAGGAAAGCCCCGTATGCTGGTCTTCGAACCCAGGCCTCTGAGGAGTGATACCTGGACACCAAAGCAAGAGTTCATAATAGGGCCTAGGGGCCTGTCTGGTTCAATCTTCTGTCTCTGCGGATATCTGTCTGTGTGTCTGCATGGAGGTAGTAGTTGCTCAGCTTGTGTCATAATGCCCCTATTTGTCCAGTGCGGCTTGCGGTAGTGGGATGTCCTTGGGGACCTTGAGGTTTCTACTATTTTGTAGAGTTGTGGCCAATGGAATGGGCAGTTTCTTAGGAGAGAGCAGGCACAGTTCTGTGGTGTGGCTCCAGAGACCCCAGCCTGGAGGCTGTGTGGGCCATGGCTGTGCAGACAGACATCCAAAAACCCTAACTCAGCTCAGGTTTGGGGCCGAGGTTATGGCAGGCCTGATCTACAGTCCATGAGGGGAGCTCCTCTGGATATGAAAGAAGGGTGAGAGGGAGGCAGTCGCTCAGGCTTTTGTCTCTGGATGTTTTGTCCACAATGGCCGTTTAATGTAGGAGTTGCCTCATGGATCGTAGAAGTCTCCCTCTCTGGTAGTTTGTCCAGCCCCCAAGAGTTTGGGGTCATTCTGTGGGAAGGGAAGTGTCCTGTTTTCTGCTTCATGTGTCCCCCCAGTAGAGGGATTCTAGAGCATAGCAGTGGGTACTGACAACTGGAATACTCGCCCTCTGGTTAAGCCTGGGGGCCTATGGATATGACAAGCCCCATATGCAGGATCTTGGTCCACCCACTGAGAGGCGTTACTTTAATACGGGACTCACGCTGCAGGTCACAATGCATGTCTGTGCCCTAGGCGGCCCTCAAGCACTGGCGTGGCCTTTCGGACAATGCAGGTTTTCCCACATTGAACGTTGGACAACATGCCAACCACAAGTTTTCTGGCCATGGGGAAGGAGGAATTCTAATTTCTGCATCACATTCACCCCTGGGCAGTGATTGGATATAAGGTCTAGGTTCTGAAGCCTGAAAACCGAGGTTGGGAAGAGATGACGACCTACAGCCATAGCGGGTCCTATGTGTCCAGGTTGGGGCCAGCTGTCTGGGTGTCGTTTGGGATGTCTTGTCTCAGGCTGTGCCAGACAGGGCATTAGTATACAGGGTGGGCTGTATAATTGCTTTACAATCGAGTGGCATGCATTAGAAAATCATTTGGGGATTCTTATTAGCAGCATAGGGCAAAGTTTTTATTCTGGAGGGCAGGCAGAGTGCTGCATTGTGGCTTTGGAATTCCCAAACTGGAGGGCTTGTGGGCCAGGAGAGTGAGCACAGAAGTCTGAGAACACAAGCTAGGCTTAGGTTTCGGGGCAAGGACATGGCAGGCACACTTTGCAGAGCTGAATTGAGATCTCATGCGTCTGAAGTCAGGTCGAGGTTCAGACTTTGGCTCAGGTTTGGGTTTCTGTCCATGTTGGCCCCTTCAGGAAGGGGGGGTATTAGGAGGCCATGGGGGTTTTCCCACTATTGGAGTTGTGAGATGCTCCAAACCGCAAGGATTCCTTCTGTGGGACAATTAAGATTTGTTGGATGGCTCCAGGACGTCTTATAAGGTATTTTTCCAGAACAGGGTTCTAAGTATGGATGCCTGGGCAGCCAGCCTCACATTCCACTTGTCTCCTAGCAACAAGAAACGTTTGATCTGCTGGCTTGGGGTAGCAACAGAGGGGGCTGAGTTGAAATGGACTTTCCTGAGGATGGTCTTAATGTTGGTTTGAGTCCATGGAGACCTTGGTATGGGGCAGTGGCACCAGGGCCCTGAAGGATTCTCCTAACCAGAGGTTATGACAAAGCTCCAATGAGCAAGTTTTCCATGGGGAGACGAGATATGTTCTTATTGGTGCCTCAGGAAACGACCATATGCTGGTATTGGAAACGAGGCCTCTGAGGAGAGATGCCTGGAAACCAAAGCATTGGATCTGATTAGGGCCTAGGGGCCTGTCCGGTTCAATATTCTTCTCTGGGGACATCTGTTGTCTGAGTGGAGGTAGTTGCTCAGCTGGTTTGAGATCACCCCTGTTTGTCCTGGGCGGCCTACACTATTGGGATGGCCTCGGTGACTTTGGAGGTTTTTCCTCATTTGCAAGGTTGTGGCCAATGGAATGGGAAGAATTCCCTTGAAAGGGAAGCACAGTCCTGAGGTGTGGCTCCAGGGACCCAAGTGTGGAGCGTGTGTGTTCCAGGGCTATTTGGACAAAAGTCTGAAAACACAAACTCCACTTAGGTTGGGGGATGTAGGTATGGCCGGCCCGATCTATAGACTGTGAGGAGACCTCTTCGGGATATGAACAAAGGGCGAATGTGAGGTGTTGCTCATGCTTTTTTTTTTTTTCTGGAAATGTGTCACCGATTGCCATGGAATGTCGGGGTGTCCTCATGGGCCATCGATGATGCTCCCTTTCTGGGGATTTGACCCGATCCTAAAAGTTTGGGGTCATTCTGTGGGAAGGGAGGAGGCCTTTCTGTTTTTTTTTTGTTTCCTTTTTTTTTTTTTTACCTCAGGTGGACCACCAAAAGAGGGATTCCAGAGCAGTGTCCTGGGTGGGGGCAACTGGACAACCAGACCTCTGGTTAACATTGGGACCTAAGAACATGGCAAGCCCCATATGTGGGCTCTTGGTCCAGACACTGAGAGGCCTTCCTTGAGGATAGGTCTCACACTGAGTTTCACAATGTGGTTTTGTGCCCAAGGATCCCCTCCAGTCAGGGTGTGGCCTAAAGTACCATGCTGGTGCCTCCTACACTGAAAGTTGCACAGTATGGGAACCACAAGTTTTCTGGCCATGGGGAAGATGGAGTTCTAATTTCTGCAACACTTTCACTTTTGGACTGTGATTGGATTTAAGGTCTAGGTTCTGAAGCCTGAAAACTGAGCTTGGGAAGAGATGAAGCCCTAAGGCCATGGTGTGTCTGATGTGCTCAGTGTTCGGCCAGCTGTTGAGTGTGGGTTGGGAGTGCAGGCTCAGGCTGTGGCAGACAGGGAATAAGTGCCCAGGCTAGACTGTATCATTGGGGTGCAGTCGAGTTTCGTGCAGGATGGTACTCATTTGTGGTTACTGGGTAGCCCCAGAGGGTAACGTTTTTCTTCTGGAGGGAAGACACAGTGCCACATAGTGGTTCCAGAATTCCCAAACTGGAAGGCTTGTGGGCCAGGAGTGTGAGGAAAGAATTCTGAGAACACAAGCCTGACTTAGATTTCGGGGTGAGGGGATGGCAGGCACCCTCTGCAGAGATGATTCGAGATCCCGTATACCTGAAGACAGAGCTAGGATCAGACGTTGGCTTAGGTCGGAGTTTCTGTCCATGACGGCCTCTTCATGAAGGGGAGGGTGTCACGAGGACATGGAGGTTTTCCGACGATGGGAATTGTGAGATGCTCCAAACCACAATGATATCTTCGGTGGGACAGTCGAGACCTGTTGGATGGCTCCAGGACATCCCTTAAGGAAGTTATCCAGAGCAGGGTTCTAAGGATGGATACCTGGGCAGCCTGCCTCCCATTCTAGGTGTCCCATAGAGCCAAGGCAAGTTCGATCTGCTGGATCTAGGGGAGCAACCGAGGCGGGTGTGTTGAAATGGGTGAGTTGAGGATGGGTCATAATGTGCATTTGTGTCCATGTAGACCTTGGAATGGGGTGCTTGATCCGGGGCCTTGAGGGATGTTCATAACCGGAGGTTTTGATGGAGCTCTAAAGAGTATGTTTCCTATGTAGAGAAGAGAATTGTTTTGATGAGTGCCTAAGGAATCTCCCATATGCTGGTATTGGAAACCAGGCCTCTGAGGAGAGATGACTGGAATCAAAAGCAATGGATCTGATTAGGGCCTAAGTGCCCTTCCAGTTCAATCTTATTCTATGGGGATATCTGTCTCTGGGTCTGAGTGGAGTTGGTTTCCTAACTTGTGAAAGATCATCCCTGTTTGTCCTGGGCGGCCAACACAATTCGGATGGCCTGGGGGAGTTTGGAGGATTCTCCTAATCTATAGGGTTGTGGCCAATGGAAATGGCAGAATTCCCCCGGAGAGGGAAGCCACAGTCCTGAGGTGTGGCTCCAGGGGCCCGAGCTTGGATGGTGTGTGGGCCAGGACTGTGGGGACAGAAGTCTGAAAACACAAACTCAGCTTAGGTTTGGGGATGTATGTATGAAGGCTCGATCTACAGACCGTGAGAATTTTCCGGACTATGAACAAAGGGCGAGTATGTGGCGCTTGCTCAGGGTTTTTCTCTGGATTTTGTGTCAATGGTGGCCGTGGAATGTCGGGGTGACCTCAAGGGCCATGGACAATTCTTTCTCTGGTGATTTGGCCTGATCCCAAGTGGTTGGAATCATTCTGTGGATGGGAAGAGTCCTTTCTATATTTTTTTTTTTTACCTCAGGTGTCCCACCAAAGAGGGATTCCAGAGTAGAGCCCTGAGTAGGGGTGACTAGACATCTCGAACTCTGGTTGAGATTGGCGGACTAGGGGCTTGGCAAGCCCCATATGGGGGCTGTTGTTCCAGTCACTAAGAGGCTTTACATGAGGATAGGGCTCACGCTGAGGGTCACAATGTGTGTTTGTGCACATTGTGGCCCTCAGGGATAGGTGGGGCCTCATAGTCCATGCTGCTTTCTCCTACAATGAACATTGGACAACATGCCAACCACTAGGTTTCTTGCCAAGGCGAAGGAGAAGTTCTGATTCTTGCATCACGTTCACTCCTGAGCAGTGAGTGGAGATAAGGTCTAGGTTCTGAAGGTGAAAACTGAGGTTGGTAGAGATGATGGCCTAACGCCATTGTGGGTGTGATATGCTCTGTGTACGGCCAGCTGTCTGGGTGTTGGACTGGAGGTCTGCCCTCAGGCTGTGTCAGACAGGGCTTTAGTGCACAGGCTAGACTGTATAATTGGGGTATGGTCGAGTGGCATGCAGGTTGTTACTCATTTGGCGTTTCTGGTTAGCCCTATAGGGCAACATTTTTCTTCTGGAGGGCAGGCAGAGTGCTGTATTGTGTCTCCAGAATTGCCATACTGGAGGGGTGTGGCCAGGATTGTGAGGAAGGAAGTCTGAAAACACAAGCTAGCACGAGTTTTGGGGCAAAGAGCATGGCAGGCCCACTCTGCAGAGGCTGAATCGAGATCTCCTGTAGGTGAGGTCAGGGCGATTATCAGATGTTGCCTCAAGCTGGAGTTTGTGTCCATGACGGCCCCTTCCTGAAGGGGGTGGGGGCGTCATGAGTCCAGGGAGTTTTCCTTGCGCTGGGAGTTGTGAGCTGCTCCAAACTTCAAAGTTTTCTTCTTCAGGACAGTCAAGTACTATTGGATGGTTCCAGGAATCCCCATACAGAAAGACTCGAGAGCAGGGCCCTAAGCATGGATGCCGAGAAACGCCAACTCACCTTCCCATTGCCTGGTCGAGACAAGGCACGCTCAATCTGCGGGCTCTTGGGTGAGCTACCCAGAAGGCTGAATTTAAATGGACTCTGCTGAGGATGGGTCATAATGTGGGTTGGTGGCCATGGAGACCTTGGAATGTGGCAGTAGCTAAGGGACTCTGCAGGATTCTCCAACCCGAAGGGATTGACACAACTCCAACAGGAAGCTTCCCATGTGGAGATGAGAGGTCTTCTGTCTGGTGCCTCAGGAAAGCCCTGTATGCTGGTCTTCGAACCCAGGCCTCTGAGAAGTGATACCTGGACACCAAAGCAAGAGTTCATAATAGGGCCTAGGGGCCTGTCTGGTTCAATCTTCTGTCTCTGCGGATATCTCTCTGTGTGTCTACATGGAGGTTGTAGTTGCTCAGCTTGTGTCATAATGCCCCTATTTGTCCAGTGCGGCTTGCGGTAGTGGGATGTCCTTGGGGACCTTGAGGTTTCTACTATTTTGTAGAGTGGCCAATGGAATGGGCAGTTTCCTAGGAGAGAGCAGGCACAGTTCTGTGGTGTGGCTCCAGAGACCCCAGCCTGGAGGCTGTGTGGGCCATGGCTGTGTAGACAGACAAACAAAAACCCTAACTCAGCTCAGGTTTGGGGCCGAGGTTACGGCAGGCCTGATCTACAGTCCATGAGGGGAGCTCCTCTGGATATGAAAGAAGGGTGAGAGGGAGGCAGTCGCTCAGGCTTTTGTCTCTGGATGTTTTGTCCACAATGGCCGTTGAATGTAGGAGTTGCCTCATGGGTCGTAGAAGTCTCCCTCTCTGGTAGTTGTCCAGCCCCGAAGAGTTTGGGGTCATTCTGTGGGAAGGGAAGTGTCCTGTTTTCTGCTTCATGTGTCCCCCCAGTAGTGGGATTCTAGAGCATAGCAGTGGGTACTGACAACTGGAATACTCGCCCTCTGGTTAAGCCTGGGGGCCTATGGATATGACAAGCCCCATATGAAGGATCTTGGTCCAGCCACTGAGAGGCGTTACTTTAATACGGGACTCACGCTGCAGGTCACAATGCATGTCTGTGCCCTAGGCGGCCCTCAAGCATTGGCGTGGCCTTTCGGACAATGCAGGTTTTCCCACATTGAACGTTGGACAACATGCCAACCACAAGTTTTCTGGCCATGGGGAAGGAGGAATTCTAATTTCTGCACCACGTTCACCCCTGGGCAGTGATTGGAGATAAGGTCTAGGTTCTGAAGCCTGAAAACCGAGGTTGGGAAGAGATGACGACCTACAGCCATAGCGGGTCTATGTGTCCAGGTTGGGGCCAGCTGTCTGGGTGTCGTTTGGGATGTCTTGTCTCAGGCTGTGCCAGACAGGGCATTAGTATACAGGGTGGGCTGTATAATTGCTTTACAATCGAGTGGCATGCATTAGAAAATCATTTGGGGTTTCTTATTAGCAGCATAGGGCAAAGTTTTTCTTCTGGAGGGCAGGCAGAGTGCTGCATTGTGGCTTCGGAATTCCCAAACTGGAGGGCTTGTGGGCCAGGAGAGTGAGGACTGAAGTCTGAGAACACAAGCTAGGCTTAGGTTTCGGGGCAAGGACATGGCAGGCACACTCTGCAGAGCTGAATTGAGATCTCATGCGTCTGAAGTCAGGTCGAGGTTCAGACTTTGGCTCAGGTTTGAGTTTCTGTCCATGTTGGCCCTTTCAGGAAGGGGGGGCATTAGGAGGCCATGGGGGTTTTCCCACTTTTGGAGTTGTGAGATGCTCCAAACCGCAAGGATTCCTTCTGTGGGACAATTAAGATTTGTTGGATGGCTCCAGGACGTCTTATAAGGTATTTTTCCAGAACAGGGTTCTAAGTATGGATGCCTGGGCAGCCAGCCTCACATCCCACTTGTCTCCTAGCAACAAGAAAGGTTTGATCTGCTGGCTTGCGGTAGCAACAGAGGGGGCTGAGTTGAAATGGACTTTCCTGAGGATGGTCTTAATGTTGGTTTGAGTCCATGGGGACCTTGGTATGGGGCAGTGGCATCAGGGCCCTGAAGGATTCTCCTAACCAGAGGTTATGACAAAGCTCCAATGAGCAAGTTTTCCATGGGGAGACGAGAATTGTTTTTATTGTTGCCTCAGGAAACCACCATATGCTGGTATTGGAAACCAGGCCTCTGAGGAGAGATGACTGGAATCAAAAGCAATGGATCTGATTAGGGCCTAGGGGCCTGTCCGGTTCAATATTCTTCTCTGGGGACATCTGTTGTCTGAGTGGAGGTAGTTGCTCAGCTGGTTTGAGATCACCCCTGTTTGTCCTGGGCGGCCTACACTATTGGGATGGCCTCGGTGACTTTGGAGGTTTTTCCTAATTTGCAAGTTTGTGGCCAATGGAATGGGAAGAATTCCCTTAAAAGGGAAGCACAGTCCTGAGGTGTGGCTCCAGGGACCCAAGTGTGGAGCGTGTGTGGTCCAGGGCTATTTGGACAAAAGTCTGAAAACACAAACTCCACTTAGGTTGGGGGATGTAGGTAAGGCCGGCCCGATCTATAAACCGTGAGGAGACCTCTTTGGGATATGAACAAAGGGCGAATGTGAGGTGCTTGCTCATGCTTTTTTTTTTTTTTCTGGAAATGTGTCACCGATTGCCATGGAATGTCGGGGTGTCCTCATGGGCCATCGATGAGGCTCCCTTTCTGGGGATTTGACCCGATCCTAAAAGTTTGGGGTCATTCTGTGGGAAGGGAGGAGGCCTTTCTCTTTTTTTTTTGTTTACTTTTTTTTGTTTTCTTTTTTGTTTTTTATTTACCTCAGGTGGACCACCAAAAGAGGGATTCCAGAGCAGAGTCGTGGGTGGGGGCAACTGGACAACCAGACCTCTGGTTAACATTGGGACCTAAGAACATGGCAAGCCCCATATGTGGGCTCTTGGTCCAGACACTGAGAGGCCTTCCTTGAGGATAGGTCTCACACTGAGTTTCACAATGTGGTTTTTTGCCCAAGGATCCTTTCAAGTCAGGGCGTGGCCTAAAGTACCATGCTGGTGCCTCCTACACTGGACATTGCACAGTATGGGAACCACAAGTTTTCTGGCCATGGGGAAGATGGAGTTCTAATTTCTGCAACACTTTCACTCCTGGACTGTGATTGGATTTAAGGTCTAGGTTCTGAAGCCTGAAACTGAGCTTGGGAAGAGATGAAGCCCTAAGGCCATGGTGTGTCCGATGTGCTCAGTGTTCGGCCAGCTGTTGAGTGTGGGTTGGGAGGTGCAGGCTCAGGCTGTGGCAGACAGGGAATAAGTGCCCAGGCTAGGTTGTATCATTGGGGTGCAGTCGAGTTTCGTGCAGGATGGTACTCATTTGTGGTTACTGGGTAGCCCCAGAGGGCAACGTTTTTCTTCTGGAGGGAAGACACAGTGCCACATAGTGGTTCCAGCATTCCCAAACTTGAAGGCTTGTGGGCCAGGAGTGTGAGGAAAAAATTCACAGAACACAAGCCAGACTTAGATTTCGGGGTGAAGGGAAGGCAGGCACCCTCTGCAGAGATGATTCGAGATCCCGTATACCTGAAGACAGAGCTAGGATCAGACGTTGGCTTAGGTCGGAGTTTCTGTCCATGACGGCCTCTTCATGAAGGGGAGGGTGTCACGAGGACATGGAGGTTTTCCGACGATGGGAATTGTGAGATGCTCCAAACCACAATGATTTCTTCTGTGGGACAGTCGAGACCTGTTGGATGGCTCCAGGACATCCCATAAGGAAGTTATCTAGAGCAGGGTTCTAAGGATGATGCCTGGGCAGCCTACCTCCCATTCCAGGTGTCTCATAGAGCCAAGGCAAGTTCGATCTGCTGGATCTAGGGGAGCAACCGAGGCGGGTGTGTTGAAATGGGTGAGTTGAGGATTGGTCATAATTTGCATTTGTGTCCATGTAGACCTTGGAATGGGGTGCTTGATCCGGGGCCTTGAGGGATGTTCATAACCGGAGGTTTTGATGGAGCTCTAAAGAGTATGTTTCCTATGTAGAGAAGAGAATTGTTTTGATGAGTGCCTAAGGAATCTCCCATATGCTGGTATTGGAAACCAGGCCTCTGAGGAGAGATGACTGGAATCAAAAGCAATGGATCTGATTAGGGCCTAAGTGCCCTTCCATTTCAATCTTATTCTATGGGGATATCTGTCTCTGGGTCTGAGTGGAGTTGGTTTCCTAACTTGTGAAAGATCATCCCTGTTTGTCCTGGGCAGCCAACACAATTCAGATGGCCTGGGGGAGTTTGGAGGATTCTCCTAATCTATAGGGTTGTGGCCAATGGAAATGGCAGAATTCCCCTGGAGAGGGAAGCCACAGTCCTGAGGTGTGGCTCCAGGGGCCCCAGCTTGGATGGTGTGTGGGCCAGGACTGTGGGGACAGAAGTCTGAAAACACAAACTCAGCTTAGGTTTGGGGATGTATGTATGAAGGCTCGATCTACAGACCGTGAGAATTTTCCGGGCTATGAACAAAGGGCGAGTATGTGGCGCTTGCTCAGGGTTTTGTCTCTGGATTTTGTGTCAATGGTGGCCGTGGAATGTCGGGGTGTCCTCAAGGGCCATGGACAATTCTTTCTCTGGTGATTTGGCCTGATCCCAAGTGGTTGGGATCATTCTGTGAATGGGAAGAGTCCTTTCTGTATTTTTTTTTTTTTTTTACCTCAGGTGTCCCACCAAAGAGGGATTCCCGAGTAGAGCCCTGAGTAGGGTTGACTAGACATCTCGAACTCTGGTTGAGATTGGGGGACTAGGGGCTTGGCAAGCCCCATATGTGGGCTGTTGTTCCAGTCACTAAGAGGCTTTACATGAGGATAGGGCTCACGCTGAGTGTCACAATGTGTGTTTGTGCAAATTGTGGCCCTCAGGGATAGGTGGGGCCTCATAGTCCATGCTGCTTTCTCCTACAATGAACATTGGACAACATGCCAACCACTAGGTTTCTTGCCAAGGCGAAGGAGAAGTTCTGATTCTTGCATCACGTTCACTCCTGAGCAGTGAGTGGAGATAAGGTCTAGGTTCTGAAGGTGAAAATTGAGGTTGGGTAGAGATGATGGCCTAAAGCCATTGTGGGTTTGATATGCTCAGTGTACGGCCATCTGTCTGGGTGTTGGACTGGAGGTCTGCCCTCAGGCTGTGTCAGACAGGGCTTTAGTGCACAGGCTAGACTGTATAATTGGGGTATGGTCGAGAGGCATGCAGGTTGTTACTCATTTGGCGTTTCTGGTTAGCCCTATAGGGCAACATTTTTCTTCTGGAGGCCAGGCAGTGTGCTGCATTGTGTCTCCAGAATTTCCAATCTGGTGGAGTGTGGCCAGGACTCTGAGGACGGAAGTCTGGGAACACAAGTTAGGCTAGGTTTCAGGGTGAGGGCCCAGCAGGCACACTCTCAAGTGTTGAATCGAGATCTTATGCTACTGAATTCAGGGCGAGGATCAGACTTTGGCTTAGGATGGAGTTTCTGTCCGTGATGGCCTATTTTTGAAGGTGTGGGGCATCATGAGGAAATGGAGGTTTTCTCAGAGTGTTATTGTGTGATGCTTCAAACCACAAGGATTCATTCTGCGAGACAGTCAAGACAGGTTGGTTGGATTCAAGACGTCCCATAAAGAAGTTCTCCAGAGCAGGGTTCTAAGGATGGATGCCTGGGAAGCCCGCCTCCCATTCTAACTGTCTCCTAGTGACAAGGAAGGTTTGATCTGCTGGCTCTGGGTGAGCAGCCGAGGGGGCTGATTTGAAATGGACTCTCCTGAGAATGGATCATAATGTAAGTTTGTGTCCTTGGAGACCTTGGGATTGGGCCATGGTGCCAGCGCCCTGAAGGATCCTCCTAACCTGAGGTATTGACACAGCTCCAAAGAGCAAGTTTCCCATGTGGAGATGAGATCTGTTCTGATTGTTTCCTTAGTTAACCCCCATATTCTGATATTGGAAACCAGGCCTCTGAGGAGAGATACCTAGAAACCAAAGCAATGCATCAGAAGTTGGCTCAGGTTGGAGTTTCTGTCCATGATGGCCCTTTTATAAAGGGGAGCATCTCATGAGGCCATGTAGGTTTTCCCACGATAGGAGTTGTGAGATGCTCCAATCTGCAAGGATTCCTTCTGTGGGACAGTCAAGACCGGTTGGAAGGCTCCAGGACATCCCATATGGAACGGCGCCAGAGCAGGATTCCAAGGATGGATGCCTAGAGAGTCTGCTTTGCATTCCAGTTGTCTCCTAGCGACAAGGCAGGTTTGATATTCTGCCTCTGGGGGAGTAATCGACGGGGCTGAGTTGAAATGTACTCTCCTGCCGAATGGTCATAATGCGGGTATGTGTCCATGGATACCTTGGAATAGGGCGGTTGCTCCGGCTACCTGAAGGTTTCTCCTAACTGGAGGCTTTTACAGAGCTCCAAAGGATAAGTTTCCCATGTGAAGACAAGATTTGTTCTGATTGGTATCTCTGGAATCCCCCATATGCTGGTATTGGAAAACAGGCCTCTGAGGAGAGATGCTTAGAAAAAAAAGCAATGGAACCAATTACATTCTAGGGGCCAGTCCAGTTTAATCTTCTTCTCTTGGGTTATCTGTCTATGGGTGAGTTGACGTCATTGCTCAGCTTGTGAGAGATCGCCCCTCTTTGTCCTGGGTGGCCTACACTATTGGAATGGCCTCTGGGACTTTGGAGGTTTCTCCTTATCTGTAGGGTTGTGGCCAATGGAATGGGAAGAATTTCCTTGGAGAGGGCAGGCACAGTCCTGAGGTGTGGCTCCAGGGGCCTCAGTCTGGAGGGTGTGTGGGACAGGGATGTCAGGATAGAAGTCTGAAAACACAAACTCGGCTTAGGTTTGGGGACGTAGGTATGGCAGGCCCAATCTACAGACTATGAGGAGAATTTTTTTAGCTATGACCTAAGGGTGAGTGTGAACGCTTGCTGAAGCTTATGTCTCTGGATTTTGTGTCAATAGTGGCCGTGGAATGTCGGGCTGGCCTCATGGGCCATGGACGAGTCTTTCTCTCTGGACCCCAATCACTTGGGATGGCCCAATCCCAAGTGATTGGGTTCATTCTGTGAGTGGGAGGAGTCCTTTCTGTGTTTATTTACCTCAAATGTCCCACCAAAGAGGGATTCCAGAGAAGAGCCTTGAGTAGGGGTGACTAGATGTCTCTACCTCTGGTTAAGATTGGGTGACTTGGGGCATGGCAGGCTCCATATGCGAACTCATGGTCCAGCCACTGAGAGGCTTTACTTGAGGACAGGGCTCAAACTGAGGGTCCCAATGTGTGTTTGAGCCCACCGCAGCTCTTAAGCATAGGCAGGGCCTCAGGGACCCTACACTACCCTCAGGGGCCCTACTACTACCCCTGTAGGCCCTACAGGGGTCCTACACTGAACGTTGGACAAGATGCCAACCACAAGATTCTGGCGAGAGGGAAGGAGGAGTTCTGATTTCTGCATCACGTTCACCCATGGGAAGTGAGTAGAGATAAGGTCTAGGATTCTGTAGCCTGAAAACCGAAGTTGGAAAGAGATGGCGACCTAAGGCCATGGCGGTTCAGATGTTCTCAGTGTACTGCAAGCTGTCTGGGTGTCGGTTGGGAATTCAGGCCTCAGGTTCTGTCAGACAGGGCATTAGTGCACAGGCTAGACTATATAATTGGTGTACAGTTGAGTGACGTGCAGGTTTATCCTCATTTGAGGTTTCTGGGTAGACCCATAGGGCAATATTTTTCTTCTAGAGGGCAGGCAGAGTGCAGCACTGTGTCATCGGAAATCCCAAAATAGAGGGCGTGTGGTCCAGGAGAGTGAGGACCGAAGTCGGAGAACACTAGCTACGCTTAGGTTTTGGGGTGAGGGCACAGCAGGTACACTCTGAAGAGCTGAATCAAGATCTCGTGCATCTGAAGTCAAGGCGAAGATCAGCTGTTGGCTCAGGTTGGAGTTTCTTTCCATGATCTGCCTTCATGAAGATTGGGGGCATCATGTGACCTTGGAAGCTTTCCATGATATGAGTTGTTAGGTGGTCCATGCACAAGGACTCCTGTGGGACAGTCGAGACCTGTTGGATGGCTCAAGGATGTCCCATAAGGAACGACGCAAGAGCAGGGTTCTAAGGATGGATGCCTGAAGAGCCCAACTCGCATTTCAATTGTCTCCTAGCGACAAGGCAGGTTCAATCTGCTGGCTCTGGAGTAGCAACCGAGGGGGTTTAGTTGAAATGGACTCTCCTGAGGATGGGTCATAATTTGGGATTGTGTCCATGGAGATATACAAATGGGGCAGTGGCTCCAGTGACCTTAAGTTTTCTCCTAACTGGAGGTTATGACACAGCTCCATAGAGCAAGATTCCCATGTGGAGACGAGATTTTTTCTGATAGGTAGCTCTGGAAACCCCCTTATGCTGGTATTGGAATCCAGGCCTCTGAGGAGAGATGCCTGAAAACAAAAGCAATGGATCCAATTAGGGCCTAGGTGCCTGTCTTGTTCAATATTCTTTTCTATGGATATGTGTCTAAGGTTCTGTATGGAGGTAGTGGCTCAGCTTGTGCCAGAGGGTCCCTGTATGTCCAGGACATCCTACACTATTGGGATGGCCTCAGAGATTTTGGATGATTCTCCTAATCTGTCAGGTTGTGCCAAATGAATGAGCAGAATTCCCTTGCAGAGGGCAGGCACAGTCCTGAGGTGTGGCTCCATGGGGCCCAGCCTTTAGAATGTGTGGGTGAGGACAATGGAGACAGAAGTCTGAAAACACAAACTCGGCTTAGGTTTGGGGACATAGGTATGGCAGGCCCGATCTACAGACCTTGAGAATTTTGGGGGCTCTGAACAAAGGGCAAGTGTGTGGCGCTTTTTCAGGTTTTTGTCTCCGTATTTTGTGTCAATGGTGGCCGTGGAATGTCAGGCTGGCCTCATCGACCATGGACGAGTATTTCTCTCTGTGGATTTGGCCAGATTCCAAGTGTTTGGGGTCATCCTTTGGATGGAAGGAGTCCTTACTTTTTTTTTTTCTTTATCTTGGTTTTTTTTTTTTTTTTTTTTTTTTTTTACCTTATGTGTCCCACCAAATAGGGATTCCAGAAAAGAGCTCTGAATAAGGTTGACTAGACTTCTCAAGCTCTGGCTAGGATAGGGGGGGAGTAGGGGCATGGCAAGTCCCATATGCAGGCTCTTGGTCCAGCCCCGGAGAGACTTTACTTGAGGCCAGGGTTCATGCTTAGGGTCCTAATGTGTGTTTGTGCCCATCGCAGCCCCCAAGCATGTCTGAGGCCTCATTGGCCATGCTGGGTTCTCATATACTGAACGTTGGACAACATGCCAACCACAAGGTTTCTGGTCATGGGGAAGGTGAAGTTCTGATTTCTGCATCACGTACATCACTTAGTTGTGAGTGGAGATAATGTCTAGGTTCTGAAGCCTGAAGACCAAGGTTGGGAAGAGATGATGACCTAAGGCCATGGCATGTTCGATGTGTTCAGTGTGAGGCCAGGTGTCTGGGTGTCGGTCACGAGGTCTGGGGTCAGGCTGTGTCAGACAGGGCATTAGTGCCCAGGCTAGACTGTATAATTGGGGTACAGTCTAGAGAATTGCAGGTTGATCCTCATTTGATGTTTCTGGGTAGACCCCTAGGGCAAAGTCTCTCTTCTGGAGGGCAGGCAGAGTGCTGCATTTTGTCTCCAGAATTCCCAAAGTGGAAGGCTTGTGGGCCAGGAGTGTGAGGATGGAAGTCTGAGAACGCGAGCTGGCTTAGGTTTTGGGGCGAGGGCAAGGCAGGCACACTCTGCAGAGCTGAATTGAGATCTCATGCATCTGAGGTCAGGGCGAGGATCAGACGGGAGTTTCTGTCCATGATGTCCTCTACCTGAAGGTGGAGGCATCACGAGGCCATGGAGGTTTTCCCACGGTGCGAGTGTGTGATGCTGCAAACCACAAGGATTCCTTCTGCAGGACAGTTGAGACCTGTTGAATGGATCAAGGACACCCCATTAGGAATTTCTCCAGAGCAGAGTTCTAACATGGATACCTGGGCAACGAACTCGCATTCCAATTGTCTCCTAGTGACAAAGCAGGTTTGATCTGCTGGCACTGGGTGAGCAACCGCCAGGTTTGTGTTGAAATGGACTCTCCTGAGGATGGGTCATAATGTGGGATTGTGTCCATTGAGACATTGGAATGGGGCGGTGGCTCCAGTGACGTGAAATTTGCTCCTAACTGGAGGTTTTGACACAGTTCCATATAGCATGATTCCCATGTGGCATGCGATTTGTTCTGATTGGTAGCTCCAGAAACCCCCATGTGCTGGTATTGGAATCCAGGCCTCTGAGGAGAGATACATGAAAACAAAAGCAATGAATTCGTTTAGGGCCTAGGTGCCTGTCCTCTTCAATCTTCTTTTCTATGGATATCTATCACCAGGTCTGATTGGAGGTAGTGGCTCAGCTTGTGGCAGATGGTCCCTGTTTGTCCCGGACATCCTACAATATTGGGGTGGCCTCGGGGACTTCGGATGTTTCTCCTAATCTGTCAGGTTGTGCCAAAGGAATGAGCAGAATTCCCATGGAGAGGGCAGGCACAGTCCTGAGCTGTGGCTCCATGGGGCCAAGCCTTGAGGGTGTGTGGGCCAGGACAATGGAGACAGAAGTCTGAAAACACAAACTTGGCTTAGGTTTGGGGACATAGGTATGGCAGGCCCGATCTACAGACCGTGAGAATTTTTCAGGCTTTGAACAAAGGGCGAGTGTGTGGCGCTTTTTCAGGCTTTTGTCTCCGGATTTTGTGTCAATGGTGGCCGTGGAATGTCAGGATGGCCTCATCAGCCATGGACGAGTATTTCTCTTTGTGAATTTGTCCCAATTCCAAGTGTTTGCGGTCATTCTTTGGACGGTAGTAGTCCTTTCTCTATTTTTTTTTTAACCTCATGTGTCCCACCAAGGAGGGAGTCTAGAGAAGAGATCTGAGTAGGGGTGACTAGACTTCTCAAGCACTGGTTAAGGTTTGGGGAGTAGGGGCATGGTAATCTCCATATGTGGGCTCTTGGTCCAGCCCCGGAGAGGCTTTACTTGAGGCCAGGGTTCATGCTTAGGGTCCTAATGTGTGTTTGTGCCCATCGCAGCCCTCAAGCATGTCTGAGGCCTCATGGGCCATGCTGGTTTCTCCTACACTGCACGTTGGACAACATGCCAACCACAGGGTTTCTGGTCATGGGGAAGGAGGAGTTCTGATTTCTGCATCACGTACACGGCATGGCAGTGAGTAGAGATAAGGTCTAGATTCTGAAGCCTGAAAACCGAGGTTGGTAAGAGATGACAACCTAAGGCCATGGTGGGTCCGATGCACTTAGTGTGCGGCCAGATGTCTGTGTCCATCATGAGGTCTGGGCTCAGGCTGTGTCAGGCAGGGCATTAGTCCCCAGGCTAGACTGTATAATTGGGGTACAGTCGAGTGATGTGAAGGTTGGTCCTCATTTGGGGTTTCTGGTTGGCCCCATAGGGCAAAGATTTTCTTCTGGAGGGCAGGCAGAGTGCTGCATTCTGGCTCCAGAATTGCCAACTTCAGGGCTTGTGGGCCAGGTGTTTTTGGACAGAAGTCTGAGAACACAAGTTCAGCTTAGAATTCGCAGCGGTGACATGGCAGGCACACTCTACAGACCTGAAATGAGATCTCGTGCATCTGAAGTCAGGGCGAGGATCAGATGTTGGCTTAGGTTGGAGTTTCTGTACATGATGTCCCCTTCATGAAGGTGGGGGGGCATCAGGAAACCATGGAAGATTTCCAACTTTGTGAGTGTGTGATGCTCCAAACCACAAGGATTCCGTCAGCGGGACAGTCACGACCTTTTGGATGGATCAAGGACGTCCCATAAGAAATGCTCCAAAGCACAGTTCTAATGATGGATGCCTGGGCAGTCCAACTTGCATTCCAGTTGTGTCCTAGTGAAAAGGAGGATTCGATCTGCTGTCACTGGGGGAACAACCGAGGGGGCTGAATTGAAATGGACTCTCATGAGGATCACTCATGATGTGGATTTGTGTCCATGGATCCCTTGGAATGGGGCAGTGGCTCTGTTGCCCTGAAGAATTCTCCTAACTTGAGGTTTTGATGCAGCTCCAAAGAGCAAGTTTCCCATATAGAGACGAGATTTGTTCTGAAACCCCCACAACCTGGTATTGGAAACCAAGCATCTGGGGAACAATGCCTGGAATCCAAAGCAATGGATCTGATTACGGTCTAGGGGCCTGTCCTTTTCAATATTCTCCTCTGAGTGTCTCTGTCTAAGATTCAGAATGGAGGTCACTGCTCAGCTTGTGTCAGATCACCCATGTTTGTTGGGGGAGGCCAACACTATTGGGCTGGTCTTGGGAATTGGAGGTTTCTCCTAATCTGTAAGGTTGTGGCAAATGAAACGGGCAGAGTTCCCTTGGAGAGCACTGGCACAGTCCTTAGGTGTGACACCACCTTTCTGGGTGTCATCCAGGAGGTCCAGGCTCAGGCTGTGTCAGACAGGGCATTAGTGCCAAGCTTAGACTGTATAATTGGAGTAAAGTTGAGTGGCATGCAGGTTGATCCTCATTTGGCGTTTCTGGGTAGCCCCAGGGGCAACGTTTTTCTTCTGGAGGGAAGGAAGAGTGCTGCATTGTGGCGACGGAATTCTCACACTGGAGGGCTTGTGGGCCAGAATTGTGAGGAAGGAAGTGAGAGAACACAAGCTAGGCTTAGGTTTTGGGTCAAGATCATGGCAGGCACACTCTGTAGAGCTAAATCTAAATCTCATGCATCTGAAGTCAGGGCGAGGATCAGACGTAGGCTCAGGTTGAAGTTTCTGTTCAGGATGGCCCCTTCATGATGGTGGGGGGCATCATGGGGCTATGGAGACTTTCCCACGATTGGCATTGTAAGTTGCTCCAATCGGCAAGGATTCCTTCTACGGGACAGTCGAGACCGGTCAGATTGTTCCAGGACGTCCCATGCGGAACCACGGCAGTGCAGGGTTCTAAGGATGGATTCCTGGAGTGCCCGCCTCACATTCCTATTGTCTCCTAATGACAAGGCAGGTTCGATCTGCTTCTTTTGGGGAGCAACCAAAGGGGATGTGTTGAAATGGACTCGCCTGCGGATGGGTCATAATGCGGGTTTGTTTTCATGGAGACCTTGGAATGGGGTGTTGGCTGCTGGGACCTGAAGGTTTCCCTTAACTGGAGGTTGTGACACAGCTCCAAAATGCATGTTTCCCATGTGGAAATGAGATTTGTTCAGACTGGTACCTCCTGAAGAACACATATGCTGGTATTGGAAACCAGGCCTCTGAGGAGAGATGCCTGGAATCAAAAGCAATGGATCTGATTAGGGCCTAGGTGCCTGTCCGGTTCAATCTTCTTCTCTGGGGTTATCTGTCTATGGATCTGAGTTGAGGTAGTTGCTCATCTTGGGACAGATCACCCTGTTTGCCCTGAGTTGCCAACACTATTGGGATGGCCTCAGGGACGTTGGAGTGTTCTCCTAATCTTTAGGGTTGTGGCCAATGGAATGGGCAGAATTTGCTTGGAGAAGGCAGGCACAGTCCTGAGGCATGGCTCCAGGGGCCCCAGCCTGGAGGGTGTGTGGGCCAGGACAGTGGGGACAGAAACCTGAAAACCCAAACTCAGCTTAGATTTGGGGACGTAGGTATGACATGCCTGATCTCTAGACCGTGAGAAGAATTTATCAGGCTATGAACAAAGGGCAAGTGTGAGGCATATCTCCAGGCTTTTGTCTCTAGATTTTGTGTCAATGGTGGCCATGGAATGACGGGATGGCCTCTTTGGCCATGGATGATTCTTTCTCTTTTAAGATTTGGTCAGATCCCAAGTTTTGGGGCTCATTCAGGGGATGGAGGAGACCCTTCAATATTTTTTTTTCCTCAGGGGTTCCAGAGCAGAGACCTGAATAGGGGTGATTAGAACTCTCAACCTCTCATTAATATTGGGGGACTAGGGATGGCAATGCGGGTTCTTGGTCCAGACCCTGAGAGGCTTTACTTGAGGACAGGGCTCACACTGAGGGTCCCAATGTGTTTGTGCCCATTGCGGTTCTCAAGCATGGGCGGGACTCATGGGCTACACTGGATTCTCCTACACTGAACGTTGGAAAACATGCCAACCACAAGGTTTCTTGCCTTGAGGAAGAAGGAGTTTCATTTCTGCATCACGTTCACCCCTGGGTAGTGAGTATATATAAGGTCTAGGTTCTGAAGCCTGAAAACCAAGGTTGAAAAGAGATGATGACCTAAAGCCATGGCGGGTCTGATGTGCTCAGTGTACAGCCAGCTGTCTGGGTGTCGGTTGAAAATTCAGACCTCAGGCTGTGCAAGACAGGGCATTAACGCCGAAGCGAAACTGTATAATTGGGGTAGAGTCAAGTGGCATGCAGGTTGATCCTCATTTGGTGTTTCTGGTTAGCCACATAGGACAACGTTTCTCTTCTGGAGGGCAGTCAGAGTGCTGCATTGTGTCTCTCCAGAATTCCCTAACTGGAGGGCTGGTGGGCTCGGAGTGTGAGGACGAAGTCTGAGAACAATAGCTAGGTTTTGCTTCGGGGCGGGGTTTCGGCAGGCACACTCTGCAGAGTTGAATCAAGATTTCGTGCATCTGAAGTCAGGGCGAGGATTAGACGTTGGCTCAGGTTGGAGTTTCTGTCCAAGATGGCTCTTTCATGAAGGGGACAGTGCACCACGAGGCCACAGAGCTTTTCCCATGATGGGAGTTGTGAGGTGCTCCAAAGCCCAAGGATTCCTTCTGCAGGACAGCTGTGACCTGTTGGATGGCTCCAGGACGTCCCATATGGAATTACTTCAGAGTAGTTTTCTACAGATGGATGCCTAGCCAGTCCGCCTCACATTCCAATTGTCTTCTAGTGACAAGATAGGTTCGATCTGCTGGTTCTAGGGGAGCACCCAAGGGCACTGAGTTGAAAAGGACTCTCCTGCAGATGGGTCCTAATGTGGGATTGTGTCCATGGAGACCTTGGAATGAGGTGGTGGCACCGGGGCCCTGAAGGATTTTCCTAGCCGGAGGTTTTGACACAGCTTGAAAGAGCACGTTTCCCATGTGGAGAAGACATTTGTTCTGACTGATGCCTCAGGAAACCCCCATATGGTGGTATTGAAAACCAGGCCTCTGAGGTTCTGACATAGCTCCTCGAGCAAGTTTCCAATGTGCAGAGAAGACTTGCTCTGAAGGAGCCTATGGAAACCCCATAGGCTGGTATTGGAAACCAGGCCTCTGAGAAGAGATGCCTGGAAACCAAAGCAATGGATCTGATTAGGGCCTAGGGGCCTGTCCAGTTCAATGTTCTTCTCTGGGAACATCTGTCTCCGAGTCTGTGTGGAGCTAGTTGCTCAGCTAGTGTCAGATCACCCCTGTTTGTTCCGAGCAGCCTACAATATTGGGATGGTCCCAGGGACATTGGAGATTTCTCCTGATTTATATGGTTGTGGCCAATGGAATATGAAGAATTCCCTTTGAGAGGGCAGGAACAATCCTGATGTGTGGTTCCAGGAGCCCTAGCATGGAGGGTGTGTGTTTTCACACAACTGTCCAAACAGCCCTGGCCTACACAACCTACAGGCTCAGGCCCCTGGAGCCAAACCTGAGGACTGTACTTGTCCTCTCAGAGGGAATTGTGTGTGCCCATTCCAAAGGCCAAACCCTTCAAATAGGATAAACCTCCAAAGTCCCTGATCCATCTCAATAGTGGTGTCAAGCTTAGGAGAGTACTTCAGGTTCCCGGTGCCACCGCCCCATTCCAAGGCCCTCATGGACACAAAAACACATTAGGACCCATCCTAAGGAAAGTCCATTTCAACTCAGCCACCGAGGTTGCTCCCGCAGAGCCATCAGATCTAAACTGTCTTGTTGCTAGGAGAAAATTGGAATGCGAGGCGGGCTTCCCAGGCATCCATCCGCGAACGGTGCTCTGGAGTCATTCCATATGGAATGTCATGGAGCTGTCCAACAGGTCTCAATTGTCCCGCAGAAGGAATCCTTGAAGGGGGCATCCCACAACTCCCAACGTGGGAAAACCTCAATGGCCTCGAGATTCTGCTCCCGTCATGAAGCGGCCGTATTGCTCAGAAACTCCCACCTGAGCCAACGTCGGATCCTCGCCCTGACTTCACATGGATGAGATATTGGTTCAGATATGCAGGGGGTACCTGCCATGCCCCCCCGAAACCCAAGTCTAGCTTGTCTTCTCAGACTTCCGTCCTCACACTCCTGGCTCTGAAGCCCTCAAGTTTGGCAATTCCGGACCCAAAATGCAGCACTCTGCCTGCCCTCTAGAAAAAAAATGATTGCCTCATGAGCTGCCCAGGCACCTTAAATGAGGGTAAACCTACACAGCACTCGACTTTACCCAAATTATATAGTCTAACCTGGGCACTAATGCACTGTCGGACACAACCTGAGCCCGAACCTCCTGACCAACACCCAGAAAGCTGACCGCACACTGAGCACATAAAACCCGCCATGGCCTTAGGTCATCATCTCTTCCCTACCTCAGTTTTCAGGCTTCAGAACCGAGACCTTATCTCCAATCACTGCCCAGGGGTGAGTGTGATGCAGAAATCAGAACTCCTCTTTACCCATGGCAAGAAACCTTGTGGTTGGCACGTTGTTCAACGTTCAGTTTTGGAGAAACCAGCATTCACCCTGAGGCACCACCCATTCTTGAGTGTACGAGGGCATACACACGCATTGTGACCCTCAGCATGAGTCCTGTCCTCTAGTAAGTCCTCTCAGTGGCTGGACCATTAGATGTCATAATGGGCTTGACATGTCCCTAGGCCCCAATTTTTAACCAGATTTCTGATTGTCCAGTCGCCCCTCCCCAGGGCTCTACTCTGTAATCCCTCATTTGGTGGGACACCTGAGGTTAAAAAAGAAAACAACAACAACAACAAAAAAAAAAACGGACTTATTCCAGCCCACAGAATAACCCCAAACTCTTTGGAAGGGGCCAAATCCCCAGAGAGTAAGACTCATTCATTTCACATGAAGTCACCCAGAAATTCCACGACCATGAGTGACACGATATCCAGAGACAAAAACTTGAGAAGGAGCCTCACTCTCGCGCTTCTTTCAAATCCCTAAGAGTTCTCCTCATGGTCTGTAGATCAGTCCTGCCATACCTATGACCCGAAACATAAGCCGAGTTTGTGTTTTCAGACAACTGTCCAAACAGCCCTGGCGTAGACAACCTACAGGCTCAGGCTCCTGGAGCCAAACCTGAGGACTGTACTTGCCCTCTCCAAGGGAATTGTGTGTGCCCATTCCAATGGCCACAACCCTTCTAATAGGATAAACCTCCAAAGTCCCTGATCCATCTCAATAGTGGTGGCTTGCCAGGAAAAACAGGGGCAATCTGAGCCCAACTGAGCACCTGCCTGCACTTAGACCCATAGACAGATGTCCCCAGAGGTATGAAGGAAAGAACAGGCCCCTAGGCACTAATCAGATCCATTGCTTTGGTTTCCAGGCATCTCTCCTCAGAGGCCTGGATTTCAAAAGCAGCATATAGCTGTTTCTTGACTCACCCATCAGAAAACATCTCATCTACACATGGGAAACTTGCACGTTGGAGCTGTGTCAAAGATTCTGTTTAGGAGAACCCTTTAGGGCCCCAGTGCCACCTCTTCATTCCAAGGTCTCCATAGACACAAAAGCACGTTAGGATCCATCCCCAGGGGTGTCCATTTCAACTCAGCGTCCTCGGTTGCTCCCCACAGATCCAGGAGATCTACCTGTCTTGTTGCTAGGAGACAATTGGAATGAAGAGGTGGGCTACCCAGCCATCCATCCTTAGAACCCTGCTCAGATTATTGGCCTGGAGCCAAACAACAGGTCTCAATTGTCTTGCAGAAGACACTCTGCATTTTGGAGCTTCTCACAACTCCCTTTGGGAAAATCCCCATGGCCTCGTGATGCCCCCCCATTCATGAAGGGGCCATCAGGGACAGAAACTCCAACCTGAGCGATGGTCTGATCCTCGCCCTGACTTCAGATGCACGAGATCTCGATTCAGGTCTGTAGATTGTGCCTGCCATGGCCTCACCCAGAAACCTAAGCCTACCTTGTGTTCTCAGACTTTTGTCGTCAGACTACTGGCCCACAAGCCCTCCAGTTTGGCAATCCAGAACTACAATGCAGCACTCTGCCTGCCCTCCAGAAGAAAAACATTGTCCTCTGGGGCTACCCAGTAACCCCGAATGAGGATCAACCTGAACCAAACTAGGCTGTACCCCAAATACATAGCCTGACCAGGGCACTAATGCCCTTACTGACACAGCCTGAGCCTGGACCCCCTGGACCCTCCCAGACAACTGGCCGCACACTGAGCACATAAAACCCGCCATGGCCTTAGGTCATCATCTCTTCCCTACCTCAGTTTTCAGGCTTCAGAACCGAGACCTTATCTCCAATCACTGCCCAGGGGTGAGTCTGATGCAGAAATCAGAACTCCTCCTTACCCATGGCAAGAACCCTTGTGGTTGGCACGTTGTCCAACGATCAGTGTAGGAGAAACCCTGAGGCCCCGCCCATTCTTGAGTGCGACGAGGGCATACACACGCATTGTGACCCTCAGCATGAGTCCTGTCCTCTAGTAAGTCCTCTCAGTGGCTGGACCATTAGATGTCATAATGGGCTTGACATGTCCCTAGGCCCCAATTTTTAACCAGATTTCTGATTGTCCAGTCGCCCCTCCTAGGGCTCTACTCTGAAATCCCTCATTTGGTGGGACACCTAAGGTTAAAAAAGAAAACAACTACAACAACAACAACAAAATAAAACGGACTTCTTCCAGCCCACAGAATGACCCCAAACTCTTTGGACGGGGCCAAACCACCAGAGAGTAAGACTCGTCCATTTCCCATGAAGTCACCCAGAAATTCCACGACCATGAGTGACACGATATCCCGAGACAAAAACTTGAGCAGGAGCCTCACACTCGCCCTTCTTTCAAATCCCGAAAAGTTCTCCTCATGGTCTGTAGATCAGTCCTGCCATACCTATGACCTGAAACATAAGCCGAGTTTGTGTTTTCAGACAACTGTCCAAAAAGGGCTGGACTACACAACCTACAGGCTCAGGCCCCTGGAGCCAAACCTGAGGACTGTACTTGCCCTCTCCAAGGGAATTGTGTGTGCCCATTCCAATGGCCACAACCCTTCTAATAGGATAAACCTCCAAAGTCCCTGATATCTCAATAGTGGTAGCTTCCCAGGAAAAACAGGGGCAATCGGAGCCCAAATGAGCCGCTACCTGCACTCAGACCCATAGACAGATGTCCTCAGAGGTAAAAAGGAAAGAACAGGCCCCTAGGCACTAATCAGATCCATTGCTTTGGTTTCCAGGCATCTCTCCTCAGAGGCCTGGATTTCAAAAGCAGCATATAGCTGTTTCTTGTTTCACCCATCAGAAAACATCTCATCTACACATGGGAAACTTGCACGTTGGAGCTGTGTCAAAGCCTCTGTTTAGGAGAACCCTTTAGGGCCCCAGTGCCCCGCTTCATTCCAAGGTCTCCATAGACACAAAAGCACATTCGGACCCATCCCCAGGGGTGTGCATTTCAACTCAGCATCCTCGGTAGCTCCCCACAGATCCAGGAGATCTAAACTGTCTTGTTGCTAGGAGACAATTGGAATGCGAGGTGGGCTACCCAGCCATCCATCCTTAGAAGCCTGCTCAGAATCATTGGCCTGGAGCCAAACAACAGGTCTCAATTGTCCTGCCGAAGACTCTCTGCAGTTTGGAGCTTCTCACAACTCCCATCATGGGAAAACCCCCATGGCCTCGTGATGCCCCCCCATTCATGAAGGGGCTATCAGGGACAGAAACTCCAACCTGAGCGATCGTCTGATCCTCGCCCTGACTTCAGATGCACGAGATCTCGATTCAGGTCTGTAGATTGTGCCTGCCATGGCCTCACCCAGAAACCTAAGCCTAGCTTGTGTTCTCAGACTTTTGTCGTCAGACTACTGGCCCACAAGGCCTCCAGTTTGGCAATCCAGAACTAAAATGCAGCACTCTGCCTGCCCTCCAGATAAAAAACATTGTCCTCTGGGGCTACCCAGTAACCCCAAATGAGGATCAACCTGCACCGACCTTGGCTGTACCCCAAATACATAGGCTGACCAGGGCACTAATGCCCTTTCTGACACAGCCTGAGCCTGGACCCCCTGGCCCCTCCCAGACAGCTGGCCGCACACTGAGCACATCGAGCCGCCATGGCCTTAGGTTGTCATCTCTTCCCAACCTCGGTTTTCAGGTATCAGAACCTAGACCTTATCTCCAATCACTGTCCATGTTGAAGGTGATGCAGAAATCAGAACTCCTTCCCCATGGCAAGAAACCTTGTGGTTGGCATGTTGTCCAACGTTCAGTGTCGTTGAAACCAGTGTGGCCCATGAGGCCCCGCCCATGCTCGCAGGCCCCATTGGTCACAAACACACATTGTGACCCTCAGGCTGAGCCCAGTCCTCAAGTAAGGCCACTCAGTGGCTGGATGAAGAGATAGCATATTGGGCTTGCCATGCCCCTAGGCCCCAATTTTTAACCATAGTTCGGATTGTCCCTTCAGTCTTCCCCACGGCTTTGCTTTGGAATTCCTCTTTTGGTGGGACACCTGAGGTAACAAAACTGAAATGAATCCTCCCATCCCACAGATTGACGAAAAGCAATTGGGAATCGGGCCAAATCCTCAGAGAGGAAGATTCGTCCATGGCCCATGAGGCCTCCCCGACATTCCACGGCCATCACTGATACAAAATCCACAGACAAAAGCCTGAGCAATCGCCACAGACTCGCACTTTCTTCATATCCTGTAGAGTTCTTCTCATGGTTTGTAGATCGGGCCTGCCATACCTACGTCCCCAAACCTAAGCTGAGTTTGTGTTTTCAGACTTCTGTCCTCAAAGTCTTGGGCCACACACCCTCCAGGCTGGGCCCCTGGAGCCACACATTAGGACTGTGCCTACCAATCCATGGGAATTCTGCCCATTCCATGGTCCAAAATCGTACAAATTAGGAGAAACCTCCAACGACCCTTAGGCCATCCCAATAGTGTGGGTCACCCGGAACAAACAAGGGGTGTCCGACACCAGCTGATAATCGACCTCCACTCATACCATAGATGGATGTCCCCAGAGAAGAAGATTGAACCAGACAGGACCCTAGGCCATAATAGGATCCATTGCTATGGGTTACAGGCATGTGGCCTCAAAAGCCTGATTCCAATACGAGCATAGGGGTTTTCCTGAGGCACCCATCAGAACTCATCTCGTCTCCACAAGGAAACCTGTGCATGGGAGCCATGTCCAAAGCTTAGGAAAGTACTTCAGGTTGCCGGTGCCACCGCCCCATTCCAAGGCCCTCATGGACACAAAAACACATTAGGACACATCCTCAGGAAAGTCCATTTCAACTCAGCCACCGAGGTTGCTCCCGCAGAGCCATCAGATCTAAATGTCTTGTTGCTAGGAGACAATTGGAATGCGAGGCGGGCTTCCCAGGCATCCATCCGCGAACGGTGCTCTGGAGTCATTCCATATGGGATGTCCTGGAGCTGTCCAACAGGTCTCAATTGTCCGGAAGAAGGAATCCTGGAAGGGGGCATCCCACAACTCCCAACGTGGGAAAACCTCAATGGTCTCGAGATTCCGCTCCCTTCATGAAGCGGCCGTCATGCTCAGAAACTCCCACCTGAGCCAACGTCTGATCCTTGCCCTGACTTCAGATGCATGAGATATTGGTTCAGATCTGCAGGGGGTACCTGCCGTGCCCTCGCCCTGAAACCCAAGTCTAGCTTGTCTTCTCAGACTTCCATCCTCACACTCCTGGCCCCAAAGCCCTCAAGTTTGGCAATTCCGGACCCACAATGCAGCACTCTGCCTGCCCTCTAGAAAAAAAAAATTACTGCCTCATGAGCTGCCCAGGCACCTTAAATGAGGGTAAACCTACACAGCACTCGACTTTACCCAAATTATATAGTCTAACCTGGGCACTAATGCACTGTCGAACACATCCTGAGCCCGGACCTCCTGACCAACACCCAGAAAGCTGACCGCACACTGAGCACATAAAACCCGCCATGGCCTTAGGTCATCATCTCTTCCCTACCTCAGTTTTCAGGCTTCAGAACCGAGACCTTATCTCCAATCACTGCCCAGGGGTGAGTCTGATGCAGAAATCAGAACTCCTCCTTACCCATGGCAAGAACCCTTGTGGTTGGCACGTTGTCCAACGATCAGTGTAGGAGAAACCCTGAGGCCCCGCCCATTCTTGAGTGCGACGAGGGCATACACACGCATTGTGACCCTCAGCATGAGTCCTGTCCTCTAGTAAGTCCTCTCAGTGGCTGGACCATTAGATGTCATAATGGGCTTGACATGTCCCTAGGCCCCAATTTTTAACCAGATTTCTGATTGTCCAGTCGCCCCTCCTAGGGCTCTACTCTGAAATCCCTCATTTGGTGGGACACCTGAGGTTAAAAAAGAAAACAACAACAACAACAACAAAATAAAACGGACTTCTTCCAGCCCACAGAATGACCCCAAACTCTTTGGACGGGGCCAAACCACCAGAGAGTAAGACTCGTCCATTTCCCATGAAGTCACCCAGAAATTCCACGACCATGAGTGACACGATATCCCGAGACAAAAACTTGAGCAGGAGCCTCACACTCGCCCTTCTTTCAAATCCCGAAAAGTTCTCCTCATGGTCTGTAGATCAGTCCTGCCATACCTATGACCTGAAACATAAGCCGAGTTTGTGTTTTCAGACAACTGTCCAGAAAGGGCTGGACTACACAACCTACAGGCTCAGGCCCCTGGAGCCAAACCTGAGGACTGTACTTGCCCTCTCCAAGGGAATTGTGTGTGCCCATTCCAATGGCCACAACCCTTCTAATAGGATAAACCTCCAAAGTCCCTGATATATCTCAATAGTGGTAGCTTCCCAGGGAAAACAGGGGCAATCGGAGCCCAAATGAGCCCCTACCTGCACTCAGACCCATAGACAGATGTCCTCAGAGGTAAAAAGGAAAGAACAGGCCCCTAGGCACTAATCAGATCCATTGCTTTGGTTTCCAGGCATCTCTCCTCAGAGGCCTGGATTTCAAAAGCAGCATATAGCTGTTTCTTGTTTCACCCATCAGAAAACATCTCATCTACACATGGGAAACTTGCACGTTGGAGCTGTGTCAAAGCCTCTGTTTAGGAGAACCCTTTAGGGCCCCAGTGCCACCGCTTCATTCCAAGGTCTCCATAGACACAAAAGCACATTCGGACCCATCCCCAGGGGTGTGCATTTCAACTCAGCATCCTCGGTAGCTCCCCACAGATCCAGGAGATCTAAACTGTCTTGTTGCTAGGAGACAATTGGAATGCGAGGTGGGATACCCAGCCATCCATCCTTAGAACCCTGCTCAGAATCATTGGCCAGGAGCCAAACAACAGGTCTCAATTGTCCTGCCGAAGACACTCTGCAGTTTGGAGCTTCTCACAACTCCCATCATGGGAAAACCCCCATGGCCTCCTGATGCCCCCCCATTCATGAAGGGGCCATCAGGGACAGAAACTCCAACCTGAGTGATCGTCTGATCCTCGCCCTGACTTCAGATGCACGAGATCTCGATTCAGGTCTGTAGATTGTGCCTGCCATGGCCTCACCCAGAAACCTAAGCCTAGCTTGTGTTCTCAGACTTTTGTCGTCAGACTACTGGCCCACAAGGCCTCCAGTTTGGCAATCCAGAACTAAAATGCAGCACTCTGCCTGCCCTCCAGATAAAAAACATTGTCCTCTGGGGCTACCCAGTAACCCCAAATGAGGATCAACCTGCACCGACCTTGGCTGTACCCCAAATACATAGGCTGACCAGGGCACTAATGCCCTTTCTGACACAGCCTGAGCCTGGACCCCCTGGCCCCTCCCAGACAGCTGGCCGCACACTGAGCACATCGAGCCGCCATGGCCTTAGGTTGTCATCTCTTCCCAACCTCGGTTTTCAGGTTTCAGAACCTAGACCTTATCTCCAATCACTGTCCATGTTGAAGGTGATGCAGAAATCAGAACTCCTTCCCCATGGCAAGAAACCTTGTGGTTGGCATGTTGTCCAACGTTCAGTGTCGTTGAAACCAGTGTGGCCCATGAGGCCCCGCCCATGCTCGCGGGCCACATTGGTCACAAGCACACATTGTGACCCTCAGGCTGAGCCCAGTCCTCAAGTAAGGCCACTCAGTGGCTGGATGAAGAGATAGCATATTGGGCTTGCCATGCCCCTAGGCCCCAATTTTTAACCATAGTTCGGATTGTCCCTTCAGTCTTCCCCACGGCTTTGCTTTGGAATTCCTCTTTTGGTGGGACACCTGAGGTAACAAAACTGAAATGAGTCCTCCCATCCCACAGATTGACGAAAAGCAATTGGGAATCGGGCCAAATCCTCAGAGAGGAAGATTCGTCCATGGCCCATGAGGCCTCCCCGACATTCCACGGCCATCATGATACAAAATCCACAGACAAAAGCCTGAGCAATCGCCACAGACTCGCACTTTCTTCATATCCTGTAGAGTTCTTCTCATGGTTTGTAGATCGGGCCTGCCATACCTACGTCCCCAAACCTAAGCTGAGTTTGTGTTTTCAGACTTCTGTCCTCAAAGTCTTGGGCCACACACCCTCCAGGCTGGGCCCCTGGAGCCACACACTAGGACTGTGCCTACCAATCCATGGGAATTCTGCCCATTCCATGGTCCAAAATCGTACAAATTAGGAGAAACCTCCAACGACCCTTAGGCCATCCCAATAGTGTGGGTCACCCGGAACAAACAAGGGGTGTCTGACACCAGCTGATAATCGACCTCCACTCATACCATAGATGGATGTCCCCAGAGAAGAAGATTGAACCAGACAGGACCCTAGGCCATAATAGGATCCATTGCTATGGGTTACAGGCATGTGTCCTCAAAAGCCTGATTCCAATACGAGCATAGGGGTTTTCCTGAGGCACCCATCAGAACTCATCTCGTCTCCACAAGGAAACCTGTGCATGGGAGCCATGTCCAAAGCTTAGGAAAGTACTTCAGGTTGCCGGTGCCACCGCCCCATTCCAAGGCCCTCATGGACACAAAAACACATTAGGACACATCCTCAGGAAAGTCCATTTCAACTCAGCCACCGAGGTTGCTCCCGCAGAGCCATCAGATCTAAACTGTCTTGTTGCTAGGAGACAATTGGAATGCGAGGCGGGCTTCCCAGGCATCCATCCGCGAACGGTGCTCTGGAGTCATTCCATATGGGATGTCCTGGAGCTGTCCAACAGGTCTCAATTGTCCGGAAGAAGGAATTTTGGAAGGGGGCATCCCACAACTCCCAACGTGGGAAAACCTCAATGGTCTCGAGCTTCCGCTCCCTTCATGAAGCGGCCGTCATGCCTAGAAACTCCCACCTGAGCCAACGTCTGATCCTCGCCCTGACTTCAGATGCATGAGATATAGGTTCAGATCTGCAGGGGGTACCTGCCGTGCCCTCGCCCTGAAACCCAAGTCTAGCTTGTCTTCTCAGACTTCCATCCTCACACTCCTGGCCCCAAAGCCCTCAAGTTTGGCAATTCAGGACCCACAATGCAACACTCTGCCTGCCCTCTAGAAAAAAAAATGATTGCCTCATGAGCTGCCCAGGCACCTTAAATGAGGGTAAACCTACACAGCACTCGACTTTACCCAAATTATATAGTCTAACCTGGGCACTAATGCACTGTCGAACACATCCTGAGCCCGGACATCCTGACCAACACCCAGAAAGCTGACCGCACACTGAGCACATAAAACCCGCCATGGCCTTAGGTCATCATCTCTTCCCTACCTCAGTTTTCAGGCATAAGAACCGAGACCTTATCTCCAATCACTGCCCAGGGGTGAGTCTGATGCAGAAATCAGAACTCCTCCTTACCCATGGCAAGAACCCTTGTGGTTGGCACGTTGTCCAACGATCAGTGTAGGAGAAACCCTGAGGCACCGCCCATTCTTGAGTGCGACGAGGGCATACACACGCATTGTGACCCTCAGCATGAGTCCTGTCCTCTAGTAAGTCCTCTCAGTGGCTGGACCATTAGATGTCATAATGGGCTTGACATGTCCCTAGGCCCCAATTTTTAACCAGATTTCTGATTGTCCAGTCCCCCCTCCTAGGGCTCTACTCTGAAATCCCTCATTTGGTGGGACACCTGAGGTTAAAAAAGAAAACAACAACAACAACAACAACAAAATAAAACGGACTTCTTCCAGCCCACAGAATGACCCCAAACTCTTTGGACGGGGCCAAACCACCAGAGAGTAAGACTCGTCCATTTCCCATGAAGTCACCCAGAAATTCCACGACCATGAGTGACACGATATCCCGAGACAAAAACTTGAGCAGGAGCCTCACACTCGCCCTTCTTTCAAATCCCGAAAAGTTCTCCTCATGGTCTGTAGATCAGTCCTGCCATACCTATGACCTGAAACATAAGCCGAGTTTGTGTTTTCAGACAACTGTCCAGAAAGGGCTGGACTACACAACCTACAGGCTCAGGCCCCTGGAGCCAAACCTGAGGACTGTACTTGCCCTCTCCAAGGGAATTGTGTGTGCCCATTCCAATGGCCACAACCCTTCTAATAGGATAAACCTCCAAAGTCCCTGATATATCTCAATAGTGGTAGCTTCCCAGGAAAAACAGGGGCAATCGGAGCCCAAATGAGCCCCTACCTGCACTCAGACCCATAGACAGATGTCCTCAGAGGTAAAAAGGAAAGAACAGGCCCCTAGGCACTAATCAGATCCATTGCTTTGGTTTCCAGGCATCTCTCCTCAGAGGCCTGGATTTCAAAAGCAGCATATAGCTGTTTCTTGTTTCACCCATCAGAAAACATCTCATCTACACATGGGAAACTTGCACGTTGGAGCTGTGTCAAAGCCTCTGTTTAGGAGAACCCTTTAGGGCCCCAGTGCCACCGCTTCATTCCAAGGTCTCCATAGACACAAAAGCACATTAGGACCCATCCCCAGGGGTGTGCATTTCAACTCAGCATCCTCGGTAGCTCCCCACAGATCCAGGAGATCTAAACTGTCTTGTTGCTAGGAGACAATTGGAATGCGAGGTGGGCTACCCAGCCATCCATCCTTAGAACCCTGCTCAGAATCATTGGCCTGGAGCCAAACAACAGGTCTCAATTGTCCTGCCGAAGACTCTCTGCAGTTTGGAGCTTCTCACAACTCCCATCATGGGAAAACCCCCATGGCCTCGTGATGCCCCCCCATTCATGAAGGGGCCATCAGGGACAGAAACTCCAACCTGAGCGATCGTCTGATCCTCGCCCTGACTTCAGATGCACGAGATCTCGATTCAGGTCTGTAGATTGTGCCTGCCATGGCCTCACCCAGAAACCTAAGCCTAGCTTGTGTTCTCAGACTTTTGTCGTCAGACTACTGGTCCACAAGGCCTCCAGTTTGGCAATCCAGAACTAAAATGCAGCACTCTGCCTGCCCTCCAGATAAAAAACATTGTCCTCTGGGGCTACCCAGTAACCCCAAATGAGGATCAACCTGCACCGACCTTGGCTGTACCCCAAATACATAGGCTGACCAGGGCACTAATGCCCTTTCTGACACAGCCTGAGCCTGGACCCCCTGGCCCCTCCCAGACAGCTGGCCGCACACTGAGCACATCGAGCCGCCATGGCCTTAGGTCGTCATCTCTTCCCAACCTCGGTTTTCAGGTTTCAGAACCTAGACCTTATCTCCAATCACTGTCCATGTTGAAGGTGATGCAGAAATCAGAACTCCTTCCCCATGGCAAGAAACCTTGTGGTTGGCATGTTGTCCAACGTTCAGTGTCGTTGAAACCAGTGTGGCCCATGAGGCCCCGCCCATGCTCGCGGGCCACATTGGTCACAAGCACACATTGTGACCCTCAGGCTGAGCCCAGTCCTCAAGTAAGGCCACTCAGTGGCTGGATGAAGAGATAGCATATTGGGCTTGCCATGCCCCTAGGCCCCAATCTTTAACCATAGTTCGGATTGTCCCTTCAGTCTTCCCCACGGCTTTGCTTTGGAATTCCTCTTTTGGTGGGACACCTGAGGTAACAAAACTGAAATGAGTCCTCCCATCCCACAGATTGACGAAAAGCAATTGGGAATCGGGCCAAATCCTCAGAGAGGAAGATTCGTCCATGGCCCATGAGGCCTCCCCGACATTCCACGGCCATCATGATACAAAATCCACAGACAAAAGCCTGAGCAATCGCCACAGACTCGCACTTTCTTCATATCCTGTAGAGTTCTTCTCATGGTTTGTAGATCGGGCCTGCCATACCTACGTCCCCAAACCTAAGCTGAGTTTGTGTTTTCAGACTTCTGTCCTCAAAGTCTTGGGCCACACACCCTCCAGGCTGGGCCCCTGGAGCCACACACTAGGACTGTGCCTACCAATCCATGGGAATTCTGCCCATTCCATGGTCCAAAATCGTACAAATTAGGAGAAACCTCCAACGACCCTTAGGCCATCCCAATAGTGTGGGTCACCCGGAACAAACAAGGGGTGTCTGACACCAGCTGATAATCGACCTCCACTCATACCATAGATGGATGTCCCCAGAGAAGAAGATTGAACCAGACAGGACCCTAGGCCATAATAGGATCCATTGCTATGGGTTACAGGCATGTGTCCTCAAAAGCCTGATTCCAATACGAGCATAGGGGTTTTCCTGAGGCACCCATCAGAACTCATCTCGTCTCCACAAGGAAACCTGTGCATGGGAGCCACGTCCAAAGCTTAGGAAAGTACGTCAGGTTGCCGGTGCCACCGCCCCATTCCAAGGCCCTCATGGACACAAAAACACATTAGGACACATCCTCAGGAAGTCCATTTCAACTCAGCCACCGAGGTTGCTCCCGCAGAGCCATCAGATCTAAACTGTCTTGTTGCTAGGAGACAATTGGAATGCGAGGCGGGCTTCCCAGGCATCCATCCGCGAACGGTGCTCTGGAGTCATTCCATATGGGATGTCCTGGAGCTGTCCAACAGGTCTCAATTGTCCGGAAGAAGGAATCCTGGAAGGGGGCATCCCACAACTCCCAACGTGGGAAAACCTCAATGGTCTCGAGATTCCGCTCCCTTCATGAAGCGGCCGTCATGCTCAGAAACTCCCACCTGAGCCAACGTCTGATCCTCGCCCTGACTTCAGATGCATGAGATATAGTTTCAGATCTGCAGGGGGTACCTGCCGTGCCCTCGCCCTGAAACCCAAGTCTAGCTTGTCTTCTCAGACTTCCATCCTCACACTCCTGGCCCCAAAGCCCTCAAGTTTGGCAATTCCGGACCCACAATGCAGCACTCTGCCTGCCCTCTAGAAAAAAAAATGATTGCCTCATGAGCTGCCCAGGCACCTTAAATGAGGGTAAACCTACACAGCACTCGACTTTACCCAAATTATATAGTCTAACCTGGGCACTAATGCACTGTCGAACACACTCTGAGCCCGGACCTTCTGACCAACACCCAGAAAGCTGACCGCACACTGAGCACATAAAACCCGCCATGGCCTTAGGTCATCATCTCTTCCCTACCTCAGTTTTCAGGCTTCAGAACCGAGACCTTATCTCCAATCACTGCCCAGGGGTGAGTCTGATGCAGAAATCAGAACTCCTCCTTACCCATGGCAAGAACCCTTGTGGTTGGCACGTAGTCCAACGATCAGTGTAGGAGAAACCCTGAGGCCCCGCCCATTCTTGAGTGCGACGAGGGCATACACACGCATTGTGACCCTCAGCATGAGTCCTGTCCTCTAGTAAGTCCTCTCAGTGGCTGGACCATTAGATGTCATAATGGGCTTGACATGTCCCTAGGCCCCAATTTTTAACCAGATTTCTGATTGTCCAGTCGCCCCTCCTAGGGCTCTACTCTGAAATCCCTCATTTGGTGGGACACCTGAGGTTAAAAAAGAAAACAACAACAACAACAACAACAAAATAAAACGGACTTCTTCCAGCCCACAGAATGACCCCAAACTCTTTGGACGGGGCCAAACCACCAGAGAGTAAGACTCGTCCATTTCCCATGAAGTCACCCAGAAATTCCACGACCATGAGTGACACGATATCCCGAGACAAAAACTTGAGCAGGAGCCTCACACTCGCCCTTCTTTCAAATCCCGAAAAGTTCTCCTCATGGTCTGTAGATCAGTCCTGCCATACCTATGACCTGAAACATAAGCCGAGTTTGTGTTTTCAGACAACTGTCCAAAAAGGGCTGGACTACACAACCTACAGGCTCAGGCCCCTGGAGCCAAACCTGAGGACTGTACTTGCCCTCTCCAAGGGAATTGTGTGTGCCCATTCCAATGGCCAAAACCCTTCTAATAGGATAAACCTCCAAAGTCCCTGATATATCTCAATAGTGGTAGCTTCCCAGGAAAAACAGGGGCAATCGGAGCCCAAATGAGCCCCTACCTGCACTCAGACCCATAGACAGATGTCCTCAGAGGTAAAAAGGAAAGAACAGGCCCCTAGGCACTAATCAGATCCATTGCTTTGGTTTCCAGGCATCTCTCCTCAGAGGCCTGGATTTCAAAAGCAGCATATAGCTGTTTCTTGTTTCACCCATCAGAAAACATCTCATCTACACATGGGAAACTTGCACGTTGGAGCTGTGTCAAAGCCTCTGTTTAGGAGAACCCTTTAGGGCCCCAGTGCCACCGCTTCATTCCAAGGTCTCCATAGACACAAAAGCACATTCGGACCCATCCCCAGGGGTGTGCATTTCAACTCAGCATCCTCGGTAGCTCCCCACAGATCCAGGAGATCTAAACTGTCTTGTTGCTAGGAGACAATTGGAATGCGAGGTGGGCTACCCAGCCATCCATCCTTAGAACCCTGCTCAGAATCATTGGCCTGGAGCCAAACAACAGGTCTCAATTGTCCTGCCGAAGACTCTCTGCAGTTTGGAGCTTCTCACAACTCCCATCATGGGAAAACCCCCATGGCCTCGTGATGCCCCCCCATTCATGAAGGGGCCATCAGGGACAGAAACTCCAACCTGAGCGATCGTCTGATCCTCGCCCTGACTTCAGATGCACGAGATCTCGATTCAGGTCTGTAGATTGTGCCTGCCATGGCCTCACCCAGAAACCTAAGCCTAGCTTGTGTTCTCAGACTTTTGTCGTCAGACTACTGGCCCACAAGGCCTCCAATTTGGCAATCCAGAACTAAAATGCAGCACTCTGCCTGCCCTCCAGATAAAAAACATTGTCCTCTGGGGCTACCCAGTAACCCCAAATGAGGATCAACCTGCACCGACCTTGGCTGTACCCCAAATACATAGGCTGACCAGGGCACTAATGCCCTTTCTGACACAGCCTGAGCCTGGACCCCCTGGCCCCTCCCAGACAGCTGGCCGCACACTGAGCACATCGAGCCGCCATGGCCTTAGGTTGTCATCTCTTCCCAACCTCGGTTTTCAGGTTTCAGAACCTAGACCTTATCTCCAATCACTGTCCATGTTGAAGGTGATGCAGAAATCAGAACTCCTTCCCCATGGCAAGAAACCTTGTGGTTGGCATGTTGTCCAACGTTCAGTGTCGTTGAAACCAGTGTGGCCCATGAGGCCCCGCCCATGCTCGCGGGCCACATTGGTCACAAGCACACATTGTGACCCTCAGGCTGAGCCCAGTCCTCAAGTAAGGCCACTCAGTGGCTGGATGAAGAGATAGCATATTGGGCTTGCCATGCCCCTAGGCCCCAATTTTTAACCATAGTTCGGATTGTCCCTTCAGTCTTCCCCACGGCTTTGCTTTGGAATTCCTCTTTTGGTGGGACACCTGAGGTAACAAAACTGAAATGAGTCCTCCCATCCCACAGATTGACGAAAAGCAATTGGGAATCGGGCCAAATCCTCAGAGAGGAAGATTCGTCCATGGCCCATGAGGCCTCCCCGACATTCCACGGCCATCATGATACAAAATCCACAGACAAAAGCCTGAGCAATCGCCACAGACTCGCACTTTCTTCATATCCTGTAGAGTTCTTCTCATGGTTTGTAGATCGGGCCTGCCATACCTACGTCCCCAAACCTAAGCTGAGTTTGTGTTTTCAGACTTCTGTCCTCAAAGTCTTGGGCCACACACCCTCCAGGCTGGGCCCCTGGAGCCACACACTAGGACTGTGCCTACCAATCCATGGGAATTCTGCCCATTCCATGGTCCAAAATCGTACAAATTAGGAGAAACCTCCAACGACCCTTAGGCCATCCCAATAGTGTGGGTCACCCGGAACAAACAAGGGGTGTCTGACACCAGCTGATAATCGACCTCCACTCATACCATAGATGGATGTCCCCAGAGAAGAAGATTGAACCAGACAGGACCCTAGGCCATAATAGGATCCATTGCTATGGGTTACAGGCATGTGTCCTCAAAAGCCTGATTCCAATACGAGCATAGGGGTTTTCCTGAGGCACCCATCAGAACTCATCTCGTCTCCACAAGGAAACCTGTGCATGGGAGCCACGTCCAAAGCTTAGGAAAGTACGTCAGGTTGCCGGTGCCACCGCCCCATTCCAAGGCCCTCATGGACACAAAAACACATTAGGACACATCCTCAGGAAGTCCATTTCAACTCAGCCACCGAGGTTGCTCCCGCAGAGCCATCAGATCTAAACTGTCTTGTTGCTAGGAGACAATTGGAATGCGAGGCGGGCTTCCCAGGCATCCATCCGCGAACGGTGCTCTGGAGTCATTCCATATGGGATGTCCTGGAGCTGTCCAACAGGTCTCAATTGTCCGGAAGAAGGAATCCTGGAAGGGGGCATCCCACAACTCCCAACGTGGGAAAACCTCAATGGTCTCGAGATTCCGCTCCCTTCATGAAGCGGCCGTCATGCTCAGAAACTCCCACCTGAGCCAACGTCTGATCCTCGCCCTGACTTCAGATGCATGAGATATAGGTTCAGATCTGCAGGGGGTACCTGCCGTGCCCTCGCCCTGAAACCCAAGTCTAGCTTGTCTTCTCAGACTTCCATCCTCACACTCCTGGCCCCAAAGCCCTCAAGTTTGGCAATTCCGGACCCACAATGCAGCACTCTGCCTGCCCTCTAGAAAAAAAAATGATTGCCTCATGAGCTGCCCAGGCACCTTAAATGAGGGTAAACCTACACAGCACTCGACTTTACCCAAATTATATAGTCTAACCTGGGCACTCATGCACTGTCGAACACACCCTGAGCCCGGACCTTCTGACCAACACCCAGAAAGCTGACCGCACACTGAGCACATAAATCCCGCCATGGCCTTAGGTCATCATCTCTTCCCTACCTCAGTTTTCAGGCTTCAGAACCGAGACCTTATCTCCAATCACTGCCCAGGGGTGAGTCTGATGCAGAAATCAGAACTCCTCCTTACCCATGGCAAGAACCCTTGTGGTTGGCACGTTGTCCAACGATCAGTGTAGGAGAAACCCTGAGGCCCCGCCCATTCTTGAGTGCGACGAGGGCATACACACGCATTGTGACCCTCAGCATGAGTCCTGTCCTCTAGTAAGTCCTCTCAGTGGCTGGACCATTAGATGTCATAATGGGCTTGACATGTCCCTAGGCCCCAATTTTTAACCAGATTTCTGATTGTCCAGTCGCCCCTCCTAGGGCTCTACTCTGAAATCCCTCATTTGGTGGGACACCTGAGGTTAAAAAAGAAAACAACAACAACAACAACAACAAAATAAAACGGACTTCTTCCAGCCCACAGAATGACCCCAAACTCTTTGGACGGGGCCAAACCACCAGAGAGTAAGACTCGTCCATTTCCCATGAAGTCACCCAGAAATTCCACGACCATGAGTGACACGATATCCCGAGACAAAAATTTGAGCAGGAGCCTCACACTCGCCCTTCTTTCAAATCCCGAAAAGTTCTCCTCATGGTCTGTAGATCAGTCCTGCCATACCTATGACCTGAAACATAAGCCGAGTTTGTGTTTTCAGACAACTGTCCAAAAAGGGCTGGACTACACAACCTACAGGCTCAGGCCCCTGGAGCCAAACCTGAGGACTGTACTTGCCCTCTCCAAGGGAATTGTGTGTGCCCATTCCAATGGCCACAACCCTTCTAATAGGATAAACCTCCAAAGTCCCTGATATATCTCAATAGTGGTAGCTTCCCAGGAAAAACAGGGGCAATCGGAGCCCAAATGAGCCCCTACCTGCACTCAGACCCATAGACAGATGTCCTCAGAAGTAAAAAGGAAAGAACAGGCCCCTAGGCACTAATCAGATCCATTGCTTTGGTTTCCAGGCATCTCTCCTCAGAGGCCTGGATTTCAAAAGCAGCATATAGCTGTTTCTTGTTTCACCCATCAGAAAACATCTCATCTACACATGGGAAACTTGCACGTTGGAGCTGTGTCAAAGCCTCTTTTTAGGAGAACCCTTTAGGGCCCCAGTGCCACCGCTTCATTCCAAGGTCTCCATAGACACAAAAGCACATTTGGACCCATCCCCAGGGGTGTGCATTTCAACTCAGCATCCTCGGGAGCTCCCCACAGATCCAGGAGATCTAAACTGTCTTGTTGCTAGGAGACAATTGGAATGCGAGGTGGGCTACCCAGCCATCCATCCTTAGAACCCTGCTCAGAATCATTGGCCTGGAGCCAAACAACAGGTCTCAATTGTCCTGCCGAAGACTCTCTGCAGTTTGGAGCTTCTCACAACTCCCATCATGGGAAAACCCCCATGGCCTCGTGATGCCACCCCATTCATGAAGGGGCCATCAGGGACAGAAACTCCAACCTGAGCGATCGTCTGATCCTCGCCCTGACTTCAGATGCACGAGATCTCGATTCAGGTCTGTAGATTGTGCCTGCCATGGCCTCACCCAGAAACCTAAGCCTAGCTTGTGTTCTCAGACTTTTGTCGTCAGACTACTGGCCCACAAGGCCTCCAGTTTGGCAATCCAGAACTAAAATGCAGCACTCTGCCTGCCCTCCAGATAAAAAACATTGTCCTCTGGGGCTACCCAGTAACCCCAAATGAGGATCAACCTGCACCGACCTTGGCTGTACCCCAAATACATAGGCTGACCAGGGCACTAATGCCCTTTCTGACACAGCCTGAGCCTGGACCCCCTGGCCCCTCCCAGACAGCTGGCCGCACACTGAGCACATCGAGCCGCCATGGCCTTAGGTCGTCATCTCTTCCCAACCTCGGTTTTCAGGTTTCAGAACCTAGAACTTATCTCCAATCACTGTCCATGTTGAAGGTGATGCAGAAATCAGAACTCCTTCCCCATGGCAAGAAACCTTGTGGTTGGCATGTTGTCCAACGTTCAGTGTCGTTGAAACCAGTGTGGCCCATGAGGCCCCGCCCATGCTCGCGGGCCACATTGGTCACAAACACACATTGTGACCCTCAGGCTGAGCCCAGTCCTCAAGTAAGGCCACTCAGTGGCTGGATGAAGAGATAGCATATTGGGCTTGCCGTGCCCCTAGGCCCCAATCTTTAACCATAGTACGGATTGTCCCTTCAGTCTTCCCCACGGCGTTGCTTTGGAATTCCTCTTTTGGTGGGACACCTGAGGTAACAAAACTGAAATGAGTCCTCCCATCCCACAGATTGACGAAAAGCAATTGGGAATCGGGCCAAATCCTCAGAGAGGAAGATTCGTCCATGGCCCATGAGGCCTCCCCGACATTCCACGGCCATCACTGATACAAAATCCAGAGACAAAAGCCTGAGCAATCGCCACAGACTCGCACTTTCTTCATATCCTTTAGAGTTCTTCTCATGGTTTGTAGATCGGGCCTGCCATACCTACGTCCCCAAACCTAAGCTGAGTTTGTGTTTTCAGACTTCTGTCCTCAAAGTCTTGGGCCACACACCCTCCAGGCTGGGCCCCTGGAGCCACACATTAGGACTGTGCCTACCAATCCATGGGAATTCTGCCCATTCCATGGTCCAAAATCGTACAAATTAGGAGAAACCTCCAACGACACTTAGGCCATCCCAATAGTGTGGGTCACCCGGAACAAACAAGGGGTGTCTGACACCAGCTGATAATCGACCTCCACTCATACCATAGATGGATGTCCCCAGAGAAGAAGATTGAACCAGACAGGACCCTAGGCCATAATAGGATCCATTGCTATGGGTTACAGGCATGTGTCCTCAAAAGCCTGATTCCAATACGAGCATAGGGGTTTTCCTGAGGCACCCATCAGAACTCATCTCGTCTCCACAAGGAAACCTGTGCATGGGAGCCATGTCCAAAGCTTAGGAAAGTACTTCAGGTTGCCGGTGCCACCGCCCCATTCCAAGGCCCTCATGGACACAAAAACACATTAAGAAACATCCTCAGGAAAGTCCATTTCAACTCAGCCACCGAGGTTGCTCCCGCAGAGCCATCAGATCTAAACTGTCTTGTTGCTAGGAGACAATTGGAATGCGAGGCGGGCTTCCCAGGCATCCATCCGCGAACGGTGCTCTGGAGTCATTCCATATGGGATGTCCTGGAGCTGTCCAACAGGTCTCAATTGTCCGGAAGAAGGAATCCTGGAAGGGGGCATCCCACAACTCCCAACGGGGGAAAACCTCAATGGTCTCGAGATTCCGCTCCCTTCATGAAGCGGCCGTCATGCTCAGAAACTCCCACCTGAGCCAACGTCTGATCCTCGCCCTGACTTCAGATGCATGAGATATTGGTTCAGATCTGCAGGGGGTACCTGCCGTGCCCTCGCCCTGAAAACCCAAGTCTAGCTTGTCTTCTCAGACTTCCATCCTCACACTCCTGGCCCCAAAGCCCTCAAGTTTGGCAATTCCAGACACACAATGCAGCACTCTGCCTGCCCTCTAGAAAAAAAAATTATTGCCTCATGAGCTGCCCAGGCACCTTAAATGAGGGTAAACCTACACAGCACTCGACTTTACCCAAATTATATAGTCTAACCTGGGCACTCATGCACTGTCGAACACATCCTGAGCCCGGACCTCCTGACCAACACCCAGAAAGCTGACCGCACACTGAGCACATAAAACCCGCCATGGCCTTAGGTCATCATCTCTTCCCTACCTCAGTTTTCAGGCTTCAGAACCGAGACCTTATCTCCAATCACTGCCCAGGGGTGAGTCTGATGCAGAAATCAGAACTCCTCCTTACCCATGGCAAGAACCCTTGTGGTTGGCACGTAGTCCAACGATCAGTGTAGGAGAAACCCTGAGGCCCCGCCCATTCTTGAGTGCGACGAGGGCATACACACGCATTGTGACCCTCAGCATGAGTCCTGTCCTCTAGTAAGTCCTCTCAGTGGCTGGACCATTAGATGTCATAATGGGCTTGACATGTCCCTAGGCCCCAATTTTGAACCAGATTTCTGATTGTCCAGTAGCCCCTCCTAGGGCTCTACTCTGAAATCCCTCATTTGGTGGGACACCTGAGGTTAAAAAAGAAAACAACAACAACAACAACAAAATAAAACGGACTTCTTCCAGCCCACAGAATGAACCCAAACTCTTTGGATGGGGCCAAACCACCAGAGAGTAAGACTCGTCCATTTCCCATGAAGTCACCCAGAAATTCCACCACCATGAGTGACACGATATCCCGAGACAAAAACTTGAGCAGGAGCCTCACACTCGCCCTTCTTTCAAATCCCGAAAAGTTCTCCTCATGGTCTGTAGATCAGTCCTGCCATACCTATGACCTGAAACATAATCCGAGTTTGTGTTTTCAGACAACTGTCCTAAAAGGGCTGGACTACACAACCTACAGGCTCAGGCCCCTGGAGACAAACCTGAGGACTGTACTTGCCCTCTCCAAGGGAATCGTGTGTGCCCATTCCAATGGCCACAACCCTTCTAATAGTATAAACCTCCAAAGTCCCTGATATATCTCAATAGTGGTAGCTTCCCAGGAAAAACAGGGGCAATCTGAGCCCAAATGAGCCCCTACCTGCACTCAGACCCATAGACAGATGTCCTCAGAGGTAAAAAGGAAAGAACAGGCCCCTAGGCAATAATCAGATCCATTGCTTTGGTTTCCAGGCATCTCTCCTCAGAGGCCTGGATTTCAAAAGCAGCATATAGCTGTTTCTTGTTTCACCCATCAGAAAACATCTCATCTACACATGGAAAACTTGCACGTTGGAGCTGTGTCAAAGCCTCTTTTTAGGAGAACCCTTTAGGCCCCAGTGCCACCGCTTCATTCCAAGGTCTCCATAGACACAAAAGCACATTCGGACCCATCCCCAGGGGTGTGCATTTCAACTCAGCATCCTCGGGAGCTCCCCACAGATCCAGGAGATCTAAACTGTCTTGTTGCTAGGAGACAATTGGAATGCGAGGTGGGCTACCCAGCCATCCATCCTTAGAACCCTGCTCAGAATCATTGGCCTGGAGCCAAACAACAGGTCTCAATTGTCCTGCCGAAGACTCTCTGCAGTTTGGAGCTTCTCACAACTCCCATCATGGGAAAACCCCCATGGCCTCGTGATGCCCCCCCATTCATGAAGGGGCCATCAGGGACAGAAACTCCAACCTGAGCGATCGTCTGATCCTCGCCCTGACTTCAGATGCACGAGATCTCGATTCAGGTCTGTAGATTGTGCCTGCCATGGCCTCACCCAGAAACCTAAGCCTAGCTTGTGTTCTCAGACTTTTGTCGTCAGACTACTGGCCCACAAGGCCTCCAGTTTGGCAATCCAGAACTAAAATGCAGCACTCTGCCTGCCCTCCAGATAAAAAACATTGTCCTCTGGGGCTACCCAGTAACCCCAAATGAGGATCAACCTCCACCGACCTTGGCTGTACCCCAAATACATAGGCTGACCAGGGCACTAATGCCCTTTCTGACACAGCCTGAGCCTGGACCCCCTGGCCCCTCCCAGACAGCTGGCCGCACACTGAGCACATCGAGCCGCCATGGCCTTAGGTCGTCATCTCTTCCCAACCTCGGTTTTCAGGTTTCAGAACCTAGACCTTATCTCCAATCACTGTCCATGTTGAAGGTGATGCAGAAATCAGAACTCCTTCCCCATGGCAAGAAACCTTGTGGTTGGCATGTTGTCCAACGTTCAGTGTCGTTGAAACCAGTGTGGCCCATGAGGCCCCGCCCATGCTCGCGGGCCACATTGGTCACAAACACACATTGTGACCCTCAGGCTGAGCCCAGTCCTCAAGTAAGGCCACTCAGTGGCTGGATGAAGAGATAGCATATTGGGCTTGCCATGCCCCTAGGCCCCAATCTTTAACCATAGTACGGATTGTCCCTTCAGTCTTCCCCACGGCGTTGCTTTGGAATTCCTCTTTTGGTGGGACACCTGAGGTAACAAAACTGAAATGAGTCCTCCCATCTCACAGATTGACGAAAAGCAATTGGGAATCGGGCCAAATCCTCAGAGAGGAAGATTCGTCCATGGCCCATGAGGCCTCCCCGACATTCCACGGCCATCGCTGATACAAAATCCAGAGACAAAAGCCTGAGCAATCGCCACAGACTCGCACTTTCTTCATATCCTGTAGAGTTCTTCTCATGGTTTGTAGATCGGGCCTGCCATACCTACGTCCCCAAACCCAAGCTGAGTTTGTGTTTTCAGACTTCTGTCTCAAAGTCTTGGGCCACACACCCTCCAGGCTGGGCCCCTGGAGCCACACATTAGGACTGTGCCTACCAATCCATGGGAATTCTGCCCATTCCATGGTCCAAAATCGTACAAATTAGGAGAAACCTCCAACGACACTTAGGCCATCCCAATAGTGTGGGTCACCCGGAACAAACAAGGGGTGTCTGACACCAGCTGATAATCGACCTCCACTCATACCATAGATGGATGTCCCCAGAGAAGAAGATTGAACCAGACAGGACCCTAGGCCATAATAGGATCCATTGCTATGGGTTACAGGCATGTGTCCTCAAAAGCCTGATTCCAATACGAGCATAGGGGTTTTCCTGAGGCACCCATCAGAACTCATCTCGTCTCCACAAGGAAACCTGTGCATGGGAGCCATGTCCAAAGCTTAGGAAAGTACTTCAGGTTGCCGGTGCCACCGCCCCATTCCAAGGCCCTCATGGACACAAAAACACATTAAGAAACATCCTCAGGAAAGTCCATTTCAACTCAGCCACCGAGGTTGCTCCCGCAGAGCCATCAGATCTAAACTGTCTTGTTGCTAGGAGACAATTGGAATGCGAGGCTGGCTTCCCAGGCATCCATCCGCGAACGGTGCTCTGGAGTCATTCCATATGGGATGTCCTGGAGCTGTCCAACAGGTCTCAATTGTCCGGAAGAAGGAATCCTGGAAGGGGGCATCCCACAACTCCCAACGTGGGAAAACCTCAATGGTCTCAAGATTCCGCTCCCTTCATGAAGCGGCCGTCATGCTCAGAAACTCCCACCTATGCCAACGTCTGATCCTCGCCCTGACTTCAGATGCATGAGATATTGGTTCAGATCTGCACGGGGTACCTGCCGTGCCCTCGCCCTGAAAACCCAAGTCTAGCTTGTCTTCTCAGACTTCCATCCTCACACTCCTGGCCCCAAAGCCCTCAAGTTTGGCAATACCAGACACACAATGCAGCACTCTGCCTGCCCTTTAGAAAAAAAAATTATTGCCTCATGAGCTGCCCAGGCACCTTAAATGAGGGTAAACCTACACACACTCGACTTTACCCAAATTATATAGTCTAACCTGGGCACTCATGCACTGTCGAACACATCCTGAGCCCGGACCTCCTGACCAACACCCAGAAAGCTGACCGCACACTGAGCACATAAAACCCGCCATGGCCTTAGGTCATCATCTCTTCCCTACCTCAGTTTTCAGGCTTCAGAACCGAGACCTTATCTCCAATCACTGCCCAGGGGTGAGTCTGATGCAGAAATCAGAACTCCTCCTTACCCATGGCAAGAACCCTTGTGGTTGGCACGTTGTCCAACGATCAGTGTAGGAGAAACCCTGAGGCCCCGCCCATTCTTGAGTGCGACGAGGGCATACACACGCATTGTGACCCTCAGCATGAGTCCTGTCCTCTAGTAAGTCCTCTCAGTGGCTGGACCATTAGATGTCATAATGGGCTTGACATGTCCCTAGGCCCCAATTTTTAACCAGATTTCTGATTGTCCAGTAGCCCCTCCTAGGGCTCTACTCTGAAATCCCTCACTTGGTGGGACACCTGAGGTTAAAAAAGAAAACAACAACAACAACAACAACAACAACAAAATAAAACGGACTTCTTCCAGCCCACAGAATGAACCCAAACTCTTTGGATGGGGCCAAACCACCAGAGAGTAAGACTCGTCCATTTCCCATGAAGTCACCCAGATATTCCACGACCATGATTGACACGATATCCCGAGACAAAAACTTGAGCAGGAGCCTCACACTCGCCCTTCTTTCAAATCCCGAAAAGTTCTCCTCATGGTCTGTAGATCAGTCCTGCCATACCTATGACCTGAAACATAATCCGAGTTTGTGTTTTCAGACAACTGTCCAAAAAGGGCTGGACTACACAACCTACAGGCTCAGGCCCCTGGAGCCAAACCTGAGGACTGTACTTGCCCTCTCCAAGGGAATCGTGTGTGCCCATTCCAATGGCCACAACCCTTCTAATAGGATAAACCTCCAAAGTCCCTGATATATCTCAATAGTGGTAGCTTCCCAGGAAAAACAGGGGCAATCTGAGCCCAAATGAGCCCCTACCTGCACTCAGACCCATAGACAGATGTCCTCAGAGGTAGAAAGGAAAGAACAGGCCCCTAGGCAATAATCAGATCCATTGCTTTGGTTTCCAGGCATCTCTCCTCAGAGGCCTGGATTTCAAAAGCAGCATATAGCTGTTTCTTGTTTCACCCATCAGAAAACATCTCATCTACACATGGGAAACTTGCACGTTGGAGCTGTGACAAAGCCTCTGTTTAGGAGAACACTTTAGGGCCCCAGTGCCACCGCTTCATTCCAAGGTCTCCATAGACACAAAAGCACATTCGGACCCATCCCCAGGGGTGTGCATTTCAACTCAGCATCCTCGGGAGCTCCCCACAGATCCAGGAGATCTAAACTGTCTTGTTGCTAGGAGACAATTGGAATGCGAGGTGGGCTACCCAGCCATCCATCCTTAGAACCCTGCTCAGAATCATTGGCCTGGAGCCAAACAACAGGTCTCAATTGTCCTGCCGAAGACTCTCTGCAGTTTGGAGCTTCTCACAACTCCCATCATGGGAAAACCCCCATGGCCTCGTGATGCCCCCCCATTCATGAAGGGGCCATCAGGGACAGAAACTCCAACCTGAGCGATTGTCTGATCCTTGCCCTGACTTCAGATGCACGAGATCTCGATTCAGGTCTGTAGATTGTGCCTGCCATGGCCTCACCCAGAAACCTAAGCCTAGCTTGTGTTCTCAGACTTTTGTCGTCAGACTACTGGCCCACAAGGCCTCCAGTTTGGCAATCCAGAACTAAAATGCAGCACTCTGCCTGCCCTCCAGATAAAAAACATTGTCCTCTGGGGCTACCCAGTAACCCCAAATGAGGATCAACCTGCACCGACCTTGGCTGTACCCCAAATACATAGGCTGACCAGGGCACTAAAGCCCTTTCTGACACAGCCTGAGCCTGGACCCCCTGACCCCTCCCAGACAGCTGGCCGCACACTGAGCACATCGAGCCGCCATGGCCTTAGGTCGTCATCTCTTCCCAACCTCGGTTTTCAGGTTTCAGAACCTAGACCTTATCTCCAATCACTGTCCATGTTGAAGGTGATGCAGAAATCAGAACTCCTTCCCCATGGCAAGAAACCTTGTGGTTGGCATGTTGTCCAACGTTCAGTGTCGTTGAAACCAGTGTGGTCCATGAGGCCCCGCCCATGCTCGCGGGCCACATTGGTCACAAACACACATTGTGACCCTCAGGCTGAGCCCAGTCCTCAAGTAAGGCCACTCAGTGGCTGGATGAAGAGATAGCATATTGGGCTTGCCATGCCCCTAGGCCCCAATCTTTAACCATAGTTCGGATTGTCCCTTCAGTCTTCCCCACGGCTTTGCTTTGGAATTCCTCTTTTGGTGGGACACATGAGGTAACAAAACTGAAATGAGTCCTCCCATCCCACAGATTGACGAAAAGCAATTGGGAATCGGGCCAAATCCTCAGAGAGGAAGATTCGTCCATGGCCCATGAGGCCTCCCCGATATTCCACGGCCATCACTGATACAAAATCCAGAGACAAAAGCCTGAGCAATCGCCACAGACTCGCACTTTCTTCATATCCTGTAGAGTTCTTCTCATGGTTTGTATCGGGCCTGCCATACCTACGTCCACAAACCTAAGCTGAGTTTGTGTTTTCAGACTTCTGTCCTCAAAGTCTTGGGCCACACACCCTCCAGGCTGGGCCCCTGGAGCCACACATTAGGACTGTGCCTACCAATCCATGGGAATTCTGCCCATTCCATGGTCCAAAATCGTACAAATTAGGAGAAACCTCCAACGACCCTTAGGCCATCCCAATAGTGTGGGTCACCCGGAACAAACAAGGGCTGTCTGACACCAGCTGATAATCGACCTCCACTCATACCATAGATGGATGTCCCCAGAGAAGAAGATTGAACCAGACAGGACCCTAGGCCATAATAGGATCCATTGCTATGGGTTACAGGCATGTGTCCTCAAAAGCCTGATTCCAATACGAGCATAGGGTTTTTCCTGAGGCACCCATCAGAACTCATCTCGTCTCCACAAGGAAACCTGTGCATGGGAGCCATGTCCAAAGCTTAGGAAAGTACTTCAGGTTGCCGGTGCCACCGCCCCATTCCAAGGCCCTCATGGACACAAAAACACATTAAGAAACATCCTCAGGAAAGTCCATTTCAACTCAGCCACCGAGGTTTCTCCCGCAGAGCCATCAGATCTAAACTGTCTTGTTGCTAGGAGAAAATTGGAATGCGAGGCGGGCTTCCCAGGCATCCATCCGCGAACGGTGCTCTGGAGTCATTCCATATGGGATGTCCTGGAGCTGTCCAACAGGTCTCAATTGTCCGGAAGAAGGAATCCTGGAAGGGGGCATCCCACAACTCCCAACGTGGGAAAACCTCAATTGTCTCGAGATTCCGCTCCCTTCATGAAGCGGCCGTCATTCTCAGAAACTCCCACCTGAGCCAACGTCTGATCCTCGCCCTGACTTCAGATGCATGAGATATTGGTTCAGATCTGCAGGGGGTACCTGCCGTGCCCTCGCCCTGAAAACCCAAGTCTAGCTTGTCTTCTCAGACTTCCATCCTCACACTCCTGGCCCCAAAGCCCTCAAGTTTGGCAATTCCGGACCCACAATGCAGCACTCTGCCTGCCCTCTAGAAAAAAAAATTATTGCCTCATGAGCTGCCCAGGCACCTTAAATGAGGGTAAACCTACACAGCACTCGACTTTACCCAAATTATATAGTCTAACCTGGGCACTCATGCACTGTCGAACACATCCTGAGCCCGGACCTCCTGACCAACACCCAGAAAGCTGACCGCACACTGAGCACATAAAACCCGCCATGGCCTTAGGTCATCATCTCTTCCCTACCTCAGTTTTCAGGCTTCAGAACCGAGACCTTATCTCCAATCACTGCCCAGGGGTGAGTCTGATGCAGAAATCAGAACTCCTCCTTACCCATGGCAAGAACCCTTGTGGTTGGCACGTTGTCCAACGATCAGTGTAGGAGAAACCCTGAGGCCCCGCCCATTCTTGAGTGCGACGAGGGCATACACACGCATTGTGACCCTCAGCATGAGTCCTGTCCTCTAGTAAGTCCTCTCAGTGGCTGGACCATTAGATGTCATAATGGGCTTGACATGTCCCTAGGCCCCAATTTTTAACCAGATTTCTGATTGTCCAGTAGCCCCTCCTAGGGCTCTACTCTGAAATCCCTCATTTGGTGGGACACCTGAGGTTAAAAAAGAAAACAACAACAACAACAACAACAACAACAACAACAACAAAATAAAACGGACTTCTTCCAGCCCACAGAATGAACCCAAACTCTTTGGACGGGGCCAAACCACCAGAGAGTAAGACTCGTCCATTTCCCATGAAGTCACCCAGAAATTCCACGACCATGAGTGACACGATATCCCGAGACAAAAACTTGAGCAGGAGCCTCTCACTCGCCCTTCTTTCAAATCCCGAAAAGTTCTCCTCATGGTCTGTAGATCAGTCCTGCCATACCTATGACCTGAAACATAATCCGAGTTTGTGTTTTCAGACAACTGTCCAAAAAGGGCTGGACTACACAACCTACAGGCTCAGGCCCCTGGAGCCAAACCTGAGGACTGTACTTGCCCTCTCCAAGGGAATCGTGTGTGCCCATTCCAATGGCCACAACCCTTCTAATAGTATAAACCTCCAAAGTCCCTGATATATCTCAATAGTGGTAGCTTCCCAGGAAAAACAGGGGCAATCTGAGCCCAAATGAGCCCCTACCTGCACTCAGACCCATAGACAGATGTCCTCAGAGGTAAAAAGGAAAGAACAGGCCCCTAGGCAATAATCAGATCCATTGCTTTGGTTTCCAGGCATCTCTCCTCAGAGGCCTGGATTTCAAAAGCAGCATATAGCTGTTTCTTGTTTCACCCATCAGAAAACATCTCACCTACACATGGAAAACTTGCACGTTGGAGCTGTGACAAAGCCTCTGTTTAGGAGAACCCTTTAGGGCCCCAGTGCCACCGCTTCATTCCAAGGTCTCCATAGACACAAAAGCACATTCGGACCCATCCCCAGGGGTGTGCATTTCAACTCAGCATCCTCGGTAGCTCCCCACAGATCCAGGAGATCTAAACTGTCTTGTTGCTAGGAGACAATTGGAATGCGAGGTGGGCTACCCAGCCATCCATCCTTAGAACCCTGCTCAGAATCATTGGCCTGGAGCCAAACAACAGGTCTCAATTGTCCTGCCGAAGACTCTCTGCAGTTTGGAGCTTCTCACAACTCCCATCATGGGAAAACCCCCATGGCCTCGTGATGCCCCCCCATTCATGAAGGGGCCATCAGGGACAGAAACTCCAACCTGAGCGATCGTCTGATCCTCGCCCTGACTTCAGATGCACGGGATCTCGATTCAGGTCTGTAGATTGTGCCTGCCATGGCCTCACCCAGAAACCTAAGCCTAGCTTGTGTTCTCAGACTTTTGTCGTCAGACTACTGGCCCACAAGGCCTCCAGTTTGGCAATCCAGAACTAAAATGCAGCACTCTGCCTGCCCTCCAGATAAAAAACATTGTCCTCTGGGGCTACCCAGTAACCCCAAATGAGGATCAACCTGCACCGACCTTGGCTGTACCCCAAATACATAGGCTGACCAGGGCACTAAAGCCCTTTCTGACACAGCCTGAGCCTGGACCCCCTGGCCCCTCCCAGACAGCTGGCCGCACACTGAGCACATCGAGCCGCCATGGCCTTAGGTCGTCATCTCTTCCCAACCTCGGTTTTCAGGTTTCAGAACCTAGACCTTATCTCCAATCACTGTCCATGTTGAAGGTGATGCAGAAATCAGAACTCCTTCCCCATGGCATGAAACCTTGTGGTTGGCATGTTGTCCAACGTTCAGTGTCGTTGAAACCAGTGTGGCCCATGAGGCCCCGCCCATGCTCGCGGGCCACATTGGTCACAAACACACATTGTGACCCTCAGGCTGAGCCCAGTCCTCAAGTAAGGCCACTCAGTGGCTGGATGAAGAGATAGCATATTGGGCTTGCCATGCCCCTAGGCCCCAATCTTTAACCATAGTACGGATTGTCCCTTCAGTCTTCCCCACGTCTTTGCTTTGGAATTCCTCTTTTGGTGGGACACCTGAGGTAACAAAACTGAAATGAGTCCTCCCATCCCACAGATTGACGAAAAGCAATTGGGAATCGGGCCAAATCCTCAGAGAGGAAGATTCGTCCATGGCCCATGAGGCCTCCCCGACATTCCACGGCCATCACTGATACAAAATCCAGAGACAAAAGCCTGAGCAATCGCCACAGACTCGCACTTTCTTCATATCCTGTAGAGTTCTTCTCATGGTTTGTAGATCGGGCCTGCCATACCTACGTCCCCAAACCTAAGCTGAGTTTGTGTTTTCAGACTTCTGTCCTCAAAGTCTTGGGCCACACACCCTCCAGGCTGGGCCCCTGGAGCCACACATTAGGACTGTGCCTACCAATCCATGGGAATTCTGCCCATTCCATGGTCCAAAATCGTACAAATTAGGAGAAACCTCCAACGACCCTTAGGCCATCCCAATAGTGTGGGTCACCCGGAACAAACAAGGGGTGTCTGACACCAGCTGATAATCGACCTCCACTCATACCATAGATGGATGTCCCCAGAGAAGAAGATTGAACCAGACAGGACCCTAGGCCATAATAGGATCCATTGCTTTGGGTTACAGGCATGTGTCCTCAAAACCCTGATTCCAATACGAGCATAGGGGTTTTCCTGAGGCACCCATCAGAACTCATCTCGTCTCCACAAGGAAACCTGTGCATGGGAGCCATGTCCAAAGCTTAGGAAAGTACGTCAGGTTGCCGGTGCCACCGCCCCATTCCAAGGCCCTCATGGACACAAAAACACATTAAGAAACATCCTCAGGAAAGTCCATTTCAACTCAGCCACCGAGGTTGCTCCCGCAGAGCCATCAGATCTAAACTGTGTTGTTGCTAGGAGACAATTGGAATGCGAGGCGGGCTTCCCAGGCATCCATCCGCGAACGGTGCTCTGGAGTCATTCCATATGGGATGTCCTGGAGCTGTCCAACAGGTCTCAATTGTCCGGAAGAAGGAATCCTGGAAGGGGGCATCCCACAACTCCCAACGTGGGAAAACCTCAATGGTCTCGAGATTCCGCTCCCTTCATGAAGCGGCCGTCATGCTCAGAAACTCCCACCTGAGCCAACGTCTGATCCTCGCCCTGACTTCAGATGCATGAGATATTGGTTCAGATCTGCAGGGGGTACCTGCCGTGCCCTCGCCCTGAAAACCCAAGTCTAGCTTGTCTTCTCAGACTTCCATCCTCACACTCCTGGCCCCAAAACCCTCAAGTTTGGCAATTCCAGACACACAATGCAGCACTCTGCCTGCCCTCTAGAAAAAAAAATGATTGCCTCATGAGCTGCCCAGGCACCTTAAATGAGGGTAAACCTACACAGCACTCGACTTTACCCAAATTATATAGTCTAACCTGGGCACTCATGCACTGTCGAACACACTCTGAGCCCGGACCTCCTGACCAACACCCAGAAAGCTGACCGCACACTGAGCACATAAAACCCGCCATGGCCTTAGGTCATCATCTCTTCCCTACCTCAGTTTTCAGGCTTCAGAACCGAGACCTTATCACCAATCACTGCCCAGGGGTGAGTCTGATGCAGAAATCAGAACTCCTCCTTACCCATGGCAAGAACCCTTGTGGTTGGCACGTTGTCCAACGATCAGTGTAGGAGAAACCCTGAGGCCCCGCCCATTCTTGAGTGCGATGAGGGCATACACACGCATTGTGACCCTCAGCATGAGTCCTGTCTCTAGTAAGTCCTCTCAGTGGCTGGACCATTAGATGTCATAATGGGCTTGACATGTCCCTAGGCCCCAATTTTTAACCAGATTTCTGATTGTCCAGTAGCCCCTCCTAGGGCTCTACTCTGAAATCCCTCATTTGGTGGGACACCTGAGGTTAAAAAAGAAAACAACAACAACAACAACAACAACAAAAACAACAAAATAAAACGGACTTCTTCCAGCCCACAGAATGAACCCAAACTCTTTGGATGGGGCCAAACCACCAGAGAGTAAGACTCGTCCATTTCCCATGAAGTCACCCAGAAATTCCACGACCATGAGTGACACGATATCCCGAGACAAAAACTTGAGCAGGAGCCTCACACTCGCCCTTCTTTCAAATCCCGAAAAGTTCTCCTCATGGTCTGTAGATCAGTCCTGCCATACCTATGACCTGAAACATAAGCCGAGTTTGTGTTTTCAGACAACTGTCCAAAAAGGGCTGGACTACACAACCTACAGGCTCAGGCCCCTGGAGCCAAACCTGAGGACTGTACTTGCCCTCTCCAAGGGAATCGTGTGTGCCCATTCCAATGGCCACAACCCTTCTAATAGTATAAACCTCCAAAGTCCCTGATATATCTCAATAGTGGTAGCTTCCCAGGAAAAACAGGGGCAATCTGAGCCCAAATGAGCCCCTACCTGCACTCAGACCCATAGACAGATGTCCTCAGAGGTAAAAAGGAAAGAACAGGCCCCTAGGCAATAATCAGATCCATTGCTTTGGTTTCCAGGCATCTCTCCTCAGAGGCCTGGATTTCAAAAGCAGCATATAGCTGTTTCTTGTTTCACCCATCAGAAAACATCTCATCTACACATGGGAAACTTGCACGTTGGAGCTGTGACAAAGCCTCTGTTTAGGAGAACCCTTTAGGGCCCCAGTGCCACCGCTTCATTCCAAGGTCTCCATAGACACAAAAGCACATTCGGACCCATCCCCAGGGGTGTGCATTTCAACTCAGCATCCTCGGTAGCTCCCCACAGATCCAGGAGATCTAAACTGTCTTGTTGCTAGGAGACAATTGGAATGCGAGGTGGGCTACCCAGCCATCCATCCTTAGAACCCTGCTCAGAATCATTGGCCTGGAGCCAAACAACAGGTCTCAATTGTCCTGCCGAAGAGTCTCTGCAGTTTGGAGCTTCTCACAACTCCCATCATGGGAAAACCCCCATGGCCTCGTGATGCCCCCCCATTCATGAAGGGGCCATCAGGGACAGAAACTCCAACCTGAGCGATCGTCTGATCCTCGCCCTGACTTCAGATGCACGAGATCTCGATTCAGGTCTGTAGATTGTGCCTGCCATGGCCTCACCCAGAAACCTAAGCCTAGCTTGTGTTCTCAGACTTTTGTCGTCAGACTACTGGCCCACAAGGCCTCCAGTTTGGCAATCCAGAACTAAAATGCAGCACTCTGCCTGCCCTCCAGATAAAAAACATTGTCCTCTGGGGCTACCCAGTAACCCCAAATGAGGATCAACCTCCACCGACCTTGGCTGTACCCCAAATACATAGGCTGACCAGGGCACTAATGCCCTTTCTGACACAGCCTGAGCCTGGACCCCCTGGCCCCTCCCAGACAGCTGGCCGCACACTGAGCACATCGAGCCGCCATGGCCTTAGGTCGTCATCTCTTCCCAACCTCGGTTTTCAGGTTTCAGAACCTAGACCTTATCTCCAATCACTGTCCATGTTGAAGGTGATGCAGAAATCAGAACTCCTTCCCCATTGCAAGAAACCTTGTGGTTGGCATGTTGTCCAACGTTCAGTGTCGTTGAAACCAGTGTGGCCCATGAGGCCCCGCCCATGCTCGCGGGCCACATTGGTCACAAACACACATTGTGACCCTCAGGCTGAGCCCAGTCCTCAAGTAAGGCCACTCAGTGGCTGGATGAAGAGATAGCATATTGGGCTTGCCATGCCCCTAGGCCCCAATCTTTAACCATAGTTCGGATTGTCCCTTCAGTCTTCCCCACGGCTTTGCTTTGGAATTCCTCTTTTGGTGGGACACCTGAGGTAACAAAACTGAAATGAGTCCTCCCATCCCACAGATTGACGAAAAGCAATTGGGAATCGGGCCAAATCCTCAGAGAGGAAGATTCGTCCATGGCCCATGAGGCCTCCCCGACATTCCACGGCCATCACTGATACAAAATCCAGAGACAAAAGCCTGAGCAATCGCCACAGACTCGCACTTTCTTCATATCTTGTAGAGTTCTTCTCATGGTTTGTAGATCGGGCCTGCCATACCTACGTCCCCAAACCTAAGCTGAGTTTGTGTTTTCAGACTTCTGTCCTCAAAGTCTTGGGCCACACACCCTCCAGGCTGGGCCCCTGGAGCCACACATTAGGACTGTGCCTACCAATCCATGGGAATTCTGCCCATTCCATGGTCCAAAATCGTACAAATTAGGAGAAACCTCCAACGTCCCTTAGGCCATCCCAATAGTGTGTGTCACCCGGAACAAACAAGGGGTGTCTGACACCAGCTGATAATCGACCTCCACCCATACCATAGATGGATGTCCCCAGAGAAGAAGATTGAACCAGACAGGACCCTAGGCCATAATAGGATCCATTGCTATGGGTTACAGGCATGTTTCCTCAAAAGCCTGATTCCAATACGAGCATAGGGGTTTTCCTGAGGCACCCATCAGAACTCATCTCGTCTCCACAAGGAAACCTGTGCATGGGAGCCATGTCCAAAGCTTAGGAAAGTACTTCAGGTTGCCGGTGCCACCGCCCCATTCCAAGGCCCTCATGGACACAAAAACACATTAGGACACATCCTCAGGAAAGTCCATTTCAACTCAGCCACCGAGGTTGCTCCCGCAGAGCCATCAGATCTAAACTGTCTTGTTGCTAGGAGACAATTGGAATGCGAGGCGGGCTTCCCAGGCATCCATCCGCGAACGGTGCTCTGGAGTCATTCCATATGGGATGTCCTGGAGCTGTCCAACAGGTCTCAATTGTCCGGAAGAAGGAATCCTGGAAGGGGGCATCCCACAACTCCCAACGTGGGAAAACCTCAATGGTCTCGAGATTCCGCTCCCTTCATGAAGCGGCCGTCATGCTCAGAAACTCCCACCTGAGCCAACGTCTGATCCTCGCCCTGACTTGAGATGCATGAGATATTGGTTCAGATCTGCAGGGGGTACCTGCCGTGCCCTCGCCCTGAAAACCCAAGTCTAGCTTGTCTTCTCAGACTTCCATCCTCACACTCCTGGCCCCAAAGCCCTCAAGTTTGGCAATTCCAGACACACAATGCAGCACTCTGCCTGCCCTCTAGAAAAAAAAATTATTGCCTCATGAGCTGCCCAGGCACCTTAAATGAGGGTAAACCTACACAGCACTCGACTTTACCCAAATTATATAGTCTAACCTGGGCACTCATGCACTGTCGAACACATCCTGAGCCCGGACCTCCTGACCAACACCCAGAAAGCTGACCGCACACTGAGCACATAAAACCCGCCATGGCTTTAGGTCATCATCTCTTCCCTACCTCAGTTTTCAGGCTTCAGAACCGAGACCTTATATCCAATCACTGCCCAGGGGTGAGTCTGATGCAGAAATCAGAACTCCTCCTTACCCATGGCAAGAACCCTTGTGGTTGGCACGATGTCCAACGATCAGTGTAGGAGAAACCCTGAGGCCCCGCCCATTCTTGAGTGCGACGAGGGCATACACACGCATTGTGACCCTCAGCATGAGTCCTGTCCTCTAGTAAGTCCTCTCAGTGGCTGGACCATTAGATGTCATAATGGGCTTGACATGTCCCTAGGCCCCAATTTTTAACCAGATTTCTGTATGTCCAGTCGCCCCTCCTAGGGCTCTACTCTGAAATCCCTCATTTGGTGGGACACCTGAGGTTAAAAAAGAAAACAACAACAACAACAACAACAAAATAAAACGGACTTCTTCCAGCCCACAGAATGAACCCAAACTCTTTGGACGGGGCCAAACCACCAGAGAGTAAGACTCGTCCATTTCCCATGAAGTCACCCAGAAATTCCACGACCATGAGTGACACGATATCCCGAGACAAAAACTTGAGCAGGAGCCTCACACTCGCCCTTCTTTCAAATCCCGAAAAGTTCTCCTCATGGTCTGTAGATCAGTCCTGCCATACCTATGACCTGAAACATAAGCCGAGTTTGTGTTTTCAGACAACTGTCCAAAAAGGGCTGGACTACACAACCTACAGGCTCAGGCCCCTGGAGCCAAACCTGAGGACTGTACTTGCCCTCTCCAAGGGAATTGTGTGTGCCCATTCCAATAGCTACAACCCTTCTAATAGGATAAACCTCCAAAGTCCCTGATATATCTCAATAGTGGTAGCTTCCCAGGAAAAACAGGGGCAATCGGAGCCCAAATGAGCCCCTACCTGCACTCAGACCCATAGACAGATGTCCTCAGAGGTAAAAAGGAAAGAACAGGCCCCTAGGGACTAATCAGATCCATTGCTTTGGTTTCCAGGCATCTCTCCTCAGAGGCCTGGATTTCAAAAGCAGCATATAGCTGTTTCTTGTTTCACCCATCAGAAAACAACTCATCTACACATGGGAAACTTGCACGTTGGAGCTGTGTCAAAGCCTCTGTTTAGGAGAACCCTTTAGGGCCCCAGTGCCACCGCTTCATCCCAAGGTCTCCAAAGACACAAAAGCACATTCGGACCCATCCCCAGGGGTGTGCATTTTAACTCAGCATCCTCGGTAGCTCCCCACAGATCCAGGAGATCTAAACTGTCTTGTTGCTAGGAGACAATTGGAATGCGAGGTGGGCTACCCAGCCATCCATCCTTAGAACCCTGCTCAGAATCATTGGCCTGGAGCCAAACAACAGGTCTCAATTGTCCTGCCGAAGACTCTCTGCAGTTTGGAGCTTCTCACAACTCCCATCATGGGAAAACCCCCATGGCCTCGTGATGCCCCCCCATTCATGAAGGGGCCATCAGGGACAGAAACTCCAACCTGAGCGATCGTCTGATCCTCGCCCTGACTTCAGATGCACGAGATCTCGATTCAGGTCTGTAGATTGTGCCTGCCATGGCCTCACCCAGAAACCTAAGCCTAGCTTGTGTTCTCAGACTTTTGTCGTCAGACTACTGGCCCACAAGGCCTCCAGTTTGGCAATCCAGAACTAAAATGCAGCACTCTGCCTGCCCTCCAGATAAAAAACATTGTCCTCTGGGGCTACCCAGTAACCCCAAATGAGGATCAACCTCCACCGACCTTGGCTGTACCCCAAATACATAGGCTGACCAGGGCACTAATGCCCTTTCTGACACAGCCTGAGCCTGGACCCCCTGGCCCCTCCCAGACAGCTGGCCGCACACTGAGCACATCGAGCCGCCATGGCCTTAGGTCGTCATCTCTTCCCAACCTCGGTTTTCAGGTTTCAGAACCTAGACCTTATCTCCAATCACTGTCCATGTTGAAGGTGATGCAGAAATCAGAACTCCTTCCCCATGGCAAGAAACCTTGTGGTTGGCATGTTGTCCAACGTTCAGTGTCGTTGAAACCAGTGTGGCCCATGAGGCCCCGCCCATGCTCGCGGGCCACATTGGTCTCAAACACACATTGTGACCCTCAGGCTGAGCCCAGTCCTCAAGTAAGGCCACTCAGTGGCTGGATGAAGAGATAGCATATTGGGCTTGCCATGCCCCTAGGCCCCAATCTTTAACCATAGTTCGGATTGTCCCTTCAGTCTTCCCCACGGCTTTGCTTTGGAATTCCTCTTTTGGTGGGACACCTGAGGTAACAAAACTGAAATGAGTCCTCCCATCCCACAGATTGACGAAAAGCAATTGGGAATCGGGCCAAATCCTCAGAGAGGAAGATTCGTCCATGGCCCATGAGGCCTCCCCGACATTCCACGGCCATCACTGATACAAAATCCAGAGACAAAAGCCTGAGCAATCGCCACAGACTCGCACTTTCTTCATATCTTGTAGAGTTCTTCTCATGGTTTGTAGATCGGGCCTGCCATACCTATGTCCCCAAACCTAAGCTGAGTTTGTGTTTTCAGACTTCTGTCCTCAAAGTCTTGGGCCACACACCCTCCAGGCTGGGCCCCTGGAGCCACACATTAGGACTGTGCCTACCAATCCATGGGAATTCTGCCCATTCCATGGTCCAAAATCGTACAAATTAGGAGAAACCTCCAACGACCCTTAGGCCATCCCAATAGTGTGTGTCACCCGGAACAAACAAGGGGTGTCTGACACCAGCTGATAATCGACCTCCACCCATACCATAGATGGATGTCCCCAGAGAAGAAGATTGAACCAGACAGGACCCTAGGCCATAATAGGATCCATTGCTATGGGTTACAGGCATGTGTCCTCAAAAGCCTGATTCCAATACGAGCATAGGGTTTTTCCTGAGGCACCCATCAGAACTCATCTCGTCTCCACAAGGAAACCTGTGCATGGGAGCCATGTCCAAAGCTTAGGAAAGTACTTCAGGTTGCCGGTGCCACCGCCCCATTCCAAGGCCCTCATGGACACAAAAACACATTAGGACACATCCTCAGGAAAGTCCATTTCAACTCAGCCACCGAGGTTGCTCCCGCAGAGCCATCAGATCTAAACTGTCTTGTTGCTAGGAGACAATTGGAATGCGAGGCGGGCTTCCCAGGCATCCATCCGCGAACGGTGCTCTGGAGTCATTCCATATGGGATGTCCTGGAGCTGTCCAACAGGTCTCAATTGTCCGGAAGAAGGAATCCTGGAAGGGGGCATCCCACAACTCCCAACGTGGGAAAACCTCAATGGTCTCGAGATTCCGCTCCCTTCATGAAGCGGCCGTCATGCTCAGAAACTCCCACCTGAGCCAACGTCTGATCCTCGCCCTGACTTCAGATGCATGAGATATTGGTTCAGATCTGCAGGGGGTACCTGCCGTGCCCTCGCCCTGAAAACCCAAGTCTAGCTTGTCTTCTCAGACTTCCATCCTCACACTCCTGGCCCCAAAGCCCTCAAGTTTGGCAATTCCAGACACACAATGCAGCACTCTGCCTGCCCTCTAGAAAAAAAAATTATTGCCTCATGAGCTGCCCAGGCACCTTAAATGAGGGTAAACCTACACAGCACTCGACTTTACCCAAATTATATAGTCTAACCTGGGCACTCATGCACTGTCGAACACATCCTGAGCCCGGACCTCCTGACCAACACCCAGAAAGCTGACCGCACACTGAGCACATAAAACCCGCCATGGCTTTAGGTCATCATCTCTTCCCTACCTCAGTTTTCAGGCTTCAGAACCGAGACCTTATCTCCAATCACTGCCCAGGGGTGAGTCTGATGCAGAAATCAGAACTCCTCCTTACCCATGGCAAGAACCCTTGTGGTTGGCACGATGTCCAACGATCAGTGTAGGAGAAACCCTGAGGCCCCGCCCATTCTTGAGTGCGACGAGGGCATACACACGCATTGTGACCCTCAGCATGAGTCCTGTCCTCTAGTAAGTCCTCTCAGTGGCTGGACCATTAGATGTCATAATGGGCTTGACATGTCCCTAGGCCCCAATTTTTAACCAGATTTCTGTATGTCCAGTCGCCCCTCCTAGGGCTCTACTCTGAAATCCCTCATTTGGTGGGACACCTGAGGTTAAAAAAGAAAACAACAACAACAACAACAACAAAATAAAACGGACTTCTTCCAGCCCACAGAATGAACCCAAACTCTTTGGACGGGGCCAAACCACCAGAGAGTAAGACTCGTCCATTTCCCATGAAGTCACCCAGAAATTCCACGACCATGAGTGACACGATATCCCGAGACAAAAACTTGAGCAGGAGCCTCACACTCGCCCTTCTTTCAAATCCCAAAAAGTTCTCCTCATGGTCTGTAGATCAGTCCTGCCATACCTATGACCTGAAACATAAGCCGAGTTTGTGTTTTCAGACAACTGTCCAAAAAGGGCTGGACTACACAACCTACAGGACTGTACTTGCCCTCTCCAAGGGAATTGTGTGTGCCCATTCCAATAGCTACAACCCTTCTAATAGGATAAACCTCCAAAGTCCCTGATATATCTCAATAGTGGTAGCTTCCCAGGAAAAACAGGGGCAATCGGAGCCCAAATGAGCCCCTACCTGCACTCAGACCCATAGACAGATGTCCTCAGAGGTAAAAAGGAAAGAACAGGCCCCTAGGGACTAATCAGATCCATTGCTTTGGTTTCCAGGCATCTCTCCTCAGAGGCCTGGATTTCAAAAGCAGCATATAGCTGTTTCTTGTTTCACCCATCAGAAAACAACTCATCTACACATGGGAAACTTGCACGTTGGAGCTGTGTCAAAGCCTCTGTTTAGGAGAACCCTTTAGGGCCCCAGTGCCACCGCTTCATCCCAAGGTCTCCAAAGACACAAAAGCACATTCGGACCCATCCCCAGGGGTGTGCATTTTAACTCAGCATCCTCGGTAGCTCCCCACAGATCCAGGAGATCTAAACTGTCTTGTTGCTAGGAGACAATTGGAATGCGAGGTGGGCTACCCAGCCATCCATCCTTAGAACCCTGCTCAGAATCATTGGCCTGGAGCCAAACAACAGGTCTCAATTGTCCTGCCGAAGACTCTCTGCAGTTTGGAGCTTCTCACAACTCCCATCATGGGAAAACCCCCATGGCCTCGTGATGCCCCCCCATTCATGAAGGGGCCATCAGGGACAGAAACTCCAACCTGAGCGATCGTCTGATCCTCGCCCTGACTTCAGATGCACGAGATCTCGATTCAGGTCTGTAGATTGTGCCTGCCATGGCCTCACCCAGAAACCTAAGCCTAGCTTGTGTTCTCAGACTTTTGTCGTCAGACTACTGGCCCACAAGGCCTCCAGTTTGGCAATCCAGAACTAAAATGCAGCACTCTGCCTGCCCTCCAGATAAAAAACATTGTCCTCTGGGGCTACCCAGTAACCCCAAATGAGGATCAACCTGCACCGACCTTGGCTGTACCCCAAATACATAGGCTGACCAGGGCACTAATGCCCTTTCTGACACAGCCTGAGCCTGGACCCCCTGACCCCTCCCAGACAGCTGGCCGCACACTGAGCACATCGAGCCGCCATGGCCTTAGGTCGTCATCTCTTCCCAACCTCGGTTTTCAGGTTTCAGAACCTAGACCTTATCTCCAATCACTGTCCATGTTGAAGGTGATGCAGAAATCAGAACTCCTTCCCCATGGCAAGAAACCTTGTGGTTGGCATGTTGTCCAACGTTCAGTGTCGTTGAAACCAGTGTGGTCCATGAGGCCCCGCCCATGCTCGCGGGCCACATTGGTCACAAACACACATTGTGACCCTCAGGCTGAGCCCAGTCCTCAAGTAAGGCCACTCAGTGGCTGGATGAAGAGATAGCATATTGGGCTTGCCATGCCCCTAGGCCCCAATCTTTAACCATAGTTCGGATTGTCCCTTCAGTCTTCCCCACGGCTTTGCTTTGGAATTCCTCTTTTGGTGGGACACATGAGGTAACAAAACTGAAATGAGTCCTCCCATCCCACAGATTGACGAAAAGCAATTGGGAATCGGGCCAAATCCTCAGAGAGGAAGATTCGTCCATGGCCCATGAGGCCTCCCCGATATTCCACGGCCATCACTGATACAAAATCCAGAGACAAAAGCCTGAGCAATCGCCACAGACTCGCACTTTCTTCATATCCTGTAGAGTTCTTCTCATGGTTTGTAGATCGGGCCTGCTATACCTACGTCCCCAAACCTAAGCTGAGTTTGTGTTTTCAGACTTCTGTCCTCAAAGTCTTGGGCCACACACCCTCCAGGCTGGGCCCCTGGAGCCACACATTAGGACTGTGCCTACCAATCCATGGGAATTCTGCCCATTCCATGGTCCAAAATCGTACAAATTAGGAGAAACCTCCAACGACCCTTAGGCCATCCCAATAGTGTGGGTCACCCGGAACAAACAAGGGGTGTCTGACACCAGCTGATAATCGACCTCCACTCATACCATAGATGGATGTCCCCAGAGAAGAAGATTGAACCAGACAGGACCCTAGGCCATAATAGGATCCATTGCTATGGGTTACAGGCATGTGTCCTCAAAAGCCTGATTCCAATACGAGCATAGGGTTTTTCCTGAGGCACCCATCAGAACTCATCTCGTCTCCACAAGGAAACCTGTGCATGGGAGCCATGTCCAAAGCTTAGGAAAGTACTTCAGGTTGCCGGTGACACCGCCCCATTCCAAGGCCCTCATGGACACAAAAACACATTAAGAAACATCCTCAGGAAAGTCCATTTCAACTCAGCCACCGAGGTTTCTCCCGCAGAGCCATCAGATCTAAACTGTCTTGTTGCTAGGAGAAAATTGGAATGCGAGGCGGGCTTCCCAGGCATCCATCCGCGAACGGTGCTCTGGAGTCATTCCATATGGGATGTCCTGGAGCTGTCCAACAGGTCTCAATTGTCCGGAAGAAGGAATCCTGGAAGGGGGCATCCCACAACTCCCAACGTGGGAAAACCTCAATGGTCTCGAGATTCCGCTCCCTTCATGAAGCGGCCGTCATTCTCAGAAACTCCCACCTGAGCCAACGTCTGATCCTCGCCCTGACTTCAGATGCATGAGATATTGGTTCAGATCTGCAGGGGGTACCTGCCGTGCCCTCGCCCTGAAAACCCAAGTCTAGCTTGTCTTCTCAGACTTCCATCCTCACACTCCTGGCCCCAAAGCCCTCAAGTTTGGCAATTCCGGACCCACAATGCAGCACTCTGCCTGCCCTCTAGAAAAAAAAATTATTGCCTCATGAGCTGCCCAGGCACCTTAAATGAGGGTAAACCTACACAGCACTCGACTTTACCCAAATTATATAGTCTAACCTGGGCACTCATGCACTGTCGAACACATCCTGAGCCCGGACCTCCTGACCAACACCCAGAAAGCTGACCGCACACTGAGCACATAAAACCCGCCATGGCCTTAGGTCATCATCTCTTCCCTACCTCAGTTTTCAGGCTTCAGAACCGAGACCTTATCTCCAATCACTGCCCAGGGGTGAGTCTGATGCAGAAATCAGAACTCCTCCTTACCCATGGCAAGAACCCTTGTGGTTGGCACGTTGTCCTATGATCAGTGTAGGAGAAACCCTGAGGCCCCGCCCATTCTTGAGTGCGACGAGGGCATACACACGCATTGTGACCCTCAGCATGAGTCCTGTCCTCTAGTAAGTCCTCTCAGTGGCTGGACCATTAGATGTCATAATGGGCTTGACATGTCCCTAGGCCCCAATTTTTAACCAGATTTCTGATTGTCCAGTAGCCCCTCCTAGGGCTCTACTCTGAAATCCCTCATTTGGTGGGACACCTGAGGTTAAAAAAGAAAACAACAACAACAACAACAACAACAACAACAACAACAAAATAAAACGGACTTCTTCCAGCCCACAGAATGAACCCAAACTCTTTGGACGGGGCCAAACCACCAGAGAGTAAGACTCGTCCATTTCCCATGAAGTCACCCAGAAATTCCACGACCATGAGTGACACGATATCCCGAGACAAAAACTTGAGCAGGAGCCTCTCACTCGCCCTTCTTTCAAATCCCGAAAAGTTCTCCTCATGGTCTGTAGATCAGTCCTGCCATACCTATGACCTGAAACATAATCCGAGTTTGTGTTTTCAGACAACTGTCCAAAAAGGGCTGGACTACACAACCTACAGGCTCAGGCCCCTGGAGCCAAACCTGAGGACTGTACTTGCCCTCTCCAAGGGAATCGTGTGTGCCCATTCCAATGGCCACAACCCTTCTAATAGTATAAACCTCCAAAGTCCCTGATATATCTCAATAGTGGTAGCTTCCCAGGAAAAACAGGGGCAATCTGAGCCCAAATGAGCCCCTACCTGCACTCAGACCCATAGACAGATGTCCTCAGAGGTAAAAAGGAAAGAACAGGCCCCTAGGCAATAATCAGATCCATTGCTTTGGTTTCCAGGCATCTCTCCTCAGAGGCCTGGATTTCAAAAGCAGCATATAGCTGTTTCTTGTTTCACCCATCAGAAAACATCTCACCTACACATGGAAAACTTGCACGTTGGAGCTGTGACAAAGCCTCTGTTTAGGAGAACCCTTTAGGGCCCCAGTGCCACCGCTTCATTCCAAGGTCTCCATAGACACAAAAGCACATTCGGACCCATCCCCAGGGGTGTGCATTTCAACTCAGCATCCTCGGTAGCTCCCCACAGATCCAGGAGATCTAAACTGTCTTGTTGCTAGGAGACAATTGGAATGCGAGGTGGGCTACCCAGCCATCCATCCTTAGAACCCTGCTCAGAATCATTGGCCTGGAGCCAAACAACAGGTCTCAATTGTCCTGCCGAAGACTCTCTGCAGTTTGGAGCTTCTCACAACTCCCATCATGGGAAAACCCCCATGGCCTCGTGATGCCCCCCCATTCATGAAGGGGCCATCAGGGACAGAAACTCCAACCTGAGCGATCGTCTGATCCTCGCCCTGACTTCAGATGCACGAGATCTCGATTCAGGTCTGTAGATTGTGCCTGCCATGGCCTCACCCAGAAACCTAAGCCTAGCTTGTGTTCTCAGACTTTTGTCGTCAGACTACTGGCCCACAAGGCCTCCAGTTTGGCAATCCAGAACTAAAATGCAGCACTCTGCCTGCCCTCCAGATAAAAAACATTGTCCTCTGGGGCTACCCAGTAACCCCAAATGAGGATCAACCTGCACCGACCTTGGCTGTACCCCAAATACATAGGCTGACCAGGGCACTAATGCCCTTTCTGACACAGCCTGAGCCTGGACCCCCTGGCCCCTCCCAGACAGCTGGCCGCACACTGAGCACATCGAGCCGCCATGGCCTTAGGTCGTCATCTCTTCCCAACCTCGGTTTTCAGGTTTCAGAACCTAGACCTTATCTCCAATCACTGTCCATGTTGAAGGTGATGCAGAAATCAGAACTCCTTCCCCATGGCAAGAAACCTTGTGGTTGGCATGTTGTCCAACGTTCAGTGTCGTTGAAACCAGTGTGGCCCATGAGGCCCCGCCCATGCTCGCGGGCCACATTGGTCACAAACACACATTGTGACCCTCAGGCTGAGCCCAGTCCTCAAGTAAGGCCACTCAGTGGCTGGATGAAGAGATAGCATATTGGGCTTGCCATGCCCCTAGGCCCCAATCTTTAACCATAGTACGGATTGTCCCTTCAGTCTTCCCCACGGCGTTGCTTTGGAATTCCTCTTTTGGTGGGACACCTGAGGTAACAAAACTGAAATGAGTCCTCCCATCCCACAGATTGACGTAAAGCAATTGGGAATCGGGCCAAATCCTCAGAGAGGAAGATTCGTCCATGGCCCATGAGGCCTCCCCGACATTCCACGGCCATCACTGATACAAAATCCAGAGACAAATCCTGAGCAATCGCCACAGACTCGCACTTTCTTCATATCCTGTAGAGTTCTTCTCATGGTTTGTAGATCGGGCCTGCCATACCTACGTCCCCAAACCTAAGCTGAGTTTGTGTTTTCAGACTTCTGTCCTCAAAGTCTTGGGCCACACACCCTCCAGGCTGGGCCCCTGGAGCCACACATTAGGACTGTGCCTACCAATCCATGGGAATTCTGCCCATTCCATGGTCCAAAATCGTACAAATTAGGAGAAACCTCCAACGACCCTTAGGCCATCCCAATAGTGTGGGTCACCCGGAACAAACAAGGGGTGTCTGACACCAGCTGATAATCGACCTCCACTCATACCATAGATGGATGTCCCCAGAGAAGAAGATTGAACCAGATAGGACCCTAGGCCATAATAGGATCCATTGCTTTGGGTTACAGGCATGTGTCCTCAAAAGCCTGATTCCAATACGAGCATAGGGATTTTCCTGAGGCACCCATCAGAACTCATCTCGTCTCCACAAGGAAACCTGTGCATGGGAGCCATGTCCAAAGCTTAGGAGAGTACTTCAGGGTCCCGGTGCCACCGCCCCATTCCAAGGCCCTCATGGACACAAAAACACATTAGGACACATTCTCAGGAAAGTCCATTTCAACTCAGCCACCGAGGTTGCTCCCGCAGAGTCATCAGATCTAAACTGTCTTGTTGCTAGGGGACAATTGGAATGTGAGGCGGGCTTCCCAGGCATCCATCCGCGAACGGTGCTCTGGAGTCATTCCATAGGGATGTCCTGGAGCTGTCCAAAAGGTCTCAATTGTCCCGCAGAAGGAATCCAGGAAGGGGGCATCCCACAACTCCCAACGTGGGAAAACCTCAATGGCCTCGAGATTCCGCTCCCTTCATGAAGCGGCCGTCATGCTCAGAAACTCCAACCTGAGCCAACGTCTGATCCTCGCCCTGACTTCAGATGCATGAGATATTGGTTCAGATCTGCAGGGGGTACCTGCCGTGCCCTCGCCCTGAAACCCAAGTCTAGCTTGTCTTCTCAGACTTCCGTCCTCACACTCCTGGCCCCGAAGCCCTCACGTTTGGCAATTCCGGACCCACAATGCAGCACTCTGCCTGCCCTCTAGAAAAAAAATTATTGCCTCATGAGCTGCCCAGGCACCTTAAATGAGGGTAAACCTACACAGCACTCGACTTTACCCAAATTATATAGTCTAACCTGGGCACTCATGCACTGTCGAACACAACCTGAGCCCGGACCTCCTGACCAACACCCAGAAAGCTGACCGCACACTGAGCACATAAAACCCGCCATGGCCTTAGGTCATCATCTCTTCCCTACCTCAGTTTTCAGGCTTCAGAACCGAGACCTTATCTCCAATCACTTCCCAGGGGTGAGTGTGATGCAGAAATCAGAACTCCTCCTTACCCATGGCAAGAACACTGTGGTTGGCACGTTGTCCAATGTTCAGTGTAGGAGAAAACAGCATTCACCCTGAGGCCCCGCCCATTCTTGAGTGCGAGGAGGGCATACACACGCATTGTGACCCTCATCATGAGTCCTGTCCTCTAGTAAGTCCTCTCAGTTGCTGGACCATTAGATGTCATAATGGGCTTGACATGTCCCTAGGCCCCAATTTTTAACCAAATTTCTGATGGTCCAGTCGCCCCTCCCCAGGGCTCTACTCTGGAATCCCTCATTTTGTGGGACACCTGAGGATAAAAAAGAAAAAACAAGAATTAAAAAAAAAAAAAACGGACTTCTTCCAGCCCACAGAATGACCCCAAACTCTTTGGACGGGGCCAAACCACCAGAGAGTAAGACTCGTCCATTTCCCATGAAGTCACCCAGAAATTCCAAGACCATGAGTGACAAATATCCAGAGACAAAAACTTGAGCAGAAGCCTCACACTCGCCCTTCTTTCAAATCCCGAAGAGTTCTCCTCATGGTCTGTAGATCAGTCCTGCCATACCTATGACCCGAAACATAAGCCGAGTTTGTGTTTTCAGACAACTGTCCAAACAGCCCTGGCCTACACAACCTACAGGCTCAGGCCCCTGGAGCCAAACCTGAGGACTGTACTTGCCCTCTCCAAGGGAATTGTGTGTGCCCATTCCAATGGCCACAACCCTTCTAATACGATAAACCTCCAAAGTCACTGATCCATCTCAATAGTGGTGGCTTCCCAGGAAAAACAACGGCAATCTGAGCCCAACTGAGCACCTACCTGCACTCAGACCCATAGACACATGTCCCCAGAGGTAAAAAGGAAAGAACAGGCCCCTAGGCACTAATCAGATCCATTGCTTTGGTTTCCAGGCATCTCTCCTCAGAGGCCTGGATTTCAAAAGCAGCATATAGCTGTTTCTTGACTCACCCATCAGAAAACATCTCATCTACACATGGGAAACTTGCACGTTGGAGCTGTGTCAAAGCCTCTGTTTAGGAGAACCCTTTAGGGCCCCAGTGCCACCGCTTCATTCCAAGGTCTCCATAGACACAAAAGCACGTTAGGACCCATCCCCAGGGGTGTCCATTTCAACTCAGCGTCCTCGGTTGCTCCCCACAGATCCAGGAGATCTAACCTGTCTTGTTGCTAGGAGACAATTGGAATGTGAGGTGGGCTACCCAGCCATCCATCCTTAGAACCCTGCTCAGAATCATTGGCCTGGAACCAAACAACAGGTCTCAATTGTCCTGCAGAAGACTCTCTGCAGTTTGGAGCTTCTCACAACTCCCATCGTGGGAAAACACCCATGGACTCGTGATGCCCCCCCCCCATTCATGAAGGAGCCATCAGGGACAGAAACTCCAACCTGAGCGATCGTCTGATCCTCGCGCTGACTTCAGATGCACGAGACCTCGATTCAGGTCTGTAGATTGTGCGTGCCATGGCCTCACCCAGAAACCTAAGCTTAGCTTGTGTTCTCAGACTTTTGTCGTCAGACTACTGGCCCACAAGCCCTCCAGTTTGGCAATCCAGAACTACAATGCAGCACTCTGCCGGCTCTGCAGAAGAAAACATTGTTTTCTGGGGCTACCCAGTAACCCCAAATGAGGATCAACCTCCACCGACCTTGGCTGTACCCCAAATACATAGGCTGACCAGGGCACTAATGCCCTTTCTGACACAGCCTGAGCCTGGACCCCCTGGCCCCTCCCAGACAGCTGGCCGCACACTGAGCACATCAAGCCCTCATGACCTTAGGTCGTCATTTCTTCCCAACATCAGTTTTCAGGTTTCAGAACCTAGACCTTATCTCCAATCACTGCCCAGGGTTGAAGGTGATGCAGAAATCAGAACTCCTTCCCCATGGCAAGAAACCTTGTGGTTGGCATGTTGTCCAACGTTCAGTGTAGTTGAAACCAGTGTGGCCCATGAGGCCCCGCCCATGCTCGTGGGCCACATTGGTCACAAACACACATTGTGACGCTCAGGCTGAGCCCAGTCCTCAAGTAAGGCCACTCAGTGGCTGGATGAAGAGATAGCATATTGGGCTTGCCATGCCCCTAGGCCCCAAATTTTAACCATAGTTCGGGTTGTCCCTTCAGTCTTCCCCACGGCTTGGCTTTGGAATTCCTCTTTTGGTGGGACACCTGAGGTAACAAAACTGAAATGAGTCCTCCCATCCCACAGATTGACGAAAAGCAATTGGGAATCGGGCCAAATCCTCAGAGAGGAAGATTCGTCCATGGCCCATGAGGCCTCCCCGACATTCCACGGCCATCGCTGATACAAAATCCAGAGACAAAAGCCTGAGCAAGCACCTCAGACTCGCACTTTCTTCATATCCTGAAGAGTTCTTCTCATGGTTTGTAGATCGGGCCTGCCATACCTAAGTCCCCAAACCTAAGCTGAGTTTGTGTTTTCAGACTTCTGTCCTCAAAGTCTTGGGCCACACACCCTCCAGGCTGGGCTCCTGGAGCCACACATTAGGACTGTGCCTACCAATCCATGGGAATTCTGCCCATTCCATGGTCCAAAATCGTACAAATTAGGAGAAATCTCCAAAGTCCCTGAGGCCATCCCAATAGTGTAGGTCGCCCGGAACAAACAAGGGATGTCTGACACCAGCTGATAATCGACCACCACTCATACCATAGATGGATGTCCCCAGAGAAGAAGATTGAACCAGACAGGACCCTAGGCCATAATAGGATCCATTGCTTTGGGTTACAGGCATGTGTCCTCAAAAGCCTGATTCCAATACGAGCATAGGGATTTTCCTGAGGCACCCATCAGAACTCATCTCGTCTCCACAAGGAAACCTGTGCATGGGAGCCATGTCCAAAGCTTAGGAGAGTACTTCAGGGTCCCGGTGCCACCGCCCCATTCCAAGGCCCTCATGGACACAAAAACACATTAGGACACATCCTCAGGAAAGTCCATTTCAACTCAGCCACCGAGGTTGCTCCCGCAGAGCCATCAGATCTAAACTGTCTTGTTGCTAGGAGACAATTGGAATGCGAGGCGGGCTTCCCAGGCATCCATCCGCGAACGGTGCTCTGGAGTCATTCCATATGGGATGTCCTGGAGCTGTCCAACAGGTCTCAATTGTCCGGAAGAAGGAATCCTGGAAGGGGGCATCCCACAACTCCCAACGTGGGAAAACCTCAATGGTCTCGAGATTCCGCTCCCTTCATGAAGCGGCCGTCATGCTCAGAAACTCCCACCTGAGCCAACGTCTGATCCTCGCCCTGACTTCAGATGCATGAGATATTGGTTCAGATCTGCAGGGGGTACCTGCCGTGCCCTCGCCCTGAAAACCCAAGTCTAGCTTGTCTTCTCAGACTTCCATCCTCACACTCCTGGCCCCAAAGCCCTCAAGTTTGGCAATTCCAGACACACAATGCAGCACTCTGCCTGCCCTCTAGAAAAAAAAATTATTGCCTCATGAGCTGCCCAGGCACCTTAAATGAGGGTAAACCTACACAGCACTCGACTTTACCCAAATTATATAGTCTAACCTGGGCACTCATGCACTGTCGAACACATCCTGAGCCCGGACCTCCTGACCAACACCCAGAAAGCTGACCGCACACTGAGCACATAAAACCCGCCATGGCTTTAGGTCATCATCTCTTCCCTACCTCAGTTTTCAGGCTTCAGAACCGAGACCTTATCACCAATCACTGCCCAGGGGTGAGTCTGATGCAGAAATCAGAACTCCTCCTTACCCATGGCAAGAACCCTTGTGGTTGGCACGTTGTCCAACGATCAGTGTAGGAGAAACCCTGAGGCCCCGCCCATTCTTGAGTGCGATGAGGGCATACACACGCATTGTGACCCTCAGCATGAGTCCTGTCTCTAGTAAGTCCTCTCAGTGGCTGGACCATTAGATGTCATAATGGGCTTGACATGTCCCTAGGCCCCAATTTTTAACCAGATTTCTGATTGTCCAGTAGCCCCTCCTAGGGCTCTACTCTGAAATCCCTCATTTGGTGGGACACCTGAGGTTAAAAAAGAAAACAACAACAACAACAACAACAAAAACAACAAAATAAAACGGACTTCTTCCAGCCCACAGAATGAACCCAAACTCTTTGGATGGGGCCAAACCACCAGAGAGTAAGACTCGTCCATTTCCCATGAAGTCACCCAGAAATTCCACGACCATGAGTGACACGATATCCCGAGACAAAAACTTGAGCAGGAGCCTCACACTCGCCCTTCTTTCAAATCCCGAAAAGTTCTCCTCATGGTCTGTAGATCAGTCCTGCCATACCTATGACCTGAAACATAAGCCGAGTTTGTGTTTTCAGACAACTGTCCAAAAAGGGCTGGACTACACAACCTACAGGCTCAGGCCCCTGGAGCCAAACCTGAGGACTGTACTTGCCCTCTCCAAGGGAATCGTGTGTGCCCATTCCAATGGCCACAACCCTTCTAATAGGATAAACCTCCAAAGTCCCTGATATATCTCAATAGTGGTAGCTTCCCAGGAAAAACAGGGGCAATCTGAGCCCAAATGAGCCCCTACCTGCACTCAGACCCATAGACAGATGTTCTCAGAGGTAAAAAGGAAAGAACAGGCCCCTAGGCAATAATCAGATCCATTGCTTTGGTTTCCAGGCATCTCTCCTCAGAGGCCTGGATTTCAAAAGCAGCATATAGCTGTTTCTTGTTTCACCCATCAGAAAACATCTCATCTACACATGGGAAACTTGCACGTTGGAGCTGTGACAAAGCCTCTGTTTAGGAGAACCCTTTAGGGCCCCAGTGCCACCGCTTCATTCCAAGGTCTCCATAGACACAAAAGCACATTCGGACCCATCCCCAGGGGTGTGCATTTCAACTCAGCATCCTCGGTAGCTCCCCACAGATCCAGGAGATCTAAACTGTCTTGTTGCTAGGAGACAATTGGAATGCGAGGTGGGCTACCCAGCCATCCATCCTTAGAACCCTGCTCAGAATCATTGGCCTGGAGCCAAACAACAGGTCTCAATTGTCCTGCCGAAGACTCTCTGCAGTTTGGAGCTTCTCACAACTCCCATCATGGGAAAACCCCCATGGCCTCGTGATGCCCCCCCATTCATGAAGGGGCCATCAGGGACAGAAACTCCAACCTGAGCGATCGTCTGATCCTCGCCCTGACTTCAGATGCACGAGATCTCGATTCAGGTCTGTAGATTGTGCCTGCCATGGCCTCACCCAGAAACCTAAGCCTAGCTTGTGTTCTCAGACTTTTGTCGTCAGACTACTGGCCCACAAGGCCTCCAGTTTGGCAATCCAGAACTAAAATGCAGCACTCTGCCTGCCCTCCAGATAAAAAACATTGTCCTCTGGGGCTACCCAGTAACCCCAAATGAGGATCAACCTGCACCGACCTTGGCTGTACCCCAAATACATAGGCTGACCAGGGCACTAATGCCCTTTCTGACACAGCCTGAGCCTGGACCCCCTGGCCCCTCCCAGACAGCTGGCCGCACACTGAGCACATCGAGCCGCCATGGCCTTAGGTCGTCATCTCTTCCCAACCTCGGTTTTCAGGTTTCAGAACCTAGACCTTATCTCCAATCACTGTCCATGTTGAAGGTGATGCAGAAATCAGAACTCCTTCCCCATGGCAAGAAACCTTGTGGTTGGCATGTTGTCCAACGTTCAGTGTCGTTGAAACCAGTGTGGCCCATGAGGCCCCGCCCATGCTCGCGGGCCACATTGGTCACAAACACACATTGTGACCCTCAGGCTGAGCCCAGTCCTCAAGTAAGGCCACTCAGTGGCTGGATGAAGAGATAGCATATTGGGCTTGCCATGCCCCTAGGCCCCAATCTTTAACCATAGTTCGGATTGTCCCTTCAGTCTTCCCCACGGCTTTGCTTTGGAATTCCTCTTTTGGTGGGACACCTGAGGTAACAAAACTGAAATGAGTCCTCCCATCCCACAGATTGACGAAAAGCAATTGGGAATCGGGCCAAATCCTCAGAGAGGAAGATTCGTCCATGGCCCATGAGGCCTCCCCGACATTCCACGGCCATCACTGATACAAAATCCAGAGACAAAAGCCTGAGCAATCGCCACAGACTCGCACTTTCTTCATATCTTGTAGAGTTCTTCTTATGGTTTGTAGATCGGGCCTGCCACACCTACGTCCCCAAACCTAAGCTGAGTTTGTGTTTTCAGACTTCTGTCCTCAAAGTCTTGGGCCACACACCCTCCAGGCTGGGCCCCTGGAGCCACACATTAGGACTGTGCCTACCAATCCATGGGAATTCTGCCCATTCCATGGTCCAAAATCGTACAAATTAGGAGAAACCTCCAACGACCCTTAGGCCATCCCAATAGTGTGTGTCACCCGGAACAAACAAGGGGTGTCTGACACCAACTGATAATCGACCTCCACCCATACCATAGATGGATGTCCCCAGAGAAGAAGATTGAACCAGACAGGACCCTAGGCCATAATAGGATCCATTGCTATGGGTTACAGGCATGTTTCCTCAAAAGCCTGATTCCAATACGAGCATAGGGGTTTTCCTGAGGCACCCATCAGAACTCATCTCGTCTCCACAAGGAAACCTGTGCATGGGAGCCATGTCCAAAGCTTAGGAAAGTACTTCAGGTTGCCGGTGCCACCGCCCCATTCCAAGGCCCTCATGGACACAAAAACACATTAGGACACATCCTCAGGAAAGTCCATTTCAACTCAGCCACCGAGGTTGCTCCCGCAGAGCCATCAGATCTAAACTGTCTTGTTGCTAGGAGACAATTGGAATGCGAGGCGGGCTTCCCAGGCATCCATCCGCGAACGGTGCTCTGGAGTCATTCCATATGGGATGTCCTGGAGCTGTCCAACAGGTCTCAATTGTCCGGAAGAAGGAATCCTGGAAGGGGGCATCCCACAACTCCCAACGTGGGAAAACCTCAATGGTCTCGAGATTCCGCTCCCTTCATGAAGCGGCCGTCATGCTCAGAAACTCCCACCTGAGCCAACGTCTGATCCTCGCCCTGACTTCAGATGCATGAGATATTGGTTCAGATCTGCAGGGGGTACCTGCCGTGCCCTCGCCCTGAAAACCCAAGTCTAGCTTGTCTTCTCAGACTTCCATCCTCACACTCCTGGCCCCAAAGCCCTCAAGTTTGGCAATTCCAGACACACAATGCAGCACTCTGCCTGCCCTCTAGAAAAAAAAATTATTGCCTCATTAGCTGCCCAGGCACCTTAAATGAGGGTAAACCTACACAGCACTCGACTTTACCCAAATTATATAGTCTAACCTGGGCACTCATGCACTGTCGAACACATCCTGAGCCCGGACCTCCTGACCAACACCCAGAAAGCTGACCGCACACTGAGCACATAAAACCCGCCATGGCTTTAGGTCATCATCTCTTCCCTACCTCAGTTTTCAGGCTTCAGAACCGAGACCTTATCTCCAATCACTGCCCAGGGGTGAGTCTGATGCAGAAATCAGAACTCCTCCTTACCCATGGCAAGAACCCTTGTGGTTGGCACGATGTCCAACGATCAGTGTAGGAGAAACCCTGAGGCCCCGCCCATTCTTGAGTGCGACGAGGGCATACACAGGCATTGTGACCCTCAGCATGAGTCCTGTCCTCTAGTAAGTCCTCTCAGTGGCTGGACCATTAGATGTCATAATGGGCTTGACATGTCCCTAGGCCCCAATTTTTAACCAGATTTCTGTATGTCCAGTCGCCCCTCCTAGGGCTCTACTCTGAAATCCCTTATTTGGTGGGACACCTGAGGTTAAAAAAGAAAACAACAACAACAACAACAACAAAATAAAACGGACTTCTTCCAGCCCACAGAATGAACCCAAACTCTTTGGACGGGGCCAAACCACCAGAGAGTAAGACTCGTCCATTTCCCATGAAGTCACCCAGAAATTCCACGACCATGAGTGACACGATATCCCGAGACAAAAACTTGAGCAGGAGCCTCACACTCGCCCTTCTTTCAAATCCCAAAAAGTTCTCCTCATGGTCTGTAGATCAGTCCTGCCATACCTATGACCTGAAACATAAGCCGAGTTTGTGTTTTCAGACAACTGTCCAAAAAGGGCTGGACTACACAACCTACAAGCTCAGGCCCCTGGAGCCAAACCTGAGGACTGTACTTGCCCTCTCCAAGGGAATTGTGTGTGCCCATTCCAATAGCTACAACCCTTCTAATAGGATAAACCTCCAAAGTCCCTGATATATCTCAATAGTGGTAGCTTCCCAGGAAAAACAGGGGCAATCGGAGCCCAAATGAGCCCCTACCTGCACTCAGACCCATAGACAGATGTCCTCAGAGGTAAAAAGGAAAGAACAGGCCCCTAGGGACTAATCAGATCCATTGCTTTGGTTTCCAGGCATCTCTCCTCAGAGGCCTGGATTTCAAAAGCAGCATATAGCTGTTTCTTGTTTCACCCATCAGAAAACAACTCATCTACACATGGGAAACTTGCACGTTGGAGCTGTGTCAAAGCCTCTGTTTAGGAGAACCCTTTAGGGCCCCAGTGCCACCGCTTCATTCCAAGGTCTCCATAGACACAAAAGCACATTCGGACCCATCCCCAGGGGTGTGCATTTCAACTCAGCATCCTCGGTAGCTCCCCACAGATCCAGGAGATCTAAACTGTCTTGTTGCTAGGAGACAATTGGAATGCGAGGTGGGCTACCCAGCCATCCATCCTTAGAACCCTGCTCAGAATCATTGGCCTGGAGCCAAACAACAGGTCTCAATTGTCCTGCCGAAGACTCTCTGCAGTTTGGAGCTTCTCACAACTCCCATCATGGGAAAACCCCCATGGCCTCGTGATGCCCCCCCATTCATGAAGGGGCCATCAGGGACAGAAACTCCAACCTGAGCGATCGTCTGATCCTCGCCCTGACTTCAGATGCACGAGATCTCGATTCAGGTCTGTAGATTGTGCCTGCCATGGCCTCACCCAGAAACCTAAGCCTAGCTTGTGTTCTCAGACTTTTGTCGTCAGACTACTGGCCCACAAGGCCTCCAGTTTGGCAATCCAGAACTAAAATGCAGCACTCTGCCTGCCCTCCAGATAAAAAACATTGTCCTCTGGGGCTACCCAGTAACCCCAAATGAGGATCAACCTGCACCGACCTTGGCTGTACCCCAAATACATAGGCTGACCAGGGCACTAATGCCCTTTCTGACACAGCCTGAGCCTGGACCCCCTGGCCCCTCCCAGACAGCTGGCCGCACACTGAGCACATCGAGCCGCCATGGCCTTAGGTCGTCATCTCTTCCCAACCTCGGTTTTCAGGTTTCAGAACCTAGACCTTATCTCCAATCACTGTCCATGTTGAAGGTGATGCAGAAATCAGAACTCCTTCCCCATGGCAAGAAACCTTGTGGTTGGCATGTTGTCCAACGTTCAGTGTCGTTGAAACCAGTGTGGCCCATGAGGCCCCGCCCATGCTCGCGGGCCACATTGGTCACAAACACACATTGTGACCCTCAGGCTGAGCCCAGTCCTCAAGTAAGGCCACTCAGTGGCTGGATGAAGAGATAGCATATTGGGCTTGCCATGCCCCTAGGCCCCAATCTTTAACCATAGTACGGATTGTCCCTTCAGTCTTCCCCACGGCGTTGCTTTGGAATTCCTCTTTTGGTGGGACACCTGAGGTAACAAAACTGAAATGAGTCCTCCCATCCCACAGATTGACGAAAAGCAATTGGGAATCGGGCCAAATCCTCAGAGAGGAAGATTCGTCCATGGCCCATGAGGCCTCCCCGACATTCCACGGCCATCACTGATACAAAATCCAGAGACAAATCCTGAGCAATCGCCACAGACTCGCATTTTCTTCATATCCTGTAGAGTTCTTCTCATGGTTTGTAGATCGGGCCTGCCATACCTACGTCCCCAAACCTAAGCTGAGTTTGTGTTTTCAGACTTCTGTCCTCAAAGTCTTGGGCCACACACCCTCCAGGCTGGGCCCCTGGAGCCACACATTAGGACTGTGCCTACCAATCCATGGGAATTCTGCCCATTCCATGGTCCAAAATCGTACAAATTAGGAGAAACCTCCAACGACCCTTAGGCCATCCCAATAGTGTGGGTCACCCGGAACAAACAAGGGGTGTCTGACACCAGCTGATAATCGACCTCCACTCATACCATAGATGGATGTCCCCAGAGAAGAAGATTGAACCAGACAGGACCCTAGGCCATAATAGGATCCATTGCTATGGGTTACAGGCATGTGTCCTCAAAAGCCTGATTCCAATACGAGCATAGGGGTTTTCCTGAGGCACCCATCAGAACTCATCTCGTCTCCACAAGGAAACCTGTGCATGGGAGCCATGTCCAAAGCTTAGGAAAGTACTTCAGGTTGCCGGTGCCACCGCCCCATTCCAAGGCCCTCATGGACACAAAAACACATTAAGAAACATCCTCAGGAAAGTCCATTTCAACTCAGCCACCGAGGTTGCTCCCGCAGAGCCATCAGATCTAAACTGTCTTGTTGCTAGGAGACAATTGGAATGCGAGGCGGGCTTCCCAGGCATCCATCCGCGAACGGTGCTCTGGAGTCATTCCATATGGGATGTCCTGGAGCTGTCCAACAGGTCTCAATTGTCCGGAAGAAGGAATCCTGGAAGGGGGCATCCCACAACTCCCAACGTGGGAAAACCTCAATGGTCTCGAGATTCCGCTCCCTTCATGAAGCGGCCGTCATGCTCAGAAACTCCCACCTGAGCCAACGTCTGATCCTCGCCCTGACTTCAGATGCATGAGATATTGGTTCAGATCTGCAGGGGGTACCTGCCGTGCCCTCGCCCTGAAAACCCAAGTCTAGCTTGTCTTCTCAGACTTCCATCCTCACACTCCTGGCCCCAAAGCCCTCAAGTTTGGCAATTCCAGACACACAATGCAGCACTCTGCCTGCCCTCTAGAAAAAAAAATTATTGCCTCATGAGCTGCCCAGGCACCTTAAATGAGGGTAAACCTACACAGCACTCGACTTTACCCAAATTATATAGTCTAACCTGGGCACTCATGCACTGTCGAACACATCCTGAGCCCGGACCTCCTGACCAACACCCAGAAAGCTGACCGCACACTGAGCACATAAAACCCGCCATGGCCTTAGGTCATCATCTCTTCCCTACCTCAGTTTTCAGGCTTCAGAACCGAGACCTTATCACCAATCACTGCCCAGGGGTGAGTCTGATGCAGAAATCAGAACTCCTCCTTACCCATGGCAAGAACCCTTGTGGTTGGCACGTTGTCCAACGATCAGTGTAGGAGAAACCCTGAGGCCCCGCCCATTCTTGAGTGCGATGAGGGCATACACACGCATTGTGACCCTCAGCATGAGTCCTGTCTCTAGTAAGTCCTCTCAGTGGCTGGACCATTAGATGTCATAATGGGCTTGACATGTCCCTAGGCCCCAATTTTTAACCAGATTTCTGATTGTCCAGTAGCCCCTCCTAGGGCTCTACTCTGAAATCCCTCATTTGGTGGGACACCTGAGGTTAAAAAAGAAAACAACAACAACAACAACAACAACAAAAACAACAAAATAAAACGGACTTCTTCCAGCCCACAGAATGAACCCAAACTCTTTGGATGGGGCCAAACCACCAGAGAGTAAGACTCGTCCATTTCCCATGAAGTCACCCAGAAATTCCACGACCATGAGTGACACGATATCCCGAGACAAAAACTTGAGCAGGAGCCTCACACTCGCCCTTCTTTCAAATCCCGAAAAGTTCTCCTCATGGTCTGTAGATCAGTCCTGCCATACCTATGACCTGAAACATAAGCCGAGTTTGTGTTTTCAGACAACTGTCCAAAAAGGGCTGGACTACACAACCTACAGGCTCAGGCCCCTGGAGCCAAACCTGAGGACTGTACTTGCCCTCTCCAAGGGAATCGTGTGTGCCCATTCCAATGGCCACAACCCTTCTAATAGGATAAACCTCCAAAGTCCCTGATATATCTCAATAGTGGTAGCTTCCCAGGAAAAACAGGGGCAATCTGAGCCCAAATGAGCCCCTACCTGCACTCAGACCCATAGACAGATGTTCTCAGAGGTAAAAAGGAAAGAACAGGCCCCTAGGCAATAATCAGATCCATTGCTTTGGTTTCCAGGCATCTCTCCTCAGAGGCCTGGATTTCAAAAGCAGCATATAGCTGTTTCTTGTTTCACCCATCAGAAAACATCTCATCTACACATGGGAAACTTGCACGTTGGAGCTGTGACAAAGCCTCTGTTTAGGAGAACCCTTTAGGGCCCCAGTGCCACCGCTTCATTCCAAGGTCTCCATAGACACAAAAGCACATTCGGACCCATCCCCAGGGGTGTGCATTTCAACTCAGCATCCTCGGTAGCTCCCCACAGATCCAGGAGATCTAAACTGTCTTGTTGCTAGGAGACAATTGGAATGCGAGGTGGGCTACCCAGCCATCCATCCTTAGAACCCTGCTCAGAATCATTGGCCTGGAGCCAAACAACAGGTCTCAATTGTCCTGCCGAAGACTCTCTGCAGTTTGGAGCTTCTCACAACTCCCATCATGGGAAAACCCCCATGGCCTCGTGATGCCCCCCCATTCATGAAGGGGCCATCAGGGACAGAAACTCCAACCTGAGCGATCGTCTGATCCTCGCCCTGACTTCAGATGCACGAGATCTCGATTCAGGTCTGTAGATTGTGCCTGCCATGGCCTCACCCAGAAACCTAAGCCTAGCTTGTGTTCTCAGACTTTTGTCGTCAGACTACTGGCCCACAAGGCCTCCAGTTTGGCAATCCAGAACTAAAATGCAGCACTCTGCCTGCCCTCCAGATAAAAAACATTGTCCTCTGGGGCTACCCAGTAACCCCAAATGAGGATCAACCTCCACCGACCTTGGCTGTACCCCAAATACATAGGCTGACCAGGGCACTAATGCCCTTTCTGACACAGCCTGAGCCTGGACCCCCTGGCCCCTCCCAGACAGCTGGCCGCACACTGAGCACATCGAGCCGCCATGGCCTTAGGTCGTCATCTCTTCCCAACCTCGGTTTTCAGGTTTCAGAACCTAGACCTTATCTCCAATCACTGTCCATGTTGAAGGTGATGCAGAAATCAGAACTCCTTCCCCATGGCAAGAAACCTTGTGGTTGGCATGTTGTCCAACGTTCAGTGTCGTTGAAACCAGTGTGGCCCATGAGGCCCCGCCCATGCTCGCGGGCCACATTGGTCACAAACACACATTGTGACCCTCAGGCTGAGCCCAGTCCTCAAGTAAGGCCACTCAGTGGCTGGATGAAGAGATAGCATATTGGGCTTGCCATGCCCCTAGGCCCCAATCTTTAACCATAGTTCGGATTGTCCCTTCAGTCTTCCCCACGGCTTTGCTTTGGAATTCCTCTTTTGGTGGGACACCTGAGGTAACAAAACTGAAATGAGTCCTCCCATCCCACAGATTGACGAAAAGCAATTGGGAATCGGGCCAAATCCTCAGAGAGGAAGATTCGTCCATGGCCCATGAGGCCTCCCCGACATTCCACGGCCATCACTGATACAAAATCCAGAGACAAAAGCCTGAGCAATCGCCACAGACTCGCACTTTCTTCATATCTTGTAGAGTTCTTCTCATGGTTTGTAGATCGGGCCTGCCATACCTACGTCCCCAAACCTAAGCTGAGTTTGTGTTTTCAGACTTCTGTCCTCAAAGTCTTGGGCCACACACCCTCCAGGCTGGGCCCCTGGAGCCACACATTAGGACTGTGCCTACCAATCCATGGGAATTCTGCCCATTCCATGGTCCAAAATCGTACAAATTAGGAGAAACCTCCAACGACCCTTAGGCCATCCCAATAGTGTGTGTCACCCGGAACAAACAAGGGGTGTCTGACACCAGCTGATAATCGACCTCCACCCATACCATAGATGGATGTCCCCAGAGAAGAAGATTGAACCAGACAGGACCCTAGGCCATAATAGGATCCATTGCTATGGGTTACAGGCATGTTTCCTCAAAAGCCTGATTCCAATACGAGCATAGGGGTTTTCCTGAGGCACCCATCAGAACTCATCTCGTCTCCACAAGGAAACCTGTGCATGGGAGCCATGTCCAAAGCTTAGGAAAGTACTTCAGGTTGCCGGTGCCACCGCCCCATTCCAAGGCCCTCATGGACACAAAAACACATTAGGACACATCCTCAGGAAAGTCCATTTCAACTCAGCCACCGAGGTTGCTCCCGCAGAGCCATCAGATCTAAACTGTCTTGTTGCTAGGAGACAATTGGAATGCGAGGCGGGCTTCCCAGGCATCCATCCGCGAACGGTGCTCTGGAGTCATTCCATATGGGATGTCCTGGAGCTGTCCAACAGGTCTCAATTGTCCGGAAGAAGGAATCCTGGAAGGGGGCATCCCACAACTCCCAACGTGGGAAAACCTCAATGGTCTCGAGATTCCGCTCCCTTCATGAAGCGGCCGTCATGCTCAGAAACTCCCACCTGAGCCAACGTCTGATCCTCGCCCTGACTTCAGATGCATGAGATATTGGTTCAGATCTGCAGGGGGTACCTGCCGTGCCCTCGCCCTGAAAACCCAAGTCTAGCTTGTCTTCTCAGACTTCCATCCTCACACTCCTGGCCCCAAAGCCCTCAAGTTTGGCAATTCCAGACACACAATGCAGCACTCTGCCTGCCCTCTAGAAAAAAAAATTATTGCCTCATTAGCTGCCCAGGCACCTTAAATGAGGGTAAACCTACACAGCACTCGACTTTACCCAAATTATATAGTCTAACCTGGGCACTCATGCACTGTCGAACACATCCTGAGCCCGGACCTCCTGACCAACACCCAGAAAGCTGACCGCACACTGAGCACATAAAACCCGCCATGGCTTTAGGTCATCATCTCTTCCCTACCTCAGTTTTCAGGCTTCAGAACCGAGACCTTATCTCCAATCACTGCCCAGGGGTGAGTCTGATGGAGAAATCAGAACTCCTCCTTACCCATGGCAAGAACCCTTGTGGTTGGCACGATGTCCAACGATCAGTGTAGGAGAAACCCTGAGGCCCCGCCCATTCTTGAGTGCGACGAGGGCATACACAGGCATTGTGACCATCAGCATGAGTCCTGTCCTCTAGTAAGTCCTCTCAGTGGCTGGACCATTAGATGTCATAATGGGCTTGACATGTCCCTAGGCCCCAATTTTTAACCAGATTTCTGTATGTCCAGTCGCCCCTCCTAGGGCTCTACTCTGAAATCCCTCATTTGGTGGGACACCTGAGTTTAAAAAAGAAAACAACAACAACAACAACAACAAAATAAAACGGACTTCTTCCAGCCCACAGAATGAACCCAAACTCTTTGGACGGGGCCAAACCACCAGAGAGTAAGACTCGTCCATTTCCCATGAAGTCACCCAGAAATTCCACGACCATGAGTGACACGATATCCTGAGACAAAAACTTGAGCAGGAGCCTCACACTCGCCCTTCTTTCAAATCCCAAAAAGTTCTCCTCATGGTCTGTAGATCAGTCCTGCCATACCTATGACCTGAAACATAAGCCGAGTTTGTGTTTTCAGACAACTGTCCAAAAAGGGCTGGACTACACAACCTACAGGCTCAGGCCCCTGGAGCCAAACCTGAGGACTGTACTTGCCCTCTCCAAGGGAATTGTGTGTGCCCATTCCAATAGCTACAACCCTTCTAATAGGATAAACCTCCAAAGTCCCTGATATATCTCAATAGTGGTAGCTTCCCAGGAAAAACAGGGGCAATCGGAGCCCAAATGAGCCCCTACCTGCACTCAGACCCATAGACAGATGTCCTCAGAGGTAAAAAGGAAAGAACAGGCCCCTAGGGACTAATCAGATCCATTGCTTTGGTTTCCAGGCATCTCTCCTCAGAGGCCTGGATTTCAAAAGCAGCATATAGCTGTTTCTTGTTTCACCCATCAGAAAACAACTCATCTACACATGGGAAACTTGCACGTTGGAGCTGTGTCAAAGCCTCTGTTTAGGAGAACCCTTTAGGGCCCCAGTGCCACCGCTTCATCCCAAGGTCTCCAAAGACACAAAAGCACATTCGGACCCATCCCCAGGGGTGTGCATTTTAACTCAGCATCCTCGGTAGCTCCCCACAGATCCAGGAGATCTAAACTGTCTTGTTGCTAGGAGACAATTGGAATGCGAGGTGGGCTACCCAGCCATCCATCCTTAGAACCCTGCTCAGAATCATTGGCCTGGAGCCAAACAACAGGTCTCAATTGTCCTGCCGAAGACTCTCTGCAGTTTGGAGCTTCTCACAACTCCCATCATGGGAAAACCCCCATGGCCTCGTGATGCCCCCCCATTCATGAAGGGGCCATCAGGGACAGAAACTCCAACCTGAGCGATCGTCTGATCCTCGCCCTGACTTCAGATGCACGAGATCTCGATTCAGGTCTGTAGATTGTGCCTGCCATGGCCTCACCCAGAAACCTAAGCCTAGCTTGTGTTCTCAGACTTTTGTCGTCAGACTACTGGCCCACAAGGCCTCCAGTTTGGCAATCCAGAACTAAAATGCAGCACTCTGCCTGCCCTCCAGATAAAAAACATTGTCCTCTGGGGCTACCCAGTAACCCCAAATGAGGATCAACCTGCACCGACCTTGGCTGTACCCCAAATACATAGGCTGACCAGGGCACTAATGCCCTTTCTGACACAGCCTGAGCCTGGACCCCCTGGCCCCTCCCAGACAGCTGGCCGCACACTGAGCACATCGAGCCGCCATGGCCTTAGGTCGTCATCTCTTCCCAACCTCGGTTTTCAGGTTTCAGAACCTAGACCTTATCTCCAATCACTGTCCATGTTGAAGGTGATGCAGAAATCAGAACTCCTTCCCCATGGCAAGAAACCTTGTGGTTGGCATGTTGTCCAACGTTCAGTGTCGTTGAAACCAGTGTGGCCCATGAGGCCCCGCCCATGCTCGCGGGCCACATTGGTAACAAACACACATTGTGACCCTCAGGCTGAGCCCAGTCCTCAAGTAAGGCCACTCAGTGGCTGGATGAAGAGATAGCATATTGGGCTTGCCATGCCCCTAGGCCCCAATTTTTCACCATAGTTCGGATTGTCCCTTCAGTCTTCCCCACGGCTTTGCTTTGGAATTCCTCTTTTGGTGGGACACATGAGGTAACAAAACTGAAATGAGTCCTCCCATCCCACAGATTGACGAAAAGCAATTGGGAATCGGGCCAAATCCTCAGAGAGGAAGATTCGTCCATGGCCCATGAGGCCTCCCCGACATTCCACGGCCATCACTGATACAAAATCCAGAGACAAAAGCCTGAGCAATCGCCACAGACTCGCACTTTCTTCATATCCTGTAGAGTTCTTCTCATGGTTTGTAGATCGGGCCTGCCATACCTACGTCCCCAAACCTAAGCTGAGTTTGTGTTTTCAGACTTCTGTCCTCAAAGTCTTGGGCCACACACCCTCCAGGCTGGGCCCCTGGAGCCACACATTAGGACTGTGCCTACCAATCCATGGGAATTCTGCCCATTCCATGGTCCAAAATCGTACAAATTAGGAGAAACCTCCAACGACCCTTAGGCCATCCCAATAGTGTGGGTCACCCGGAACAAACAAGGGGTGTCTGACACCAGCTGATAATCGACCTCCACTCATACCATAGATGGATGTCCCCAGAGAAGAAGATTGAACCAGACAGGACCCTAGGCCATAATAGGATCCATTGCTATGGGTTACAGGCATGTGTCCTCAAAAGCCTGATTCCAATACGAGCATAGGGGTTTTCCTGAGGCACCCATCAGAACTCATCTCGTCTCCACAAGGAAACCTGTGCATGGGAGCCATGTCCAAAGCTTAGGAAAGTACTTCAGGTTGCCGGTGCCACTGCCCCATTCCAAGGCCCTCATGGACACAAAAACACATTAGGACACATCCTCAGGAAGTCCATTTCAACTCAGCCACCGAGGTTGCTCCCGCAGAGCCATCAGATCTAAACTGTCTTGTTGCTAGGAGAAAATTGGAATGCGAGGCGGGCTTCCCAGGCATCCATCCGCGAACGGTGCTCTGGAGTCATTCCATATGGGATGTCCTGGAGCTGTCCAACAGGTCTCAATTGTCCGGAAGAAGGAATCCTGGAAGGGGGCATCCCACAACTCCAAACGTGGGAAAACCTCAATGGTCTCGAGATTCCGCTCCCTTCATGAATCGGCCGTCATGCTCAGAAACTCCCACCTGAGCCAACGTATGATCCTCGCCCTGACTTCAGATGCATGAGATATTGGTTCAGATCTGCAGGGGGTACCTGCCGTGCCCTCGCCCTGAAACCCAAGTCTAGCTTGTCTTCTCAGACTTCCATCCTCACACTCCTGGCCCCAAAGCCCTCAAGTTTGGCAATTCCGGACCCACAATGCAGCACTCTGCCTGCCCTCTAGAAAAAAAAAATTACTGCCTCATGAGCTGCCCAGGCACCTTAAATGAGGGTAAACCTACACAGCACTCGACTTTACCCAAATTATATAGTCTAACCTGGGCACTCATGCACTGTCGAACACATCCTGAGCCCGGACCTCCTGACCAACACCCAGAAAGCTGACCGCACACTGAGCAGATAAAACCCGCCATGGCCTTAGGTCATCATCTCTTCCCTACCTCAGTTTTCAGGCTTCAGAACCGAGACCTTATCTCCAATCACTGCCCAGGGGTGAGTCTGATGCAGAAATCAGAACTCCTCCTTACCCATGGCAAGAACCCTTGTGGTTGGCACGTTGTCCAACGATCAGTGTAGGAGAAACCCTGAGGCCCCGCCCATTCTTGAGTGCGACGAGGGCATACACACGCATTGTGACCCTCAGCATGAGTCCTGTCCTCTAGTAAGTCCTCTCAGTGGCTGGACCATTAGATGTCATAATGGGCTTGACATGTCCCTAGGCCCCAATTTTTAACCAAATTTCTGATGGTCCAGTCGCCCCTCCCCAGGGCTCTACTCTGGAATCCCTCATTTGGTGGGACACCTCAGGTTAAAAAAGAAAACAACAACAACAACAAAATAAAACGGACTTCTTCCAGCCCACAGAATGACCCCAAACTCTTTGGACGGGGCCAAACCACCAGAGAGTAAGACTCGTCCATTTCCCATGAAGTCACCTAGAAATTCCACGACCATGAGTGACACGATATCCCGAGACAAAAACTTGAGCAGAAGCCTCACACTCGCCCTTCTTTCAAATCCCGAAGAGTTCTCCTCATGGTCTGTAGATCAGTCCTGCCATACCTATGACCCGAAACATAAGCCGAGTTTGTGTTTTCAGACAACTGTCCAAACAGCCCTGGCCTACACAACCTACAGGCTCAGGCCCCTGGAGCAAAACCTGAGGACTGTACTTGCCCTCTCCAAGGGAATTGTGTGTGCCCATTCCAATGGCCACAACCCTTCTAATAGGATAAACCTCCAAAGTCCCTGATCCATCTCAATAGTGGTGGCTTCCCAGGAAAAACAAAGGCAATCTGAGCCCAACTGAGCACCTACCTGCACTCAGACCCAAAGACACATGTCCCCAGAGGTAAAAAGGAAAGAACAGGCCCCTAGGCACTAATCAGATCCATTGCTTTGGTTTCCAGGCATCTCTCCTCAGAGGCCTGGATTTCAAAAGCAGCATATAGCTGTTTCTTGACTCACCCATCAGAAAACATCTCATCTACACATGGGAAACTTGCACGTTGGAGCTGTGTCAAAGCCTCTGTTTAGGAGAACCCTTTAGGGCCGCAGTGCCACTGCTTCATTCCAAGGTCTCCATAGACACCAAAGCACGTTAGGACCCATCCCCAGGGGTGTCCATTTCAACTCAGCGTCCTCGGTTGCTCCCCACAGATCCAGGAGATCTAACCTGTCTTGTTGCTAGGAGACAATTGGAATGCGAGGTGGGCTACCCAGCCATCCATCCTTAGAACCCTGCTCAGAATCATTGGCCTGGAACCAAACAACAGGTCTCAATTGTCCTGCCGAAGACTCTCTGCAGTTTGGAGCTTCTCACAACTCCCATCGTGGGAAAACACCCATGGACTCGTGATGCCCCCCCCCATTCATGAAGGAGCCATCAGGGACAGAAACTCCAACCTGAGCGATCGTCTGATCCTCGCGCTGACTTCAGATGCACGAGACCTCGATTCAGGTCTGTAGATTGTGCCTGCCATGGCCTCTCCCAGAAACCTAAGCCTAGCTTGTGTTCTCAGACTTTTGTTGTCAGACTACTGGCCCACAAGGCCTCCAGTTTGGCAATCCAGAACTAAAATGCAGCACTCTCCCTGCCCTCCAGATAAAAAACATTGTCCTCTGGGGCTAACCAGTAACCCCAAATGAGGATCAACCTGCACCGACCTTGGCTGTACCCCAAATACATAGGCTGACCAGGGCACTAATGCCCTTTCTGACACAGCCTGAGCCTGGACCCCCTGGCCCCTCCCAGACAGCTGGCCGCACACTGAGCACATCGAGCCGCCATGGCCTTAGGTCGTCATCTCTTCCCAACCTCGGTTTTCAGGTTTCAGAACCTAGACCTTATCTCCAATCACTGTCCATGTTGAAGGTGATGCAGAAATCAGAACTCCTTCCCCATGGCAAGAAACCTTGTGGTTGGCATGTTGTCCAACGTTCAGTGTCGTTGAAACCAGTGTGGCCCATGAGGCCCCGCCCATGCTCGCGGGCCACATTGGTCACAAACACACATTGTGACCCTCAGGCTGAACCCAGTCCTCAAGTAAGGCCACTCAGTGGCTGGATGAAGAGATAGCATATTGGGCTTGCCATGCCCCTAGGCCCCAATCTTTAACCATAGTTCGGATTGTCCCTTCAGTCTTCCCCACGGCTTTGCTTTGGAATTCCTCTTTTGGTGGGACACCTGAGGTACAAAACTGAAATGAGTCCTCCCATCCCACAGATTGATGAAAAGCAATTGGGAATCGGGCCAAATCCTCAGAGAGGAAGATTCGTCCATGGCCCCTGAGGCCTCCCCGACATTCCACGGCCATCACTGATACAAAATCCAGAGACAAAAGCCTGAGCAATCGCCACAGACTCGCACTTTCTTCATATTCTTTAGAGTTCTTCTCATGGTTTGTAGATCGGGCCTGCCATACCTACGTCCCCAAACCTAAGCTGAGTTTGTGTTTTCAGACTTCTGTCCTCGAAGTCTTGGGCCACACACCCTCCAGCCTGGGCCCCTGGAGCCACACATTAGGACTGTGCCTACCAATCCATGGGAATTCTGCCCATTCCATGGTCCAAAATCGTACAAATTAGGAGAAACCTCCAACGACCCTTAGGCCATCCCAATAGTGTGGGTCACCCGGAACAAACAAGGGGTGTCTGACACCAGCTGATAATCGACCTCCACTCATACCATAGATGGATGTCCCCAGAGAAGAAGATTGAACCAGACAGGACCCTAGGCCATAATAGGATCCATTGCTATGGGTTACAGGCATGTGTCCTCAAAACCCTGATTCCAATACGAGCATAGGGGTTTTCCTGAGGCACCCATCAGAACTCATCTCGTCTCCACAAGGAAACCTGTGCATGGGAGCCATGTCCAAAGCTTAGGAGAGTACTTCAGGGTCCCGGTGCCACCGCCCCATTCCAAGGCCCTCATGGACACAAAAACACATTAGGACACATCCTCAGGAAAGTCCATTTCAACTCAGCCACCCCAGTTGCTCCCGCAGAGCCATCAGATCTAAACTGTCTTGTTGCTAGGAGACAATTGGAATGCGAGGCGGGCTTCCCAGGCATCCATCCGCGAACGGTGCTCTGGAGTCATTCCATATGGGATGTCCTGGAGCTGTCCAACAGGTCTCAATTGTCCGGAAGAAGGAATCCTGGAAGGGGGCATCCCACAACTCCCAACGTTGGAAAACCTCAATGGTCTCGAGATTCCGCTCCCTTCATGAAGCGGCCGTCATGCTCAGAAACTCCCACCTGAGCCAACGTCTGATCCTCGCCCTGACTTCAGATGCATGAAATATAGGTTCAGATCTGCAGGGGGTACCTGCCGTGCCCTCGCCCTGAAGCCAAATCTAGCTTGTCTTCTCAGACTTCCATCCTCACACTCCTGGCCCCAAAGCCCTCAAGTTTGGCAATTCCGGACCACAATGCAGCACTCTGCCTGCTCTCTAGAAAAAAAAAAATTACTGCCTCATGAGCTGCCCAGGCACCTTAAATGAGGGTAAACCTACACAGCACTCGACTTTACCCAAATTATATAGTCTAACCTGGGCACTCATGCACTGTCGAACACATCCTGAGCCCGGACCTCCTGACCAACACCCAGAAAGCTGACCGCACACTGAGCACATAAAACCCGCCATGGCCTTAGGTCATCATCTCTTCCCTACCTCAGTTTTCAGGCTTCAGAACCGAGACCTTATCTCCAATCACTGCCCAGGGGTGAGTCTGATGCAGAAATCAGAACTCCTCCTTACCCATGGCAAGAACCCTTGTGGTTGGCACGTTTTCCAATGATCAGTGTAGGAGAAACCCTGAGGCCCCGCCCATTCTTGAGTGCGACGAGGGCATACAAATGCATTGTGACCCTCAGCATGAGTCCTGTCCTCTAGTAAGTCCTCTCAGTGGCTGGACCATTAGATGTCATAATGGGCTTGACATGTCCCTAGGCCCCAATTTTTAACCAGATTTCTGATTGTCCAGTCGCCCCTCCTAGGGCTCTACTCTGAAATCCCTCATTTGGTGGGACACCTGAGGTTAAAAAAGAAAACAACAACAACAACAACAACAAAATAAAACGGACTTCTTCCAGCCCACAGAATGAACCCAAACTCTTTGGACGGGGCCAAACCACCAGAGAGTAAGACTCGTCCATTTCCCATGAAGTAACCCAGAAATTCCACGACCATGAGTGACACGATATCCCGAGACAAAAACTTGAGCAGGAGCCTCACACTCGCCCTTCTTTCAAATCCCGAAGAGTTCTCCTCATGGTCTGTAGATCAGTCCTGCCATACCTATGACCTGAAACATAAGCCGAGTTTGTGTTTTCAGACAACTGTCCAAAAAGGGCTGGACTACACAACCTACAGGCTCAGGCCACTGGAGCCAAACCTGAGGACTGTACTTGCCCTCTCCAAGGGAATTGTGTGTGCCCATTCCAATGGCCACAACCCTTCTAATAGGATAAACCTCCAAAGTCCCTGATATATCTCAATAGTGGTAGCTTCCCAGGAAAAACAGGGGCAATCGGAGCCCAAATGAGCCCCTACCTGCACTCAGACCCATAGAAAGATGTCCTCAGAGGTAAAAAGGAAAGAACAGGCCCCTAGGGACTAATCAGATCCATTGCTTTGGTTTCCAGGCATCTCTCCTCAGAGGCCTGGATTTCAAAAGCAGCATATAGCTGTTTCTTGTTTCACCCATCAGAAAACAACTCATCTACACATGGGAAACTTGCACGTTGGAGCTGTGTCAAAGCCTCTGTTTAGGAGAACCCTTTAGGGCCCCAGTGCCACCGCTTCATTCCAAGGTCTTCATAGACACAAAAGCACATTCGGACCCATCCCCAGGGGTGTGCATTTCAACTCAGCATCCTCGGTAGCTCCCCACAGATCCAGGAGATCTAACCTGTCTTGTTGCTAGGAGACAATTGGAATGCGAGGTGGGCTACCCAGCCATCCATCCTTAGAACCCTGCTCAGAATCATTGGCCTGGAGCCAAACAACAGGTCTCAATTGTCCTGCCGAAGACTCTCTGCAGTTTGGAGCTTCTCACAACTCCCATCATGGGAAAACCCCCATGGCCTCGTGTTGCCCCCCCATTCATGAAGGGGCCATCAGGGACAGAAACTCCAACCTGAGCGATCGTCTGATCCTCGCCCTGACTTCAGATGCACGAGATCTCGATTCAGGTCTGTAGATTGTGCCTGCCATGGCCTCACCCAGAAACCTAAGCCTAGCTTGTGTTCTCAGACTTTTGTCGTCAGACTACTGGCCCACAAGGCCTCCAGTTTGGCAATCCAGAACTAAAATGCAGCACTCTGCCTGCCCTCCAGATAAAAAACATTGTCCTCTGGGGCTACCCAGTAACCCCAAATGAGGATCAACCTCCACCGACCTTGGCTGTACCCCAAATACATAGGCTGACCAGGGCACTAATGCCCTTTCTGACACAGCCTGAGCCTGGACCCCCTGGCCCCTCCCAGACAGCTGGCCGCACACTGAGCACATCGAGCCGCCATGGCCTTAGGTCGTCATCTCTTCCCAACCTCGGTTTTCAGGTTTCAGAACCTAGACCTTATCTCCAATCACTGCCCAGGGTTGAAGGTGATGCAGAAATCAGAACTCCTTCCCCATGGCAAGAAACCTTGTGGTTGGCATGTTGTCCAACGTTCAGTGTCGTTGAAACCAGTGTGGCCCATGAGGCCCCGCCCATGCTCGCGGGCCACATTGGTCACAAACACACATTGTGACCCTCAGGCTGAGCCCAGTCCTCAAGTAAGGCCACTCAGTGGCTGGATGAAGAGATAGCATATTGGGCTTGCCATGCCCCTAGGCCCCAATTTTTAATCATAGTTCGGATTGTCCCTTCAGTCTTCCCCACGGCTTTGCTTTGGAATTCCTCTTTTGGTGGGACACCTGAGGTAACAAAACTGAAATGAGTCCTCCCATCCCACAGACTGACGAAAAGCAATTGGGAATCGGGCCAAATCCTCAGAGAGGAAGATTCGTCCATGGCCCATGAGGCCTCCCCGACATTCCACGGCCATCTATCATACAAAATCCAGAGACAAAAGCCTGAGCAATCGCCACAGACTCGCACTTTCTTCATATCCTGTAGAGTTCTTCTCATGGTTTGTAGATCGGGCCTGCCATACCTACGTCCCCAAACCTAAGCTGAGTTTGTGTTTTCAGACTTCTGTCCTCAAAGTCTTGGGCCACACACCCTCCAGGCTGGGCCCCTGGAGCCACACATTAGGACTGTGCCTACCAATCCATGGGAATTCTGCCCATTCCATGGTCCAAAATCGTACAAATTAGGAGAAACCTCCAACGACCCTTAGGCCATCTCAATAGTGTGTGTCACCCGGAACAAACAAGGGGTGTCTGACACCAACTGATAATCGACCTCCACTCATACCATAGATGGATGTCCCCAGAGAAGAAGATTGAACCAGACAGGACCCTAGGCCATAATAGGATCCATTGCTATGGGTTACAGGCATGTGTCCTCAAAAGCCTGATTCCTATACGAGCATAGGGGTTTTCCTGAGGCACCCATCAGAACTCATCTCGTCTCCACAAGTAAACCTGTGCATGGGAGCCATGTCCAAAGCTTAGGAAAGTACTTCAGGTTGCCGGTGCCACTGCCCCATTCCAAGGCCCTCATGGACACAAAAACACATTAGGACACATCCTCAGGAAAGTCCATTTCAACTCAGCCACCGAGGTTGCTCCCGCAGAGCCATCAGATCTAAACTGTCTTGTTGCTAGGAGAAAATTGGAATGCGAGGCGGGCTTCCCAGGCATCCATCCGCGAACGGTGCTCTGGAGTCATTCCATATGGGATGTCCTGGAGCTGTCCAACAGGTCTCAATTGTCCGGAAGAAGGAATCCTGGAAGGGGGCATCCCACAACTCTCAACGTGGGAAAACCTCAATGGTCTCGAGATTCCGCTCCCTTCATGAAGCGGCCGTCATGCTCAGAAACTCCCACCTGAGCCAACGTCTGATCCTCGCCCTGACTTCAGATGCATGAGATATTGGTTCAGATCTGCAGGAGGTACCTGCCGTGCCCTCGCCCTGAAACCCAAGTCTAGCTTGTCTTCTCAGACTTCCATCCTCACACTCCTGGCCCCAAAGCCCTCAAGTTGGCAATTCCGGACTCACAATGCAGCACTCTGCCTGCCCTCTAGAAAAAAAAAATTACTGCCTCATGAGCTGCCCAGGCACCTTAAATGAGGGTAAACCTACACAGCACTCGACTTTACCCAAATTATATAGTCTAACCTGGGCACTAATGCACTGTCGAACACATCCTGAGCCCGGACCTCCTGACCAACACCCAGAAAGCTGACCGCACACTGAGCACATAAAACCCGCCATGGCCTTAGGTCATCATCTCTTCCCTACCTCAGTTTTCAGGCTTCAGAACTGAGACCTTATCTCCAATCACTGCCCAGGGGTGAGTCTGATGCAGAAATCAGAACTCCTCCTTACCCATGGCAAGAACCCTTGTGGTTGGCACGTTGTCCAACGATCAGTGTAGGAGAAACCCTGAGGCCCCGCCCATTCTTGAGTGCGACGAGGGCATACACACTCATTGTGACCCTCAGCATGAGTCCTGTCCTCTAGTAAGTCCTCTCAGTGGCTGGACCATTAGATGTCATAATGGGCTTGACATGTCCCTAGGCCCCAATTTTTAACCAAATTTCTGATTGTCCAGTCGCCCCTCCTAGGGCTCTACTCTGAAATCCCTCATTTGGTGGGACACCTGAGGTTAAAAAAGAAAACAACAACAACAACAACAACAAAATAAAACGGACTTCTTCCAGCCCACAGAATGACCCCAAACTCTTTGGATGGGGCCAAACCACCAGAGAGTAAGACTCGTCCATTTCCCATGAAGTCACCCAGAAATTCCACGACCATGAGTGACACGATATCCCGAGACAAAAACTTGAGCAGGAGCCTCACACTCGCCCTTCTTTCAAATCCCGAAAAGTTCTCCTCATGGTCTGTAGATCAGTCCTGCCATACCTATGACCTGAAACATAATCCGAGTTTGTGTTTTCAGACAACTGTCCAAACAGCCCTGGCCTACACAACCTACAGGCTCAGGCCTCTGGAGCCAAACCTGAGGACTGTACTTGCCCTCTCCAAGGGAATTGTGTGTGCCCATTCCAATGGCCACTACCCTTCTAATAGGATAAACCTCCAAATTCCCTGATCCATCTCAATAGTGGTGGCTTCCCAGGAACAACAGGGGCAATCTGAGCCCAACTGAGCACCTACCTGCACTCAGTCCCATAGACAGATGTCCCCAGAGGTAAAAAGGAAAGAACAGGCCCCTAGGCACTAATCAGATCCATTGCTTTGGTTTCCAGGCATCTCGCCTCAGAGGCCTGGATTTCAAAAGCAGCATATAGCTGTTTCTTGACTCACCCATCAGAAAACATCTCATCTACACATGGGAAACTTGCACGTTGGAGCTGTGTCAAAGCCTCTGTTTAGGAGAACCCTTTAGGGCCCCAGTGCCACCGCTTCATTCCAAGGTCTCCATAGACACAAAAGCACATTCGGACCCATCCCCAGGGGTGTGCATTTCAACTCAGCATCCTCGGTAGCTCCCCACAGATCCAGGAGATCTAAACTGTCTTGTTGCTAGGAGACAATTGGAATGCGAGGTGGGCTACCCAGCCATCCATCCTTAGAACCCTGCTCAGAATCATTGGCCTGGAGCCAAACAACAGGTCTCAATTGTCCTGCCGAAGACTCTCTGCAGTTTGGAGCTTCTCACAACTCCCATCATGGGAAAACCCCCATGGCCTCGTGATGCCCCCCCATTCATGAAGGAGCCATCAGGGACAGAAACTCCAACCTGAGCGATCGTCTGATCCTCGCCCTGACTTCAGATGCACGAGATCTCGATTCAGGTCTGTAGATTGTGCCTGCCATGGCCTCACCCAGAAACCTAAGCCTAGCTTGTGTTCTCAGACTTTTGTCGTCAGACTACTGGCCCACAAGGCCTCCAGTTTGGCAATCCAGAACTAAAATGCAGCACTCTGCCTGCCCTCCAGATAAAAAACATTGTCCTCTGGGGCTACCCAGTAACCCCAAATGAGGATCAACCTGCACCGACCTTGGCTGTACCCCAAATACATAGGCTGACCAGGGCACTAATGCCCTTTCTGACACAGCCTGAGCCTGGACCCCCTGGCCCCTCCCAGACAGCTGGCCGCACACTGAGCACATTGAGCCGCCATGGCCTTAGGTCTTCATCTCTTCCCAACCTCGGTTTTCAGGTTTCAGAACCTAGACCTTATCTCCAATCACTGTCCATGTTGAAGGTGATGCAGAAATCAGAACTCCTTCCCCATGGCAAGAAACTTTGTGGTTGGCATGTTGTCCAACGTTCAGTGTCGTTGAAACCAGTGTGGCCCATGAGGCCCCGCCCATGCACGCGGGCCACATTAATCACAAACACACATTGTGACCCTCAGGCTGAGCCCAGTCCTCAAGTAAGGCCACTCAGTGGCTGGATGAAGAGATAGCATATTGGGCTTGCCATGCCCCTAGGCCCCAATTTTTAATCATAGTTCGGATTGTCCCTTCAGTCTTCCCCACGGCTTTGCTTTGGAATTCCTCTTTTGGTGGGACACCTGAGGTAACAAAACTGAAATGAGTCCTCCCATCCCACAGATTGACGAAAAGCAATTGGGAATCGGGCCAAATCCTCAGAGAGGAAGATTCGTCCATGGCCCATGAGGCCTCCCCGACATTCCACGGCCATCACTGATACAAAATCCAGAGACAAAAGCCTGAGCAATCGCCACAGACTCGCACTTTCTTCATATCCTGTAGAGTTCTTCTCATGGTTTGTAGATCGGGCCTGCCATACCTACGTCCCCAAACCTAAGCTGAGTTTGTGTTTTCAGACTTCTGTCCTCAAAGTCTTGGGCCACACACCCTCCAGGCTGGGCCCCTGGAGCCACACATTAGGACTGTGCCTACCAATCCATGGGAATTCTGCCCATTCCATGGTCCAAAATCGTACAAATTAGGAGAAACCTCCAACGACACTTAGGCCATCCCAATAGTGTGGGTCACCCGGAACAAACAAGGGGTGTCTGACACCAGCTGATAATCGACCTCCACTCATACCATAGATGGATGTCCCCAGAGAAGAAGATTGAACCAGACAGGACCCTAGGCCATAATAGGATCCATTGCTATGGGTTACAGGCATGTGTCCTCAAAAGCCTGATTCCAATACGAGCATAGGGGTTTCCCTGAGGCACCCATCAGAACTCATCTCGTCTCCACAAGGAAACCTGTGCATGGGAGCCACGTCCAAAGCTTAGGAAAGTACGTCAGGATCCCGGTGCCACCGCCCCATTCCAAGGCCTTCATGGACACAAAAACACATTAGGACACATCCTCAGGAAAGTCCATTTCAACTCAGCCACCGAGGTTGCTCCCGCAGAGCCATCAGTTCTAAACTGTCTTGTTGCTAGGAGACAATTGGAATGCGAGGCGGGCTTCCCAGGCATCCATCCGCGAACGGTGCTCTGGAGTCATTCCATATGGGATGTCCAGGAGCTGTCCAAAAGGTCTCAATTGTCCCGCAGAAGGAATCCATGAAGGGGGCATCCCACAACTCCCAACGTGGGAAAACCTCAACGGCCTCGAGATTCCGCTCCCTTCATGAATCGGCCGTCATGCTCAGAAACTCCAACCTGAGCCAACGTCTGATCCTCGCCCTGACTTCAGATGCATGAGATATTGGTTCAGATCTGCAGGGGGTACCTGCCGTGCCCTCGTCCTGAAACCCAAGTCTAGCTTGTCTTCTCAGACTTCCGTCCTCACACTCCTGGCCCCGAAGCCCTCAAGTTTGGCAATTCCGGACCCACAATGCAGCACTCTGCCTGCCCTCTAGAAAAAAAAATTATTGCCTCATGAGCTGCCCAGGCACCTTAAATGAGGGTAAACCTACACAGCACTCGACTTTACCCAAATTATATAGTCTAACCTGGGCACTCATGCACTGTCGAACACAACCTGAGCCCGGACCTCCTGACCAACACCCAGAAAGCTGACCGCACACTGAGCACATAAAACCCGCCATGGCCTTAGGTCATCATCTCTTCCCTACCTCAGTTTTCAGGCTTCAGAACCGAGACCTTATCTCCAATCACTTCCCAGGGGTGAGTGTGATGCAGAAATCAGAACTCCTCCTTACCCATTGCAAGAACCCTGTGGTTGGCACGTTGTCCAACGTTCAGTGTAGGAGAAACCAGCATTCACCCTGAGGCCCCGCCCATTCTTGAGTGTGAGGGGGGCATACACACGCATTGTGACCCTCAGCATGAGTCCTGTCCTCTAGTAAGTCCTCTCAGTGGCTGGACCATTAGATGTCATAATGGGATTGACATGTCCCTAGGCCCCAATTTTTAACCAAATTTCTGATGGTCCAGTCGCCCCTCCCCAGGGCTCTACTCTGGAATCCCTCATTTGGTGGGACACCAGAGGTTAAAAAAGAAAAAAACAAGAATAAAAAAAAAAAAACGGACTTCTTCCAGCCCACAGAATGACCCCAAACTCTTTGGACGGGGCCAAACCACCAGAGAGTAAGACTCGTCCATTTCCCATGAAGTCACCCAGAAATTCCACGACCATGTGTGACACTATATTAGAGACAAAAACTTGAGCAGAAGCCTCACACTCGCCCTTCTTTCAAATCCCGAAGAGTTCTCCTCATGGTCTGTAGATCAGTCCTGCCATACCTATGACCCGAAACATAAGCCGAGTTTGTGTTTTCAGACAACTGTCCAAACAGCCCTGGCTTACACAACCTACAGGCTCAGGCCCCTGGAGCCAAACCTGAGGACTGTACTTGCCCTCTCCAAGGGAATTGTGTGTGCCCATTCCAATGGCCACAACCCTTCTAATAGGATAAACCTCCAAAGTCCCTGATCCATCTCAATAGTGGTGGCTTCCCAGGAAAAACAAAGGCAATCTGAGCCCAACTGAGCACCTACCTGCACTCAGACCCATAGACAGATGTCCCCAGAGGTAAAAAGGAAAGAACAGGCCCCTAGGCACTAATCAGATCCATTGCTTTGGTTTCCAGGCATCTCTCCTCAGAGGCCTGGATTTCAAAAGCAGCATATAGCTGTTTCTTGACTCACCCATCAGAAAACATCTCATCTACACATGGGAAACTTGCACGTTGGAGCTGTGTCAAAGCCTCTGTTTAGGAGAACCCTTTAGGGCCGCAGTGCCAACGCTTCATTCCAAGGTCTCCATAGACACAAAAGCACGTTAGGACCCATCCCCCGGGGTGTCCATTTCAACTCAGCTTCCTCGGTTGCTCCCCACAGATCCAGGAGATCTAACCTGTCTTGTTGCTAGGAGACAATTGGAATGCGAGGTGGGCTACCCAGCCATCCATCCTTAGAACCCTGCTCAGAATCATTGGCCTGGAACCAAACAACAGGTCTCAATTGTCCTGCAGAAGACTCTCTGCAGTTTGGAGCTTCTCACAAATCCCATCGTGGGAAAACACCCATGGACTCGTGATGCCCCCCCCCCCATTCATGAAGGAGCCATCAGGGACAGAAACTCCAACCTGAGCGATCGTCTGATCCTCGCGCTGACTTCAGATGCACGAGACCTCGATTCAGGTCTGTAGATTGTGCGTGCCATGGCCTCACCCAGAAACCTAAGCTTAGCTTGTGTTCTCAGACTTTTGTCGTCAGACTACTGGCCCACAAGCCCTCCAGTTTGGCAATCCAGAACTACAATGCAGCACTCTGCCGGCTCTGCAGAAGAAAACATTGTCTTCTGGGGCTACCCAGTAACCCCAAATGAGGATCAACCTCCACCGACCTTGGCTGTACCCCAAATACATAGGCTGACCAGGGCACTAATGCCCTTTCTGACACAGCCTGAGCCTGGACCCCCTGGCCCCTCCCAGACAGCTGGCCGCACACTGAGCATATCAAGCCGCCATGACTTTAGGTCGTCATTTCTTCCCAAAATCAGTTTTCAGGTTTCAGAACCTAGACCTTATCTCCAATCACTGCCCAGGGTTGAAGGTGATGCAGAAATCAGAACTCCTTCCCCATGGCAAGGAACCTTGTGGTTGGCATGTTGTCCAACGTTCAGTGTAGTTGAAACCAGTGTGGCCCATGAGGACCCGCCCATGCTCGCAAGCCACATTGGTCACAAACACACATTGTGACGCTCAGGCTGAGCCCAGTCCTCAAGTAAGGCCACTCAGTGGCTGGATGAAGAGATAGCATATTGGGCTTGCCATGCCCCTAGGCCCCAATTTTTAACCATAGTTCGGGTTGTCCCTTCAGTCTTCCCCACGGCTTGGCTTTGGAATTCCTCTTTTGGTGGGACACCTGAGGTAACAAAACTGAAATGAGTCCTCCCATCCCACAGATTGACGAAAAGCAATTGGGAATCGGGCCAAATCCTCAGAGAGGAAGATTCGTCCATGGCCCATGAGGCCTCCCCGACATTCCACGGCCATCGCTGATACCAAATCCAGAGACAAAAGCCTGAGCAAGCACCTCAGACTCGCACTTTCTTCATATCCTGAAGAGTTCTTCTCATGGTTTGTAGATCGGGCCTGCCATACCTAAGTCCCCAAACCTAAGCTGAGTTTGTGTTTTCAGACTTCTGTCCTCAAAGTCATGGGCCACACACCCTCCAGGCTGGGCCCCTGGAGCCACACATTAGGACTGTGCCTACCAATCCATGGGAATTCTGCCCATTCCATGGTCCGAAATCGTACAAATTAGGAGAAATCTCCAAAGTCCCTGAGGCCATCCCAATAGTGTAGGTCGCCCGGAACAAACAAGGGCTGTGTGACACCAGCTGATAATCGACCACCACTCATACCATAGATGGATGTCCCCAGAGAAGAAGATTGAACCAGACAGGACCCTAGGCCATAATAGGATCCATTGCTTTGGGTTACAGGCATGTGTCCTCAAAAGCCTGATCCTAATACGAGCATAGGGATTTTCCTGAGGCACCCATTAGAACTCATCTCGTCTCCACAAGGAAACCTGTGCATGGGAGCCATGTACAAAGCTTAGGAGAGTACTTCAGGGTCCCGGTGCCACCGCCCCATTCCAAGGCCCTCATGGACACAAAAACACATTAGGACACATCCTCAGGAAAGTCCATTTCAACTCAGCCACCGAGGTTGCTCCCGCAGAGCCATCAGATCTAAACTGTCTTGTTGCTAGGAGACAATTGGAATGCGAGGCGGGCTTCCCAGGCATCCATCCGCGAACGGTGCTCTGGAGTCATTCCATATGGGATGTCCTGGAGCTGTCCAAAAGGTCTCAATTGTCCCGCAGAAGGAATCCATGAAGGGGGCATCCCACAACTCCCAACGTGGGAAAACCTCAATGGCCTCGAGATTCCGCTCCCTTCATGAAGCGACAGTCATGCTCAGAAACTCCAACCTGAGCCAACGTCTGATCCTCGCCCTGACTTCAGATGCATGAGATATTGGTTCAGATCTGCAGGGGGTACCTGCCGTGCCCTCGCCCTGAAACCCAAGTCTAGCTTGTCTTCTCAGACTTCCATCCTCACACTCCTGGCCCCGAAGCCCTCAAGTTTGGCAATTCCGGACCCACAATTCAGCACTCTGCCTGCCCTCTAGAAAAAAAATTATTGCCTCATGAGCTGCCCAGGCACCTTAAATGAGGGTAAACCTACACAGCACTCGACTTTACCCAAATTATATAGTCTAACCTGGGCACTCATGCACTGTCGAACACAACCGGAGCCCGGACCTCCTGACCAACACCCAGAAAGCTGACCGCACACTGAGCACATAAAACCCGCCATGGCCTTAGGTCATCATCTCTTCCCTACCTCAGTTTTCAGGCTTCAGAACCGAGACCTTATCTCCAATCACTTCCCAGGGGTGAGTGTGATGCATAAATCAGAACACCTCCTTACCCATGGCAAGAACCCTGTGGTTGGCACGTTGGCCAACGTTCAGTGTAGGAGAAACCAGCATTCACCCTGAGGCCCCGCCCATTTTTGAGTGTGAGGGGGGCATACACACGCATTGTGACCCTCAGCATGAGTCCTGTCCTCTAGTAAGTCCTCTCAGTGGCTGGACAATTAGATGTCATAATGGGCTTGACATGTCCCTAGGCCCCAATTTTTAACCAAATTTCTGATGGTCCAGTCGCCCCTCCTCAGGGCTCTACTCTGGAATCCCTCATTTGGTGGGACACCAGAGGTTAAAAAAGAAAAAAACAAGAATAAAAAAAAAAAAACGGACTTCTTCCAGCCCACAGAATGACCCCAAACTCTTTGGACGGGGCCAAACCACCAGAGAGTAAGACTCGTCCAATTCCCATGAAGTCACCCAGAAATTCCACGACCATGAGTGACACGATATCCAGAGACAAAAACTTGAGCAGAAGCCTCACACTCGCCCTTCTTTCAAATCCCGAAGAGTTCTCCTCATGGTCTGTAGATCAGTCCTGCCATACCTATGACCCGAAACATAAGCCGAGTTTGTGTTTTCAGACAACTGTCCAACAGCTCTGGACTACACAACCTACAGGCTCAGGCCCCTGGAGCCAAACCTGAGGACTGTACTTGCCCTCTCCAAGGGAATTGTGTGTGCCCATTCCAATGGCCACAACCCTTCTAATAGGATAAACCTCCAAAGTCCCTGATCCATCTCAATAGTGGTGGCTTCCCAGGAACAACAGGGGCAATCTGAGCCCAACTGAGCACCTACCTGCACTCAGACCCATAGACACATGTCCCCAGAGGTAAAAAGGAAAGAACAGGCCCCTAGGCACTAATCAGATCCATTGCTTTGGTTTCCAGGCATCTCTCCTCAGAGGCCTGGATTTCAAAAGCAGCATATAGCTGTTTCTTGACTCACCCATCAGAAAACATCTCATCTACACATGGGAAACTTGCATGTTGGAGCTGTGTCAAAGCCTCTGTTTAGGAGAACCCTTTAGGTCCCCAGTGCCACCGCTTCATTCCAAGGTCTCCATAGACACAAAAGCACGTTAGGATCCATCCCCAGGGGTGTCCATTTCAACTCAGCGTCCTCGGTTGCTCCCCACAGATCCAGGAGATCTAACCTGTCTTGCTGCTAGGAGACAATTGGAATGCGAGGTGGGCTACCCAGCCATCCATCCTTAGAACCCTGCTCAGAATCATTGGCCTGGAGACAAACAACAGGTCTCAATTGTCCTGCAGAAGACTCTCTGCAGTTTGGAGCTTCTCACAACTCCCAACGTGGGAAAACACCCATGGCCTCGTGATGCCCCACCCCATTCATGAAGGAGCCATCAGGGACAGAAACTCCAACCTGAGCGATCGTCTGATCCTCGCGCTGACTTCAGATGCACGAGACCTCGATTCAGGTCTGTAGATTGTGCGTGCCATGGCCTCACCCAGAAACCTAAGCCTAGCTTGTGTTCTCAAACTTTTGTCGTCAGACTACTGGCCCACAAGACCTCCAGATTGGCATTTCCAGAACTACAATGCAGCACTCTGCCGGCTCTGCAGAAGAAAAACATTGTCCTCTGGGGCTACCCAGTAACCCCAAATGAGGATCAACCTGCACCGACCTTGGCTGTACCCCAAATACAAAGGCTGACCAGGGCACTAATGCCCTTTCTGACACAGCCTGAGCCTGGACCCCCTGGCCCCTCCCAGACAGCTGGCCACACACTGAGCACATCGAGCCGCCATGGCCTTAGGTCGTCATTTATTCCCAACATCAGTTTTCAGGTTTCATAACCTAGACTTTATCTCCAATCACTGCCCAGGGTTGAAGGTGATGCAGAAATCAGAACTCCTTCCCAATGGCAGGAAACCTTGTGGTTGGCATGTTGTCCAACATTCAGGGTAGTTGAAACCAGTGTGGCCCATGAGGCCCTGACCATGCTCGCGGGCCACATTGGTCACAAACACACATTGTGACGCTCAGGCTGAGCCCAGTCCTCAAGTAAGGCCACTCAGTGGCTGGATGAAGAGATAGCATATTGGGCTTGCCATGCCCCTAGGCCCCAATTTTTAACCATAGTTCGGGATGTCCCTTCAGTCTTCCCCACGGCTTGGCTTTGGAATTCCTCTTTTGGTGGGACACCTGAGGTAACAAAACTGAAATGAGTCCTCCCATCCCTCAGATTGAAATAGTAATTGCGAATCGGGCCAAATCCTCAGAGAGGAAGATTCGTCCATGGCCCATGAGGCCTTCCCGACATTCCACGGCCATCACTGATACAAAATCCACAGACAAAAGCCTGAGCAAGCATCTCAGACTCGCACTTTCTTCATATCCTGAAGAGTTCTTCTCATGGTTTGTAGATCGGGCCTGCCATACCTACGTCCCCAAACCTAAGCTGAGTTTGTGTTTTCAGACTTCTGTCCTCAAAGTCTTGGGCCACACACCCTCCAGGCTGGGCCCCTGGAGCCAAACATTAGGACTGTGCCTACCAATCCATGGGAATTCTGCCCATTCCATGGTCCAAAATCGTACAAATTAGGAGAAACCTCAAAAGTCCCTGAGGCCATCCCAATAGTGTAGTTCGCCCGGAACAAACAAGGACTGTCTGACACCAGCTGATAATCGACCTCCACTCATACCATAGATGGATGGACCCAGAGAAGAAGATTGAACCAGACAGGACCCTAGGCCATAATAGGATCCATTGCTTTGGGTTACAGGCATGTGTCCTCAAAAGTCTGATTTCAATACGAGCATAGGTGTTTTCCTGAGGCACCCATCAGAACTCATCTCGTCTCCACAAGGAAACCTGTGCATGGGAGCCATGTCCAAAGCTTAGGAGAGTACTTCAGGTTTCCGGTGCCACCGCCCCATTCCAAGGCCCTCATGGACACAAAAACACATTAGGACCCATCCTCAGGAAAGTCCATTTCAACTCAGCCACCGAGGTTGCTCCTGCAGAGCCATCAGATCTAAACTGTCTTGTTGCTAGGAGACAATAGGAATGGAGGCGGGCTTCCCAGGCATCCATCCGCGAACGGTGCTCTGGAGTCATTCCATATGGGATGTCCTGGAGCTGTCCAACAGGTTTCAATTGTCCCGCAGAAGGAATCCTTGAAGGGGGCATCCCACAACTCCCAACGTGGGAAAACCTCAATGGCCTCGAGATTCCGCTCCCTTAATGAAGCGGCCATCACGCTCAGAAACTCCAACCTGAGCCAACGTCTGATCCTCGCCCTGACTTCAGATGCATGAGATATTGGTTCAGATCTGCAGGGGGTACCTGCCGTGCCCTCGCCCTGAAACCCAAGTCTAGCTTGTCTTCTCAGACTTCCGTCCTCACACTCCTGGCCCCGAAGCCCTCAAGTTTGGCAATTCCGGACCCACAATGCAGCACTCTGCCAGCCCTCTAGAAAAAAAATTATTGCCGCATGAGCTGCCCAGGCACCTTAAATGAGGGTAAACCTACACAGCACTCGACTTTACCCAAATTATATAGTCTAACCTGGGCACTCATGCACTGTCGAACACAACCAGAGCCCAGACCTCCTGACCAACACCCAGAAAGCTGACCGCACACTGAGCACATAAAACCCGCCATGGCCTTAGGTCATCATCTCTTCCCTACCTCAGTTTTCAGGCTTCAGAACCGAGACCTTATCTCCAATCACTGCCCAGGGGTGAGTGTGATGCTGAAATCAAATCTCTTCCTTACCCATGGCAAGAACCCTCTGGTTGGCACGTTGTCCAACTTTCAGTGTAGGAGAAACCAGCATTCACCCTGAGGCCCCGCCCATTCTTGAGTGCGACGAGGGCATTCACACGCATTGTGACCCTCATCATGAGTCCTGTCCTATAGTACGTCCTCTCAGTGGCTGGACCATTAGATGTCATAATGGGCTTGACATGTCCCTAGGCCCCAATTTTTAACCAGATTTCTGATAGTCCAGTCGCCCCAACCCAGGGCTCTACTCTGGAATCCCTCATTTGGTGGGACACCTGAGGTTAAAAAAGAAAAAACAAGAATAAAAAAAAAAAACGGACTTCTTCCAGCCCACAGAATGACCCAAAACTCTTTGGACGGGGCCAAACCTCCAGAGAGTAAGACTCGTCCATTTCCCATGAAGTCACCCAGAAATTCCAAGACCATGAGTGACATGATATCCAGAGACATAAACTTGAGCAGGAGCCTCACACTCGCCCTTCTTTCAAATCCCGAAGAGTTCTCCTCATGGTCTGTAGATCAGTCCTGCCATACCTATGACCCGAAACATAAGCCGAGTTTGTGTTTTCAGACAACTGTCCAAACATCCCTGGCCTACACAACCTACAGGCTCAGGCCCCTGGAGCCAAAAATGAGGACTGTACTTGCCCTCTCCAAGGGAATTGTGTGTGCCCATTCCAATGGCCACAACCCTTCTAATAGGATAAACCTCCAAAGTCCCTGATCCATCTCAATAGTGGTGGCTTCCCAGGAAAAAAAAGGGGCAATCTGAGCCAAACTGAGCACCTACCTGCACTCAGACCCATAGACAGATGTCCCCAGAGGTAAAAACGAAAGAACAGGCCCCTAGGGACTAATCAGATCCATTGCTTTGGTTTCCAGGCATCTCTCCTCAGAGGCCTGATTTCAAAAGCAGCATATAGCTGTTTCTTGACTCACCCATCAGAAAACATCTCATCTACACATGGGAAACTTGCACGTTGGAGCTGTGTCAAAGCCTCTGTTTAGGAGAACCCTTTAGGGCCCCAGCGCCACCGCTTCATTCCAAGGTCTCCATAGACACAAAAGCACGTTAGGACCCATCCCCAGGGGTGTCCATTTCAACTCAGCGTCCTCGGTTGCTCCCCACAGATCCAGGAGATCTAACCTGTCTTGTTGCTAGGAGACAATTGGAATGCGAGGTGGGCTACCCAGCCATCCATCCTTAGAACCCTGCTCAGAATCATTGGCCTGGAGCCAAACAACAGGTCGCAATTGTCCTGCGGAAGACTCTGCAGTTTGGAGCTTCTCACAACTCCCATCGTGGGAAAACACCCATGGACTCGTGATGCCGCCCCCATTCATGAAGGGGCCATCAGGTTCAGAAACTCCAACCTGAGAGTTCGTCTGATCCTCGCCCTGACTTCAGATGCACGAGATCTCGATTCAGGTCTGTAGATTGTGCCTGCCATGGCCTCACCCAGAAACCTAAGCCTAGCTTGTGTTCTCAGACTTTTGTCGTCAGACTACTGGCCCACAAGACCTCCAGTTTGGCAATCCAGAACTACAATGCAGCACTCTGCCGGCTCTTCAGAAGAAAAACATTGTCCTCTTGGGCTACCCAGTAATCCCAAATGAGGACCAACCTGCACCGACCTTGGCTGTACCCCAAATACATAGGCTGACCAGGGCTCTAATGCCCTTTCTGGTACAGCCTGAGCCTGGACCCCCTGGCCCCTCCCAGACAGCTGGCCGCACACTGAGCACATCGAGCAGCCATGGCCTTAGGTCGTCATCTCTTCCCAGCCTCGGTTTTCAGGTTTCAGAACCTAGACCTTATATCCAATCACTGCCCAGGGTTGAAGGTGATGCATAAATCAGAACTCCTTCCCCATGGCAAGAAACCTTGTGGTTGGCATGTTGTCCAACATTCAGTGTAGTTGAATCCAGTGTGGCCCATGAGGCCCCGCCCATGCTCGCGGGCCACAATGGTCACAAACACACATTGTGACGCTCAGGCTGAGCCCAGTCCTCAAGTAAGGCCACTCAGCTGCTGGATGAAGAGATAGCATACTGGGCTTGCCATGCCCCTAGGCCCCAATTTTTAACCATAGTTCGGGTTGTCCCTTCAGTCTTCCCCACGGCTTGGCTTTGGAATTCCTCTTTTGGTGGGACACCTGAGGTAACAAAACTGAAATGAGTCCTCCCATCCCACAGATTGACGAAAAGCAATTGGGAATCGGGCCAAATCCTCAGAGAGGAAGATTCGTCCATGGCCCATGAGGCCTCCCCGACATTCCACGGCCATCACTGATACAAAATCCAGAGACAAAAGCCTGAGTAAGCGCCTCAGACTCGCACTTTCTTCATATCCTGAAGAGTTCTTCTCATGGTTTGTAGATCGGGCCTACCATACCTACGTCCCCAAACCTAAGCTGAGTTTGTGTTTTCAGACTTCTGTCCTCAAAGTCTTGGGCCACACACCCTCCAGGCTGGGCCCCTGGAGCCACACATTAGGACTCTGCCTACGAATCCATGGGAATTCTGCCCATTCCATGGTCCAAAATCGTACAAATTAGGAGAAACCTCCAAAGTCCCTGAGGCCATCCCAATAGTGTAGGTCGCCCGGAACAAACAAGGGCTGTCTGACAGCAGCTGATAATCGACCTCCACTCATACCATAGATGGATGTCCCCAGATAAGAAGATTGAACCAGACAGGACCCTAGGCCATAATAGGATCCATTGCTTTGGGTTACAGGCATGTGTCCTCAAAAGCCTGATTCCATACGAGCATAGGGGTTTTCCTGAGACACCCATCAGAACTCATCTCGTCTCCACAAGGAAACCTGTGCATGGGAGCCATGTACAAAGCTTAGGAGAGTACTTCAGGGTCCCAGTGCCACCGCCCCTTTCCAAGGCCTCATGGACACAAAAACACATTAGGACCCATCCTCAGGAAAGTCCATTTCAACTCAGCCACCCCGGTTGCTCCTGCAGAGCCATCAGATCTAAACTGTCTTTTTGCTAGGAGACAATTGGAAATTGAGGCGGGCTTCCCAGGCATCCATCCACGAAAGGTGCTCTGGAGTCATTCCATATGAGATGCCCTGGAGCTGTCCAACAGGTCTCAATTGTCCCGCAGAAGGAATCCTTGAGGGGGCATCCCACAACTCCCAACGTGGGAAAACCTCAATGGCCTCGAGATTCCGCTCCCTTTATGAAGCGGCCGTCATGCTCAGAAACTCCAACCTGAGCCAACGTCTGATCGTCGCCCTGACTTCAGATGTATGAGATATTGGTTCAGATCTGCAGGAGGTACCTGCCGTGCCCTCGCCCTGCAACCCAAGTCTAGCTTGTCTTCTCAGACTTCCATCCTCACACTCCTGGCTCCGAAGCCCTCAAGTTTGGCAATTCCGGAGCCACAATGCAGCACTCTGCCTGCCCTCTAGAAAAAAAAATTATTGCCTCATGAGCTGCCCAGGCATCTTAAATGAGGGTAAAACTACACAGCACTCGACTTTACCCAAATTATATAGTCTAACCTGGGCACTAATGCACTGTCGAACACAACATGAGCCCGGACCTCCTGACCAACACCAAGAAAGCTGACCACACACTGAGCACATAAAACCCGCCATGGCCTTAGGTCATCATCTCTTCCCTACCTCAGTTTTCAGGCTTCAGAACCGAGACCTTATCTCCAATCACTGCCCAGGGGTGAGTGTGATGCAGATATCAGAACTCCTCCTTACCCATGGCAAGAACCCTTGTGGTTGGCACGTTGTCCAACGTTCAGTGTAGGAGAAACCAGCATTCACCCTGAGGCCCCGCCCATTCTTGAGTGCGACGAGGGCATACACACGCATTGTGACCCTCATCATGAGTCCTGTCCTCTAGTAAGTCCTCTCAGTGGCTGGACCATTAGATGTCATAATGGGCTTGACATGTCCCTAGGCCCCAATTTTTAACAAGATTTCTGATGGTCCAGTCGCCCCAACCCAGGGCTCTACTCTGGAATCCCTCATTTTGTGGGACACCTGAGGTTAAAAAAAAAAAACAACAATAAAAAAAAAAGGACTTCTTCCAGCCCACAGAATGACCCCAATCTCTTTGGACGGGGCCAAACCACCAGAGAGTAAGACTCGTCCATTTCCCATGAAGTCACCCAGAAATTCCAAGACCGTGAGTGACATGATATCCAGAGACAAAAACTTGAGCAGGAGCCTCACACTCGCCCTTCTTTCAAATCCCGAAGAGTTCTCCTCATGGTCTGTAGATTAATCCTGCCATACCTATGACCCGAAATATAAGCCGAGTTTGTGTTTTCAGACAACTGTCCAAACAGCCCTGGACTACACAACATACAGGCTCAGGCCCCTGGAGCCAAAAATGAGGACTGTACTTGCCCTCTCCAAGGGAATTCTGTGTGCCCATTCCAATGGCCACAACCCTTCTAATAGGATAAACCTCCAAAGTCCCTGATCCATCTCAATAGTGGTGGCTTCCAAGGAAAAACAGGGGCAATCTGAGCCCAACTGAGCACCTACCTGCACTCAGACCCATAGACAGATGTCCCCAGAGGTAAAAAGGAAAGAACAGGCCCCTAGGCACTAATCAGATCCATTGCTTTGGTTTCCAGGCATCTCTCCTCAGAGGCCTGGATTTCAAAAGCAGCATATAGCTGTTTCTTGACTCACCCATCAGAAAACATCTCATCTACACATGGGAAACTTGCACGTTGGAGCTGTGTCAAAGCCTCTGTTTAGGAGAACCCTTTAGGGCCCCAGTGCCACCGCTTCATTCCAAGGTCTCCATAGACACAAAAGCACGTTAGGACCCATCCACAGGGGTGTCCATTTCAACTCAGCGTCCTCGGTTGCTCCCCACAGATCCAGGAGGTCTAACCTGTCTTGTTGCTAGGAGACAATTGGAATGTGAGGTGGGCTACCCAGCCTTCCATCCTTAGAACCCTTCTCAGAATCATTGGCCTGGAGCCAAACAACAGGTCTCAATTGTGCTGCCGAAGACTCTCTGCAGTTTGGAGCTTCTCACAACTCCCATCGTGGGAAAAAACCCATGGCCTCGTGATGCCCAACCCCATTGATGAAGGGGCCATCAGGGACAGAAATTCCAACCTGAGCGATCGGCTGATCCTCGCCCTGACTTCATAAGCACAAGATCTCGAATCAGGTCTGTAGATTGTGCCTGCCATGGCCTCACCCAGAAACCTATGCCTAGCTTGTGTTCTCAGACTTTTGTCGTCAGACTACTGGCCCACAAGCCCTCCAGTTTGGCAATCCAGAACTACAATGCAGCACTCTGCCGGCCCTCCAGAAGAAAAACATTGTCCTCTGGGGCTACCCAGTAACCCCAAATGAGGATCAACCTGCACCGACCTTGGCTGTACCCCAAATACATAGGCTGACCAGGGCACTAATGCCCTTTCTGACACAGCCTGAGCCTGGACCCCCTGGACCCTCCCAGACAGCTGGCCGCACACTGAGCACATCGAGCCGCCATGGCCTTAGGTCGTCATCTCTTCCCAACCTCGGTTTTCAGGTTTCAGAACCTAGACCATATCTCCAATCACAGCCCAGGGTTGAATGTGATGCATAAATCAGAACTCCTTCCCCATGGCAAGAAACCTTGTGGTTGGCATGTTGTCCAACGTTCAGTGTAGTTGAAACCAGTGTGGCCCATGAGGCCCCGCCCATGCTCGCAAGCCACATTGGTCACAAACACACATTGTGACGCTCAGGCTGAGCCCAGTCCTCAAGTAAGGCCACTCAGTGGCTGGATGAAGAGATAGCATATTGGGCTTGCCATGCTCCTAGGCCCCAATTTTTAACCATAGTTCGGGTTGTCCCTTCAGTCTTCCCCACGGCTTTGCTATGGAATTCCTCTTTTGGTGGGACACCTGAGGTAACAAAACTGAAATGAGTCCTCCCATCCCACAGATTGACGAAAAGCAAATGGTTTGGCCAAATCCTCAGAGAGGACGATTCGTCCATGGCCCATGAGGCCTCCCCGACATTCCACGGCCATCGCTGATACAAAATCCAGAGACAAAAGCCTGAGCAAGCGCCTCAGACTCGCACTTTCTTCATATCCTGAAGAGTTCTTCTCATGGTTTGTAGATCGGGCTTGCCATACCTACGTCCCCAAACCTAAGCTGAGTTTGTGTTTTCAGACTTCTGTCCTCAAAGTCTTGGGCCACACACCCTCCAGCCTGGGCCCCTGGAGCCACACATTAGGACTGTGCCTACCAATCCATGGGAATTCTGCCCATTCCATGGTCCAAAATCGTACAAATTAGGAGAAATCTCCAAAGTCCCTGAGGCCATCCCAATAGTGTAGGTCGCCCGGAACAAACAAGGGCTGTCTGACACCAGCTGATAATCGACCACCACTCATACCATAGATGGATGTCCCCAGAGAAGAAGATTGAACCAGACAGGACCCTAGGCCATAATAGGATCCATTGCTTTGGGTTACAGGCATGTGTCCTCAAAAGCCTGATTCCAATACGAGCATAGGGATTTTCCTGAGGCACCCATCAGAACTCATCTCGTCTCCACAAGGAAACCTGTGCATGGGAGCCATGTCCAAAGCTTAGGAGAGATCTTCAGGGTCCCGGTGCCACCGCCCCATTCCAAGGCCCTCATGGACACAAAAACACATTAGGACACATCCTCAGGAAAGTCCATTTCAACTCAGCCACCCCGGTTGCTCCCGCAGAGCCATCAGATCTAAACTGTCTTGTTGCTAGGAGACAATTGGAATGCGAGGCGGGCTTCCCAGGCATCCATCCGCGAACGGTGCTCTGGAGTCATTCCATATGGGATGTCCTGGAGCTGTCCAACAGGTCTCAATTGTCCCGCAGAAGGAATCCATGAAGGGGGCATCCCACAACTCCCAACGTGGGAAAACCTCAATGGCCTCGAGATTCCGCTCCCTTCATGAAGCGGCCGTCATGCTCAGAAACTCCAACCTGAGCCAACGTCTGATCCTCGCCCTGACTTCAGATACATGAGATATTGGTTCAGATCTGCAGGGGGTACCTGCCGTGCCCTCGCCCTGAAACCCAAGTCTAGCTTGTCTTCTCAGACTTCCGTCCTCACACTCCTGGCCCCGAAGCCCTCAAGTTTGGCAATTCCGGACCCACAATGCAGCACTCTGCCGGCCCTCTAGAAAAAAAATTATTGCCTCATGAGCTGCCCAGGCACCTTAAATGAGGGTAAACCTACACAGCACTCGACTTTACCCAAATTATATAGTCTAACCTGGGCACTCATGCACTGTCGAACACAACCTGAGCCCGGACCTCCTGACCAACACCAGGAAAGCTGAACGCACACTGAGCACATAAAACCCGCCATGGCCTTAGGTCATCATCTCTTCCCTACCTCAGTATTCAGGCTTCAGAACCGAGACCTTATCTCCAATCACTTCCCAGGGGTGAGTGTGATGCAGAAATCAGAACTCCTCCTTACCCATGGCAAGAATCTTGTGGTTGGCACGTTGTCCAACGTTCAGTGTAGGAGAAACCAGCATTCACCCTGAGGCCCCGCCCATTCTTGAGTGCGAGGAGGGCATACACACGCATTGTGACCCTCAGCATGAGTCCTGTCCTCTAGTAAGTCCTCTCAGTTGCTGGACCATTAGATGTCATAATGGGCTTGACATGTCCCTAGGCCCCAATTTTTAACCAAAATTCTGATGGTCCAGTCGCCCCTCCCCAGGGCTCTACTCTGGAATCCCTCATTTTGTGGGACACCTGAGGATAAAAAAGAAAAAACAAGAATAAAAAAAAAAAAACGGACTTCTTCCAGCCCACAGAATGACCCCAAACTCTTTGGACGGGGCCAAACCACCAGAGAGTAAGACTCGTCCATTTCCCATGAAGTCACCCAGAAATTCCACGACCATGAGTGACAAATATCCAGAGACAAAAACTTGAGCAGAAGCCTCACACTCGCCCTTCTTTCAAATCCCGAAGAGTTCTCATCATGGTCCGTAGATCAGTCCTGCCATACCTATGACCCGAAACATAAGCCGAGTTTGTGTTTTCAGACAACTGTCCAAACAGCCCTGGCCTACACAACCTACAGGCTCAGGCCCCTGGAGCCAAACCTGAGGACTGTACTTGCCCTCTCCAAGGGAATTGTGTGTGCCCATTCCAATGGCCACAACCCTTCTAATAGGATAAACCTCCAAAGTCCCTGATCCATCTCAATAGTGGTGGCTTCCCAGGAAAAACAAAGGCAATCTGAGCCCAACTGAGCACCTACCTGCACTCAGACCCATAGACAGATGTCCAAAGAGGTAAAAAGGAAAGAACAGGCCCCTAGGCACTAATCAGATCCATTGCTTTGGTTTCTAGGCATCTCTCCTCAGAGGCCTGGATTTCAAAAGCAGCATATAGCTGTTTCTTGACTCACCCATCAGAAAACATCTCATCTACACATGGGAAACTTGCACGTTGGAGCTGTGTCAAAGCCTCTGTTTAGGAGAACCCTTTAGGGCCCCAGTGCCACCGCTTCATTCCAAGGTCTCCATAGACACAAAAGCACGTTAGGACCCATCCCCAGGGGTGTCCATTTCAACTCAGCGTCCTCGGTTGCTCCCCACAGATCCAGGAGATCTAACCTGTCTTGTTGCTAGGAGACAATTGGAATGCGAGGTGGGCTACCCAGCCATCCATCCTTAGAACCCTGCTCAGAATCATTGGCCTGGAACCAAACAACAGGTCTCAATTGTCCTGCAGAAGACTCTCTGCAGTTTGGAGCTTCTCACAACTCCCATCGTGGGAAAACACCCATGGACTCGTGATGCCCCCCCCCCATTCATGAAGGAGCCATCAGGGACAGAAACTCCAACCTGAGCGATCGTCTGATCCTCGCGCTGACTTCAGATGACCTCGATTCAGGTCTGTAGATTGTGCGTGCCATGGCCTCACCCAGAAACTTAAGCTTAGCTTGTGTTCTCAGACTTTTGTCGTCAGACTACTGGCCCACAAGCCCTCCAGTTTGGCAATCCAGAACTACAATGCAGCACTCTGCCGGCTCTGCAGAAGAAAACATTGTCTTCTGGGGCTACCCAGTAACCCCAAATGAGGATCAACCTCCACCGACCTTGGCTGTACCCCAAATACATAGGCTGACCAGGGCACTAATGCCCTTTCTGACACAGCCTGAGCCTGGACCCCCTGGCCCCTCCCAGACAGCTGGCCGCACACTGAGCACATCTAGCCGCCATGACCTTAGGTCGTCATTTCTTCCCAACGTCAGTTTTCAGGTTTCAAAACCTAGACCTTATATCCAATCACTGCCCAGGGTTGAATGTGATGCATAAATCAGAACTCCTTCCCCATGGCAAGAAACCTTGTGGTTGGCATGTTGTCCAACGTTCAGTGTAGTGAAACCAGTGTGGCCCATGAGGCCCCGCCCATGCTAGTGGGCCATATTGGTCACAAACACACATTGTGACGCTCAGGCTGAGCCCAGTCCTCAAGTAAGGCCACTCAGTGGCTGGATGAAGAGATAGCATATTGGGCTTGCCATGCCCCTAGGCCCCAATTTTTAACCATAGTTCGGGTTGTCCCTTCAGTCTTCCCCATGGCTTGGCTTTGGAATTCCTCTTTTGGTGGGACACCTGAGGTAACAAAACTGAAATGAGTCCTCCCATCCCACAGATTGACGAAAAGCAATTGGGAATCGGGCCAAATCCTCAGAGAGGAAGATTCGTCCATGGCCCATGAGGCCTCCCCGACATTCCACGGCCATCGCTGATACAAAATCCAGAGACAAAAGCCTGAGCAAGCACCTCAGACTCGCACTTTCTTCATATCCTGAAGAGTTCTTCTCATGGTTTGTAGATCGGGCCTGCCATACCTACGTCCCCAAACCTAAGCTGAGTTTGTGTTTTCAGACTTCTGTCCTCAAAGTCTTGGGCCACACACCTGCCAGCCTGGGCCCCTGGAGCCATACATTAGGACTGTGCCTACCAATCCATGGGAATTCTGCCCATTCCATGGTCCAAAATCGTACAAATTAGGAGAAATCTCCAAAGTCCCTGAGGCCATCCCAATAGTGTAGGTCGCCCGGAACAAACAAGGGCTGTCTGACACCAGCTGATAATCGACCACCACTCATACCATAGATGGATGTCCCCAGAGAAGAAGATTGAACCAGACAGGACCCTAGGCCATAATAGGATCCACTGCTTTGGGTTACAGGCATGTGTCCTCAAAAGCCTGATAGCAATACGAGCATAGGGATTTTCCTGAGGCACCCATCAGAACTCATCTCGTCTCCACAAGGAAACCTGTGCATGGGAGCCATGTCCAAAGCTTAGGAGAGTACTTCAGGGTCCCGGTGCCACCGCCCCATTCCAAGGCCCTCATGGACACAAAAACACATTAGGACACATCCTCAGGAAAGTCCATTTCAACTCAGCCACCGAGGTTGCTCCCGCAGAGCCATCAGATCTAAACTGTCTTGTTGCTAGGAGACAATTGGAATGCGAGGCGGGCTTCCCAGGCATCCATCCGCGAACGGTGCTCTGGAGTCATTCCATATGGGATGTCCTGGAGCTGTCCAAAAGGTCTCAATTGTCCCGCAGAAGGAATCCATGAAGGGGGCATCCCACAACTCCCAACGTGGGAAAACCTCAATGGCCTCGAGATTCCGCTCCCTTCATGAAGCGGCCGTCATGCTCAGAAACTCCAACCTGAGCCAACGTCTGATCCTCGCCCTGACTTCAGATGGATGAGATATTGGTTCAGATCTGCAGGGGGTACCTGCCGTGCCCTCGCCCTGAAACCCAAGTCTAGCTTGTCTTCTCAGACTTCCGTCCTCACACTCCTGGCCCTGAAGCCCTCAAGTTTGGCAATTCCGGACCCACAATGCAGCACACTGCCTGCCCTCTAGAAAAAATATTATTGCCTCATGAGCTGCCCAGGCACCTTAAATGAGGGTAAACCTACACAGCACTCGACTTTACCCAAATTATATAGTCTAACCTGGGCACTCATGCACTGTCGAACACAACCTGAGCCTGGACCTCCTGACCAACACCCAGAAAGCTGACCGCACACTGAGCACATAAAACCCGCCATGGCCTTAGGTCATCAACTCATCCCTACCTCAGTTTTCAGGCTTCAGAATCGAGACCTTATCTCCAATCACTTCCCAGGGGTGAGTGTGATGCAGAAATCAGAACTCCTCCTTACCCATGGCAAGAACCCTGTGGTTGGCACGTTGTCCAACGTTCAGTGTAGGAGAAACCAGCATTCACCCTGAGGCCCCGCCCATTCTTTAGTGCGAGGAGGGCATACACATGCATTGTGACCCTCATCATGAGTCCTGTCCTCTAGTAAGTCCTCTCAGTTGCTGGATCATTAGATGTCATAATGGGCTTGACATGTCCCTAGGCCCCAATTTTTAACCAAATTTCTGATGGTCCAGTCGCCCCTCCCCAGGGCTCTACTCTGGAATCCCTCATTTTGTGGGACACCTGAGGATAAAAAAGAAAAAACAAGAATAAAAAAAAAAAACGGACTTTTTCCAGCCCATAGAATGACCCCAAACTCTTTGGACGGGGCCAAACCACCAGAGAGTAAGACTCGTCCATTTCCCATGAAGTCACCCAGAAATTCCACGACCATGAGTGACAAATATCCAGAGACAAAAACTTGAGCAGAAGCCTCACACTCGCCCTTCTTTCAAATCCCTGAGAGTTCTCCTCATGGTCTGTAGATCAGTCCTGCCATACCTATGACCCGAAACATAAGCCGAGTTTGTGTTTTCAGGCAACTGTCCAAACAGCCCTGGCCTACACAACCTACAGGCTCAGGCCCCTGGAGCCAAAAATGAGGACTGTACTTGCCCTCTCCAAGGGAATTCTGTGTGCCCATTCCAATGGCCACAACCCTTCTAATAGGATAAACCTCCAAAGTCCCTGATCCATCTCAATACTGGTGGCTTCCCAGGAAAAACAGGGGCAATCTGAGCCCAACTGAGCACCTACCTGCACTCAGACCCATAGACAGATGTCCCCAAAGGTAAAAAGAAAGAACAGGCCCCTAGGCACTAATCAGATCCATTGCTTTGGTTTCCAGGCATCTCTCCTCAGAGGCCTGTATTTCAAAAGCAGCATATAGCTGTTTCTTGACTCACCCATCAGAAAACATCTCATCTACACATGGGAAACTTGCACGTTGGAGCTGTGTCAAAGCCTCTGTTTAGGAGAACCCTTTAGGGCCCCAGCGCCACCGCTTCATTCCAAAGTCTCCATAGACACAAAAGCACGTTAGGCCCCATCCCCAGGGGTGTCCATTTCAACTCAGCGTCCTCGGTTGCTCCCCGCAGATCCAGGAGATCTAACCTGTCTTATTGCTAGGAGACAATTGGAATGCGAGGTGGGCTATACAGCCATCAATCCTTAGAACCCTGCTGAGAATCATTGGTCTGGAGCCAAACAACAGGTCGCAATTGTCCTGCGGAAGACGCTGCAGTTTGGAGCTTCTCACAACTCCCAACGTGGGAAAACACCCATGGCCTCGTGATGCCCCCCCCCATTCATGAAGGGGCCATCAGGTTAAGAAACGCCAACCTGAGCGATCGTCTGATCCTCGCCCTGACTTCAGATGCACGAGATCTCGATTCAGGTCTGTAGATTGTGCCTGCCATGGCCTCACCCAGAAACCTAAGCCTAGCTTGTGTTCTCAGAATTTGGTCGTCAGACTACTGGCCCACAAGCCCTCCAGTTTGGCAATCCAGAACTACAATGCAGCACTCTGCCGGCTCTGCAGAAGAAAAACATTGTCCTCTTGGGCTACCCAGTAATCCCAAATGAGGACCAACCTGCACCGACCTTGGCTGTACCCCAAATACATAGGCTGACCAGGGCTCTAATGCCCTTTCTGCTACAGCCTGAGCCTGGACCCCCTGGCCCCTCCCAGACAGCTGGCCGCACACTGAGCACATCAAGCCGCCATGGCCTTAGGTCGTCATCTCTTCCCAGCCTCGGTTTTCAGGTTTCAGAACCTAGACCTTATCTCCAATCACTGCCCAGGGTTGAAGGTGATGCAGAAATCAGAACTCCTTCCCCATGGCAAGAAACCTTGTGGTTGGCATGTTGTCCAACATTCAGTGTAGTTGAAACCAGTGTGGCCCATGAGGCCCCGCCCATGCTCACGGGCCACAATGGTCACAAACACACATTGTGACGCTCAGGCTGAGCCCAGTCCTCAAGTAAGGCCACTCAGCTTCTGGATGAAGAGATAGCATATTGGGCTTGCCATGCCCCTAGGCCCCAATTTTTAACCATAGTTCGGGTTGTCCCTTCAGTCTTCCCCACGGCTTGGCTTTGGAATTCCTCTTTTGGTGGGACACCTGAGGTAACAAAACTGAAATGAGTCCTCCCATCCCACAGATTGACGAAAAGCAATTGGGAATCGGGCCAAATCCTCAGAGAGGAAGATTCGTCCATGGCCCATGAGGCCTCCCCGACATTCCACGGCCATCGCTGATACAAAATCCAGAGACAAAAGCCTGAGCAAGCACCTCAGACTCGCACTTTCTTCATATCCTGAAGAGTTCTTCTCATGGTTTGTAGATCGGGCCTGCCATACCTACGTGCCCAAACCTAAGTTGAGTTTGTGTTTTCAGACTTCTGTCCTCAAAGTCTTGGGCCACACACCCTCCAGGCTGGGCCCCTGGAGCCACACATTAGGACTCTGCCTACGAATCCATGGGAATTCTGCCCATTCCATGGTCCAAAATCGTACAAATTAGGAGAAACCTCTAAAGTCCCTGAGGCCATCCCCATAGTGTAGGTCGCCCGGAACAAACAAGGGCTCTCTGACAGCAGCTGATAATCGACCTCCACTCATACCATAGATGGATGACCCCAGAGAAGAAGATTGAACCAGACAGGACCCTAGGCCATAATAGGATCCATTGCTTTGGGTTACAGGCATGTGTCCTCAAAAGCCTGATTCCATATGAGCATAGGGGTTTTCTTGAGGCACCCATCAGAACTCATCTCGTCTCCACAAGGAAACCTGTGCATGGGAGCCATGTCCAAAGCTTAGGAGAGTACTTCAGGGTCCCAGTGCCACCGCCCCATTCCAAGGCCTCATGGACACAAAAACACATTAGGACCCATCCTCAGGAAAGTCCATTAAACTCAGCCACCCCGGTTGCTCCTGCAGAGCCATCAGATCTAAACTGTCTTGTTGCTAGGAGACAATTGGAATGCGAGGCGGGCTTCCCAGGCATCCATCCGCGAAAGGTGCTCTGGAGTCATTCCATATGAGATGCCCTGGATCTGTCCAACAGGTCTCAATTGTCCCGCAGAAGGAATCCTTGAAGGGGATATCCCACAACTCCCAACGTGGGAAAACCTCAATGTCCTCGAGATTCCGCTCCCTTTATGAAGCGGCCGTCATGCTCAGAAACTCCAACCTGAGCCAACGTCTGATCCTCGTCCTGACTTCAGATGCATGAGATATTGGTTCAGATCTGCAGGGGGTACCTGCCGTGCCCTCGCCCTGAAACCCAAGTCTAGCTTGTCTTCTCAGACTTCCGTCCTCAGACTCCTGGCCCTGAAGCCCTCAAGTTTGGCAATTCCGGACCCACAATGCAGCACTCTGCCTGCCCTCTAGAAAAAAAATTATTGCCTCATGAGCTGCCCAGGCACCTTAAATGAGGGTAAACCTACACAGCACTCGACTTTACCCAAATTATATAGTCTAACCTGGGCACTCATGCACAGTCGAACACAACCTGAGCACGGACCTCCTGACCAACACCCAGAAAGCTGACCGCACACTGAGCACATAAAACCCGCCATGGCCTTAGGTCATCATCTCTTCCCTACCTCAGTTTTCAGGCTTCAGAACCGAGACCTTATCTCCAATCACTTCCCAGGGGTGAGTGTGATGCAGAAATCAGAACTCCTCCTTACCCATGGCATGAACCCTGTGGTTGGCACGTTGTCCAACGTTCAGTGTAGGAGAAACCAGCATTCACCCTGAGGCCCCGCCCATTCTTGAGTGTGAGGAGGGCATACACACGCATTGTGACCCTCAGCATGAGTCCTGTCCTCAAGTAAGTCCTCTCAGTTGCTGGACCATTAGATGTCATAATGGGCTTGACATGTCCCTAGGCCCCAATTTTTAACCAAATATCTGATGGTCCAGTCGCCCCTCCCCAGGGCTCTACTCTGGAATCCCTCATTTGGTGGGACACCAGAGGTTAAAAAAGAAAAAAACAAGAATAAAAAAAAAAAACGGACTTCTTCCAGCCCACAGAATGACCCCAAACTCTTTGGACGGGGCAAACCACCAGAGAGTAAGACTCGTCCATTTCCCATGAAGTCACCCAGAAATTCCACGACCATGAGTGACAAATATCCAGAGACAAAAACTTGAGCAGAAGCCTCACACTCGCCCTTTTTTCAAATCCCGAAGAGTTCTCCTCATGGTCTGTAGATCAGTCCTGCCATACCTATGACCCGAAACATAAGCCGAGTTTGTGTTTTCAGACAACTGTCCAAACAGCCCTGGCCTACACAACCTACAGGCTCAGGCCCCTGGAGCCAAACCTGAGGACTGTACTTGCCCTCTCCAAGGGAATTGTGTGTGCCCATTCCAATGGCCTCAACCCTTCTAATAGGATAAACCTCCAAAGTCCCTGATCCATCTCAATAGTGGTGGCTTCCCAGGAAAAACAAAGGCAATCTGAGCCCAACTGAGCACCTACCTGCACTCAGACCCATAGACAGATGTCCACAGAGGTAAAAAGGAAAGAACAGGCCCCTAGGCACTAATCAGATCCATTGCTTTGGTTTCCAGGCATCTCTCCTCAGAGGCCGGGATTTCAAAAGCAGCATATAGCTGTTTCTTGACTCACCCATCAGAAAACATCTCATCTACACATGGGAAACTTGCACGTTGGAGCTGTGTCAAAGCCTCTGTTTAGGAGAACCCTTTAGGGCCCCAGTGCCACCGCTTCATTCCAAGGTCTCCATAGACACAAAAGCACGTTAGGACCCATCCCCAGGGGTTTCCATTTCAACTCAGCGTCCTCGGTTGCTCCCCACAGATCCAGGAGATCTAACCTGTCTTGTTGCTAGGAGACAATTGGAATGCGAGGTGGGCTACCCAGCCATCCATCCTTAGAACCCTGCTCAGAATCATTGGCCTGGAACCAAACAACAGGTCTCAATTGTCCTGCAGAAGACTCTCTGCAGTTTGGAGCTTCTCACAACTCCCATCGTGGGAAACACCCATGGACTCGTGATGCCCCCCCCCATTCATGAAGGAGCCATCAGGGACAGAAACTCCAACCTGAGCGATCGTCTGATCCTCGCGCTGACTTCAGATGACCTCGATTCAGGTCTGTAGATTGTGCGTGCCATGGCCTCACCCAGAAACCTAAGCTTAGCTTGTGTTCTCAGACTTTTGTCGTCAGACTACTGGCCCACAAGCCCTCCAGTTTGGCAATCCAGAACTACAATGCAGCACTCTGCCGGCTCTGCAGAAGAAAACATTGTCTTCTGGGGATACCCAGTAACCCCAAATGAGGATCAACCTCCACCGACCTTGGCTGTACCCCAAATACATAGGCTGACCAGGGCACTAATGCCCTTTCTGACACAGCCTGAGCCTGGAGCCCCTGGCCCCTCCCAGACAGCTGGCCGCACACTGAGCACATCAAGCCGCCATGACCTTAGGTCGTCATTTCTTCCCAACGTCAGTTTTCAGGTTTCAGAACCTAGACCTTATCTCCAATCACTGCCGAGGGTTGAAGGTGATGCAGAAATCAGAACTCCTTCCCCATGGCAAGAAACCTTGTGGTTGGCATGTTGTCCAACGTACAGTGTAGTTGAAACCAGTGTGGCCCATGAGGCCCTGCCCATACTCGTGGGCCACATTGGTCACAAACACACATTGTGACGCTCAGGCTGAGCCCAGTCCTCAAGTAAGGCCACTCAGTGGCTGGATGAAGAGATAGCATATTGGGCTTGCCATGCCTCTAGGCCCCAATTTTTAACCATAGTTCGGGTTGTCCCTTCAGTCTTCCCCACGGCTTGGCTTTGGAATTCCTCTTTTGGTGGGACACCTGAGGTAACAAAACTGAAATGAGTCCTCCCATCCCACAGATTGACGAAAAGCAATTGGGAATCGGGCCAAATCCTCAGAGAGGAAGATTCGTCCATGGCCCATGAGGCCTCCCCGACATTCCACGGCCATCACTGATACAAAATCCAGAGACAAAAGCCTGAGCAAGCACCTCAGACTCGCACTTTCTTCATATCCTGAAGAGTTCTTCTCATGGTTTGTAGATCGGGCCTGCCATACCTACGTTCCCAAACCTAAGCTGAGTTTGTGTTTTCAGACTTCTGTCCTCAAAGTCTTGGGCCACACACCCTCCAGCCTGGGCCCCTGGAGCCACACAAGGACTGTGCCTACCAATCCATGGGAATTCTGCCCATTCCATGGTCCAAAATCGTACAAATTATGAGAAATCTCCAAAGTCCCTGAGGCCATCCCAATAGTGTAGGTCGCCCGGAACAAACAAGGGCTGTCTGACACCAGCTGATAATCGACCACCACTCATACCATAGATGGATGTCCCCAGAGAAGAAGATTGAACCAGACAGGACCCTAGGCCATAATAGGATCCATTGCTTTGGGTTACAGGCATGTGTCCTCAAAAGCCTGATTCCAATACGAGCATAGGGATTTTCCTGAGGCACCCATCAGAACTCATCTCGTCTCCACAAGGAAACCTGTGCATGGGAGCCATGTCCAAAGCTTAGGAGAGTACTTCAGGGTCCCGGTGCCACCGCCCCATTCCAAGGCCCTCATGGACACAAAAACACATTAGGACACATCCTCAGGAAAGTCCATTTCAACTCAGCCACCGAGGTTGCTCCCGCAGAGCCATCAGATCTAAACTGTCTTGTTGCTAGGAGACAATTGGAATGCGAGGCGGGCTTCCCAGGCATCCATCCGCGAACGGTGCTCTGGAGTCATTCCATATGGGATGTCCTGGAGCTGTCCAAAAGGTCTCAATTGTCCCGCAGAAGGAATCCATGAAGGGGGCATCCCACAACTCCCAACGTGGGAAAACCTCAATGGCCTCGAGATTCCGCTCCCTTCATGAAGCGGCCGTCATGCTCAGAAACTCCAACCTGAGCCAACGTCTGATCCTCGCCCTGACTTCAGATGCATGAGATATTGGTTCAGATCTGCAGGGGGTACCTGCCGTGCCCTCGCCCTGAAACCCAAGTCTAGCTTGTCTTCTCAGACTTCCGTCCTCACACTCCTGGCCCCGAAGCCCTCAAGTTTGGCAATTCCGGACCCACAATGCAGCACTCTGCCTGCCCTCTAGAAAAAAAATTATTGCCTCATGAGCTGCCCAGGCACCTTAAATGAGGGTAAACCTACACAGCACTCGACTTTACCCAAATTATATAGTCTAACCTGGGCACTCATGCACTGTCGAACACAACCTGAGCCCGGACCTCCTGACCAACACCAGGAAAGCTGAACGCACACTGAGCACATAAAACCCGCCATGGCCTTAGGTCATCATCTCTTCCCTACCTCAGTTTTCAGGCTTCAGAACCGAGACCTTATCTCCAATCACTTCCCAGGGGTGAGTGTGATGCAGAAATCAGAACTCCTCCTTACCCATGGCAAGAACCCTGTGGTTGGCACGTTGTCCAACATTCAGTGTAGGAGAAAACAGCATTCACCCTGAGGCCCCGCCCATTCTTGAGTGCGACGAGGGCATACACACGCATTGTGACCCTCATCATGAGTCCTGTCCTCTAGTAAGTCCTCTCAGTTGAGGACCATTAGATGTCATAATGGGCTTGACATGTCCCTAGGCCCCAATTTTTAACCAAATTTCTGATGGTCCAGTCGCCCCTCCGCAGGGCTCTACTCTGGAATCCCTCATTTTGTGGGACACCTGAGGATAAAAAGGAAAAAACAAGAATAAAAAAAAAAACGGACTTCTTCCAGCCCACAGAATGACCCCAAACTCTTTGGACGGGGCCAAACCACCAGAGAGTAAGACTCGTCCATTTCCCATGAAGTCACCCAGAAATTCCACGACCATGAGTGACAAATATCCAGAGACAAAAACTTGAGCAGAAGCCTCACACTCGCCCTTTTTTCAAATCCCGAAGAGTTCTCCTCATGGTCTGTAGATCAGTCCTGCCATACCTATGACCCGAAACATAAGCCGAGTTTGTGTTTTCAGACAACTGTCCAAACAGTCCTGGCCTACACAACCTACAGGCTCAGGCCCCTGGAGCCAAACCTGAGGACTGTACTTGCCCTCTCCAAGGGAATTGTGTGTGCCCATTCCAATGGCCTCAACCCTTCTAATAGGATAAACCTCCAAAGTCCCTGATCCATCTCAATAGTGGTGGCTTCCCAGGAAAAACAAAGGCAATCTGAGCCCAACTGAGCACCTACCTGCACTCAGACCCATAGACAGATGTCCACAGAGGTAAAAAGGAAAGAACAGGCCCCTAGGCACTAATCAGATCCATTGCTTTGGTTTCCAGGCATCTCTCCTCAGAGGCCGGGATTTCAAAAGCAGCATATAGCTGTTTCTTGACTCACCCATCAGAAAACATCTCATCTACACATGGGAAACTTGCACGTTGGAGCTGTGTCAAAGCCTCTGTTTAGGAGAACCCTTTAGGGCCCCAGTGCCACCGCTTCATTCCAAGGTCTCCATAGACACAAAAGCACGTTAGGACCCATCCCCAGGGGTGTCCATTTCAACTCAGCGTCCTCGGTTGCTCCCCACAGATCCAGGAGATCTAACCTGTCTTGTTGCTAGGAGACAATTGGAATGCGAGGTGGGCTACCAAGCCATCCATCCTTAGAACCCTGCTCAGAATCATTGGCCTGGAACCAAACAACAGGTCTCAATTGTCCTGCAGAAGACTCTCTGCAGTGTGGAGCTTCTCACAACTCCCATCGTGGGAAAACACCCATGGACTCGTGATGCCCCCCCCCCCCATTCATGAAGGAGCCATCAGGGACAGAAACTCCAACCTGAGCGATCGTCTGATCCTCGCGCTGACTTCAGATGACCTCGATTCAGGTCTGTAGATTGTGCGTGCCATGGCCTCACCCAGAAACCTAAGCTTAGCTTGTGTTCTCAGACTTTTGTCGTCAGACTACTGGCCCACAAGCCCTCCAGTTTGGCAATCCAGAACTACAATGCAGCACTCTGCCGGCTCTGCAGAAGAAAACATTGTCTTCTGGGGCTACCCAGTAACCCCAAATGAGGATCAACCTCCACCGACCTTGGCTGTACCCCAAATACATAGGCTGACCAGGGCACTAATGCCCTTTCTGACACAGCCTGAGCCTGGACCCCCTGGCCCCTCCCAGACAGCTGGCCGCACACTGAGCACATCAAGCCGCCATGACCTTAGGTCGTCATTTCTTCCCAACATCAGTTTTCAGGTTTCAGAACCTAGACCTTATCTCCAATCACTGCCCAGGGTTGAAGGTGATGCAGAAATCAGAACTCCTTCCCCATGGCAAGAAACCTTGTGGTTGGCATGTTGTCCAACGTACAGTGTAGTTGAAACCAGTGTGGCCCATGAGGCCCCGCCCATGCTCGTGGGCCACATTGGTCACAAACACACATTGTGACGCTCAGGCTGAGCCCAGTCCTCAAGTAAGGCCACTCAGTGGCTGGATGAAGAGATAGCATATTGGGCTTGCCATGCCCCTAGGCCCCAATTTTTAACCATAGTTCGGGTTGTCCCTTCAGTCTTCCCCACGGCTTGGCTTTGGAATTCCTCTTTTGGTGGGACACCTGAGGTAACAAAACTGAAATGAGTCCTCCCATCCCACAGATTGACGAAAAGCAATTGGGAATCGGGCCAAATCCTCAGAGAGGAAGATTCGTCCATGGCCCATGAGGCCTCCCCGACATTCCACGGCCATCACTGATACAAAATCCAGAGACAAAAGCCTGAGCAAGCACCTCAGACTCGCACTTTCTTCATATCCTGAAGAGTTCTTCTCATGGTTTGTAGATCGGGCCTGCCATACCTACGTTCCCAAACCTAAGCTGAGTTTGTGTTTTCAGACTTCTGTCCTCAAAGTCTTGGGCCACACACCCTCCAGCCTGGGCCGCTGGAGCCACACAAGGACTGTGCCTACCAATCCATGGGAATTCTGCCCATTCCATGGTCCAAAATCGTACAAATTATGAGAAATCTCCAAAGTCCCTGAGGCCATCCCAATAGTGTAGGTCGCCCGGAACAAACAAGGGCTGTCTGACACCAGCTGATAATCGACCACCACTCATACCATAGATGGATGTCCCCAGAGAAGAAGATTGAACCAGACAGGACCCTAGGCCATAATAGGATCCATTGCTTTGGGTTACAGGCATGTGTCCTCAAAAGCCTGATTCCAATACGAGCATAGGGATTTTCCTGAGGCACCCATCAGAACTCATCTCGTCTCCACAAGGAAACCTGTGCATGGGAGCCATGTCCAAAGCTTAGGAGAGTACTTCAGGGTCCCGGTGCCACCGCCCCATTCCAAGGCCCTCATGGACACAAAAACACATTAGGACACATCCTCAGGAAAGTCCATTTCAACTCAGCCACCCCGGTTGCTCCCGCAGAGCCATCAGATCTAAACTGTCTTGTTGCTAGGAGACAATGGGAATGCGAGGCGGGCTTCCCAGGCATCCATCCGCGAACGGTGCTCTGGAGTCATTCCATATGGGATGTCCAGGAGCTGTCCAAAAGGTCTCAATTGTCCCGCAGAAGGAATCCATGAAGTTGGCATCCCACAACTCCCAACGTGGGAAAACCTCAATGGCCTCGAGATTCCGCTCCCTTCATGAAGCGGCCGTCATGCTCAGAAACTCCAACCTGAGCCAACGTCTGATCCTCGCCCTGACTTCAGATGCATGAGATATTGGTTCAGATCTGCAGGGGGTACCTGCCGTGCCCTCGCCCTGAAACCCAAGTCTAGCTTGTCTTCTCAGACTTCCGTCCTCACACTCCTGGCCCCGAAGCCCTCAAGTTTGGCAATTCCGGACCCACAATGCAGCACTCTGCCTGCCCTCTAGAAAAAAAATTATTGCCTCATGAGCTGCCCAGGCACCTTAAATGAGGGTAAACCTACACAGCACTCGACTTTACCCAAATTATATAGTCTAACCTGGGCACTCATGCACTGTCGAACACAACCTGAGCCCGGACCTCCTGACCAACACCAGGAAAGCTGAACGCACACTGAGCACATAAAACCCGCCATGGCCTTAGGTCATCATCTCTTCCCTACCTCAGTTTTCAGGCTTCAGAACTGAGACCTTATCTCCAATCACTTCCCAGGGGTGAGTGTGATGCAGAAATCAGAACTCCTCCTTACCCATGGCAAGAACCCTGTGGTTGGCACGTTGTCCAACGTTCAGTGTAGGAGAAAACAGCATTCACCCTGAGGCCCCGCCCATTCTTGAGTGCTACGAGGGCATACACACGCATTCGACCCTCATCATGAGTCCTGTCCTCTAGTAAGTCCTCTCAGTTGCTGGACCATTAGATGTCATAATGGGCTTGACATGTCCCTAGGCCCCAATTTTTAACCAAATTTCTGATGGTCCAGTCGCCCCTCCCCAGGGCTCTACTCTGGAATCCCTCATTTTGTGGGACACCTGAGGATAAAAAAGAAAAAACAAGAATAAAAAAAAAAAACGGATTTCTTCCAGCCCCCAGAATGACCCCAAACTCTTTGGACGGGGCCAAACCACCAGAGAGTAAGACTCGTCCATTTCCCATGAAGTCACCCAGAAATTCCACGACCATGAGTGACAAATATCCAGAGACAAAAACTTGAGCAGAAGCCTCACACTCGCCCTTTTTTCAAATCCCGAAGAGTTCTCCTCATGGTCTGTAGATCAGTCCTGCCATACCTATGACCCGAAACATAAGCCGAGTTTGTGTTTTCAGACAACTGTCCAAACAGCCCTGGCCTACACAACCTACAGGCTCAGGCCCCTGGAGCCAAACCTGAGGACTGTACTTGCCCTCTCCAAGGGAATTGTGTGTGCCCATTCCAATGGCCACAACCCTTCTAATAGGATAAACCTCCAAAGTCCCTGATCCATCTCAATAGTGGTGGCTTCCCAGGAACAACAAAGGCAATCTGAGCCCAACTGAGCACCTACCTGCACTCAGACCCATAGACAGATGTCCACAGAGGTAAAAAGGAAAGAACAGGCCCCTAGGCACTAATCAGATCCATTGCTTTGGTTTCCAGGCATCTCTCCTCAGAGGCCGGGATTTCAAAAGCAGCATATAGCTGTTTCTTGACTCACCCATCAGAAAACATCTCATCTACACATGGGAAACTTGCACGTTGGAGCTGTGTCAAAGCCTCTGTTTAGGAGAACCCTTTAGGGCCCCAGTGCCACCGCTTCATTCCAAGGTCTCCATAGACACAAAAGCACGTTAGGACCCATCCCCAGGGGTGTCCATTTCAACTCAGCGTCCTCGGTTGCTCCCCACAGATCCAGGAGATCTAACCTGTCTTGTTGCTAGGAGACAATTGGAATGCGAGGTGGGCTACCAAGCCATCCATCCTTAGAACCCTGCTCAGAATCATTGGCCTGGAACCAAACAACAGGTCTCAATTGTCCTGCAGAAGACTCTCTGCAGTGTGGAGCTTCTCACAACTCCCATCGTGGGAAAACACCCATGGACTCGTGATGCCCCCCCCCCCCATTCATGAAGGAGCCATCAGGGACAGAAACTCCAACCTGAGCGATCGTCTGATCCTCGCGCTGACTTCTGATGACCTCGATTCAGGTCTGTAGATTGTGCGTGCCATGGCCTCACCCAGAAACCTAAGCTTAGCTTGTGTTCTCAGACTTTTGTCGTCAGACTACTGGCCCACAAGCCCTCCAGTTTGGCAATCCAGAACTACAATGCAGCACTCTGCCGGCTCTGCAGAAGAAAACATTGTCTTCTGGGGCTACCCAGTAACCCCAAATGAGGATCAACCTCCACCGACCTTGGCTGTACCCCAAATACATAGGCTGACCAGGGCACTAATGCCCTTTCTGACACAGCCTGAGCCTGGACCCCCTGGCCCCTCCCAGACAGCTGGCCGCACACTGAGCACATCAAGCCGCCATGACCTTAGGTCGTCATTTCTTCCCAACATCAGTTTTCAGGTTTCAGAACCTAGACCTTATCTCCAATCACTGCCCAGGGTTGAAGGTGATGCAGAAATCAGAACTCCTTCCCCATGGCAAGAAACCTTGTGGTTGGCATGTTGTCCAACGTACAGTGTAGTTGAAACCAGTGTGGCCCATGAGGCCCCGCCCATGCTCGTGGGCCACATTGGTCACAAACACACATTGTGACGCTCAGGCTGAGCCCAGTCCTCAAGTAAGGCCACTCAGTGGCTGGATGAAGAGATAGCATATTGGGCTTGCCATGCCCCTAGGCCCCAATTTTTAACCATAGTTCGGGTTGTCCCTTCAGTCTTCCCCACGGCTTGGCTTTGGAATTCCTCTTTTGGTGGGACACCTGAGGTAACAAAACTGAAATGAGTCCTCCCATCCCACAGATTGACGAAAAGCAATTGGGAATCGGGCCAAATCCTCAGAGAGGAAGATTCGTCCATGGCCCATGAGGCCTCCCCGACATTCCACGGCCATCACTGATACAAAATCCAGAGACAAAAGCCTGAGCAAGCACCTCAGACTCGCACTTTCTTCATATCCTGAAGAGTTCTTCTCATGGTTTGTAGATCGGGCCTGCCATACCTACGTTCCCAAACCTAAGCTGAGTTTGTGTTTTCAGACTTCTGTCCTCAAAGTCTTGGGCCACACACCCTCCAGCCTGGGCCGCTGGAGCCACACAAGGACTGTGCCTACCAATCCATGGGAATTCTGCCCATTCCATGGTCCAAAATCGTACAAATTATGAGAAATCTCCAAAGTCCCTGAGGCCATCCCAATAGTGTAGGTCGCCCGGAACAAACAAGGGCTGTCTGACACCAGCTGATAATCGACCACCACTCATACCATAGATGGATGTCCCCAGAGAAGAAGATTGAACCAGACAGGACCCTAGGCCATAATAGGATCCATTGCTTTGGGTTACAGGCATGTGTCCTCAAAAGCCTGATTCCAATACGAGCATAGGGATTTTCCTGAGGCACCCATCAGAACTCATCTCGTCTCCACAAGGAAACCTGTGCATGGGAGCCATGTCCAAAGCTTAGGAGAGTACTTCAGGGTCCCGGTGCCACCGCCCCATTCCAAGGCCCTCATGGACACAAAAACACATTAGGACACATCCTCAGGAAAGTCCATTTCAACTCAGCCACCCCGGTTGCTCCCGCAGAGCCATCAGATCTAAACTGTCTTGTTGCTAGGAGACAATGGGAATGCGAGGCGGGCTTCCCAGGCATCCATCCGCGAACGGTGCTCTGGAGTCATTCCATATGGGATGTCCAGGAGCTGTCCAAAAGGTCTCAATTGTCCCGCAGAAGGAATCCATGAAGTTGGCATCCCACAACTCCCAACGTGGGAAAACCTCAATGGCCTCGAGATTCCGCTCCCTTCATGAAGCGGCCGTCATGCTCAGAAACTCCAACCTGAGCCAACGTCTGATCCTCGCCCTGACTTCAGATGCATGAGATATTGGTTCAGATCTGCAGGGGGTACCTGCCGTGCCCTCGCCCTGAAACCCAAGTCTAGCTTGTCTTCTCAGACTTCCGTCCTCACACTCCTGGCCCCGAAGCCCTCAAGTTTGGCAATTCCGGACCCACAATGCAGCACTCTGCCTGCCCTCTAGAAAAAAAATTATTGCCTCATGAGCTGCCCAGGCACCTTAAATGAGGGTAAACCTACACAGCACTCGACTTTACCCAAATTATATAGTCTAACCTGGGCACTCATGCACTGTCGAACACAACCTGAGCCCGGACCTCCTGACCAACACCAGGAAAGCTGAACGCACACTGAGCACATAAAACCCGCCATGGCCTTAGGTCATCATCTCTTCCCTACCTCAGTTTTCAGGCTTCAGAACTGAGACCTTATCTCCAATCACTTCCCAGGGGTGAGTGTGATGCAGAAATCAGAACTCCTCCTTACCCATGGCAAGAACCCTGTGGTTGGCACGTTGTCCAACGTTCAGTGTAGGAGAAAACAGCATTCACCCTGAGGCCCCGCCCATTCTTGAGTGCTACGAGGGCATACACACGCATTCGACCCTCATCATGAGTCCTGTCCTCTAGTAAGTCCTCTCAGTTGCTGGACCATTAGATGTCATAATGGGCTTGACATGTCCCTAGGCCCCAATTTTTAACCAAATTTCTGATGGTCCAGTCGCCCCTCCCCAGGGCTCTACTCTGGAATCCCTCATTTTGTGGGACACCTGAGGATAAAAAAGAAAAAACAAGAATAAAAAAAAAAAACGGATTTCTTCCAGCCCCCAGAATGACCCCAAACTCTTTGGACGGGGCCAAACCACCAGAGAGTAAGACTCGTCCATTTCCCATGAAGTCACCCAGAAATTCCACGACCATGAGTGACAAATATCCAGAGACAAAAACTTGAGCAGAAGCCTCACACTCGCCCTTTTTTCAAATCCCGAAGAGTTCTCCTCATGGTCTGTAGATCAGTCCTGCCATACCTATGACCCGAAACATAAGCCGAGTTTGTGTTTTCAGACAACTGTCCAAACAGCCCTGGCCTACACAACCTACAGGCTCAGGCCCCTGGAGCCAAACCTGAGGACTGTACTTGCCCTCTCCAAGGGAATTGTGTGTGCCCATTCCAATGGCCACAACCCTTCTAATAGGATAAACCTCCAAAGTCCCTGATCCATCTCAATAGTGGTGGCTTCCCAGGAACAACAAAGGCAATCTGAGCCCAACTGAGCACCTACCTGCACTCAGACCCATAGACAGATGTCCACAGAGGTAAAAAGGAAAGAACAGGCCCCTAGGCACTAATCAGATCCATTGCTTTGGTTTCCAGGCATCTCTCCTCAGAGGCCGGGATTTCAAAAGCAGCATATAGCTGTTTCTTGACTCACCCATCAGAAAACATCTCATCTACACATGGGAAACTTGCACGTTGGAGCTGTGTCAAAGCCTCTGTTTAGGAGAACCCTTTAGGGCCCCAGTGCCACCGCTTCATTCCAAGGTCTCCATAGACACAAAAGCACGTTAGGACCCATCCCCAGGGGTGTCCATTTCAACTCAGCGTCCTCGGTTGCTCCCCACAGATCCAGGAGATCTAACCTGTCTTGTTGCTAGGAGACAATTGGAATGCGAGGTGGGCTACCCAGCCATCCATCCTTAGAACTCTGCTCAGACTCATTGGCCTGGAACCAAACAACAGGTCTCAATTGTCCTGCAGAAGACTCTCTGCAGTTTGGAGCTTCTCACAACTCCCATCGTGGGAAAACACCCATGGACTCGTGATGCCCCCCCCCCCATTCATGAAGGAGCCATCAGGGACAGAAACTCCAACCTGAGTGATCGTCTGATCCTCGCGCTGACTTCAGATTCACGAGACCTCGATTCAGGTCTGTAGATTGTGCGTGCCATGGCCTCACCCAGAAACCTAAGCTTAGCTTGTGTTCTCAGACTTTTGTCGTCAGACTACTGGCCCACAAGCCCTCCAGTTTGGCAATCCAGAACTACAATGCAGCACTCTGCCGGCTCTGCAGAAGAAAACATTGTCTTCTGGGGCTACCCAGTAACCCCAAATGAGGATCAACCTCCACCGACCTTGGCTGTACCCCAAATACATAGGCTGACCAGGGCACTAATGCCCTTTCTGACACAGCCTGAGCCTGGACCCCCTGGCCCCTCCCAGACAGCTGGCCGCACACTGAGCACATCAAGCCGCCATGACCTTAGGTCGTCATTTCTTCCCAACATCAGTTTTCAGGTTTCAGAACCTAGACCTTATCTCCAATCACTGCCCAGGGTTGAAGGTGATGCAGAAATCAGAACTCCTTCCCCATGGCAAGAAACCTTGTGGTTGGCATGTTGTCCAACGTACAGTGTAGTTGAAACCAGTGTGGCCCATGAGGCCCCGCCCATGCTCGTGGGCCACATTGGTCACAAACACACATTGTGACGCTCAGGCTGAGCCCAGTCCTCAAGTAAGGCCACTCAGTGGCTGGATGAAGAGATAGCATATTGGGCTTGCCATGCCCCTAGGCCCCAATTTTTAACCATAGTTCGGGTTGTCCCTTCAGTCTTCCCCACGGCTTGGCTTTGGAATTCCTCTTTTGGTGGGACACCTGAGGTAACAAAACTGAAATGAGTCCTCCCATCCCACAGATTGACGAAAAGCAATTGGGAATCGGGCCAAATCCTCAGAGAGGAAGATTCGTCCATGGCCCATGAGGCCTCCCCGACATTCCACGGCCATCACTGATACAAAATCCAGAGACAAAAGCCTGAGCAAGCACCTCAGACTCGCACTTTCTTCATATCCTGAAGAGTTCTTCTCATGGTTTGTAGATCGGGCCTGCCATACCTACGTTCCCAAACCTAAGCTGAGTTTGTGTTTTCAGACTTCTGTCCTCAAAGTCTTGGGCCACACACCCTCCAGCCTGGGCCCCTGGAGCCACACAAGGACTGTGCCTACCAATCCATGGGAATTCTGCCCATTCCATGGTCCAAAATCGTACAAATTATGAGAAATCTCCAAAGTCCCTGAGGCCATCCCAATAGTGTAGGTCGCCCGGAACAAACAAGGGCTGTCTGACACCAGCTGATAATCGACCACCACTCATACCATAGATGGATGTCCCCAGAGAAGAAGATTGAACCAGACAGGACCCTAGGCCATAATAGGATCCATTGCTTTGGGTTACAGGCATGTGTCCTCAAAAGCCTGATTCCAATACGAGCATAGGGATTTTCCTGAGGCACCCATCAGAACTCATCTCGTCTCCACAAGGAAACCTGTGCATGGGAGCCATGTCCAAAGCTTAGGAGAGTACTTCAGGGTCCCGGTGCCACCGCCCCATTCCAAGGCCCTCATGGACACAAAAACACATTAGGACACATCCTCAGGAAAGTCCATTTCAACTCAGCCACCCCGGTTGCTCCCGCAGAGCCATCAGATCTAAACTGTCTTGTTGCTAGGAGACAATTGGAATGCGAGGCGGGCTTCCCAGGCATCCATCCGCGAACGGTGCTCTGGAGTCATTCCATATGGGATGTCCAGGAGCTGTCCAAAAGGTCTCAATTGTCCCGCAGAAGGAATCCATGAAGTTGGCATCCCACAACTCCCAACGTGGGAAAACCTCAATGGCCTCGAGATTCCGCTCCCTTCATGAAGCGGCCGTCATGCTCAGAAACTCCAACCTGAGCCAACGTCTGATCCTCGCCCTGACTTCAGATGCATGAGATATTGGTTCAGATCTGCAGGGGGTACCTGCCGTGCCCTCGCCCTGAAACCCAAGTCTAGCTTGTCTTCTCAGACTTCCGTCCTCACACTCCTGGCCCCGAAGCCCTCAAGTTTGGCAATTCCGGACCCACAATGCAGCACTCTGCCTGCCCTCTAGAAAAAAAATTATTGCCTCATGAGCTGCCCAGGCACCTTAAATGAGGGTAAACCTACACAGCACTCGACTTTACCCAAATTATATAGTCTAACCTGGGCACTCATGCACTGTCGAACACAACCTGAGCCCGGACCTCCTGACCAACACCAGGAAAGCTGAACGCACACTGAGCACATAAAACCCGCCATGGCCTTAGGTCATCATCTCTTCCCTACCTCAGTTTTCAGGCTTCAGAACCGAGACCTTATCTCCAATCACTTCCCAGGGGTGAGTGTGATGCAGAAATCAGAACTCCTCCTTACCCATGGCAAGAACCCTGTGGTTGGCACGTTGTCCAACGTTCAGTGTAGGAGAAAACAGCATTCACCCTGAGGCCCCGCCCATTCTTGAGTGCGACGAGGGCATACACACGCATTCGACCCTCATCATGAGTCCTGTCCTCTAGTAAGTCCTCTCAGTTGCCGGACCATTAGATGTCATAATGGGCTTGACATGTCCCTAGGCCCCAATTTTTAACCAAATTTCTGATGGTCCAGTCGCCCCTCCCCAGGGCTCTACTCTGGAATCCCTCATTTTGTGGGACACCTGAGGATAAAAAAGAAAAAACAAGAATAAAAAAAAAAAAACGGACTTCTTCCAGCCCCCAGAATGACCCCAAACTCTTTGGACGGGGCCAAACCACCAGAGAGTAAGACTCGTCCATTTCCCATGAAGTCACCCAGAAATTCCACGACCATGAGTGACAAATATCCAGAGACAAAAACTTGAGCAGAAGCCTCACACTCGCCCTTCTTTCAAATCCCGAAGAGTTCTCCTCATGGTCTGTAGATCAGTCCTGCCATACCTATGACCCGAAACATAAGCCGAGTTTGTGTTTTCAGACAACTGTCCAAACAGCCCTGGCCTACACAACCTACAGGCTAAGGCCCCTGGAGCCAAACCTGAGGACTGTACTTGCCCTCTCCAAGGGAATTGTGTGTGCCCATTCCAATGGCCACAACCCTTCTAATAGGATAAACCTCCAAAGTCCCTGATCCATCTCAATAGTGGTGGCTTCCCAGGAAAAACAAAGGCAATCTGAGCCCAACTGAGCACCTACCTGCACTCAGACCCATAGACAGATGTCCACAGAGGTAAAAAGGAAAGAACAGGCCACTAGGCACTAATCAGATCCATTGCTTTGGTTTCCAGGCATCTCTCCTCAGAGGCCTGGATTTCAAAAGCAGCATATAGCTGTTTCTTGACTCACCCATCAGAAAACATCTCATCTACACATGGGAAACTTGCACGTTGGAGCTGTGTCAAAGCCTCTGTTTAGGAGAACCCTTTAGGGCCCCAGTGCCACCGCTTCATTCCAAGGTCTCCATAGACACAAAAGCACGTTAGGACCCATCCCCAGGGGTGTCCATTTCAACTCAGCGTCCTCGGTTGCTCCCCACAGATCCAGGAGATCTAACCTGTCTTGTTGCTAGGAGACAATTGGAATGCGAGGTGGGCTACCCAGCCATCCATCCTTAGAACTCTGCTCAGACTCATTGGCCTGGAACCAAACAACAGGTCTCAATTGTCCTGCAGAAGACTCTCTGCAGTTTGGAGCTTCTCACAACTCCCATCGTGGGAAAACACCCATGGACTCGTGATGCCCCCCCCCCATTCATGAAGGAGCCATCAGGGACAGAAACTCCAACCTGAGCGATCGTCTGATCCTCGCGCTGACTTCAGATTCACGAGACCTCGATTCAGGTCTGTAGATTGTGCGTGCCATGGCCTCACCCAGAAACCTAAGCTTAGCTTGTGTTCTCAGACTTTTGTCGTCAGACTACTGGCCCACAAGCCCTCCAGTTTGGCAATCCAGAACTACAATGCAGCACTCTGCCGGCTCTGCAGAAGAAAACATTGTCTTCTGGGGCTACCCAGTAACCCCAAATGAGGATCAACCTCCACCGACCTTGGCTGTACCCCAAATACATAGGCTGACCAGGGCACTAATGCCCTTTCTGACACAGCCTGAGCCTGGACCCCCTGGCCCCTCCCAGACAGCTGGCCGCACACTGAGCACATCAAGCCGCCATGACCTTAGGTCGTCATTTCTTCCCAACATCAGTTTTCAGGTTTCAGAACCTAGACCTTATCTCCAATCACTGCCCAGGGTTGAAGGTGATGCAGAAATCAGAACTCCTTCCCCATGGCAAGAAACCTTGTGGTTGGCATGTTGTCCAACGTTCAGTGTAGTTGAAACCAGTGTGGCCCATGAGGCCCCGCCCATGCTCGTGGGCCACATTGGTCACAAACACACATTGTGACGCTCAGGCTGAGCCCAGTCCTCAAGTAAGGCCACTCAGTGGCTGGATGAAGAGATACCATATTGGGCTTGCCATGCCCCTAGGCCCCAATTTTTAACCATAGTTCGGGTTGTCCCTTCAGTCTTCCCCACGGCTTGGCTTTGGAATTCCTCTTTTGGTGGGACACCTGAGGTAACAAAACTGAAATGAGTCCTCCCATCCCACAGATTGACGAAAAGCAATTGGGAATCGGGCCAAATCCTCAGAGAGGAAGATTCGTCCATGGCCCATGAGGCCTCCCCGACATTCCACGGCCATCACTGATACAAAATCCAGAGACAAAAGCCTGAGCAAGCACCTCAGACTCGCACTTTCTTCATATCCTGAAGAGTTCTTCTCATGGTTTGTAGATCGGGCCTGCCATACCTACGTCCCCAAACCTAAGCTGAGTTTGTGTTTTCAGACTTCTGTCCTCAAAGTCTTGGGCCACACACCCTCCAGCCTGGGCCCCTGGAGCCACACAAGGACTGTGCCTACCAATCCATGGGAATTCTGCCCATTCCATGGTCCAAAATCGTACAAATTAGGAGAAATCTCCAAAGTCCCTGAGGCCATCCCAATAGTGTAGGTCGCCCGGAACAAACAAGGGCTGTCTGACACCAGCTGATAATCGACCACCACTCATACCATAGATGGATGTCCCCAGAGAAGAAGATTGAACCAGACAGGACCCTAGGCCATAATAGGATCCATTGCTTTGGGTTACAGGCATGTGTCCTCAAAAGCCTGATTCCAATACGAGCATAGGGATTTTCCTGAGGCACCCATCAGAACTCATCTCGTCTCCACAAGGAAACCTGTGCATGGGAGCCATGTCCAAAGCTTAGGAGAGTACTTCAGGGTCCCGGTGTCACCGCCCCATTCCAAGGCCCTCATGGACACAAAAACACATTAGGACACACCCTCAGGAAAGTCCATTTCAACTCAGCCACCCCGGTTGCTCCCGCAGAGCCATCAGATCTAAACTGTCTTGTTGCTAGGAGACAATGGGAATGCGAGGCGGGCTTCCCAGGCATCCATCCGCGAACGGTGCTCTGGAGTCATTCCATATGGGATGTCCAGGAGCTGTCCAAAAGGTCTCAATTGTCCCGCAGAAGGAATCCATGAAGTTGGCATCCCACAACTCCCAACGTGGGAAAACCTCAATGGCCTCGAGATTCCGCTCCCTTCATGAAGCGGCCGTCATGCTCAGAAACTCCAACCTGAGCCAACGTCTGATCCTCGCCCTGACTTCAGATGCATGAGATATTGGTTCAGATCTGCAGGGGGTACCTGCCGTGCCCTCGCCCTGAAACCCAAGTCTAGCTTGTCTTCTCAGACTTCCGTCCTCACACTCCTGGCCCCGAAGCCCTCAAGTTTGGCAATTCCGGACCCACAATGCAGCACTCTGCCTGCCCTCTAGAAAAAAAATTATTGCCTCATGAGCTGCCCAGGCACCTTAAATGAGGGTAAACCTACACAGCACTCGACTTTACCCAAATTATATAGTCTAACCTGGGCACTCATGCACTGTCGAACACAACCTGAGCCCAGACCTCCTGACCAACACCAGGAAAGCTGAACGCACACTGAGCAATAAAACCCGCCATGGCCTTAGGTCATCATCTCTTCCCTACCTCAGTTTTCAGGCTTCAGAACTGAGACCTTATCTCCAATCACTTCCCAGGGGTGAGTGTGATGCAGAAATCAGAACTCCTCCTTACCCATGGCAAGAACCCTGTGGTTGGCACGTTGTCCAACGTTCAGTGTAGGAGAAAACAGCATTCACCATGAGGCCCCGCCCATTCTTGAGTGCGACGAGGGCATACACACGCATTCGACCCTCATCATGAGTCCTGTCCTCTAGTAAGTCCTCTCAGTTGCTGGACCATTAGATGTCATAATGGGCTTGACATGTCCCTAGGCCCCAATTTTTAACCAAATTTCTGATGGTCCAGTCGCCCCTCCCCAGGGCTCTACTCTGGAATCCCTCATTTTGTGGGACACCTGAGGATAAAAAAGAAAAAACAAGAATAAAAAAAAAAAACGGACTTCTTCCAGCCCCCAGAATGACCCCAAACTCTTTGGACGGGGCCAAACCACCAGAGAGTAAGACTCGTCCATTTCCCATGAAGTCACCCAGAAATTCCACGACCATGAGTGACAAATATCCAGAGACAAAAACTTGAGCAGAAGCCTCACACTCGCCCTTCTTTCAAATCCCGAAGAGTTCTCCTCATGGTCTGTAGATCAGTCCTGCCATACCTATGACCCGAAACATAAGCCGAGTTTGTGTTTTCAGACAACTGTCCAAACAGCCCTGGCCTACACAACCTACAGGCTCAGGCCCCTGGAGCCAAACCTGAGGACTGTACTTGCCCTCTCCAAGGGAATTGTGTGTGCCCATTCCAATGGCCACAACCCTTCTAATAGGATAAACCTCCAAAGTCCCTGATCCATGTCAATAGTGGTGGCTTCCCAGGAAAAACAAAGGCAATCTGAGCCCAACTGAGCACCTACCTGCACTCAGACCCATAGACAGATGTACCCAGAGGTAAAAAGGAAAGAACAGGCCCCTAGGCACTAATCAGATCCATTGCTTTGGTTTCCAGGCATCTCTCCTCAGAGGCCTGGATTTCAAAAGCAGCATATAGCTGTTTCTTGACTCACCCATCAGAAAACATCTCATCTACACATGGGAAACTTGCACGTTGGAGCTGTGTCAAAGCCTCTGTTTAGGAGAACCCTTTAGGGCCCCAGTGCCACCACTTCATTCCAAGGTCTCCATAGACACAAAAGCACGTTAGGACCCATCCCCAGGGGTGTCCATTTCAACTCCGCGTCCTCGGTTGCTCCCCACAGATCCAGGAGATCTAACCTGTCTTGTTGCTAGGAGACAATTGGAATGCGAGGTGGGCTACCCAGCCATCCATGCTTAGAACTCTGCTCAGAATCATTGGCCTGGAACCAAACAACAGGTCTCAATTGTCCTGCAGAAGACTCTCTGCAGTTTGGAGCTTCTCACAACTCCCATCGTGGGAAAACACCCATGGACTCGTGATGCCCCCCCCCCCATTCATGAAGGAGCCATCAGGGACAGAAACTCCAACCTGAGCGATCGTCTGATCCTCGCGCTGACTTCAGATTCACGAGACCTCGATTCAGGTCTGTAGATTGTGCGTGCCATGGCCTCACCCAGAAACCTAAGCTTAGCTTGTGTTCTCAGACTTTTGTCGTCAGACTACTGGCCCACAAGCCCTCCAGTTTGGCAATCCAGAACTACAATGCAGCACTCTGCCGGCTCTGCAGAAGAAAATATTGTCTTCTGGGGCTACCCAGTAACCCCAAATGAGGATCAACCTCCACCGACCTTGGCTGTACCCCAAATACATAGGCTGACCCAGGGCACTAATGCCCTTTCTGACACAGCCTGAGCCTGGACCCCCTGGCCCCTCCCAGACAGCTGGCCGCACACTGAGCACATCAAGCTGCCATGACCTTAGGTCGTCATTTCTTCCCAACATCAGTTTTCAGGTTTCAGAACCTAGACCTTATCTCCAATCACTGCCCAGGGTTGAAGGTGATGCAGAAATCAGAACTCCTTCCCCATGGCAAGAAACCTTGTGGTTGGCATGTTGTCCAACGTTCAGTGTAGTTGAAACCAGTGTGGCCCATGAGGCCCCACCCATGCTCGTGGGCCACATTGGTCACAAACACACATTGTGACGCTCAGGCTGAGCCCAGTCCTCAAGTAAGGCCACTCAGTGGTTGGATGAAGAGATAGCATATTGGGCTTGCCATGCCCCTAGGCCCCAATTTTTAACCATAGTTCGGGTTGTCCCTTCAGGGTTCCCCACGGCTTGGCTTTGGAATTCCTCTTTTGGTGGGACACCTGAGGTAACAAAACTGAAATGAGTCCTCCCATCCCACAGATTGACGAAAAGCAATTGGGAATCGGGCCAAATCCTCAGAGAGGAAGATTCGTCCATGGCCCATGAGGCCTCCCCGACATTCCACGGCCATCGTTGATACAAAATCCAGAGACAAAAGCCTGAGCAAGCACCTCAGACTCGCACTTTCTTCATATCCTGAAGAGTTCTTCTCATGGTTTGTAGATCGGGCCTGCCATACCTACGTCCCCGAACCTAAGCTGAGTTTGTGTTTTCAGACTTCTGTCCTCAAAGTCTTGGGCCACACACCCTCCAGGCTGGGCCCCAGGAGCCACACAAGGACTGTGCCTACCAATCCATGGGAATTCTGCCCATTCCATGGTCCAAAATCGTACAAATTAGGAGAAATCTCCAAAGTCCCTGAGGCCATCCCAATAGTGTAGGTCGCCCGGAACAAACAAGGGCTGTCTGACACCAGCTGATAATCGACCACCACTCATACCATAGATGGATGTCCCCAGAGAAGAAGATTGAACCAGACAGGACCCTAGGCCATAATAGGATCCATTGCTTTGGGTTACAGGCATGTGTCCTCAAAAGCCTGATTCCAATACGAGCATAGGGATTTTCCTGAGGCACCCATCAGAACTCATCTCGTCTCCACAAGGAAACCTGTGCATGGGAGCCATGTCCAAAGCTTAGGAGAGTACTTCAGGGTCCCGGTGCCACCGCCCCATTCCAAGGCCCTCATGGACACAAAAACACATTAGGACACATCCTCAGGAAAGTCCATTTCAACTCAGCCACCGAGGTTGCTCCCGCAGAGCCATCAGATCTAAACTGTCTTGTTGCTAGGAGACAATTGGAATGCGAGGCGGGCTTCCCAGGCATCCATCCGCGAACGGTGCTCTGGAGTCATTCCATATGGCATGTCCTGGAGCTGTCCAAAAGGTCTCAATTGTCCCGCAGAAGGAATCCGTGAAGGGGGCATCCCACAACTCCCAACGTGGGAAAACCTCAATGGCCTTGAGATTCCGCTCCCTTCATCAAGCGGCCGTCATGCTCAGAAACTCCAACCTGAGCCAACGTCTGATCCTCGCCCTGATTTCAGATGCATGAGATATTGGTTCAGATCTGCAGGGGGTACCTGCCGTGCCCTCGCCCTGAAACCCAAGTCTAGCTTGTCTTCTCAGACTTCCGTCCTCACACTCCTGGCCCCGAAGCCCTCAAGTTTGGCAATTCCGGACCCACAATGCAGCACTCTGCCTGCCCTCTAGAAAAAAAATGATTGCCTCATGAGCTGCCCAGGCACCTTAAATGAGGGTAAACCTACACAGCACTCGACTTTACCCAAATTATATAGTCTAACCTGGGCACTCATGCACTGTCGAACACAACCTGAGCCCGGACCTCATGACCAACACCCAGAAAGCTGACCGCACACTGAGCACATAAAACCCGCCATGGCCTTAGGTCATCATCTCTTCCCTACCTCAGTTTTCAGGCTTCAGAACCGAGACCTTATCTCCAATCACTTCCCAGGGGTGAGTGTGATGCAGAAATCAGAACTCCTCCTTACCCATGGCAAGAATCCTGTGGTTGGCACGTTGTCCAACGTTCAGTGTAGGAGAAACCAGCATTCACCCTGAGGCCCCGCCCATTCTTGAGTGTGAGGAGGGCATACACACGCATTGTGACCCTCAGCACGAGTCCTGTCCTCTAGTAAGTCCTCTCAGTTGCTGGACCATTAGATGTCATAATGGGCTTGACATGTCCCTAGGCCCCAATTTTTAACCAAATTTCTGATGGTCCAGTCGCCCCTCCCCAGGGCTCTACTCTGGAATCCCTCATTTTGTGGGACACCAGAGGTTAAAAAAGAAAAAACAAGAATAAAAAAAAAAACGTACTTCTTCCAGCCCACAGAATGACCCCAAACTCTTTGGACGGGGCCAAACCACCAGAGAGAAAGACTAGTCAATTTCCCATGAAGTCACCCAGAAATTCCACGACCATGAGTGACAAATATCCAGAGACAAAAACTTGAGCAGAAGCCTCACACTCGCCCTTCTTTCAAATCCCGAAGAGTTCTCCTCATGGTCTGTAGATCAGTCCTGCCATACCTATGACCCGAAACATAAGACGAGTTTGTGTTTTCAGACAACTGTCCAAACAGCCCCGGCCTACACAACCTACAGGCTCAGGCCCCTGGAGCCAAACCTGAGGACTGTACTTGCCCTCTCCAAGGGAATTGTGTGTGCCCATTCCAATGGCCACAACCCTTCTAATAGGATAAACCTCCAAAGTCCCTGATCCATCTCAATAGTGGCGGCTTCCCAGGAACAACAGGGGCAATCTGAGCCCAACTGAGCACCTACCTGCACTCAGACCCTTAGACACATGTCCCCAGAGGTAAAAAGGAAAGAACAGGCCCCTAGGCACTAATCAGATACATTGCTTTGGTTTCCAGGCATCTCTCCTCAGAGGCCTGGATTTCAAAAGCAGCATATAGCTGTTTCTTGACTCACCCATCAGAAAACATCTCATCTACACATGGGAAACTTGCACGTTGGAGCTGTGTCAAAGCCTCTGTTTAGGAGAACCCTTTAGGGCCCCAGTGCCACCGCTACATTCCAAGGTCTCCAAAGACACAAAAGCACGTTAGGACCCATCCCCAGGGGTGTCCATTTCAACTCAGCGTCCTCGGTTGCTCCCCACAGATCCAGGAGATCTAACCTGTCTTTTTGCTAGGAGACAATTGGAATGCGAGGTGGGCTACCCAGCCATCCATCCTTAGAACCCTGCTCAGAATCATTGGCCTGGAACCAAACAACAGGTCTCAATTGTCCTGCAGAAGACTCTCTGCAGTTTGGAGCTTCTCACAACTCCCATCGTGGGAAAAAACCCATGGCCTCGTGATGCCCCACCCCATTGATGAAGGGGCCATCAGGGACAGGAACTCCAACCTGAGCGATCGTCTGATCCTCGCGCTGACTTAAGATGCACGAGACCTCGATTCAGGTCTGTAGATTGTGCGTGCCATGGCCTCACCCAGAAACCTAAGCCTAGCTTGTGTTCTCAAACTTTTGTCGTCAGACTACTGGCCCACAAGCCCTCCAGATTGGCAATCCAGAACTACAATGCAGCACTCTGCCGGCTCTGCAGAAGAAAAACATTGTCCTCTGGGGCTACCCAGTAACCCCAAATGAGGATCAACCTGCACCGAACTTGGCTGTACCCCAAATACATAGGCTGACCAGGGCACTAATGCCCTTTCTGACACAGCCTGAGCCTGGACCCCCTGGACCCTCCCAGACAGCTGGCCACACACTGAGCACATCGAGCCGCCATGGCCTTAGGTCGTCATTTCTTCCCAAATCGGTTTTCAGGTTCAGAACCTAGACCTTATCTCCAATCACTTCCCAGGGTTGAAGGTGATGCAGAAATCAGAACTCCTTCCCCATGGCAAGAAACCTTGTGGTTGGCATGTTGTCCAACCTTCAGTGTAGTTGAAACAATGTGGCCCATGAGCCCCCGCCCATGCTCCCGGGCCACATTGGTCACAAACACACATTGTGACCCTCAGGCTGAGCCCAGTCCTCAAGTTAGGCCACTCAGTGGCTGGATGAAGAGATAGCATATTGGGCTTGCCATGCCCCTAGGCCCCAATTTTTAACCATAGTTCGGGTTGTCCCTTCAGTCTTCCCCACGGCTTGGCTTTGGAATTCCTCTTTTGGTGGGACACCTGAGGTAACAAAACTGAAATGAGTCCTCCCATCCCACAGACTGACGAAAAGCAATTGGGAATCGGGCCAAATCCTCAAAGAGGAAGATTCGTCCATGGCCCATGAGGCCTCCCCGACATTCCACGGCCATCGCTGATACAAAATCCAGAGACAAAAGCCTGAGCAAGCGCCTCAGACTCGCACTTTCTTCATATCCTGAAGAGTTCTTCTCATGGCTTGTAGATCGTGCCTGCCATACCTACGTCCCCAAACCTAAGCTGAGTTTGTGTTTTCAGACTTCTGTTCTCAAAGTTTTGGGCCACACACACTCCAGGCTGGGCCCCTGGAGCCACACATTAGGACCGTGCCTACCAATCCATGGGAATTCTGCCCATTCCATGGTCCAAAATCGCACAAATTTGGAGAAACTTCCAACGTCCCTTAGGCCATCCCAATAGTGTAGGTCTCCCGGAACAAACAAGGGCTGTCTGACACCAGCTGATAATCGACCTCCACTCATACCATAGATGGATGTCCCCAGAGAAGAAGATTGAACCAGACAGGACCCTAGGCCATAATAGGATCCATTGCTTTGGGTTACAGGCATGTGTCCTCACAAGCCTGATTCCAATATGAGCATAGGGGTCTTCCTGAGGCACCCATCAGAACTCATCTCGTCTCCACAAGGAAACCTGTGCATGGGAGCCATGTCCAAAGCTTAGGAGAGTACTTCAGGGTCCCGGTGCCACCGCCCCATTCCAAGGCCCTCATGGACACAAAAACACACTAGGGCCCATCCTCAGGAAAGTCGATTTCAACTCAGCCACCCCGGTTGCTCCGGCAGAGCCATCAGATCTAAACTGTCTTGTTGCTAGGAGACAATTGGAATGCGAGGCGGGCTTCCCAGGCATCCATCCGCGAACGGTGCTCTGGAGTCATTCTATATGGGATGTCCAGGAGCTGTCCAACAGGTCTCAATTGTCCAGCAGACGGAATCCTTAAAGGGGGCATCCCACAACTCCCAAAGTGGGAAAACCTCAATGGCCTCGAGATTCCGCTCCCTTCATGAAGCGGGCGTCATGCACAGAAAATCCAACCTGAGCCAACGTCTGATCCTCGCCCTGACTTCAGATGCATGAGATATTGGTTCAGATCTGCAGGGGGTACCTGCCGTGCCCTCGCCCTGAAACCCAAGTCTAGCTTGTCTTCTCAGACTTCCGTCCTCACACTCCTGGCCCCGAAGCCCTCAAGTTTGGCAATTCCGGACCCACAATGCAGCACTCTGCCTGCCCTCTAGAAAAAAAATTATTGCCTCATGAGCTGCCCAGGCAACTTAAATGAGGATAAACCTACACAGCACTCGACTTTACCCAAATTATATAGTCTAACCTGGGCAATAATGCACTGTCCAACACAACCTGAGCCCGGACCTCCTGACCAACACAAAGAAAGCTGACCGCACACTGAGCACATAAATCCCGCCATGGCCTTAGGTCATCATCTCTTCGCTACCTCAGTTTTCAGGTTTCAGAACCGAGACCTTATCTCCAATCACTGCCCAGGGGTGAGTGTGATGCAGAAATCAGAACTCCTCCTTACCCATGGCAAGAACCCTTGTGGTTGGCACGTTGTCCAACGTTCAGTGTAGGAGAAACCAGCATTCACCCTGAGGCCCCGCCCATTCTTGAGTGCGAGGAGGGCATACACACGCATTGTGACCCTCAGCATGAGTCCTGTGCTCTAGTAAGTCCTCTCAGTGGCTGGACCATTAGATGTCATAATGGGCTTGACATGTCCCTAGGCCCCAATTTTTAACCAGATTTCTGATTGTCCAGTCGCCCCTCCCCAGGGCTTTACTCTGGAGTTCCTCATTTGGTGGGACACCTGAGGTTAAAAAAGAAAACAACAACAACAACAAAAAAAAATACGGGCTTCTTCCAGCCCACAGAATGACCCCAAACTCTTTGGACGGGGCCAAAACACCAGAGAGTTAGACTCGTCCATTTCCCATGAAGTCACCCAGAAATTACACGACCATGAGTGACACGATATCCAGAGACAAAAACTTGAGCAGGAGCCTCACACTCGCCCTTCTTTCAAATCCCGAAGAGTTCTCCTCATGGTCTGTAGTTCAGTCCTGCCATACTTATGACCCGAAACATAAGCCGAGTTTGTGTTTTCAGACAACTGTCCAAACAGCCCTGGCCTACACAACCTACCGGCTCAGGCCCCTGGAGCCAAACCTGAGGACTGTACTTGCCCTCTCCAAGGGAATTGTGTGTGCCCATTCCAATGGCCAAAACCATTCTAATAGGATAAACCTCCAAAGTCCCTGATCCATCTCAATAGTGGTGGCTTCCCAGGAAAAACAGGGGCTATCTGAGCCCAACTGAGCACCTACCTGCACTCAGACCCATAGACAGATGTCCCCTGAGGTATAAAGGAAAGAACAGGCCCCTAGGCACTAATCAGATCCATTGCTTTGGTTTCCAGGCATCTCTCCTCAGAGGCCTGGATTTCAAAAGCAGCATATAGCTGTTGCTTGACTCACCCATCAGAAAACATCTCATCTACACATGGGAAACTTGCACGTTGGAGCTGTGTCAAAGCCTCTGTTTAGGAGAACCCTTTAGGGCCCCAGGGCCACAGCTTCATTCCAAGGTCTCCATAGACACAAAAGCACATTAGGAAACATCCCCAGGGGTGTCCATTTCAACTCAGCGTCCTCGGTTGCTCCCCACAGATCCAGGAGATCTAACCTGTCTTGTTGCTAGGAGACAATTGGAATGCGAGGTGGGCTACCCAGCCATCCATCCTTAGAACCCTGCTCAGAATCATTGGCCTGGAACCAAACAACAGGTCTCTATTGTCCTGCCGAAGACTCTCTGCAGTTTGCAGCTTCTCACAACTCCCATCGTGGGAAAACACCCATGGACTCGTGATGCCCCCCCCCATTCATGAAGGCGCCATCAGGGACAGAAACTCCAACCTGAGCGATCGTCTGATCCTCGCGCTGACTTCAGATGCACGAGACCTCGTTTCAGGTCTGTAGATTGTGCCTGCCATGGCCTCTCCCAGAAACCTAAGCCTAGCTTGTGTTCTCAGACTTTTGTTGTCAGACTACTGGCCCACAAGGCCTCCAGTTTGGCAATCCAGAACTAAAATGCAGCACTCTGCCTGCCCTCCAGATAAAAAACATTGTCCTCTGGGGCTACCCAGTAACCCCAAATGAGGATCAACCTGCACCGACCTTGGCTGTACCCCAAATACATAGGCTGACCAGGGCACTAATGCCCTTTCTGACACAGCCTGAGCCTGGACCCCCTGGCCCCTCCCAGACAGCTGGCCGCACACTGAGCACATCGAGCCGCCATGGCCTTAGGTCGTCATCTCTTCCCAACCTCGGTTTTCAGGTTTCAGAACCTAGACCTTATCTCCAATCACTGTCCATGTTGAAGGTGATGCAGAAATCAGAACTCCTTCCCCATGGCAAGAAACCTTGTGGTTGGCATGTTGTCCAACGTTCAGTGTCGTTTAAACCAGCGTGGCCCATGAGGCCCCGCCCATGGTCGCGGGCCACATTGGTCACAAACACACATTGTGACCCTCAGGCTGAGCCCAGTCCTCAAGTAAGGCCACTCAGTGGCTGGATGAAGAGATAGCATATTGGGCTTGCCATGCCCCTAGGCCCCAATCTTTAACCATAGTTCGGATTGTCCCTTCAGTCTTCCCCACGGCTTTGCTATGGAATTCCTCTTTTGGTGGGACACCTGAGGTAACAAAACTGAAATGAGTCCTCCCATCCCACAGATTGATGAAAAGCAATTGGGAATCGGGCCAAATCCTCAGAGAGGAAGATTCGTCCATGGCCCATGAGGCCTCCCCGACATTCCACGGCCATCACTGATACAAAATCCAGAGACAAAAGCCTGAGCAATCGCCACAGACTCGCACTTTCTTCATATCCTGTAGAGTTCTTCTCATGGTTTGTAGATCGGGCCTGCCATACCTACGTCCCCAAACCTAAGCTGAGTTTGTGTTTTCAGACTTCTGTCCTCAAAGTCTTGGGCCACACACCCTCCAGGCTGGGCCCCTGGAGCCACACATTAGGACTGTGCCTACCAATCCATGGGAATTCTGCCCATTCCATGGTCCAAAATCGTACAAATTAGGAGAAACCTCCAACGACCCTTAGGCCATCCCAATAGTGTGGGTCACCCGGAACAAACAAGGGCTGTCTGACACCAGCTGATAATCGACCTCCACTCATACCATAGATGGATGTCCCCAGAGAAGAAGATTGAACCAGACAGGACCCTAGGCCATAATAGGATCCATTGCTATGGGTTACAGGCATGTGTCCTCAAAACCCTGATTCCAATACGAGCATAGGGGTTTTCCTGAGGCACCCATCAGAACTCATCTCGTCTCCACAAGGAAACCTGTGCATGGGAGCCATGTCCAAAGCTTAGGAGAGTACTTCTGGGTCCCGGTGCCACCGCCCCATTCCAAGGCCCTCATGGACACAAAAACACATTAGGACACATCCTCAGGAAAGTCCATTTCAACTCAGCCACCGAGGTTGCTCCCGCAGAGCCATCAGATCTAAACTGTCTTGTTGCTAGGAGACAATTGGAATGCGAGGCGGGCTTCCCAGGCATCCATCCGCGAACGGTGCTCTGGAGTCATTCCATATGGGATGTCCTGGAGCTGTCCAACAGGTCTCAATTGTCCGGAAGAAGGAATCCTGGAAGGGGGCATCCCACAACTCCCAACGTGGGAAAACCTCAATGGTCTCGAGATACCGCTCCCTTCATGAAGCGGCCGTCATGCTCAGAAACTCCCACCTGAGCCAACGTCTGATCCTCGCCCTGACTTCAGATGCATGAGATATTGGTTCAGATCTGCAGGGGGTACCTGCCGTGCCCTCGCCCTGAAACCCAAGTCTAGCTTGTCTTCTCAGACTTCCATCCTCACACTCCTGGCCCCAAAGCCCTCAAGTTTGGCAATTCCGGACCCACAATGCAGAACTCTACCTGCCCTCTAGAAAAAAAAAAAAAATTACTGCCTCATGAGCTGCCCAGGCACCTTAAATGAGGGTAAACCTACACAGCACTCGACTTTACCCAAATTATATAGTCTAACCTGGGCACTCATGCACTGTCGAACACATCCTGAGCCCGGACCTCCTGACCAACACCCAGAAAGCTGACCGCACACTGAGCACATAAAACCCGCCATGGCCTTAGGTCATCATCTCTTCCCTACCTCAGTTTTCAGGCTTCAGAACCGAGACCTTATCTCCAATCACTGCCCAGGGGTGAGTCTGATGCAGAAATCAGAACTCCTCCTTACCCATGGCAAGAACCCTTGTGGTTGGCACGTTTTCCAATGATCAGTGTAGGAGAAACCCTGAGGCCCCGCCCATTCTTGAGTGCGACGAGGGCATACAAACGCATTGTGACCCTCAGCATGAGTCCTGTCCTCTAGTAAGTCCTCTCAGTGGCTGGACCATTAGATGTCATAATGGGCTTGACATGTCCCTAGGCCCCAATTTTTAACCAAATTTCTGATTGTCCAGTCGCCCCTCCTAGGGCTCTACTCTGAAATCCCTCATTTGGTGGGACACCTGAGGTTAAAAAAGAAAACAACAACAACAACAAAATAAAACGGACTTCTTCCAGCCCACAGAATGAACCCAAACTCTTTGGACGGGACCAAACCACCAGAGAGTAAGACTCGTCCATTTCCCATGAAGTCACCCAGAAATTCCACGACCATGAGTGACACGATATCCCGAGACAAAAACTTGAGCAGGAGCCTCACACTCGCCCTTCTTTCAAATCCCAAAAAGTTCTCCTCATGGTCTGTAGATCAGTCCTGCCATACCTATGACCTGAAACATAAGCCGAGTTTGTGTTTTCAGACAACTGTCCAAAAAGGGCTGGACTACACAACCTACAGGCTCAGGCCCCTGGAGCCAAACCTGAGGACTGTACTTGCCCTCTCCAAGGGAATTGTGTGTGCCCATTCCAATAGCTACAACCCTTCTAATAGGATAAACCTCCAAAGTCCCTGATATATCTCAATAGTGGTAGCTTCCCAGGAAAAACAGGGGCAATCGGAGCCCAAATGAGCCCCTACCTGCACTCAGACCCATAGACAGATGTCCTCAGAGGTAAAAAGGAAAGAACAGGCCCCTAGGCACTAATCAGATCCATTGCTTTGGTTTCCAGGCATCTCTCCTCAGAGGCCTGGATTTCAAAAGCAGCATATAGCTGTTTCTTGTTTCACCCATCAGAAAACATCTCATCTACATATGGGAAACTTGCACGTTGGAGCTGTGTCAAAGCCTCTGTTTAGGAGAACCCTTTAGGGCCCCAGTGCCACCGCTTCATCCCAAGGTCTCCAAAGACACAAAAGCACATTCGGACCCATCCCCAGGGGTGTGCATTTCAACTCAGCATCCTCGGTAGCTCCCCACAGATCCAGGAGTTCTAAACTGTCTTGTTGCTAGGAGACAATTGGAATGCGAGGTGGGCTACCCAGCCATCCATCCTTAGAAGCCTGCTCAGAATCATTGGCCTGGAGCCAAACAACAGGTCTCAATTGTCCTGCCGAAGACTCTCTGCAGTTTGGAGCTTCTCACAACTCCCATCATGGGAAAACCCCCATGGCCTCGTGATGCCCCCCCATTCATGAAGGGGCCATCAGGGACAGAAACTCCAACCTGAGCGATCGTCTGATCCTCGCCCTGAATTCAGATGCACGAGATCTCGATTCAGGTCTGTAGATTGTGCCTGCCATGGCCTCACCCAGAAACCTAAGCCTAGCTTGTGTTCTCAGACTTTTGTCGTCAGACTACTGGCCCACAAGGCCTCCAGTTTGGCAATCCAGAACTAAAATGCAGCACTCTGCCTGCCCTCCAGATAAAAAACATTGTCCTCTGGGGCTACCCAGTAACCCCAAATGAGGATCAACCTCCACCGACCTTGGCTGTACCCCAAATACATAGGCTGACCAGGGCACTAATGCCCTTTCTGACACAGCCTGAGCCTGGACCCCCTGGCCCCTCCCAGACAGCTGGCCGCACACTGAGCACATTGAGCCGCCATGGCCTTAGGTCGTCATCTCTTCCCAACCTCGGTTTTCAGGTTTCAGAACCTAGACCTTATCTCCAATCACTGCCCAGGGTTGAAGGTGATGCAGAAATCAGAACTCCTTCCCCATGGCAAGAAACCTTGTGGTTGGCATGTTGTCCAACGTTCAGTGTCGTTGAAACCAGTGTGGCCCATGAGGCCCCGCCCATGCTCGCGGGCCACATTGGTCACAAACACACATTGTGACCCTCAGGCTGAGCCCAGTCCTCAAGTAAGGCCACTCAGTGGCTGGATGAAGAGATAGCATATTGGGCTTGCCATGCCCCTAGGCCCCAATTTTTAACCATAGTTCTGATTGTCCCTTCAGTCTTCCCCACGGCTTTGCTTTGGAATTCCTCTTTTGGTGGGACACCTGAGGTAACAAAACTGAAATGAGTCCTCCCATCCCACAGATTGATGAAAAGCAATTGGGAATCGGGCCAAATCCTCAGAGAGGAAGATTCGTCCATGGCCCATGAGGCCTCCCCGACATTCCACGGCCATCACTGATACAAAATCCAGAGACAAAAGCCTGAGCAATCGCCACAGACTCGCACTTTCTTCATATCCTGTAGAGTTCTTCTCATGGTTTGTAGATCGGGCCTGCCATACCTACGTCCCCAAACCTAAGCTGAGTTTGTGTTTTCAGACTTCTGTCCTCAAAGTCTTGGGCCACACACCCTCCAGGCTGGGCCCCTGGAGCCACACATTAGGACTGTGCCTACCAATCCATGGGAATTCTGCCCATTCCATGGTCCAAAATCGTACAAATTAGGAGAAACCTCCAACGACCCTTAGGCCATCCCAATAGTGTGGGTCACCCGGAACAAACAAGGGCTGTCTGACACCAGCTGATAATCGACCTCCACTCATACCATAGATGGATGTCCCCAGAGAAGAAGATTGAACCAGACAGGACCCTAGGCCATAATAGGATCCATTGCTATGGGTTACAGGCATGTGTCCTCAAAACCCTGATTCCAATACGAGCATAGGGGTTTTCCTGAGGCACCCATCAGAACTCATCTCGTCTCCACAAGGAAACCTGTGCATGGGAGCCATGTCCAAAGCTTAGGAGAGTACTTCTGGGTCCCGGTGCCACCGCCCCATTCCAAGGCCCTCATGGACACAAAAACACATTAGGACACATCCTCAGGAAAGTCCATTTCAACTCAGCCACCGAGGTTGCTCCCGCAGAGCCATCAGATCTAAACTGTCTTGTTGCTAGGAGACAATTGGAATGCGAGGCGGGCTTCCCAGGCATCCATCCGCGAACGGTGCTCTGGAGTCATTCCATATGGGATGTCCTGGAGCTGTCCAACAGGTCTCAATTGTCCGGAAGAAGGAATCCTGGAAGGGGGCATCCCACAACTCCCAACGTGGGAAAACCTCAATGGTCTCGAGATACCGCTCCCTTCATGAAGCGGCCGTCATGCTCAGAAACTCCCACCTGAGCCAACGTCTGATCCTCGCCCTGACTTCAGATGCATGAGATATTGGTTCAGATCTGCAGGGGGTACCTGCCGTGCCCTCGCCCTGAAACCCAAGTCTAGCTTGTCTTCTCAGACTTCCATCCTCACACTCCTGGCCCCAAAGCCCTCAAGTTTGGCAATTCCGGACCCACAATGCAGAACTCTACCTGCCCTCTAGAAAAAAAAAAAAAATTACTGCCTCATGAGCTGCCCAGGCACCTTAAATGAGGGTAAACCTACACAGCACTCGACTTTACCCAAATTATATAGTCTAACCTGGGCACTCATGCACTGTCGAACACATCCTGAGCCCGGACCTCCTGACCAACACCCAGAAAGCTGACCGCACACTGAGCACATAAAACCCGCCATGGCCTTAGGTCATCATCTCTTCCCTACCTCAGTTTTCAGGCTTCAGAACCGAGACCTTATCTCCAATCACTGCCCAGGGGTGAGTCTGATGCAGAAATCAGAACTCCTCCTTACCCATGGCAAGAACCCTTGTGGTTGGCACGTTTTCCAATGATCAGTGTAGGAGAAACCCTGAGGCCCCGCCCATTCTTGAGTGCGACGAGGGCATACAAACGCATTGTGACCCTCAGCATGAGTCCTGTCCTCTAGTAAGTCCTCTCAGTGGCTGGACCATTAGATGTCATAATGGGCTTGACATGTCCCTAGGCCCCAATTTTTAACCAAATTTCTGATTGTCCAGTCGTCCCTCCTAGGGCTCTACTCTGAAATCCCTCATTTGGTGGGACACCTGAGGTTAAAAAAGAAAACAACAACAACAACAAAATAAAACGGACTTCTTCCAGCCCACAGAATGAACCCAAACTCTTTGGACGGGACCAAACCACCAGAGAGTAAGACTCGTCCATTTCCCATGAAGTCACCCAGAAATTCCACGACCATGAGTGACACGATATCCCGAGACAAAAACTTGAGCAGGAGCCTCACACTCGCCCTTCTTTCAAATCCCAAAAAGTTCTCCTCTGGTCTGTAGATCAGTCCTGCCATACCTATGACCTGAAACATTAGCCGAGTTTGTGTTTTCAGACAACTGTCCAAAAAGGGCTGGACTACACAACCTACAGGCTCAGGCCCCTGGAGCCAAACCTGAGGACTGTACTTGCCCTCTCCAAGGGAATTGTGTGTGCCCATTCCAATAGCTACAACCCTTCTAATAGGATAAACCTCCAAAGTCCCTGATATATCTCAATAGTGGTAGCTTCCCAGGAAAAACAGGGGCAATCGGAGCCCAAATGAGCCCCTACCTGCACTCAGACCCATAGACAGATGTCCTCAGAGGTAAAAAGGAAAGAACAGGCCCCTAGGCACTAATCAGATCCATTGCTTTGGTTTCCAGGCATCTCTCCTCAGAGGCCTGGATTTCAAAAGCAGCATATAGCTGTTTCTTGTTTCACCCATCAGAAAACATCTCATCTACATATGGGAAACTTGCACGTTGGAGCTGTGTCAAAGCCTCTGTTTAGGAGAACCCTTTAGGGCCCCAGTGCCACCGCTTCATCCCAAGGTCTCCAAAGACACAAAAGCACATTCGGACCCATCCCCAGGGGTGTGCATTTCAACTCAGCATCCTCGGTAGCTCCCCACAGATCCAGGAGTTCTAAACTGTCTTGTTGCTAGGAGACAATTGGAATGCGAGGTGGGCTACCCAGCCATCCATCCTTAGAAGCCTGCTCAGAATCATTGGCCTGGAGCCAAACAACAGGTCTCAATTGTCCTGCCGAAGACTCTCTGCAGTTTGGAGCTTCTCACAACTCCCATCATGGGAAAACCCCCATGGCCTCGTGATGCCCCCCCATTCATGAAGGGGCCATCAGGGACAGAAACTCCAACCTGAGCGATCGTCTGATCCTCGCCCTGACTTCAGATGCACGAGATCTCGATTCAGGTCTGTAGATTGTGCCTGCCATGGCCTCACCCAGAAACCTAAGCCTAGCTTGTGTTCTCAGACTTTTGTCGTCAGACTACTGGCCCACAAGGCCTCCAGTTTGGCAATCCAGAACTAAAATGCAGCACTCTGCCTGCCCTCCAGATAAAAAACATTGTCCTCTGGGGCTACCCAGTAACCCCAAATGAGGATCAACCTCCACCGACCTTGGCTGTACCCCAAATACATAGGCTGACCAGGGCACTAATGCCCTTTCTGACACAGCCTGAGCCTGGACCCCCTGGCCCCTCCCAGACAGCTGGCCGCACACTGAGCACATTGAGCCGCCATGGCCTTAGGTCGTCATCTCTTCCCAACCTCGGTTTTCAGGTTTCAGAACCTAGACCTTATCTCCAATCACTGCCCAGGGTTGAAGGTGATGCAGAAATCAGAACTCCTTCCCCATGGCAAGAAACCTTGTGGTTGGCATGTTGTCCAACGTTCAGTGTCGTTGAAACCAGTGTGGCCCATGAGGCCCCGCCCATGGTCGCGGGCCACATTGGTCACAAACACACATTGTGACCCTCAGGCTGAGCCCAGTCCTCAAGTAAGGCCACTCAGTGGCTGGATGAAGAGATAGCATATTGGGCTTGCCATGCCCCTAGGCCCCAATTTTTAACCATAGTTCGGATTGTCCCTTCAGTCTTCCCCACGGCTTTGCTTTGGAATTCCTCTTTTGGTGGGACACCTGAGGTAACAAAACTGAAATGAGTCCTCCCATCCCACAGATTGACGAAAAGCAATTGGGAATCGGGCCAAATCCTCAGAGAGGAAGATTCGTCCATGGCCCATGAGGCCTCCCCGACATTCCACGGCCATCACTGATACAAAATCCAGAGACAAAAGCCTGAGCAATCGCCACAGACTCGCACTTTCTTCATATCCTGTAGAGTTCTTCTCATGGTTTGTAGATCGGGCCTGCCATACCTACGTCCCCAAACCTAAGCTGAGTTTGTGTTTTCAGACTTCTGTCCTCAAAGTCTTGGGCCACACAACCTCCAGGCTGGGCCCCTGGAGCCACACATTAGGACTGTGCCTACCAATCCATGGGAATTCTGCCCATTCCATGGTCCAAAATCGTACAAATTAGGAGAAACCTCCAACGACCCTTAGGCCATCCCAATAGTGTGGGTCACCCGGAACAAACAAGGGGTGTCTGACACCAGCTGATAATCGACCTCCACTCATACCATAGATGGATGTCCCCAGAGAAGAAGATTGAACCAGACAGGACCCTAGGCCATAATAGGATCCATTGCTATGGGTTACAGGCATGTGTCCTCAAAAGCCTGATTCCAATACGAGCATAGGGGTTTTCCTGAGGCACCCATCAGAACTCATCTCGTCTCCACAAGTAAACCTGTGCATGGGAGCCATGTCCAAAGCTTAGGAAAGTACTTCAGGTTGCCGGTGCCACCGCCCCATTCCAAGGCCCTCATGGACACAAAAACACATTAGGACACATCCTCAGGAAAGTCCATTTCAACTCAGCCACCGAGGTTGCTCCCGCAGAGCCATCAGATCTAAACTGTCTTGTTGCCAGGAGAAAATTGGAATGCGAGGCGGGCTTCCCAGGCATCCATCCGCGAACGGTGCTCTGGAGTCATTCCATATGGGATGTCCTGGAGCTGTCCAACAGGTCTCAATTGTCCGGAAGAAGGAATCCTGGAAGGGGGCATCCCACAACTCCCAACGTGGGAAAACCTCAATGGTCTCGAGATTCCGCTCCCTTCATGAAGCGGCCGTCATGCTCAGAAACTCCCACCTGAGCCAACGTCTGATCCTCGCCCTGACTTCAGATGCATGAGATATTGGTTCAGATCTGCAGGGGGTACCTGCCGTGCCCTCGCCCTGAAACCCAAGTCTAGCTTGTCTTCTCAGACTTCCATCCTCACACTCCTGGACCCAAAGCCCTCAAGTTTGGTTCCGTACTCACAATGCAGCACTCTGCCTGCCCTCTAGAAAAAAAAAATTACTGCCTCATGAGCTGCCCAGGCACCTTAAATGAGGGTAAACCTACACAGCACTCGACTTTACCCAAATTATATAGTCTAACCTGGGCACTAATGCACTGTCGAACACATCCTGAGCCCGGACCTCCTGACCAACACCCAGAAAGCTGACCGCACACTGAGCACATAAAACCCGCCATGGCCTTAGGTCATCATCTCTTCCCTACCTCAGTTTTCAGGCTTCAGAACCGAGACCTTATCTCCAATCACTGCCCAGGGGTGAGTCTGATGCAGAAATCAGAACTCCTCCTTACCCATGGCAAGAACCCTTGTGGTTGGCACGTTGTCCAACGATCAGTGTAGGAGAAACCCTGAGGCCCCGCCCATTCTTGAGTGCGACGAGGGCATACACACTCATTGTGACCCTCAGCATGAGTCCTGTCCTCTAGTAAGTCCTCTCAGTGGCTGGACCATTAGATGTCATAATGGGCTTGACATGTCCCTAGGCCCCAATTTTTAACCAAATTTCTGATTGTCCAGTCGCCCCTCCTAGGGCTCTACTCTGAAATCCCTCATTTGGTGGGACACCTGAGGTTAAAAAAGAAAACAACAACAACAACAACAACAAAATAAAACGGACTTCTTCCAGCCCACAGAATGAACCCAAACTCTTTGGATGGGGCCAAACCACCAGAGAGTAAGACTCATCCATTTCCCATGAAGTCACCCAGAAATTCCACGACCATGAGTGACACGATATCCCGAGACAAAAACTTGAGCAGGAGCCTCACACTCGCCCTTCTTTCAAATCCCGAAAAGTTCTCCTCATGGTCTGTAGATCAGTCCTGCCATACCTATGACCTGAAACATAAGCCGAGTTTGTGTTTTCAGACAACTGTCCAAAAAGGGCTGGACTACACAACCTACAGGCTCAGGCCCCTGGAGCCAAACCTGAGGACTGTACTTGCCCTCTCCAAGGGAATTGTGTGTGCCCATTCCAATGGCCACAACCCTTCTAATAGGATAAACCTCCAAAGTCCCTGATATATCTCAATAGTGGTAGCTTCCCAGGAAAAACAGGGGCAATCGGAGCCCAAATGAGCCCCTACCTGCACTCAGACCCATAGACAGATGTCCTCAGAGGTAAAAAGGAAAGAACAGGCCCCTAGGCACTAATCAGATCCATTGCTTTGGTTTCCAGGCATCTCTCCTCAGAGGCCTGGATTTCAAAAGCAGCATATAGCTGTTTCTTGTTTCACCCATCAGAAAACATCTCATCTACACATGGGAAACTTGCACGTTGGAGCTGTGTCAAAGCCTCTGTTTAGGAGAACCCTTTAGGGCCCCAGTGCCACCGCTTCATCCCAAGGTCTCCATAGACACAAAAGCACATTCGGACCCATCCCCAGGGGTGTGCATTTCAACTCAGCATCCTCGGTAGCTCCCCACAGATCCAGGAGATCTAACCTGTCTTGTTGCTAGGAGACAATTGGAATGCGAGGTGGGCTACCCAGCCATCCATCCTTAGAAGCCTGCTCAGAATCATTGGCCTGGAGCCAAACAACAGGTCTCAATTGTCCTGCCGAAGACTCTCTGCAGTTTGGAGCTTCTCACAACTCCCATCATGGGAAAAACCCCATGGCCTCGTGATGCCCCCCCATTCATGAAGGGGCCATCAGGGACAGAAACTCCAACCTGAGCGATCGTCTGATCCTCGCCCTGACTTCAGATGCACGAGATCTCGATTCAGGTCTGTAGATTGTGCCTGCCATGGCCTCACCCAGAAACCTAAGCCTAGCTTGTGTTCTCAGACTTTTGTCGTCAGACTACTGGCCCACAAGGCCTCCAGTTTGGCAATCCAGAACTAAAATGCAGCACTCTGCCTGCCCTCCAGATAAAAAACATTGTCCTCTGGGGCTACCCAGTAACCCCAAATGAGGATCAACCTGCACCGACCTTGGCTGTACCCCAAATACATAGGCTGACCAGGGCTCTAATGCCCTTTCTGGTACAGCCTGAGCCTGGACCCCCTGGCACCTCCCAGACAGCTGGCCGCACACTGAGCACATCGAGCCGCCATGACCTTAGGTCGTCATTTCTTCCCAACGTCAGTTTTCAGGTTTCAAAACCTAGACCTTATATCCAATCACTGCCCAGGGTTGAAGGTGATGCATAAATCAGAACTCCTTCCCCATGGCAAGAAACCTTGTGGTTGGCATGTTGTCCAACGTTCAGTGTAGTGAAACCAGTGTGGCCCATGAGGCCCCGCCCATGCTCGTGGGCCACATTGGTCACAAACACACATTGTGACGCTCAGGCTGAGCCCAGTCCTCAAGTAAGGCCACTCAGTGGCTGGATGAAGAGATAGCATATTGGGCTTGCCATGCCCCTAGGCCCCAATTTTTAACCATAGTTCGGGTTGTCCCTTCAGTCTTCCCCACGGCTTGGCTTTGGAATTCCTCTTTTGGTGGGACACCTGATGTAACAAAACTGAAATGAGTCCTCCCATCCCACAGATTGACGAAAAGCAATTGGGAATCGGGCCAAATCCTCAGAGAGGAAGATTCGTCCATGGCCCATGAGGCCTCCCCGACATTCCACGGCCATCGCTGATACAAAATCCAGAGACAAAAGCCTGAGCAAGCACCTCAGACTCGCACTTTCTTCATATCCTGAAGAGTTCTTCTCATGGTTTGTAGATCGGGCCTGCCATACCTACGTCCCCAAACCTAAGCTGAGTTTGTGTTTTCAGACTTCTGTCCTCAAAGTCTTGGGCCACACACCCTCCAGCCTGGGCCCCTGGAGCCACACATTAGGACTGTGCCTACCAATCCATGGGAATTCTGCCCATTCCATGGTCCAAAATCGTACAAATTAGGAGAAATCTCCAAAATCCCTGAGGCCATCCCAATAGTGTAGGTCGCCCGGAACAAACAAGGGCTGTCTGACACCAGCTGATAATCGACCACCACTCATACCATAGATGGATGTCCCCAGAGAAGAAGATTGAACCAGACAGGACCCTAGGCCATAATAGGATCCATTGCTTTGGGTTACAGGCATGTGTCCTCAAAAGCCTGATTCCAATACGAGCATAGGGATTTTCCTGAGGCACCCATCAGAACTCATCTCGTCTCCACAAAGAAACCTGGGCATGGGAGCCATGTCCAAAGCTTAGGAGAGTACTTCAGGGTCCCGGTGCCACCGCCCCATTCCAAGGCCCTCATGGACACAAAAACACATTAGGACACATCCTCAGGAAAGTCCATTTCAACTCAGCCACCCCGGTTGCTCCCGCAGAGCCATCAGATCTAAACTGTCTTGTTGCTAGGAGACAATTGGAATGCGAGGCGGGCTTCCCAGGCATCCATCCGCGAACGGTGCTCTGGAGTCATTCCATATGGGATGTCCTGGAGCTGTCCAAAAGGTCTCAATTGTCCCGCAGAAGGAATCCATGAAGGGGGCATCCCACAACTCCCAACGTGGGAAAACCTCAATGGCCTCGAGATTCCGCTCCCTTCATGAAGCGGCCGTCATGCTCAGAAACTCCAACCTGAGCCAACGTCTGATCCTCGCCCTGACTTCAGATGCATGAGATATTGGTTCAGATCTGCAGGGGGTACCTGCCGTGCCCACGCCCTGAAACCCAAGTCTAGCTTGTCTTCTCAGACTTCCGTCCTCACACTCCTGGCCCCGAAGCCCTCAAGTTTGGCAATTCCGGACCCACAATGCAGCACTCTGCCTGCCCTCTAGAAAAAAAATTATTGCCTCATGAGCTGCCCAGGCACCTTAAATGAGGGTAAACCTACACAGCACTCGACTTTACCCAAATTATATAGTCTAACCTGGGCACTCATGCACTGTCGAACACAACCTGAGCCCGGACCTCCTGACCAACACCCAGAAAGCTGACCGCACACTGAGCACATAAAACCCGCCATGGCCTTAGGTCATCATCTCTTCCCTACCTCAGTTTTCAGGCTTCAGAACCGAGACCTTATCTCCAATCACTTCCCAGGGGTGAGTGTGATGCAGAAATCAGAACTCCTCCTTACCCATGGCAAGAACCCTGTGGTTGGCAAGTTGTCCAACGTTCAGTGTAGGAGAAACCAGCATTCACCCTGAGGCCCCGCCCATTCTTGAGTGCGAGGAGGGCATACACACGCATTGTGACCCTCAGCATGAGTCCTGTCCTCTAGTAAGTCCTCTCAGTTGCTGGACCATTAGATGTCATAATGGGCTTGACATGTCCCTAGGCCCCAATTTTTAACCAAATTTCTGATGGTCCAGTCGCCCCTCCCCAGGGCTCTACTCTGGAATCCCTCATTTTGTGGGACACCTGAGGATAAAAAAGAAAATACAAGAATAAAAAAAAAAAACGGACTTCTTCCAGCCCACAGAATGACCCCAAACTCTTTGGACGGGGCCAAACCACCAGAGAGTAAGACTCGTCCATTTCCCAAGAAGTCACCCAGAAATTCCACGACCATGAGTGACAAATATCCAGAGACAAAAACCTGAGCAGAAGCCTCACACTCGCCCTTCTTTCAAATCCCGAAGAGTTCTCCTCATGGTCTGTAGATCAGTCCTGCCATACCTATGACCCGAAACATAAGCCGAGTTTGTGTTTTCAGACAACTGTCCAAACAGCCCTGGCCTACACAACCTACAGGCTCAGGCCCCTGGAGCCAAACCTGAGGACTGTACTTGCCCTCTCCAAGGGAATTGTGTGTGCCCATTGCAATGGCCACAACCCTTCTAATCGGATAAACCTCCCAAGTCCCTGATCCATCTCAATAGTGGTGGCTTCCCAGGAAAAACAAAGGCAATCTGAGCCCAACTGAGCACCTACCTGCACTCAGACCCATAGACAGATGTCCCCAGAGGTAAAAAGGAAAGAACAGGCCCCTAGGCACTAATCAGATCCATTGCTTTGGTTTCCAGGCATCTCTCCTCAGAGGCCTGGATTTCAAAAGCACAATATAGCTGTTTCTTGACTCACCCATCAGAAAACATCTCATCTACACATGGGAAACTTGCACGTTGGAGCTGTGTCAAAGCCTCTGTTTAGGAGAACCCTTTAGGGCCCCAGTGCCACCGCTTCATTCCAAGGTCTCCATAGACACAAAAGCACGTTAGGACCCATCCCCAGGGGTGTCCATTTCAACTCAGCGTCCTCGGTTGCTCCCCACAGATCCAGGAGATCTAACCTGTCTTGTTGCTAGGAGACAATTGGAATGCGAGGTGGGCTACCCAGCCATCCATCCTTAGAACCCTGCTCAAAATCATTGGCCTGGAGCCAAACAACAGGTATCAATAGTCCTGCAGAAGACTCTCTGCAGTTTGGAGCTTCTCACAACTCCCATCGTGGGAAAAAACCCATGGCCTCGTGATGCCCCACCCCATTGATGAAGGGGCCATCAGGGACAGAAACTCCAACCTGAGCGATCGTCTGATCCTCGCGCTGACTTCAGATGCACGAGACCTCGATTAAGGTCTGTAGATTGTGCGTGCCATGGCCTCACCCAGAAACCTAAGCCTAGCTTGTGTTCTCAAACTTTTGTCGTCAGACTACTGGCCCACAAGCCCTCCTGATTGGCAATCCAGAACTACAATGCAGCACTCTGCTGGCTCTGCAGAAGAAAAACATAGTCCTCTGGGGCTACCCAGTAACCCCAAATGAGGATCAACCTGCACCGACCTTGGCTGTACCCCAAATACATAGGCTGACCAGGGCACTAATGCCCTTTCTGACACAGCCTGAGCCTGGACCCCCTGGACCCTCCCAGACAGCTGGCCACACACTGAGCACATCGAGCCGCCATGGCCTTAGGTCGTCATTTATTCCCAACATCAGTTTTCAGGTTTCAGAACCTAGACCTTATCTCCAATCACTGCCCAGGGTTGAAGGTGATACAGAAAACAGAACTCCTTCCCCATGGCAAGAAACTTTGTGGTTGGCATGTTGTCCAACGTTCAGTGTAGTTGAAACCAGTGTGGCCCACGATGCCCCGCCCATGCTCGCAGGCCACATTGGTCACAAACACACATTGTGATGCTCAGGCTGAGCCCAGTCCTCAAGTAAGGCCACTCAGTGGCTGGATGAAGAGATAGCATATTGGGGTTGCCATGCCCCTAGGCCCCAATTTTTAACCATAGTTCGGGTTGTCCCTTCAGTCTTCCCCACGGCTTGGCTTTGGAATTCCTCTTTTGGTGGGACACCTGAGGTAACAAAACTGAAATGAGTCCTCCCATCCCACTGATTGAAATAGTAATTGCGAATCGGGCCAAATCCTCAGAGAGGAAGATTCGTCCATGGCCCATGAGGCCTCCCCGACATTCCACGGCCATCACTGATACAAAATCCAGAGACAAAAGCCTGAGCAAGCACCTCAGACTCGCACTTTCTTCATATCCTGAAGAGTTTTTCTCATGGTTTGTAGATCAGGCCTGCCATACCTACGTCCCCAAACCTAAGCTGAGTTTGTGTTTTCAGACTTCTGTCCCCAAAGTCTTGGGCCACACACCCTCCAGGCTGGGCCCCTGGAGCCACACATTAGGACTGTGCCTACCAATCCATGGGATTTCTGCCCATTCCATGGTCCAAAATCGTACAAATTAGGAGAAACCTCAAAAGTCCCTGAGGCTATCCCAATAGTGTAGGTCGCCCGGAACAAACAAGGGCTGTCTGACACCAGCTGATAATCGACCTCCACTCATACTATAGATGGATGTCCCCAGAGAAGAAGATTGAACCAGACAGGACCCTAGGCCATAATAGCATCCATTGCTTTGGGTTACATGCATGTGTCCTCAAAAGCCTGATTCCAATACGAGCATAGGGGTTTTCCTGTGGCACCCATCAGAACTCATCTCGTCTCCACAAGAAAACCTGTGCATGGGAGCCATGTCCAAAGCTTAGGAGAGTACTTCAGGGTCCCGGTGCCACCGCCCCATTCCAAGGCCCTCATGGACACAAAAACACATTAGGACCCATCCTCACGAAAGTCCATTTCAACTCAGCCACCGAGGTTGCTCCCGCAGAGCCATCAGATCTAAACTGTCTTGTTGCTAGGAGTCAATTGGAATGCGAGGCAGGCTTCCCAGGCATCCATCCGCGAACGGTGCTCTGGAGTCATTCCATATGGGATGTCCTGGAGTTGTCCAACAGGTCTCAATTGTCCCGCAGAAGGAATCCTTGAAGGGGGCATCCCACAACTCCCAACGTGGGAAAACCTCAATGGCCTCGAGATTCCGCTCCCTTCATGAAGCGGCCGTCATGCTCAGAAACTCCAACCTGAGCCAACGTCTGATCCTCGCCCTGACTTCAGTTGCATGAGATATTGGTTCAGATCTGCAGGGGGTACCTGCCGTGCCCTCGCCCTGAAACCCAAGTGTAGCTTGTCTTCTCAGACTTCCGTCCTCACACTCCTGGCCCCGAAGCCCTCAAGTTTGGCAAATCCGGACCCACAATGCAGCACTCTGCCTGCCCTCTAGAAAAAAAATTATTGCCTCATGAGCTGCCCAGGCACCTTAAATGAGGGTAAACCTACACAGCACTCGACTTTACCCAAATTATATAGTCTAACCTGGGCACTCATGCACTGTCAAACACAACCTGATCCCGGACCTCCTGACCAACACCCAGAAAGCTGACCGCACACTGAGCACATAAAACCCGCCATGGCCTTAGGTCATCATCTCTTCCCTACCTCAGTTTTCAGGCTTCAGAACCGAGACCTTATCTCCAATCACTGCCCAGGGGTGAGTGTGATGCAGAAATCATAACTCCTCCTTACCCATGACAAGAACCCTGTGGTTGGCACGTTGTCCAACGTTCAGTGTAGGAGAAACCAGCATTCACCCTGAGGCCCCGCCCATTCTTGAGTGCGACGAGGGCATACACATGCATTGTGACCCTCATCATGAGTCCTGTCCTATAGTAAGTCCTCTCAGTGGCTGGACCATTAGATGTCATAATGGGCTTGACATGTCCCTAGGCCCCAATTTTTAACCAGATTTCTGATAGTCCAGTCGCCCCAACCCAGGGCTCTACTCTGGAATCCCTCATTTGGTGGGACACCTGAGGTTAAAAAAGAAAAAAAACAAGAATAAAAAAAAAAAAGGACTTCTTCCAGCCGACAGAATGACCCCAAACTCTTTGGACGGGGCCAAACCTCCAGAGAGTAAGACTCGTCCATTTCCCATGAAGTCACCCAGAAATTCCACGACCATGAGTGACACGATATCCAGAGACAAAAACTTGAGCAGGAGCCTCACACTCGCCCTTCTTTCAAATCCCGAAGAGTTCTCCTCATGGTCTGTAGATCAGTCCTGCCATACCTATGACCCGAAACATAAGCCGAGTTTGTGTTTTCAGACAACTGTCCAAACAGCCCTGGCCTACACAACCTACAGGCTCAGGCCCCTGGAGCCAAAAATGAGGACTGTACTTGCCCTCTCCAAGGGAATTCTGTGTGCCCATTCCAATGGCCACAACCCTTCTAATAGGATAAACCTCCAAAGTCCCTGATCCATCTCTATACTGGTGGCTTCCCAGGAAAAACAGGGGCAATCTGAGCCCAACTGAGCACCTACCTGCACTCAGACCCATAGACAGATGTCCCCAGAGGTAAAAAGAAAGAACAGGCCCCTAGGCACTAATCAGATCCATTGCTTTGGTTTCCAGGCATCTCTCCTCAGAGGCCTGGATTTCAAAAGCAGCATATAGCTGTTTCTTGACTCACCCATCAGAATACATCTCATCTACACATGTGAAACTTGCACGTTGGAGCTGTGTCAAAGCCTCTGTTTAGGAGAACCCTTTAGGGCCCCAGCGCCACCGCTTCATTCCAAGGTCTCCATAGACACAAAAGCACGTTAGGCCCCATCCCCAGGGGTGTCCATTTCAACTCAGCGTCCTCGGTTGCTCCCCGCAGATCCAGGAGATCTAACCTGTCTTATTGCTAGGAGACAATTGGAATGCGAGGTGGGCTACACAGCCATCCATCCTTAGAACCCTGCTGAGAATCATTGGTCTGGAGCCAAACAACAGGTCGCAATTGTCCTGCGGAAGACGCTGCAGTTTGGAACTTCTCACAACTCCCAACGTGGGAAAACACCCATGGCCTCGTGATGCCCCCCCCCATTCATGAAGGGGCCATCAGGTTAAGAAACGCCAACCTGAGCGATCGTCTGATCCTCGCCCTGACTTCAGATGCACGAGATCTCGATTCAGGTCTGTAGATTGTGCCTGCCATGGCCTCACCCAGAAACCTAAGCCTAGCTTGTGTTCTCAGAATTTTGTCGTCAGACTACTGGCCCACAAGCCCTCCAGTTTGGCAATCCAGAACTACAATGCAGCACTCTGCCGGCTCTGCAGAAGAAAAACATTGTCCTCTTGGGCTACCCAGTAATCCCAAATGAGGACCAACCTGCACCGACCTTGGCTGTACCCCAAATACATAGGCTGACCAGGGCTCTAATGCCCTTTCTGGTACAGCCTGAGCCTGGACCCCCTGGCCCCTCCCAGACAGCTGGCCGCACACTGAGCACATCAAGCCGCCATGGCCTTAGGTCGTCATCTCTTCCCAGCCTCGGTTTTCAGGTTTCAGAACCTAGACCTTATCTCCAATCACTGCCCAGGGTTGAAGGTGATGCAGAAATCAGAACTCCTTCCCCATGGCAAGAAACCTTGTGGTTGGCATGTTGTCCAACATTCAGTGTAGTTGAAACCAGTGTGGCCCATGAGGCACCGCCCATGCTCGCGGGCCACAATGGTCACAAACACACATTGTGACGCTCAGGCTGAGCCCAGTCCTCAAGTAAGGCCACTCAGTGGCTGGATGAAGAGATAGCATATTGGGCTTGCCATGCCCCTAGGCCCCAATTTTTAACCATAGTTCGGGTTGTCCCTTCAGTCTTCCCCACGGCTTGGCTTTGGAATTCCTCTTTTGGTGGGACACCTGAGGTAACAAAACTGAAATGAGTCCTCCCATCCCACAGATTGACGAAAAGCAATTGGGAATCGGGCCAAATCCTCAGAGAGGAAGATTCGTCCATGGCCCATGAGGCCTCCCCGACATTCCACGGCCATCGCTGATACAAAATCCAGAGACAAAAGCCTGAGCAAGCACCTCAGACTCGCACTTTCTTCATATCCTGAAGAGTTCTTCTCATGGTTTGTAGATCGGGCCTGCCATACCTACGTCCCCAAACCTAAGCTGAGTTTGTGTTTTCAGACTTCTGTCCTCAAAGTCTTGGGCCACACACCCTCCAGGCTGGGCCCCTGGAGCCACACATTAGGACTCTGCCTACGAATCCATGGGAATTCTGCCCATTCCATGGTCCAAAATCGTAGAAATTAGGAGAAACCTCTAAAGTCCCTAAGGCCATCCTAATAGTGTAGGTCGTCCTAAACAAACAAGGGCTCTCTGACAGCAGCTGATAATCGACCTCCACTCATACCATAGATGGATGACCCCAGAGAAGAAGATTGAACCAGACAGGACCCTAGGCCATAATAGGATCCATTGCTTTGGGTTACAGGCATGTGTCCTCAAAAGCCTGATTCCAATATGAGCATAGGGGTTTTCCTGAGGCACCCATCAGAACTCATCTCGTCTCCACAAGGAAACCTGTGCATGGGAGCCATGTCCAAAGCTTAGGAGAGTACTTCAGGGTCCCAGTGCCACCGCCCCATTCCAAGGCCTCATGGACACAAAAACACATTAGGACCCATCCTCAGGAAAGTCCATTTCAACTCAGCCACCCCGGTTGCTCCTGCAGAGCCATCAGATCTAAACTGTCTTGTTGCTAGGAGACAATTGGAATGCGAGGCGGGCTTCCCAAGCATCCATCCGCGAAAGGTGCTCTGGAGTCATTCCATATGAGATGCCCTGGAGCTGTCCAACAGGTCTCAATTGTCCCGCAGAAGGAATCCTTGAAGGGGATATCCCACAACTCCCAACGTGGGAAAACCTCAATGTCCTCGAGGTTCCGCTCCCTTTATGAAGCGGCCGTCATGCTCAGAAACTCCAACCTGAGCCAACGTCTGATCCTCGCCCTGACTTCAGATGCATGAGATATTGGTTCAGATCTGCAGGGGGTACCTGCCGTGCCCTCGCCCTGAAACCCAAGTCTAGCTTGTCTTCTCAGACTTCCGTCCTCACACTCCTGGCCCCGAAGCCCTCAAGTTTGGCAATTCCGGACCCACAATGCAGCACTCTGCCTGCCCTCTAGAAAAAAAATTATTGCCTCATGAGCTGCCCAGGCACCTTAAATGAGGGTAAACCTACACAGCACTCGACTTTACCCAAATTATATAGTCTAACCTGGGCACTCATGCACAGTCGAACACAACCTGAGCCCGGACCTCCTGACCAACACCCAGAAAGCTGACCGCACACTGAGCACATAAAACCCGCCATGGCCTTAGGTCATCATCTCTTCCCTACCTCAGTTTTCAGGCTTCAGAACCGAGACCTTATCTCCAATCACTTCCCAGGGGTGAGTGTGATGCAGAAATCAGAACTCCTCCTTACCCATGGCAAGAACCCTGTGGTTGGCACGTTGTCCAACGTTCAGTGTAGGAGAAACCAGCATTCACCCTGAGGCCCCGCCCATTCTTGAGTGTGAGGAGGGCATACACACGCATTGTGACCCTCAGCATGAGTCCTGTCCTCTAGTAAGTCCTCTCAGTGGCTGGACCATTAGATGTCATAATGGGCTTGACATGTCCCTAGGCCCCAATTTTTAACCAAATATCTGATGGTCCAGTCGCCCCTCCCCAGGGCTCTACTCTGGAATCCCTCATTTGGTGGGACACCAGAGGTTAAAAAAGAAAAAAACAAGAATAAAAAAAAAAAACGGACTTCTTCCAGCCCACAGAATGACCCCAAACTCATTGGACGGGGCCAAACCACCAGAGAGTAAGACTAGTCCATTTCCCATGAAGTCACCCCGAAATTCCACGACCTTGAGTGACAAATATCCAGAGACAAAAACTTCAGCAGAAGCCTCACACTCGCCCTTCTTTCAAATCCCGAAGAGTTCTCCTCATGGTCTGTAGATCAGTCCTGCCATACCTATGATCCGAAAAATAAGCCGAGTTTGTGTTTTCAGACAACTATCCAAACACCCGGGCCTACACAACCTACAGGCTCAGGCCCCTGGAGCCAAACCTGAGGACTGTACTTGCCCTCTCCAAGGGAATTGTGTGTGCCCATTCCAATGGCCACAACCCTTCTAATAGGATAAACCTCCAAAGTCCCTGATCCATCTCAATAGTGGTGGCTTCCCAGGAACAACAGGGTTAATCTGAGCCCAACTGAGCACCTACCTGCACTCAGACCAATAGACACATGTCCCCAGAGGTAAAAAGGAAAGAACAGGCCCCTAGGCACTAATCAGATCCATTGCTTTGGTTTCCAGGCATCTCTCCTCAGAGGCCTGGATTTCAAAAGCAGCATATAGCTGTTTCTTGACTCACCCATCAGAAAACATCTCATCTACACATGGGAAACTTGCACGTTGGAGCTGTGTCAAAGCCTCTGTTTAGGAGAACCCTTTAGGGCCCCAGTGCCACCGCTTCATTCCAAGGTCTCCATAGACACAAAAGCACGTTAGGACCCATCCCCAGGGGTGTCCATTTCAACTCAGCGTCCTCGGTTGCTCCCCACAGATCCAGGAGATCTAACCTGTCTTGTTGCTAGGAGACAATTGGAATGCGAGGTGGGCTACCCAGCCATCCATCCTTAGAACCCTGCTCAAAATCATTGGCCTGGAGCCAAACAACAGGTATCAATAGTCCTGCAGAAGACTCTCTGCAGTTTGGAGCTTCTCACAACTCCCATCGTGGGAAAAAACCCATGGCCTCGTGATGCCCCACCCCATTGATGAAGGGGCCATCAGGTACAGAAACTCCAACCTGAGCGATCGTCTGATCCTCGCGCTGACTTCAGATGCACGAGACCTCGATTCAGGTCTGTAGATTGTGCGTGCCATGGCCTCACCCAGAAACCTAAGCCTAGCTTGTGTTCTCAGACTTTTGTCGTCAGACTACTGGCCCACAAGCCCTCCAGATTGGCAATCCAGAACTACAATGCAGCACTCTGCCGGCTCTGCAGAAGAAAACATTGTCTTCTGGGGCTACCCAGTAACCCCAAATGAGGATCAACCTCCACCGACCTTGGCTGTACCCCAAATACATAGGCTGACCAGGGCACTAATGCCCTTTCTGACACAGCCTGAGCCTGGACCCCCTGGCCCCTCCCAGACAGCTGGCCGCACACTGAGCACATCCAGCCACCATGACCTTAGGTCGTCATTTCTTCCCAACCTCGGTTTTCAGGTTTCAGAACCTAGACCATATCTCCAATCACAGCCCAGGGTTGAAGGTGATGCAGAAATCAGAACTCCTTCCCCATGGCAAGAAACCTTGTGGTTGGCATGTTGTCCAACGTTCAGTGTAGTTGAAACCAGTGTGTCCCATGAGGCCCCGCCCATGCTCGCGGGCCACATTGGTCACAAACACACATTGTGACGCTCAGGCTGAGCCCAGTCCTCAAGTAAGGCCACTCAGTGGCTGGATGAAGAGATAGCATATTGGGCTTGCCAGGCCCCTAGGCCCCAATTTTTAACCATAGTTCGGGTTGTCCCTTCAGTCTTCCCCACGGCTTTGCTATGGAATTCCTCTTTTGGTGGGACACCTGAGGTAACAAAACTGAAATGAGACCTCCCATCCCACAGATTGACGAAAAGCAAATGGTTTGGCCAAATCCTCAGAGAGGAAGATTCGTCCATGGCCCATGAGGCCTCCCCGACATTCCACGGCCATCGCTGATACAAAATCCAGAGACAAAAGCCTGAGCAAACGCCTCAGACTCGCACTGTCCTCATATCCGAAAGAGTTCTTCTCATGTTTTGTAGATCGGGCCTGCCATACCTACGTCCCCAAACCTAAGCTGAGTTTGTGTTTTCAGACTTCTGTCCTCAAAGTCTTGGGCCACACACCCTCCAGGCTGGGCCCCTGGAGCCACACATTAGGACTGTGCCTACCAATCCATGGGAATTCTGCCCATTCCATGGTCCAAAATCGTACAAATTAGGAGAAACCTCCAAAGTCCATGAGGCCATCCCAATAGTGTTGGTCGCCCGGAACAAACAAGGGCTGTCTGACACCAGCTGATAATCGACCTCCACTCATACCATAGATGGATGTCTCCAGAGAAGAAGATTGAACCAGACAGGACCCTAGGCCATAATAGCATCCATTGCTTTGGGTTACAGGCATGTGTCCTCAAAAGCCTGATTCCATACGATTATAGGGGTTTTCCTGAGGCACCCATCAGAACTCATCTCGTCTCCACAAGGAAACCTGTGCATGGGAGCCATGTCCAAAGCTTAGGAGAGTACTTCAGGGTCCCGGTGCCACCGCCCCATTCCAAGGCCCTCATGGACACAAAAACACAATAGGACCCATCCTCAGGAAAGTCCATTTCAACTCAGCCACCCCGGTTGCTCCCGCAGATCCATCGGATCTAAACTGTCTTGTTGCTAGGAGACAATTGGAATGGAGGCGGGCTTCACAGGCATCCATCCGCGAACGGTGCTCTTGAGTCATTCCATATGGGATGTCCTGGAGCTGTCCAACAGGTCTCAATTGTCCCGCAGAAGGAATCCATGAAGGGGGCATCCCACAACTCCCAACGTGGGAAAACCTCAATGGCCTCGAGATTCCGCTCCCTTCATGAAGCGGGCGTCATGCTCAGAAACTCCAACCTGAGCCAACGTCTGATCCTCGCCCTGACTTCAGATGCATGAGATATTGGTTCAGATCTGCAGGGGGTACCTGCCGTGCCCTCGCCCTGAAACCCAAGTCTAGCTTGTCTTCTCAGACTTCCGTCCTCACATTCCTGGCCCCGAAGCCCTCAAGTTTGGCAATTCCGGACCCACAATGCAGCACTCTGCCTGCCCTCTAGAAAAAAAATTATTGCCTCATGAGCTGCCCAGGCACCTTAAATGAGGGTAAACCTACACAGCACTCGACTTTACCCAAATTATATAGTCTAACCTGGGCACTTATGCACTGTCGAACACAACCTGAGCCCGGACCTCCTGACCAACACCCAGAAAGCTGACCGCACACTGAGCACATAAAACCCGCCATGGCCTTAAGTCATCATCTCTTCCCTACCTCAGTTTTCAGGCTTCAGAACCGAGACCTTATCTCCAATCACTGCCCAGTGGTGAGTGTGATGCAGAAACTAGACCTCCTCCTTACCCATGGCAAGAACCCTTGTGGTTTGCACGTTGTCCAACGATCAGTGTAGGAGAAACCAGCATTCACCCTGAGGCCCCGCCCATTCTTGAGTGCGACGAGGGCATACACACGCATTGAGACCCTCAGCATGAGTCCTGTCCTCTAGTAAGTCCTCTCAGTGGCTGGACCATTAGATGTCATAATGGGCTTGACATGTCCCTAGGCCCCAATTTTTAACCAGAATTCTGATTGTCCAGTCGCCCCTCCCCAGGGCTCTACTCTGGAATCCCTCATTTGGTGGGACACCCGAGGTTAAAAAAGAAAAAAACAACAGCAACAACATCAACAAAAAAAACGGACTTCTTCCAGCCCACAGAATGACCCCAAGCTCTTTGGATGGGGCCAAACCCCCAGAGAGCAAGACTCGTCCATTTCCCATGAAGTCACCCAGAAATTCCACGACCATGAGTGACACGATATCCACAGACAAAAACGTGAGCAGGAGCCTCACACTCGCCCTTCTTTCAAATCCTGAAGAGTTCTCCTCATGGTCTGTAGATCAGTCCTGCCATACCTATGACCCGAAACATAAGCCGAGTTTGTGTTTTCAGACAACTGTCCAAACAGCCCTGGCCTACACAACCTACAGGCTCAGGCCCCTGGAACCAAACCTGAGGACTGTACTTGCCCTCTCCAAGGGAATTGTGTGTGCCCATTCCAATGGCCACAACCCTTCTAATAGGATAAACCTCCAAAGTCCCTGATCCATCTCAATAGTGGTGGCTTCCCAGGAAAAACAGGGGCAATCTGAGCCCAACTGAGCACCTACCTGCACTCAGACCCATAGTCAGATGTCCCCAGAGGTAAAAATGAAAGAACAGGCCCCTAGGCACTAATCAGATCCATTGCTTTGGTTTCCAGGCATCACTCCTCAGAGGCCTGGATTTCAAAAGCAGCATATAGCTGTTTCTTGATTCACCCATCAGAAAACATCTCATCTACACATGGGAATCTTGCACGTCGGAGCTGTGTCAAAGCCTCTGTTTAGGAGAACCCTTTAGGGCCCCAGTGCCACCGCTTCATTCCAAGGTCTCCATAGACACAAAAGCACGTTAGGACCCATCCCCAGGGGTGTCCATTTCAACTCAGCGTCCTCGGTTGCTCCCCACAGATCCAGGAGATCTAACCTGTCTTGTTGCTAGGAGACAATTGGAATGCGAGGTGGGCTACCCAGCCATCCATCCTTAGAACCCTGCTCAGAATCATTGGCCTGGAGCCAAACAACAGGTCTCAATTGTCCTGCAGAAGACTCTCTGCAGTTTGGAGCTTCTCACAACTCCAATCTTGGGAATAAACCCATGGCCTCGTGATGCCCCCCCCATTCATGAATGGGCACTCAGGGACAAAAACTAGAACCTGCGCGATCGTCTGATCCTCGCCCTGACTTCAGATGCACGAGATCTCGATTCAGGTCTGTAGATTGTGCCTGCCATGGCCTCACCCAGAAACCTAAGCCTAGCTTGTGTTCTCAGACTCTTGTCGTCAGAGTACTGGCCCACAAGCCCTCCTGTTTGGCAATCCAGAACTACAATGCAGCACTCTGCCGGCCCTCCAGAAGAAAAACATTGTCCTCTGGGGCTACCCAGTAACCCCAAATGAGGATCAACCTGCACCGACCTTGGCTGTACCCAAAAAACCTAGGCTGACCAGGGCACTAATGCCCTTTCTGACACAGCCTGAGCCTGGAACCCCTGGACCCTCCAGACAGCTGGCCGCACACTGAGCACATGGAGCCGCCATGGCCTTAGGTCGTCATCTCTTCCCAACCTCGGTTTTCAGGTTTCAGAACCTAGACCATATCTCCAATCACTGTCCATGTTGAAGGTGATGCAGAAATCAGAACTCCTTCCCCATGGCAAGAAACCTTGTGGTTGGCATGTTGTCCAACGTTCAGTGTAGTTGAAACCAATGGGGCCAATGAGGCCCCGCCCATGCTCCAGACCACATTGGTCACAAACACACATTGTGACGCTCAGGCTGAGCCCAGTCCTCAAGTAAGGCCACTCAGTGGCTGGATAAAGAGATAGCATATTGGGCTTGCCATGCCCCTAGGCCCTAATTTTTAACCATAGTTCGGGTTGTCCCTTCAGTCTTCCTCACGGCTTGGCTTTGGAATTCCTCTTTTGGTGGGACACCTGAGGTAACAAAACTGAAATGAGTCCTCCCATCCCACAGATTGACGAAAAGCAATTGGGAATCGGGCCAAATCCTCAGAGAGGAAGATTCGTCCATGGCCCATGAGGCCTCCTCGACATTCCACGGCCATCGCTGATACAAAGTCCAGAGACAAAAGCCTGAGCAAGCGCCTCAGACTCGCACTTTCTTCATATCCTGAAGAGTTCTTCTCATGGTTTGTAGATCGGGCCTGCCATACCTACGTCCCCAAACCTAAGCTGAGTTTGTGTTTTCAGACTTCTGTCCTCAAAGTCTTGGGCCACACACCCTCCAGGCTGGGCCCCTGGAGCCACACAAGGACTGTGCCTACCAATCCATGGGAATTCTGCCCATTCCATGGTCCAAAATCGTACAAATTAGGAGAAATCTCCAAAGTCCCTGAGGCCATCCCAATAGTGTAGGTGGCCCGGAACAAATAAGGGCTGTCTGACACCAGCTGATAATCGACCACCACTCATACCATAGATGGATGTCCCCAGAGAAGAAGATTGAACCAGATAGGACCCTAGGCCATAATAGGATCCATTGCTTTGGGTTACAGGCATGTGTCCTCAAAAGCCTGATTCCAATACGAGCATAGGGATTTTCCTGAGGCACCCATCAGAACTCATCTCGTCTCCACAAGGAAACCTGTGCATGGGAGCCATGTCCAAAGCTTAGGAGAGTACTTCAGGGTCCCGGTGCCACCGCCCCATTCCAAGGCCCTCATGGACACAAAAACACATTAGGACACATTCTCAGGAAAGTCCATTTCAACTCAGCCACCGAGGTTGCTCCCGCAGAGTCATCAGATCTAAACTGTCTTGTTGCTAGGGGACAATTGGAATGTGAGGCGGGCTTCCCAGGCATCCATCCGCGAACGGTGCTCTGGAGTCATTCCATAGGGATGTCCTGGAGCTGTCCAAAAGGTCTCAATTGTCCCGCAGAAGGAATCCAGGAAGGGGGCATCCCACAACTCCCAACGTGGGAAAACCTCAATGGCCTCGAGATTCCGCTCCCTTCATGAAGCGGCCGTCATGCTCAGAAACTCCAACCTGAGCCAACGTCTGATCCTCGCCCTGACTTCAGATGCATGAGATATTGGTTCAGATCTGCAGGGGGTACCTGCCGTGCCCTCGCCCTGAAACCCAAGTCTAGCTTGTCTTCTCAGACTTCCGTCCTCACACTCCTGGCCCCGAAGCCCTCACGTTTGGCAATTCCGGACCCACAATGCAGCACTCTGCCTGCCCTCTAGAAAAAAAATTATTGCCTCATGAGCTGCCCAGGCACCTTAAATGAGGGTAAACCTACACAGCACTCGACTTTACCCAAATTATATAGTCTAACCTGGGCACTCATGCACTGTCGAACACAACCTGAGCCCGGACCTCCTGACCAACACCCAGAAAGCTGACCGCACACTGAGCACATAAAACCCGCCATGGCCTTAGGTCATCATCTCTTCCCTACCTCAGTTTTCAGGCTTCAGAACCGAGACCTTATCTCCAATCACTTCCCAGGGGTGAGTGTGATGCAGAAATCAGAACTCCTCCTTACCCATGGCAAGAACACTGTGGTTGGCACGTTGTCCAATGTTCAGTGTAGGAGAAAACAGCATTCACCCTGAGGCCCCGCCCATTCTTGAGTGCGAGGAGGGCATACACACGCATTGTGACCCTCATCATGAGTCCTGTCCTCTAGTAAGTCCTCTCAGTTGCTGGACCATTAGATGTCATAATGGGCTTGACATGTCCCTAGGCCCCAATTTTTAACCAAATTTCTGATGGTCCAGTCGCCCCTCCCCAGGGCTCTACTCTGGAATCCCTCATTTTGTGGGACACCTGAGGATAAAAAAGAAAAAACAAGAATTAAAAAAAAAAAAAACGGACTTCTTCCAGCCCACAGAATGACCCCAAACTCTTTGGACGGGGCCAAACCACCAGAGAGTAAGACTCGTCCATTTCCCATGAAGTCACCCAGAAATTCCAAGACCATGAGTGACAAATATCCAGAGACAAAAACTTGAGCAGAAGCCTCACACTCGCCCTTCTTTCAAATCCCGAAGAGTTCTCCTCATGGTCTGTAGATCAGTCCTGCCATACCTATGACCCGAAACATAAGCCGAGTTTGTGTTTTCAGACAACTGTCCAAACAGCCCTGGCCTACACAACCTACAGGCTCAGGCCCCTGGAGCCAAACCTGAGGACTGTACTTGCCCTCTCCAAGGGAATTGTGTGTGCCCATTCCAATGGCCACAACCCTTCTAATACGATAAACCTCCAAAGTCACTGATCCATCTCAATAGTGGTGGCTTCCCAGGAAAAACAACGGCAATCTGAGCCCAACTGAGCACCTACCTGCACTCAGACCCATAGACACATGTCCCCAGAGGTAAAAAGGAAAGAACAGGCCCCTAGGCACTAATCAGATCCATTGCTTTGGTTTCCAGGCATCTCTCCTCAGAGGCCTGGATTTCAAAAGCAGCATATAGCTGTTTCTTGACTCACCCATCAGAAAACATCTCATCTACACATGGGAAACTTGCACGTTGGAGCTGTGTCAAAGCCTCTGTTTAGGAGAACCCTTTAGGGCCCCAGTGCCACCGCTTCATTCCAAGGTCTCCATAGACACAAAAGCACGTTAGGACCCATCCCCAGGGGTGTCCATTTCAACTCAGCGTCCTCGGTTGCTCCCCACAGATCCAGGAGATCTAACCTGTCTTGTTGCTAGGAGACAATTGGAATGTGAGGTGGGCTACCCAGCCATCCATCCTTAGAACCCTGCTCAGAATCATTGGCCTGGAACCAAACAACAGGTCTCAATTGTCCTGCAGAAGACTCTCTGCAGTTTGGAGCTTCTCACAACTCCCATCGTGGGAAAACACCCATGGACTCGTGATGCCCCCCCCCCATTCATGAAGGAGCCATCAGGGACAGAAACTCCAACCTGAGCGATCGTCTGATCCTCGCGCTGACTTCAGATGCACGAGACCTCGATTCAGGTCTGTAGATTGTGCGTGCCATGGCCTCACCCAGAAACCTAAGCTTAGCTTGTGTTCTCAGACTTTTGTCGTCAGACTACTGGCCCACAAGCCCTCCAGTTTGGCAATCCAGAACTACAATGCAGCACTCTGCCGGCTCTGCAGAAGAAAACATTGTTTTCTGGGGCTACCCAGTAACCCCAAATGAGGATCAACCTCCACCGACCTTGGCTGTACCCCAAATACATAGGCTGACCAGGGCACTAATGCCCTTTCTGACACAGCCTGAGCCTGGACCCCCTGGCCCCTCCCAGACAGCTGGCCGCACACTGAGCACATCAAGCCCTCATGACCTTAGGTCGTCATTTCTTCCCAACATCAGTTTTCAGGTTTCAGAACCTAGACCTTATCTCCAATCACTGCCCAGGGTTGAAGGTGATGCAGAAATCAGAACTCCTTCCCCATGGCAAGAAACCTTGTGGTTGGCATGTTGTCCAACGTTCAGTGTAGTTGAAACCAGTGTGGCCCATGAGGCCCCGCCCATGCTCGTGGGCCACATTGGTCACAAACACACATTGTGACGCTCAGGCTGAGCCCAGTCCTCAAGTAAGGCCACTCAGTGGCTGGATGAAGAGATAGCATATTGGGCTTGCCATGCCCCTAGGCCCCAAATTTTAACCATAGTTCGGGTTGTCCCTTCAGTCTTCCCCACGGCTTGGCTTTGGAATTCCTCTTTTGGTGGGACACCTGAGGTAACAAAACTGAAATGAGTCCTCCCATCCCACAGATTGACGAAAAGCAATTGGGAATCGGGCCAAATCCTCAGAGAGGAAGATTCGTCCATGGCCCATGAGGCCTCCCCGACATTCCACGGCCATCGCTGATACAAAATCCAGAGACAAAAGCCTGAGCAAGCACCTCAGACTCGCACTTTCTTCATATCCTGAAGAGTTCTTCTCATGGTTTGTAGATCGGGCCTGCCATACCTAAGTCCCCAAACCTAAGCTGAGTTTGTGTTTTCAGACTTCTGTCCTCAAAGTCTTGGGCCACACACCCTCCAGGCTGGGCTCCTGGAGCCACACATTAGGACTGTGCCTACCAATCCATGGGAATTCTGCCCATTCCATGGTCCAAAATCGTACAAATTAGGAGAAATCTCCAAAGTCCCTGAGGCCATCCCAATAGTGTAGGTCGCCCGGAACAAACAAGGGATGTCTGACACCAGCTGATAATCGACCACCACTCATACCATAGATGGATGTCCCCAGAGAAGAAGATTGAACCAGACAGGACCCTAGGCCATAATAGGATCCATTGCTTTGGGTTACAGGCATGTGTCCTCAAAAGCCTGATTCCAATACGAGCATAGGGATTTTCCTGAGGCACCCATCAGAACTCATCTCGTCTCCACAAGGAAACCTGTGCATGGGAGCCATGTCCAAAGCTTAGGAGAGTACTTCAGGGTCCCGGTGCCACCGCCCCATTCCAAGGCCCTCATGGACACAAAAACACATTAGGACACATCCTCAGGAAAGTCCATTTCAACTCAGCCACCGAGGTTGCTCCCGCAGAGCCATCAGATCTAAACTGTCTTGTTGCTAGGAGACAATTGGAATGCGAGGCGGGCTTCCCAGGCATCCATCCGCGAACGGTGCTCTGGAGTCATTCCATATGGGATGTCCTGGAGATGTCCAAAAGGTCTCAATTGTCCCGCAGAAGGAATCCATGAAGGGGGCATCCCACAACTCCCAACGTGGGAAAACCTCAATGGCCTCGAGATTCCGCTCCCTTCATGAAGCGGCCGTCATGCTCAGAAACTCCAACCTGAGCCAACGTCTGATCCTCGCCCTGACTTCAGATACATGAGATATTGGTTCAGATCTGCAGGGGGTACCTGCCGTGCCCTCGCCCTGAAACCCAAGTCTAGCTTGTCTTCTCAGACTTCCGTCCTCACACTCCTGGCCCCAAAGCCCTCAAGTTTGGCAATTCCGGACCCACAATGCAGCACTCTGCCTGCCCTCTAGAAAAAAAATTATTGCCTCATGAGCTGCCCAGGCACCTTAAATGAGGGTAAACCTACACAGCACTCGACTTTACCCAAATTATATAGTCTAACCTGGGCACTCATGCACTGTCGAACACAACCTGAGCCCGGACCTCCTGACCAACACCAGGAAAGCTGAACGCACACTGAGCACATAAAACCCGCCATGGCCTTAGGTCATCATCTCTTCCCTACCTCAGTTTTCAGGCTTCAGAACCGAGACCTTATCTCCAATCACTTCCCAGGGGTGAGTGTGATGCAGAAATCAGAACTCCTCCTTACCCATGGCAAGAACCCTGTGGTTGGCACGTTGTCCAACGTTCAGTGTAGGAGAAACCAGCATTCACCCTGAGGCCCCGCCCATTCTTGAGTGCGACGAGGGCATACACACGCATTGTGACCCTCATCATGAGTCCTGTCCTCTAGTAAGTCCTCTCAGTTGAGGACCATTAGATGTCATAATGGGCTTGACATGTCCCTAGGCCCCAATTTTTAACCAAATTTCTGATGGTCCAGTCGCCCCTCCCCAGGGCTCTACTCTGGAATCCCTCATTTTGTGGGACACCTGAGGATAAAATAGAAAAAACAAGAATAAAAAAAAAAAAAACGGACTTCTTCCAGCCCACAGAATGACCCCAAACTCTTTGGACGGGGCCAAACCACCAGAGAGTAAGACTCGTCCATTTCCCATGAAGTCACCCAGAAATTCCACGACCATGAGTGACAAATATCCAGAGACAAAAACTTGAGCAGAAGCCTCACACTCGCCCTTCTTTCAAATCCCGAAGAGTTCTCCTCATGGTCTGTAGATCAGTCCTGCCATACCTATGACCCGAAACATAAGCCGAGTTTGTGTTTTCAGACAACTGTCCAAACAGCCCTGGCCTACACAACCTACAGGCTCAGGCCCCTGGAGCCAAACCTGAGGACTGTACTTGCCCTCTCCAAGGGAATTGTGTGTGCCCATTCCAATGGCCACAACCCTTCTAATACGATAAACCTCCAAAGTCCCTGATCCATCTCAATAGTGGTGGCTTCCCAGGAAAAACAAAGGCAATCTGAGCCCAACTGAGCACCTACCTGCACTCAGACCCATAGACAGATGTCCCCAGAGGTAAAAAGGAAAGAACAGGCCCCTAGGCACTAATCAGATCCATTGCTTTGGTTTCCAGGCATCTCTCCTCAGAGGCCTGGATTTCAAAAGCAGAATATAGCTGTTTCTTGACTCACCCATCAGAAAACATCTCATCTACACATGGGAAACTTGCACGTTGGAGCTGTGTCAAAGCCTCTGTTTAGGAGAACCCTTTAGGGCCCCAGTGCCACCGCTTCATTCCAAGGTCTCCATAGACACAAAAGCACGTTAGGACCCATCCCAAGGGGTGTCCATTTCAACTCAGCGTCCTCGGTGGCTCCCCACAGATCCAGGAGATCTAACCTGTCTTGTTGCTAGGAGACAATTGGAATGTGAGGTGGGCTACCCAGCCATCCATCCTTTGAACCCTGCTCAGAATCATTGGCCTGGAACCAAACAACAGGTCTCAATTGTCCTGCAGAAGACTCTCTGCAGTTTGGAGCTTCTCACAACTCCCATCGTGGGAAAACACCCATGGACTCGTGATGCCCCCCCCCCCATTCATGAAGGAGCCATCAGGGACAGAAACTACAACCTGAGCGATCGTCTGATCCTCGCGCTGACTTCAGATTCACGAGACCTCGATTCAGGTCTGTAGATTGTGCGTGCCATGGCCTCACCCAGAAACCTAAGCTTAGCTTGTGTTCTCAGACTTTTGTCGTCAGACTACTGGCCCACAAGCCCTCCAGTTTGGCAATCCAGAACTACAATGCAGCACTCTGCCGGCTCTGCAGAAGAAAACATTGTCCTCTGGGCTACCTAGTAACCCCAAATGAGGATCAACCTGCACCGACCTTGGCTGTACCCCAAATACATAGGCTGACCAGGGCACTAATGCCCTTTCTGACACAGCCTGAGCCTGGACCCCCTGGCCCCTCCCAGACAGCTGGCCGCACACTGAGCACATCAAGCCGCCATGACCTTAGGTCGTCATTTCTTCCCAACATCAGTTTTCAGGTTTCAGAACCTAGACCTTATCTCCAATCACTGCCCAGGGTTGAAGGTGATGCAGAAATCAGAACTCCTTCCCCATGGCAAGAAACCTTGTGGTTGGCATGTTGTCCAACGTTCAGTGTAGTTGAAACCAGTGTGGCCCATGAGGCCCCGCCCATGCTCGTGGGCCACATTGGTCACAAACACACATTGTGACGCTCAGGCTGAGCCCAGTCCTCAAGTAAGGCCACTCAGTGGCTGGATGAAGAGATAGCATATTGGGCTTGCCATGCCCCTAGGCCCCAATTTTTAACCATAGTTCGGGTTGTCCCTTCAGTCTTCCCCACGGCTTGGCTTTGGAATTCCTCTTTTGGTGGGACACCTGAGGTAACAAAACTGAAATGAGTCCTCCCATCCCACAGATTGACGAAAAGCAATTGGGAATCGGGCCAAATCCTCAGAGAGGAAGATTCGTCCATGGCCCATGAGGCCTCCCCGACATTCCACGGCCATCGCTGATACAAAATCCAGAGACAAAAGCCTGAGCAAGCACCTCAGACTCGCACTTTCTTCATATCCTGAAGAGTTCTTCTCATGGTTTGTAGATCGGGCCTGCCATACCAACGTCCCCAAACCTAAGCTGAGTTTGTGTTTTCAGACTTCTGTCCTCAAAGTCTTGGTCCACACACCCTCCAGGCTGGGCTCCTGGAGCCACACATTAGGACTGTGCCTACCAATCCATGGGAATTCTGCCCATTCCATGGTCCAAAATCGTACAAATTAGGGTAAATCTCCAAAGTCCCTGAGGCCATCCCAATAGTGTAGGTCGCCCGGAACAAACAAGGGCTGTCTGACACCAGCTGATAATCGACCACCACTCATACCATAGATGGATGTCCCCAGAGAAGAAGATTGAACCAGACAGGACCCTAGGCCATAATAGGATCCATTGCTTTGGGTTACAGGCATGTGTCCTCAAAAGCCTGATTCCAATACGAGCATAGGGATTTTCCTGAGGCACCCATCAGAACTCATCTCGTCTCCACAAGGAAACCTGTGCATGGGAGCCATGTCCAAAGCTTAGGAGAGTACTTCAGGGTCCCGGTGCCACCGCCCCATTCCAAGGCCCTCAGGGACACAAAAACACATTAGGACACATCCTCAGGAAAGTCCATTTCAACTCAGCCACCCCGGTTGCTCCCGCAGAGCCATCAGATCTAAACTGTCTTGTTGCTAGGAGACAATTGGAATGCGAGGCGGGCTTCCCAGGCATCCATCCGCGAACGGTGCTCTGGAGTCATTCCATATGGGATGTCCTGGAGCTGTCCAACAGGTCTCAATTGTCCCGCAGAAGGAATCCATGAAGGGGGCATCCCACAACTCCCAACGTGGGAAAACCTCAATGGCCTCGAGATTCCGCTCCCTTCATGAAGCGGCCGTCATGCTCAGAAACTCCAACCTGAGCCAACGTCTGATCCTCGCCCTGACTTCAGATGCATGAGATATTGGTTCAGATCTGCAGGAGGTACCTGCCGTGCCCTCGCCCTGAAACCCAAGTCTAGCTTGTCTTCTCAGACTTCCATCCTCACACTCCTGGCCCCGAAGCCCTCAAGTTTGGCAATTCCGGACCCACAATGCAGCACTCTGCCTGCCCTCTAGAAAAAAAATTATTGCCTCATGAGCTGCCCAGGCACCTTAAATGAGGGTAAACCTACACAGCACTCGACTTTACCCAAATTATATAGTCTAACCTGGGCACTCATGCACTGTCGAACACAACCTGAGCCCGGACCTCCTGACCAACACCAGGAAAGCTGAACGCCCACTGTGCACATAAAACCCGCCATGGCCTTAGGTCATCATCTCTTCCCTACCTCAGTTTTCAGGCTTCAGAACCGAGACCTTATCTCCAATCACTTCCCAGGGGTGAGTGTGATGCAGAAATCAGAACTCCTCCTTACCCATGGCAAGAACCCTGTGGTTGGCACGTTGTCCAACGTTCAGTGTAGGAGAAACCAGCATCACCCTGAGGCCCCGCCCATTCTTTAGTGCGACGAGGGCATACAAACGCATTGTGACCCTCATCATGAGTCCTGTCCTCTAGTAAGTCCTCTCAGTTGAGGACCATTAGATGTCATAATGGGCTTGACATGTCCCTAGGCCCCAATTTTTAACCAAATTTCTGATGGTCCAGTCGCCCCTCCCCAGGGCTCTACTCTGGAATCCCTCATTTTGTGGGACACCTGAGGATAAAAAAGAAAAAACAAGAATAAAAAACAAAAAACGGACTTCTTCCAGCCCACAGAATGACCCCAAACTCTTTGGACTGGGCCAAACCACCAGAGAGTAAGACTCGTCCATTTCCCATGAAGTCACCCAGAAATTCCACGACCATGAGTGACAAATATCCAGAGACAAAAACTTGAGCAGAAGCCTCACACTCGCCCTTTTTTCAAATCCCGAAGAGTTCTCCTCATGGTCTGTAGATCAGTCCTGCCATACCTATGACCCGAAACATAAGCCGAGTTTGTGTTTTCAGACAACTGTCCAAACAGCCCTGGCCTACACAACCTACAGGCTCAGGCCCCTGGAGCCAAACCTGAGGACTGTACTTGCCCTCTCCAAGGGAATTGTGTGTGCCCATTCCAATGGCCACAACCCTTCTAATACGATAAACCTCCAAAGTCCCTGATCCATCTCAATAGTGGTGGCTTCCCAGGAAAAACAAAGGCAATCTGAGCCCAACTGAGCACCTACCTGCACTCAGACCCATAGACAGATGTCCACAGAGGTAAAAAGGAAAGAACAGGCCCCTATGCACTAATCAGATCCATTGCTTTGGTTTCCAGGCATCTCTCCTCAGAGGCCGGGATTTCAAAAGCAGCATATAGCTGTTTCTTGACTCACCCATCAGAAAACATCTCATCTACACATGGGAAACTTGCACGTTGGAGCTGTGTCAAAGCCTCTGTTTAGGAGAACCCTTTAGGGCCCCAGTGCCACCGCTTCATTCCAAGGTCTCCATAGACACAAAAGCACGTTAGGACCCATCCCCAGGGGTGTCCATTTCAACTCAGCGTCCTCGGATGCTCCCCACAGATCCAGGAGATCTAACCTGTCTTGTTGCTAGGAGACAATTGGAATGCGAGGTGGGCTACCCAGCCATCCATCCTTAGAACCCTGCTCAGAATCATTGGCCTGGAACCAAACAACAGGTCTCAATTGTCCTGCAGAAGACTCTCTGCAGTTTGGAGCTTCTCACAACTCCCATCGTGGGAAAACACCCATGGACTCGTGATGCCCCCCCCCATTCATGAAGGAGCCATCAGGGACAGAAACTCCAACCTGAGCGATCGTCTGATCCTCGCGCTGACTTCAGATGCACGAGACCTCGATTCAGGTCTGTAGATTGTGCGTGCCATGGCCTCACCCAGAAACCTAAGCTTAGCTTGTGTTCTCAGACTTTTGTCGTCAGACTACTGGCCCACAAGCCCTCCAGTTTGGCAATCCAGAACTACAATGCAGCACTCTGCCGGCTCTGCAGAAGAAAACATTGTCTTCTGGGGCTACCCAGTAACCCCAAATGAGGATCAACCTCCACCGACCTTGGCTGTACCCCAAATACATAGGCTGACCAGGGCACTAATGCCCTTTCTAACACAGCCTGAGCCTGGACCCCCTGGCCCCTCCCAGACAGCTGGCCGCACACTGAGCACATCAAGCCGCCATGACCTTAGGTCGTCATTTCTTCCCAACATCAGTTTTCAGGTTTCAGAACCTAGACCTTATCTCCAATCACTGCCCAGGGTTGAAGGTGATGCAGAAATCAGAACTCCTTCCCCATGGCAAGAAACCTTGTGGTTGGCATGTTGTCCAACGTTCAGTGTAGTTGAAACCAGTGTGGCCCATGAGGCCCCGCCCATGCTCGTGGGCCACATTGGTCACAAACACACATTGTGACGCTCAGGCTGAGCCCAGTCCTCAAGTAAGGCCACTCAGTGGCTGGATGAAGAGATAGCATATTGGGCTTGCCATGCCCCTAGGCCCCAATTTTTAACCATAGTTCGGGTTGTCCCTTCAGTCTTCCCCACGGCTTGGCTTTGGAATTCCTCTTTTGGTGGGACACCTGAGGTAACAAAACTGAAATGAGTCCTCCCATCCCACAGATTGACGAAAAGCAATCGGGAATCGGGCCAAATCCTCAGAGAGGAAGATTCGTCCATGGCGCATGAGGCCTCCCCGACATTCCACGGCCATCGCTGATACAAAATCCAGAGACAAAAGCCTGAGCAAGCACCTCAGACTCGCACTTTCTTCATATCCTGAAGAGTTCTTCTCATGGTTTGTAGATCGGGCCTGCCATACCTACGTCCCCAAACCTAAGCTGAGTTTGTGTTTTCAGACTTCTGTCCTCAAAGTCTTGGGCCACACACCCTCCAGGCTGGGCCCCTGGAGCCACACATTAGGACTGTGCCTACCAATCCATGGGAATTCTGCCCATTTCATGGTCCAAAATCATACAAATTAGGAGAAATCTCCAAAGTCCCTGAGGCCATCCTAATAGTGTAGGTCGCCCGGAACAAACAAGGGCTGTCTGACACCAGCTGATAATCGACCACCACTCATACCATAGATGGATGTCCCCAGAGAAGAAGATTGAACCAGACAGGACCCTAGGCCATAATAGGATCCATTGCTTTGGGTTACAGGCATGTGTCCTCAAAAGCCTGATTCCAATACGAGCATAGGGATTTTCCTGAGGCACCCATCAGAACTCATCTCGTCTCCACAAGGAAACCTGTGCATGGGAGCCATGTCCAAAGCTTAGGAGAGTACTTCAGGTTGCCGGTGCCACCGCCCCATTCCAAGGCCCTCATGGACACAAAAACACATTAGGACACATCCTCAGGAAAGTCCATTTCAACTCAGCCACCGAGGTTGCTCCCGCAGAGCCATCAGATCTAAACTGTCTTGTTGCTAGGAGACAATTGGAATGCGAGGCGGGCTTCCCAGGCATCCATCCGCGAACGGTGCTCTGGAGTCATTCCATATGGGATGTCCAGGAGCTGTCCAAAAGGTCTCAATTGTCCCGCAGAAGGAATCCATGAAGGGGGCATCCCACAACTCCCAACGTGGGAAAACCTCAATGGCCTCGAGATTCCGCTCCCTTCATGAAGCGGCCGTCATGCTCAGAAACTCCAACCTGAGCCAACGTCTGATCCTCGCCCTGACTTCAGATGCATGAGATATTGGTTCAGATCTGCAGGGGGTACCTGCCGTGCCCTCGCCCTGAAACCCAAGTCTAGCTTGTCTTCTCAGACTTCCGTCCTCACACTCCTGGCCCCGAAGCCCTCAAGTTTGGCAATTCCGGACCCACAATGCAGCACTCTGCCTGCCCTCTAGAAAAAAAATTATTGCCTCATGAGCTGCCCAGGCACCTTAAATGAGGGTAAACCTACACAGCACTCGACTTTACCCAAATTATATAGTCTAACCTGGGCACTTATGCACTGTCGAACACAACCTGAGCCCGGACCTCCTGACCAACACCAGGAAAGCTGAACGCACACTGAGCACATAAAACCCGCCATGGCCTTAGGTCATCATCTCTTCCCTACCTCAGTTTTCAGGCTTCAGAACCGAGACCTTATCTCCAATCACTTCCCAGGGGTGAGTGTGATGCAGAAATCAGAACTCCTCCTTACCCATGGCAAGAACCCTGTGGTCGGCACGTTGTCCAACGTTCAGTGTAGGAGAAAACAGCATTCACCCTGAGGCCCCGCCCATTCTTGAGTGCGACGAGGGCATACACACGCATTCGACCCTCATCATGAGTCCTGTCCTCTAGTAAGTCCTCTCAGTTGCTGGACCATTAGATGTCATAATGGGCTTGACATGTCCCCAGGCCCCAATTTTTAACCAAATTTCTGATGGTCCAGTCGCCCCTCCCCAGGGCTCTACTCTGGAATCCCTCATTTTGTGGGACACCTGAGGATAAAAAAGAAAAAACAAGAATAAAAAAAAAAAAACGGACTTCTTCCAGCCCCCAGAATGACCCCAAACTCTTTGGACGGGGCCAAACCACCAGAGAGTAAGACTCGTCCATTTCCCATGAAGTCACCCAGAAATTCCACGACCATGAGTGACAAATATCCAGAGACAAAAACTTGAGCAGAAGCCTCACACTCGCCCTTCTTTCAAATCCCAAAGAGTTCTCCTCATGGTCTGTAGATCAGTCCTGCCATACCTATGACCCGAAACATAAGCCGAGTTTGTGTTTTCAGACAACTGTCCAAACAGCCCTGGCCTACACAACCTACAGGCTCAGGCCCCTGGAGCCAAACCTGAGGACTGTACTTGCCCTCTCCAAGGGAATTGTGTGTGCCCATTCCAATGGCCACAACCCTTCTAATAGGATAAACCTCCAAAGTCCCTGATCCATCTCAATAGTGGTGGCTTCCCAGGAAAAACAAAGGCAATCTGAGCCCAACTGAGCACCTACCTGCACTCAGACCCATAGACAGATGTCCCCAGAGGTAAAAAGGAAAGAACAGGCCCCTAGGCACTAATCAGATCCATTGCTTTGGTTTCCAGGCATCTCTCCTCAGAGGCCGGGATTTCAAAAGCAGCATATAGCTGTTTCTTGACTCACCCATCAGAAAACATCTCATCTACACATGGGAAACTTGCACGTTGGAGCTGTGTCAAAGCCTCTGTTTAGGAGAACCCTTTAGGGCCCCAGTGCCACCGCTTCATTCCAAGGTCTCCATAGACACAAAAGCACGTTAGGACCCATCCCCAGGGGTGTCCATTTCAACTCAGCGTCCTCGGTTGCTCCCCACAGATCCAGGAGATCTAACCTGTCTTGTTGCTAGGAGACAATTGGAATGCGAGGTGGGCTACCCAGCCATCCATCCTTAGAACTCTGCTCAGAATCATTGGCCTGGAACCAAACAACAGGTCTCAATTGTCCTGCAGAAGACTCTCTGCAGTTTGGAGCTTCTCACAACTCCCATCGTGGGAAAACACCCATGGACTCGTGATGCCCCCCCCCCATTCATGAAGGAGCCATCAGGGACAGAAACTCCAACCTGAGCGATCGTCTGATCCTCGCGCTGAATTCAGATGCACGAGACCTCGATTCAGGTCTGTAGATTGTGCGTGCCATGGCCTCACCCAGAAACCTAAGCTTAGCTTGTGTTCTCAGACTTTTGTCGTCAGACTACTGGCCCACAAGCTCTCCAGTTTGGCAATCCAGAACTACAATGCAGCACTCTGCCGGCTCTGCAGAAGAAAACATTGTCTTCTGGGGCTACCCAGTAACCCCAAATGAGGATCAACCTCCACCGACCTTGGCTGTACCCCAAATACATAGGCTGACCAGGGCACTAATGCCCTTTCTGACACAGCCTGAGCCTGGACCCCCTGGCCCCTCCCAGACAGCTGGCCGCACACTGAGCACATCAAGCCGCCATGACCTTAGGTCGTCATTTCTTCCCAACATCAGTTTTCAGGTTTCAGAACCTAGACCTTATCTCCAATCACTGCCCAGGGTTGAAGGTGATGCAGAAATCAGAACTCCTTCCCCATGGCAAGAAACCTTGTGGTTGGCATGTTGTCCAACGTTCAGTGTAGTTGAAACCAGTGTGGCCCATGAGGCCCCGCCCATGCTCGTGGGCCACATTGGTCACAAACACACATTGTGACGCTCAGGCTGAGCCCAGTCCTCAAGTAAGGCCACTCAGTGGCTGGATGAAGAGATAGCATATTGGGCTTGCCATGCCCCTAGGCCCCAATTTTTAACCATAGTTCGGGTTGTCCCTTCAGTCTTCCCCACGGCTTGGCTTTGGAATTCCTCTTTTGGTGGGACACCTGAGGTAACAAAACTGAAATGAGTCCTCCCATCCCACAGATTGACGAAAAGCAATCGGGAATCGGGCCAAATCCTCAGAGAGGAAGATTCGTCCATGGCGCATGAGGCCTCCCCGACATTCCACGGCCATCGCTGATACAAAATCCAGAGACAAAAGCCTGAGCAAGCACCTCAGACTCGCACTTTCTTCATATCCTGAAGAGTTCTTCTCATGGTTTGTAGATCGGGCCTGCCATACCTACGTCCCAAAACCTAAGCTGAGTTTGTGTTTTCAGACTTCTGTCCTCAAAGTCTTGGGCCACACACCCTCCAGGCTGGGCCCCTGGAGCCACACATTAGGACTGTGCCTACCAATCCATGGGAATTCTGCCCATTTCATGGTCCAAAATTGTACAAATTAGGAGAAATCTCCAAAGTCCCTGAGGCCATCCCAATACTGTAGGTCGCCCGGAACAAACAAGGGCTGTCTGACACCAGCTGATAATCGACCACCACTCATACCATAGATGGATGTCCCCAGAGAAGAAGATTGAACCAGACAGGACCCTAGGCCATAATAGGATCCATTGCTTTGGGTTACAGGCATGTGTCCTCAAAAGCCTGATTCCAATACGAGCATAGGGATTTTCCTGAGGCACCCATCAGAACTCATCTCGTCTCCACAAGGAAACCTGTGCATGGGAGCCATGTCCAAAGCTTAGGAGAGTACTTCAGGGTCCCGGTGCCACCGCCCCATTCCAAGGCCCTCATGGACACAAAAACACATTAGGACACATCCTCAGGAAAGTCCATTTCAACTCAGCCACCGAGGTTGCTCCCGCAGAGCCATCAGATCTAAACTGTCTTGTTGCTAGGAGACAATTTGAATGCGAGGCGGGCTTCCCAGGCATCCATCCGCGAACGGTGCTCTGGAGTCATTCCATATGGGATGTCCAGGAGCTGTCCAAAAGGTCTCAATTGTCCAGCAGAAGGAATCCATGAAGGGGGCATCCCACAACTCCCAACGTGGGAAAACCTCAATGGCCTCGAGATTCCGCTCCCTTCATGAAGCGGCCGTCATGCTCAGAAACTCCAACCTGAGCCAACGTCTGATCCTCGCCCTGACTTCAGATGCATGTGATATTGGTTCAGATCTGCAGGGGGTACCTGCCGTGCCCTCGCCCTGAAACCCAAGTCTAGCTTGTCTTCTCAGACTTCCGTCCTCACACTCCTGGCCCTGAAGCCCTCAAGTTTGGCAATTCCGGACCCACAATGCAGCACTCTGCCTGCCCTCTAGAAAAAAAATTATTGCCTCATGAGCTGCCCAGGCACCTTAAATGAGGGTAAACCTACACAGCACTCGACTTTACCCAAATTATATAGTCTAACCTCGGCACTCATGCACTGTCGAACACAACCTGAGCCCGGACCTCCTGACCAACACCAGGAAAGCTGAACGCACACTGAGCACATAAAACCCGCCATGGCCTTAGGTCATCATCTCTTCCCTACCTCAGTTTTCAGGCTTCAGAACCGAGACCTTATCTCCAATCACTTCCCAGGGGTGAGTGTGATGCAGAAATCAGAACTCCTCCTTACCCATGGCAAGAACCCTGTGGTCGGCACGTTGTCCAACGTTCAGTGTAGGAGAAAACAGCATTCACCCTGAGGCCCCGCCCATTCTTGAGTGCGACGAGGGCATACACACGCATTCGACCCTCATCATGAGTCCTGTCCTCTAGTAAGTCCTCTCAGTTGCTGGACCATTAGATGTCATAATGGGCTTGACATGTCCCTAGGCCCCAATTTTTAACCAAATTTCTGATGGTCCAGTCGCCACTCCCCAGGGCTCTACTCTGGAATCCCTCATTTTGTGGGACACCTGAGGATAAAAAAGAAAAAACAAGAATAAAAAAAAAAAAAAACGGACTTCTTCCAGCACCCAGAATGACCCCAAACTCTTTGGACGGGGCCAAACCACCAGAGAGTAAGACTCGTCCATTTCCCATGAAGTAACCCAGAAATTCCACGACCATGAGTGACAAATATCCAGAGACAAAAACTTGAGCAGAAGCCTCACACTCGCCCTTCTTTCAAATCCCGAAGAGTTCTCCTCATGGTCTGTAGATCAGTCCTGCCATACCTATGACCCGAAACATAAGCCGAGTTTGTGTTTTCAGACAACTGTCCAAACAGCCCTGGCCTACACAACCTACAGGCTCAGGCCCCTGGAGCCAAACCTGAGGACTGTACTTGCCCTCTCCAAGGGAATTGTGTGTGCCCATTCCAATGGCCACAACCCTTCTAATAGGATAAACCTCCAAAGTCTCTGATCCATCTCAATAGTGGTGGCTTCCCAGGAAAAACAAAGGCAATCTGAGCCCAACTGAGCACCTACCTGCACTCAGACCCATAGACAGATGTCCCCAGAGGTAAAAAGGAAAGAACAGGCCCCTAGGCACTAATCAGATCCATTGCTTTGGTTTCCAGGCATCTCTCCTCAGAGGCCGGGATTTCAAAAGCAGCATATAGCTGTTTCTTGACTCACCCATCAGAAAACATCTCATCTACACATGGGAAACTTGCACGTTGGAGCTGTGTCAAAGCCTCTGTTTAGGAGAACCCTTTAGGGCCCCAGTGCCACCGCTTCATTCCAAGGTCTCTATAGACACAAAAGCACGTTAGGACCCATCCCCAGGGGTGTCCATTTCAACTCAGCGTCCTCGGTTGCTCCCCACAGATCCAGGAGATCTAACCTGTCTTGTTGCTAGGAGAAAATTGGAATGCGAGGTGGGCTACCCAGCCATCCATCCTTAGAACTCTGCTCAGAATCATTGGCCTGGAACCAAACAACAGGTCTCAATTGTCCTGCAGAAGACTCTCTTCAGTTTGGATCTTCTCAAAACTCCCATCGTGGGAAAACACCCATGGACTCGTGATGCCCCCCCCCCATTCATGAAGGAGCCATCAGGGACAATAACTCCAACCTGAGCGATCGTCTGATCCTCGCGCTGACTTCAGATGCACGAGACCTCGATTCAGGTCTGTAGATTGTGCGTGCCATGGCCTCACCCAGAAACCTAAGCTTAGCTTGTGTTCTCAGACTTTTGTCGTCAGACTACTGGCCCACAAGCCCTCCAGTTTGGCAATCCAGAACTACAATGCAGCACTCTGCCGGCTCTGCAGAAGAAAACATTGTCTTCTGGGGCTACCCAGTAACCCCAAATGAGGATCAACCTCCACCGACCTTGGCTGTACCCCAAATACATAGGCTGACCAGGGCACTAATGCCCTTTCTGACACAGCCTGAGCCTGGACCCCCTGGCCCCTCCCAGACAGCTGGCCGCACACTGAGCACATCAAGCCGCCATGACCTTAGGTCGTCATTTCTTCCCAACATCAGTTTTCAGGTTTCAGAACCTAGACCTTATCTCCAATCACTGCCCAGGGTTGAAGGTGATGCAGAAATCAGAACTCCTTCCCCATGGCAAGAAACCTTGTGGTTGGCATGTTGTCCAACGTTCAGTGTAGTTGAAACCAGTGTGACCATGAGGCCCCACCCATGCTCGTGGGCCACATTGGTCACAAACACACATTGTGACGCTCAGGCTGAGCCCAGTCCTCAAGTAAGGCCACTCAGTCGTTGGATGAAGAGATAGCATATTGGGCTTGCCATGCCCCTAGGCCCCAATTTTTAACCATAGTTTGGGTTGTCCCTTCAGTCTTCCCCACGGCTTGGCTTTGGAATTCCTCTTTTGGTGGGACACCTGAGGTAACAAAACTGAAATGAGTCCTCCCATCCCACAGATTGACGAAAAGCAATCGGGAATCGGGCCAAATCCTCAGAGAGGAAGATTCGTCCATGGCCCATGAGGCCTCCCCGACATTCCACGGCCATCGCTGATACAAAATCCAGAGACAAAAGCCTGAGCAAGCACCTCAGACTCGCACTTTCTTCATATCCTGAAGAGTTCTTCTCATGGTTTGTAGATCGGGCCTGCCATACCTACGTCCCCAAACCTAAGCTGAGTTTGTGTTTTCAGACTTCTGTCCTCAAAGTCTTGGGCCACACACCCTCCAGGCTGGGCCCCAGGAGCCACACAAGGACTGTGCCTACCAATCCCTGGGAATTCTGCCCATTCCATGGTCCAAAATCGTACAAATTAGGAGAAATCTCCAAAGTCCCTGAGGCCATCCCAATAGTGTAGGTCGCCCGGAACAAACAAGGGCTGTCTGACACCAGCTGATAATCGACCACCACTCATACCATAGATGGATGTCCCCAGAGAAGAAGATTGAACCAGACAGGACCCTAGGCCATAATAGGATCCATTGCGTTGGGTTACAGGCATGTGTCCTCAAAAGCCTGATTCCAATACGAGCATAGGGATTTTCCTGAGGCACCCATCAGAACTCATCTCGTCTCCACAAGGAAACCTGTGCATGGGAGCCATGTCCAAAGCTTAGGAGAGTACTTCAGGGTCCCGGTGCCACCGCCCCATTCCAAGGCCCTCATGGACACAAAAACACATTAGGACACATCCTCAGGAAAGTCCATTTCAACTCAGCCACCGAGGTTGCTCCCGCAGAGCCATCAGATCTAAACTGTCTTGTTGCTAGGAGACAATTTGAATGCGAGGCGGGCTTCCCAGGCATCCATCCGCGAACGGTGCTCTGGAGTCATTCCATATGGGATGTCCTGGAGCTGTCCAAAAGGTCTCAATTGTCCCGCAGAAGGAATCCGTGAAGGGGGCATCCCACAACTCCCAACGTGGGAAAACCTCAATGGCCTCGAGATTCCGCTCCCTTCATGAAGCGGCCGTCATGCTCAGAAACTCCAACCTGAGCCAACGTCTGATCCTCGCCCTGACTTCAGATGCATGAGATATTGGTTCAGATCTGCAGGGGGTACCTGCCGTGCCCTCGCCCTGAAACCCAAGTCTAGCTTGTCTTCTCAGACTTCCGTCCTCACACTCCTGGCCCCGAAGCCCTCAAGTTTGGCAATTCCGGACCCACAATGCAGCACTCTGCCTGCCCTCTAGAAAAAAAATTATTGCCTCATGAGCTGCCCAGGCACCTTAAATGAGGGTAAACCTACACAGCACTCGACTTTACCCAAATTATATAGTCTAACCTGGGCACTCATGCACTGTCGAACACAACCTGAGCCCGGACCTCCTGACCAACACCCAGAAAGCTGACCGCACACTGAGCACATAAAACCCGCCATGGCCTTAGGTCATCATCTCTTCCCTACCTCAGTTTTCAGGCTTCAGAACCGAGACCTTATCTCCAATCACTTCCCAGGGGTGAGTGTGATGCAGAAATCAGAACTCCTCCTTACCCATGGCAAGAATCCTGTGGTTGGCCCGTTGTCCAACGTTCAGTGTAGGAGAAACCAGCATTCACCCTGAGGCCCCGCCCATTCTTGAGTGTGAGGAGGGCATACACACGCATTGTGACCCTCAGCATGAGTCCTGTCCTCTAGTAAGTCCTCTCAGTTGCTGGACCATTAGATGTCATAATGGGCTTGACATGTCCCTAGGCCCCAATTTTTAACCAAATTTCTGATGGTCCAGTCGCCCCTCCCCAGGGCTCTACTCTGGAATCCCTCATTTGGTGGGACACCAGAGGTTAAAAAAGAAAAAAATAAGAATAATAAAAAAAAAAACGGACTTCTTCCAGCCCACAGAATGACCCCAAACTCTTTGGACGGGGCCAAACCACCAGAGAGTAAGACTAGTCAATTTCCCATGAAGTCACCCAGAAATTCCACGACCATGAGTGACAAATATCCAGAGACAAAAACTTGAGCAGAAGCCTCACACTCGCCCTTCTTTCAAATCCCGAAGAGTTCTCCTCATGGTCTGTAGATCAGTCCTGCCATACCTATGACCCGAAACATAAGCCGAGTTTGTGTTTTCAGACAACTGTCCAAACAGCCCTGGCCTACACAACCTACAGGCTCAGGCCCCTGGAGCCAAACCTGAGGACTGTACTTGCCCTCTCCAAGGGAATTGTGTGTGCCCATTCCAATGGCCACAACCCTTCTAATACGATAAACCTCCAAAGTCCCTGATCCATCTCAATAGTGGTGGCTTCCCAGGAAAAACAAAGGCAATCTGAGCCCAACTGAGCACCTACCTGCACTCAGACCCTTAGACACATGTCCCCAGAGGTAAAAAGGAAAGAACAGGCCCCTAGGCACTAATCAGATCCATTGCTTTGGTTTCCAGGCATCTCTACTCAGAGGCCTGGATTTCAAAAGCAGCATATAGCTGTTTCTTGACTCACCCATCAGAAAACATCTCATCTACACATGGGAAACTTGCACGTTGGAGCTGTGTCAAAGCCTCTGTTTAGGAGAACCCTTTAGGGCCCCAGTGCCACCGCTACATTCCAAGGTCTCCATAGACACAAAAGCACGTTAGGACCCATCCCCAGGGGTGTCCATTTCAACTCAGCGTCCTCGGTTGCTCCCCACAGATCCAGGAGATCTAACCTGTCTTGTTGCTAGGAGACAATTGGAATGCGAGGTGGGCTACCCAGCCATCCATCCTTAGAACCCTGCTCAGAATCATTGGCCTGGAGCCAAACAACAGGTCTCAATTTTCCTGCAGAAGACTCTCTGCAGTTTGGAGCTTCTCACAACTCCCATCGTGGGAAAAAACCCATGGCCTCGTGATGCCCCACCCCATTGATGAAGGGGCCATCAGGGACAGAAACTCCAACCTGAGCGATCGTCTGATCCTCACGCTGACTTCAGATGCACGAGACCTCGATTCAGGTCTGTAGATTGTGCGTGCCATGGCCTCACCCAGAAACCTAAGCCTAGCTTGTGTTCTCAAACTTTTGTCGTCAGACTACTGGCCCACAAGCCCTCCAGATTGGCAATCCAGAACTACAATGCAGCACTCTGCCGGCTCTGCAGAAGAAAAACATTGTCCTCTGGGGCTACCCAGTAACCCCAAATGAGGATCAACCTGCACCGAACTTGGCTGTACCCCAAATACATAGGCTAACCAGGGCACTAATGCCCTTTCTGACACAGCCTGAGCCTGGACCCCCTGGACCCTCCCAGACAGCTGGCCACACACTGAGCACATCGAGCCGCCATGGCCTTAGGTCGTCATTTCTTCCCAACATCAGTTTTCAGGTTTCAGAACCTAGACCTTATCTCCAATCACTGCCCAGGGTTGAAGGTGATGCAGAAATCAGAACTCCTTCCCCATGGCAAGAAACCTTGTGGTTGGCATGTTGTCCAACGTTCAGTGTAGTTGAAACCAGTGTGGCCCATGATGCCCCGCCCATGCTCGTGGGCCACATTGGTCACAAACACACATTGTGACGCTCAGGCTGAGCCCAGTCCTCAGGTAAGGCCACTCAGTGGCTGGATGAAGAGATAGCATATTGGGCTTGCCATGCCCCTAGGCCCCAATTTTTAACCATAGTTCGGGTTGTCCCTTCAGTCTTCCCCACGGCTTGGCTTTGGAATATCTCTTTTGGTGGGACACCTGAGGTAACAAAACTGAAATGAGTCCTCCCATCCCACAGATTGACGAAAAGCAATTGGGAATCGGGCCAAATCCTCAGAGAGGAAGATTCGTCCATGGCCCATGAGGCCTCCCCGACATTCCACGGCCATCGCTGATACAAAATCCAGAGACAAAAGCCTGAGCAAGCGCCTCAGACTCGCACTTTCCTCATATCCTGAAGAGTTCTTCTCATGGTTTGTAGATCGGGCCTGCCATACCTACGTCCCCAAACCTAAGCTGAGTTTGTGTTTTCAGACTTCTGTCCTCAAAGTCTTGGGCCACAACCCTCCAGCCTGGGCCCCTGGAGCCACACATTAGGACTGTGCCTACCAATCCATGGGAATTCTGCCCATTCCATGGTCCAAAATCGTACAAATTAGGAGAAATCTCCAAAGTCCCTGAGGCCATCCCAATAGTGTAGGTCGCCCGGAACAAACAAGGGCTGTCTGACACCAGCTGATAATCGACCACCACTCATACCATAGATGGATGTCCCCAGAGAAGAAGATTGAACCAGACAGGACCCTAGGCCATAATAGGATCCATTGCGTTGGGTTACAGGCATGTGTCCTCAAAAGCCTGATTCCAATACGAGCATAGGGATTTTCCTGAGGCACCCATCAGAACTCATCTCGTCTCCACAAGGAAACCTGTGCATGGGAGCCATGTCCAAAGCTTAGGAGAGTACTTCAGGGTCCCGGTGCCACCGCCCCATTCCAAGGCCCTCATGGACACAAAAACACATTAGGACACATCCTCAGGAAAGTCCATTTCAACTCAGCCACCGAGGTTGCTCCCGCAGAGCCATCAGATCTAAACTGTCTTGTTGCTAGGAGACAATTGGAATGCGAGGCGGGCTTCCCAGGCATCCATCCACGAACGGTGCTCTGGAGTCATTCCATATGGGATGTCCAGGAGCTGTCCAAAAGGTCTCAATTGTCCCGCAGAAGGAATCCATGAAGTTGGCATCCCACAACTCCCAACGTGGGAAAACCTCAATGGCCTCGAGATTCCGCTCCCTTCATGAAGCGGCCGTCATGCTCAGAAACTCCAACCTGAGCCAAAGTCTGATCCTCGCCCTGACTTCAGATGCATGAGATATTGGTTCAGATCTGCAGGGGGTACCTGCCGTGCCCTCGCCCTGAAACCCAAGTCTAGCTTGTCTTCTCAGACTTCCGTCCTCACACTCCTGGCCCCAAAGCCCTCAAGTTTGGCAATTCCGGACCCACAATGCAGCACTCTGCCTGCCCTCTAGAAAAAAAATGATTGCCTCATGAGCTGCCCAGGCACCTTAAATGAGGGTAAACCTACACAGCACTCGACTTTACCCAAATTATATAGTCTAACCTGGGCACTCATGCACTGTCGAACACAACCTGAGCCCGGACCTCCTGACCAACACCAGGAAAGCTGAACGCACACTGAGCACATAAAACCCGCCATGGCCTTAGGTCATCATCTCTTCCCTACCTCAGTTTTCAGGCTTCAGAACCGAGACCTTATCTCCAATCACTTCCCAGGGGTGAGTGTGATGCAGAAATCAGAACTCCTCCTTACCCATGGCAAGAACCCTGTGGTTGGCACGTTGTCCAACGTTCAGTGTAGGAGAAACCAGCATTCACCCTGAGGCCCCGCCCATTCTTGAGTGCGACGAGGGCATACACACGCATTGTGACCCTCATCTGAGTCCTGTCCTCTAGTAAGTCCTCTCAGTTGCTGGACCATTAGATGTCATAATGGGCTTGACATGTCCCTAGGCCCCAATTTTTAACCAAATTTCTGATGGTCCAGTCGCCCCTCCCCAGGGCTCTACTCTGGAATCCCTCATTTTGTGGGACACCTGAGGATAAAAAAGAAAAAACAAGAATAAAAAAAAAAAAAACGGACTTCTTCCAGCCCCCAGAATGACCCCAAACTCTTTGGACGGGGCCAAACCACCAGAGAGTAAGACTCGTCCATTTCCCATGAAGTCACCCAGAAATTCCACGACCATGAGTGACAAATATCCAGAGACAAAAACTTGAGCAGAAGCCTCACACTCGCCCTTCTTTCAAATCCCGAAGAGTTCTCCTCATGGTCTGTAGATCAGTCCTGCCTTACCTATGACCCGAAACATAAGCCGAGTTTGTGTTTTCAGACAACTGTCCAAACAGCCCTGGCCTACACCACCTACAGGCTCAGGCCCCTGGAGCCAAACCTGAGGACTGTACTTGCCCTCTCCAAGGGAATTGTGTGTGCCCATTCCAATGGGCACAACCCTTCTAATAGGATAAACCTCCAAAGTCACTGATCCATCTCAATAGTGGTGGCTTCCCAGGAAAAACAAAGGCAATCTGAGCCCAACTGAGCACCTACCTGCACTCAGACCCATAGACAGATGTCCCCAGAGGTAAAAAGGAAAGAACAGGCCCCTAGGCACTAATCAGATCCATTGCTTTGGTTTCCAGGCATCTCTCCTCAGAGGCCTGGATTTCAAAAGCAGCATATAGCTGTTTCGTGATTCACCCATCAGAAAACATCTCATCTACACATGGGAAACTTGCACGTTGGAGCTGTGTCAAAGCCTCTGTTTAGGAGAACCCTTTAGGGCCCCAGTGCCACCGCTTCATTCCAAGGTCTCCATAGACACAAAAGCACGTTAGGACCCATCCCCAGGGGTGTCCATTTCAACTCAGCGTCCTCGGTTGCTCCCCACAGATCCAGGAGATCTAACCTGTCTTGTTGCTAGGAGACAATTGGAATGCGAGGTGGGCTACCCAGCCATCCATCCTTAGAACCCTGCTCAGAATCATTGGCCTGGAACCAAACAACAGGTCTCAATTGTCCTGCAGAAGACTCTCTACAGTTTGGAGCTTCTCACAACTCCCATCGTGGGAAAACACCCATGGACTCTTGATTCCCCCCCCCCCCATTCATGAAGGAGCCATCAGGGACAGAAACTCCAACCTGAGCGATCGTCTGATCCTCGCGCTGACTTCAGATGCACGAGACCTCGATTCAGGTCTGTAGATTGTGCGTGCCATGGCCTCACCCAGAAACCTAAGCTTAGCTTGTGTTCTCAGACTTTTGTCGTCAGACTACTGGCCCACAAGCCCTCCAGTTTGGCAATCCAGAACTACAATGCAGCACTCTGCCGGCTCTGCAGAAGAAAACATTGTCTTCTGGGGCTACCCAGTAACCCCAAATGAGGATCAACCTCCACCGACCTTGGCTGTACCCAAAATACATAGGCTGACCAGGGCACTAATGCCCTTTCTGACACAGCCTGAGCCTGGACCCCCTGGCCCCTCCCAGACAGCTGGCCGCACACTGAGCACATCAAGCCGCCATGACCTTAGGTCGTCATTTCTTCCCAACATCAGTTTTCAGGTTTCAGAACCTAGACCTTATCTCCAATCACTGCCCAGGGTTGAAGGTGATGCAGAAATCAGAACTCCTTCCCCATGGCAAGAAAACTTGTGGTTGGCATGTTGTCCAACGTTCAGTGTAGTTGAAACCAGTGTGGCCCATGAGGTCCCGCCCATGCTCGTGGGCCACATTGGTCACAAACACACATTGTGACGCTCAAGCTGAGCCCAGTCCTCAAGTAAGGCCACTCAGTGGCTGGATGAAGAGATAGCATATTGGGCTTGCCAGGCCCCTAGGCCCCAATTTTTAACCATAGTTCGGGTGTTCCCTTCAATCTTCCCCACGGCTTGGCTTTGGAATTCCTCTTTTGGTGGGACACCTGAGGTAACAAAACTGAAATGAGTCCTCCCATCCCACAGATTGACGAAAAGCAATTGGGAATCGGGCCAAATGCTCAGAGAGGAAGATTCGTCCATGGCCCATGAGGCCTCCCTGACATTCCACGGCCATCGCTGATACAAAATCCAGAGACAAAAGCCTGAGCAAGCACCTCAGACTCGCACTTTCTTCATATCCTGAAGAGTTCTTCTCATGGTTTGTAGATCGGGCCTGCCATACCTACGTCCCCAAACCTAAGCTGAGTTTGTGTTTTCAGACTTCTGTCCTCAAAGTCTTGGGCCACACACCCTGCAGCCTGGGCCCCTGGAGCCACACATTAGGACTGTGCCTACCAATCCATGGGAATTCTGCCCATTCCATGGTCCAAAATCGTACAAATTAGGAGAAACCTCCAAAATCCCTGAGGCTATCCCAATAGTGTAGGTCGCCCGGAATAAACAAGGGCTGTCTGACACCAGCTGATAATCGACCTCCACTCATACCATAGATGGATGTCCCCAGAGAAGAAGATTGAACCAGACAGGACCCTATGCCATAATAAGATCCATTGCTTTGGGTTTCAGGCATGTCTCCTCAAAAGTCTGATTTTTATACAAGCATAGGTGTTTTCCTGAGGCACCCATCAGAACTCATCTCGTCTCCACAAGGAAACCTGTGCATGGGAGCCATGTCCAAAGCTTAGGAGAGTACTTCAGGGTCCCGGTGCCACCGCCCCATTCCAAGGCCCTCATGGACACAAAAACACATTAGGACACATCCTCAGGAAAGTCCATTTCAACTCAGCCACCGAGGTTGCTCCCGCAGAGCCATCAGATCTAAACTGTCTTGTTGCTAGGAGACAATTGGAATGCGAGGCGGGCTTCCCAGGCATCCATCCGCCAACGGTGATCTGGAGTCCTTCCATATGGTATGTCTTGGAGCTGTCCAACAGGTTTCAATTGTCCCGCAGAAGGAATCCTTGAAGGGGGCATCCCACAAATCCCAACGTGGGAAAACCTCAATGGCCTCGAGATTCCGCTCCCTTAATGAAGCGGCCGTCACGCTCAGAAACTCCAACCTGAGCCAACGTATGATCCTCGCCCTGACTTCAGATGCATGAGATATTGGTTCAGATCTGCAGGGGGTACCTGCCGTGCCCTCGCCCTGAAACCCAAGTCTAGCTTGTCTTCTCAGACTTCCGTCCTCACACTCCTGGCCCCGAAGCCCTCAAGTTTGGCAATTCCGGACAAACAATGCAGCACTCTGCCTGCCCTCTAGAAAAAAAATTATTGCCTCATGAGCTGCCCAGGCACCTTAAATGAGGGTAAACCTACACAGCACTCGACTTTACCCAAATTATATAGTCTAACCTGGGCACTCATGCACTGTCGAACACAACCTGAGCCCGGATCTCCTGACCAACACCCAGAAAGCAGACCGCACACTGAGCACATAAAACCCGCCATGGCCTTAGGTCATCATCTCTTCCCTACCTCAGTTTTCAGGCTTCAGAACCGAGACCTTATCTCCAATCACTGCCCAGGGGTGAGTGTGATGCAGAAATCATAACTCCTCCTTACCCATGACAAGAACCCTGTGGTTGGCACGTTGTCCAACGTTCAGTGTAGGAGAAACCAGCATTCACCCTGAGGCCCCGCCCATTCTTGAGTGCGACGAGGGCATACACATGCATTGAGACCCTCATCATGAGTCCTGTCCTCTAGTAAGTCATCTCAGTGTCTGGACCATTAGATGTCATAATGGGCTTGACATGTCCCTAGGCCCCAATTTTTAACCAGATTTCTGATAGTCCAGTCGCCCCAACCCAGGGCTCTACTCTGGAATCCCTCATTTGGTGGGACACCTGAGGTTAAAAAAGAAATAAAACAAGAATAAAAAAAAAAGGACTTCTTCCAGCCCACAGAATGACCCCAAACTCTTTGGACGGGGCCAAACCTCCAGAGAGTAAGACTCGTCCATTTCCCATGAAGTCACCCAGAAATTCCAAGACCATGAGTGACACGATATCCAGAGACATAAACTTGAGCAGGAGCCTCACACTCGCCCTTCTTTTATATCCCGAAGAGTTCTCCTCATGGTCTGTAGATCAGTCCTGCCATACCTATGACCCAAAACATAAGCCGAGTTAGTGTTTTCAGACAACTGTCCAAACATCCCTGGCCTAAACAACCTACAGGCTCAGGCCCCTGGAGCCAAACCTGAGGACTGTACTTGCCCTCTCCAAGGGAATTGTGTGTGCCCATTCCAATGGCCACAAGCCTTCTAATAGGATAAACCTGCAAAGTCCCTGATCCATCTCAATAGTGGTGGCTTCCCAGGAAAAAAAAGGGGCAATCTGAGCCCAACTGAGCACCTACCTGCACTCAGACCCATAGACAGATGTCCCCAGAGGTAAAAACGAAAGAACAGGCCCCTAGGGACTAATCAGATCCATTGCTTTGGTTTCCAGGCATCTCTCCTCAGAGGCCTGGATTTCAAAAGCAGCATATAGCTGTTTCTTGACTCACCCATCAGAAAACATCTCATCTACACATGGGAAACTTGCACGTTGGAGCTGTGTCAAAGCCTCTGTTTAGGAGAACCCTTTAGGGCCCCAGCGCCACCGCTTCATTCCAAGGTCTCCATAGACACAAAAGCACGTTAGGACCCATCCCCAGGGGTGTCCATTTCAACTCAGCGTCCTCGGTTGCTCCCCACAGATCCAGGAGATCTAACCTGTCTTGTTGCTAGGAGACAATTGGAATGTGAGGTGGGCTACCCAGCCATCCATCCTTAGAACCCTGCTCAGAATCATTGGCCTGGAGCCAAACAACAGGTCGCAATTGTCCTGCGGAAGACTCTGCAGTTTGGAACTTCTCACAACACCCATCGTGGGAAAACACCCATGGCCTCGTGATGCCCCCCCCCCATTTATGAGGGGGCCATCAAGTTCAGAAACTCCAACCTGAGCGATCGTCTGATCCTCGGCCTGACTTCAGATGCACGAGATCGCGATTCAGGTAGGTAGATTGTGCCTGCCATGGCCTCACCCAGAATCCTAAGCCTAGCTTGTGTTCTCAGACTTTTGTCGTCAGACTACTGGCCCACAAGCACTCCAGTTTGGCAATCCAGAACTACAATGCAGCACTCTGCCGGCTCTGCAGAAGAAAAACATTGTCCTCTTGGGCTACCCAGTAATCCCAAATGAGGACCAACCTGCACCGACCTTGGCTGTACCCCAAATACATAGGCTGACCAGGGCTCTAATGCCCTTTCTGGTACAGCCTGAGCCTGGACCCCCTGGCACCTCCCAGACAGCTGGCCGCACACTGAGCACATCGAGCCGCCATGGCCTTAGGTCGTCATCTCTTCCAAGCCTCGGTTTTCAGGTTTCAGAAACTAGACCTTATATCCAATCACAGCCCAGGGTTGAAGGTGATGCAGAAATCAGAACTCCTTCCCCAAGGCAAGAAACCTTGTGGTTGGCATGTTGTCCAACGTTCAGTGTAGTTGAAACCAGTGTGGCCCATGAGGCCCCGCCCATGCTCGCGGGCCACATTGGTCACAAACACACATTGTGACGCTCAGGCTGAGCCCAGTCCTCAAGTAAGGCCACTCAGTGGCTGGATGAAGAGATGGCATATTGGGCTTGCCATGCCCCTAGGCCCCAATTTTTAACCATAGTTCGGGTTGTCCCTTCAGTCTTCCCCACGGCTTTGCTATGGAATTCCTCTTTTGGTGGGACACCTGAGGTAACAAAACTGAAATGAGTCCTCCCATCCCACAGATTGACGAAAAGCAAATGGTTTGGCCAAATCCTCAGAGAGGAAGATTCGTCCATGGCGCATGAGGCCTCCCCGACATTCCACGGCCATCGCTGATACAAAATCCAGAGACAAAAGCCTGAGCAAGCGCCTCAGACTCGCAATTTCCTCATATCCTGAAGAGTTCTTCTCATGTTTTGTAGATCGGGCCTGCCATACCTACGTCCTCAAACCTGAGGTGAGTTTGTGTTTTCAGACTTCTGTCCTCAAAGTCTTGGGCCCCACACCCTCCAGGCTGGGCCCCTGTAGTACACATTAGGACTGTGCCTACCAATCCATGGGAATTCTGCCCATTCCATGGTCCAAAATCGTACAAATTAGGAGAAACCTCCAAAGTCCCTGAGGCCATCCCAATAGTGTTGGTCGCCCGGAACAAACAAGGGCTGTCTGACACCAGCTGATAATCAACCTCCACTGATACCATAGATGGATGTCTCCAGAGAAGAAGATTGAACCAGACAGGACCCTAGGCCATAATAGCATCCATTGCTTTGGGTTACAGGCATGTGTCCTCAAAAGCCTGATTCCATACGAGCATAGGGGTTTTCCTGAGGCACCCATCAGAACTCATCTCGTCTCCACAAGGAAACCTGTGCATGGGAGCCATGTCCAAAGCTTAGGAGAGTACTTCAGGGTCCCGGTGCCACCGCCCCATTCCAAGGCCCTCATGGACACAAAAACACATTAGGACCCATCCTCAGGAAAGTCCATTTCAACTCAGCCACCCCGGTTCCTCCCGCAGAGCCATCAGATCTAAACTGTCTTGTTGCTAGGAGACAATTGGAATGGAGGCGGGCTTCCCAGGCATCCATCCGCGAACGGTGCTCTGGAGTCATTCCATATGGGATGTCCTGGAGCTGTCCAACAGGTCTCAATTGTCCCGCAGAAGGAATCCTTGAAGGGGGCATCCCACAACTCCCAACGTGGGAAAACCTCAATGGCCTCGAGATTCCGCTCCCTTCATGAAGCGGCCGTCATGCTCAGAAACTCCAACCTGAGCCACGTCTGACCCTCGCCCTGACTTCAGATGCATGAGATATTGGTTCAGATCTGCAGGGGGTACCTGCCGTGCCCTCGCCCTGAAACCCAAGTCTAGCTTGTCTTCTCAGACTTCCGTCCTCACACTCCTGGCCCCGACGCCCTCAAGTTTGGCAATTCAGACCCACAATGCAGCATCTTGCCTGCCCTCTAGAAAAAAAATTATTGCCTCATGAGCTGCCCAGGCACCTTAAATGAGGGTAAACCTATACAGCACTCGACTTTACCCAAATTATATAGTCTAACCTGGGCACTTATGCACTGTGAACACAACCTGAGCCAGGACCTCCTGACCAACACCCAGAAAGCTGACCGCACACTGAGCACATAAAACCCGCCATGGCCTTAGGTCATCATCTCTTCACTACCTCAGTTTTCAGGCTTCAGAACCGAGACCTTATCTCCAATCACTGCCCAGGGGTGAGTGTGATGCAGAAACCAGACCTCCTCCTTACCCATGGCAAGAACCCTTGTGGTTGGCACGTTGTCCAACGATCAGTGTAGGAGAAACCAGCATTCACCCTGAGGCCCCGCCCATTCTTGAGTGCGACGAGGGCATACACACGCATTGAGACCCTCAGCATGAGTCCTGTCCTCTAGTAAGTCCTCTCAGTGGCTGGACCATTAGATGTCATAATGGGCTTGACATGTCCCTAGGCACCAATTTTTAACCAGATTTCTGATTGTCCAGTCGCCCCTCCCCAGGGCTCTACTCTGGAATCCCTCATTTGGTGGGACACCTGAGATTAACAAAGGTAAAAACAACAGCAACAACAACAACAAAAAAAAAAAACGGACTTCTTCCAGCCCACAGAATGACCCCAAGCTCTTTTGATGGGGCCAAACCACCAGAGAGCAAGACTCGTCCATTTCCAATGAAGTCACCCAGAAATTCCACTACCATGAGTGACACGATATCCACAGACAAAAACGTGAGCAGGAGCCTCACACTCGCCCTTCTTTCAAATCCTGCAGAGTTCTCCTCATGGTCTGTAGATCAGTCCTGCCATACCTATGACCCGAAACATAAGCCGAGTTTGTGTTTTCAGACAACTGTCCAAACAGCCCTGGCCTACACAACCTACAGGCTCAGGCCCCTGGAGCCAAACCTGAGGACTGTACTTGCCCTCTCCAAGGGAATTGTGTGTGCCCATTCCAATGGCCACAACCCTTCTAATAGGATAAACCTCCAAAGTCCCTGATCCATCTCAATAGTGGTGGCTTCCCAGGAAAAACAGGGGCAATCTGAGCCCAACTGAGCACCTACCTGCACTCAGACCCATAGACAGATGTCCCCAGAGGTAAAAATGAAAGAACAGGCCCCTAGGCACTAATCAGATCCATTGCTTTGGTTTCCAGGCATCTCTCCTCAGAGGCCTGGATTTCAAAAGCAGCATATAGCTGTTTCTTGATTCACCCATCAGAAAACATCTCATCTACACATGGGAAACTTGCACGTTGGAGCTGTGTCAAAGCCTCTGTTTAGGAGAACCCTTTAGGGCCCCAGTGCCACCGCTTCATTCCAAGGTCTCCATAGACACAAAAGCACGTTAGGACCCATCCCCAGGGGTGTCCATTTCAACTCAGCGTCCTCGGTTCCTCCCCACAGATCCAGGAGATCTAACCTGTCTTGTTGCTAGGGGACAATTGGAATGTGAGGTGGGCTACCCAGCCATCCATCCTTAGAACCCTGCTCAGAATCATTGGCCTGGAGCCAAACAACAGGTCTCAATTGTCCTGCAGAAGACTCTCTGCAGTTTGGAGCTTCTCACAACTTCCATCTTGGGAAAACACCCATGGCCTCGTGATGCCCTCCCCATTCATGAATGGGCCCTCAGGGACAGAAACTAGAACCTGAGCGATCGTCTGATCCTCACCCTGACTTCAGATGCACGAGATCTCGATTCAGGTCTGTAGATTGTGCGTGCCATGGCCTCACCCAGAAACCTAAGCTTAGCTTGTGTTCTCAGACTTTTGTCGTCAGACTACTGGCCCACAAGCCCTCCTGTTTGGCAATCCAGAACTACAATGCAGCACTCTGCCAGCCCTCCAGAAGAAAAACATTGTCCTCCGGGGCTACCCAGTAACCCCAAATGAGGATCAACCTGCACCGACCTTGGCTGTACCCAAAATACATAGGCTGACCAGGGCACTAATGCCCTTTCTGACACAGCCTGAGCCTGGACCCCCTGGACCCACCCAGACAGCTGGCCGCACACTGAGCACATCCAGCCGCCATGGCCTTAGGTCGTCATCTCTTCCCAACCTCGGTTTTCAGGTTTCAGAACCTAGACCATATCTCCAATCACAGCCCAGGGTTGAAGGTGATGCAGAAATCAAAACTCCTTCCCCATGGCAAGAAACCTTGTGGTTGGCATGTTGTCCAACGTTCAGTGTAGTTGAAACCAATGTGGCCCATCAGGCCCCGCCCATGCTCGCGGGCCACATTGGTCACAAACACACATTGTGACCCTCAGGCTGAGCCCAGTCCTCAAGTAAGGCCACTCAGTGGCTGGATAAAGAGATAGCATATTGGGCTTGCCATGCCCCTAGGCCCCAATTTTTAACCATAGTTCGGGTTGTCCCTTCAGTCTTCCCCACGGCTTTGCTATGGAATTCCTCTTTTGGTGGGACACCTGAGGTAACAAAACTGAAATGAGTCCTCCCATCCCACAGATTGACGAAAAGCAATTGGTTTGGCCAAATCCTCAGAGAGGAAGATTCGTCCATGGCCCATGAGGCCTCCCCGACATTCCACGGCCATCGCTGATACAAAATCCAGAGACAAAAGCCTGAGCAAGCGCCTCAGACTCGCACTTTCCTCATATCCTGAAGAGTTCTTCTCCTGGTTTGTAGATCGGGCCTGCCATACCTACGTCCCCAAACCTAAGCTGAGTTTGTGTTTTCAGACTTCTGTCCTCAAAGTCTTGGGCCACACACCCTCCAGCCTGGGCCCCTGGAGCCACACATTAGGACTGTGCCTACCAATCCATGGGAATTCTGCCCATTCCATGGTCCAAAATCGTACAAATTAGGAGAAACCTCCAAAGTCCCTGAGGCCATCCCTATAGTGTTGGTCGCCCGGAACAAACAAGAGCTGTCTGACACCAGCTGATAATCGACCTCCACTCATACCATAGATGGATGTCCCCAGAGAAGAAGATTGAACCAGACAGGACCCTAGGCCATAATAGGATCCATTGCTTTGGGTTACAGGCATGTGTCCTCAAAAGCCTGATTCCAATACGAGCATAGGGGTTTTCCTGAGGCACCCATCAGAACTCATCTCGTCTCCACAAGGAAACCTGTGCATGGGAGCCATGTCCAAAGCTTAGGAGAGTACTTCAGGGTCCCGGTGCCACCGCCCCATTCCAAGGCCCTCATGGACATAAAAACCCATTAGGACACATCCTCAGGAAAGTCCATTTCAACTCAGCCACCCCGGTTGCTCCCGCAGAGCCATCAGATCTAAACTGTCTTGTTGCTAGGAGACAATTAGAATGCGAGGCGGGCTTCCCAGGCATCCATCCTCGAAGGGTGCTCTGGAGTCATTCCGTATGGGATGTCCTGGAGCTGTCCAACAGGTCTCAATTGTTCCGCAGAAGGAATCCTTGAAGGGGGCATCCCACAACTCCCAACGTGGGAAAACCTCAATGGCCAAGTCTAGCTTGTCTTCTCTGACTTCCGTCCTCACACCCCTGGCCGCGAAGCCCTCAAGTTTGGCAATTCCGGACCCACAGTGCAGCACTCTGCCTGCCCTGTAGATAAAATTATTGCTTCATGAGCTGCCCAGGCACCTTAAATGAGAATAAACCTACACAGCACTCGACTTTACCCAAATTATATAGTCTAACGTGGGCACTAAACCACTGTCGGACACAACCTGAGCCCGGACCTCAGACCAACCCCCAGAAATCTGACAGCACACTGAGCACATAAAACCCGCAATGGCCTTAGGTCATCATCTCTTCCCTACTTCAGTTTTCAGGCTTCAGAACCGAGACCTTATCGCCAATCACTGCCCAGGTTTGAGTGTGATGCAGAAATCAGAACTCTTCCTTACCCATGGCAAGAAACCTTGTGATTGGCACATTGTCCAATGGTCAGAGTAGAAGAAACCAGCATTCACCCCGAGGCCCCGCCCATTCTTGAGTGCGACGGGGTCATAAACACGCATTGTGACCCTCAGCATGAGTCTTCTCCTCTAGTAAGTCCTCTCAGTGGCTGGACCATTAGATGTCATAATGGGCTTGACATGTCCCTAGGCCCCAATTTTTAACCAGATTTCTGATTGTCCAGTCGCCCCTCCCCAGGGCTCTACTCTGGAATCCCTCATTTTTTGGGACACCTGAGGTTAAAAAAGAAAACAACAACAACAACAAAACGGACGTCTTCCATCCCACAGAATGACCCCAAACTCTTTGGACGGGGCCAAACCACCAGAGAGTAAGACTCATCCATTTCCCATGAAGTCACCCAGAAATTTCACAACCGTGAGTGACACGATATCCAGAGACAAAAACTTGAGCAAGAGCCTCACACTCGCTCTTTTTTCAAATCCCGAAGAGTTCTCCTCATGGTCTGTAGATCATTCCTGCCATAACTATGACCGGAAACATAAGCCGAGGTTGTGTTTTCAGACAACTGTCCAAACAGCCCTGGCCTACACAACCTACAGGATCAGGCCCCTGGAGCCAAGCCTGAGGACTGTACTTGCCCACTGAAAGGGAAATGTGTTTGCCATTTCCAATGGCCACAAACCTTCTAATAGAATAAACACCCAATACCTGATCCATCTCACTAGGGCTGGCTTCCCAGGAAAAACAGGGGCAATCTGAACCCATCTGTGCACCTACCTGCACTCAGACCCATAGAAAGAAGTCCCCAGAGGTAATAAGGAAAGAACAGGCCCCTAGGCACTAATCAGATCCATTGCTTTGGTTTCCAGGGTCTTTCCTCAGACGCCTGGATTTCAAAACCAGCAATGGCTTTTTCTTGATGCACCCATCAGAAAAAATCTCATCTACACATGGGAAACTAGCACATTGGAGCTCTGTCAAAGCCTCTGTTTTGGAGAACCCGTCAGGGCCCCAGTGCCACCGCTTCATTCCAAGGTCTCGATACACACAAAAGCACGCTAGGACCCAACACCAGGAGAGTCCATTTCAACTCAGCCTCCTCGGTTGCTCCCCCAGATCCAGCAGGTCTAACCTATCTTGTTGCTAGGAGAAAAATGGAATGCGAGGTGGGCTAACCAGCGATCCATCCTTAGAACCCTGCTCAGAATCATTGGCCTGGAGCCAAACAACAGGTCTCAATTGTCCTGCAGAAGACACTTTGCAGTTTGGAGCTTCTCACAAATCCCATCGTGGGACAACCCCCCTGGTCTTGTGATGCTCCCCCTTCATGAAGGGGCCATAAGGGACAGAAACTCCAACCTGAGCGATCGTCTGATCCTCGCCCTGACTTCAGATGCACGAGATCTCGATTCCGGTCTGTAGATTCTGCGTGCCATGTCCTCAACCAGAAACCTAAGCCGAGCTTGTGTTCTCAGACTTCTGTCCTCAGACTACTGGCCCACAAGCCCTCCAGTTTGGCAATCCAGAACTACAATGCAGCACTCTGCCTGCCCTCCAGAAGAAAAACATTGCCCTCTGGGGCTACCCAGTAACCCCAAATGAGGATCAACCTGCACCGACCTTGGCTGTACCCCGAACATATAGGCTGACCAGGGCACTAATGCCCTTTCTGACACAGCCTGAGCCTGGACTTCCTGGCCCCAACCAGACAGCTTGCCGCACACTGAGCACAAAGAGCCGCCATGGCCTTAGGTTGTCATCTCTTCCCAACCTCGGTTTTCAGGCCTCAGATTCTAGACCTTATCTCCAGTCACTGCCCAGGGTTGAAGGTGATGCAGAAATCAGAAATCCTTCCCCATGGCAAGAAACCTTGTGGTTGGCATGTTGTCCAACTTTCAGTGTAGTTGAATCCAGTGTTGCCCATGAGGCCCCTCCATGTTCGCAGGCTACATTGGTCACAAACACACATTGTGACCCTCAGCCTGACCAAAGTCCTCAAGTAAGGCCTCTCAGTAGCTGGATGAAGAGATAGCATATTGGGCTTGCCATGCCCCTAGGCCCCAATTTTTAACCATAGTTCGGGTGGTCCCTTCAGTCTTCCCCACGGCTTTGCTTTGGAATTCCTCTTTTCGTGGGACACCTGAGGTAACAAAACTGAAAGGAGTCCTCCCATCCCACAGATTGACGAAAAATAATTGGGAATCGGGCGAAATCATCATAGAGGTAGATTCGTCCATGGCCCATGAGGCATCCCGGACATTCCCCGGAGATAGCTGATACAAATTCCAGAGACAAATGCCTTAGCAAGCGCCTCAGACTCACTCTATATTCAAATCTTCATGAGTTCTTCTCATGGTTTGTAGATTGGGCCTGCCATACCGATGTCACCAAACAAAGCTGAGTTTGAGTATCGGAATCACAATCAGAACTCTGCCTTCCACATGGCTGTAATGCTTGTTCTTCGCATCGAGTCACACCTTCACGTGGGTAACCCTTCATGGCCCTTGATGCCACGTCCAAACTTGAGTGCTGCTTGGGCACAAATTCACACTGTGACCCTAGCATGAGCCCCATGACAAAGAAAGGCCTGTCAGGTTCGGGACAAAGATCCTGCATATAGTCCTTGCCATGCCCATAGTCACCCAGGACTAACTAGATGGTGTTTATTCCAGTTGAGGGAACCCACTGCTGTGCTCTAGAGTCCCTCTCCTGGGAGGAACTTTGTGGCAGAAAACAGTACTCTTCACTTCCCACAGAATGAACCCAAACACTTGGGAGCTTGGACAATCCCCCGAGAGGAAGGCTCTTCCTCGCACCCTGAGGCAACCCCTACCCTGACCGGACACTGTGAACGCAACACCCAGAGACAAAAGCCTGAGCGACTGCCTCCCACTTGCCCTCCTTTGATATCCAGAGGATCACCCCTCACGGACTGGAGATAAGGCCTGCCATTACCTTGGCCCCTACCTAAGCCAAGTTTGCTCTTTCAGACATCAGTCCCCACAGCCCTGGCAAACACAGCCTCTAGGCTGGGTCCTCTGGAGCCATACCACAGGACCGTGCCTGCTCTCTCCTGGGAAACTGTGTCCATTCCTTTGGCCACACACCTCCAGAATATGAGAAACCTCAAGGCCTCCGAGGACATCCCACTACTGGGAGCCTCACTGGACTCACAGGGGCATTCGGACACAAGCTGAGCAGCTACCTCCACGAAGGCATGCACACAGATGTCAACAGAGATAGAAGGTTGAGCCGGACAGGCCCTTAGGCCCTAATCTCAACTCTTGCTTTGGGTTCCAGGTGTTACTCCTCAGAGGCTTTGGTTCGAAGAACAGGATATGGGGCTTTCCTGAGGCACTGAACAGAACTCCTCTCTTCTCCACATGGGAAGCTTCCTTGTTGGAGCTGTATCAAACACCTCAGTTTGGAAAACCCTGCAGAGTTCCTGAGCCACCTCCACATTCCAAAGTCTCCCAGGCCACCAAGCCACAGTAGGACTCATCTTCAGGAGAGACTATTTCAACTCCCCACTTTGGGTAGCTCACCCAGGAGCCCGCAGATTGAGCCTGCCTTGTCCTGACTAAAGAGTGGGAATATGAGGTGGCGTTCCCAGGCATCCATGCTTAGACACCTGCTCTCGAGTCTTTCCGTATGGGGCCTCCCGGAACCATCTAATAGGACTCGACTGTCGTGAAGAAGGAAATCTTGAGGTTTGGAGTAGTTCACAAATCCCATCGTAGGCATACCTCCCTGGCTTCATGAAGCCCCCACACCCTTCAGGAAGAGGCCATGCTGGACAAGAACTCTAGCCTGAGGCACGTCTCATAGTTGACATGACCTCAGTGCAGGAGATCTCGATTCAGCCTCCGAAGATTGGGCCTGCCGTGCCCTCGGTCCCAAACCTCACGCTAGCTTGTGTTTTCAGACTTCCTTCCTCACACTCCTGGCAAACAAGCCCTCCGGACTAGGAAACCAGAACGACAACCCAGCCCAGTGTCTGCCCAACGGAAGAAAAACATTTCCCTGTGGGGCTCTCCAGAAAACCCAGATGAGGATCAACCTGCTCGGGCCTCGACGGTACCCGAACTGGATAGGCTGCTCTGGGCACTCATGCTCTGCCTGACAAAGCCTGAAGCCAGACGTCCAGACAGACAAGGAGACAGCTGGCCGCACACCCAGCACTTCAGACACGCCATGGTCTTATGCCGTCACCTCATCCTAACCTTGGTTTTCGGATATCTGAACCTAGACATTATATCAATTCTCCACACAGCTGGGTATAGCAAGCACAAAACAGAACTCCTCCTTCCCCATGGCTGTCAAGCTTGCTCTTGGCATGGAGTCACACCTTCAGGGTGGGAGAAACCTTCATGGCCCCTGATGCCACGCCCAAACGTGAGTGCTGCTTGGGCACAAATTCACACTGTGACCCTCAGCATGAGCCCCATGTCAAAGAAAGGCCTGTCAGGGCCTGGACCAAGACCCCGCATATGGGGCTTGCCAAGCCCCTATGCACCCAATCCTCACCACGGTTTGAATTTTCCAGTCGCCCCGCCCATACCTGGAGCTCTGCTCTGGAATCCCTTTCTTGGAGAGACCCATGAGCCAGACAACACGACTCCACCCTTCCCACAAAATGACCCCAAACTCTTGGGAGCTGGGACAAATCCCCAGAGAGGGATACTCGTCCACAGTACCTGAGGCCACCGCTCCAATCCACGGCTATCCCGGACACAACATCCAGAGACAAAAGCCTGAAGGAACGCCTCCCACTCGCCCTTGTTTCAGAGGCCCAGGAGCTCCCTCTCCGGCTGTACATCCGGACTGCCATACCCTAGGCGCCACTCATAAGCTGAGTTTGTGTATTCAGACTTCTGTGCCCACAGCCTGGACCCACACAACATCCAGGCTAGGGCCTCTGGACCAAACAGCGAAAGATTGTGCCTGCCCTCTCCAAGGAAAGTGTGCCCAATCCATTGCCCACAGCCCTACAGGTTAGGGAAAAGCTCCAAGGTCCCTGAGGCCATCAATAGTATAGGCCACCCTGGACTAAGAGGTGCTCTCTGACACCAGCGGAGCAACTATCTCCACTTAGACTCTCAGACAGTGTCCCCAGAGACAGAAGGTTGAAATGGACAGGCCCCCAGGCCCTAATCTGAACCTTAGCTTTGGTTTCCATGTTTCCGTTCTCAGAGAACTGTTTTCGTAGACCAGCACATGGGGCTTTTGTGAGGCACCAAACCAAACCTCTCTCATCTCCACATGGGCAGCTTTCTTACTGGGATGTATCAAACACTTCAGGTAGAAGAGTTTCGCAGGGCCACTGAACAACCAGCACATTCCAAGGTCTCCATGGACCCAAACGCACATTATGACGCATCCTCAGGAGAGGCCATTTCATCTCAGCCCCCTGGGTCGTGTGTTCCAGAGGCAGCAGATCAAACATATCTTGTCGCTAATAGCCAATGGGAATGCGAGGCATGCTGTACAGGGATCCATCCTTCGAACCCTGCTCTCCAGTCCTTCCATATGGTATGTCCTGGAGCCATGCAACAGGACTCGAATGTCCCGCAGAAGGAAACCTTGTGGTTTGGGGCAACCTCCAAACTCAGCGTGGGAAAACTTCCTTGGCCTCATGAGGCCCCCACTTCATGAAGGTGCCATCATGGACACATACTCCAGCCTCAGCCAACGTCTGATCCTCAGCCTGACTTCAGATGCAGGAGATTTTGATTCAGCCTCTGCAGAGTGGGCCTGCTCTGCCCTTGGCTCCAATCCTCACACTAGCTAATGTTTTCAGACTTCCGTCCTCACACTCCTGGCCCACAAACACTCCCTACTGGGAATTCTGGGGCCACAATGAAGCACTGTGCCTGCCTCCCAGGAGAAAAACATTGTCTATGGCGCTGCCCAGAAACCCCAAATGAGGATCTAACTGCTTGGCCCTCGGCAACACCCCAATTGCATAGGCTACCTTAAACAGTGATGCTCTGTCGCAAATAGCCTGAGCCCAGACCTTCCAACAGACACCGACACAGCTGGCTGCACACCCAGCACATTGGACCCGCCACTGCCTTAGGCCACCATCCATTCCCAACCTGGGTTTTCAGTCATCGGAACCTAGACCTTATCTCCAATCCCTGCACAGGGGGGAACCTGATGCACAAGTCAGAACCCCTCCTTCCCCCTGGCAAGAAACCTTGCTGCTGGCAGTGAGTCAATCCTTCAGTGTCGGAGAAAACGGCATGGCCCATGAGGCCACGCCCAAGCGTGAGGCCCGCCTTGGGCACAAACACACATTGTGACCCTCAGCGTGAGTACCTTATTCAAGTAACGACTCTCAGTAACTGGACCAAGAGCCCGCATATGTGGCTTGCCATGCCCATAGGCACCCAGGACTAACTAGATGGTGTGTATTCCAGTTGAGGGACCCCACTGCTGTGCTCTAGAGTTCCTCTACTGGGGGGTCTCCTGTGGCAGAAAACAGTACTCTTCATTCCCACAGAATGAACACAAACACTTGGGAGCTTGTACAATCCCCCGAGAGGAAGGCTCTTCTTCGGACTCTGAGACAACCCCTACCCTGACTTGACACTGTAAACGCAACACCCAGAGACAAAATCCTGAGTGACTGCCTCCCACTTGCCCTACTTTGATTTCCAGAGGATCTCCCCTCAGGGACTAGAGATCAGGCCTGCCATTACATTGGCCCCTAGCTGAGCCAAGTTTGCTTTTTCAGACATCTGTCACCACAGCCCTGGCAAACACAGCCTCTAGGCTGGGTCCTCTGGAGCCATACCAAAGGACCGTGCCTGCTCTCTCCTGGGAAACTGTGTCCATTCATTTGGCCACACACCTCCAGAATATGAGAAACCTCAAGGCCTCCGATGACATCCCACTACTGGGAGCCTCACTGGACTCACAGGGGCATTCGGACACAAGCTGAGCAGCTACATCCATGAATGCATGCACACAGATGTCAACAGAGATAGAAGGTTGAGCCGGACAGGCCTTTAGGCCGTAGTCTCAACTCTTGCTTTGGTTTCCAGGTGTCACTCCTCAGAGGCTTTGGTTCGAAGAACAGGGTATGGGGCTTTCCTGAGGCACGGAACAGAACTCCTCTCGTCTCCACATGGGAAGTTTCCTTGTTGGAGCCGTGTCAAACACCTCATGTTGGAGAATCCTGCAGAGTCCCTGAGCCACCTCCACATTCCAAGGTCTCCCAGGCCACCAAGCCACAGTAGGACTCATCTTCAGGAGAGTCCATTTCAACTCTCCCCTCTGGGTAGCTCACCCAGGAGCCCGCAGATTGAGCCTGCCTTGTCCTGACTAAAGAGTGGGAATATGAGGTGGCGTTCCCAGGCATCCATGCTTAGACACCTGCTCTCGAGTCTTTCCATATGGGGCCTCTTGGAACCATCCAATAGACTCGACTGTCGTGCAGAAGGTAACCTTCAGTTTTGGAGCAGTTCACAAATACCATCGTAGGAAAACTTTCTGGCCTCATGAAGCCCCCACACCCTTCAGGAAGAGGCCATGCGGGACAAGAACTCTAGCCTGAGGCACGTCTCATAGTTGACATGACCTCAGTGCAGGAGATCTCGATTCAGCCTCTGCAGAGTGGGCCTGCCGTGCCCTCGGTCCCAAACCTCACGCTAGCTTGTGTTTTCAGACTTCCTTCCTCACACTCCTGGCAAACAAGCCCTCCGGACTAGGAACTCCAGAACCAAAACCCAGCCCAGTGTCTGCCCAACGGAAGAAAAACGTTTCCCTCTGGGGCTCTCCAGAAAACCCAGATGAGGACCAACCTGCTCGGGCCTCGACGGTACCCGAACTGGATAGGCTGCTCTGGGCACTCATGCTCTGCCTGACTCAGCCTGAAGCCAGACGTCCAGACAGACAAGGAGACAGCTGGCCGCACACCCAGCACTTCAGACACGCCATGGTCTTATGCCGTCACCTCATCCTAACCTTGGTTTTCAGATATCTGAACCTAGACATTATATCAATTCTCCACACAGCTGGGTATAGCAAGCACAAAACAGAACTCCTCCTTCCCCATGGCTGTCAAGCTTGCTCTTGGCATGGAGTCACACCTTCAGGGTGGGAGAAACCTTCATGGCCCCTGATGCCACGCCCAAACTTGAGTGCTGCTTGGGCACAAATTCACACTGTGACCCTCAGCATGAGCCCCATGTCAAAGAAAGGCCTGTCAGGGCCTGGACCAAGACCCCGCATATGGGGCTTGCCAAGCCCCTATGCACCCAATCCTCACCACGGTTTGAATTTTCCAGTCGCCCCGCCCATACCTGGAGCTCTGCTCTGGAATCCCTTTCTTGGAGAGACCCATGAGCCAGACAACACGACTCCACCCTTCCCACAAAATGACCCCAAACTCTTGGGAGCTGGGACAAATCCCCAGAGAGGGATACTCGTCCACAGTACCTGAGGCCACCGCTCCAATCCACGGCTATCCCGGACACAACATCCAGAGACAAAAGCCTGAAGGAACGCCTCCCACTCGCCCTTGTTTCAGAGGCCCAGGAGCTCCCTCTCCGGCTGTACATCCGGACTGCCATACCCTAGGCGCCACTCATAAGCTGAGTTTGTGTATTCAGACTTCTGTGCCCACAGCCTGGACCCACACAACATCCAGGCTAGGGCCTCTGGACCAAACAGCGAAAGATTGTGCCTGCCCTCTCCAAGGAAAGTGTGCCCAATCCATTGCCCACAGCCCTACAGGTTAGGGAAAAGCTCCAAGGTCCCTGAGGCCATCAATAGTATAGGCCACCCTGGACTAAGAGGTGCTCTCTGACACCAGCGGAGCAACTATCTCCACTTAGACTCTCAGACAGTGTCCCCAGAGACAGAAGGTTGAAATGGACAGGCCCCCAGGCCCTAATCTGAACCTTAGCTTTGGTTTCCATGTTTCCGTTCTCAGAGAACTGTTTTCGTAGACCAGCACATGGGGCTTTTGTGAGGCACCAAACCAAACCTCTCTCATCTCCACATGGGCAGCTTTCTTACTGGGATGTATCAAACACTTCAGGTAGGAGAGTTTCGCAGGGCCACTGAACAACCAGCACATTCCAAGGTCTCCATGGACCCAAACGCACATTATGACGCATCCTCAGGAGAGGCCATTTCATCTCAGCCCCCTGGGTCGTGTGTTCCAGAGGCAGCAGATCAAACATATCTTGTCGCTAATAGCCAATGGGAATGCGAGGCATGCTGTACAGGGATCCATCCTTCGAACCCTGCTCTCCAGTCCTTCCATATGGTATGTCCTGGAGCCATGCAACAGGACTCGAATGTCCCGCAGAAGGAAACCTTGTGGTTTGGGGCAACCTCCAAACTCAGCGTGGGAAAACTTCCTTGGCCTCATGAGGCCCCCACTTCATGAAGGTGCCATCATGGACACATACTCCAGCCTCAGCCAACGTCTGATCCTCAGCCTGACTTCAGATGCAGGAGATTTTGATTCAGCCTCTGCAGAGTGGGCCTGCTCTGCCCTTGGCTCCAATCCTCACACTAGCTAATGTTTTCAGACTTCCGTCCTCACACTCCTGGCCCACAAACACTCCCTACTGGGAATTCTGGGGCCACAATGAAGCACTGTGCCTGCCTCCCAGGAGAAAAACATTGTCTATGGCGCTGCCCAGAAACCCCAAATGAGGATCTAACTGCTTGGCCCTCGGCAACACCCCAATTGCATAGGCTACCTTAAACAGTGATGCTCTGTCGCAAATAGCCTGAGCCCAGACCTTCCAACAGACACCGACACAGCTGGCTGCACACCCAGCACATTGGACCCGCCACTGCCTTAGGCCACCATCCATTCCCAACCTGGGTTTTCAGTCATCGGAACCTAGACCTTATCTCCAATCCCTGCACAGGGGGGAACCTGATGCACAAGTCAGAACCCCTCCTTCCCCCTGGCAAGAAACCTTGCTGCTGGCAGTGAGTCAATCCTTCAGTGTCGGAGAAAACGGCATGGCCCATGAGGCCACGCCCAAGCGTGAGGCCCGCCTTGGGCACAAACACACATTGTGACCCTCAGCGTGAGTACCTTATTCAAGTAACGACTCTCAGTAACTGGACCAAGAGCCCGCATATGTGGCTTGCCATGCCCATAGGCACCCAGGACTAACTAGATGGTGTGTATTCCAGTTGAGGGACCCCACTGCTGTGCTCTAGAGTTCCTCTACTGGGGGGTCCCCTGTGGCAGAAAACAGTACTCTTCATTCCCACAGAATGAACACAAACACTTGGGAGCTTGGACAATCCCCCGAGAGGAAGGCTCTTCCTCGGCCTCTGAGCCAACCCCTACCCTGACCGGACACTGTAAACGCAACACCCAGAGACAAAATCCTGAGTGACTGCCTCCCACTTGCCCTACTTTGATTTCCAGAGGATCTCCCCTCACGGACTAGAGATCAGGCCTGCCATTACATTGGCCCCTAGCTGAGCCAAGTTTGCTTTTTCAGACATCTGTCCCCACAGCCCTGGCAAACACAGCCTCTAGGCTGGGTCCTCTGGAGCCATACCACAGGACCGTGCCTGCTCTCTCCTGGGAAACTGTGTCCATTCCTTTGGCCACACACCTCCAGAATATGAGAAACCTCAAGGCCTCCGAGGACATCCCACTACTGGGAGCCTCAATGGACTCACAGGGGCATTCGGACACAAGCTGAGCAGCTACATCCATGAATGCATGCACACAGATGTCAACAGAGATAGAAGGTTGAGCCGGACAGGCCTTTAGGCCGTAGTCTCAACTCTTGCTTTGGTTTCCAAGTGTCAATCCTCAGAGGCTTTGGTTCGAAGAACAGGGTATGGGGCTTTCCTGAGGCACGGAACAGAACTCCTCTCGTCTCCACATGGGAAGTTTCCTTGTTGGAGCCGTGTCAAACACCTCATGTTGGAGAATCCTGCAGAGTCCCTGAGCGACCTCCACATTCAAAGGTCTCCCAGGCCACCAAGCCACAGTAGGACTCATCTTCAGGAGAGTCCATTTCAACTATCCCCTCTGGGTAGCTCACCCAGGAGCCCGCAGATTGAGCCTGCCTTGTCCTGACAAAAGAGTGGGAATATGAGGTGGCGTTCTCAGGCATCCATGCTTAGACACCTGCTCTCGAGTCTTTCCATATGGGGCCTCTTGGAACCATCCAATAGGACTCGACTGCCGTGCAGAAGGTAACCTTCAGTTTTGGAGCAGTTCACAAATCCCATCGTAGGCAAAACTTTCTGGCCTCATGAAGCCCCCACACCCTTCAGGAACAGGCCATGCTGGACAAGAACTCTAGCCTGAGGCACGTCTCATAGTTGACATGACCTCAGTGCAGGAGATCTCGATTCAGCCTCTGCAGAGTGGGCCTGCCGTGCCCTCGGTCCCAAACCTCACGCTAGCTTGTGTTTTCAGACTTCCTTCCTCACACTCCTGGCAAACAAGCCCTCCGGACTAGGAACTCCAGAACCACAACCCAGCCCAGGGTCTGCCCAACGGAAGAAAAACGTTTCCCTGTGGGGCTCTCCAATAAACCCAGATGAGGATCAACCTGCTCGGGCCTCGACGGTACCCGAACTGGATAGGCTGCTCTGGGCACTCATGCTCTGCCTGACACAGCCTGAAGCCAGACGTCCAGACAGACAAGGAGACAGCTGGCCGCACACCCAGCACTTCGGACACGCCATGGTCTTATGCCGTCACCTCATCCTAACCTTGGTTTTCAGATATCTGAACCTAGACATTATATCAATTCTCCACACAGCTGGGTATAGCAAGCACAAAACAGAACTCCTCCTTCCCCATGGCTGTCAAGCTTGCTCTTGGCATGGAGTCACACCTTCAGGTTTGGAGAAACCTTCATGGACCCTGATGCCACGCCCAAACTTGAGTGCTGCTTAGGCACAAATTCACACTGTGACCCTCAGCATGAACCCCATGTCAAAGAAAGGCCTGTCAGGCCTGGACCAAGAGCCCACACATGGGGCTTGCCAAGCCCCTATGCACCCAATCCTCACCACGGTTTGAATTTTCCAGTCGCCCCGCCCGTACTTGGAGCTCTGCTCTGGAATCCCTTTCTTGGAGAGACCCATGAGCCAGACAACACGACTCCACCCTTCCAACAAAATGACCCCAAACTCTTGGGAGCTGGGACAAATCCCCAGAGAGGGATACTCGTCCACACTACCTGAGGCCACCGCTCCAATCTACGGCTATCCCGGACACAACATCCAGAGACAAAAGCCTGAAGGAACGCCTCCCACTCGCCCTTGTTTCAGAGGCCCAGGAGCTCCCTCGACGGCTGTACATCCGGCCGGCCATACCCTAGGCGCCACTCATAAGCTGAGTTTGTGTATTCAGACTTCTGTGCCCACAGCCTGGACCCACACAACATCCAGGCTAGGGCCTCTGGACCAAACAGCGAAAGATTGTGCCTGCCCTCTCCAAGGAAAGTGTGCCCAATCCATTGACCACAACCCTACAGGTTAGGGAAAAGCTCCAAGGTCGCTGAGGCCATCAATAGTATAGACCACCCTGGACTAAGAGGGGCTCTCTGACACCAGCGGAGCAACTATCTCCACTTAGACTCTCAGACAGTGTCCCCAGAGACAGAAGGTTGAAATGGACAGGCCCACAGGCCCTAATCTGAACCTTAGCTTTGGTTTCCATGTTTCCGTTCTCAGAGGACTGTTTTCGTAGACCAGCACATGGGGCTTTTCTGAGGCACCAAACCAAACCTCTCTCATCTCCACATGGGCAGCTTTCTTACTGGGATGTATCAAACACTTCAGGTAGGAGAGTTCCGCAGGGCCACTGAACAACCAGCACATTCCAAGGTCTCCATGGACCCTAACGCATTTTATCACGTATCCTCAGGAGAGGCCATTTCATCTCAGCCCCCTGGGTCGCGTGTTCCAGAGGCAGGAGATCAAACATATCTTGTCGCTAATAGCCAATGGGAATGCGAGGCATGCAGTACAGGGATCCATCCTTCGAACCCTGCTCTCCAGTCCTTCCATATGGTATGTCCTGGAGCCATGCAACAGGACTCGAATGTCCCGCAGAAGGAAACCTTGTGGTTTGGGGCAACCTCCAAACTCAGCGTGGGAAAACTTCCTTGGACTCATGAGGCCCCCACTTCATGAAGGTGCCATCATGGACACATACTCCAGCCTCAGCCAACGTCTGATCCTCAGCCTGACTTCAGATGCAGGAGATTTTGATTCAGCCTCTGCAGAGTGGGCCTGCTCTGCCCTTGGCTCCAATCCTCACACTAGCTTGTGTTTTCAGACTTCCGTCCTCACACTCCTGGCCCACAAACCCTCCCTACTGGGAATTCTGGGGCCACAATGAAGCACTGTGCCTGCCTCCCAGGAGAAAAACATTGTCTATGGCGCTGCCCAGAAACCCCAAATGAGGATCAAACTGCTTGGCCCTCGGCAAAACCCCAATTGCATAGGCTACCTTAAACAGTGATGCTCTGTCGCAAATAGCCTGAGCCCAGACCTTCCAACAGACACCGACACAGCTGGCTGCACACCCAGCACATTGGACCCGCCACTGCCTTAGGCCACCATCCATTCCCAACCTGGGTTTTCAGTCATCGGAACCTAGACCTTATCTCCAATCCCTGCACAGGGGGGAACCTGATGCACAAGTCAGAACCCCTCCTTCCCCCTGGCAAGAAACCTTGCTGCTGGCAGTGAGTCAAACCTTCAGTGTAGGAGAAAACGGCATGGCCCATGAGGCCACGCCCAAGCGTGAGGGCCGCCTTGGGCACAAACACACATTGTGACCCTCAGCGTGAGTACCTTATTCAAGTAACGCCTCTCAGTGACTGGACCAAGAGCCCGCATATGTGGCTTGCCATGCCCATAGGCACCCAGGACTAACTAGATGGTGTGTATTCCAGTTGAGGGAACCCACTGCTGTGCTCTAGAGTCCCTCTCCTGGGGGGTCCCCTGTGGCAGAAAACAGTACTCTTCATTCCCACAGAATGAACACAAACACTTGGGAGCTTGGACAATCCCCCGAGAGGAAGGCTCTTCCTCGGCCTCTGAGCCAACCCCTACCCTGACCGGACACTGTAAACGCAACACCCAGAGACAAAATCCTGAGTGACTGCCTCCCACTTGCCCTACTTTGATTTCCAGAGGATCTCCCCTCAGGGACTAGAGATCAGGCCTGCCATTACATTGGCCCCTAGCTGAGCCAAGTTTGCTTTTTCAGACATCTGTCCCCACAGCCCTGGCAAACACAGCCTCTAGGCTGGGTCCTCTGGAGCCATACCACAGGACCGTGCCTGCTCTCTCCTGGGAAACTGTGTCCATTCCTTTGGCCACACACCTCCAGAATATGAGAAACCTCAAGGCCTCCGAGGACATCCCACTACTGGGAGCCTCACTGGACTCACAGGGGCATTCGGACACAAGCTGAGCAGCTACATCCATGAATGCATGCACACAGATGTCAACAGAGATAGAAGGTTGAGCCGGACAGGCCTTTAGGCCGTAGTCTCAACTCTTGCTTTGGTTTCCAGGTGTCACTCCTCAGAGGCTTTGGTTCGAAGAACAGGGTATGGGGCTTTCCTGAGGCACGGAACAGAACTCCTCTCATCTCCACATGGGAAGTTTCCTTGTTGGAGCCGTGTCAAACACCTCATGTTGGAGAATCCTGCAGAGTCCCTGAGCCACCTCCACATTCAAAGGTCTCCCAGGCCACCAAGCCACAGTAGGACTCATCTTCAGGAGAGTCCATTTCAACTCTCCCCTCTGGGTAGCTCACCCAGGAGCCCGCAGTTTGAGCCTGCCTTGTCCTGACTAAAGAGTGGGAATATGAGGTGGCGTTCCCAGGCATCCATGCTTAGACACCTGCTCTCGAGTCTTTCCATATGGGGCCTCTTGGAATCATCCAATAGGACTCGACTGTCGTGCAGAAGGTAACCTTCAGTTTTGGAGCAGTTCACAAATCCCATCGTAGGCAAAACTTTCTGGCCTCATGAAGCCCCCACACCCTTCAGGAAGAGGCCATGCTGGACAAGAACTCTAGCCTGAGGCACGTCTCATAGTTGACATGACCTCAGTGCAGGAGATCCCGATTCAGCCTCTGCAGAGTGGGCATGCCGTGACCTCGGTCCCAAACCTCACGCTAGCTTGTGTTTTCAGACTTCCTTCCTCACACTCCTGGCAAACAAGCCCTCCGGACGAGGAACTCCAGAACCACAACCCAGCCCAGTGTCTGCCCAACGGAAGAAAAACGTTTCCCTGTGGGGCTCTCCAGAAAACCCAGATGAGGATCAACCTGCTCGGGCCTTGACGGTACCCGAACTGGATAGGCTGCTCTGGGCACTCATGCTCTGCCTGACACAGCCTGAAGCCAGACGTCCAGACAGACAAGGAGACAGCTGGCCGCACACCCAGCACTTCGGACATGCCATGGTCTTATGCCGTCACCTCATCCTAACCTTGGTTTTCAGATATCTGAACCTAGACATTATATCAATTCTCCACACAGCTGGGTATAGCAAGCACAAAACAGAACTCCTCCTTCCCCATGGCTGTCAAGCTTGCTCTTGGCATGGAGTCACACCTTCAGGTTTGGAGAAACCTTCATGGACCCTGATGCCACGCCCAAACTTGAGTGCTGCTTTGGCACAAATTCACACTGTGACCCTCAGCATGAGCCCCATGTCAAAGAAAGGCCTGTCAGGGCCTGGACCAAGACCCCGCATATGGGGCTTGCCAAGCCCCTATGCACCCAATCCTCACCACGGTTTGAATTTTCCAGTCGCCCCGCCCGTACCTGGAGCTCTGCTCTGGAATCCCTTTCTTGGAGAGACCCATGAGCCAGACAACACGACTCCACCCTTCCCACAAAATGACCCCAAACTCTTGGGAGCTGGGACAAATCCCCAGAGAGGGATACTCGTCCACAGTACCTGAGGCCACCGCTCCAATCCACGGCTATCCCGGACACAACATCCAGAGACAAAAGCCTGAAGGAACGCCTCCCACTCGACCTTGTTTCAGAGGCCCAGGAGCTCCCTCTCGGGCTGTACATCGGGCCTCCATACCCTAGGCGCCACTCATAAGCTAAGTTTGTGTATTCAGACTTCTGTGCCCACAGCCTGGACCCACACAACATCCAGGCAAGGGCCTCTGGACCAAACAGCGAAAGATTGTGCCTGCCCTCTCCAAGGAAAGTGTGCCCAATCCATTGACCACAACCCTACAGGTTAGGGAAAAGCTCCAAGGTCCCTGAGGCCATCAATATTATAGGCCACCCTGGACTAAGAGGGGCTCTCTGACACCAGCGGAGCAACTATCTCCACTTAGACTCTCAGACAGTGTCCCCAGAGACAGAAGGTTGAAATGGACAGGCCCCCAGGCCCTAATCTGAACCTTAGCTTTGGTTTCCATGTTTCCGTTCTCAGAGGACTGTTTTCGTAGAACAGCACATGGGGCTTTTCTGAGGCACCAAACCAAACCTCTCTCATCTCCACATGGGCAGCTTTCTTACTGGGATGTATCAAACACTTCCGGTAGGAGGGTTCCGCAGGGCCACTGAACAACCAGCACATTCCAAGGTCTCCAAGGACACAAACGCACATTATGACGCATCCTCAGGAGACGCCATTTCAACTCAGCCCCCTGGGTCGTGTGTTCCAGAGGCAGCAGATCAAACATATCTTGTCGCTAATAGCCAATGGGAATGCGAGGCATGCAGTACAGGGATCCATCCTTCGAACCCTTCTCTCCAGTCCTTCCATATTGTATGTCCTGGAGCCATGCAACAGGACTCGAATGTCCCGCAGAAGGAAACCTTGTGGTTTCGGGCAACCTCCAAACTCAGCGTGGGAAAACTTCCTTGGCCTCATGAGGCCCCCACTTCATGAAGGTGCCATCATGGACACATACTCCAGCCTCAGCCAACGTCTGATCCTCAGCCTGACTTCAGATGCAGGAGATTTTGATTCAGCCTCTGCAGAGTGGGCCTGCTCTGCCCTTGGCTCCAATCCTCACACTAGCTTGTGTTTTCAGACTTCCGTCCTCACACTCCTGGCCCACAACCCCTCCCTACTGGGAATTCTGGGGCCACAATGAAGCACTGTGCCTGCCTCCCAGGAGAAAAACATTGTCTATGGCGCTGCCCAGAAACCCCAAATGAGGATCAAACTGCTTGGCCCTCGGCAACACCCCAATTGCATAGGCTACCTTAAACAGTGATGCTCTGTCGCAAATAGCCTGAGCCCAGACCTTCCAACATACACCGACACAGCTGGCTGCACACCCAGCACATTGGACCCGCCACTGCCTTAGGCCACCATCCATTCCCAACCTGGGTTTTCAGTCATCGGAACCTAGACCTTATCTCCAATCCCTGCACAGGGGGGAACCTGATGCACAAGTCAGAACCCCTCCTTCCCCATGGCAAGAAACCTTGCTGCTGGCAGTGAGTCAAACCTTCAGTGTAGGAGAAAACGGCATGGCCCATGAGGCCACGCCCAAGCGTGAGGGCCGCCTTGGGCACAAACACACATTGTGTCCCTCAGCGTGAGTACCTTATTCAAGTAACGCCTCTCAGTGACTGGACCAAGAGCCCGCATATGTGGCTTGCCATGCCCATAGGCACCCAGGACTAACTAGATGGTGTGTATTCCAGTTGAGGGAACCCACTGCTGTGCTCTAGAGTTCCTCTCCTGGGGGGTCCCCTGTGGCAGAAAACAGTACTCTTCATTCCCACAGAATGAACACAAACACTTGGGAGCTTGGACAATCCCCCGAGAGGAAGGCTCTTCCTCGGCCTCTGAGACAACCCCTACCCTGACCGGACACTGTAAACGCAACACCCAGAGACAAAATCCTGAGTGACTGCCTCCCACTTGCCCTACTTTGATTTCCAGAGGATCTCCCTCACGGACTAGAGATCAGGCCTGCCATTACATTGGCCCTTAGCTGAGCCAAGTTTGCTTTTTCAGACATCTGTCCCCACAGCCCTGGCAAACACAGCCTCTAGGCTGGGTCCTCTGGAGCCATACCACAGGACGGTGCCTGCTCTCTCCTGGGAAACTGTGTCCATTCCTTTGGCCACACACCTCCAGAATATGAGAAACCTCAAGGCCTCCGAGGACATCCCACTACTGGGAGCCTCAATGGACTCACAGGGGCATTCGGACACAAACTGAGCAGCTACATCCATGAATGCATGCACACAGATGTCAACAGAGATAGAAGGTTGAGCCGGACAGGCCTTTAGGCCGTAGTCTCAACTCTTGCTTTGGTTTCCAGGTGTCACTCCTCAGAGGCTTTGGTTCAAAGAACAGGGTATGGGGCTTTCCTGAGGCACGGAACAGAACTCCTCTCGCCTCCACATGGGAAGTTTCCTTGTTGGAGCCGTGTCAAACACCTCATGTTGGAGAATCCTGCAGAGTCCCTGAGCCACCTCCACATTCCAAGGTCTCCCAGGCCACCAAGCCACTGTAGTACTCATCTTCAGGAGAGTCCATTTCAACTCTCCCCTCTGGGAAGCTCACCCAGGAGCGCGCAGATTGAGCCTGCCTTGTCCTGAATAAAGAGTGGGAATATGAGGTGGCGTTCTCAAGCATCCATGCTTAGACACCTGCTCTCGAGTCTTTCCATATGGGGCCTCTTGGAACCATCCAATAGACTCGACTGCCGTGCAGAAGGTAACCTTCAGTTTTGGAGCAGTTCACAAATCCCATCGTAGGAAAACTTTCTGGCCTCATGAAGCCCCCACACCCTTCAGGAAGAGGCCATGCGGGACAAGAACTCTAGCCTGAGGCACGTCTCATAGTTGACATGACCTCAGTGCAGGAGATCTCGATTCAGCCTCTGCAGAGTGGGCCTGCCGTGCCCTCGGTCCCAAACCTCACGCTAGCTTGTGTTTTCAGACTTCCTTCCTCACACTCCTGGCAAACAAGCCCTCCGGACTAGGAACTCCAGAACCAAAACCCAGCCCAGTGTCTGCCCAACGGAAGAAAAACGTTTCCCTGTGGGGCTCTCCAGAAAACCCAGATGAGGATCAACCTGCTCGGGCGTCGACGGTACCCGAACTGGATAGGCTGCTCTGGGCACTCATGCTCTGCATGACACAGCCTGAAGCCAGACGTCCAGACAGACAAGGAGACAGCTGGCCGCACACCCAGCACTTCGGACACGCCATGGTCTTATGCCGTCACCTCATCCTAACCTTGGTTTTCAGATATCTGAACCTAGACATTATATCAATTCTCCACACAGCTGGGTATCGCAAGCACAAAACAGAACTCCTCCTTCCCCATGGCTGTCAAGCTTGCTCTTGGCATGGAGTCACACCTTCAGGGTGGGAGAAACCTTCATGGCCCCGATGCCACGCCCAAACTTGAGTGCTGCTTGGGCACAAATTCACACTGTGTCCCTCAGCATGAGCCCCATGTCAAAGAAAGGCCTGTCAGGGCCTGGACCAAGCACCACATATGGGGATTGCCAAGCCCCTATGCACCCAATCCTCACCACGGTTTGAATTTTCCAGTCGCCCCGCCCGTACCTGGAGCTCTGCTCTGGAATCCCTTTCTTGGAGAGACCCATGAGCCAGACAACACGACTCCACCCTTCCCACAAAATGACCCCAAACTCTTGGGAGCTGGGACAAATCCCCAGAGAGGGATACTCGTCCACAGTACCTGAGGACACCGCTCCAATCCACGGCTATCCCGGACACAACATCCAGAGACAAAAGCCTGAAGGAACGCCTCCCACTCGACCTTGTTTCAGAGGCCCAGGAGCTCCCTCTCGGGCTGTACATCCGGCCTGCCATACCCTAGGCGCCACTCATAAGCTGAGTTTGTGTATTCAGACTTCTGTGCCCACAGCCTGGACCCACACAACATCCAGGCTATGGCCTCTGGACCAAACAGCGAAAGATTGTGCCTGCCCTCTCCAAGGAAAGTGTGCCCAATCCATTGACCACAACCCTACAGGTTAGGGAAAAGCTCCAAGGTCCCTGAGGCCATCAATAGTATAGGCCACCCTGGACTAAGAGGGGCTCTCTGACACCAGCGGAGCAACTATCTCCACTTAGACTCTCAGACAGTGTCCCCAGAGACAGAAGGTTGAAATGGACAGGCCCCCAGGCCCTAATCTGAACCTTAGCTTTGGTTTCCATGTTTCCGTTCTCAGAGGACTTTTTTCGTAGACCAGCACATGGGGCTTTTCTGAGGCACCAAACCAAACCTGTCTCATCTCCACATGGGCAGCTTTCTTACTGGGATGTATCAAACACTTCAGGTAGGAGAGTTCCGCAGGGCCACTGAACAACCAGCACATTCCAAGGTCTCCATGGACCCAAACGCACATTATGACGCATCCTCAGGAGACGCCATTTCAACTCAGCCCCCTGGGTCGCGTGTTCCAGAGGCAGCAGATCAAACATATCTTGTCGCTAATAGCCAAAGGGAAAGCGAGGCATGCAGTACAGGGATCCATCCTTCGAACCCTGCTCTCCAGTCCTTCCATATGGTATGTCCTGGAGCCATGCAACAGGACTCGAATGTCCCGCAGAAGGAAACCTTGTGGTTTCGGGCAACCTCCAAACTCAGCGTGGGAAAACTTCCTTGGCCTCATGAGGCCCCCACTTCATGAAGGTGCCATCATGGACACATACTCCAGCCTCAGCCAACGTCTGATCCTCAGCCTGACTTCAGATGCAGGAGATTTTGATTCAGCCTCTGCAGAGTGGGCCTGCTCTGCCCTTGGCTCCAATCCTCACACTAGCTTGTGTTTTCAGACTTCCGTCCTCACACTCCTGGCCCACAAACACTCCCTACTGGGAATTCTGGGGCCACAATGAAGCACTGTGCCTGCCTCCCAGGAGAAAAACATTGTCTATGGCGCTGCCCAGAAACCCCAAATGAGGATCAAACTGCTTGGCCTTCGGCAACACCCCAATTGCATAGGCTACCTTAAACAGTGATGCTCTGTTGCAAATAGCCTGAGCACAGACCTTCCAAAAGACACCGACACAGCTGGCTGCACACCCAGCACATTGGACCCGCCACTGCCTTAGGCCTCCATCCATTCCCAACCTGGGTTTTTAGTCATCGGAACCTAGACCTTATCTCCATTCCTTGCACAGGGTGGAACCTGATGCACAAGTCAGAACCCCTCCTTCCCCATGGCAAGAAACCTTGCTGCTGGCAGTGAGTCAAACCTTCAGTGAAGGAGAAAACGGCATGGCCCATATGGCCACGCCCAAGCGTGAGGGCCACCTTGGGCACAAACACACATTGTGACCCTCAGCGTGAGTACCTTATTCAAGTAACGCCTCTCAGTGACTGGACCAAGAGCCCGCAAATGTGGCTTGCCATGCCCACAGGCACCCAGGACTAACTAGATGGTGTGTATTCCAGTTGAGGGAACCCACTGCTGTGCTCTAGAGTCCTTCTCCTGGGGGGTCCCCTGTGGCAGAAAACAATACTTTTGTCGTCAGACTACTGGCCCACAAGGCCTCCAGTTTGGCAATCCAGAACTAAAATGCAGCACTCTGCCTGCCCTCCAGATAAAAAACACTGTCCTCTGGGGCTACCCAGTAACCCCAAATGAGGATCAACCTGCACCGACCTTGGCTGTACCCCAAATACATAGGCTGACCAGGGCACTAATGCCCTTTCTGACACAGCCTGAGCCTGGACCCCCTGGCCCCTCCCAGACAGCTGGCCGCACACTGAGCACATCGAGCCGCCGTGGCCTTAGGTCGTCATCTCTTCCCAACCTCGGTTTTCAGGTTTCAGAACCTAGACCTTATCTCCAATCACTGTCCATGTTAAAGGTGATGCAGAAATCAGAACTCCTTCCCCATGGCAAGAAACCTTGTGGTTGGCATGTTGTCCAACGTTCAGTGTCGTTGAAACCAGTGTGGCCCATGAGGCCCCGCCCATGCTCGCGGGCCACATTGGTCACAAACACACATTGTGACCCTCAGGCTGAGCCCAGTCCTCAAGTAAGGCCACTCAGTGGCTGGATGAAGAGATAGCATATTGGGCTTGCCATGCCCCTAGGCCCCAATCTTTAACCATAGTTCGGATTGTCCCTTCAGTCTTCCCCACGGCTTTGCTTTGGAATTCCTCTTTTGGTGGGACACCTGAGGTAACAAAACTGAAATGAGTCCTCCCATCCCACAGATTGACGAAAAGCAATTGGGAATCGGGCCAAATCCTCAGAGAGGAAGATTCGTCCATGGCCCATGAGGCCTCCTTGACATTCCACGGCCATCACTGATACAAAATCCACAGACAAAAGCCTGAGCAATCGCCACAGACTCGCACTTTCTTCATATCCTGTAGAGTTCTTCTCATGGTTTGTAGATCGGGCCTGCCATACCTACGTCCCCAAACCTAAGCTGAGTTTGTGTTTTCAGACTTCTGTCCTCAAAGTCTTGGGCCACACACCCTCCAGGCTGGGCCCCTGGAGCCACACATTAGGACTGTGCCTACCAATCCATGGGAATTCTGCCCATTCCATGGTCCAAAATCGTACAAATTAGGAGAAACCTCCAACGACCCTTAGGCCATCCCAATAGTGTGGGTCACCCGGAACAAACAAGGGGTGTCTGACACCAGCTGATAATCGACCTCCACTCATACCATAGATGGATGTCCCCAGAGAAGAAGATTGAACCAGACAGGACCCTAGGCCATAAAAGGATCCATTGCTATGGGTTACAGGCATGTGTCCTCAAAAGCCTGATTCCAATACGAGCATAGGGGTTTTCCTGAGGCACCCATCAGAACTCATCTCGTCTCCACAAGGAAACCTGTGCATGGGAGCCACGTCCAAAGCTTAGGAAAGTACGTCAGGTTGCCGGTGCCACCGCCCCATTCCAAGGCCCTCATGGACACAAAAACACATTAGGACACATCCTCAGGAAAGTCCATTTCAACTCAGCCACCGAGGTTGCTCCCGCAGAGCCATCAGATCTAAACTGTCTTGTTGCTAGGAGACAATTTGAATGCGAGGCGGGCTTCCCAGGCATCCATCCGCGAATGGTGCTCTGGAGTCATTCCATATGGGATGTCCTGGAGCTGTCCAACAGGTCTCAATTGTCCGGAAGAAGGAATCCTGGAAGGGGGCATCCCACAACTCCCAACGTGGGAAAACCTCAATGGTCTCGAGATTCCGCTCCCTTCATGAAGCGGCCGTCATGCTCAGAAACTCCCACCTGAGCCAACGTCTGATCCTCGCCCTGACTTCAGATGCATGAGATATGGGTTCAGATCTGCAGGGGGTACCTGCCGTGCCCTCGCCCTGAAACCCAAGTCTAGCTTGTCTTCTCAGACTTCCATCCTCACACTCCTGGCCCCAAAGCCCTCAAGTTTGGCAATTCCGGACCCACAATGCAGCACTCTGCCTGCCCTCTAGAAAAAAAAATGATTGCCTCATGAGCTGCCCAGGCACCTTAAATGAGGGTAAACCTACACAGCACTCGACTTTACCCAAATTATATAGTCTAACCTGGGCACTAATGCACTGTCGAACACATCCTGAGCCCGGACCTCCTGAACAACACCCAGAAAGCTGACCGCACACTGAGCACATAAAACCCGCCATGGCCTTAGGTCATCATCTCTTCCCTACCTCAGTTTTCAGGCTTCAGAACCGAGACCTTATCTCCAATCACTGCCCAGGGGTGAGTCTGATGCAGAAATCAGAACTCCTCCTTACCCATGGCAAGAACCCTTGTGGTTGGCACGTTGTCCAACGATCAGTGTAGGAGAAACCCTGAGGCCCCGCCCATTCTTGAGTGCGACAAGGGCATACACACGCATTGTGACCCTCAGCATGAGTCCTGTCCTCTAGTAAGTCCTCTCAGTGGCTGGACCATTAGATGTCATAATGGGCTTGACATGTCCCTAGGCCCCAATTTTTAACCAGATTTCTGATTGTCCAGTCGCCCCTCCTAGGGCTCTACTCTGAAATCCCTCATTTGGTGGGACACCTGAGGTTAAAAAAGAAAACAACAACAACAACAACAACAACAAAATAAAACGGCCTTCTTCCAGCCCACAGAATGAACCCAAACTCTTTGGATGGGGCCAAACCACCAGAGAGTAAGACTCGTCCATTTCCCATGAAGTCACCCAGAAATTCCACGACCATGAGTGACACGATATCCCGAGACAAAAACTTGAGCAGGAGCCTCACACTCGCCCTTCTTTCAAATCCCGAAAAGTTCTCCTCATGGTCTGTAGATCAGTCCTGCCATACCTATGACTTGAAACATAAGCCGAGTTTGTGTTTTCAGACAACTGTCCAAAAAGGGCTGGACTACACAACCTACAGGCTCAGGCCCCTGGAGCCAAACCTGAGGACTGTACTTGCCCTCTCCAAGGGAATCGTGTGTGCCCATTCCAAGGGCCCCAACCCTTCTAATAGGATAAACCTCCAAAGTCCCTGATATATCTCAATAGTGGTAGCTTCCCAGGAAAAACAGGGGCAATCGGAGCCCAAATGAGCCCCTACCTGCACTCAGACCCATAGACAGATGTCCTCAGAGGTAAAAAGGAAAGAACAGGCCCCTAGGCAATAATCAGATCCATTGCTTTGGTTTCCAGGCATCTCTCCTCAGAGGCCTGGATTTCAAAAGCAGCATATAGCTGTTTCTTGTTTCACCCATCAGAAAACATCTCATCTACACATGGGAAACTTGCACGTTGGAGCTGTGTCAAAGCCTCTGTTTAGGAGAACCCTTTAGGGCCCCAGTGCCACCGCTTCATTCCAAGGTCTCCATAGACACAAAAGCACATTCGGACCCATCCCCGGGGGTGTGCATTTCAACTCAGCATCCTCGGTAGCTCCCCACAGATCCAGGAGATCTAAACTGTCTTGTTGCTAGGAGACAATTGGAATGCGAGGTGGGCTACCCAGCCATCCATCCTTAGAAGCCTGCTCAGAATCATTGGCCTGGAGCCAAACAACAGGTCTCAATTGTCCTGCCGAAGACTCTCTGCAGTTTGGAGCTTCTCACAACTCCCTTCATGGGAAAACCCCCATGGCCTCGTGATGCCCCCCCATTCATGAAGGGGACATCAGGGACAGAAACTCCAACCTGAGCGATCGTCTGATCCTCGCCCTGACTTCAGATGCACGAGATCTCGATTCAGGTCTGTAGATTGTGCCTGCAATGGCCTCACCCAGAAACCTAAGCCTAGCTTGTGTTCTCAGACTTTTGTCGTCAGACTACTGGCCCACAAGGCCTCCAGTTTGGCAATCCAGAACTAAAATGCAGCACTCTGCCTGCCCTCCAGATAAAAAACATTGTCCTCTGGGGCTACCCAGTAAGCCCAAATGAGGATCAACCTGCACCGACCTTGGCTGTACCCCAAATACATAGGCTGACCAGGGCACTAATGCCCTTTCTGACACAGCCTGAGCCTGGACCCCCTGGCCCCTCCCAGACAGCTGGCCGCACACTGAGCACATCGAGCCGCCATGGCCTTAGGTCGTCATCTCTTCCCAACCTCGGTTTTCAGGTTTCAGAACCTAGACCTTATCTCCAATCACTGTCCATGTTGAAGGTGATGCAGAAATCAGAACTCCTTCCCCATGGCAAGAAACCTTGTGGTTGGCATGTTGTCCAACGTTCAGTGTCGTTGAAACCAGTGTGGCCCATGAGGCCCCGCCCATGCTCGCGGGCCACATTGGTCACAAACACACATTGTGACCCTCAGGCTGAGCCCAGTCCTCAAGTAAGGCCTCTCAGTGGCTGGATGAAGAGATAGCATATTGGGCTTGCCATGCCCCTAGGCCCCAATCTTTAACCATAGTTCGGATTGTCCCTTCAGTCTTCCCCACGGCTTTGCTTTGGAATTCCTCTTTTGGTGGGACACCTGAGGTAACAAAACTGAAATGAGTCCTCCCATCCCACAGATTGACGAAAAGCAATTGGGAATCGGGCCAAATCCTCAGAGAGGAAGATTCGTCCATGGCCCATGAGGCCTCCCCGACATTCCACGGCCATCATTGATACAAAATCCAGAGACAAAAGCCTGAGCAATCGCCACAGACTCGCACTTTCTTCATATCCTGTAGAGTTCTTCTCATGGTTTGTAGATCGGGCCTGCCATACCTACGTCCCCAAACCTAAGCTGAGTTTGTGTTTTCAGACTTCTGTCCTCAAAGTCTTGGGCCACACACCCTCCAGGCTGGGCCCCTGGAGCCACACATTAGGACTGTGCCTACCAATCCATGGGAATTCTGCCCATTCCATGGTCCAAAATCGTACAAATTAGGAGAAACCTCCAACGACCCTTAGGCCATCCCAATAGTGTGGGTCACCCGGAACAAACAAGGGGTGTCTGACACCAGCTGATAATCGACCTACACTCATACCATAGATGGATGTCCCCAGAGAAGAAGATTGAACCAGACAGGACCCTAGGCCATAATAGGATCCATTGCTATGGGTTACAGGCATGTGTCCTCAAAAGCCTGATTCCAATACGAGCATAGGGGTTTTCCTGAGGCAGCCATCAGAACTCATCTCGTCTCCACAAGGAAACCTGTGCATGGGAGCCACGTCCAAAGCTTAGGAAAGTACTTCAGGTTGCCGGTGCCACCGCCCCATTCCAAGGCCCTCATGGACACAAAAACACATTAGGACACATCCTCAGGAAAGTCCATTTCAACTCAGCCACCGAGGTTGCTCCCGCAGAGCCATCAGATCTAAACTGTCTTGTTGCTAGGAGACAATTGGAATGCGAGGCGGGCTTCCCAGGCATCCATCCGCGAACGGTGCTCTGGAGTCATTCCATATGGGATGTCCTGGCGCTGTCCAACAGGTCTCAATTGTCCGGCAGAAGGAATCCTGGAAGGGGGCATCCCACAACTCCCAACGTGGGAAAACCTCAATGGTCTCGAGATTCCGCTCCCTTCATGAAGCGGCCGTCATGCTCAGAAACTCCCACCTGAGCCAACGTCTGATCCTCGCCCTGACTTCAGATGCATGAGATATTGGTTCAGATCTGCAGGGGGTACCTGCCGTGCCCTCGCCCTGAAACCCAAGTCTAGCTTGTCTTCTCAGACTTCCATCCTCACACTCCTGGCCCCAAATCCCTCAAGTTTGGCAATTCCGGACCCACAATGCAGCACTCTGCCTGCCCTCTAGAAAAAAAAAATTACTGCCTCATGAGCTGCCCAGGCACCTTAAATGAGGGTAAACCTACACAGCACTCGACTTTACCCAAATTATATAGTCTAAACTGGGCACTCATGCACTGTCGAACACAACCTGAGCCCGGACCTCCTGACCAACACCCAGAAAGCTGACCGCACACTGAGCACATAAAACCCGCCATGGCCTTAGGTCATCATCTCTTCCCTACCTCAGTTTTCAGGCTTCAGAACCGAGACCTTATATCCAATCATTTCCCAGGGGTGAGTGTGATGCAGAAATCAGAACTCCTCCTTACCCATGGCAAGAACCCTGTGGTTGGCACGTTGTCCAACGTTCAGTGTAGGAGAAACCAGCATTCACCCTGAGGCCCCGCCCATTCTTGAGTGCGAGGAGGGCATACACACGCATTGTGACCCTCATCATGAGTCCTGTCCTCTAGTAAGTCCTCTCAGTTGCTGGACCATATGATGTTATAATGGGCTTGACATGTCCCTTGGCCCCAATTTTTAACCAAATTTCTGATGGTCCAGTCGCCCCTTCCCAGGGCTCTACTCTGGAATCCCTCATTTGGTGGGACACCAGAGGTTAAACAAGAAAAAAACAAGAAAAAAAAAAAAACGGACTCCTTCCAGCCCACAGAATGACCCCAAACTCTTTGGACGGGGCCAAACCACCAGAGAGTAAGACTAGTCCATTTCCCATGAAGTCACCCAGAAATTCCACGACCATGAGTGACACGATATCCACAGACAAAAACTTGAGCAGAAGCCTCACACTCGCCCTTCTTTCAAATCCCGAAGAGTTCTCCTCATGGTCTGTAGATCAGTCCTGCCATACCTATGACCCGAAACATAAGCCGAATTTGTGTTTTCAGACAACTGTCCAAACAGCCCTGGCCTACACAACCTACAGGCTCAGGCCCCTGGAGCCAAACCTGAGGACTGTACTTGCCCTCTCCAAGGGAATTGTGTGTGCCCATTCCAATGGCCACAACCCTTCTCATAGGATAAACCTCCAAAGTCCCTGATCCATCTCAATAGTGGTGGCTTCCCAGGAACAACAGGGGCAATCTGAGCCCAACTGAGCACCTACCTGCACTCAGACCCATAGACAGATGTCCCCAGAGGTAAAAAGAAAGAACAGGCCCCTAGGCACTAATCAGATCCATTGCTTTGGTTTCCAGGCATCTCTCCTCAGAGGCCTGGATTTCAAAAGCAGCATATAGCTGTTTCTTGACTCACCCATCAGAAAACATCTCATCTACACATGGGAAACTTGCACGTTGGAGCTGTGTCAAAGCCTCTGTTTAGGAGAACCCTTTAGGGCCCCAGTGCCACCGCTTCATTCCAAGGTCCCCATAGACACAAAAGCACGTTAGGACCCATCCCCAGGGGTGTCCATTTCAACTCAGCACCTCGGTTGCTCCCCACAGATCCAGGAGGTCTAACCTGTCTTGTTGCTAGGAGACAATTGGAATGGGAGGTGGGCTACCCAGCCATCCATCCTTAGAACCCTGCTCAGAATCATTGGCCTGGAGCCAAACAACAGGTCTCAATTGTCCTGCAGAAGACTCTCTGCAGTTTGGAGCTTCTCACAACTCCCATCGTTGGAAAAAACCATTGGCCTCGTGATGCCCCACCCCATTGATGAAGGGGCCATCAGGGACAGAAACTCCAACCTGAGCGATCGTCTGATCCTCGCGCTGACATCAGATGCACGAGACCTCGATTCAGGTCTGTAGATTGTGCCTGCCATGGCCTCACCCAGAAACCTAAGCCTAGCTTGTGTTCTCAGACTTTTGTCGTCAGACTACTGGCCCACAAGCCCTCCAGTTTGGCAATCCAGAAGTACAATGCAGCACTCTGCCGGCTCTGCAGAAGAAAACATTCTCTTCTGGGGCTAACCAGTAACCCCAAATGAGGATCAACCTCCACCGACCTTGGCTGTACCCCAAATACATAGGCTGACCAGGGCACTAATGCCCTTTCTGACACAGCCTGAGCCTGGACCCCCTGGCCCCTCCCAGACAGCTGGCCGCACACTGAGCACATTGAGCCGCCATGACCTTAGGTCGTCATCTCCTCCCAACCTCGGTTTTCAGGTTTCAGAAACTAGACCATATCTCCAATCACAGCCCAGGGTTGAAGGTGATGCAGAAATCAGAACTCCTTCCCCATGGCAAGAAACCTTGTGGTTTGCATGTTGTCCAACGTTCAGTGTAGTTGAAACCAGTGTGGCCCATGAGGCCCCGCCCATGCTCGCGGGCCACATTGGTCACAAACTCACATTGTGACGCTCAGGCTGAGCCCAGTCCTCAAGTAAGGCCACTCAGTGGCTGGATGAAGAGATAGCATATTGGGCTTGCCATGCCCCTAGGCCCCAATTTTTAACCATAGTTCGGGTTGTCCCTTCAGTCTTCCCCACGGCTTTGCTATGGAATTCCTCTTTGGTGGGAAACCTGAGGTAACAAAACTGAAATGAGTCCTCCCATCCCACAGATTGACGAAAAGCAAATGGTTTGGCCAAATCCTCAGAGAGGAAGATTCGTCCATGGCCCATGAGGCCACCCCGACATTCCACGGCCATCGCTGATACAAAATCCAGAGACAAAAGCCTGAGCAAGCGCCTCAGACTCGCACTTTCCTCATATCCGGAAGAGTTCTCCTCATGTTTTGTAGATCGGGCCTGCCATACCTACTTCCCCAAACCTGAGCTGAGTTTGTGTTTTCAGACTTCTGTCCTCAAAGTCTTGGGCCCCACACCCTCCAGGCTGGGCCCCTGTAGCCACACATTAGGACTGTGCCTACCAATCCATGGGAATTCTGCCCATTCCATGGTCCAAAATCGTACAAATTAGGAGAAACCTCCAAAGTCCATGAGGCCATCCAAATAGTGTTGGTCGCCCGGAACAAACAAGGGCTGTCTGACACCAGCTGATAATCGACCTCCACTCATACCATAGATGGATGTCTCCAGAGAAGAAGATTGAACCAGACAGGACCCTAGGCCATAATAGCATCCATTGCTTTGGGTTCAGGCATGTGTCCTCAAAAGCCTGATTCCATACGAGCATAGGGGTTTTCCTGAGGCACCCATCAGAACTCATCTCGTCTCCACAAGGAAACCTGTGCATGGGAGCCATGTCCAAAGCTTAGGAGAGTACTTCAGGGTCCCGGTGCCACCGCCCCATTCCAAGGCCCTCATGGACACAAAAACACATTAGGACCCAACCTCAGGAAAGTCCATTTCAACTCAGCCACCCCGGTTGCTCCCGCAGATCCATCGGATCTAAACTGTCTTGTTGCTAGGAGACAATTGGAATGCGAGGCGGGCTTCCCAGGCATCCATCCGCGAACGGTGCTCTGGAGTCATTCCATATGGGATGTCCTGGAGCTGTCCAACAGGTCTCAATTGTCCCGCAGAAGGAATCCTTGAAGGGGGCATCCCACAACTCCCAACGTGGGAAAACCTCAATGGCCTCGATATTCCGCTCCCTTCATGAAGCGGGCGTCATGCTCAGAAACTCCAACCTGAGCCAACGTCTGATCCTCGCCCTGACTTCAGATGCATGAGATATTGGTTCAGATCTGCAGGGGGTACCTGCCGTGCCCTCGCCCTGAAACCCAAGTCTAGCTTGTCTTCTCAGACTTCCGTCCTCACACTCCTGGCCCCGAAGCCCTCAAGTTTGGCAATTCCGGACCCACAATGCAGCACTCTGCCTGCCCTCTAGAAAAAAAAATTATTGCCTCATGTGCTGCCCAGGCACCTTAAATGAGGGTAAACCTACACAGCACTCGACTTTACCCAAATTATATAGTCTAAACTGGGCACTCATGCACTGTCGAACACAACCTGAGCCCGGACCTCCTGACCAACACCCAGAAAGCTGACCGCACACTGAGCACATAAAACCCGCCATGGCCTTAGGTAATCATCTCTTCCCTACCTCAGTTTTCAGGCTTCAGAACCGAGACCTTATCTCCAATCACTGCCCAGGGGTGAGTGTGATGCAGAAACCAGACCTCCTCCTTACCCATGGCAAGAACCCTTGTGGTTGGCACGTTGTCCAACGATCAGTGTAGGAGAAACCAGCATTCACCCTGAGGCCCCGCCCATTCTTGAGTGCGACGAGGGCATACACACGCATTGAGACCCTCAGCATGAGTCCTGTCCTCTATTAAGTCCTCTCAGTGGCTGGACCATTAGATGTCATAATGGGCTTGACATGTCCCTAGGCCCCAATTTTTAACAAGATTTCTGATTGTCCAGTCGCCCCTCCCCAGGGCTCTACTCTGGAATCCCTCATTTGGTGGGACACCTGAGGTTAAAAAAGAAAAAAACAACAGCAACAACATCAACAAAAAAAACGGACTTCTTCCAGCCCATAGAATGACCCCAAGTTCTTTGGATGGGGCCAAACCCCCAGAGAGCAAGACTCGTCCATTTCCCATGAAGTCACCCAGAAATTCCACGACCATGAGTGACACGATATCCACAGACAAAAACGTGAGCAGGAGCCTCACAACTCGCCCTTCTTTCAAATCCTGAAGAGTTCTCCTCATGGTCTGTAGATCAGTCCTGCCATACCTATGACCCGAATCATAAGCCGAGTTTGTGTTTTCAGACAACTGTCCAAACAGCCCTGGCCTACACAACCTACAGGCTCAGGCCCCTGGAGCCAAACCTGAGGACTGTACTTGCCCTCTCCAAGGGAATTGTGTGTGCCCATTCCAATGGCCACTACCCTTCTAATAGGATAAACCTCCAAAGTCCCTGATCCATCTCAATAGTGGTGGCTTCCCAGGAAAAACAGGGGCAATCTGAGCCCAACTGAGCACCTACCTGCACTCAGACCCATAGTCAGATGTCCCCAGAGGTAAAAATGAAAGAACAGGCCCCTAGGCACTAATCAGATCCATTGCTTTGGTTTCCAGGCATCTCTCCTCAGAGGCCTGGATTTCAAAAGCAGCATATAGCTGTTTCTTGATACACCCATCAGAAAACATCTCATCTACACATGGGAATCTTGCACGTTGGAGCTGTGTCAAAGCCTCTGTTTAGGAGAACCCTTTAGGGCCCCAGTGCCACCGCTTCATTTCAAGGTCTCCATAGACACAAAAGCACGTTAGGACCCATCCCCAGGGGTGTCCATTTCAACTCAGCGTCCTCGGTTCCTCCCCACAGATCCAGGAGATCTAACCTGTCTTGTTGCTAGGGGACAATTGGAAAGTGAGGTGGGCTACCCAGCCATCCATCCTTAGAACCCTGCTCAGAATCATTGGCCTGGAGCCAAACAACAGGTCTCAATTGTCCTGCAGAAGACTCTCTGCAGTTTGGAGCTTCTCACAACTCCCATCTTGGGAAAAAACCCATGGCCTCGTGATACCCCCCCCATTCATGAATGGGCCCTCAGGGACAGAAACTAGAACCTGCGCGATCGTCTGATCCTCGCCCTGACTTCAGATGCACGAGATCTCGATTCAGGTCTGTAGATTGTGCCTGCCATGGCCTCACCCAGAAACCTAAGCCTAGCTTGTGTTCTCAGACTTTTGTCGTCAGACTACTGGCCCACCAGTCCTCCTGTTTGGCAATCCAGAACTACAATGCAGCACTCTGCCTGCCCTCCAGAAGAAAAACATTGTCCTCTGGGGCTACCCAGTAACCCCAAATGAGGATCAACCTGCACCGACCTTGGCTGTACCCAAAATACATAGGCTGACCAGGGCACTAATGCCCTTTCTGACACAGCCTGAGCCTGGACCCCCTGGACCCTCCCAGACAGCTGGCCGCACACTGAGCACATGGAGCCGCCATGGCCTTAGGTCGTCATCTCTTCCCAACCTCGGTTTTCAGGTTTCAGAACCTAGACCATATCTCCAATCACTGCCCAAGGTTGAAGGTGATGCAGAAATCAGAACTCCTTCCCCATGGCACGAAACCTTGTGGTTGGCATGTTGTCCAACGTTCAGTGTAGTTGAAACCAATGTGGCCCATGAGGCCCCGCCCATGCTCACAGACCACATTGGTCACAAACACACATTGTGACACTCAGGCTGAGCCCAGTCCTCAAGTAAGGCCACTAAGTGGCTGGATAAAGAGATAGCATATTGGGCTTGCCATGCCCCTAGGCCCCAATTTTTAACCATAGTTCGGGTTGTCCCTTCAGTCTTCCTCACGGCTTTGCTATGGAATTCCTCTTTTGGTGGGACACCTGAGGTAACAAAACTGAAATGAGTCCTCCCATCCCACAGATTGACGAAAAGCAATTGGGAATCGGGCCAAATCCTCAGAGAGGAAGATTCGTCCATGGCCCATGAGGCCTCCCCGACATTCCACGGCCATCGCTGATACAAAATCCAGAGACAAAAGCCTGAGCAAGCGCCTCAGACTCGCACTTTCTTCATATCCTGAAGAGTTCTTCTCATGGTTTGTAGATCGGGCCTGCCATACCTACGTCCCCAAAGCTAAGCTGAGTTTGTGTTTTCAAACTTCTGTCCTCAAAGTCTTGGGCCACACACCCTCCAGGCTGGGCCCCTGGAGCCACACAAGGACTGTGCCTACCAATCCATGGGAATTCTGCCCATTCCATGGTCCAAAATCGTACAAATTAGGAGAAATCTCCAAAGTCCCTGAGGCCATCCCAATAGTGTAGGTCGCCCGGAACAAACAAGGGCTGTCTGACACCAGCTGATAATCGACCACCACTCATACCATAGATGGATGTCCCCAGAGAAGAAGATTGAACCAGACAGGACCCTAGGCCATAATAGGATCCATTGCTTTGGGTTACAGGCATGTGTCCTCAAAAGCCTGATTCCAATACGAGCATAGGAATTTTCCTGAGGAACCCATCAGAACTCATCTCGTCTCCACAAGGAAACCTGTGCATGGGAGCCATGTCCAAAGCTTAGGAGAGTACTTCAGGGTCCCGGTGCCACCGCCCCATTCCAAGGCCCTCATGGACACAAAAACACATTAGGACACATCCTCAGGAAAGTCCATTTCAACTCAGCCACCGAGGTTGCTCCCGCAGAGCCATCAGATCTAAACTGTCTTGTTGCTAGGAGACAATTGGAATGCGAGGCGGGCTTCCCAGGCATCCATCCGCGAACGGTGCTCTGGAGTCATTCCATATGGGATGTCCTGGAGCTGTCCAAAAGGTCTCAATTGTCCCGCAGAAGGAATCCATGAAGGGGGCATCCCACAACTCCCAACGTGGGAAAACCTCAATGGCCTCGAGATTCCGCTCCCTTCATGAAGCGGCCGTCATGCTCAGAAACTCCAACCTGAGCCAACGTCTGATCCTCGCCCTGACTTCAGATGCATGAGATATTGGTTCAGATCTGCAGGGGCTACCTGCCGTGCCCTCGCCCTGAAACCCAAGTCTAGCTTGTCTTCTCAGACTTCCGTCCTCACACTCCTGGCCCCGAAGCCCTCACGTTTGGCAATTCCGGACCCACAATGCAGCACTCTGCCTGCCCTCTAGAAAAAAAAATTATTGCCTCATGAGCTGCCCAGGCACCTTAAATGAGGGTAAACCTACACAGCACTCGACTTTACCCAAATTATATAGTCTAACCTGGGCACTATGCACTGTCGAACACAACCTGAGCCCGGACCTCCTGACCAACACCCAGAAAGCTGACCGCACACTGAGCACATAAAACCCGCCATGGCCTTAGGTCATCATCTCTTCCCTACCTCAGTTTTCAGGCTTCAGAACCGAGACCTTATCTCCAATCACTTCCCAGGGTTGAGTGTGATGCAGAAATCAGAACTCCTCCTTACCCATGGCAAGAACCCTGTGGTTGGCACGTTGTCCAACGTTCAGTGTAGGAGAAACCAGCATTCACCCTGAGGCCCCGCCCATTCTTGAGTGCGAGGAGGGCATACACACGCATTGAGACCCTCATCATGAGCCCTGTCCTCTAGTAAGTCCTCTCAGTTGCTGGACCATTAGATGTCATAATGGGCTTGACATGTCCCTAGGCCCCAAATTTTAACCAAATTTCTGATGGTCCAGTCGCCCCTCCCCAGGGCTCTACTCTGGAATCCCTCATTTTGTGGGACACCTGAGGATAAAAAAGAAAAAACAAGAATAAAAAAAAAAACGGACTTCTTCCAGCCCACAGAATGACCCCAAACTCTTTGGACGGGGCCAAACCACCAGAGAGTAAGACTCGTCCATTTCCCATGAAGTCACCCAGAAATTCCACGACCATGAGTGACAAATATCCAGAGACAAAAACTTGAGCAGAAGCCTCACACTCGCCCTTCTTTCAAATCCCGAAGAGTTCTCCTCATGGTCTGTAGATCAGTCCTGCCATACCTATGACCCGAAACATAAGCCGAGTTTGTGTTTTCAGACAACTGTCCAAACAGCCCTGGCCTACACAACCTACAGGCTCAGGCCCCTGGATCCAAACCTGAGAACTGTACTTGCCTTCTCCAAGGGAATTGTGTGTGCCCATTCCAATGGCCACAAGCCTTCTTATAGGATAAACCTCCAAATTCCCTGATCCATCTCAATAGTGGTGGCTTCCCAGGAACAACAGGGGCAATCTGAGCCCAACTGAGAACCTACCTGCACTCAGACCCATAGACACATGTCCCCAGAGGTAAAAAGGAAAGAACAGGCCCCTAGGCACTAATCAGATCCATTGCTTTGGTTTCCAGGCATCTCTCCTCAGAGGCCTGGATTTCAAAAGCAGCATATAGCTGTTTCTTGACTCACCCATCAGAAAACATCTCATCTACACATGGGAAACTTGCACGTTGGAGCTGTGTCAAAGCCTCTGTTTAGGAGAACCCTTTAGGGCCCCAGTGCCACCGCTTCATTCCAAGGTCCCCATAGACACAAAAGCACGTTAGGACCCATCCCCAGGGGTGTCCATTTCAACTCAGCGTCCTCGGTTGCTCCCCACAGATCCAGGAGATCTAACCTGTCTTGTTGCTAGGAGACAATTGGAATGCGAGGTGGGCTACCCAGCCATCCATCCTTAGAACCCTGCTCAGAATCATTGGCCTGGAACCAAACAACAGGTCTCAATTGTCCTGCAGAAGACTCTCTGCAGTTTGGAGCTTCTCACAACTCCCATCGTGGGAAAACACCCATGGACTCGTGATGCCCCCCCCCATTCATGAAGGAGCCATCAGGGACAGAAACTCCAACCTGAGCGATCGTCTGATCCTCGCGCTGACTTCAGATGCATGAGACCTCGATTCAGGTCTGTAGATTGTGCGTGCCATGGCCTCACCCAGAAACCTAAGCTTAGCTTGTGTTCTCAGACTTTTGTCGTCAGACTACTGGCCCACAAGCCCTCCAGTTTGGCAATCCAGAACTACAATGCAGCACTCTGCCGGCTCTGCAGAAGAATCATTGTCTTCTGGGGCTACCCAGTAACCCCAAATGAGGATCAACCTCCACCGACCTTGGCTGTACCCCAAATACATAGGCTGACCAGGGCACTAATGCCCTTTCTGACACAGCCTGAGCCTGGACCCCCTGGCCCCTCCCAGACAGCTTGCCGCACACTGAGCACATTAAGCCGCCATGACCTTAGGTCGTCATTTCTTCCCAACATCAGTTTTCAGGTTTCAGAACCTAGACCTTATCTCCAATCACTGCCCAGGGTTGAAGGTGATGCAGAAATCAGAACTCCTTCCCCATGGCAAGAAACCTTGTGGTTGGCATGTTGTCCAACGTTCAGTGTAGTTGAAACCAGTGTGGCCCATGAGGCCCCGCCCATGCTCGTGGGCGACATTGGTCACAAACACACATTGTGATGCTCAGGCTGAGCCCAGTCCTCAAGTAAGGCCACTCAGTGGCTGGATGAAGAGATAGCATATTGGGCTTGCCATGCCCCTAGGCCCCAATTTTTAACCATAGTTCGGGTTGTCCCTTCAGTCTTCCCCACGGCTTGGCTTTGGAATTCCTCTTTTGGTGGGACACCTGAGGTAACAAAACTGAAATGAGTCCTCCCATCCCACAGATTGACGAAAAGCAATCGGGAATCGGGCCAAATCCTCAGAGAGGAAGATTCGTCCATGGCCCATGAGGCCTCCCCGACATTCCACGGCCATCGCTGATACAAAATCCAGAGACAAAAGCCTGAGCAAGCACCTCAGACTCGCACTTTCTTCATATCCTGAAGAGTTCTTCTCATGGTTTGTAGATCGGGCCTGCCATACCTACGTCCCCAAACCTAAGCTGAGTTTGTGTTTTCAGACTTCTGTCCTCAAAGTCCTGGGCCACACACCCTCCAGGCTGGGCCCCTGGAGCCACACATTAGGACTGTGCCTACCAATCCATGGGAATTCTGCCCATTCCATGGTCCAAAATCGTACAAATTAGGAGAAATCTGCAAAGTCCCTGAGGCCATCCCAATAGTGTATGTCGCCCGGAACAAACAAGGGCTGTCTGACACCAGCTGATAATCGACCACCACTCATACCATAGATGGATGTCCCCAGAGAAGAAGATTGGACCAGACAGGACCCTAGGCCATAATAGGATCCATTGCTTTGGGTTACAGGCATGTGTCCTCAAAAGCCTGATTCCAATACGAGCATAGGGATTTTCCTGAAGCACCCATCAGAACTCATCTCGTCTCCACAAGGAAACCTGTGCATGGGAGCCATGTCCAAAGCTTAGGAGAGTACTTCAGGGTCCCGGTGCCACCGCCCCATTCCAAGGCCCTCATGGACACAAAAACACATGGGGACACATCCTCAGGAAAGTCCATTTCAACTCAGACACCGAGGTTGCTCCCGCAGAGCCATCAGATCTAAACTGTCTTGTTGCTAGGAGACAATTGGAATGCGAGGCGGGCTTCCCAGGCATCCATCCGCGAACGGTGCTCTAGAGTCATTCCATATGGGATGTCCTGCAGGTCTCAATTGTCCTGCAGTAGGAATCCAAGAAGGGGGCATCCCACAACTCCCAACGTGGGAAAACCTCAATGGCCTCGAGATTCCGTTCCCTTCATGAAGCGGCCGTCATGCTCAGAAACTCCAGCCTGAGACAACGTCTGATCCTCGCCCTGATTTCAGATGCATGAGATATTGGTTCAGATCTGCAGGGGGTACCTGCCGTGCCCTCGCCCTGAAACCCAAGTCTAGCTTGTCTTCTCAGACTTCCGTCCTCACACTCCTGGCCCCGAAGCCCTCAAGTTTGGCAATTCCGGACCCACAATGCAGCACTCTGTTTGCCCTCTAGAAAAAAAATTATTGCCTCATGAGCTGCCCGGGCACCTTAAATGAGGGTAAACCTACACAGAACTCGACTTTACCCAAATTATATAGTCTAACCTGGGCACTCATGCACTGTCGAACACAACCAGAGCCTGGACCTCCTGACCAACACCCAGAAAGCTGAGCGCACACTGAGCACATAAAACCCGCCATGGCCTTAGGTCATCATCTCTTCCCTACCTCAGTTTTCAGGCTTCAGAACCGAGACCTTATCTCCAATCACTGCCCAGGGGTTAGTGTGATGCAGAAATCAGAACTCCTCCTTACCCATGGCAAGAACCCTGTGGTTGGCACGTTGTCCAACGTTCAGTGTAGGAGAAACCAGCATTCACCCTGAGGCCCCGCCCATTCTTGAGTGCGAGGAGGGCATACACACGCATTGAGACCCTCATCATGAGCCCTGTCCTCTAGTAAGTCCTCTCAGTTGCTGGACCATTAGATGTCATAATGGGCTTGACATGTCCCTAGGCCCCAATTTTTAACCAAATTTCTGATGGTCCAGTCGCCCCTCCCCAGGGCTCTACTCTGGAATCCCTCATTTTGTGGGACACCTGAGGATAAAAAAGAAAAAATAAGAATAAAAAAAAAAACGGACTTCTTCCAGCCCACAGAATGACCCCAAACTCTTTGGACGGGGCCAAACCACCAGAGAGTAAGACTCGTCCATTTCCCATGAAGTCACCCAGAAATTCCACGACCATGAGTGACAAATATCCAGAGACAAAAACTTGAGCAGAAGCCTCACACTCGCCCTTCTTTCAAATCCCGAAGAGTTCTCCTCATGGTCTGTAGATCAGTCCTGCCATACCTATGACCCGACACATAAGCCGAGTTTGTGTTTTCAGACAACTGTCCAAACAGCCCTGGCCTACACAACCTACAGGCTCAGGCCCCTGGATCCAAACCTGAGGACTGTACTTGCCCTCTCCAAGGGAATTGTGTGTGCCCATTCCAATGGCCACAACCCTTCTAATAGGATAAACCTCCAAAGTCCCTGATCCATCTCAATAGTGGTGGCTTCCCAGGAACAACAGGGGCAATCTGAGCCCAACTGAGAACCTACCTGCACTCAGACCCATAGACACATGTCCCCAGAGGTAAAAAGGAAAGAACAGGCCCCTAGGCACTAATCAGATCCATTGCTTTGGTTTCCAGGCATCTCTCCTCAGAGGCCTGGATTTCAAAAGCAGCATATAGCTGTTTCTTGACTCACCCATCAGAAAACATCTCATCTACACATGGGAAACTTGCACGTTGGAGCTGTGTCAAAGCCTCTGTTTAGGAGAACCCTTTAGGGCCCCAGTGCCACCGCTTCATTCCAAGGTCCCCATAGACACAAAAGCACGTTAGGACCCATCCCCAGGGGTGTCCATTTCAACTCAGCGTCCTCGGTTGCTCCCCACAGATCCAGGAGATCTAACCTGTCTTGTTGCTAGGAGACAATTGGAATGCGAGGTGGGCTACCCAGCCATCCATCCTTAGAACCCTGCTCAGAATCATTGGCCTGGAACCAAACAACAGGTCTCAATTGTCCTGCAGAAGACTCTCTGCAGTTTGGAGCTTCTCACAACTCCCATCGTGGGAAAACACCCATGGACTCGTGATGCCCCCCCCCATTCATGAAGGAGCCATCAGGGACAGAAACTCCAACCTGAGCGATCGTCTGATCCTCGCGCTGACTTCAGATGCACGAGACCTCGATTCAGGTCTGTAGATTGTGCGTGCCATGGCCTCACCCAGAAACCTAAGCTTAGCTTGTGTTCTCAGACTTTTGTCGTCAGACTACTGGCCCACAAGCCCTCCAGTTTGGCAATCCAGAACTACAATGCAGCACTCTGCCGGCTCTGCAGAAGAATCATTGTCTTCTGGGGCTACCCAGTAACCCCAAATGAGGATCAACCTCCACCGACCTTGGCTGTACCCCAAATACATAGGCTGACCAGGGCACTAATGCCCTTTCTGACACAGCCTGAGCCTGGACCCCCTGGCCCCTCCCAGACAGCTGGCCGCACACTGAGCACATCAAGCCGCCATGACCTTAGGTCGTCATTTCTTCCCAACATCAGTTTTCAGGTTTCAGAACCTAGACCTTATCTCCAATCACTGCCCAGGGTTGAAGGTGATGCAGAAATCAGAACTCCTTCCCCATGGCAAGAAACCTTGTGGTTGGCATGTTGTCCAACGTTCAGTGTAGTTGAAACCAGTGTGGCCCATGAGGCCCCGCCCATGCTCGTGGGCGACATTGGTCACAAACACACATTGTGATGCTCAGGCTGAGCCCAGTCCTCAAGTAAGGCCACTCAGTGGCTGGATGAAGAGATAGCATATTGGGCTTGCCATGCCCCTAGGCCCCAATTTTTAACCATAGTTCGGGTTGTCCCTTCAGTCTTCCCCACGGCTTGGCTTTGGAATTCCTCTTTTGGTGGGACACCTGAGGTAACAAAACTGAAATGAGTCCTCCCATCCCACAGATTGACGAAAAGCAATCAGGAATCGGGCCAAATCCTCAGAGAGGAAGATTCGTCCATGGCCCATGAGGCCTCCCCGACATTCCACGGCCATCGCTGATACAAAATCCAGAGACAAAAGCCTGAGCAAGCACCTCAGACTCGCACTTTCTTCATATCCTGAAGAGTTCTTCTCATGGTTTGTAGATCGGGCCTGCCATACCTACGTCCCCAAACCTAAGCTGAGTTTGTGTTTTCAGACTTCTGTCCTCAAAGTCTTGGGCCACACACCCTCCAGGCTGGGCCCCTGGAGCCACACATTAGGACTGTGCCTACCAATCCATGGGAATTCTGCCCATTCCATGGTCCAAAATCGTACAAATTAGGAGAAATCTCCAAAGTCCCTGAGGCCATCCCAATAGTGTAGGTCGCCCGGAACAAACAAGGGCTGTCTGACACCAGCTGATAATCGACCACCACTCATACCATAGATGGATGTCCCCAGAGAAGAAGATTGAACCAGACAGGACCCTAGGCCATAATAGGATCCATTGCTTTGGGTTACAGGCATGTGTCCTCAAAAGCCTGATTCCAATACGAGCATAGGGATTTTCCTGAGGCACCCATCAGAACTCATCTCGTCTCCACAAGGAAACCTGTGCATGGGAGCCATGTCCAAAGCTTAGGAGAGTACTTCAGGGTCCCGGTGCCACCGCCCCATTCCAAGGCCCTCATGGACACAAAAACACATGGGGACACATCCTCAGGAAAGTCCATTTCAACTCAGCCACCGAGGTTGCTCCCGCAGAGCCATCAGATCTAAACTGTCTTGTTGCTAGGAGACAATTGGAATGCGAGGCGGGCTTCCCAGGCATCCATCCGCGAACGGTGCTCTGGAGTCATTCCATATGGGATGTCCTGCAGGTCTCAATTGTCCTGCAGAAGGAATCCATGAAGGGGGCATCCCACAACTCCCAACGTGGGAAAACCTCAATGGCCTCGAGATTCCGCTCCCTTCATGAAGCGGCCGTCATGCTCAGAAACTCCAGCCTGAGCCAACGTCTGATCCTCGCCCTGACTTCAGATGCATGAGATATTGGTTCAGATCTGCAGGGGGTACCTGCCGTGCCCTCGCCCTGAAACCCAAGTCTAGCTTGTCTTCTCAGACTTCCGTCCTCACACTCCTGGCCCCGAAGCCCTCAAGTTTGGCAATTCCGAACCCACAATGCAGCACTCTGCCTGCCCTCTAGAAAAAAAAATTATTGCCTCATGTGCTGCCCAGGCACCTTAAATGAGGGTAAACCTACACAGCACTCGACTTTACCCAAATTATATAGTCTAACCTGGGCACTCATGCACTGTCGAACACATCCTGAGCCCGGACCTCCTGACCAACACCCAGAAAGCTGACCGCACACTGAGCACATAAAACCCGCCATGGCCTTAGGTCATCATTTCTTCCCTACCTCAGTTTTCAGGCTTCAGAACCGAGACGTTATCTCCAATCACTGCCCAGGGGTGAGTGTGATGCAGAAACCAGACCTCCTCCTTACCCATGGCAAGAACCCTTGTGGTTGGCACGTTGTCCAACGATCAGTGTAGGAGAAACCAGCATTCACCCTGAGGCCCCGCCCATTCTTGAGTGCGACGAGGGCATACACACGCATTGAGACCCTCAGCATGAGTCCTGTCATCTATTAAGTCCTCTCAGTGGCTGGACCATTAGATGTCATAATGGGCTTGACATGTCCCTAGGCCCCAATTTTTAACAAGATTTCTGATTGTCCAGTCGCCCCTCCCCAGGGCTCTACTCTGGAATCCCTCATTTGGTGGGACACCTGAGGTTAAAAAAGAAAAAAACAACAGCAACAACATCAACAAAAAAAACGGACTTCTTCCAGCCCATAGAATGACCCCAAGTTCTTTGGATGGGGCCAAACCCCCAGAGAGCAAGACTCGTCCATTTCCCATGAAGTCACCCAGAAATTCCACGACCATGAGTGACACGATATCCACAGACAAAAACGTGAGCAGGAGCCTCACAACTCGCCCTTCTTTCAAATCCTGAAGTGTTCTCCTCATGGTCTGTAGATCAGTCCTGCCATACCTATGACCCGAAACATAGGCCGAGTTTGTGTTTTCAGACAACTGTCCAAACAGCCCTGGACTACACAACCTACAGGCTCAGGCTCCTGGAGCCAAACCTGAGGACTGTACTTGCCTTCTCCAAGGGAATTCTGTGTGCCCATTCCAATGGCCACAAGCCTTCTAATAGGATAAACCTCCAAAGTCCCTGATCCATCTCAATAGTGGTGGCTTCCCAGGAAAAACAGGGGCAATCTGAGCCCAACTGAGCACCTACCTGCACTCAGACCCATAGTCAGATGTCCCCAGAGGTAAAAATGAAAGAACAGGCCCCTAGGCACTAATCAGATCCATTGCTTTGGTTTCCAGGCATCTCTCCTCAGAGGCCTGGATTTCAAAAGCAGCATATAGCTGTTTCTTGATACACCCATCAGAAAACATCTCATCTACACATGGGAATCTTGCACGTTGGAGCTGTGTCAAAGCCTCTGTTTAGGAGAACCCTTTAGGGCCCCAGTGCCACCGCTTCATTCCAAGGTCTCCATAGACACAAAAGCACATTAGGACCCATCCCCAGGGGTGTCCATTTCAACTCAGCATCCTCGGTTGCTCCCCACAGATCCAGGAGATCTAACCTGTCTTGTGCTAGGAGACAATTGGAATGCGAGGTGGGCTACCCAGCCATCCATCCTTAGAACCCTGCTCAGAATCATTGGCCTGGAGCCAAACAACTGTTCTCAATTGTCCTGCGGAAAACTCTCTGCAGTTTGGAGCTTCTCACAACTCCCATCGTGGGAAAACACCCATGGACTCGTATGCCCCCCCATTCATGAAGGGGCCCTCAGGGTCAGAAACTACAACCTGAGCGATCGTCTGAACCTCGCCCTGACTTCAGATGCACGAGATCTCGATTCAGGTCTGTAGATTGTGCCTGCCATGGCCTCACCCAGAAACCTAAGCCTAGCTTGTGTTCTCAGACTTTTGTCGTCAGACTACTGGCCCACAAGCCCTCCAGTTTGGCAATCCAGAACTACAATGCAGCACTCTGCCGGCCCTCCAGAAGAAAAACATTGTCCTCTGGGGCTACCCAGTAACCCCAAATGAGGATCAACCTGCACCGACCTTGGCTGTACCCCAAATACATAGGCTGACCAGGAAACTAATGCCCTTTCCGGTACAGCCTGAGCCTGGACCCCCTGGACCCTCCCAGACAGCTGGCCACACACTGAGCACATCGAGCCGCCATGGCCTTAGGTCGTCATCTCTTCCCCAACTCGGTTTTCAGGTTTCAGAACCTAGACCTTATCTCCAATCACTGCCCAGGGTTGAAGGTGATGCAGAAATCAGAACTCCTTCCCCATGGCAAGAAACCTTGTGGTTGGCGTGTTGTCCAACGTTCAGTGTAGTTGAAACCAATGTGGCCCATGAGGCCCCGCCCATGCTCATGGGCCACATTGGTCAAAAACACACATTGTGACGCTCAGGCTGAGCCCAGTCCTCAAGTAAGGCCACTAAGTGGCTGGATGAAGAGATAGCATATTGGGCTTGCCATGCCCCTAGGCCCCAATTTTTAACCATAGTTCGGGTTGTCCCTTCAGTCTTCCCCACGGCTTGGCTTTGGAATTCCTCTTTTGGTGGGACACCTGAGGTAACAAAACTGAAATGAGTCCTCCCATCCCACAGATAGACGAAAAGCAATTGCGAATGGGCCAAATCCTCAAAGAGGAAGATTCGTCCATGGCCCATGAGGCCTCCCCGACATTCCACGGCCATCGCTGATACAAAATCCAGAGAAAAAAGCCTGAGCAAGCGCCTCAGACTCGCACTTTCTTCATATCCTGAAGAGTTCTTCTCATGGTTTGTCGATCGTGCCTGCCATACCTACGTCCCCAAACCTAAGCTGAGTTTGTGTTTTCAGACTTCTGTCCTCAAAGTCTTGGGCCACACACCCTCCAGCCTGGGCCCCTGGAGCCACACATTCGGACTGTGCCTACCAATCCATGGGAATTCTGCCCATTCCATGGTCCAAAATCGTACAAATTAGGAGAAACCTCCAATGTCCCTGAGGCCATCCCAATAGTGTAGGTCGCCCGGAACAAACAAGGGCTGTCTGACACCAGCTGATAATCGACCACCACTCATACCATAGATGGATGTCCCCAGAGAAGAAGATTGAACCAGACAGGACCCTAGGCCATAATAGGATCCATTGCTTTGGGTTACAGGCATGTGTCCTCAAAAGCCTGATTCCAATACGAGCATAGGGATTTTCCTGAGGCACCCATCAGAACTCATCTCGTCTCCACAAGGAAACCTGTGCATGGGAGCCATGTCCAAAGCTTAGGAGAGTACTTCAGGGTCCCGGTGCCAAGGCCCCATTCCAAGGCCCTCATGGACACAAAAACACATTAGGACACATCCTCAGGAAAGTCCATTTCAACTCAGCCACCGAGGTTGCTCCCGCAGAGCCATCAGATCTAAACTGTCTTGTTGCTAGGAGACAATTGGAATGCGAGGCGGGCTTCCCAGGCATCCATCCGCGAACGGTGCTCTGGAGTCATTCCATATGGGATGTCCTGGAGCTGTCCAAAAGGTCTCAATTGTCCCGCAGAAGGAATCCATGAAGGGGGCATCCCACAACTCCCAACGTGGGAAAACCTCAATGGCCTCGAGATTCCGCTCCCTTCATGAAGCGGCCGTCATGCTCAGAAACTCCAACCTGAGCCAACGTCTGATCCTCGCCCTGACTTCAGAAGCATGAGATATTGGTTCAGATCTGCAGGGGGTACCTGCCGTGCCCTCGCCCTGAAACCCAAGTCTAGCTTGTCTTCTCAGACTTCCGTCCTCACACTCCTGGCCCCGAAGCCCTCAAGTTTGGCAATTCCGGACCCACAATGCAGCACTCTGCCTGCCCTCTAGAAAAAAAAATTATTGCCTCATGAGCTGCCCAGGCACCTTAAATGAGGGTAAACCTACACAGCACTCGACTTTACCCAAATTATATAGTCTAAACTGGGCACTCATGCACTGTCGAACACAACCTGAGCCCGGACCTCCTGACCAACACCCAGAAAGCTGACCGCACACTGAGCACATAAAACCCGCCATGGCCTTAGGTCATCATCTCTTCCCTACCTCAGTTTTCAGGCTTCAGAACCGAGACCTTATCTCCAATCACTTCCCAGGGGTGAGTGTGATGCAGAAATCAGAACTCCTCCTTACCCATGGCAAGAACCCTGTGGTTGGCACGTTGTCCAACGTTCAGTGTAGGAGAAACCAGCATTCACCCTGAGGCCCCGCCCATTCTTGAGTGCGAGGAGGGCATACACACGCATTGAGACCCTCATCATGAGTCCTGTCCTCTAGTAAGTCCTCTCAGTTGCTGGACCATTAGATGTCATAATGGGCTTGACATGTCCCTAGGCCCCAATTTTTAACCAAATTTCTGATGGTCCAGTCGCCCCTCCCCAGGGCTCTACTCTGGAATCCCTTATTTTGTGGGACACCTGAGGATAAAAAAGAAAAAACAAGAATAAAAATAAAAACGGAAAAACGGACTTCTTCCAGCCCACAGAATGACCCCAAACTCTTTGGACGGGGCCAAACCACCAGAGAGTAAGACTCGTCCATTTCCCATGAAGTCACCCAGAAATTCCACGACCATGAGTGACAAATATCCAGAGACAAAAAGTTGAGCAGAAGCCTCACACTCGCCCTTCTTTCAAATCCCGAAGAGTTCTCCTCATGGTCTGTAGATCAGTCCTGCCATACCTATGACCCGAAACATAAGCCGAGTATGTGTTTTCAGACAACTGTCCAAACAGCCCTGGCCTACACAACCTACAGGCTCAGGCCCCTGGAGCCAAACCTGAGGACTGTACTTGCCCTCTCCAAGGGAATTGTGTGTGCCCATTTCAATGGCCACAACACTTCTAATAGGATAAACCTCCAAAGTCCCTGATCCATCTCAATAGTGGTGGCTTCCCAGGAAAAACAAAGGCAATCTGAGCCCAACTGAGCACCTACCTGCACTCAGACCCATAGACAGATGTCCCCAGAGGTAAAAAGGAAAGAACAGGCCCCTAGGCACTAATCAGATCCATTGCTTTGGTTTCCAGGCATCTCTCCTCAGAGGCCTGGATTTCAAAAGCAGCATATAGCTGTTTCTTGACTCACCCATCAGAAAACATCTCATCTACACATGGGAAACTTGCACGTTGGAGCTGTGTCAAAGCCTCTGTTTAGGAGAACCCTTTAGGGCCCCAGTGCCACCGCTTTATTCCAAGGTCTCCATAGACACAAAAGCAGGTTAGGACCCATCCCCAGGGGTGTCCATTTCAAATCAGCGTCCTCGGTGCTCCCCACAGATCCAGGAGATATAACCTGTCTTGTTGCTAGGAGACAATTGGAATGCGAGGTGGGCTACCCAGCCAACCATCCTTAGAACCCTGCTCAGAATCATTGGCCTGGAACCAAACAACAGGTCTCAATTGTCCTGCAGAAGACTCTCTGCAGTTTGGAGCTTCTCACAACTCCCATCGTGGGAAAACACCCATGGACTCGTGATGCCCCCCCCCATTCATGAAGGAGCCATCAGGGACAGAAACTCCAACCTGAGCGATCGTCTGATCCTCGAGCTGACTTCAGATGCACGAGACCTCGATTCAGGTCTGTAGACTGTGCGTGCCATGGCCTCACCCAGAAACCTAAGCTTAGCTTGTGTTCTCAGACTTTTGTCGTCAGACTACTGGCCCACAAGCCCTCCAGTTTGGCAATCCAGAACTACAATGCAGCACTCTGCCGGCTCTGCAGAAGAAAACATTGTCTTCTGGGGCTACCCGGTAACCCCAAATGAGGATCAACCTCCACCGACCTTGGCTGTACCCCAAATACATAGGCTGACCAGGGCACTAATGCCCTTTCTGACACAGCCTGAGCCTGGACCCCCTAGCCCCTCCCAAACAGCTGGCCGCACACTGAGCACATCAAGCCGCCATGACCTTAGGTCGTCATTTCTTCCCAACATCAGTTTTCAGGTTTCAGAACCTAGACCATATCTCCAATCACTGCCCAGGGTTGAAGGTGATGCAGAAATCAGAACTCCTTCCCCATGGCAAGAAACCTTGTGGTTGGCATGTTGTCCAACGTTCAGTGTAGTTGAAACCAGTGTGGCCCATGACGCCCCGCCCATGCTCGTGGGCCACATTGGTCACAAACACACATTGTGACGCTCAGGCTGAGCCCAGTCCTCAAGTAAGGCCACTCAGTGGCTGGATGAAGAGATAGCATATTGGGCTTGCCATGCCCCAAGGCCCCAATTTTTAACCATAGTTTGGGTTGTCCCTTCAGTCTTCCCCACGGCTTGGCTTTGGAATTCCTCTTTTGGTGGGACACCTGAGGTAACAAAACTGAAATGAGTCCTCCCATCCCACAGATTGACGAAAAGCAATTGGGAATCGGGCCAAATCCTCAGAGAGGAAGATTCGTTCATGGCCCATGAGGCCTCCCCGACATTCCACGGCCATCGCTGATACAAAATCCAGAGACAAAAGCCTGAGCAAGCGCCTCAGACTCGCACTTTCCTCATATTCTGAAGAGTTCTTCTCATGGTTTGTAGATCGGGCCTGCCATACCTACGTCCCCAAACCTAAGCTGACTTTGTGTTTTCAGACTTCTGTCCTCAAAGTCTTGGGCCACACACCCTCCAGCCTAGGCCCCTGGAGCCACACATTCGGACTGTGCCTACCAATCCATGGGAATTCTGCCCATTCCATGGTCCAAAAAATAAAACAAGAATGAAAAAAAAAAAGGACTTCTTCCAGCCCACAGAATGACCCCAAACTCATTGGACGGTGCCAAACCACCAGAGAGTAAGACACGTCCATTTCCCATGAAGTCACCCAGAAATTCCACGACCATGATTGACACGATATCCAGAGACATAAACTTGAGCAGGAGCCTCACACTCGCCCTTCTTTCAAATCCCGAAGAGTTCTCCTCATGGTCTGTAGATCAGTCCTGCCATACCTATGACCCGAAACATAAGCCGAGTTTGTGTTTTCAGACAACTGTCCAAACAGCCCTGGCCTACACAACCTACAGGCTCAGGCCCCTGGAGCCAAACCTGAGGACTGTACTTGCCCTCTCCAAGGGAATTGTGTGTGCCCATTCCAATGGCCACAACCCTTCTAATAGGATAAACCTCCAAAGTCCCTGATCCATCTCAATAGTGGTGGCTTCCCAGGAAAAACAGGGGCAATCTGAGCCCAACTGAGCACCTACCTGCACTCAGACCCATAGTCAGATGTCCCCAGAGGTAAAAATGAAAGAACAGGCCCCTAGGCACTAATCAGATCCATTGCTTTGGTTTCCAGGCATCTCTCCTCAGAGGCCTGGATTTCAAAAGCAGCATATAGCTGTTTCTTGATACACCCATCAGAAAACATCTCATCTACACATGGGAATCTTGCACGTTGGAGCTGTGTCAAAGCCTCTGTTTAGGAGAACCCTTTAGGGCCCCAGTGCCACCGCTTCATTCCAAGGTCTCCATAGACACAAAAGCACGTTAGGACCCATCCCCAGGGGTGTCCATTTCAACTCAGCGTCCTCGGTTCCTCCCCACAGATCCAGGAGATCTAACCTGTCTTGTTGCTAGGGGACAATTGGAATGTGAGGTGGGCTACCCAGCCATCCATCCTTAGAACCCTGCTCAGAATCATTGGCCTGGAGCCAAACAACAGGTCACAATTGTCCTGCAGAAGACTCTCTGCAGTTTGGAGCTTCTCACAACTCCCATCGTGGGAAAACACCCATGGCCTCGTGAAGCCCCCCCCCATTCATGAAGGGGCCATCAGGTTCAGAAACTCCAACCTGAGCGATCCTCTGATCCTCGCCCTGACTTCAGATGCACGAGATCTCGATTCAGGTCTGTAGATTGTGCCTGCCATGGCCTCACCCAGAATCCTAAGCCTAGCTTGTGTTCTCAGACTTTTGTCGTCAGACTACTGGCCCACAAGCCCTCCAGTTTGGCAATCCAGAACTACAATGCAGCACTCTGCCGGCTCTGCAGAAGAAAACATTGTCCTCTTGGGCTACCCAGTAATCCCAAATGAGGACCAACCTGCACCGACCTTGGCTGTACCCCAAATACATAGGCTGACCAGGGCTCTAATGCCCTTTCTGGTACAGCCTGAGCCTGGGCCCCCTGGCCCCTCCCAGACAGCTGGCCGCACACTGAGCACATCAAGCCGCCATGGCCTTAGGTCGTCATCTCTTCCCAGCCTCGGTTTTCAGGTTTCAGAACCTAGACCTTATATCCAATCACTGCCCAGGTTTGAAGGTGAAGCATAAATCAGAACTCCTTCCCCATGGCAAGAAACCTTGTGGTTGGCATGTTGTCCAACATTCAGTGTAGTTGAAACCAGTGTGGCCCATGAGGCCCCGCCCATGCTCGCGGGCCACAATGGTCACAAACACACATTGTGACGCTCAGGCTGAGTCTAGTCCTCAAGTAAGGCCACTCAGCTGCTGGATGAAGAGATAGCATATTGGGCTTGCCATGCCCCTAGGCCCCAATTTTTAACCATAGTTCGGGTTGTCCCTTCAGTCTTCCCCACGGCTTGGCTTTGGAATTCCTCTTTTGGTGGGACACCTGAGGTAACAAAACTGAAATGAGTCCTCCCATCCCACAGATTGACGAAAAGCAATTGGGAATCGGGCCAAATCCTCAGAAAGGAAGATTCGTCCATGGCCCATGAGGCCTCCCCGACATTCCACGGCCATCGCTGATACAAAATCCAGAGACAAAAGCCTGAGCAAGCGCCTCAGACTCGCACTTACTTCATATCCTGAAGAGTTCTTCTCATGGTTTGTAGATCGGGCCTGCCATACCTACGTCCCCAAACCTAAGCTGAGTTTGTGTTTTCAGACTTCTGTCCTCAAAGTCTTGGGCCACACACCCTCCAGGCTGGGCCCCTGGAGCCACACATTAGGACTCTGCCTACGAATCCATGGGAATTCTGCCCATTCCATGGTCCAAAATCGTACAAATTAGGAGAAACCTCCAAAGTCCCTGAGGCCATCCCAATAGTGTAGGTCGCCCGGAACAAACAAGGGCTGTCTGACAGCAGCTGATAATCGACCTCCACTCATACCATAGATGGATGTCCCCAGAGAAGAAGATTGGACCAGACAGGACCCTAGGCCATAATAGGATCCATTGCTTTGGGTTACAGGCATGTGTCCACAAAAGCCTGATTCCAATACGAGCATATGTGTTTTCCTTAGGCACCCATCAGAACTCATCTCATCTCCACAAGGAAACCTGTGCATGGGAGCCATGTCCAAAGCTTAGGAGAGTACTTCAGGATCCCGGTGCCACCGCCCCATTCCAAGGCCCTCATGGACACAAAAACACATTAGGACCCATCCTCACGAAAGTCCATTTCAACTCAGCCACCCCGGTTGCTCCTGCAGAGCCATCAGATCTAAACTGTCTTTTTGCTAGGAGACAATTGGAATGTGAGGCGGGCTTCCCAGGCATTCATCCGCGAACGGTGCTCTGGAGTCATTCCATATGGGATGTCCTGGAGCTGTCCAACTGGTCTCAATTGTCACGCAGAAGAAATCCTTGAAGGGGGCATCCCACAACTCCCAACGTGGGGAAACCTCAATGGCCTCGAGATTCCGCTCCCTTCATGAAGCGGCCGTCATGCTCAGAAACTCCAACCTGAGCCAACGTCTGATCCTCGCCCTGACTTCAGATGCATGAGATATTGGTTCAGATCTGCAGGGGGTACCTGCCGTGCCCTCGCCCTGAAACCCAAGTCTAGCTTGTCTTCTCAGACTTCCGTCCTCACACTCCTGGCCCCGAAGCCCTCAAGTTTGGCAATTCCGGACCCACAAGGCAGCACTCTGCCTGCCCTCCAGAAAAAAAATTATTGCCTCATGAGCTGCCCAGGCACCTTAAATGAGGGTAAACCTACACAGCACTCGACTTTACCCAAATTATATAGTCTAACCTGGGCACTAATGCACTGTCGAACATAACCTGAGCCCGGACCTCCTGACCAACACCCAGAAAGCTGACCGCACACTGAGCACATAAAACCCGCCATGGCCTTAGGTCATCATCTCTTCCCTACCTCAGTTTTCAGGCTTCAGAATGAGACCTTATCTCCAATCACTGCCCAGGGGTGAGTGTGATGCAGAAATCAGAACTCCTCCTTACCCATGGCAAGAACCCTGTGGTTGGCACGTTGTCCAACGTTCAGTGTAGGAGAAACCAGCATTCACCCTGAGGCCCCGCCCATTCTTGAGTGCGACGAGGGCATACACACGCACTGTGACCCTATCATGAGTCCTGTCCTCTAGTAAGTCCTCTCAGTGGCTGGACCATTAGATGTCATAATGGGCTTGTCATGTCCCTAGGCCCCAATTTTTAACCAGATTTCTGATGGTCCAGTCGCCCCTCCCCAGAGATCTACTCTGGAATCCCTCATTTGGTGGGACACCTGAAGTTAAAAAGAAAACAACAACAACAACAAAAAAAACGGACTTCTTCCAGCCCAAAGAATGACCCCAAACTCTTTGGACGGGGCCAAACCACCAGAAAGTAAGACTCGTCCATTTCCCATGAAGTCACCCAGAAATTCCACGACCTTGAGTGACACGATATCCAGAGACAAAAACTTGAGCAGGAGTCTCACACTCGCCCTTCTTTCAAATCCCGAAGAGTTCTCCTCATGGTCTGTAGATCAGTCCTGCCATACCTATGACCCGAAACACAAGCCGAGTTTGTGTTTTCAGAGAACTGCCAAACAGCCCTGTCCTACACAACCTACAGGCTCAGGCCCCCTGGAGCCAAACCTGAGGACTGTACTTGCCCTCTCCAAGGGAATTGTGTGTGCCCATTCCAATGGCCACAACCCTTCTAATAGGATAAACCTCCAAAATCCCTGATCCATCTCAATAGTGGTGGCTTCCCAGGAAAACAGGGGCAATCTGAGCCCATCTGAGCACCTACCTGCACTCAGACCCATAGACAGATGTCCCCAGAGGAAAAAAGAAAAGAACAGGCCCCTAGGCACTAATCAGATCCATTGCTTTGGTGTCCAGGCATCTCTCCTCAGAGGCCTGGATTTCAAAAGCAGCATATAGCTGTTTCGTGACTCACCCATCAGAAAACATCTCATCTACACATGGGAAACTTGCACGTTGGAGCTGTGTCAAAGCCTCTGTTTAGGAGAACCCTTTAGGGCCCCAGTGCCACCGCTTCATTCCAAGGTCTCCATAGACACAAAAGCACGTTAGGACCCATCCCCAGGGGTGTCCATTTCGACTCAGCGTCCTCGGTTGCTCCCCACAGATCCAGGAGATCTAACCTGTCTTGTTGCTAGGAGACAATTGGAATGCGAGGTGGGCTACCCAGCCATCCATCCTTAGAACCCTGCTCAGAATCATTGGCCTGGAGCCAAACAACAGGTCTCAATTGTCCTGCAGAAGACTCTCTGCAGTTTGGAGCTGCTCACAACTCCCATCGTTGGAAAGCCCCCGTGGCCTCGTGATGACCCCCCATTCATGAAGGGGCCCTCAGGGACAGAAACTAGAACCTGAGCGATCGTCTGATCCTCGCCCTGACTTCAGATGCACGAGATCTTAATTCAGGTCTGTAGATTGTGCCTGCCATGGCCTCAACCAGAAACCTAAGCCTAGCTTGTGTTCTCAGACTTTTGTCGTCAGACTACTGGCCCACAAGCCCTCCAGTTTGGCAATCCAGAACTACAATGCAGCACTCTGCCGGCTCTGCAGAAGAAAACATTGTCCTCTTGGGCTACCCAGTAATCCCAAATGAGGACCAACCTGCACCGACCTTGGCTGTACCCCAAATACATAGGCTGACCAGGGCTCTAATGCCCTTTCTGGTACAGCCTGAGCCTGGGCCCCCTGGCCCCTCCCAGACAGCTGGCCGCACACTGAGCACATCAAGCCGCCATGGCCTTAGGTCGTCATCTCTTCCCAGCCTCGGTTTTCAGGTTTCAGAACCTAGACCTTATATCCAATCACTGCCCAGGGTTGAAGGTGAAGCATAAATCAGAACTCCTTCCCCATGGCAAGAAACCTTGTGGTTGGCATGTTGTCCAACATTCAGTGTAGTTGAAACCAGTGTGGCCCATGAGGCCCCGCCCATGCTCGCGGGCCACAATGGTCACAAACACACATTGTGACGCTCAGGCTGAGTCTAGTCCTCAAGTAAGGCCACTCAGCTGCTGGATGAAGAGATAGCATATTGGGCTTGCCATGCCCCTAGGCCCCAATTTTTAACCATAGTTCGGGTTGTCCCTTCAGTCTTCCCCACGGCTTGGCTTTGGAATTCCTCTTTTGGTGGGACACCTGAGGTAACAAAACTGAAATGAGTCCTCCCATCCCACAGATTGACGAAAAGCAATTGGGAATCGGGCCAAATCCTCAGAAAGGAAGATTCGTCCATGGCCCATGAGGCCTCCCCGACATTCCACGGCCATCGCTGATACAAAATCCAGAGACAAAAGCCTGAGCAAGCGCCTCAGACTCGCACTTACTTCATATCCTGAAGAGTTCTTCTCATGGTTTGTAGATCGGGCCTGCCATACCTACGTCCCCAAACCTAAGCTGAGTTTGTGTTTTCAGACTTCTGTCCTCAAAGTCTTGGGCCACACACCCTCCAGGCTGGGCCCCTGGAGCCACACATTAGGACTCTGCCTACGAATCCATGGGAATTCTGCCCATTCCATGGTCCAAAATCGTACAAATTAGGAGAAACCTCCAAAGTCCCTGAGGCCATCCCAATAGTGTAGGTCGCCCGGAACAAACAAGGGCTGTCTGACAGCAGCTGATAATCGACCTCCACTCATACCATAGATGGATGTCCCCAGAGAAGAAGATTGGACCAGACAGGACCCTAGGCCATAATAGGATCCATTGCTTTGGGTTACAGGCATGTGTCCACAAAAGCCTGATTCCAATACGAGCATATGTGTTTTCCTTAGGCACCCATCAGAACTCATCTCATCTCCACAAGGAAACCTGTGCATGGGAGCCATGTCCAAAGCTTAGGAGAGTACTTCAGGATCCCGGTGCCACCGCCCCATTCCAAGGCCCTCATGGACACAAAAACACATTAGGACCCATCCTCACGAAAGTCCATTTCAACTCAGCCACCCCGGTTGCTCCTGCAGAGCCATCAGATCTAAACTGTCTTTTTGCTAGGAGACAATTGGAATGTGAGGCGGGCTTCCCAGGCATTCATCCGCGAACGGTGCTCTGGAGTCATTCCATATGGGATGTCCTGGAGCTGTCCAACTGGTCTCAATTGTCACGCAGAAGAAATCCTTGAAGGGGGCATCCCACAACTCCCAACGTGGGGAAACCTCAATGGCCTCGAGATTCCGCTCCCTTCATGAAGCGGCCGTCATGCTCAGAAACTCCAACCTGAGCCAACGTCTGATCCTCGCCCTGACTTCAGATGCATGAGATATTGGTTCAGATCTGCAGGGGGTACCTGCCGTGCCCTCGCCCTGAAACCCAAGTCTAGCTTGTCTTCTCAGACTTCCGTCCTCACACTCCTGGCCCCGAAGCCCTCAAGTTTGGCAATTCCGGACCCACAATGCAGCACTCTGCCTGCCCTCCAGAAAAAAAATTATTGCCTCATGAGCTGCCCAGGCACCTTAAATGAGGGTAAACCTACACAGCACTCGACTTTACCCAAATTATATAGTCTAACCTGGGCACTAATGCACTGTCGAACATAACCTGAGCCCGGACCTCCTGACCAACACCCAGAAAGCTGACCGCACACTGAGCACATAAAACCCGCCATGGCCTTAGGTCATCATCTCTTCCCTACCTCAGTTTTCAGGCTTCAGAATGAGACCTTATCTCCAATCACTGCCCAGGGGTGAGTGTGATGCAGAAATCAGAACTCCTCCTTACCCATGGCAAGAACCCTGTGGTTGGCACGTTGTCCAACGTTCAGTGTAGGAGAAACCAGCATTCACCCTGAGGCCCCGCCCATTCTTGAGTGCGACGAGGGCATACACACGCACTGTGACCCTATCATGAGTCCTGTCCTCTAGTAAGTCCTCTCAGTGGCTGGACCATTAGATGTCATAATGGGCTTGTCATGTCCCTAGGCCCCAATTTTTAACCAGATTTCTGATGGTCCAGTCGCCCCTCCCCAGAGATCTACTCTGGAATCCCTCATTTGGTGGGACACCTGAAGTTAAAAAGAAAACAACAACAACAACAAAAAAAACGGACTTCTTCCAGCCCAAAGAATGACCCCAAACTCTTTGGACGGGGCCAAACCACCAGAAAGTAAGACTCGTCCATTTCCCATGAAGTCACCCAGAAATTCCACGACCTTGAGTGACACGATATCCAGAGACAAAAACTTGAGCAGGAGTCTCACACTCGCCCTTCTTTCAAATCCCGAAGAGTTCTCCTCATGGTCTGTAGATCAGTCCTGCCATACCTATGACCCGAAACACAAGCCGAGTTTGTGTTTTCAGAGAACTGCCAAACAGCCCTGTCCTACACAACCTACAGGCTCAGGCCCCCTGGAGCCAAACCTGAGGACTGTACTTGCCCTCTCCAAGGGAATTGTGTGTGCCCATTCCAATGGCCACAACCCTTCTAATAGGATAAACCTCCAAAATCCCTGATCCATCTCAATAGTGGTGGCTTCCCAGGAAAACAGGGGCAATCTGAGCCCATCTGAGCACCTACCTGCACTCAGACCCATAGACAGATGTCCCCAGAGGAAAAAAGAAAAGAACAGGCCCCTAGGCACTAATCAGATCCATTGCTTTGGTGTCCAGGCATCTCTCCTCAGAGGCCTGGATTTCAAAAGCAGCATATAGCTGTTTCGTGACTCACCCATCAGAAAACATCTCATCTACACATGGGAAACTTGCACGTTGGAGCTGTGTCAAAGCCTCTGTTTAGGAGAACCCTTTAGGGCCCCAGTGCCACCGCTTCATTCCAAGGTCTCCATAGACACAAAAGCACGTTAGGACCCATCCCCAGGGGTGTCCATTTAGACTCAGCGTCCTCGGTTGCTCCCCACAGATCCAGGAGATCTAACCTGTCTTGTTGCTAGGAGACAATTGGAATGCGAGGTGGGCTACCCAGCCATCCATCCTTAGAACCCTGCTCAGAATCATTGGCCTGGAGCCAAACAACAGGTCTCAATTGTCCTGCAGAAGACTCTCTGCAGTTTGGAGCTGCTCACAACTCCCATCGTTGGAAAGCCCCCGTGGCCTCGTGATGACCCCCCATTCATGAAGGGGCCCTCAGGGACAGAAACTAGAACCTGAGCGATCGTCTGATCCTCGCCCTGACTTCAGATGCACGAGATCTTAATTCAGGTCTGTAGATTGTGCCTGCCATGGCCTCAACCAGAAACCTAAGCCTAGCTTGTGTTCTCAGACTTTTGTCGTCAGACTACTGGCCCACAAGCCCTCCAGTTTGGCAATCCAGAACTACAATGCAGCACTCTGCCGGCTCTGCAGAAGAAAACATTGTCCTCTTGGGCTACCCAGTAATCCCAAATGAGGACCAACCTGCACCGACCTTGGCTGTACCCCAAATACATAGGCTGACCAGGGCTCTAATGCCCTTTCTGGTACAGCCTGAGCCTGGGCCCCCTGGCCCCTCCCAGACAGCTGGCCGCACACTGAGCACATCAAGCCGCCATGGCCTTAGGTCGTCATCTCTTCCCAGCCTCGGTTTTCAGGTTTCAGAACCTAGACCTTATATCCAATCACTGCCCAGGGTTGAAGGTGAAGCATAAATCAGAACTCCTTCCCCATGGCAAGAAACCTTGTGGTTGGCATGTTGTCCAACATTCAGTGTAGTTGAAACCAGTGTGGCCCATGAGGCCCCGCCCATGCTCGCGGGCCACAATGGTCACAAACACACATTGTGTCGCTCAGGCTGAGCCCAGTCCTCAAGTAAGGCCACTCAGCTGCTGGATGAAGAGATAGCATATTGGGCTTGCCATGCCCCTAGGCCCCAATTTTTAACCATAGTTCGGGTTGTCCCTTCAGTCTTCCCCACGGCTTGGCTTTGGAATTCCTCTTTTGGTGGGACACCTGAGGTAACAAAACTGAAATGAGTCCTCCCATCCCACAGATTGACGAAAAGCAATTGGGAATCGGGCCAAATCCTCAGAAAGGAAGATTCGTCCATGGCCCATGAGGCCTCCCCGACATTCCACGGCCATCGCTGATACAAAATCCAGAGACAAAAGCCTGAGCAAGCGCCTCAGACTCGCACTTACTTCATATCCTGAAGAGTTCTTCTCATGGTTTGTAGATCGGGCCTGCCATACCTACGTCCCCAAACCTAAGCTGAGTTTGTGTTTTCAGACTTCTGTCCTCAAAGTCTTGGGCCACACACCCTCCAGGCTGGGCCCCTGGAGCCACACATTAGGACTCTGCCTACGAATCCATGGGAATTCTGCCCATTCCATGGTCCAAAATCGTACAAATTAGGAGAAACCTCCAAAGTCCCTGAGGCCATCCCAATAGTGTAGGTCGCCCGGAACAAACAAGGGCTGTCTGACAGCAGCTGATAATCGACCTCCACTCATACCATAGATGGATGTCCCCAGAGAAGAAGATTGGACCAGACAGGACCCTAGGCCATAATAGGATCCATTGCTTTGGGTTACAGGCATGTGTCCACAAAAGCCTGATTCCAATACGAGCATATGTGTTTTCCTTAGGCACCCATCAGAACTCATCTCATCTCCACAAGGAAACCTGTGCATGGGAGCCATGTCCAAAGCTTAGGAGAGTACTTCAGGATCCCGGTGCCACCGCCCCATTCCAAGGCCCTCATGGACACAAAAACACATTAGGACCCATCCTCACGAAAGTCCATTTCAACTCAGCCACCCCGGTTGCTCCTGCAGAGCCATCAGATCTAAACTGTCTTTTTGCTAGGAGACAATTGGAATGTGAGGCGGGCTTCCCAGGCATTCATCCGCGAACGGTGCTCTGGAGTCATTCCATATGGGATGTCCTGGAGCTGTCCAACTGGTCTCAATTGTCACGCAGAAGAAATCCTTGAAGGGGGCATCCCACAACTCCCAACGTGGGGAAACCTCAATGGCCTCGAGATTCCGCTCCCTTCATGAAGCGGCCGTCATGCTCAGAAACTCCAACCTGAGCCAACGTCTGATCCTCGCCCTGACTTCAGATGCATGAGATATTGGTTCAGATCTGCAGGGGGTACCTGCCGTGCCCTCGCCCTGAAACCCAAGTCTAGCTTGTCTTCTCAGACTTCCGTCCTCACACTCCTGGCCCCGAAGCCCTCAAGTTTGGCAATTCCGGACCCACAATGCAGCACTCTGCCTGCCCTCCAGAAAAAAAATTATTGCCTCATGAGCTGCCCAGGCACCTTAAATGAGGGTAAACCTACACAGCACTCGACTTTACCCAAATTATATAGTCTAACCTGGGCACTAATGCACTGTCGAACATAACCTGAGCCCGGACCTCCTGACCAACACCCAGAAAGCTGACCGCACACTGAGCACATAAAACCCGCCATGGCCTTAGGTCATCATCTCTTCCCTACCTCAGTTTTCAGGCTTCAGAATGAGACCTTATCTCCAATCACTGCCCAGGGGTGAGTGTGATGCAGAAATCAGAACTCCTCCTTACCCATGGCAAGAACCCTGTGGTTGGCACGTTGTCCAACGTTCAGTGTAGGAGAAACCAGCATTCACCCTGAGGCCCCGCCCATTCTTGAGTGCGACGAGGGCATACACACGCACTGTGACCCTATCATGAGTCCTGTCCTCTAGTAAGTCCTCTCAGTGGCTGGACCATTAGATGTCATAATGGGCTTGTCATGTCCCTAGGCCCCAATTTTTAACCAGATTTCTGATGGTCCAGTCGCCCCTCCCCAGAGATCTACTCTGGAATCCCTCATTTGGTGGGACACCTGAAGTTAAAAAGAAAACAACAACAACAACAAAAAAAACGGACTTCTTCCAGCCCAAAGAATGACCCCAAACTCTTTGGACGGGGCCAAACCACCAGAAAGTAAGACTCGTCCATTTCCCATGAAGTCACCCAGAAATTCCACGACCTTGAGTGACACGATATCCAGAGACAAAAACTTGAGCAGGAGTCTCACACTCGCCCTTCTTTCAAATCCCGAAGAGTTCTCCTCATGGTCTGTAGATCAGTCCTGCCATACCTATGACCCGAAACACAAGCCGAGTTTGTGTTTTCAGAGAACTGCCAAACAGCCCTGTCCTACACAACCTACAGGCTCAGGCCCCCTGGAGCCAAACCTGAGGACTGTACTTGCCCTCTCCAAGGGAATTGTGTGTGCCCATTCCAATGGCCACAACCCTTCTAATAGGATAAACCTCCAAAATCCCTGATCCATCTCAATAGTGGTGGCTTCCCAGGAAAACAGGGGCAATCTGAGCCCATCTGAGCACCTACCTGCACTCAGACCCATAGACAGATGTCCCCAGAGGAAAAAAGAAAAGAACAGGCCCCTAGGCACTAATCAGATCCATTGCTTTGGTGTCCAGGCATCTCTCCTCAGAGGCCTGGATTTCAAAAGCAGCATATAGCTGTTTCGTGACTCACCCATCAGAAAACATCTCATCTACACATGGGAAACTTGCACGTTGGAGCTGTGTCAAAGCCTCTGTTTAGGAGAACCCTTTAGGGCCCCAGTGCCACCGCTTCATTCCAAGGTCTCCATAGACACAAAAGCACGTTAGGACCCATCCCCAGGGGTGTCCATTTCGACTCAGCGTCCTCGGTTGCTCCCCACAGATCCAGGAGATCTAACCTGTCTTGTTGCTAGGAGACAATTGGAATGCGAGGTGGGCTACCCAGCCATCCATCCTTAGAACCCTGCTCAGAATCATTGGCCTGGAGCCAAACAACAGGTCTCAATTGTCCTGCAGAAGACTCTCTGCAGTTTGGAGCTGCTCACAACTCCCATCGTTGGAAAGCCCCCGTGGCCTCGTGATGACCCCCCATTCATGAAGGGGCCCTCAGGGACAGAAACTAGAACCTGAGCGATCGTCTGATCCTCGCCCTGACTTCAGATGCACGAGATCTTAATTCAGGTCTGCAGATTGTGCCTGCCATGGCCTCAACCAGAAACCTAAGCCTAGCTTGTGTTCTCAGACTTTTGTCGTCAGACTACTGGCCCACAAGCCCTCCAGTTTGGCAATCCAGAACTACAATGCAGCACTCTGCCGGCCCTCCAGAAGAAAAACATTGTCCTCTGGGGCTACCCAGTCATCCCAAATGAGGATCAACCTGCACCGACCTTGGCTGTACCCCAAATACATAGGCTGACCAGGGCACTAATGCCCTTTTTGACACAGCCTGAGCCTGACCCCCTGGCCCCTCCCAGACAGCTGTCCGCACACTGAGCACATCGAGCCACCATGGCCTTTGGTCGTCATCTCTTCCGAACCTCAGTTTTAAGGATTCAGAACCTAGACCTTATCTCCAGTCACTGCCCAGGGTTGAAAGTGATGCAGAAATCAGAACTCCTTCCCCATGGCAAGAAACCTTGTGGTTGGCATGTTGTCCAACGTTCAGTTTAGTTGAAACCAGTGTGGCCCATGAGGCCCCGCCCATGCTCGCGGGCCACATTGTTCACAAACACACACTGTGACCCTCAGGCTGAGCCCAGTCCTCAAGTAAGGCCACTCAGTGGCTGGATGAAGAGATAGCATATTGGGCTTGCCATGACCCTAGGCCCCAATTTTTAACCATAGTTCGGGTTGTCCCTTCAGGCTTCCCCACGGCTTTGCTATGGAATTCCTCTTTTGGTGGGACACTTGAGGTAACAAACCTGAAATGAGTCCTCCCATCCCACAGATTGACGAAAAGCAATTGGGAATCAGGCCAAATCCTCAGAGAGGAAGATTCGTCTATGGCCCATGAGGCCTCCCCGACATTCCACCGCAGTTGCTGATACAAAATCCAGAGACAAAAGCCTGAGCAAACGCCTCAGATTCGCACTTTCTTCATATCCTGAAGAGTTCTTTTCATGGTTTGTAGATCGGGCCTGCCATACCTACGTCCCCAAACCTAAGCTGAGTTTGTGTTTTCAGACTTCTGTCCTCAAAGTCTTGGGCCACACACCCTCCAGGTTGGGCGCCTGGAGCCACACATTAGGACTGTTCCTACCAATCCATGGGAATTCTGCCCATTCCATGGTCCAAAATCGTACAAATTAGGAGAAACCTCCAAAGTCCCTGAGGCCATCCCAATAGTGTAGGTCGCCCGGAAGAAACAAGGGCTATCTGACACCAGCTGATAATCGACCTCCACTCATACCATAGATGGATGTTCCCAGAGAAGAAGATTGAACCAGACAAGACCCTAGGCCATAATAGGATCCATTGCTTTGGTTTACAGGCATGTCTCCTCAAAAGCCTGATTCCAATACGAGCATAGGGTTTTTCCTGAGGCACCCATCAGAACTCATCTCGTCTCCACAAGGAAACCTGTGCATGGGAGCTATGTCAAAAGCTTAGGAGAGTACTTCAGGGTCCCGGTGCCACCGCCCCATTCCAAGGCCCTCATGGACATAAAAACCCATTAGGACACATCCTCAGGAAAGTCCATTTCAACTCAGCCACCCCGGTTGCTCCCGCAGAGCCATCAGATCTAAACTGTCTTGTTGCTAGGAGACAATTTGAATGCGAGGCGGGCTTCCCAGGCATCCATCCTCGAAGGGTGCTCTGGAGTCATTCCGTATGGGATGTCCTGGAGCTGTCCAACAGGTCTCAATTGTTCCGCAGAAGGAATCCTTGAAGGGGGCATCCCACAACTCCCAACGTGGGAAAACCTCAATGGCCTCGAGATACCGCTCCCTTCATGAAGCGGCCGTCATGCACAGAAACTTCAACCTGAGCCAACGTCTGATCCTCGCCTGACTTCAGATGCATGAGATATTGGTTCAGATCTGCAGGGGGTACCTGCCATGCCCTCGCCCTGAAAGCCAAGTCTAGCTTGTCTTCTCTGACTTCCGTCCTCAAACCCCTGGCCGCGAAGCCCTCAAGTTTGGCAATTCCGGACCCACAATGCAGCACTCTGCCTGCCCTGTAGAAAAAAATTATTGCTTCATGAGCTGCCCAGTCACCTTAAATGAGAATAAACCTACACAGCACTCGACTTTACCCAAATTATATAGTCTAACGTGGGCACTAAACCACTGTCGGACACAACCTGAGCCCGGACCTCAGACCAACCCCCAGAAATCTGACAGCACACTGAGCACATAAAACCCGCCATGGCCTTAGGTCATCATCTCTTCCCTACTTCAGTTTTCAGGCTTCAGAACCGAGACCTTATCGCCAATCACTGCCCAGGTTTGAGTGTGATGCATAAATCAGAACTCTTCCTTACCCATGGCAAGAAACCTTGTGATTGGCACATTGTCCAACGGTCAGAGTAGAAGAAACCAGCATTCACCCCGAGGCCCCGCCCATTCTTGAGTGCGACAGGGTCATAAACACGCATTGTGACCCTCAGCATGAGTCTTCTTCTCTAGTAAGTCCTCTCAGTGGCTGGACCATTAGATGTCATAATGGTCTTGACATGTCCCTAGGCCCTAATTTTTAACCATATTTCTGATTGTCCAGTCGCCCCTCCCCAGGGCTCTACTCTGGAATCCCTCATTTTTTGGGACACCTGAGGTTAAAAAAGAAAACAACAACAACAACAAAACGGACGTCTTCCATCCCACAGAATGACCCCAAACTCTTTGGACGGGGCCAAACCACCAGAGAGTAAGACTCATCCATTTCCCATGAAGTCACCCAGAAATTTCACAACCGTGAGTGACACGATATCCAGAGACAAAAACTTGAGCAAGAGCCTCACACTCGCTCTTTTTTCAAATCCCGAAGAGTTCTCCTCATGGTCTGTAGATCATTCCTGCCATAACTATGACCGGAAACATAAGCCGAGGTTGTGTTTTCAGACAACTGTCCAAACAGCCCTGGCCTACACAACCTACAGGATCAGGCCCCTGGAGCCAAGCCTGAGGACTGTACTTGCCCACTGAAAGGGAAATGTGTTTGCCATTTCCAATGGCCACAAACCTTCTAATAGAATAAACACCCAATACCTGATCCATCTCACTAGGGCTGGCTTCCCAGGAAAAACAGGGGCAATCTGAACCCATCTGTGCACCTACCTGCACTCAGACCCATAGAAAGAAGTCCCCAGAGGTAAAAAGGAAAGAACAGGCCCCTAGGCACTAATCAGATCCATTGCTTTGGTTTCCAGGGTCTTTCCTCAGACGCCTGGATTTCAAAACCAGCAATGGCTTTTTCTTGATGCACCCATCAGAAAAAATCTCATCTACACATGGGAAACTAGCACATTGGAGCTCTGTCAAAGCCTCTGTTTTGGAGAACCCGCCAGGGCCCCAGTGCCACCGCTTCATTCCAAGGTCTCCATAGACACAAAAGCACGTTAGGACCCAACACCAGGAGAGTCCATTTCAACTCAGCCTCCTCGGTTGCTCCCCCAGATCCAGCAGGTCTAACCTATCTTGTTGCTAGGAGACAAATGGAATGCGAGGTGGGCTAACCAGCGATCCATCCTTAGAACCCTGCTCAGAATCATTGGCCTGGAGCCAAACAACAGGTCTCAATTGTCCTGCAGAAGACACTTTGCAGTTTGGAGCTTCTCACAAATCCCATCGTGGGACAACCCCCATGGTCTTGTGATGCTCCCCCTTCATGAAGGGGCCATTGGGGACAGAAACTCCAACCTGAGCGATCGTCTGATCCTCGCCCTGACTTCAGATGCACGAGATCTCGATTCCGGTCTGTAGATTCTGCGTGCCATGTCCTCAACCAGAAACCTAAGCCGAGCTTGTGTTCTCAGACTTCTGTCCTCAGACTACTGGCCCACAAGCCCTCCAGTTTGGCAATCCAGAACTACAATGCAGCACTCTGCCTGCCCTCCAGAAGAAAAACATTGCCCTCTGGGGCTACCCAGTAACCCCAAATGAGGATCAACCTGCACCGACCTTGGCTGTACCCCGAACATATAGGCTGACCAGGGCACTAATGCCCTTTCTGACAGAGCCTGAGCCTGGACTTCCTGGCCCCAACCAGACAGCTTGCCGCACACTGAGCACAAAGAGCCGCCATGGCCTTAGGTTGTCATCTCTTCCCAACCTCGGTTTTCAGGCTTCAGATTCTAGACCTTATCTCCAGTCACTGCCCAGGGTTGAAGGTGATGCAGAAATCAGAAATCCTTCCCCATGGCAAGAAACCTTGTGGTTGGCATGTTGTCCAACTTTCAGTGTAGTTGAATCCAGTGTTGCCCATGAGGACCCTCCATGCTCGCAGGCTACATTGGTCACAAACACACATTGCGACCCTCAGCCTGACCAAAGTCCTCAAGTAAGGCCTCTCAGTGGCTGGATGAAGAGATAGCATATTGGGCTTGCCATACCCCTAGGCCCCAATTTTTAACCATAGTTCAGGTGGTCCCTTCAGTCTTCCCCACGGCTTTGCTTTGGAATTCCTCTTTTCGTGGGACACCTGAGGTAACAAAACTGAAAGGAGTCCTCCCATCCCACAGATTGACGAAAAATAATTGGGAATCGGGCGAAATCATCATAGAGGTAGATTCGTCCATGGCCCATGAGGCATCCCCGACATTCCCCGGAGATAGCTGATACAAATTCCAGAGACAAATGCCTTAGCAAGCGCCTCAGACTCACTCTATATTCAAATCTTCATGAGTTCTTCTCATGGTTTGTAGATTGGGCCTGCAATACCGATGTCACCAAACAAAGCTGAGTTTGAGTATCGGAATCACAATCAGAACTCTGCCTTCCACATGGCTGTAATGCTTGTTCTTGGCATGGAGTCACACCTTCACGTGGGGAACCCTTCATGGCCCGTGATGCCACACCCAAACTTGAGTGCTGCTTGGACACAAATTCACACTGTGACCCTAGCATGAGCCCCATGACAAAGAAAGGCCTGTCAGGTTCGGGACGAAGATCCTGCATATAGTCCTTGCCATGCCCATAGTCACCCAGGACTAACTAGATGGTGTTTATTCCAGTTGAGGGAACCCACTGCTGTGCTCTAGAGTCCCTCTCCTGGGAGGTACTTTGTGGCAGAAAACAGTACTCTTCACTTCCCACAGAATGAACCCAAACACTTGGGAGCTTGGACAATCCCCCGAGAGGAAGGCTCTTCCTCACACCCTGAGGCAACCCCTACCCTGACCGGACACTGTGAACGCAACACCCAGAGACAAAAGCCTGAGCGACTGCCTCCCACTTGCCCTCCTTTGATATCCAGAGGATCACCCCTCACGGACTGGAGATAAGGCCTGCCATTACCTAGGCCCCTACCTAAGCCAAGTTTGCTCTTTCAGACATCAGTCCCCACAGCCCTGGCAAACACAGCCTCTAGGCTGGGTCCTCTGGAGCCATACCACAGGACCGTGCCTGCTCTCTCCTGGGAAAATGTGTCCATTCCTTTGGCCACACACCTCCAGAATATGAGAAACCTCAAGGCCCCCGAGGACATCCCACTACTGGGAGCCTCACTGGACTCACAGGGGCATTCGGACACAAGCTGAGCAGCTACCTCCACGAAGGCATGCACACAGATGTCAACAGAGATAGAAGGTTGAGCCGGACAGGCCCTTAGGCCCTAATCTCAACTCTTGCTTTGTGTTCCAGGTGTTACTCCTCAGAGGCTTTGGTTTGAAGAACAGGATATGGGGCTTTCCTGAGGCACTGAACAGAACTCCTCTCGTCTCCACATGGGAAGCTTCCTTGTTGGAGCTGTGTCAAACACTTCAGTTTGGAAAACCCTGCAGAGTTCCTGAGCCACCTCCACATTCCAAGGTCTCCCAGGCCACCAAGCCACAGTAAGACTCATCTTCAGGAGAGTCCATTTCAACTCTCCCCTCTAGTAGCTCACCCAGGAGCCTGCAGATTGAGCCTGACCTGTCCTGACTAAACAGAGGGAATATGAGGTGGCGTTCCCAGGCATCCATGCTTAGACACCTGCTCTCGAGTCTTTCCGTATGGGGCCTCCCGGAACCATCCAATAGGACTCGACTGTCGTGAAGAAGGAAATCTTGAGGTTTGGAGTAGTTCACAAATCCCATCGTAGGCAAACCTCCCTGGCTTCATGAAGCCCCCACACCCTTCAGGAAGAGGCCATGCTGGACAAGAACTCTAGCCTGAGGCACGTCTCATAGTTGACATGACCTCAGTGCAGGAGATCTCGATTCAGCCTCTGCAGAGTGGGCCTGCCGTGCCCTCGGTCCCAAACCTCACGCTAGCTTGTGTTTTCAGACTTCCTTCCTCACACTCCTGGCAAACAAGCCCTCCGGACTAGGAACTCCAGAACCACAACCCAGCCCAGTGTCTGCCCAACGGAAGAAAAACGTTTCCCTGTGGGGCTCTCCAGAAAACCCAGATGAGGATCAACCTGCTCGGGCCTCGACGGTACACGAACTGGATAGGCTGCTCTGGGCACTCATGCTCTGCCTGACACAGCCTGAAGCCAGACGTCCCGACATACAAGGAGACAGCTGGCCGCACACCCAGCACTTCGGACATGCCATGGTCTTATGCCGTCACCTCATCCTAACCTTGGTTTTCAGATATCTGAACCTAGACATTATATCAATTCTCCACACAGCTGGGTATAGCAAGCACAAAACAGAAATCCTCCTGCCCCATGGCTGTCAAGCTTGCTATTGGCATGTAGTCACATCTTCAGGGTGGGAGTAACCTTCATGGCCCCTGATGCCACGCCCAAACTTGAGTGCTGCTTGGGCACAAATTCACACTGTGACCCTCAGCATGAGCCCCATTTCAAAGAAAGGCCTGTCAGGGCCTGGACCAAGAGCCCACATATGGGGCTTGCCAAGCCCCTATGCACCCAATCCTCACCACGGTTTGAATTTCCCAGTCGCCCCGCCCGTACCTGGAGCTCTGCTCTGGAATCCCTTTCTTGGAGAGACTCATGAGCAAGACAACACGACTCCACCCTTCCCACAAAATGACCCCAAACTCTTGGGAGCTGGGACAAATCCCCAGAGAGGAATACTCGTCCACAGTACCTGAGGCCACCGCTCCAATCCACGGCTATCCCGGACACAACATCCAGAGACAAAAGCCTGAAGGAACGCCTCCCACTCGCCTCTGTTTCAGAGGCCCAGAGGCTCCCTCTCGGGCTGTACATCCGGCCTGCCATACCCTAGGCGCCACTCATAAGCTGAGTTTGTGTATTCAGACTTCTGTGCCCACAGCCTGGACCCACACAACATCCAGGCTAGGGCCTCTGGACCAAACAGCGAAAGATTGTGCCTGCCCTCTCCAAGGAAAGTGTGCCCAATCCATTGACCACAACCCTACAGGTTAGGGAAAAGCTCCAAGGTCCCTGAGGCCATCAATAGTATAGGCCACGCTGGACTAAGAGGGGCTCTCTGACACCAGCGGATCAACTATCTCCACTTAGACTCTCAGACAGTGTCCCCAGAGACAGAAGGTTGAAATGGACAGGCCCCCAGGCCCTAATCTGAACCTTAGCTTTGGTTTCCATGTTTCCGTTCTCAGAGGACTGTTTTCGTAGACCAGCACATGGGGCTTTTGTGAGGCACCAAACCAAACCTCTCTCATCTCCACATGGGCAGCTTTCTTACTGGGATGTATCAAACACTTCAGGTAGGAGAGTTCCGCAGGGCCACTGAACAACCAGCATATTCCAAGGTCTCCATGGACCCAAACGCACATTATGACGCATCCTCAGGAGAGGCCATTTCATCTCAGCCCCCTGGGTCGCGTGTTCCAGAGGCAGCAGATCAAACATATCTTGTCGCTAATAGCCAATGGGAATGCGAGGCATGCTGTACAGGGATCCATTCTTCGAACCCTGCTCTCCAGTCCTTCCATATGGTATGTCCTGGAGCCATGCAACAGGACTCGAATGTCCCGCAGAAGGAAACCTTGTGGTTTGGGGCAACCTCCAAACTCAGCGTGGGAAAACTTCCTTGGCCTCATGAGGCCCCCACTTCATGAAGGTGCCATCATGGACACATACTCCAGCCTCAGCCAACGTCTGATCCTCAGCCTGACTTCAGATGCAGGAGATTTTGATTCAGCCTCTGCAGAGTGGGCCTGCTCTGCCCTTGGCTCCAATCCTCACACTAGCTTGTGTTTTCAGACTTCCGTCCTCACACTCCTGGCCCACAAACACTCCCTACTGGGAATTCTGGGGCCACAATGAAGCACTGTGCCTGCCTCCCAGGAGAAAAACATTGTCTATGGCGCTGCCCAGAAACCCCAAATGAGGATCAAACTGCTTGGCCCTCGGCAACACCCCAATTGCATAGGCTACCTTAAACAGTGATGCTCTGTCGCAAATAGCCTGAGCCCAGACCTTCCAACAGACACCGACACAGCTGGCTGCACACCCAGCACATTGGACCCGCCACTGCCTTAGGCCACCATCCATTCCCAACCTGGGTTTTCAGTCATCGGAACCTAGACCTTATCTCCAATCCCTGCACAGGGGGAAACCTGATGCACAAGTCAGAACCCCTCCTTCCCCCTGGCAAGAAACCTTGCTGCTGGCAGTGAGTCAATCCTTCAGTGTAGGAGAAAACAGCATGGCCCATGAGGCCACGCCCAAGCGTGAGGCCGCCTTGGGCACAAACACACATTGTGACCCTCAGCGTGAGTACCTTATTCAAGTAACGCCTCTCAGTGACTGGACCAAGAGCCCGCATATGTGGCTTGCCATGCCCATAGGCACTCAGGACTAACTAGATGGTGTGTATTCCAGTTGAGAGAACCCACTGCTGTGCTCTAGAGTCCCTCTCCTGGGGGGTCCCCTGTGGCAGAAAACAGTACTCTTCATTCCCACAGAATGAACACAAACACTTGGGAGCTTGGACAATCCCCCGAGAGGAAGGCTCTTCCTGGGCCTCTGAGCCAACCCCTACCCTGACCGGACACTGTAAACGCAACACCCAGAGACAAAATCCTGAGTGACTGCCTCCCACTTGCCCTACTTTGATTTCCAGAGGATCTCCCCTCACGGACTAGAGATCAGGCCTGCCATTACATTGGCCCCTAGCTGAGCCAAGTTTGCTTTTTCAGACATCTGTCCCCACAGCCCTGGCAAACACAGCCTCTAGGCTGGGTCCTCTGGAGCCATACCACAGGACCGTGCCTGCTCTCTCCTGGGAAACTGTGTCCATTCCTTTGGCCACACACCTCCAGAATATGAGAAACCTCAAGGCCTCCGAGGACATCCCACTACTGGGAGCCTCACTGGACTCACAGGGGCATTCGGACACAAGCTGAGCAGCTACCTCCACGAAGGCATGCACACAGATGTCAACAGAGATAGAAGGTTGAGCCGGACAGGCCCTTAGGCCCTAATCTCAACTCTTGCTTTGGGTTCCATGTGTTACTCCTCAGAGGCTTTGGTTCGAAGAACAGGATATGGGGCTTTCCTGAGGCACTGAACAGAACTCCTCTCGTCTCCACATGGGAAGCTTCCTTGTTGGAGCTTTATCAAACACCTCAGTTTGGAAAACCCTGCAGAGTTCCTGAGCCACCTCCACATTCCAAAGTCTCCCAGGCCACCAAGCCACAGTAGGACTCATCTTCAGGAGAGTCCATTTCAACTCTCCCCTCAGTAGCTCACCCAGGAGCCTGCAGATTGAGCCTGACCTGTCCTGACTAAACAGATGGAATATGAGGTGGCGTTCCCAGGCATCCATGCTTAGACACCTGCTCTCGAGTCTTTCCGTATGGGGCCTCCCGGAACCATCCAATAGGACTCGACTGTCGTGAAGAAGGAAATCTTGAGGTTTGGAGTAGTTCACAAATCCCATCGTAGGCATACCTCCCTGGCTTCATGAAGCCCCCACACCCTTCAGGAAGAGGCCATGCTGGACAAGAACTCTAGCCTGAGGCACGTCTCATAGTTGACATGACCTCAGTGCAGGAGATCTCGATTCAGCCTCTGCAGAGTGGGCCTGCCGTGCCCTCGGTCCCAAACCTCACGCTAGCTTGTGTTTTCAGATTTCCTTCCTCACAATCCTGGCAAACAAGCCCTCCGGACTAGGAACTCCAGAACGACAACCCAGCCCAGTGTCGGCCCAACGGAAGAAAAACGTTTCCCTCTGGGGCTCTCCAGAAAACCCAGATGAGGATCAACCTGCTCGGGCCTCGACGGTACCCGAACTGGATAGGCTGCTCTGGGCACTCATGCTCTGCCTGACACAGCCTGAAGCCAGACGTCCAGACAGACAAGGAGACAGCTGGCCGCACACCCAGCACTTCAGACACGCCATGGTCTTATGCCGTCACCTCATCCTAACCTTGGTTTTCAGATATCTGAACCTAGACATTATATCAATTCTCCACACAGCTGGGTATAGCAAGCACAAAACAGAACTCCTCCTTCCCCATGGCTGTCAAGCTTGCTCTTGGCATGGAGTCACACCTTCAGGGTGGGAGAAACCTTCATGGCCCCTGATGCCACGCCCAAACTTGAGTGCTGCTTGGGCACAAATTCACACTGTGACCCTCAGCATGAGCCCCATGTCAAAGAAAGGCCTGTCAGGGCCTGGACCAAGAGCCCACATATGGGGCTTGCCAAGCCCCTATGCACCCAATCCTCACCACGTTTTGAATTTTCCAGTCGCCCCGCCCATACCTGGAGCTCTGCTCTGGAATCCCTTTCTTGGAGAGACCCATGAGCCAGACAACACGACTCCACCCTTCCCACAAAATGACCCCAAACTCTTGGGAGCTGGGACAAATCCCCAGAGAGGCATACTCGTCCACAGTACCTGAGGCCACCGCTCCAATCCACGGCTATCCCGGACACAACATCCAGAGACAAAAGCCTGAAGGAACGCCTCCCACTCGCCCTTGTTTCAGAGGCCCAGGAGCTCCCTCTCGGGCTGTACATCCGGCCTGCCATACCCTAGGCGCCACTCATAAGCTGAGTTTGTGTATTCAGACTTCTGTGCCCACAGCCTGGACCCACACAACATCCAGGCTAGGGCCTCTGGACCAAACAGCGAAAGATTGTGCCTGCCCTCTCCAAGGAAAGTGTGCCCAATCCATTGACCACAACCCTACAGGTTAGGGAAAAGCTCCAAGGTCCCTGAGGCCATCAATAGTATAGGCCACCCTGGACTAAGACGTGCTCTCTGACACCAGCGGAGCAACTATCTCCACTTAGACTCTCAGACAGTGTCCCCAGAGACAGAAGGTTGAAATGGACAGGCCCACAGGCCCTAATCTGAACCTTAGCTTTGGTTTCCATGTTTCCGTTCTCAGAGAACTGTTTTCGTAGACCAGCACATGGGGCTTTTGTGAGGCACCAAACCAAACCTCTCTCATCTCCACATGGGCAGCTTTCTTACTGGGATGTATCAAACACTTCAGGTAGGAGAGTTCCGCAAAGCCACTGAACAACCAGCACATTCCAAGGTCTCCATGGACCCAAACGCACATTATGACGCATCCTCAGGAGAGGCCATTACATCTCAGCCCCCTGGGTCACGTGTTCCCGAGGCAGCAGATCAAACATATCTTGTCGCTAATAGCCAATGGGAATGCGAGGCATGCAGTACAGAGATCCTTCCTTCGAACCCTGCTCTCCAGTCCTTCCATATGGTATGTCCTGGAGCCATGCAACAGGACTCGAATGTCCCGCAGAAGGAAACCTTGTGGTTTGGGGCAACCTCCAAACTCAGCGTGGGAAAACTTCCTTGGCCTCATGAGGCCCCCACTTCATGAAGGTGCCATCATGGACACATACTCCAGCCTCAGCCAACGTCTGATCCTCAGCCTGACTTCAGATGCAGGAGATTTTGATTCAGCCTCTGCAGAGTGGGCCTGCTCTGCCCTTGGCTCCAATCCTCACACAAGCTTGTGTTTTCAGACTTCCGTCCTCACACTCCTGGCCCACAAACACTCCCTACTGGGAATTCTGGGGCCACAATGAAGCACTGTGCCTGCCTCCCAGGAGAAAAACATTGTCTATGGCGCTGCCCAGAAACCCCAAATGAGGATCAAACTGCTTGGCCCTCGGCAACACCCCAATTGCATAGGCTACCTTAAACAGTGATGCTCTGTCGCAAATAGCCTGAGCCCAGACCTTCCAACAGACACCGACACAGCTGGCTGCACACCCAGCACATTGGACCCGCCACTGCCTTAGGCCACCATCCATTCCCAACCTGGGTTTTCAGTCATCAGAACCTAGACCTTATCAACAATCCCTGCACAGGGGGGAACCTGATGCACAAGTCAGAAACCCTCCTTCCCCCTGGCAAGAAACCTTGCTGCTGGCAGTGAGTCAATCCTTCAGTGTAGGAGAATACGGCATGGCCCATGAGGCCACGCCCAAGCGTGAGGCCCGCCTTGGGCACAAACACACATTGTGACCCTCAGCGTGAGTACCTTATTCAAGTAACGACTCTCAGTAACTGGACCAAGAGCCCGCATATGTGGCTTGCCATGCCCATAGGCACCCAGGACTAACTAGATGGTGTGTATTCCAGTTGAGGGACCCCACTGCTGTGCTCTAGAGTCCCTCTCCTGGGGGGTCTCCTGTGGCAGAAAACAGTACTCTTCATTCCCACAGAATGAACACAAACACTTGGGAGCTTGTACCATCCCCCGAGAGGAAGGCTCTTCTTCGGCCTCTGAGACAACCCCTACCCAGACTTGACACTGTAAACGCAACACCCAGAGACAAAATCCTGAGTGACTGCCTCCCACTTGCCCTACTTTGATTTCCAGAGGATCTCCCCTCACGGACTAGAGATCAGGCCTGCCATTACATTGGCCCCTAGCTGAGCCAAGTTTGCTTTTCCAGACATCTGTCCCCACAGCCCTGGCAAACACAGCCTCTAGGCTGGGTCCTCTGGAGCCATACCACAGGACCGTGCCTGCTCTCTCCTGGGAAACTGTGTCCATTCCTTTGGGCACACACCTCCAGAATATGAGAAACCTCAAGGCCTCCGAGGACATCCCACTACTGGGAGCCTCACTGGACCCACAGGGGCATTCGGACACAAGCTGAGCAGCTACATCCATGAATGCATGCACACAGATGTCAACAGAGATAGAAGGTTGAGCCGGACAGGCCTTTAGGCCGTAGTCTCAACTCTTGCTTTGGTTTCCAGGTGTCACTCCTCAGAGGCTGTGGTTCGAAGAACAGGGTATGGGGCTTTCCTGAGGCACGGAACAGAACTCCTCTCGTCTCCACATGGGAAGTTTCCTTGTTGGAGCCGTGTCAAAACCTCATGTTGGAGAATCCTGCAGAGTCCCTGAGCCACCTCCACATTCCTAGGTCTCCCAGGCCACCAAGCCACAGTAGGACTCATCTTCAGGAGTGTCCATTTCAACTCTCCCCTCTGGGTAGCTCACCCAGGAGCCCGCAGATTGAGCCTGCCTTGTCCTGACTAAAGAGTGGGAATATGAGGTGGCGTTCCCAGGCATCCATGCTTAGCCACCTCCTCTCGAGTCTTTCCATATGGGGCCTCTTGGAACCATCCAATAGACTCGACTGTCGTGCAGAAGGTAACCTTCAGTTTTGGAGCAGTTCACAAATCCCATCGTAGGCAAAACTTTCTGGCCTCATGAAGCCCCCACACCCTTCAGGAAGGGCCATGCTGGACAAAAACTCTAGCCTGAGGCACGTCTCATAGTTGACATGACCTCAGTGCAGGAGATCTCGATTCAGCCACTGCAGAGTGGGCCTGCCGTGCCCTCGGTCCCAAACCTCACGCTAGCTTGTGTTTTCACTTCCTTCCTCACACTCCTGGCAAACAAGCCCTCCGGACTAGGAACTCCAGAACCAAAACCAAGCCCAGTGTCTGCCCAACGGAAGAAAAACGTTTCCCTGTGGGGCTCTCCAGAAAACCCAGATGAGGATCAACCTGCTCGGGCCTCGACGGTACCCGAACTGGATAGGCTGCTCTGGGCACTCATGCTCTGCCTGACACAGCCTGAAGCCAGACGTCCAGACAGACAAGGAGACAGCTGGCCGCACACCCAGCACTTCTGACACGCCATGGTCTTATGCCGTCACCTCATCCTAACCTTGGTTTTCAGATATCTGAACCTAGACATTATATCAATTCTCCACACAGCTGGGTATAGCAAGCACAAAACAGAACTCCTCCTTCCCCATGGCTGTCAAGCTTGCTCTTGGCATGGAGTCACACCTTCAGGGTGGGAGAAACCTTCATGGCCCCTGATGCCACGCCCAAACTTGAGTGCTGCTTGGGCACAAATTCACACTGTGACCCTCAGCATGAGCCCCATGTCAAAGAAAGGCCTGTCAGGGCCTGGACCAAGAGCCCACATATGGGGCTTGCCAAGCCCCTATGCACCCAATCCTCACCACGTTTTGAATTTTCCAGTCGCCCCGCCCATACCTGGAGCTCTGCTCTGGAATCCCTTTCTTGGAGAGACCCATGAGCCAGACAACACGACTCCACCCTTCCCACAAAATGACCCCAAACTCTTGGGAGCTGGGACAAATCCCCAGAGAGGGATACTCGTCCACAGTACCTGAGGCCACCGCTCCAATCCACGGCTATCCCGGACACAACATCCAGAGACAAAAGCCTGAAGGAACGCCTCCCACTCGCCCTTGTTTCAGAGGCCCAGGAGCTCCGTCTCGGGCTGTACATCCGGCCTGCCATACCCTAGGCGCCACTCATAAGCTGAGTTTGTGTATTCAGACTTCTGTGCCCACAGCCTGGACCCACACAACATCCAGGCTAGGGCCTCTGGACCAAACAGCGAAAGATTGTGCCTGCCCTCTCCAAGGAAAGTGTGCCCAATCCATTGACCACAACCCTACAGGTTAGGGAAAAGCTCCAAGGTCCCTGAGGCCATCAATAGTATAGGCCACCCTGGACTAAGAGGGGCTCTCTGACACCAGCGGAGCAACTATCTCCACTTAGACTCTCAGACAGTGTCCCCAGAGACAGAAGGTTGAAATGGACAGGCCCCCAGGCCCTAATCTGAACCTTAGCTTTGGTTTCCATGTTTCCGTTCTCAGAGGACTGTTTTCGTAGACCAGCACATGGGGCTTTTCTGAGGCACCAAACCAAACCTCTCTCATCTCCACATGGGCAGCTTTCTTACTGGGATGTATCAAACACTTCAGGTAGGAGAGTTCCACAAAGCCACTGAACAACCAGCACATTCCAAGGTCTCCATGGACCCAAACGCACATTATGACGCATCCTCAGGAGAGGCCATTACATCTCAGCCCCCTGGGTCGCGTGTTCCAGCGGCAGCAGATCAAACATATCTTGTCGCTAATAGCCAATGGGAATGCGAGACATGCTGTACAGGGATCCATCCTTCGAACCCTTCTCTCCAGTCCTTCCATATGGTATGTCCTGGAGCCATGCAACAGGACTCGAATGTCCCGCAGAAGGAAACCTTGTGGTTTGGGGCAACCTCCAAACTCAGCGTGGGAAAACTTCCTTGGCCTCATGAGGCCCCCACTTCATGAAGGTGCCATCATGGACACATACTCCAGTCTCAGCCAACGTCTGATCCTCAGCCTGACTTCAGATGCAGGAGATTTTGATTCAGCCTCTGCAGAGTGGGCCTGCTCTGCCCTTGGCTCCAATCCTCACACAAGCTTGTGTTTTCAGACTTCCGTCCTCACACTCCTGGCCCACAAACCCTCCCTACTGGGAATTCTCGGGCCACAATGAAGCACTGTGCCTGCCTCCCAGGAGAAAAACATTGTCTATGGCGCTGCCCAGAAACCCCAAATGAGGATCAAACTGCTTTGCCCTCGGCAACACCCCAATTGCATAGGCTACCTTAAACAGTGATGCTCTGTCGCAAATAGCCTGAGCCCAGACCTTCCAACAGACACCGACACAGCTGGCTGCACACCCAGCACATTGGACCCGCCACTGCCTTAGGCCACCATCCATTCCCAACCTGGGTTTTCAGTCATCGGAACCTAGACCTTATCTCCAATCCCTGCACAGGTGGGAACCTGATGCACAAGTCAGAACCCCTCCTTCCCCATGGCAAGAAACCTAGCTGCTGGCAGTGAGTCAAACCTTCAGTGTAGGAGAAAACAGCATGGCCCATGAGGCCACGCCCAAGAGTGAGGGCCGCCTTGGGCACAAACACACATTGTGACCCTCAGCGTGAGTACCTTATTCAAGTAACGCCTCTCAGTGACTGGACCAAAAGCCCGCATATGTGGCTTGCCATGCCCATAGGCACCCAGGACTAACTAGATGGTGTGTATTCCAGTTGAGGGAACCCACTGCTGTGCTCTAGAGTCCCTCTCCTCGGGGGTCCCCTGTGGCAGAAAACAGTACTCTTCATTCCCACAGAATGAACACAAACACTTGGGAGCTTGGACAATCCCCCGAGAGGAAGGCTCTTCCTCGGCCTCTGAGACAACCGCTACCCTGACCGGACACTGTAAACGCAACACCCAGAGACAAAATCCTGAGTGACTGCCTCCCAATTGCCCTACTTTGATTTCCAGAGGATCTCCCCTCACGGACTAGAGATCAGGCCTTCCATTATATTGGCCCCTAGCTGAGCCAAGTTTGCTTTTTCAGACATCTGTCCCCACAGCCCTGGCAAACACAGCCTCTAGGCTGGGTCCTCTGAAGCCATACCACAGGACCGTGCCTGCTCTCTCCTGGGAAACTGTGTCCATTCCTTTGGCCACACACCTCCAGAATATGAGAAACCTCAAGGCCTCCGAGGACATCCCACTACTGGGAGCCTCACTGGACTCACAGGGGCATTCGGACACAAGCTGAGCAGCTACATCCATGAATGCATGCACACAGATGTCAACAGAAATAGAAGGTTGAGCCGGACAGGCCTTTAGGCCGTAGTCTCAACTCTTGCTTTGGTTTCCAGGTGTCACTCCTCAGAGGCTTTGGTTCGAAGAACAGGGTATGGGGCTTTCCTGAGGCACGGAACAGAACTCCTCTCGTCTCCACATGGGAAGATTCCTTGTTGGAGCCGTGTCAAACACCTCATGTTGGAGAATCCTGCAGAGTCCCTGAGCCACCTCCACATTCCAAGGTTTCCCAGGCCACCAAGCCACTGTAGGACTCATCTTCAGGAGAGTCCATTTCAACTCTCCCCTCTGGGTAGCTCACTCAGGAGCCCGCAGATTGAGCCTGCCTTGTCCTGACTAAAGAGTGGGAATATGAGTTGGCGTTCCCAGGCATCCATGCTTAGACACCTGCTCTCGAGTCTTTCCATATGGGGCCTCTTGGAACCATCCAATAGGACTCGACTGCCGTGCAGAAGGTAACCTTCAGTTTTGGAGCAGTTCACAAATCCCATCGTAGCCAAAATTTTCTGGCCTCATGAAGCCCCCACACCCTTCAGGAAGAGGCCATGCTACACAAAAACTCTAGCCTGAGGCACGTCTCATAGTTGACATGACCTCAGTGCAGGAGATCTCGATTCAGCCTCTGCAGAGTGGGCCTGCCGTGCCCTCGGTCCCAAACCTCACGCTAGCTTGTGTTTTCAGACTTCCATCCTCACACTCCTGGCAAACAAGCCCTCCGGACTAGGAACTCCAGAACCACAACCCAGCCCAGTGTCTGCCCAACGGAAGAAAAACGTTTCCCTGTGGGGCTCTCCAGAAAACCCAGATGAGGATCAACCTGCTCGGGACTCGACGGTACCCGAAATGGATAGGCTGCTCTGGGCACTCATGCTCTGCCTGACACAGCCTGAAGCCAGACGTCCAGACAGACAAGGAGACAGCTGGCCGCACACCCAGCACTTCGGACACGCCATGGTCTTATGCCGTCACCTCATCCTAACCTTGGTTTTCAGATATCTGAACCTAGACATTATATCAATTCGCCACACAGCTGGATATAGCAAGCACAAAACAGAACTCCTCCTTCCCCATGGCTGTCAAGCTTGCTCTTGGCATGGAGTCACACCTTCAGGGTGGGAGAAACCTTCATGGCCTCTGATGCCACGCCCAAACTTGAATGTTGCTTGGGCACAAATTCACACTGTGACCCTCAGCATGAGCCCCATGTCAAAGAAAGGCCTGTCAGGGCCTGGACCAAGAGCCCACATATGGGGCTTGCCAAGCCCCTATGCACCCAATCCTCACCACGGTTTGAATTTTCCAGTCGCCCCGCCCGTACCTGGAGCTCTGCACTGGAATCCCTTTCTTGGAGAGACCCATGAGCCAGACAACACGACTCCACCCTTCCCACAAAATGACCCCAAACTCTTGGGAGCTGGGACAAATCCCCAGAGAGGGATACTCGTCCACACTACCTGAGGCCACCGCTCCAATCCACGGCTATCCTGGACACAACATCCAGAGACAAAAGCCTGAAGGAACGCCTCCCACTCGCACTTGTTTCAGAGGACCAGGAGCTTTCTCTCGGGCTGTACATCCGGCCTGCCATACCCTAGGTGCCACTCATAAGCTGAGTTTGTGTATTCAGACTTCTGTGCCCACAGCCTGGACCCACACAACATCCAGGCTAGGGCCTCTGGACCAAACAGCGAAAGATTGTGCCTGCCCTCTCCAAGGAAAGTGTGCCCAATCCATTGACCACAACCCTACAGGTTAGGGAAAAGCTCCAAGGTCCCTGAGGCCATCAATAGTATAGGCCACCCTGGACTAAGAGGGGCTCTCTGACACCAGCGTAGCAACTATCTCCACTTAGACTCTCAGACAGTGTCCCCAGAGACAGAAGGTTGAAATGGACAGGCCCCCAGGCCCTAATCTGAACCTTAGCTTTGGTTTCCATGTTTCCGTTCTCAGAGGACTGTTTTCGTAGACCAGCACATGGGGCTTTTCTGAGGCACCAAACCAAACCTCTCTCATCTCCACATGGGCAGCTTTCTTACTGGGATGTATCAAACACTTCAGGTAGGAGAGTTCCGCAGGGCCACTGAACAACCAGCACATTCCAAGGTCTCCATGGACCCAAACGCACATTATGACGCATCCTCAGGAGAGGCCATTTCAAATCAGCCCCCTGGGTCGCGTGTTCCAGAGGCAGCAGATCAAACATATCTTGTCGCTAATAGCCAATGGGAATGCGAGACATGCTGTACAGGGATCCATCCTTCGAACCCTGCTCTCCAGTCCTTCCATGGTATGTCCTGGAGCCATGCAACAGGACTCGAATGTCCCGCAGAAGGAAACCTTGTGGTTTGGGGCAACCTCCAAACTCAGCGTGGGAAAACTTCCTTGGCCTCATGAGGCCCCCACTTGATGAAGGTGCCATCATGGACACATACTCCAGCCTCAGCCAACGTCTGATCCTCAGCCTGACTTCAGATGCAGGAGATTTTGATTCAGCCTCTGCAGAGTGGGCCTGCTCTGCCCTTGGCTCCAATCCTCACACTAGCTTGTGTTTTCAGACTTCCGTCCTCACACTCCTGGCCCACAAACCCTCCCTACTGGGAATTCTTGGGCCACAATGAAGCACTGTGCCTGCCTCCCAGGAGAAAAACATTGTCTATGGCGCTGCCCGGAAACCCCAAATGAGGATCAAACTGCTTGGCCCTCGGCAACACCCCAATTGCATAGGCTACCTTAAACAGTGATGCTCTGTCGCAAATAGACTGAGCCCAGAACTTCCAACAGACACCGACACAGCTGGCTGCACACCCAGCACATTGGACCCGCCACTGCCTTAGGCCACCATCCATTCCCAACCTGGGTTTTCAGTCATCGGAACCTAGACCTTATCTCCAATCCCTGCACAGGGGGGAACCTGATGCACAAGTCAGAACCCCTCCTTCCCCATGGCAAGAAACCTTGCTGCTGGCAGTGAGTCAAACCTTCAGTGTAGGAGAAAACGGCATGGCCCATGAGGCCACGCCCAAGCGTGAGGGCCGCCTTGGGCACAAACACACATTGTGACCCTCAGCGTGAGTACCTTATTCAAGTAACGCCTCTCAGTGACTGGACCAAGAGCCCGCATATGTGGCTTGCCATGCCCATAGGCACCCAGGAATAACTAGATGGTGTGTATTCCAGTTGAGGGAACCCACTGCTGTGCTCTAGAGTCCCTCTCCTGGGGGGTCCCCTGTGGCAGAAAACAGTACTCTTCATTCCCACAGAATGAACACAAACACTTGGGAGCTTGGACAATCCCCCGAGAGGAAGGCTCTTCCTCGGCCTCTGAGCCAACCCGTACCCTGACCGGACACTGAAAACGCAACACCCAGAGACAAAATCCTGAGTGACTACCTCCCACTTGCCCTACTTTGATTTCCAGAGGATCTCCCCTCAAGGACTAGAGATCAGGCCTGCCATTACATTGGCCCCTAGCTGAGCCAAGTTTGCTTTTTCAGACATCTGTCCCCACAGCCCTGACAAACACAGCCTCTAGGCTGGGTACTCTGGAGCCATACCACAGGACCGTGCCTGCTCTCTCCTGGGAAACTGTGTCCATTCCTTTGGCCACACACCTCCAGAATATGAGAAACCTCAAGGCCTCCGAGGACATCCCACTACTGGGAGCCTCACTGGACTCACAGTGGCATTCGGACACAAGCTGAGCAGCTACATCCATGAATGCATGCACACAGATGTCAACAGAGATAGAAGGTTGAGCCGGACAGGCCTTTAGGCCGTAGTCTCAACTCTTGCTTTGGTTTCCAGGTGTCACTCCTCAGAGGCTTTGGTTCGAAGAACAGGGTATGGGGCTTTCCTGAGGCACGGAACAGAACTCCTCTAGTTTCCACATGGGAAGTTTCCTTGTTGGAGCCGTGTCAAACACCTCATGTTGGAGAATCCTGCAGAGTCCCTGAGCCACCTACACATTCCAAGGTCTCCCAGGACACCAAGCCACAGTAGGACTCATCTTCAGGAGAGTCCATTTCAACTCTCCCCTCTGGGTAGCTCACCCAGGAGCCCGCAGATTGAGCCTGCCTTGTCCTAACTAAAGAGTGGGAATATGAGGTGGCGTTCCCAGGCATCCATGCTTAGACACCTGCTCTCGAGTCTTTCCATATGGGGCCTCTTGGAACCATCCAATAGGACTCGACTGCCGTGCAGAAGGTAACCTTCAGTTTTGGAGCAGTTCAGAAATCCCATTAGAGGCAAAACTTTCTGGCCTCATGAAGCCCCCACACCCTTCAGGAAGAGGCCATGCTGGACAAGAACTCTAGCCTGAGGCACGTCTCATAGTTGACATGACCTCAGTGCAGGAGATCTCGATTCAGCCTCTGCAGAGTGGGCCTGCCATGCCCTCGGTCCCAAACCTCACGCTAGCTTGAGTTTTCAGACTTCCTTCCTCACACTCCTGGCAAACAAGCCCTCCGGACGAGGAACTCCAGAACCACAACCAAGCCCAGTGTCTGCCCAACGGAAGAAAAACGTTTCCCTGTGGGGCTCTCTAGAAAACCCAGATGAGGATCAACCTGCTCGGGCCTCGACGGTACCCGAACTGGATAGGCTGCTCTGGGCACTCATGCTCTGCCTGACACAGCCTGATGCCAGACGTCCAGACAGACAAGGAGACAGCTGGCCGCACACCCAGCACTTCAGACACGCCATGGTCTTATGCCGTCACCTCATCCTAACCTTGGTTTTCAGATATCTGAACCTAGACATTATATCAATTCTCCACACAGCTGGGTATAGCAAGCACAAAACAGAACTTCTCCTTTCCCATGGCTGTCAAGCTTGCTCTTGGCATGGAGTCACACCTTCAGGGTGGGAGAAACCTTCATGGCCCCTGATGCCACGCCCAAACTTGAGTGCTGCTTGGGCACAAATTCACACTGTGACCCTCAGCATGAGCCCCATGTCAAAGAAAGGCCTGTCAGGGTCTGGACCAAGAGCCCACATATGGGGCTTGCCAAGCCCCTATGCAGCCAATCCTCACCACGGTTTGAATTTTCCAGTCGCCGCGCCCGTACCTGGAGCTCTGCACTGGAATCCCTTTCTTGGAGAGACCCATGAGCCAGACAACACGACTCCACCCTTCCCACAAAATGACCCCAAACTCTTGGGAGCTGGGACAAATCCCCAGAGAGGGATACTCGTCCACAGTACCTGAGGCCACCGCTCCAATCCACGGCTATCCCGGACACAACATCCAGAGACAAAAGCCTGAAAAAACGCCTCCCACTCGCCCTTGTTTCAGAGGCCCAGGAGCTCCCTCTCGGGCTGTACATGCGGCCTGCCATACCCTAGGTGCCACTCATAAGCTGAGTTTGTGTATTCAGACTTCTGTGCCCACAGCCTGGACCCACACAACATCCAGGCTAGGGCCTCTGGACAAAACAGCGAAAGATTGTGCCTGCCCTCTCCAAGGAAAGTGTGCCCAATCCATTGACCACAACCCTACAGGTTAGGGAAAAGCTCCAAGGTCCCTGAGGCCATCAATAGTATAGGCCACCCTGGACTAAGAGGGGCTCTCTGACACCAGCGGAGCAACTATCTCCACTTAGACTCTCAGACAGTGTCCCCAGAGACAGAAGGTTGAAATGGACAGGCCCCCAGGCCCTAATCTGTACCTTAGCTTTGGTTTCCATGTTTCCGTTCTCAGAGGACTGTTTTCGTAGACCAGCACATGGGGCTTTTCTGAGGCACCAAACCAAACCTCTCTCATCTCCACATGGGCAGCTTTCTTACTGGGATGTATCAAACACTTCAGGTAGGAGAGTTCCGCAGGGCCACTGAACAACCAGCACATTCCAAGGTCTCCAAGGACCCAAACGCACATTATCACGCATCCTCAGGAGAGGCCATTTCAACTCAGCCCCCTGGGTCGCGTGTTCCAGAGGCAGCAGATCAAACATATCTTGTCGCTAATAGCCAATGGGAATGCGAGGCATGCAGTACAGGGATCCATTCTTCGAACCCTGCTCTCCAGTCCTTCCATATTGTATGTCCTGGAGCCATGCAACAGGACTCGAATGTCCCGCAGAAGGAAACCTTGTGGTTTGGGGCAACCTCCAAACTCAGCGTGGGAAAACTTCCTTGGCCTCATGAGGCCCCCACTTCATGAAGGTGCCATCATGGACACATACTCCAGCCTCAGCCAACGTCTGATCCTCAGCCAGACGTCAGATGCAGGAGACTTTGATTCAGCCTCTGCAGAGTGGGCCTGCTCTGCCCTTGGCTCCAATCCTCACACTAGCTTGTGTTTTCAGACTTCCGTCCTCACACTCCTGGCCCACAACCCCTCCCTACTGGGAATTCTGGGGCCACAATGAAGCACTGTGCCTGCCTCCCAGGAGAAAAACATTGTCTATGGCGCTGCCCAGAAACCCCAAATGAGGATCAAACTTCTTGGCCCTCGGCAACATCCCAATTGCATAGGCTACCTTAAACAGTGATGCTCTGTCGCAAATAGCCTGAGCCCAGACCTTCAAACAGACACCGACACAGCTGGCTGAACACCCAGCACATTGGACCCGCCACTGCCTTAGGCCACCATCCATTCCCAACCTGGGTTTTCAGTCATCGGAACCTAGACCTTATCTCCAATCCCTGCACAGGGGGGAACCTGATGCACAAGTCAGAACCCCTCCTTCCCCATGGCAAGAAACCTTGCTGCTGGCAGTGAGTCAAACCTTCAGTGTAGGAGAAAACGGCATGGCCCATGAGGCCACGCCCAAGCGTGAGGGCCGCCTTGGGCACAAACACACATTGTGACCCTCAGCGTGAGTACCTTATTCAAGTAACGCCTCTCAGTGACTGGACCAAGAGCCCGCATATGTGGCTTGCCATGCCCATAGGCACCCAGGAATAACTAGATGGTGTGTATTCCAGTTGAGGGAACCCACTGCTGTGCTCTAGAGTCCCTCTCCTGGGGGGTCCCCTGTGGCAGAAAACAGTACTCTTCATTCCCACAGAATGAACACAAACACTTGGGAGCTTGGACAATCCCCCGAGAGGAAGGCTCTTCCTCGGCCTCTGAGCCAACCCGTACCCTGACCGGACACTGAAAACGCAACACCCAGAGACAAAATCCTGAGTGACTACCTCCCACTTGCCCTACTTTGATTTCCAGAGGATCTCCCCTCAAGGACTAGAGATCAGGCCTGCCATTACATTGGCCCCTAGCTGAGCCAAGTTTGCTTTATCAGACATCTGTCCCCACAGCCCTGGCAAACACAGCCTCTAGGCTGGGTCCTCTGGAGCCATTCCACAGGACCGTGCCTGCTCTCTCCTGGGAAACTGTGTCCATTCCTTTGGCCACACACCTCCAGAATATGAGAAACCTCAAGGCCTCCGAGGACATCCCACTACTGGGAGACTCACTGGACTCACAGGGGCATTCGGACACAAGCTGAGCAGCTACATCCATGAATGCATGCACACAGATGTCAACAGAGATAGAAGGTTGAGCCGGACAGGCCTTTAGGCCGTAGTCTCAACTCTTGCTTTGGTTTCCAGGTGTCACTCCTCAGAGGCTTTGGTTCGAAGAACAGGGTATGGGGCTTTCCTGAGGCACGGAACAGAACTCCTCTCGTCTCCACATGGGAAGTTTCCTTGTTGGAGCCGTGTCAAACACCTCATGTTGGAGAATCCTGCAGAGTCCCTGAGCCACCTCCACATTCCAAGGTCTCCCAGGCCACGAAGCCACAGTAGGACTCATCTCCAGGAGAGTCCATTTCAACTCTCCCCTCTGGGTAGCTCACCCAGGAGCCCGCAGATTGAGCCTGCCTTGTCCTGACAAAAGAGTGGGAATATGAGGTGGCGTTCCCAGGCATCCATGCTTAGACACCTGCTCTCGAGTCTTTCCATATGGGGCCTCTTGGAACCATCCAATAGGACTCGACTGCCGTGCAGAAGGTAACCTTCAGTTTTGGAGCAGTTCACAAATCCCATCGTAGGCAAAACTTTCTGGCCTCATGAAGCCCCCACACCCTTCAGGAAGAGGCCATGCTGGACAAGAACTCTAGCCTGAGGCACGTCTCATAGTTGACATGACCTCAGTGCAGGAGATCTCGATTCAGCCTCTGCAGAGTGGGCCTGCCGTGCCCTCGGTCCCAAACCTCACGCTAGCTTGTGTTTTCAGACTTCCTTCCTCACACTCCTGGCAAACAAGCCCTCCGGACGAGGAACTCCAGAACCACAACCCAGCCCAGTGTCTGCCCAACGGAAGAAAAACTTTTCCCTGTGGGGCTCTCCAGAAAACCCAGATGAGGATCAACCTGCTCGGGCCTCGACGGTACCCGAACTGGATAGGCTGCTCTGGGCACTCATGCTCTGCCTGACACAGCCTGAAGCCAGACGTCCAGACAGACAAGGAGACAGCTGGCCGCACACCCAGCACTTCGGACACGCCATGGTCTTATGCCGTCACCTCATCCTAACCTTGGTTTTCAGATATCTGAACCTAGACATTATATCAATTCTCCACACAGCTGGGTATAGCAAGCACAAAACAGAACTCCTCCTTCCCCATGGCTGTCAAGCTTGCCCTTGGCATGGAGTCACACCTTCAGGTTGGGAGAAACTTTCATGGCCCCTGATGCCACGCCCAAACTTGAGTGCTGCTTGGGCACAAATTCACACTGTGACCCTCAGCATGAGCCCCATGTCAAAGAAAGGCCTGTCAGGGCCTGGACCAAGAGCCCACATATGGGGCTTGCCAAGCCCCTATGCAGCCAATCCTCACCACGGTTTGAATTTTCCAGTCGCCCCGCCCGTACCTGGAGCTCTGCACTGGAATCCCTTTCTTGGAGAGACCCATGAGCCAGACAACACGACTCCACCCTTCCCACAAAATGACCCCAAACTCTTGGGAGCTGGGACAAATCCCCAGAGAGGGATACTCGTCCACAGTACCTGAGGCCACCGCTCCAATCCACGGCTATCCCGGACACAACATCCAGAGACAAAAGCCTGAAGGAACGCCTCCCACTCGCCCTTGTTTCAGAGGCCCTGGAGCTCCCTCTCGGGCTGTACATGCGGCCTGCCATACCCTAGGCGCCACTCATAAGCTGAGTTTGTGTATTCAGACTTCTGTGCCCACAGCCTGGACCCACACAACATCCAGGCTACGGCCTCTGGACCAAACAGCGAAAGATTGTGCCTGCCCTCTCCAAGGAAAGTGTGCCCAATCCATTGACCACAACCCTACAGGTTAGGGAAAAGCTCCAAGTTCCCTGAGGACATCAATAGTATGGGCCACCTGGACTAAGAGGGGCTCTCTGACACCAGCGGAGCAACTATCTCCACTTAGACTCTCAGACAGTGTCCCCAGAGACAGAAGGTTGAAATGGACAGGCACCCAGGCCCTAATCTGAACCTTAGCTTTGGTTTCCATGTGTCCATCCTCAGAGGACTGTTTTCGTAGACCGGCACACGGGGCTTTTCTGAGGCATCAAACCAAACCTCTCTCATCTCCACACGGGCAGCTTTCTTACTGGGATGTATCAAACACTTCCGGTAGGAGGGTTCCGCAGGGCCACTGAACAACCAGCACATTCCAAGGTCTCCAAGGACCCAAACGCACATTATGACGCATCCTCAGGAGACGCCATTTCAACTCAGCCCCCTGGGTCGCGTGTTCCAGAGGCAGCAGATCAAACATATTTTGTCGCTTATGGCCAAGGGGCATGCGAGGCATGCTGTACAGGGATCCATCCTTCGAACCCTGCTCTCCAGTCCTTCCGTATGGTATGTCCTGGAGCCATGCAACAGGACTCGAATGTCCCGCAGAAGGAACCCTTGTGGTTTGGGGCATCCTCCAAACTCAGCGTGGGAACACTTCCTTGGCTTCATGATGCCCACGCTTCATGAAGGTGCCATCATGGACACATGCTCCAGCCTCAGCCAACGTCAGATCCTCAGCCTGACTTCAGATGCAGGAGATTTTGATTCAGCCTCTGCAGATTGGGCCTGCTCTGCCCTTGGGTCCAATCCTCACCCTAGCTTGTGTTTTCAGACTTCCGTCCTCACACTCCTGGCCCACAAACCCTCCCTACTGGGAATTCTGGGGCCACACTGAAGCACTCTTCCTGCCTCCCAGGAGAAAAACATTGTCTATGGTGCTGCACAGAAACCCCAAATGAGGATCAAACTGCTTTGCCCTCGGCAACACCCCAATGGCATAGGCTGCCTTAAACACTGATGCTCTGTCGCAAAAGCCTGGGCCCAGACCTTCCAACAGACACCGACACAGCTGGCTGCACACCCAGCACATTGGACCCGCCACTGCCTTAGGCCACTATCCATTCCCAACCTGGGTTTTCAGTCATCTGAAGCTAGACCTTATCTCCAATCCCTGCACAGGGGGAACCTGATGCACAAGTCAGAACCCCTCCTTCCCCCTGGCAAGAAATCTTGCTGCTGGCAGTGAGTCAAACCTTCAGTGTAGGAGAAAACCGCATGGCCCATGAGGCCACGCCCAAGCGTGAGGGCCGCCTTTGGCACAAACACACATTGTGACCCTCAGCGTGAGTACCTTATTCAAGTAACGCCTCTCAGTGACTGGACCAACAGCCCGCATATGTGGCTTGCCTTGCCCATAGGAACCCAGGACTAACTAGATGGTGTGTATTCCAGTTGAGGGAACCCACTGCTGTGCTCTAGAGTCCCTCTCCTGGGGGGTCCCCTGTGGCAGAAAACAGTACTCTTCCCTTCCCACAGAATGAACCCAAACACTTGGGAGCTTGGACAATTCCACAAGAGGAAGGCTGTTCCTCGGCCCCTGAAGCAAACCCTACCATGAACGGCCACTGTGAACGCAACACCCAGATACAAAAGCCTGAGCGACTGCCTCTCACTTGCTCTCCTTTGATATCCAGAGGATCTCCCCTCACGGGTTGGAGATCAGGCCCCTAGCTGAGCCAAGTTTGCTTTTTCAGCCATCTGACCGCACAGCCCTGGCAAACACAGCCTCTAGGCTGGGTCCTCTGGAGCCATTCCACAGGACTATGCCTCCTGTCTCCTGGGAAACTGTGTCCATTCCTTTGGCCAAACACCTCCAGAATATGAGAAAACTCAAGGCCCCTGAGGACATCCCACTACTGGGAGCCTCACTGGACTCACAGGGGCATTCAAACACAAGCTGAGCAGCTACCTCCACGAAGGCTTGAACACAGATGTCAACAGAGATAGAAGGTTGAGCAGGACAGGCCCTTAGGCCCTAATCTCAACTCTTGCGTGGTTCCCAGGTGTCAATCCTCAGAGGCTTTTGTTCGAAGAACAGGGTATGGGGCTTTCCTGAGGCACGGAACAGAACTCCTCTCGTCTCCACATGGGAAGTTTCCTTGTTGGAGCAGTGTCAAACACCTCATGTTGGAGAATCCTGCAGAGTCCCTGAGCCACCTCCACATTCCAAGGTCTCCCAGGCCACCAATCCACAGTAGGACTCATCTTCAGGAGAGTCCATTCCAACTTTCCCCTCTGGGTAGCTTACCCAGGAGCACGCAGATTGAGCCTGCCTTGTCCTGACTAAAGAGTGGGAATATGAGGTGGCTTTCCCAGGCATCCATGCTTAGACACCTGCTCTCGAGTCTTTCCGTATGGGGCCACTTGGAACCATCCAATAGGACTCGACTGCCGTGCAGAAGGAAACCTTGAGGTTTGGAGCAGTTCACAAATCCCATCGTAGGCAAACCTCCCTGGCCTTATGTAGCCCCCACACCCTTCAGGAAGAGGCGATGCTGGACAAAAACTCTAGCCTGAGGCACGTCTCATGGTTAACATGACCTCAGTGCAGGAGATCTCGATTCAGCCTCTGCAGAGTGGGCCTGCCGTGCCCTCGGTCCCAAACCTCATGGTAGCTTGTGTTTTCAGACTTCCTTCCTCACACTCCTGGCAAACAAGCCCTCCGGACTAGGACCTCCAAACCACAACCCAGCCCAGTGTCTGCCCAACGGAAGAAAAACGTTTCCCTGTCGGGCTCTACAGAAAACCCAGATGAGGATCAACCTGCTCGAGCCTCGATGGTACCCGATCTGGATAGGCTGCTCAGGGCACTCATGCTCTGTCTGACACAGCCTGAAGCCAGACGTCCTGACAGACAAGGAGACAGCTGGCCGCACACCCAGCACTTCGGACACGCCATGGCCTTATGCCGTCACCTCTTCCTAACCTTGGTTTTCAGATATCTGAACCTAGACATTATATCAATTCTCCACACAGCTGGGTATCGCAAGCACAAAACAGAACTCCTCCTTCCCCATGGCTGTCATGCTTGCTCTTGGCATGGAGACACACCTTCAGGGTGGGAGAATCCTTCATGGCCCCTGATGCCACGCCCAAACTTGAGTGCTGCTTGTGCACAAATTCACACTGTGACCCTCAGCATGAGCCCCATGTCAAAGAAAGGCCTGTCAGGGCCTGGACCAAGAGCCCACATATGGGGCTTGCCAAGCCCCTATGCACCCAATCCTCACCAGGGTTTGAGTTTTCCAGTCGCCCCACCTGTACCTGGGGCTCTGCTCTTGAATCCCTTTCTTGGAGAGACCCATGAGCCAGACAACACGACTCCACCCTTCCCACAAATTGACCCCAAACTCTTAGGAGCTGGGACAAATCCCAAGAGAGGAATACCTCTCCACAGTCCCTAAGGCCACCCCTCCAATCCACGGCTATCCCGGACACAACATCCAGAGACAAAAGCCTGAAGGAACGCCTCCCACTCGCCCTTGTTTCAGAGGCCCAGGAGCACCTCTCGGGCTGTACATCAGGCCTGCCATACCCTAGGCGTCACTCTTAAGCTGAGTTTGTGTTTTCAGACTTCTGTGCCCACAGCCTGGGCACACACAACCTCCAGGCGAGGGCCTCTGGAGCCACAGGAAAAAATTGTGCCTGCCCTCTCCAAGGAAAGTGTGCCCAATCCATTGACCACAACCCTAGAGTTTAGGGAAAAGCTCCAAGCCCCTGAGGCCATCAATAGTGGAGGCCACCCTGGACTAAGAGGGGCTCTCTGACACCAGCGGAGCAACTATCTCCACTTAGACTCTCAGACAGTGTCCCCAGAGACAGAAGGTTGAAATGGACAGGCCCCCAGGCCCTAATCTGAACCTTAGCTTTGGTTTCCATGTGTCTGTCCTCAGAGGACTGTTTTCGTAGACCAGCACACGGGGCTTTTCTGAGGCACCAAACCAAACCTCTCTCGTCTCCACATGGGGAGCTTTCTTACTGGGGATGTATCAAACCCTTCAGGTAGGAGAGTTCCGCAGGGCCACTGAACAACCAGCACATTCCAAGGTCTCCATGGACCCCAAACGCACATTATGACGCATCCTCAGGAAAGGCTTTTTCAACACAGCCCCCTGGGTAGCGTGCCCGAGAGGCAGCAGATCAAACATATCTTTTTGCTTATGGCCAAGGGGAATGCGAGGCATGCTGTACAGTGATCCATCCTTCGAACCCTGCTCTCCAGTCTTTCCGTATGGTATGTCCTGGAGCCATGCAACAGGACTCGAATGTCCCGCAGAAGGAAATCTTGTGGTTTGGGGCAACCTCCAAACTCAGCGTGGGAAAACTTCCTTGGCCTCATGAGGCCCCCGCTTCATGAAGGTGCCATCATGGACACATACTCCAGTCTCAGCCAACGTCTGATCCTCAGCCTGACTTCAGATGCAGGAGATTTTGATTCAGCCTCTGCAGAGTGGGCCTGCTCTGCCCTTGGCTCCAATCCTCACACTAGCTTGTGTTTTCAGACTTCCGTCCTCACACTCCTGGCCCACAAACCCTCCCTACTGGGAATTCTGTGGCCACAATGAAGCACTGTGCCTGCCTCCCAGGAGAAAAACATTGTCTATGGTGCTGCACAGAAACCCCAAATGAGGATCAAACTGCTTGGCCCTCGGCAACACCCCAATTGCATAGGCTACCTTAAACACTGATGCTCTGTCGCTAAAGCCTGAGCCCAGACCTTCCAACAGACACCGACACAGCTGGCTGCACACCCAGCACATTGGACCCGCCACTGCCTTAGGCCACCATCCATTCCCAACCTGGGTTTTCAGTCATCGGAACCTAGACCTTATCTCCAATCCCTGCACAGGGGGGAACTTGATGCATAAGTCAGAACCCCTCCTTCCCCATGGCAAGAAACCTTGCTGCTGGCCGTGAGTCAAACCTTCAGTGTAGGAGAAAACGGCAAACCTGCCGGGCCTCATGAAGCCCCCCATATCCTTCAGGGAGAGGCCATCATGGTCAAAAATTCTAGCTTGAACACGTCTCATAGTAGACATGACCGCAATGCAGGAGATCTTGATTCAGCCTCTGCAGAGTGGCCTGCCGTGCCCTCGGTCCCAAACCTCACGCTAGCTTGTGTTTTCAGACTTCCTTCCTCACACTCCTGGCAAACAATCCCTCCAGAGTTGGAATTGCAGAACCACAAGCCTGCCCAGTTACTGCCCACCGGTAGAAAACGTTTCCTTGTGGGGCTTTCCATAAAACCCAGATAAGGATCAACCTGCTCTTGCCTCGACGGCACTCAGATTTGATAGGCTGCTCTGGGCACTAATGCTCTGCCTTTCACAGCCTGATGCCAGACGTCCAGACAGGCAAGGAGACAGCTGGCCACACACCTAGCACTTCTGACACGCCATGGTCTTATGCCGTTATCTCTTCCTAACCTTGGTTTTCCGATATCTAAACCCAGATATTATATCAATTCCCCACACAGTTGGGCATCTGAAGCAGAAATCAGAACTCCTTCTTCCCCATGGCTGTAAGGCTTGCTCTTGGCATGGAGTCACACCTTCAGGGTGGGAGAAACCTTCATTTCCCCTGAAACCACGCCCAAACTTGAGTGCTGCCTTGGGCACAAATTCACTCTGTGACCCTCAGCATGAGCCCAATATCAAAGAAAGGCCTGTCAGGGCCTTGACCAAGAGCCCTCATGTGGGGCGTGCCAAGCCCCTATACACCCAATCCTCACCACTGTTTGAGTTTTCCAGTCTCCCCCCTGTTCTTGGGGCTCTGCTCTGGAATCACTTTCTTGGAGAGACACATGAGCCAGACAACAGGACTCCACCCTTCCCACAAAATGACCCCAAACTCCTGTTAGCTGGGACAAATCCCCAGAGAGGTTACTCGTCCACAGTCACTGAGGCCACCCCCTACAATCCACGGCTATCCTGGACGCATCCAGAGACAAAAGCCTGAAGGAATCTCGCCCTTGATTCACAAGCCAAGAGGCTCACTCTTTATCTGTACATCCGGCCTGCCATACCCTCGGCGCCACTCATAAGCTGAGTTTTTGTTTTCAGACTTATGTGCCACAGCCTGGACCCACACACCCTCCAGGCTAGGGCATCTGGAGCCACAGTGAAAGATTGTGCCTGCCATCTCCAAGGAAAGTGTGCCCAATCCATTGACCACAACCCTACAGGTTAGGGAAAAGTTCCAAGGCCCCTGACCCATCCTGATAGTGTAGGCTGCCCTGGACTAAAAGGGGCACTCTGACACCAGCTGAGCCATTATCACCACTTAGACTCTCAGACAGTGTCCCCAGAGACAGAAGATTGAAATGGACAGGCCCTTAGGCCCTAATATGAACCTTAGCTTTAGTTTTTATGTGTCTGTCCTCAGAGGACTGGTTTCTTATACCAGCATATTAGGTTTTTCTGAGGCTCCAAACCAAACCTCTCTCGTCTCCACAAGGAGTGCTTTCTTACTGGATCTGTATCAAACCCTTCTGGTCGGAGAATTCCGCAGGGCCATAGTACAACCATCACATTCCAAGGTCTCCATGGACAGAAACACACATTATGACTCATCCTCAGGAGAGACCATTTCAACTCAGCCCGCTGGTTAGCTTGCCCCAGAGCCAGCAGAACAAACATATCTTGTCGTTAATGGCCAAAGGGAATGCGAGGCATGTTGTTCAGGGATCCATCCTTTGAACCCTCCTCTTCAGTCCTTCCGTATGGTATGTACTGGAGCCATTCAACAGGACTCGACTGTCTCGCAGAAGGAAACCTTGTGGTTTGTGGCAACCTCCAAACTCAGCGTGGGAAAACTTCGTTGGCCTCATGAGGCACCTGCTTCATGAAGGTGCCATCAAAGGCACAATCCAACCTCAGGCAATGTCTGATCCTCAGCCTGACTTCAGATGCATGAGATATCCTTTCAGCCTTTACAGAGTGGGCCTGCTCCCCACCTCACCCTATGTTTTGTTTTCAGACTCTACCCTAGCACTCCTGGCCCAAAAGCCCTCATGATTCGGAATTCTGGTTCCAGAACGAAGCACTCTGCCTGCCCCCCAAAGAAAAACATTGTCTATGGCATTGCTCAGAAACCCCAAATGAAAATCAACCTGCTCAGCCCTCGGCAACACCCCAATTGCATAGGCTACCCTAAACACTATGCTCTGTCTTTCATAGCCTGAGCCCAGACCTTGTGAGAGACATTGAGACAGTTGGCTTCACACCCAGCACATCGAACCTGCCATGGGTTAGGCCATTTCATCCCTTCCCATTGACCTGGGTGTCTTCCTGGAGGTATATTCTGAGGCTGTGTCAGACTATGCATTTTTTCTGGAGCTTCCTATGGAATTGGGGTGGTATTAGGCGCCTTGCAATTTTCTCTTAATCTGGTGGGTTGGGAAACTGAGACAGGCTGACAATCCTTGGGAGAGCTGGCCCAGTGCTGTTGTGTGTTCCTGGAGGCCCCATCCTGGAGGGCATATGGGTCAGGACTCTGGGTCCAAAGTCTTCAGACACAAACTCGGGTAAGAGTTAAGCTCGAGGTGATGGCAGACCCAATCTGCAGACCCTGAGCGAAGCATCTCCAGATATGAAATTCGGACGGCTGTGAGGCAGGAGCACAGTCTTTTCTGTCTGACTTGTTTGTCTATGATGGCCACGAAATGGAGGGGTGGCCTCATGGGTCCATGTGAGATTCTACCTCTCTGGGAATTCTGCTCGGCACCCAAGAGTTTGGTGTATTTCTGGGGGATGGGAGGAGCTCAGTTTTCTGAGTCAGGGATCCCGTCCAAACAGCCATTCCAGAGATGGGTCCTGGGTTCTGGAGCCTGGATCACCGCAACAAGGCTTAGGATTTGGGCCTAGGGTCCTGCTCTATGTTTTCCTGGTACAGCTCCCGAGTGTTCTTGTTGGAAATGGGTCTCATTCTGAGGGTCACAATGCCTGTTTTTGCCCAGATGCCCATGCTGAGTGGGTGTGACCTCATGGGCTATGCACTTGGCTCCCACTCTGAGGGTTGGACTGCCATCTCAACATTCAGTTTTCCTGCCATGGGGAAGGAGGTGTACTTTTTTATGCTTCAGGTTCCCCCATGGGCAGGAATTTGAGCTAAGTTCTGGGACAGGTGCCTGAATACCCAGTTCACTTTGAGATGAGGACCTCGGGCCAAGGCAGGACCCACCTGCAGAAAATGAGGCCTGCTTTCTGGGTGGCTGTCAGGAGCTCGGGCTTGAGCTGTGTCAGACAGAACATTCGTGGAGAGTTCGGCCTATGATATTGGGGTGCTTTTGAGAGCTGTGCAACTGGATCCTCATGGGGGATTTTTGCACAGACCCTTTTTTCACTTCTTCTATCTGGTGAGCAGGCAGATGGCTGCATTACGGCTCCAGAATATCCAAGTTGGAGGGTTTGCAGGCGAGGAGTGTGAGGACAGAAGTATGAAAACATAAGCTACGGTTACGCTCAGTGCCGAGCACATGTCTATTCCAATGTACAGCAGTTGTTTCGAGATCTGCAGCACCTGGGCGAGGGGAAGATGTCTGCTCACGCTGGAGTTTGTATCCATGATGGCCAACAAATGGTGGGGAGGCCTCAAGAATTCTTGGAGGTTTTTCCAAGCTGGAGCTTGTGAGCTGCTCCAAACATCAAGGTGTCCTACTAAGGGACAGCAGAAGTCTTCTTACAGGGCTCCAGGGTCCCCCATATGGAAGATTCGATAGCAATGCTCTCTGAATGGAGGCCTGGGAAGCCAATCTCGTGTTACCATTGCAGCTGAGGAACAGGGTAAGCTTGAACCAATGACACTGATTCCAAGTTCCAAGTGATTTGCGTTGTTGGAAGTTCTCAGTCTAACAGGTCCCAATGCTGCTTGGTGTCCAGGGAGACCTTAGAATGTGGTGGCGGCTCTCTGACCATTGAGGATTCTCTATCCTTAGGATTAGACCCAGTACCCAGGAGCCAGGTTTCCTTCTTGGGACAGGAGGTGTGCTCTTGTATGGCTCACGGACCACAGGTTGGACCATATGCTTGAATTTCCAGAACAGACCTCTAGGGAGAGAGACCTCAAAACATAAGCTAGGGTTCTGATGAGGTTTTAGGGCCATGGAAGTTTCAATCTTCGGACTAAGTGCCATTGGCCTGCATGTCATCCTGGAGGTAGGTGCTGAGGCTGTGTCAGGCTGTGCACTTTTTCCAGAGTGGCCTATGATATTGGGGTGCAGTCAGGGGCCTTGCAGTTTTCTCCTAATCTGGACATTTTGGGAAACTGAGATGGGCAGGGTTTCCTCAGGAGAGCAGGGCCAGTGATGTCATGTGTTTCTCGAGGCCCCATCCTGGAGGTCATGTGTGTCAGGACTTTGGTACCAAAGACTTTAGACACAACCTCGGATAAGAGATAGGAGTGAGGTGTTGGCAGTCCGAATCTGAAGACCCTGAGGGAAGCTTTTCGGGATTTGAAATTCAGGTGGCTGGGAGGGAGGAGCACAGGCTTTTCTCTCTGGATTTTGTGTCCAGGATGGCCACTGAATGGAGGGGTGACCTCATGTGTCCATGGGATATTCTTCCACTCTGGTGATTCTGCTTGGCACCCAAGAGTTTGATTTCTTTCTGGGGAAGAGGAAAAGACTGTATTCCATCTCTGGGATCCTGTCCAAACAGGGATTCCAGAGATGGGTTCTGGGTCCAGACACTGGGAAAACTTAACCAAAGCTTCGATTTGGGTTCCTGGTCCAGATCCCAAGGGGGATCTTTGGAAAGGGGTCTCATTCTGAGGGTCACAATGCCTGTTTGTGCCCAGCTGCCCATCCTGTGTAGGCGTGGTCTCATGGACCATGCACCTGGTTCCCACTCAGGGTTGTACAGCCATCTCAACATTCAGTTTTCTGGCCATGGGGAAGGAGGAGCACTCTTTTGTGCTTCCGAGTCCCCTATGGGCAGGAATTTGAGCTAAGTCTGGGACAGGTACCTGAATATCCAGGTTGCTTCAAGATGATGGCCTCGGGCCAAGGTTGGACCCACCTGGAGGATATGGGGCCCACTATCTGGGTGGCTGACAGGAGGTCGGGGATCAGGCGGTGTCAGACAGACAATTTATGCAGAGGTCGGTCTATTATATTGGGGTGCCATTGAGGGCCGTGCAGGAGGATCCTCATGTGGGTTTCTGCGAAGACCCATAGGGCACTTCTTCTTTCTGGTGGGCAGGCAGAAAGCTGCACTGTGGCTTCAGAATTCCCAATATGGAGGGCTTGTAGGCGAGGAGTGTGAAGACAGAAGTCTGAAAACACAAGCCACGGATAAGCTCAGTGCCGACCACAGGACCATTCCATTGTGCAGTGGTTGTTTCGAGATTTCCAGCACCTGAGTATGGGCGAGGGTCAGATGTCTGCTCACGCTGGGTTTGCATCCATGATGGTCAACGAATTGTGGGGTGGCCTCAAGAATTCTTGGAGATTTTCCCAAGCAGGACCTTGTGAGCTGCTCCAAACAGCAAGGTGTCCTACTGTGGGACAGGGGAAGTCCGCTTACAAGGCTCCAGGGTCCCCCATATAGAAAGATTCGACAGCAGAGGTCTCTGAATGGGGGCCTGGGAAGTCTTCCTTGCATGACCATTGCAGCTGAGGAACATTGCAGGCTTGATCTGCTGGTTTTTGTTCAAATTTCCAAGTGATCTAAGTTGACGGATGTTCTCAGTCTAATGAGTCACAATGCTGCTTGGTGTCCAGGGAGACCTTAGAATGTGGTGGTGAGGGTGCCTGGGTGGCTCAATGGGCTAAGCCGCTGCCTTCGGCTCAGGTCATGATCTCAGGGTCCTGGGATTGAGTCCCGCATCGGGCTCTCTGCTCAGCAGGGAGCCTGCTTCTTCCTCTCTCTCTCTCTCTGCCTTCCTCTATGCCTACTTGTGATTTCTCTCTGTCAAATAAATAAATAAAATCTATATTAAAAAAAAGAATGTGGTTGTGGGTCTGTGGCCATGCAGGATTCTCCTACCTGAGGGTTAGACCCAGTTCCCAGGAGCCAGGTTCCCTTCTCGGGACAGGAGGGGTTCTCTTGTATGGCTCAGGGACCACATGTCGGATCATATGTTGGATTTCAAGACCAGGCCTCTGGGCACAGAGGCCTGAATATCTAGGCTAGGGTTCTTATGAGGTTGTAGGGGCATGTCATCCTCAACCTTCGGACTTAGGGACTTTGACCTGTGAGTCTTCCTGGAGGTAGATGCTCAGGCTGTGTCAGACTGTGCATTTTTTCCAGAGTGGCCTATGAAATTGGGGTGGGCTCAGGGGCCTTGCAGGCTTTTCCCAATCTGGAGGGTTTGTGCAACTGAGACGGCAGAATTTCATCCAGAGATCAGGCCCAGTGATGTAGTGTGGTTCTGTCAGCCCCATCCTGCAGGGAATGTGGTTAAGGGCTCTGGGACCAAAGTCTTCAGACACAAAATTGTGTATCAATTAGGAGGGAGGTGATGGCAGCCCCGATCTGCAGAAGCTGAGGGCAGCTCCTCAGGATTTGAAATTCGTGTGGCTGGGAGGCAGGAGCAAAGGCTTTTCTGTCTGGATTGTGTCTAGGATGGCCTTGGAATGGTGGGGTGTCCTCATGTGTCCATGGAATATTCTACCTCTCTGGGGATTCTGCCCAGCACCCAAGAGTTTGGTGTCTCACTGGGAAGGAGAGAGCGTGGTTTACTGTTTCAGGGTTTCCGTCAACACAGGGATTCCAGAGATGGGTTATAGGTCCCTGTGCCTGGATAACCCTACAAAGGCTTAGTATTTGGGCCTAGAGGCTTGACTGCCTGGCTCTGTGGGGCTTTGGTTCAGCTCCCATGGAGACTTGTTGGAAATGGGTCTCAGGGTAAGGGTCACAATGCCTGTTTGTGCCCAGATGCCCATCCTGAGTGGGCATTGGCTCTTGTTCCATGCACCTGGATCCCAATATGAGGGTTGGACCACCATATCAACATTTAATTTTCCTTCTATGAGGAAGGAGGAGTACTCTTTTGTGCTTCAGATTCCCCCATGCACAGTAATTTGAGCTATGTTCTGGGACTGGTACGTGAATAACCAGGTTGGTTTGAGATGAAGGACTCAGGTCAAGGCAGGTCACACCTGCCAGATATGGGTCCCACTATCTAGGTGGCTACCAGGAGGTCGGGGCTCGAGCTGTGTCAGACAGAGCATTAGTTCACAAGGTGGCCTATGATATTGTGGTGCTATAGAGGGCTGTGCTGGTGGAACCTTATATGGAGTTTCACACAGACCCATAGGGCACCTCTTTTTTCTGGTGGGCAGGCAGAAGGCTGCATTGTGGCTCCCAAATTCCCAATATGGGGGACTTGAAGGCGAGGAGTGTGAGAACAGAAGGCAGAAAACACAATCTATGCTTAATCTCAGTGCCGAGAACATGGCCGTTCCAATGTGCAGTGGTTTTTCTCGAGATCTCCAGCATCTGAGTACAGGCGAGGGTCAGATGTCTGCTCATGATAGAGTTTGTATCTATCGTGGCCAACAAATGAAATATCCAGCACCTGAGTAAAGGTGGATTTCAGATGTTTACGCACACTGGAGTTTGTGTCTCTGATGACCGAAAGGAGAAGTGGCATCAAGAGGCTGATGCATGTGAGATGCTCCAAACAGCAAGGTTGTTTTTTCTACTGGACAGTTAGAGTCTGGTATGTTTTCTGCAGGGCCCCCCATGTGAAAAGTATGGGTAGCAGAGCCCTTCCACATGGATGCCTGGAAAGCACACCTCCATTGACCAATGCAGCTGAGGAACATGCAGGTTCTTTACGGTGCTTCTGGGGCGAAGCACCAAGGTCTTGAGTTGACATGGAATCTCTTGAAGATGGGTTACAATGCTGGTTTTTTTTTACCAGGTAGATCTTAGAATGTGTTGGTGGCTAAGGTGCCTGCAGGTTTCTCCTACCCTGAGGGTTTAACACAGGTCGAAGAGCACGGTTACATTCTGGGGACAGGAGATGTAGTGTTTTGTGGCTCAGGGACCACATGCCGTATCATAAGTTCCTATTCAAGAACAGGCCTCTGAAGACAGATGCCCGACAACCTAATCTAGGGTTCCAATGAGTCCCAGGGGCATGAGAGGTTCAATCTTCAGACTTAGGACAGTTGACTTGGGTGTCTGCCAGGATGTAGGTGATCAGGGAGTTTCAGACTGTGCACTTATGTCCAGAGTAACCTCCAATATTGGGGTGGCCACAGGGGCCTTGAATGTTTCAACCAACTCTGGAGGGTTTGGTTAACTGACATGCACAATTTCCATGGGGATGGCAAGCACAGTCCTGTGGTGTGGCTCCAGAGACTCCACCCTGGAGGGCATGTGAGCCATGGTTCTGGGAGGGAAGTCTGCAAACACAAACTTGGGTTAGGTTTAGTGGCTAGGTTATCGCAGGGCAATGTGTAGACCTGGAAGGCTACTCGTCAGGAACAGTAACTGGAATGACCCGAAGGCGGAAGCACAGGCTTTTATATCTGGATTGTGTGTCTAGGGTGACGTCAGAATGTAGCTGTGGACTCATGGGTCAATGGGAGATTTTTCCTCTAAGGATACAGGCGGCTCCCAATATTTTGATGACTTTTTGGTATGGGAAGACTGCTATTTTCGATCTTAGGTGTGCCCCAAAACAGGGATTCCAGAGATGGGCTCTGGGTCTAGGCGCCTGGAAAATCCCACCAAGGGTTGGGATTTGGGCTTATGGGCAGACCAGGCCTGCAATACAGGATCTTGGTTGTGCAACTGAGAGGGCTTGTTTGGAAGCATGCTCAGGCTGAGCATTACAATGCCTGTTTGTGCCCAGGGTGGCCCTCAGGAGTGGGCGTGGTCCCATTGTCCATTTTCTGGCTCCCACACTGAGGGATGGACACACATTCCAATGGCCAGGTTTCCAGCCTTGGGGAAGGAGAAAATATCTATTGTGCTTCATGTTCCCCCATAGGCAGGGATTACAGCAAAGGTCTGGGGACAGATGCCTGAATACCAAGGATGCATAGAGATGACAGATTTGGGCCATGGCCGTTCTCACATGCTGGATATGGGCCCCGCTCTCTGGGTGGCTGACACGAGGTCTGGGCTCAGGCTGTGTCAGACACAGCACTAGTGGCCAGAGAAGTCTATATATTGGGGTTCTCTCCAGGGCCGAGTAAATTGATCCTCATGTAGGGTTTCTGGCCAGACTCACGAAGCACTTCTTTCTGTGGGGTAGGCAGAATGCTGCCTTATGGATCCAGAATTCCCTATCAAGAGGGTTTGGGGACAAATAGGGTGAGAATGCAATTGTAAACACCAGCTATGCTTAAATTGAGTGCCAAGCGGAAGTCAGTTTCAATGTGCAGCAGCTTATACGAGATATCCAGCACCTGAGTAAGGGCAGATGTCAGATATTTGCTCACACTGGAGTTTGTGTCTAGGATGACGACTAATGGAGGGGTGGCTTCAGGAGGCAATGGAGGATTACCCACGCTTAAGATTGTGAGATGCTCCAAACAACAAGGTTTCCTTCTAATGGACAGGAGGAGTCTGTTTTTTTTTTCCTCCAGGGTACCTCAAGTGGAAGTTTGCGTAGCAGAGCCCTCCCGCATGGATGACTGGAAAGCACACGTCCAATGACCATTGCAGCTGAGGAACATGACAGGTTCGTTTTGGTGGTTCTGGTGCCAAGTACCAAGGCCTTGAGTTGACTTGGAATCTCTTACAGATGTGTCCCAAAACTGGTTTGTTATAAGGGAGTTCTTAGAATGTATTGGTGGCTATGGGCCACGCTGAGGGTTTGGCACAGGTCGATGTGCACAGTTTCCATCTTGGGAGAGAAGATGTTCTGTTTTGTGGCTCAGGGTACATATGTTGTATCCTGACTTGGTATTCAAGAACAGGCCTCTGAGGATTGATGCTGGCAACCTAATCTAGAGATCCAATGATGTCCTTGGTGCCCATCAGGTTCAATTTTCTTACTAAGGACCATTGATATGGTTGTCTGACTGGATGTAGGTGATCAGGGTGTTTCAGACTGTGCATTTGCATCCAGAGCCACTTCCACTATTGGGGTGGGCTCAGGGGCCTTGCAGGTTTCTCCTAACTTGGAGGCTTTGGGGAACTGTGATGGGCACAGTTTCCTTGGGGATGGCAGGCCCAGTCCTGTGGTAAGGCTTCAGAGACCACCTCCTTGAGGATATGAGAGCCATGGTTTTGGGAGGGAAGTCTGCAAACACAAATTTGGGTCAGGGATAGTGGCAAGGTGATCGCAGGTCCAATGCATAGACCTAGAAGGCATCACGTCAGGAACTGTAATTAGGGTGACTGAAAGCTGGTAGCACAGGCTTTTCTATCTGGATTGTGTGTCCAGGATGGCTCTGAATGTAGACGTGGTCTCATGGTTCAATGGGAGACTTTTCCTCTCTAAGGATCCTGGTGGATCTCCATAGATTGGTGGTTTTTCAGAGAAGAAAAGAGTGCTCTTTTCCATCTTAGGGGTGCTCCAAAACAGGGAAGAATGCTGTTTTCCAACTTAGGCTTATGCCAAAACAGGGATTCCAGAGACGGGCTCTGGGTCTGGGTGCCCGGATATCCCACCAAGTGTTAGGATTTGGGCCTAGGGGCATTCCAGGCCTGCAATGCAGGATCCTAATGGTGTAACAGAGAGGGCTTGTTTGAAAGCATGCTCAGGCTGAGGGTCATCATGCCTCTTTGTGCCCAGGGGGGCCCTCAGGAGAGGGCGTAGTCTCATTGGCCATATAGCTGGATCCCACTTTGAGGGTTGGACACCCATTGCAACAGCCAGGCTTCCTGCAATGGAAAGAGGAGTTCTCTATTGTGCTTCAGGTTCCCCCATTGGCAGGGTTACAGGAAAGGTCTGTGGAAAGTTGCCTTAATACCAAGGATGTGTACAGATGACAGGCTAAGAATTCCCAGGTAACAAAACAGCATTGTTACCCATGTTCATGACATTCCATGTAAAAAAAAGCCCTTAGTACTTCGTCCCAGAGCCACCAGAATGAACTTGCCATGTTCCTAAGCTGCAATGGTCAGTGGAGGTGTGGTTTCCAGGCAACCATACGGGGGTGCTCTGCTACACAAACTTTGCAATTGGCTGGGACCCTTGAGACAAAAAAACAGAATGTCCCTGTCCGGTAGAAGGAAACCTTCTGTTTGGAGCATCTCACAAGCCCCAGCGTGGGAAATCCTCCATTTCCTCTTGAAGCCAACCACTCCATTTGTCAGTCATCATAGACACAAACTCCAGCATGAGCAAACATCTGACATCCGCCCTTACTCAGGTGCTGGATTTCAATTCGATCGCTGCACACTGGAACTGCCTTTAGTTTGACTGAATTAAGCCATAGCTTGGGTTTACAATTCCATCCTCAGTCTACTGGTCCACAAGCCCTATTGTGAGGGAATTCTGGAGCTACAACACAATATTCTGCCTTCCCCATAGAAAGAAAAAGGGCCTGGAGAGTCTGCCCAGAAACTCCATATGATGGTCAATCTTCTCGGTGCTAGACGGAACCCTGATTCATAGGCTGCCCTGGGCACTAGTGCTGTGTCTGACATAGCCGGAGCCAGGACCTAGTTTCAGCCACGGAGAGATCAGGGCCCATATCCAGCATGTGAGACCAGCTATGGCCCAAGTCTGTCTTCTCTTCTATTCTTGGTATTCAGGCATCTGTACCCACACCTTTGCTGAAATCCTTGCCATTGGGAGAACCTGAAGCACAATAGAGAACTCCTCCTTCCCCATGGAAGGTATTCTGACAGTTGGGATAGTTGCTCAACCCTCAAAGTGGAAGGCAGCTCCATGGCCAAGGAGACCATGTGCACTCATGATGGCTTCCCCGGGCACAAGCAGGCATTGTGACCTCAGCCTGAGCATGCTTTCAACCAAACGCTCTCAATTGCATCTCTGGGACCCCGAATTGCAGGCCTAGTACACACCTAGGCCCAAATCCTAACCCTGGTGGGATTTTACAGGGGCCCAGACACAGAGCCCATCTCTGGAATCCCTATTTTGGGGGACCCTTAAGATGGAAAACAGCACTCTTCCCTTCCCCGAGATAGTCACCAAACTCTTGGTAGCCACCAGGATCCTTGAGTGGAAAAATCTGCCATAGACCCATGAGAACACACCTGCATTCCGAGGCCATCCTGGACATACAATCCAGATACATATCATGTGCTATCACCTTTGAGTCATCGGATTTACAGTTCCTGACGAGCTGCCTTCCAGGTCTATGCATTGGGCCTGCAATCACCTTGCCATTAACCTAAACTGAGTTTGTGTTTGCAGACTTCCTTCCTAAAACCATGGCTCACATGACCTCCAGGTTCTGGCATCTGAAGCCACACCACAAGACTGTGCATGAGATCCTCAAGGAAACTGTGCCCATCACTTTTGCCCGATACCTTTAGATTAGGAGAAACCTGCAAGGCCCCTGAGCGCAGCCAAATAATGGAGGCCGCTCTGGGCACAAATGCACAGTCTGAGACACCCTGATCACCTCCATACAGGCAGACACCCAAGTCAATGCTCCTGAGTCAGAAGATTGAACCTGACATGCCCCGAGGACTTCATTGGCACACTAGATTAGGTTTACAGGTATCTGTCATCAGAGGCCTGCTCTGGAATATCAACTTATGATAAAATATATAGTCCCTGAGCCACAGAACAGAATATGTCCTCCCCAAAAAGGAAGCCATGCTCCTGGAATTGTGTCATACCCTTAGGGTATTTGGATCCTGAATGACCCCTTAGCAACCAGCACATTCTATGATATTCCTGGTAACAAACCATCATTGTGCCCCATCTTCATGAGACTCCATGTCAACTCAAGGTCTCGATATATTGCCCCAGAGCCACCAGAATGCACCTGCCATGTTCCTCAGCTGCAATGGTCAATGGAGGGGTGATTTCCAGGCATCCCTGTGGCGTTCTCTGCTACAAAACTTTCCACATGGAGAAACCAGAGAAAACAAACCAGACTTCTCCTGTCCGGTAGAAAGAAACTTTGCTATTTGGAGCATCTCACAAGCCCCAGCATGGGAAATCCTCCATGGCCTCTTGACGCCACCCTTCCATTTGTGGGTAATCACAGACACAAACTCCAGTGTGAGCAAACATCTGACATCCACCCTTACTCAGGTGCTGGATATTCGAAACGGCAGCTGCACACTGGAACTGCCTTTTGCTTTTCACTGAACTTAACCATAGCTTTGTATTACTATTCTATCCTCACCACACTGGTCCACAATATCTCTTGATAGGGAATTCTGGAGCCACAACGCAGTATTCTGCCTTCCACATAGAAAGAAGAAGGACGTGTTGTTCTGCCCAGAAACCTCACATGAGGATCAATCTACTCAGACCACGAGGCAACCCTGATTAATAGATTTCCCTGACCACTAGTGCTGTGTCTTACAGAGTCTAAGCCCCGACCTCGTGTCAGCCACCCAGAGTTGAGGGCCCATATGTAGCATGAGAGATCGGCCATGGCCCTGGGCCATCATCTGTACCCATCCTTGGTATCCAGTCATCTGTCCCCCAAACTTTGCTGGAATTCCTGCCAATGGCGAACCTGAAACACAATAGAGAACACCTCCTTCCCCATGGCAGGAATATTGGTTGTTCAACCCTCAGCGTGGGAGCCAGCTGCATGGCCAAGGAGACCATGCCCACTCCTGAGGGCCGACATGGGCACAGGCAGGCATGGTGATCCTCAGCCTGAGCATGTTTTCAAACAAACACTCTCAGTTGCTCCTCCAGTACCAGTATTGCAGGCCTGGTATGCCCCTAGGCCCAAATCCTAACCCTTGGTGGGATTTTCCAGGTGCCCAGACCCAGAGTCCGTCTCAGAATCCCTGTTTGGGGCACCATTAAGATGGAAAACAGCACTCTTCCCTTCCCTGAGAAAGGCACCAAACTATTGGGAGCCGCCAGGATCCTTAGAGAGAAAAAATCTCCCATGGACCCATGAAAACAAACCTGCATTCCGAGGCCATCCTGTCCACACAATCCAGAGAGAAAAGTCTTTGCTACCGCCTTCGAGTCATCCTATTTACATTTCCTGACGAGCTGCCCTCCATGTCTATGCATTGGGCCTGTGATCATCTCGACACTAACCCTAACCCCAGTTTGTGTTTGCCGACTTCTCTCCCAAAACCATGGCTTACATGCCCACCAAGATGTGGTCCCTCAAGCCACATCACAGGAAAGTTCCTGCCATCCCCAAGAAAACTGTGCCCATCAGGTTGTCCAAACCCTCCAGATTAGGAGAAACCTGCCAGGCCCCTGAACCCACCCCAATATTGGAGGTTGCTCTGGATGCAAACGTGCAGTCTGAAACACCCTGAGCACCTCCATCGAGGCAGAAATCCAAGTCAATGGTTCTGAGTCAGATGATTGAACCTGACATGCCCCTAGGACTTCACTGGAACCCTAGATTGGGTCTTCAGACATCTGTTCTCAGAGTCCTGTTCTGGAATACCAAGTTATGATACAACATGTGGTCCCTGATTCCCACAACAGAACATCTCCTGTCTCCAGAAGGAAAATGTGCTCTTGGATCTATGTCCAACTTTCAGGGTAGATGGATCCTGCATGACCCATTAGCCCCAGCACCTTCTATGATCTCCCTGGTAACAAACCAGCATTGTGACCCAACTTCCTGAGACTTGATGCCAACTCAAGGTGTTGGTACTTTGCCCAAGAGCCATGAAACGAATCTGCCATGTTCCTCAGGTACAAAGGTCAATGGACGTGTGCTTTCTAGGCATCCAAGAGGTAGTTCTCTGCTACACAAAAATTCCACATAGGGAACCCTAGAGCAAACAAATAAGACTGCTCCTGTCAGGTTGAAGGAAACCTTGGTTGTTTGGAGCATCTCACAAGCCCCAGCCTGGGAAGTCCTCCACATTCTCTTGATGCCAACCCTCCATTTGTTAGTCATCATAGACACAAATTCCAGCATGAGCAAACATCTGACATCTGCTCTTACTCAGGTGCTGGATATTCGAATCAGTCACGCACACTGGAAATACCTTTCACTTGACACTGTATTCTTGCATAGTTTGGGTTTACAATTCCATCCTCACCTTACTGGACTGCAAGTCCTCTTGAGAGGGAATTAGGGAGACAAAACGCAACATTCTGCCTTCCCCATAGAAAGAAGAAGGGCCTGGTGCGTCTGCCCAGAAACTCCCCATGAAGATCAATCTACTTGGCCCTCGAGGGAACCCCGATTTTTACTTTGCGCTGGCCACTAGCGCTGTGTCTGAGAGAGCCTGAGCCCCAACCTCGTGTCAGCCACCCAGAGTGTGGGGCCCTTATCCAGCATGTGGGACTGGCCATGGCCCAGTCATCTCTACCCATCCTTGGTATTCCGGCAACTATCCCAGACCTTTGCTGGAATCCCTACCAGTGGGGGAACCTGAAGCACAATTGAGAACTCCTCCTTTCCCATGGCAGGAAGCCTGGCTGTTGCTATGGGTGCCCAACCCTCAGAATTAGAACCAGGTGCATGGCCAATGAGACAACGCCCAATAATAAGGGCCGCCTGGGCCAAAGCAGGCATTGTGTCCCTCAACCTTAGCATGCATTCAAACAAATGCTCTCAGTTGTTTCTGCAGGGTCCCGCATCGCAGGCCTGGTATGCCCTTAGGACCAAATCCTAACACTTCGTGGGATTTTCCATGCCAACATAACCAGAGCCCGTCTCTGGAATCTCTGTTTTGAAGCACCCCTATGATGGAAAACAGCACTCTTCCCTCCCCTGAGAAAACTATTAGGAGCTGCCAGGATGCGTAGAGAGGAAAAATCTCCCAGGGCTCCATAAGACCACACCTTCATTCCGAGGCCATCCTGGACACACAATCCAGATACAAGAGACTGTGCTACCACCTTCGAATCACCTGGTTTACAGTTCCAGACGAGCTGCCCTACAGACCTATGCATTGGGCCTGTGATCACCTCGCCATTAACCCTACCCCAAGTTTGTGTTTGCAGACTTCTTTCCCAAAACCATGGCTCACATGCCCTCTATGATGGGTCTCTGTAGCCACACCACAGGAAAGATCCTGCTATCCCCAATGAAACTGTGTCCATCACAGTTGCCCAAACCCTCCAGATTAGGAGAGACCTGCAAGTCCCCTGAGCCCCGTCCAATATTGGAGGCCACTCTGGACACAAATGCACAGTGTGCAACACCCTGATCACCTCCATCCAGGAAGACACCCAAGTCAATGGTCCTGAGTCAGAAGATTGGTCCCTGAACCCCACAATAGAATATCTCCTGTCCCCAGATGGAATTCGTGCTCTTCAACTTGTGTCAAGGGTCGGAGTATATGAATTATGCACAGCCCCTTAGCCCCCAGCACATTCTAAGATCTCTCTGGTAACAAACAAACAGCATTGTGATCCATCTTCATGAGATTCCATGTCACTTCAAGTCCTTGGTAATTCGCCCCAGAGCCACCAGAATGAACCTGCCATGTTCCTCACCTGATATGGTCAGTGGAGGTGTGCTTTCCAGGCATCCATGTGGGAGTGCTCTTCTACTTATTCTTTCCACATGTGGGACCCTGGAGCAAACAAACCAGACTGCCACTGACCAGTAGAAGGGAACCCTCTGTTTGGAGCATCTCAGAAGCACCAGCAGGAGAAATCCTCCATGGCCCTTGACACAACCCCTCCATTTGTCAGTCATCATAGACAAAAACTCCAGCATGAGAAAACATCTGAAATCTGCCGTTATTTAGATTCTGCATTTTCTTTTCCACCACTGCACACTAGAACTGCGTTTCACTTGACACTGAATTTATCCATAGCTTGGGTTTAGAATTCCATCCTCAGCCTCCTGGTCTGCAAGCCCTCTAGAGAGGGAATTTGGAGCCACAAGGCAACATTCTCCATTCCCACTAGAAAGAAATAGGGCCTGGTGAATCTTCCCAGAAACTCCACATGAGGTTCAATCTACTTGGCACTCGATGGAACCTTGATTTATAGGCTGTCCTGGGCACTAGTACTAGTACTAGTACTAGTACTGTGTCTGACAGAGCCTGAGCCAAGACCAAGTTTCAGGCACCCAGAGATATGAGCCCATATCCAGCATGTGAGATTGGCCAGGGCCCAAATCCATCATCTCTACCCATCCTTGGTATTCAGGCACCTGTCCCCAGACCTTTTATGTAATCCCTACCAATGGGGTAACCTAAAGCACAATAGAGAACTCCTCCTTCCCCATGGTAGGAATCCTGGCTGTTGATATGGGTGTCCAAACCTCAAAGTGGGAGCCAGCTGCATGGCCAAGGAGACAATGCCCACTCATGAGGGCTGCCCTGGGCACAAGTAGCCATTGTAACCCTCAGCTTGATCAAGCCTTCAAAAAAATGCTCTTAGTTGCACCTCCAGGATCCTGCATTGCAGGCCTGATATGCCCTTAAGCCCAAATCCTAACACATCGTGGGATGTTCCATGTGCACATACCCAGAGCCCGTCACTGGAATCCCTGTTTTGAGGCACCCCTAAGATGGAAAACAGCACTCTTCACTTCCCTGAGAAAGCCACCAAACTAATGGGATCCCCCAGGATCCTTGAGAAGAAGAATCTCCCATGGTCCCATGAGTCCACACCTGTATTCCGAGGCCAGCGTGGATAAGCTATCCAGATACAAGAGACTGTGCTACTGGCTTCGAGTCACCTGATTTACAGTTCCTGACGTGCTGCCCTCCAGATCTTTGAATTGGGGCTGTGAACACCTCTTCATTAACCTTATCCCGAGTTTGTGTTTGCAGATCTCTCTCTAAAAACCATAGCTCACATGTCCTCCAGGATGGGGCCCCTAGAGTCACACCACAAGACTGTGCTTGCCATCCCCAAGGAAACTGGGCCCATCACAGTTGCCCAAACCCTCCTGATTAGGAGAAACCTGGAAGGCTCCTGAGCACATCCCAATATTGGAGGCTGCTCTGGATGCAAATGCACAGTCTGAAACACCCTGATCACCTCCATCCAGGCAGACACCCAAATCAATGGTCCTGAGTCAGATAATTGAACCTGACATGGCCCTAGGACCTCATTGGAAGAGGGATTAACTTTTCAGGCACCTGTCCTCAGAGGCCTCTTCTGGAATACCAACTTATGATACAAATTATGGCCCCTGAGCCCCAGGGTGGGAAATCCTCCATGGCCTCTTGACGCCACCTCTCCATTTGTTGGTCATCATAGACACAAACTCCAGCCTGAGCAAACATCTGACATCCGCCCATATTCAGGCGCTGATATTGGAATCAGCTGCTGCACACTGGAACTGCCTTTCGCTTTGCAATGAATTTAAGCCTAGCTTCAGACTACAATTTCATCCTCACCCTACTGGTCTGCCATATCTCTTGATAGGGAATTCTGGAGCCACAACGCAACATTCTGCCTTCTTCATAGATAGAAGGACCTGGTGAGTCTGCCCATAAACTGCACATGAAGATCAATATACTCAGCCCAGGAGGGAACCCCTATTTATAGTTTGCCCTAGCCACTAGTGCTGTGTCTGACAGAGCCTGAGCCCCTACCTCGTGTCAGCAATCCAGAGGGTGGGGCCCACATTAACCATGTGAGACCGGCCATGGCCCAGGGCTGTCATTACTACCCATCCTTGGTATTCAGGCATCTGTCCCCTAGATCTTAGCTGGAATCCCTACCAATGGGGGGACCTGAAGCACAATAGAGAATTCATCCTTCGCCATGGCAGGAATCCTGGCTTTTGGATGGGTGTCCAACCCTAGGAATGGGAACTGGCTGCATGGCTGAGTAGACATCGCCCAATCCTGATGGCCTCCGGGGCACAAGCAGGCATTGGGACCCTCAGCTTGACCATACTTTCAAACAAACTCTCTCAGTTGCACCTCCAGGATCCCGCATTGCAGGCCTGGTATGGCCCTAGGCCTAAATATTAACCCTTGGTGGGATTTTCCAAGCACTTAGACCCAGAGCTCATCTCTGGAATGCCTGTTTTGGGGCGCGCCTAAGCTGGAAAACAGTACTCATCCCTTCCCGGAGAAATCCAACAAACTATTGAGAACCGCCAGGATCCTTGAGAGGAGAAATCTCCCATGGACCCTTGAGAGAACACCTGCAATAAAGGCCATTCTGGAAATTAAATCCAGATACAATTACCTGTGCTACCACCTTTGAGTTACGTGATTTACAGTTCCAGACTTGCTGCCCTCCTGGTCTATGGATTGGGACTATGATCACCTTGCCACTAACCCTAACCTAAGTTTGTGTTTGCAGACTTCTCTCTCAAAATCATGGCGCACATGTCCTCCAGGATGGGGTCTCTGGAGTCACACCACAGGACAGTTCCTGCAATCCCCAAGGAAACTGCCCATCACAGTTGTCCAAAAACCCCATATAAGGAGAAACCTGCAAGGAACCTGAGCCAACCCTAGTATTGGATGCCACTCTGGACACAAATGCACAGTCTGAAACACCCTCATCACCTGCATCCAGTCAGACACCAGAGTCAATGATCCTGAGTCAGAAGATTGAATGACATTCCCCTAGGGCCTCATTCAAACCCTTTATTAGGTTTTCAGGCTTCTGTCCTCAGAGACCTGTTCTGGATTACCAATTTATGATACAACATATGGCCGCTGAGCCCCACAACAGAATATCTCCTGCCCCCAGAAGCAATCCGGGCTCTTGGGCCTGTGTCAAATCCTCAGGCTAGATGAATCCTGCATGGCCCATTAACCACCAGCACATTCTAAGATCTCCCTGGTAACAAACCAACATTTTGACCCATCTTCATGAGGTTCCATGTCCAATCCAGTCTTTATTTCTTCGCCTCAAAGCCACCAGATGCCATGTTCCTTCGCTGTCATGGTCAATGAAGGTGTGCTTTCCAGTCACCCATGTGGGAGATCTATGTTATCCGATCTTTCGACATGGGGAACCATGGAGGAAACAAATCAGACTGCCCCTGTCTGGTAGAAGGAAACCTTGCTGTTTGGAGCATCTCAAAAACACCAGATTGGGAAATCCTCCATAACCTCTTGACGCCACCCCTCCATTTTTGTGTCAACATAGACACAAAATCCAGCATGAGCAAATATCTGACATCCACCCTCACTCAAGTGCTGAATATTGGATTCAAACATTGCACACTGGAAATTCCTTTTGCTTGATACAGAATGTAACCATAGCTTAGGTTTACAATTCCATCCTCAGCCTCCTGGTCCACAAGCCCTCTTGATAGTGAATTCTAGAGCCACAAAGCAGCATTCTGCCTTCCCCTTACAAACAAGAAGGGCCTGGTGAGTCTGCCCAGAAACCATACATGAGGATCAATCTGCTCGCACTTGAGGGAACCCCAATTTATAGGCTGCCCTGGGCACTAGTGCTGTGTCTGACAGAGCCTGAGCCAAGACCTAGTGTCAGCCACCCAGTGATCGGGGCCCATATCCACGATTTGATACTGGCCATGGCCCATGTCCATCATCTTTACCCATCCTTGGTATTCAGGCCTCTGTCCCCAGACCTTTGCTGGAATCCCCGCTAATGGGGGAACCTGAAGCACTATAGAGAACTCCTCTTTCCCCATGGCAGGATTCTGGCTGTTGGGATGGTTTTCCAACCCTCAAAGTGGGAGCCAGCTGCATGGCCAATGTGACCACGCCCACTCATGAGGGCCACCTGGGCATAAGCAAGTATTGTGACCCTCAGCCTGAGAATGATTTCAAACAAGCCCTCTCAGTTGCACCTCCAGGATCCTGCATGCAGGCCTGGTAAGCCATTAGGCCCAAATCCTAACACTTGGTGGGATTTTCCAGGGGACCAAACCCAGAGTCCGTCTCTGCAATCCATATTTTGGGGCACCCCTAACATGAAAAAAAGCACTCTTCCCTTCCCCGAAAAAGCCACCAACTATTGGGAGCCACCAGGATCCTTAGAGAGGAAAAATCTCCCATGGACCCATGAGGCCACAACTGCATTCTGAGGCCATCCTGCACACAATACAGAGAAAAAAGCCTGTGATTCTGCCTTTGAGTCACCCGATTAACAGTTCCTGAAGAGCTGCCCTCCAGGTCTATGCATTGGGCCTGCGATCACCTCACCGCTAACCTTAACCCGAGTTTGTGCTTACAGACTTCTATCCCGAAACCATGGCTCATATTTCCTCCAGGATGGGGTCTCTGGAGCCACACCAAAGGACTGTGCCTGCCATCCCCAAGGAAAATGTGTCCGTCACATTTGCCTAAAACTTCGAGATAAGGAGAAACCTGCAAGGCCCCTTAGCCCACCCCAATACTGGAGGCCCCTCTGAACACAAATGTGCAGTCTGAAATACGCTGATCACCTGAATCCAGGCAGATACCCAAGTCAGTGTTTCTCAGTCAGAAGATTGAACCTGACATGCTCCTATGACCTCATTGTAACCCCTGATTAGGTTTTCAGGCATCTGTAATCAGAGACCTGTTCTGGAGTACCAACTTAAGATACAACATATGGTCCCTGATCCCCACAACAGAACATCTCCTTTCTCTAGATGGAAGCCGTGCTCTTGGAACTGTGTCAAACCCTCAGGGTAGATGAATCCTACTTGGCCCATAGCCACCAGCAGATTCTAAGATCTCACTGGTAACAAGCCAGCATTGTGAGCCATCTTCATCAGATTCCATGTCAACTACAGGCCTTGGTACTTCACCCCAGAGCCTTCAGAAAGAACCTGCCATGTTCCTCAGCTGCAATGTTCAGTGGAAGTGTGCTTTCCAGGCATCCATGTGGGAGTGCTCTGCTACCCAAACTTTCCACATGGGGGACTCTCGAGCAAACAAATCTGACTGCCCTGTCCTGTAGAAGGAAACCTGGCTGTTTGGAGCATCTCACAAGCTCAAGTGTGGGAAATCCTCTATGACCTCTTTTCAACTCCTCTCCATTTGTCGGTCATTATAGACACAAACTCCAGCTTGAGCAAACATCTGACGTCTGCGCTTACTCAGGTGCTGGATATTCGAATCAGCCGCTGCACACTGGAAATGCCATTCGCTTGTCACTGAATTTATTCATAGCTTGGGTTTACAATTCCATCCTCACCCTACTGGTCCACAAGCCCTCATGATAGGGAATTCTGCAGCCACAACACAGCATTCTGCCTTCCCAATAGAAAGAAGAAGGGCCTGGTGAGTCTGCCCAGAAACTCCACATTCTGATCAATCTACTTGTCCCTTGAGGGAACCCTGAATTATAGACAGCCCTGGCCCCTAGTGTTGTGTCTGACAGAGTCTAAGCCCCGACCTCGTGTCAGCCACCAAGAAGGCGGGGCCCATATCCCGCATGTTAGACTGGCCACGGAACAGAGCCGTCATCTTTACCCATCCTTGGTATTCAGGCATGTGTCCCCAGACCTTTCCTGGAATCCCTACCAATGAGGGAACCTGAATCACAATAGAGAAATCCTCATTCCCCATGGCAGGATTCCTGTAAGTTCGGAAGGGTGTCCAACACTCAGAGTGTTAGCCTACTGAATGGCCATTGAGACCACCCCCATTCCTGAGGGCCACCCTATGCAAAAGCTTGCATAGTGACCCTCAGCCTGAGCATGCTTTCAAACAAACGCTCTCAGTTGTATCTCCAGGACTTGCATTGGAGGCCTGGTAAGCCCCTATGCCCAAATCATAACCCTTGGTGGGTATTTCCAGGTGCCCAGAGCCAGAGCACTTCTCTGCAATCCCTGTTATGGGACACCCTTAATATGGAAAACAGAACTCTTTCCTCTCTGAGAAAGCCACCACATTATAAGGAGCCGCCAGGATACTTGAGAGGAAATATCACCCATGGACACCTGAGACCACACCTGCATTCTTAGTCCATCGTGGATACACAATCCAGATAAAAAAGCCTGTGCTACCTCCTTTGAGGCATGCGATTTACATTTCACACGGAGCTTCCCTCCAGGAGTATGCATTGGGCCTACAATCACTTCGCCACTAAACCTAACCCGCATTTGTGTTTGCAGACTTCCCTCCCAAAACCATGGCTCTCATGCCCTCCAGCATGGGGTCTCTGGAGCCACACCACAGGACTGTGCCCACCATTGCCAAGGAAACTGTGCCCATCAAATTGCCCTATCTTTCCAGATTAGGAGAAACCTGCAAGGCCCCTGAGCCCACCCCAATACTGGTTGCCACTCTGTACACAAATGCACAGTCTGGAACACCCTGATCACTTACATCTAGGCAGACTTTGAAGTCAATGATACTGAGTCAGAGGATTGAACCTGACATTCCGTTAGGATTTTATTGGAACCCTAGATTAAATTTTCAGGCATCTATCCTCAGAGGCCTGTTCTGCAATACCAAATTATGATACATTTGGTCCGTTAGCCCCACATCAGAACATCTCTGGTCCGAGAAGGAAACCGTGCCCTTTGACCAGTGTCAAACACTCAGGGTAGATGAATCCTACATGGTCCCTTAGCCACCAGCACACTGTAAGGTCTCCATGGTAACAAACCTGCATTATGACCCATCTTCATGAGACTTCATGTCAACTCCAGGCCTTGGTAATTCGCCCAAGAGCCACCAGAACGAATTGGCCATGTTTCTCAGCTGCTATTTTAATGGAGGTGTGCTTTTTAGGCATCCACGTGGGAGTGCTCTGCTACCCAAACTTTCCACATGGGGGACCCTGGAGCAAATAAACCAGACTCCCCCTGTGTGGTAGAAGGAAACTTTGCTGTTTGAAGCATCTCACAAGCCCCAGCATGTGAAATCCTCCATGGCCTCTTGACGCCACCCCTCCATTCATCGGTCATCATAGACATAAACTCCAGCATGAGGAAATGTCTGACTTTCACCTTTACTCAGGTGCTGGATATCTGGAATCAGACACTGCACAATGGAACTGCCTTTTGCTTGGCACTGAATTGAACCTTAGCTTGAGTTTACAATTCCATCCTCACCCTACTGGTCCCCAAGCCCGCTTGATAGGGAATTCTGGGGCCACAACGCAGCTTTTTGCCTTCCCCTTAGAAAGAAGAAGGGCATGGTGATTCTGCCCAGAAACTCTGCATGAGGATCAATCTGCTCAGCCCTTGAGGGATCCCTGATTCATACTCAGCCCTGACCACTAGTTCTGTTTCTGACAGAGCCTGAGTGCTCAATTCATGTCAGCTACTCAGAGAGTCAGGCATGTGAGACTGGCCATGTCTCAGGTCCCTCATCTCTACCCATCCTTGGTATTCAGGCATCTGTCCCCAGACATTTGCTAGAATACCTGCTAATGGGGGAACCTGAGGCACAATAGAGAATTCTTCCTTTTCCATGGCAGGAATCCTGGTAGTTGGGATGGGTGTCCTACATTAAAGTGGTAGCCAGCTGCATGGCCAAGGAGACAACTCCCACTCATAAGGGCTGCCCTAATCACATCAGGCATTGTGACACTCAGACTAGCATGCTTTCAAACAAACGCTCTCAGTTGTACCTCCAAGTCACACATTGTAGGCCTGGTACTCCCCTAGGCCCAAATCCTAATCCTGGTGGGATTTTCCAAGCACCCAGACTCACAGCCCTTCTCTGGAATCCCTTTTTGGGGAACATCTAAGATTGAAAACAGCACTCTTCCATTCAAACGAGAAAGCCACCATACTATTGGGAGCTTCCAGGATCCGTAGAGAGGAAAATACTCTCATGGAAACATTAGAACACACCTGCATTCCAAGGCTATCATGGACACACAATCCAGATACAAAAGCCAGTGCTAGCGCCTTCGAGGTACGTGATTTACAGTTCCTGACGATCTGCCCTCCAGGTCTATGCATTGGGCCTACGATCACCTCGCAACTCAACCTAATCCGAGTTTGTGATTGCAGACTTCTCTCCCAAAACCATGGCTTACATGCCCTCCACGATGGAGTCTCTGGAGCCACACCACAGGACTGTGCCTGCCACCCCCAAGGAAACCGTGCCCACAAATTTGCCTAAACCTTCAAGATTAGGAGAAACCTGCAAGGCCCCAGAGCCCACCCCAATATTGGAGGCCACTCTGTACACAAAGGCACAGTCAGAAACACCATGGTTGCCTACATATAGGCAGACACCGAAGTCAATGGTCCTGAGTCTGATGATTCAACCTGAAATTCCCCTTGGACTTCATTGGAACCCTAGATGAAGTTTTTAGGCATCTGTCCTCAGAGGCCTGTTCTGGAATACCAACTTATGATACAACATTTGGTCCGTGAGCCCCACAACAGAACATCTCCGATACCCAGAAAGAAACCGTGTTCTTCGACTGGTGTCAAACCATCAGGATAGACTAATCATACATGGCCCCTTAGCCACCAGCACATAGTAAGATTTCCGTGGTAACAAAACTGCATTGTGACCCAACATCATTAGAATCCAGGCCTTGGTACTTTGCCCTAGAGCAACCAGAAAGAACCTGCCATGTTCCTTAGGTGCAATGGTCAATGTAGGTGTGCTTTCCAGTATCCACGTGCGAGTACTATGCTACCCAAACTTTGCACATGGGGGAACCTGGTGTAAACAAACCAGACCTCCCCTATCCAGTAGAAGGAAACCTTATGTTTGGATCAACTCACAGGCCTCAGCGTGTAAACTGCTCCATGGCCTCTTGATGCCACCACTCCATTGGTCGGTCATCATAGACACAAACTCCAGTCTAAGCAAACATCTGACATGCACCCTTATCCCAGTGCTGGATGTCTTGAATAAACCACTGCACATTGGAACTGCCTTCCACTTGGCACTGAATTGAACCATAGCTTGTGTTTACAATTCCATCCTCACCTGACTGGTCCCTAAGCCCTCTTGATAGGGAAATCTGGGGCCACAACACAGCATTCTGCCTTCCCCATCGAATGAAGAAATGCCTGGTGAGTCTGCCCTGAAAACCCACATGAGGATCAATCAGGTCGGCCCTCGAGTCAACACCGATTTATAGGCTGCCATGGCCACTAGTGCCGTGTCTGACAGAGCCTGAGCTCGACTGAGTTTCAGCCACTAAAGAGCAGGCCCCATATCTAGCATTTGGGATTGCCATGGCCCAAGTATGTCATCTCTACCCATCCTTGATATTCAGGCACCTGTCCCCAGACCTTGGCAGGGATCCCTGCCAATTAGGGAACTTGAAGCACAATAGAGAACTCTTTTTTCCCCATGGCAATAAACCTGGCTTTTGGGATGGGTGTTCTACCCTCAAAGGGGGAGCCAGTTACAACATCAATGACACCACACACACTCCTGAGGACTACCCTTGGCACAAACAGGCATTGTGACCCTCACCCTGAGCATGCTTTCAAAAAATCCCTCTCAGATTCACCACAATGATCCCTCATTTCAGGCCTGGTATGCCTGTAGGTTCAAATCATAAAACTTGGTGGGATTTTCGAGGTGCCCAGACCCAGAGACCATCTCTGGAATTTTTGTTTTGGTGCACCCTTCAGATGGAAAACAGCACTCATCCCTTCCCCAAAAATGTCACCAAATTATGAGGAGCCACCAGGATCCATAGAGAGGCAATGTCTCCCATGGACCCATGAGAACACACCTGCATTCCGAGGCCATCCTGGACACACAATCCGGAGAGAAAAGCCTGTGCTACTGCCTTCCATTCACCCTAATTACAGTTCCAGATGAGCTGCTCTCAAGGTATATGCATTGGGCCTGTGATCACCTCGCCACTCACCCTAATTCGAATTTGTGTTTGCAGACTTATCTACCAAAACCATGGCACACATGCCCTCCAGGATGGGGTCTCTGGATCCACACTGCAGGACTGTCCCTGCCATCCACAAGGAAACTGTTTCCATCACAGTTTCCCAAACTGTCTAGATTAGGAGAAACCTACAAGGCCTCTGGGCCTACCCCAATTTCGGCAGCCGCTCTGAACACAAATGCACAGTCTGAAATACCCTGATCTCCTACATCCAGGAACACAGCCAAGTCAATGGTCCTGAGTCAGAATAATGAACCTAACATGCCCCTAGGACGTCATTGGAACTATTGATTCGGTTTTCAGACATGTGTCCTCAGAGGCCTGTTCTAGAATGCGAACTTATGATACAACATGTGGTGGCTGGGCCACACAACAGAACATCTCCTGTCCCCAGAAGGAAACCGTGCCCTACAATCTGTGCAAAATCCCAGAGTAGTAGATTCCTGCACAACTACTAAGCCACCAGCACATTCTAAGAAGTACCTGGTAACAAACCAGCTGTGTGGCCCATCTGCAAGAGATTCCATGTCAAATCAAGGACTTGGTACTTTGCTACAGAGACACCAGAATAAAGCTGCCATGTTCTTCAGTTGCAATGGTCAATGAAGTTGAACATTCCAGGCATCCATGCGGTAGAGCTCTGCTACCCAAACTTTCCACATGGGGGACCCTGGAGCAAATAAACCACACTCCACCTGTCCAGTAGAACGAAACCTTGCTATTTGGAGCAGCTCATGAGTCTCAACGTGAAAATCCCTCCATGGCTTCTTGACGCCACCCCTCCATTTGTCAGTCATCATAGACACAAACTCCAGTGTGAGCAAATATCCGACGTCCTCCCTTACTAAGGTGCTGGATATCTCGAAAAAGCTGCTGGACACAGGAACTGCCTTCCGCTTGGCAGTGAATTGAACTGTAGCTTGTGTTTACAATTCCTTCCTCACCCGACTGGTCCCCAAGCCTTCTTGATAGCGAATTATGGAGACACAACACAGCATTCTGCCTTCCCGATAGAAACAAGTGCCTGGTGAGTCTGGCCAGAAACCCCACATGAGGATCAATCTGCTCGGCCCTATATCGGAGGGACCCTGATTTATAGGTTGCCCTGGCCACTAGTGCTGTGTCTGACAGAGCCTGAGCCCAGACCTAGTGTCAGTCACCAGAGTTTGAGCCCCACATCTAGTATTTGGGAATGCCATGGCTCAAGTATTTCATCTCTACCCATCCTTGGTATTCAGGCACCTGTCCCCAGACCTTTGCTGGAATCCCTGATAATGGGGCATCCTGAAGCACAATAGAGAACTCCTCCTTCTTCATATCAGGAAACTTGGCTGTTACGATGGGTGTTCAACCCTGAAAGGGGGAGTCATTTACAAGTCCAGTGAGACCACACAAACTCCTCAGGGATGCCCTGGAGGCAAACAGGCCTTGTGACCCTCAGCCTGAGCATGCTTTCAAACAATCCTTCTCTGTTGCACCACCATGAACCCGCATTGCAGGCCTAATATGCCCCTAAGCCCAAATCCTAGCACTTGTTGTGATGTCCCAGATGCCATGAACCAGAGCCCGTCTCTGGAATCCTTGTTTTGGGGCACCCATAAGGTGGAAAACATCACTCTCCCCTTCCCCAAAAAAGCCACCAAACTATGGAGAGCCACCAGGATCCATAGAGAGGAAAAGACTCCCATGGACCCATGAGACCACACCTGCATTCCAAGGCCATCCTGGACACACAAGCCAGAGAGAAAAGCCTGTGCTACTGCCTTCCAGTCTCCCTAATTATAGTTCATGACGAGCTTCCCTCAAGGTCTACGCATTGGGCCTGTGATCACCTCGCCACTCACCCTAATTTGTATTTGTGTTTGCAGACTTCTCTCCCAAAACCATGGCTCACATTCCCACCAGAATGTGATCTCTGGAGCCACACCACAGAACTCTGGCTGCCAACCCCAAGGACACTGTGCATATCAGATTTGCCCAAACCTTCCAGATTAGGAGAAACCTGTGTGGCCCCTGAGCCCACACCAATATTGCCGGCCACTCGGGATGGAAATGCGCAGTCTGAAACACCCTTATCACCTACATCCAGGGAAATAGCCAAGTCAATGATCGTGAGATAGACGATTGAACCTAAAATGCCAGTAGGCTCTCAATGGAACCCCATTAGGTTTTCAGGCATCTGTCCTCAGGGGCCTGTTCTGAAATACCAATCTATGACACATCATGTGGTCTCTGAGCCACACGACAGAACATCCCCTGTCCCCAGAAGAATACCATGCTCTTCGACCTGTGCCAAACCCTCAGGGTAGGAGAATCCTGCATGGCACCTTAGCAACCAGCACATTCTAAGTTCTCCCTGGTAACAAACAAGCATTGTGACCCATCTGCAAGAGATCCCATGTCAACTCAAGGCCTTGGCACTTTGTCCCAGAGCCACCAGAACGAATCTGCCATGTTCCTCAGCTGCAATTGTCAATGGAGGTGTGCTTTCCTGGCATCCATGCCGGAGAGCTCTTCTTCACAAACTTTCCACATGGGGAAACCTAGAGTAAACAAACCAGACTTCACCTACTCTGTACAAAGAAATGCTACTTTTTGCAGCAGTTCACAGGCCTCAGCATGTGAACTCCTCCATGGCCTCTTTATACCAACCCTCCACTTGTCGGTCATCATAGACAAAAACTCTAGTGTGAGTAAGCATCTGACATCCACCCTTATTCCAGTGCTGGATGTCTCGAGTAAACTGCTACAAATTGGAACTGCCTTCTGCTTGGCACTGAATTGAACCATAGCTTTTGTTTACAATTCCACCCAAAACTGACTGGTCCCCAAGCTCTCGTGATTGGGAAATCTGGAGCCACAACACAGCATTCTGCCTTCCCTATTGAATGAACAAATGCCTGGGAATCTTCCCAAGAAACTCCACATGAGGATCAATCTGCTCCGCCCTCGAATCTACTCTGATATAAAGGCTGCCATGGCCACTAGCGCTGTGTCTGACAGAGCCTGAGCCCTGACCGTGTTTTAGGCCTCATATCTAGCATTTGGGATTGCTATGGCCCAAGTACGTCATCTCCACCCATCCTTGGTATTCAGGCACCTATCTCGAGACCTTGCTGGAAACCCTGCCAATGGGGCAACCTGAAGCACAGAGGAACCTGACGGAAGAGAACTCATCCTTCCTCATGGCAGGACATTTGGCTGTTGGGTTGGGTGTCCAACTCTCTAAGAGGGAGCCAGATATATGACCAATGAGACCACTCCCACTCCTGAGGGCCGCCATGGGAGCAAACAGGCATTGTGAGACTCAGCCTGAGCAAGCTTTCAAACAATCCCTCTCAGTTGCACCATCATGATCCCGCATTGCAGGCCTCATACACCCCTAGGTGCAAATCCTAACCCTTGGTGGGAAGTCCCAGATGCCCAGAAAAAGAGCCTGTATTTGGAATCCCTGTTTTGGGGCACCCATAAGATGGAAAACAACACTCTTCCCTTCCCCAAAAAAGCCACCAAACTATGAGCTGCACAGATCCATAGAGAGGAAAAGTTTCCCATGGACCCATGAGACTATACCTGCATTCCGAGGCCATCCTGGACACACAATATAGAGAGAAAAGCCTGTGCTACTGCCTTCCAGTCACCCTAATTACAACTCCTGACAAGCTGCACTCCAGGTCTACTCATTGGGCCTGTGATCACCTTTCCACTAACCATAACCCACATTTGTGTTTGCAGACTTCTCTCCCCAAAACCATGGCTCATATGCCCTCCAGGACAGGGTCTCTGGATCCACAACACATGACTAGGCCTGCCATTCCCAAGGAAACTGTGCCCGTCAATCCTGCCCAAACCTTCCAGTTTAGGAGAAACACGCAAGAGCCCTGAGCCCAACCCAATATTGTCGGCAGCACTGGACACAAATGCCAGTCTGAAACGCCCTGATCACCTACATCCAAGCAGACATCCATTTCAATGTTCCTGGGTCAGAAGATTGTACCTGACATGCTCCTAGGACGTCATTGGAACACTAGATTAGGTTTTCAGGCATCTGTCCTCAGGGTCCTGTTCTGAAATACCAACTTAGGATACAACATGTGGTCCCTGAGCCACACAATAGAATATCTCCTGTCCCCAGTAGGAAACCATGCCCTTCGACCTGTGCCAAACCCTCAAGATTGGAGAATCCTGCACAGCACCTTAGACACCAGCACAAACTCTAGTTTGTGCGTTGACCCATACCACAAGCTTTCCATCTGCTGGACAGTCGAGTCCTGTTGAATGGCTCCAGGATGTCCCATACAGGAAGACTGGAGAGCAAGATTCGAAGGATGGATGCCTGTACAGCATACCTCACATTCCCATTGGCTCTTTGTGACAAGACATGTTTGAACTACTGGCTCTGGGGCGAGCTAACTAGGGGGCTGAATTGAAATGGACTCTCCTGCGGATGGGTCATAATGTGGGTTTGTGTGCATGGAGACCTTGGAATATGTTGGCAGCTCAGGGGCCATGAAGTATTCGCCTAACCGAAGGGTGTAATATTGCTCCAATTAAAAAGAGATCCCTATGTGGAGATGAGACAGGTTCTCTTTGGTGCCTCAGAAAAGCCCCAGATACTGGTCTTCAAACCAGTTCTCTGAGTAGAGACACCTGGAAACCAAAGCTAGGGTTCAGATTAGAGCCTAGATGCCTGTCCGTTTCAATCTTCTGTCTCTGGGGACACTGTCTGAGTATCTAAGTGGAGATAGTTGCTCAGCTGGTGTCAGAGTGCCCCTCTTAGTCCATGGCCGAGGCATGGCCTTGGAGACCTTATTGGATTCTCCTAATCTCTAGGGTTGTGGCCAATGGATTGGGTACAGTTTTCTTGGAGAGGACTGGCACAGTCCTTCAGTGTGTCTCCATAGGCCCTAGCCTGGAGGGTGTGTGGGTCCGGGCTGTGGGCACAGAAGTCTGAAAACACAAACTCGGCTTGGGTGCGGAGCCGAGAGCATGGCAGGATGGACCCACAGACCGTGAGAGGAGATCCTCAGCTTATGAAAGAAGGGCAAATGGGAGGCAGTCACGCAAGCTTTTGTCTTTGGATGTTTTGTCTCCCATAGCCGTGGAATATAGGGGTGACCTCAGGGGCTATGGAAGAGTCTCCCTCTCTGAGGAGTTGGTCCAGCTCTTAAGATTTTGGGGACATTTTGTGGGAAGGGTGGAGTCCTGCTGTCTGGCTCAGGTGTTCTTCCAGGAGAGGGACTCCAGATCACAGTCCTGGGTTCGAGCAAATGGAATACTCGAGCTCTTGTGAAGATTGGGATCATAGGGGCTTGGCAAGCCCCATATGCGGGCTCTTAGTCCAGGCCCTGAGAGACCTTACTTCGACATGGGGCCCATGCTGATGGTCCCAATGCGAGTTTGTACCCAAGGAGGCACTCAAGTTTAGGCTTGGCCTCAGGGGCCATGAAGGTTTCTCCTACACTGAAGGTATGACTCCATGCCAACAGCAAGCTTTCCAGCCATGGGGAAGGAGAAGATCTGATTTGTGCTTCAGTTACCCACGTTTGCCAGGATTTGATATAATATCTAGGGTCAGATGTCTGAAAACCCAGGTTGGGAAGAGATGACAGCATAAGGCCATGGCCTGTCTGATGTGCTTAGTGTGCAGCCAGCTGTTTCCTTGTCTGTCGGGACGTCAGGCTGTGTCAGACAGAGCATTACTGACCAGGGTAGCTTTTCCAGTTAGGGTGCGGTCGAGGCCAGAGCAGGTTGGTTCTCATTTGTGGTTTCTGGAGAGCCCCATAGGGCAACGTTTTTCTTCTGGTGGGCAGGCAGAAAACTGTGTTGTGGTTCTGGAATTCCCAGTCTGGAGGGCTTGTTTGCCAGGAGTGTGAAGAGGGAAGTCTGAAAACACAAGCTAGCGTTAGGTTTGGGGCCGAGGGCATGGCAGGCCCACTCTGCAGAGAATGAATCAAGATCTCCTGCATCTGAGGTCAGGGCGAGTATCAGACGTTGCCTCAGGTTGGAGTTTGTGTCCATTATGGTTCCTTCCTGAAGGGGGTGGGGGCGTCATGAGGCCAGGGAGGTTTCCCAACGCTGGGAGTTATGAGCTGCCCCAAACATCAAGGTTTCCTCTGTAGAACAGTCGAGTACTATGAGATGGTTCTAGGATGACCCCTACAGAAAGACTCGAGAGAAGGGGTCTAAGCATGAATGTCTGCAAATGCCACCTCACATTCCCACTGGCTGCTTGGGGCAAGGCAGGCTCAATCTGCAGGCTCTTGGGCGGGTTTCTCATAGGGCTGAGTTGAAATGGACTCTCCTGAGGATGAGTCATACTGTGGGTTGGTGGCCATGGAGACCTTGGAATGTGGCGGTGGCTCAGGGACTCTGCAGGTTTCTCCAAACCGAAGGGTTTGACACAGCTCCAACAATGAAGCTTCCCATGTGGAGACGATAGTTGTTCTGTTTGGTGTCTCAGGAAAGCCCCAGATGCTGGTCTTCAAACCCAGGCCTCTGAGGAGTAACACCTGGAAACCAAAGCAAGAGTTCAGATTAGGGCCCAGGGGCCTGTCTGGTTCAATCTACTGTCTCTGCCGACATCTGTCTGTGTTTCTGCATGGAGGTAGTTGCTCAGCTTGTGTCAGGATGCCTTTGTCCAGAGAGGCTTATAGTAGTGGGATGTCCTCGGGGGCCTTGAGGTTTCTCCTATTCTGTGGGGTTATGGGCAATGGAATGGGCATAGTCTCCTTGGAGAGAGCAGGACAGTCCTGTGGTGTGGCTCCAGAGGCCCCAGCCTGGCGGCTGTGTGGGCCAGGGCTGTGGGGACAGACATCCAAAAACACAAACTCGGCTGAGGTTTGGGGCTGAGGTTATGGCAGGAGTGATCTACAGTCTGTGAGGGGAGCTCATTGTGATTAGAAAGTAAGGCGAGTGAGAGGCGGTCGTTCAAGCTTATGTCTCTGGATGTTGTATTCATGATGGTCATTTAATGTAAGCATGGTCTCATGGGCCATGGAAGTCTCCCTCTCTGGTGATTTGTCCGGCTCCCAAGAGATTGGGGTCATTTTGTGGGAAAGGAGGAGTCCTGTTTTCTGCCTCATGTGTTCCCACAATAGAGGGATTCTAGAGCAGAGCACTGGGTACATACAACTGGAATACCCACCCTCTGGTTAGGCCTGGGGTCCTATGGGCATGGCAATCCCATATGCAGATTCTTGGTCCAGCCACTGAGAGACGTTACTTGAATAGTGGACTCATGCTGAGGGTCACAATGTGTGTTTGTGCCCAAGGTGGTCCTCAATATTGGGTGGGACTTCATTGAGCTTGCAGGTTTCTCCTGCATTTTTCTTCTGGTGGGCAGGCAGAGTGCAGCATTGTGGGTCCAGAATTGCCAAACTTAAGGGCGTCGGGACCAGGAGTGTGAGGACGTAAGTCTGAGATCATAAGCTAGACTTAAGTTTCAGGGCGAGGGCACGGCAGGCACCCTCTGCAGATCCGAATCAAAATCTCATTCATCTGAAGTCAGGACGAGGATCAGACTTAGGCGCAGGTTGGAGTTTCTGTCCATGATGGCCCCTTCATCAAAGGGGTGGAATCTCGAGGCCATGGAGGTTTTCCCACGTTGGGAGTTGTGGGATGCTCCAAACTGCAAGGATTCCTTCTGCGGGAAAATTGAGAACTGTTGGATGGCTCCAGGACATCCCATATGGAATGACTCCAGAGCCGGGTTCTAAGGATGGATGCCTGAGCAGACTGCCTCTTACACCAATTGTCTCCCTGCCACAAGACAGGTACGATCTGATGGCTATGCAGGAGCAATCGTGGGAGCTGAGTTGAAATGGACTCTCCTGAAGATGGGTCTTAATGTGTGTTTGTGTCCATGAGGACGTTGGAATGGGGTGGTGGCCCCAGGGCTCTAAAGGATTCTAACCGGAGATTTTGAAACAACTCGAAAGAGCAAGTTTTCCATGTGGAGACAAGATTTGTTCTAATTGGTGCCTCAGGAAACCCACATATGCTGGTATTAGAACCAGGCCTCTGAGGAGAGATACATAGAAACCACAGCAATGCATCCAATTAGGTCCTAGGAGCCTCTCTGGTTCAATCTTCTTCTCTGTCGACATCTGTCTATTTTATGAAATGGAGGTAGTTGCTCAGCTGGTGTCAGACCGCTCCTGTTTGTCCAGGCGGCCTACACTATAGGGATGGCCTCGGGGACTTTGGAGGTTTCTCCTAAATTGTATGATTATGGACAATGGCATGGGCAGAATTCCTGTGGAGTGGGCAGGCACAGACCTGATGTGTGGCTCCAAGGGCCCAGCCTTGAGGGTGTGTGGGCAAGGACTGTGGGGACAGATGTCCGAAAACACAAACTCAGCTTAGGTTTTGGGACGTAGGTATGGCAGGTCCAATTTACAGACTATGAGGAGAACTTTTTGGGATATGAATAAAGGGTGAAAGTGTGACACTTGTCAGGCTTTTGCCCCTGGATTTTGTGTCAATGATGGCTGTGGAATGTCGAGGAGTCCTCATGGGCCATGGAAGAGTCTTTCTCTCTGTGGATTTGGCCAGATCCCAATTGTTTTGGGTTAATCTGTGGGATTCAGTTTTGTTAACTAAGGTGTCCCACCAAAAGAGGGATTCCAGAGCAGAGCCCTGGACAACAAGAAATCTAACTAAAAATACGGGCCTAGGGGCATGGCAAGCCCAATATGCCTTCTAATGGTCCAGCCACTGAGAGGCCTTCATTGAGGACAGAACTCATGCTGAGGGTCACAATGCGTGTTTATGCCCTCGTGGTACTCAAGCATGGGTGGGGACTCATGGTGCATGCTTGTTTCTCCTACACTGAATGATAGTCAACATGTCAACCACATGAGCTCTTGCCATGGGGAAGTATTAATTCTGATTTCTGCATGTCATTCACCCCTGGGCAGTGATTGGAGATAAGGTCTAGGTTGTGAAGTCTGAAAACCGAGGTTGGGAAGAGATGACGACCTAAGACCATGTCGGGTCCGATATGCTCAGCGTGGAGCCAGCTGTCTGGGTGTTGGTCGGGAGGTCCAAGCTTGGGCTGTGTCAGACAGGGCATTAGTGCCCAGGGTAGATTGTATAATTGGGGTACAACTGAGTGCCGTGCAGGTTGATCTTTATTTGGCATTTCTGGGTAGCCCCAAGGGCAATGTTTTTCTTCTGGAGAACAGGCAGAGTGCTGCATTGTGGCTCCGGAATTTCCAAAGTGGATGCCTTGTGGACGGGGAGTGTGAGAACCGAAGTCTGAGAACACATGTTAGGCGTATGTTCTGGGCGAGGGCACGGCAGGCACCCTCTGCAGATCTGAATCGGGATATCATGAATCTGAAGTCAGGGCGAGGTTCAAACCTAGGCTTAGGTTTGAATTTCTGTCCATTCTGGCCACTTTATGAAGGGGACAGCATCTCCAGTCCATGGAGGTTTACCCACAATGGGAGTTGTGAGATGCTCCAAACAACAAGGATTCCTTCTGATCAACAATTGAGACCTTTTGTATCACTCCAGTACATACCATACAGAATGACACCAGAGCAGGGATCTTAGGATGGATGCATGGGAAGCCCGTCTCACATTGCAGTTGTCTCCTAGCAAATAGACAGGTTTGATATGCTGGCTCTGTCAGAGCAACCAAGGGGGCTGAGTTGAAATGGACTCTCCTGAGGATGGATGCTAATGTGGGTTTTTGTCCATGGAGACCTTGGAAAGGGGCGTTGGTGCATGGGCCCTGAAGGATTCTCCTAACCGGAGGTTTTGAGACATCTCCAAAGGACAAGTTTCCCATGTGGAGACGAGATTTGTTCTGATTGGTGCCTCAGGAAACCCCCATATACTGTTATTGGAATATAGGCCTCTGAAGAGAGATAACTGGAAACCAAAGCAATGGCTCCGTTTAGAGCCTAGGGGCCTGTCCGGTTGAATCTTCTTCTCTGTGTACATCCATCTAAGGTATTAGTGGAGTTAGATGCTCAGCTGGTGTCAGATGGCCCTTGTTTGTCCCAGGCGGCCTACACTATTGTGAAGGCCTTGGGGACTTTGGAGGTTTCTCCTAATTTTATGATTATGGACAATGGAATGGGCAGAATTCCCGTGGAGAGGGAAGGCACAGTTTTGATGTGGCTCCAGGGGCCCCAGCCTGCAGGGTGTGTGCACCAGGATTGTGGAGACAGAAGTCTAAAACACAAACTCAGTTTAGGTTAGGGACGTAGGTATGGCAGGCCCGATCTACAGACCGTGAGGAGAATTCTTCCAGATATGAAGAAAGAGAGATTGTGAGGCACTTGTTCAGGCTTTTGTTTCTGGATTTTGTGTCAACGATGGGCGTGGAATGTCCGGGAGGCCTCATGGGCCATGGACGAGTCTTCCGCTCTGTGGATTTGGCCCGATTCCAATTGTTTTGGGTCAAACTGTGGGATGGGAGGAGTCCTTTCAGTTTTGTTACCTCAGGTGTCCCACCAAAAGAGGGATTCCAAAGCCGAGCCCTGGGGAGGGGAGACTGGACAACCAGAAATCTGGTTAAAAATTGGGGCCTAGGGGCATGACAAGCCCAATATGCTGTCTTTTGGTCCAGCCACTGAGAGGCCTTACTTGAGAACTGGGCTCACGTTGAGGGTCAGAATGCATGTTTGTGAACGACTTGGTCCTCAAGCATCTGCAAGGCCTCATGGGCCACACTGGTTTCAACTACATTTTACGTTGGACAACATGCCAACCACAAGGTTTCTTGCCATGGGGAAGGAGTTCTGATTCCTGCATCATGTTCAACCCTGGGTGGTGACTGGAGATAAGGTTTAGGTTCTGAAGCCTGAAAACCGAGGTTGGAAAGAGATGATGACCTAAGGCCATGGCGGGTCTGATGTGCTCAGTGTGTGGCTAGCTGGGTGGGTGCGAGCCAGGAGGTTCAGTCTCAGGCTGTGCCAGAAAGGGCAGTAGTGCCCAGGGCAGCCTGTATAATTGGGGTCCAGTCAAGTGGCATGCAGGTTGATCCTCATTTGGGGAATCTTGGTAGCCCCAGAGGGCAATGTTTTTCTTCCGGAAAGCAGGCAGAGTGCTGCCTTGTAGTTCTGGAATTGCCAAACTGGAGGGCTTGTGGGCCAGGAATGTGAGGATGGAAGTTGAGAACACAAACTAGACTTACGTTTCTGGGCAAGGGCACGGCAGACACACTCTGCAGAGCTGAATCAAGATGTCCTGCATCTGAAGTCAGGGCGAGGATCAGACGATCGCTCAGGTTGGAGCTTCTGTCCCTGATGGCCCCTTCATGAAGCACAGGGGGCGGGATCACGAGGCCATGGAGGTTTGCCCACGATGGGAGTTGTGAGATGCTCCAAACAGTAAAGATTCTTCTGCGGGACTATTGAGACCTGTTGGTTGGCTCCAGGACTTCCCATACAGCATAATTCTGAGAATGGTTCTAAGTATGGATGTCTGGGAAGCCTGCCTCTCATTCCAATCATCTCCTAGCGACAAGACGGGTTAGATCTGCTGGATCAGGGGGAGCAACTGAGTGGGCTGAGTTGAAATGGACTCTCCTGTGGATGGGGCCGAATGTGGGTGTGTCTCCATGGAGACCTTGGAATGAGGCGCTGGCACCGGGAACCTGAAATGTCCTTCTAACCAGAGGCTTTGAGAGAGCTCCAACATGCAAGTTTCCCATGTGTAGACGAGATTTGTTCTGATGGGTGCCTCAGGAGAAGCCCTCAGCTGGTATTGGAAACCAGGCTTTTGAGGAGACATGCCTGTAAACCAAAGCTATGGATCCCATTATGGCCTGGGGTCCTGTCTGGTCAATCTTCTTCTCTGGGGACATCCATCTATGGTATGAGTGGAGGTAGATGCTCAGCTGGTGTCAGACGGCCCTTTTTTGTCCCGGACAACCTACACCATTGGTATGGCCTCAGGGAATTTGGAGGTTTCTCCTAATTTGTACGGTTTTGGATAATGGAATGGGCAGAATTCCTATGGATTGGTTAGGCACAGTCCTAATGTGTGGTTCCAGGGGCCCAGCCTGGAGGGTGTGTGGCCCAGGAATTTGAGGACAGAACTCAAAAAACACAAACTCAGCTTAGGTTTGGGAACGTAGGTATGGCACGGCCGAACTACAAATCATGAGAAGAACTCTTCAGGATATGAAGAAAGAGCGAGTCTGAGGCGCTTGCTCAGGCTTTTGTCTCTGGATTTTGTATCAGCGATGGCCGAGGAATGTCGGGGAGGCCTCCTGGGCCATGGACGAATCTTCCTCTCTGTGGATCTGGTCCGATCCCAATTCTTTTTCGTGAATCTGTGGGATGGGAGGACTCCTTTAAGGTTTGTTACCTGAGGTGTCCCACCAAAAGAGGAATTCCAAAGCAGAGCCCTGGGCAAGAGTGAAGGGACAACCCGAAATATGGTTAAAAATTGGGGTCTAGGGGCATGGCAAGCCCAATATGCTGTTTCTTCATGCAGCCACTGAGAGGCCTTGCCTGAGGACCGGGCTCAGGCTGAGGGTCACAATGTGTGTTTGAGACCAATGTGGCCCTCAAGCATGGGCTGGGTCTCATGTGCCACACTGGTTTCAACTACACTGAAAGTTGGACAACATGGCGACCACGAGGTTTCATGCCAAGGGAACGAGTTCGGATTTCTGCAACATTTTCAAACCTGGGCAGTGATTGGAGATAAGGTCAAGGTTCTGAAGCCTGAAAACCGAGGTTGGGTAGAGATGACGACCTAAGGCCATGGCGGGTCCGATGTGCTCAGTGTGCAGCCAGCTGTCTGGGTGGGGCCAGGAGTTCCAGGCTCAGGCTGTGTCAGAATGGTCAATTGTGCCCACTTCAGCCTATATATTTGGTGTACAGCCAAATGGCGTGGAGGTTGATCCTCATTTGGGGTTTCTGGGTAGCCCCAGAGGGCAATGTTCTTCTTCCAGGGAGCAGGCAGAGTGCCGCATTGTACTTCTGGATTGCCAAACTGGAGGGCTTGTGGGCCAGTAGTCTGAGGACTGAAGTCTGAGAACACAAGCTAGGCTTAGTTTTTATGGGTGAGGACATGGCAGGCACAATCTACAGACCTGAATCGAGATCTCGTGCATCTGAAGTCAGGGTGAGAATCAGACGATCTTCAGGTTGGACTTTCTGTCCCTGATGGCCCCTTCATGAAGGGGGGGAATCACGAGGTCATGGGGGTTTTCGCACGAGGGGAGTTGTGAAAAGCTCCAAACTACAAAGATTCTTCTCCAGGACAATTGAGACCTGTTAGTTGGCGCCAGGCCAAGGATTCCAAGCATGGTTCTGAGGATGGATGGCTAGGTACCCCACCTGGCATTCCAATTTTCTCCTAGCTACAAGAAAGGTTAGATCTGCTGGATCTGGGGGAGCAACTGAGGAGGCTGGGTTGAAATTGACTCTCCTGTGGATGTGTCCTAATATGTTTTTGTGTCTATGGAGACCTTGAAATGAAGCGGTGGCACTGGGTCCCTGATGGGTTCTTCTAAACAGAGACTTTGACACAGCTCCACCATGCAAGTTTCCCATATGTAGATGAGATTTGTTCTGATGGGTGAGTCAAGAAACAGCCATATGCTGGTATTGAAATCCAGGCCTCTGAGGAGACATGCCTGGAAACCATAGCAATGGATCCGATTAGTGCCTAGTGGTCTGTTCATTCCTTTTTTCCTCTGGGGACATCAGTCTATGGGTCTGAGTGCAGGTAGGTGCTGTGATGTGCTCAGATTGCTCCTGTTTGTCCTGGGAAGCCACCACTATTGGGATGGCCTCAGGAACTTTGGAGGTTTATCCTATTAGTAGGATTGTGGCCATTGGAATGGGTACACACAATTCCCTTGGAGAGGGCAAGTACAGTCCTCAGGTTTGGCTCCAAGGGCCTGAGCCTTTGGGGTGTGTAGGCCAGGGCTGTTTGGACAGTTGTCTGAAAACACAACCTCGGCTTATGTTTCGGGTCATAGGTATGGCAGGACTGATCTACAGAACATGAGAAGAGCTCTTCGGGATACGGAAAAAAGGGCGAGTGTGAGGCTCTTGCTCAAGTTTATCTCTGGATATCGTGTGACTCATGGTCGTGAAATTTCCGGGTGACTTCATGGGAAATGGACGAGTCTTACTCTTTAGAAGGTTGGCCTCGTCCAAAGAGTTTGGTGTGTTTATGCCCTCGTCGCACTTGAGAATGGGCTGGGCCTCAGGGTGAATGCTGGTTTCTCCTACACTGAACGTTGGACAACATGCCAACCACAAGGTTTCTTGCCATGGGTAAGGAGGAGTTCTGATTTCTACATACCATCACCCCTGGGCAGTGATTGGAGAAAAGGTAGGTTCTGAAGCCTGAAAACTGAGGTATGGAAGAGATGATGTCCGAGGGCCATGGTTGGTCTGTTGTGCTCAGTGTGTGGTCAGCTGTCTGTGTGTTAGTCAGGAGGTCCGGGCTCAGGAGTGTCAGACCGTGCATTAGTGCACAGCTTAGAGTATATAATTTACGTACAGTCAAGTGTCGTGTAGGTTTATCCTCATATGATGTGCCTGGGCAGCTCATGAGGCAATATTTTTTTTCTAGAGGGCAGGCAGAGTGCTGCACAGTGGGTTCGGAATTGCCAAACTTGAGGTCTTCTGGGCCAGGAGTGTGAGGACGGAAGTCTGAGAAGACAAGCTAGACTTGGGTTTCAGGTCGAGGGCACGGCAGGTACCTTGGCAGATCTGAACCAATATCTCATGCATCTGAATTCAGGCGAGGATCAGACATTGGCTCTGGTTGGAGTTTCTGTACATGACAGCCCATTCATGAAGGGAGTGGAAACTCTAGGCCATGGAGGTTTTCCCACGTTGGGAGTTGTGAGATGGCCCTTCAAGGATTCCTTCTGCGGGACAATTGAGACCTGTTGGACAGCTCCAGGACATCACATATGGAATGACTCGAGAGCACCATTCGAGGATGAATGCCTGGGAAGCCCGCCTCGCATTCCAATTTTCTTCTAGCAACAAGACAGTATAGATCTGATGGCTCAGCAGGTGTTACCGGGGTGGCTGAGTTGAAATGGACTTTCCGGAGGATGGGTCCTAATGTTTGTTTGTGTCCCTGAGGGCCTTGGAATGGGGCGGTGGCACCGGCACCCTGAAGTATTCTCCTAGGCCTTTGACATAGCTCCCATGCACAAGTTTCCTTGTGGAGACGAGATTTGTTCTGATGGGTGCCTCAGGAGAAGCCCTATGCTGGTATTGGAATCCAGGCTTTTGAGGAGACATGCCTGTAAACCAAAGCTATGGATCCCATTATGTCCTAGGGTCCTGCCTGGTTCAATCTTCTTCTCTGGGGACATCCATCTATGGTATGAGTGGAGGTTGATGCTCAGCTGGTGTCAGACGGCCCTTGTTTGTCCGGGACAACCTACACCATTGGGATGGCCTCAGGGACTATGGAGGGTTCTCCTAATTTGAACGGTTTGAGACAATGGCATGGGCAGAATTCCCATGGATTGGGTAGGCAGTACTAATGTGTGGCTCCAGGGGCTCAGTCTGGAGGGTATGTGGCCCAGGAATTTGAGGACAGAAAACAAAAAACACAAACTCATCTTAGGTTTGGGAACGTAGGTATGGCAAGCCCGACCTACAAACCAGGAGAAGAACTCTTCAGGATATGAAGAAAGAGCGAGTCTGAGGCGCTTGCTCAGGCTTTTGTCTCTGGATTTTGTATCAGCGATGGCCGAGGAATGTCGGGGAGGCCTCCTGGGCCATGGACGAATCTTCCTCTCTGTGGATCTGGTCCGATCCCAATTCTTTTTCGTGAATCTGTGGGATGGGAGGACTCCTTTAAGGTTTGTTACCTGAGGTGTCCCACCAAAAGAGGAATTCCAAAGCAGAGCCCTGGGCAAGAGTGAAGGGACAACCCGAACTATGGTTAAAAATTGGGGTCTAGGGGCATGGCAAGCCCAATATGCTGTTTCTTCATGCAGCCACTGAGAGGCCTTGCCTGAGGACCGGGCTCAGTCTGAGGGTACAATGTGTGTTTGAGACCAATGTGGCCCTCAAGCATGGGCTGGGTCTCATGTGCAACACTGGTTTCAACTACACTGAACGTTGGACAACATGCCAACCACGAGGTTTCTAGCCAAGGGAACGAGTTCTGATTTCTGCAACATTTTCAAACCTGGGCAGTGATTAGAGATAAGGTCTAGGTACTGAAGCCTGAAAACCGAGGTTGGGAAGAGATGACGAACTAAGGCCATGGCGGTTCCAATGTGCCTAGTGTGCGGCCAGCTGTCTGGGTGGGGCCAGGAGGTCCAGCTCAGGCTGTGTCAGAGAAGGCAATGATGCCCAGATCAGCCTATATATTTGGTGTACAGCCAAATGGCGTGCAGGTTGATCTTCATTTGGGGTTTCTAGGTAGCCCCAGGGGGCAATGTTTCTCTTGGAGGGCCCACAGAGTGCTGCATTGTACTTCCGGATTGCCAAACTGGAGGGCTTGTGGGCCGGTAGTCTGAGGACAGAACTCTGAGAACACAAGCTAGGCTTAGGTTTTATGGTGAGGACATGGCAGGCACAATCTACAGACCTGAATCGAGATCTCGTGCACCTGAAGTCAGGTTGAGCATCAGACGATGCCTCAGGTTTGACTTTCTGTCCCTGATGGCCCCTTCATAAAGGGGGGGAATCACGAGGCCGTGGGGGTTTTCCCACCATGGGAGTTGTGAGAAGCTCCAAACTGCAAAGATTCTACTGTGGGACAATTGAGACCAGTTGGTTGGCTCCAGGCCAACGATTCTGAGCCGGGTTCTAAGGATGGATGGCTGGGTAGCCCACCTCGCATTCCAATATTCTCCTAGCTACAAGATAGGCTAGATCTGTTGGATCTCGGGGAGCCACCGAGGAGGCTGAGTTTAAATGGACTCTCCTGTGGATGGGTCCTAATATGTTTTTGTGTCTATGGAGACTGAGGCATTAAGCGGTGGCACTAGGGCCCTGAAGGCTTCTCCTAAACAGAGGTTTGACACAGCTCCACCATGCAAGTTTCCCATGTGTAGAGGAGATTTGTTCTGATGGGTGAGTCAAGAAACAGCCATATTCTGGTATTGAAATCCAGGCCTCTGAGGAGAGATGCCTGGAAACCAAAGCAATGAATCCGATTAGTGCCTAGGGGCCTGTTGGTTTCTTTTTACCTCGGGCGACATCTATCTATGGGTCAGAGTGCAGGTAGGTGCTCAGATGAACTCAGATTGCCCGTGTTTGTCCTTGGAAGCCAACACTATGGGATGGCCTCAGGGAATTTAAAGGTTTATACTTTTAGTTGCGTTGTCGCCATTGGAATGGGCTCACACAATTCCCTTGCGAGGGCAAGAACAGTCCTCAGGTTTGGCTTCAGGGGCCTGAGCCTATAGGGTGTGTAAGCCAGGGCTGTTTGGACAGTTGTCTAAAAACACAAACTCGACTTCTGTTTCGGGTCATAGGTAGGGCAGGACTGATCTACAGACCATGAGGAGAACATTTCGGTATATGAAAAAAAAGCGAGTGTGAGGCTATTGCTCATGTTTTTGTCTCTGCATATCATGTCACTCATGGTCGTGAAATTTCTGGGTGACTTCATGGGAAATGGACGAGTCTTACTCTCTGGGGATTTGGCCCCTTCCAAAGAGGTTGGGGTCATTCTGTGGGATGGAAGAAGTCGTTTTTTTTGTTGTTGTTGCTTTGTTTTGTTTCATTTTTTAACCTCCGTTGTCCCACCAAATGAGGAATTCCAGAGTAGAGCTCTGGGGAGGGGTGAATGGACAACCAGAAATCTGGTTAAAAATTGGGGCCTAGGGCTATGTCAAGCCCATTATGACATCTAGTGATCCAGGCTCTGAGAGGAATTACTAGAGGACAGGACTCACACTGAGGGTCACAATGCATATTTATGCCCTCGTCGCACTCAAGAATAGGCGGGCCTCAGGGTGAATGCTAGTTTCTCCTACAATAAACGTTGGACAACATGCCAACCACAAGGTTTCTTGCCAAGTGTAAGGAGAAGTTCTGATTTCTGCATCACACTCACCCCTGGGCAGTGATTGGAGATAAAGTCTAGTTTCTGAGGCCTGAAAACTGAGGTAGGGAAGAGATGATGACCTAAGGCCATGGCGGGTCTGATGTGCTCAGTGTGCGGTCAGCTGTCTGGGTGTTGGTCAGGAAGTCCGGGCTCAGGTTGTGTCAGACAGTGCATTAGTGCCCAGGTTAGACTATATAATTCAGGCAAAGTCGAGTACCGTGTAAGTTTATCTTCATATAAGGTGCCTTGTCAACTCTTTAGGCAATATTTTTTTTTCCAGAAAGCAGGCCGTGTGCTGCATTGTGGGATCGGATTTACCAATCATGAGGGCTTTGAGGCCAGGAGAGTGAGAACGGAATTCTGAGAACAAAAGCTATACTTGGGCTCAGGGCAAGGGCACAGCAGGTACCCCCTGCAGATCTGAACCAATATCTCATCCATTTCAAGTCAGGGAGAGAATTAGAATTTGGCTTAGGTTGGAGTTTCTGTGCCTGACGGCCCCTTCATGAAGGGAGCGGGAATCTCGTGTCCATGGAGTTTTTCCCACGTGGGAGTTGTGGGTTGCCCCCTTCAAGAATTCCTTCTGCGGGACAATTGAGACCTTTGGGCAGCTCCAGGACATCCCATATGGAATGACTCCAGAGCACCGTTCGCGGATGGATGCCTGGGAAGCCAGCCTCGCATTCCAATTGTCTCCTAGCAACAAGCCAGTTTAGATCTGATGGCTCTGCGGGAGAAACCGGGGTGGCTGACTTGATATGGACTTTCCTGAGGATGGCTCCTAATGTGTGTTTGTGTCCATGGGGCCTTGGAATGGGGCCGTGGCACCAGGACCCTGAAGTATTCTCCTAAGCTTTTGACATAGCTCGATGCACATGTTTCCTTGTGGAGACGAGATTTGTTCTGATTGCTGCCTCAGGAAAACCCCTATGCTGGTATTGCAATCCAGGCTTTTGAGGAGACATGCCTGTAACCAAAGCAATGGATCCGATATGGCCAGGGTCCTGTCTGGTTCAATCTTCTGCTCTGGGGACATCCATCTATGGTATGAGTGGAGGTTGATGCTCAGCTGCTATCAGACCGCGCTTGTTTGTCACGAGCGACCTGCACTATTGGGATGGCCTCAGGGATTTGGAGGGTTCGCCTAATTTTACGGTTTTGGACAATGGAATGGGCAGAGTTCCCATGGATTGGGTAGGCACAGTCCTTATGTGTGGCTCCAGGGACCGCAGCGTGGAGGGTGTGTGGCCCAGGACTTTGAGGACAGAAGTCTGAAAACATAAACTCAGCTTAGGTTTGGAGACGTAGGTATGGCAGGCCCGATCTATAAACCATGAGAAGAACTCTTCAGGATATGAAGAAAGAGCGAGTCTGAGGTGCTTGTTCAGTCTTTTGTCTCTAGATTCGGTATCAGCGATGGCCGTGGATTGTCTGGGAAACCTCATGGGCCATTGACGAATCTTCCTCTCTGTGGAATTGGCCCGATCCCAATTCTTTTTCGTCAATCTGTGGAATGGGAGGTCTCCTTTCAGGTTGGTTACCTTAGGTGTCCCGCCAAAAGAGGAATTCCAAAGAAGACCCCTGTGGAAAAGCGAAGGGACAACCCGAACTATGGGTAAAATTTGGGGCCTAGGGGCATGGCAAGCCCAATATGCTGTCTCTTCATCCAGCCACTGAGAGGCCTTACCTGAGGACTGGGATCAGGTTGAGGGTCACAATGTGTGTTTGTGACCAATGTGGCCCATAAACATGGGCGGGGCCTCAAGGGCCACACTGGTTTCAACTACACTGAACATTGGAAAACATGCCAACCACATGGTTTCTAGCCACGGGGAAGGAGTTGTGATTTCTGCATCACTTACAAGCCTGGGCAGTGATTGGAGATAAGGTCTAGGTTCTGAAACTTGAGAATCGAGGTTGGGAAGAAATGACGACCTAAGGACATGGCTCGTCCGGCGTGCTCAGTGTTCGACCAGTTTTCTGGGTGGGGCCAGGAAGTCAAGGCTCAGGCTGTGTAGAAAGGGCAATAGTGCCCAGGTCAGCCTATATATTTGGGGTACAGTCGAATGGCGTGCAGGTTGATCCTCATTTGGAGTTTCTGGGTAGCCCCACAGGGCAATGTTTTTCTTCCTGAAGGCTGGAAGAGTGCTGCATTATAGTTCTGGTTTGCAAACTGGAGGCTTGTGGGCCAGTAGTCTGAAGACGGAAATCTGAGAACACAAGCTAGGCTTAGGTTTCTGGGTGAGGACAAGGCAGGAACAATCTACAGACCTGAATCGAGATCTCGTGCTTCTGAAGTCAGGGCGAGGATCAGAAGATCGCTCAGGTTGGTGTTTCTGTCCCTGATGGCCCCTTCATGAAGGGGCGGGGGGGTCAAGAGGCCATGGGGGTTTTCCCACGATGTTAGTTGTGAGAAGCTCCAAACTGCAAAGATTCTTGTGCAGGACAATTGAGACATGTTGGTTGACTCCAGGCCAACGATTCTGAGCAGGGTTCTAAGGATGGATGCCTGGGTAGCCCACCTTTCATTCCAATTGTGTCCTAGCAACAAGACAGGTTATATCTGCTGGATCTGGGCGAGCAATCTGGATCTGAGTTGAAATGGACTCTCCTGTGGATGGATCCTAATATGTTTTTGTGTCTATGGAGACCTTGGAATGAAGCGGTGGCACTGGGGTCCTGAGGGGTTTTTTCAAACAGAGGCTTTGACACAGCTCCAACGTGCAAGTTTCCCATATATAGATGAGATTTTTTATGCCGGATGAGTCAGGAAACAGCCATATGCTGGTATTGAAATCCAGGCCTCTGAGGAGAGATGACTGGATACCACAACAATGAATCCGAATAGTGCCTAGGGGCCTGTTCGTACCTTTTTACCTCTGGGAACATCAGTCTATGCGTCTGAGTGCATGTAGGTGCTCAGATGGGCTCAGATTGCCCGAGTTTGTCCTGGGGAGCCACCACTATTGGGATGGCCTCAGGGAGTTTGCAGGTTTATCCTATTAGTAGGGTTGTGGCCATTGGAATGGGCACATACAATTCCCTTGGAGAGGCAAGTACACTCCTCCGGTTTGGCTCCAGGGGCCTGAGCCTGTAGGGTGTGTAGGCAGAGCTGTTTGGACAGTCGTCTGAAAACACAAATGCGGCTTATGTTTCAGGTCATAGATATGGCAGGATTGATCTACAGACCATGAGAACTCTTCGGGATATGAATAAGGGGCAAGTGTGAGGCTCGTGCTCAAGTTTTTGTCTCTGGATATCGTGTCACTCATGGTCGTGAAATTCCCTGGTGACTTCATGGGAAATGGACGAGTCTTACACTCTGGGGGTTTGGCCCCGTCCAAAGAGTTTGGGGTCATTCTGTGGGATGGAAGAAGTCCGTTTTGTTGTTGTTGTTGATTTGCCATGTTTTGTTTTTTAACCTCAGGTGTCCCACCAAATGAGGGATTCCAGAGTAGAGCCCTGGGGAGGGCCGAACGGACAACCAGAAATCTGTTTAAAAATCGTGGCCTAGGGACATGTCAAGCCTATTATGACATCTAATGGTCGAGCCACTGAGAGGACTTACTAGAGGACAGGACTCACGCTGAGGGTCACAATGCGTGTCTATGCCCACTTCGCAAACAAGAATGGGCAGGGCCTCATGGTGAATCCTGGTTTCTCCTACACTGAACGTTGGACAACATGCCAACCACAAGGTTTCTTGCCATGGGTAAGGAAGAGTTCTGATTTCTGCATCACAGGCACCCCTGGGCAGTGATTGGAGATAAGGTCTAGGTACTGAAGCCTAAAAACTGAGGTAGGGAAGAGATGATGACCTAAGGCCATGGCGGGTCTGATGTGCTCAGTGTGCGGTCAGCTGTCTGGGTGTTGGTCAGGAGGTCCGGGCTCAGGTTGTGTCAGACAGTGCATTAGTGCCCAGGTTAGACTATATAATTTGGGTACAGTCGAGTGCCATGTAGATTTATCCTCATATAAGTTGTCTGGGCAGCTCATTAGGTCAAATTTTTTTTCTAGAGGGCAGGCAGAGTGCTTCATTGTCAGTCCGGAATTGCTAAACTTGAGAGCTTCGTGTAGAGGAGTGTGAGGACGGAAGTCTGAGAACACAAGCTAGACTTGGGTTTCAGGGCGAGGACACGGCAGGTACCACTGTAGATCTGAACCAATATCTCATGCATCTGAAGTCAGGGTGAAGATCAGACGTTGGCTCAGGTTGGAGTTTCTGTGCATGACGGACCCTTCATGAAGGGAGCGGAATCTCAAGGCCATGGAGTTTTTCCCACGTTGGGAGTTGTGGGATGCCCCCATCAAGGATTCCTTCTGCGGGACAATTGAGACCTGTTGGGCAGCTTCAGGACATCAGGGCACTGTTCGAGGATGGATGCCTGGGAAGCCGGCCTCGCATTCCAAATGTCTCCCAGCAATAAGACAGTTTAGATCTGATGGCTCTGCCTGAGCAACCGGGGTGGCTGACTTGAAATGGACTTTCCTGAGGATGGGTCCTAATGTGTGTTTGTGTCCATGAGGGCTTTAAAAAGGGGCGGTGGCACAGGGACCCTGAAGTATTCTCCTAAGCTTTTGACATAGCTCGATGCACAAGGTTCCTTGTGGAGACGAGATTTGTTTTGATGGGTGCCTCAGGAAAACCTCTATGCTGGTATTGGAATCCAGGCTTTTAAGGAGACATGCCTGTAATCCAAAGCAATGTATCCGATTATGGCCTAGGGTCCTGTCTGGTTCAATCTTCTTCTCAGGGGACATCCATCTATGGTATGAGTGGAGGTAGATGCTCAGCAGGTATCAGACCGCCCTTGTTTGTCCCGGGCGACCTGCACTATTGGGATGGCCTCAGGGATTTGTAGGGTTCTCCAAATTTTACTGTTTTGGACAATGGCATCGGCAGAATTCCCATGGATTGGGTTGGCACAGTCCTAATGTGTGACTCCAGGGGCCCCAGCCTGGAGGGTGTGTGGCCCAGGACTTTGAGGACAGAAGTCTGAAAACACAAACTCAGCTTAGGTTTGGGGACGTAGGTATGGCAGGCCCGATCTATAAACCATGAGAAGAACTCTTCCGGATATGAAGAGAGAGCGAGTCTGAGGCGCTTGCTCAGGCTTTTGTCTCTGGATTTTGTGTCAATGGTGGCCGTGGAATGTCGGGGAGGCCTAATGGGACATGGACGAATTTTCCTCTCTGTGGATTTGGCCCGATCCCAATTGTTTTTCATCAATCTGTGGAATGGGAGGACTCCTTTCAGGTTTGTTACCTCAGGTGTCCCGCCAAAAGAGGAATTCCAAAGAAGAGCCCTGGGGAAAAGTGAAGGGAGAACCCTAACTATGGGTAAAATTTGGGGCCTAGGGGCATGGCAAGCCCAATATGCTGTCTCTTCATCCAGCCACTGAGAGGCCTTACCTGAGGCCTGGGATCAGGCTGAGGGACACAATGTGTGTTTGTGACCAATGTGGCCCATAAACATGGGCGGGGCCTCATGGGCCACACTGGTTTCAACTACACTGAACGTTGGAAAACATGCCAACCACTAGGTTTGTTGCCAAGGCGAAGGAGAAGTTCTGATTCTTGCATCACGTTCACTCCTGAACAGTGAGTGGAGATAAGGTCTAGGTTCTAAAGGTGAAAACTGAGGTTGGGTAGAGATAATGGCCTAAAGCCATTGTGGGTGTGATATGCTCTGTGTACGGCCAGCTGTCTGGGTGTTGGATTGGAGGTCTGCCCTCAGGCTGTGTCAGACAGGGCTTTAGTGCACAGGCTAGACTGTATAATTGAGGTATGATCGAGTGGCATGCAAGTTGTTACTCATTTGGCGTTTCTGGTTAGCCCTATAGGGCAACATTTTTCTTCTGGAGGGCAGGCAGAGTGCTGCATTATGTCTCCAGAATTGCCAAACTGGAGGGGTGTGGCCAGGATTGAGAGGAAGGAAGTCTGAAAACACAAGCTAGCACGAGTTTGGGGGCCAAGAGCATGGCAGGCCCACTCTGCAGAGGCTGAATCGAGATCTTCTGCAGGTGAGGTCAGGGCGAGTATCAGATGTTGCCTCAAGCTGCAGTTTGTGTCCATGACGGCCCTTACATGAAGGGGGTGGGGCGTCATGAGGCCAGGGAGTTTTCCCTACGCTGGGAGTTGTGAGCTGCTCCAAACTTCAAAGTTTCCTTCTTCAGGACAGTCGAGTACTATTGGATGGTCCCTTGATGCCCCATACAGAAAGACTCGAGAGCAGGGGCCTAAGCATGTATGCCGAGAAACGCCAACTCACCTTCCCATTGCCTGGTGGAGACAAGGCACGCTCAATCTGCGGGCTCTTGGGTGAGCTACCCAGAAGGCTGAGTTTAAATGGACTCTCCTGAGGATGAGTCATAATGTGGGTTGGTGGCCATGGAGACCTTGGAATGTGGCAGTAGCTAAGGGACACTGCAGGATTCTCCAACCCGAAGGGCTTGACACAACTCCAACAAGGAAGCTTCCCATGTGGAGATGAGAGGTCTTCTGTCTGGTGCCTCAGGAAAGCCCCGTATGCTGGTCTTCGAACCCAGGCCTCTGAGGAGTGATACCTGGACACCAAAGCAAGAGTTCATAATAGGGCCTAGGGGCCTGTCTGGTTCAATCTTCTGTCTCTGCGGATATCTGTGAGTGTGTCTGCATGGAGGTAGTAGTTGCTCAGCTTGTGTCATAATGCCCCTATTTGTCCAGTGCGGCTTGCGGTAGTGGGATGTCCTTGGGGACCTTGAGGTTTCTACTATTTTGTAGAGTTGTGGCCAATGGAATGGGCAGTTTCTTAGGAGAGAGCAGGCACAGTTCTGTGGTGTGGCTCCAGAGACCCCAGCCTGGAGGCTGTGTGGGCCATGGCTGTGCAGACAGACATCCAAAAACCCTAACTCAGCTCAGGTTTGGGGCCGAGGTTATGGCAGGCCTGATCTACAGTCCATGAGGGGAGCTCCTCTGGATATGAAAGAAGGGTGAGAGGGAGGCAGTCGCTCAGGCTTTTGTCTCTGGATGTTTTGTCCACAATGGCAGTTTAATGTAGGAGTTGCCTCATGGGTCGTAGAAGTCTCCCTCTCTGGTAGTTTGTCCAGCCCCCAAGAGTTTGGGGTCATTCTGTGGGAAGGGAAGTGTCCTGTTTTCTGCTTCATGTGTCCCCCCAGTAGAGGGATTCTAGAGCATAGCAGTGGGTACTGACAACTGGAATACTCGCCCTCTGGTTAAGCCTGGGGGCCTATGGATATGACAAGCCCCATATGCAGGATCTTGGTCCAGCCACTGAGAGGCGTTACTTTAATACGGGACTCACGCTGCAGGTCACAATGCATGTCTGTGCCCTAGGCGGCCCTCCAGCACTGGCGTGGCCTTTCGGACAATGCAGGTTTTCCCACATTGAACGTTGGACAACATGCCAACCACAAGGTTTCTGGCCATGGGGAAGGAGGAATTCTAATTTCTGCATCACGTTCACCCCTGGGCAGTGATTGGAGATAAGGTCTAGGTTCTGAAGCCTGAAAACCGAGGTTGGGAAGAGATGACGACCTACAGCCATAGCGGGTCCTATGTGTCCAGGTTGGGGCCAGCTGTCTGGGTGTCTTTTGGATGTCTTGTCTCAGGCTGTGCCAGACAGGGCATTAGAATACAGGGTGGGCTGTATATTTGCTTTACAATCGAGTGGCATGCACTAGAAAATCATTTGGGATTTCTTAATAGCAGCATAGGGCAAAGTTTTTCTTCTGGAGGGCAGGCAGAGTGCTGCATTGTGGCTTCTGAATTCCCATACTGGAGGGCTTGTGGGCCAGGAGAGTGAGGACGGAAGTCTGAGAACACAAGCTAGGCTTAGGGTTCGGGGCAAGGACATGGCAGGCACACTCTGAAGAGCTGAATTGATATCTCATGCGTCTGAAGTCAGGTAGAGGTTCAGACTTTGGCTCAGGTTTGAGTTTCTGTCCATGTGGGCCCCTTCAGGAAGGGGGGGCATTATGAGACCATGGGGGTTTACCCACTATTGGAGTTGTGAGATGCTCCAAACCGCAAGGATTCCTTCTGTGGGACAATTAAGATTTGTTGGATGGCTCCAGGACGTCTTATAAGGTATTTTTCCAGAACAGGGTTCTAAGTATGGATGCCTGGGCAGCCAGCCTCACATTCCAATTGTCTCCTAGCAACAAGAAACGTTTGATTTGCTGGCTTGGGGTAGCAACAGAGGGGGCTGAGTTGAAATGGACTTTCCTGAGGATGGTCTTAATGTTGGATTGAGTCCATGGAGACCTTGGTATGGGGCAGTGGCACCAGGGCCCTGAAGGATTCTCCTAACCAGAGGTTATGACAAAGCTCCAATGAGCAAGTTTTCCATGGGGAGACGAGATTTGTTTTTAATGGTGCCTCAGGAAAACACCATATGCTGGTATTGGAAACGAGGCCTCTGAGGAGAGATGCCTGGAAACCAAAGCAATGGATCTGATTAGGGCCTAGGGGCCTGTCCGGTTCAATATTCTTCTCTGGGGACATCTGTTGTCTGAGTGGAGGTAGTTGCTCAGCTGGTTTGAGATCACCCCTGTTTGTCCTGGGCGGCCTACACTATTGGGATGGCCTCGGTGACTTGGAGGTTTTTCCTCATTTGCAAGGTTGTGGCCAATGGAATGGGAAGAATTCCCTTGAAAGGGAAGTACAGTCCTGAGGTGTGGCTCCAAGGACCCAAGTGTGGAGCGTGAGTGGTCCAGGGCTATTTGGACAAAAGTCTGAAAACACAAACTCCACTTAGGTTGGGGGATGTAGGTATGGCCGGCCCGATCTATAGACCGTGAGGAGAACTCTTCGGGATATGAACAAAGGGCGAATGTGAGGTGCTTGCTCATGCTTTTTTTTTTTTTTTTCTGGAAATGTGTCACCGATTGCCATGGAATGTCGGGGTGTCCTCATGGGCCATCGATGAGGCTCCCTTTCTGGGGATTTGACCTGATCCCAAGAGTTTGGGGTCATTATGTGGGAAGGGAGGAGGCCTTTCTGTTTTTTTGTTTTTTTTTGTTTTTGTTTTTGTTTTTGTTTTTGTTTTTGTTTTTTACCTCAGATGGACCACCAAAAGAGGGATTCAAGAGCAGAGTCGTGGGTGGGGGCAACAGGACAACCAGACCTCTGGTTAACATTGGGACCTAAGAACATGGCAAGCCCCATATGTGGGCTCTAGGTCCAGACACTGAGAGGCCTTCCTTGAGGATAGGTCACACACTGAGTTTCACAATGTGTTTTTGTGCCCAAGGAGCCCCTCAAGTCAGGGCGTGGCCTAATGTACCATGCTGGTTTCTCCTACACAGAACGTTGCACAGTATGGGAACCACAAGTTTTCTGGCCATGGGGAAGAAGGAGTTCTAATTTCTGCAACACTTTCACTCCTAGACTGTGATTGGATTTAAGGTCTAGGTTCTGACCTGAAAACTGAGTTTGGGAAGAGATGAAGCCCTAAGGCCATGGTGTGTCTGATGTGCTCAGTGTTCGGCCAGCTGTTGAGTGTGGGTTGGGAGGTGCAGGCTCAGGCTGTGGCAGACAGGGAATTAGTGCCCAGGCTAGACTGTATCATTGGGGTGCAGTCGAGTTTTGTGCAGGATGGTACTCATTTGTGGTTACTGGGTAGCCCCAGAGGACAACGTTTTTCTTCTGGAGGGAAGACACAGTGCCACATAGTGGCTCCAGAATTCTCAAACTGGAAGGCTTGTGGTCCAGGAGTGTGAAAAAAAAATTCTGAGAACACAAGCCAGACTTAGATTTCGGGGTGAGGGGACGGCAGGCACCCTCTGCAGAGATGATTCAAGATCCCGTACACCTGAAGACTTAGCTAGGATCAGACGTTTTCTTAGGTCGGAGTTTCTATCCATATTGGCCCCTTCATGAAGGGGAGGGTGTCACCAGGACATGGAGGTTTTCCCACGATGGGAATTGTGAGATGCTCCAAACCACAATGATTCCTTCTGTGGGACAGTCGAGACCTGTTGGATGGCTCCAGGACATCCCATAAGGAAGTTATCCAGAGCAGGGTTCTAAGGATGGATGCCTGGGCAGCCTGCCTCCCATTCCAGGTGTCTCATAGAGCCAAGGCAAGTTCAATCTTCTGGATCTAGGGGAGCAACCGAGGCGGGTGTTTTGAAATGGGTGAGTTAGGACGGGTCATAATGTGCATTTGTGTCCATGTAGACCTTGGAATGGGGTGCTTGATCCGGGGCCTTGAGGGATGTTCATAACCGGAGGTTTTGATGGAGCTCTAAAGAATATGTTTCCTATGTAGAGAAGAGAATTGTTTTGATGAGTGCCTAAGGAATCTCCCATATGCTGGTATTGGAAACCAGGCCTCTGAGGAGAGATGACTGGAATCAAAAGCAATGGATCTGATTAGGACATAAGAGCCTGTCCAGTTCATTCTAATTCTATGGGGATATCTGTCTCTGGGTCTGAGTGGTGGTAGGTTCCTAACTTGTGAAAGATCATCCCTGTTTGTCCTGGGCAGCCAACACAATTCGGATGGCCTGGGGGAGTTTGGAGGATTCTCCTAATCTATATGGTTGTGGCCAATGGAAATGGCATAATTCCCCTGGAAAGGGAAGCCACAGTCCTGAGGTGTGGCTCCAGGGGCCCCAGCTTGGATGGTGTGTGGGCCAGGCCTGTGGGGACAGAATTCTGAAAACACAAACTCAGCTTAGGTTTGGGGATGTATGTATGAAGGCTCGGTCTACAGACCGTGAGAATTTTCCGGGCTATGAACAAAGGGCGAGTATGTGGCGCTTGCTCAGGCTTTTGTCTCTGGATTTTGTGTCAACGGTGGCCGTGAAATTTCGGGATGTCCTCAAGGGCCATGGACAATTCTTTCTCTGGTGATATGTCCTGATCCCAAGTGTTTGGGATCATTCTGTGGATTGGAAGAGTCCTTTCTGTATATATATATATATATATATATATATATATATATATATATATATATATATATTTTTTTTTTTTTTTTTTTTTTTTTTTACCTCAGGTGTCCCACCAAAGAGGGATTCCCGAGTAGAGCCCTGAATAGGGGTGACTAGACATCTCGAACTCTTGTGGATATTGGGGGACTAGGGGCTTGGCAAGCCCCATATGTGGGCTGTTGTTCCAGTCACTAAGAGGCTTTACATGAGGATAGGGCTCACGCTGAGCGTCACAATGTGTGTTTGTGCAAATTATGGCCCTCAGGGATAGGTGGGGCCTCATAGTCCATGCTGCTTTCTCCTACAATGAACATTGGACAACATGCCAACCACTAGGTTTCTTGCCAAGGCGAAGGAGAAGTTCTGATTCTTGCATCACGTTCACTCCTGAGCAGTGAGTGGAGATAAGGTCTAGGTTCTGAAGGTGAAAACTGAGGTTGGGTAGAGATGATGGCCTAAAGCCATTGTGGGTGTGATATGCTCTGTGTACGGCCAGCTGTCTGGGTGTTGGATTGGAGGTCTGCCCTCAGGCTGTGTCAGACAGGGCTTTAGTGCACAGGCGAGACTGTATAATTGGGGTATGGTCGAGTGGCATGCAGGTTGTTACTCATTTGGCGTTTCTGGTTAGCCCTATAGGGCAACATTTTTCTTCTGGAGGGCAGGCAGAGTGCTGCATTGTGTCTCCAGAATTGCCAAACTGGAGGGGTGTGGCCAGGATTGTGAGGAAGGAAGTCTGAAAACACAAGCTAGCACTTGTTTGGGGGCCAAGAGCATGGCAGGCCCACTCTGCAGAGGCTGAATCGAGATCTCCTGCAGGTGAGGTCAGGGCGAGTATCAGATGTTGCCTCAAGCTGCAGTTTGTGTCCATGACGGCCCCTTCCTGAAGGGGGTGGGGGCGTCATGAGTCCAGGGAGGTTTTCCTACGCTGGGAGTTGTGAGCTGCTCCAAACTTCAAAGTTTCCTTCTTCAGGACAGTCGAGTACTATTGGATGGTCCCTTGATGCCCCATACAGAAAGACTCGAGAGCAGGGGCCTAAGCATGTATGCCGAGAAACGCCAACTCACCTTCCCATTGCCTGGTGGAGACAAGGCACGCTAATCTGTGGGCTCTTGGTTGAGCTAACCAGAAGGCTGAGTTTAAATGGACTCTCCTGAGGATGAGTCATAATGTGGGTTGGTGGCCATGGAGACCTTGGAAAGTGGCAGTAGCTAAGGGACTCTGCAGGATTCTCCAACCCGAAGGGCTTGACACAACTCCAACAAGGAAGCTTCCCATGTGGAGATGAGAGGTCTTCTGTCTGGTGCCTCAGGAAAGCCCCGTATGCTGGTCTTCGAACCCAGGCCTCTGAGGAGTGATACCTGGACACCAAAGCAAGAGTTCATAATAGGGCCTAGGGGCCTGTCTGGTTCAATCTTCTGTCTCTGCGGATATCTGTCTGTGTGTCTGCATGGAGGTAGTAGTTGCTCAGCTTGTGTCATAATGCCCCTATTTGTCCAGTGCGGCTTGCGGTAGTGGGATGTCCTTGGGGACCTTGAGGTTTCTACTATTTTGTAGAGTTGTGGCCAATGGAATGGGCAGTTTCTTAGGAGAGAGCAGGCACAGTTCTGTGGTGTGGCTCCAGAGACCCCAGCCTGGAGGCTGTGTGGGCCATGGCTGTGCAGACAGACATCCAAAAACCCTAACTCAGCTCAGGTTTGGGGCCGAGGTTACGGCAGGCCTGATCTACAGTCCATGAGGGGAGCTCCTCTGGATATGAAAGAAGGGTGAGAGGGAGGCAGTCGCTCAGGCTTTTGTCTCTGGATGTTTTGTCCACAATGGCAGTTTAACGTAGGAGTTGCCTCATGGGTCGTAGAAGCCTCCCTCTCTGGTAGTTTGTCCAGCCCCCAAGAGTTTGGGGTCATTCTGTGGGAAGGGAAGTGTCCTGTTTTCTGCTTCATGTGTCCCCCCAGTAGAGGGATTCTAGAGCATAGCAGTGGGTACTGACAACTGGAATACTCGCCCTCTGGTTAAGCCTGGGGGCCTATGGATATGACAAGCCCCATATGCAGGATCTTGGTCCAGCCACTGAGAGGCGTTACTTTAATACGGGACTCACGCTGCAGGTCACAATGCATGTCTGTGCCCTAGGCGGCCCTCCAGCACTGGCGTGGCCTTTCGGACAATGCAGGTTTTCCCACATTGAACGTTGGACAACATGCCAACCACAAGGTTTCTGGCCATGGGGAAGGAGGAATTCTAATTTCTGCATCACGTTCACCCCTGGGCAGTGATTGGAGATAAGGTCTAGGTTCTGAAGCCTGAAAACCGAGGTTGGGAAGAGATGACGACCTACAGCCATAGCGGGTCCTATGTGTCCAGGTTGGGGCCAGCTGTCTGGGTGTCGTTTGGGATGTCTTGTCTCAGGCTGTGCCAGACGGGTCACTAGTATGCAGGGTGGGCTGTATATTTGCTTTACAATCGAGTGGCATGCATTAGAAAATCATTTGGGGTTTCTTATTAGCAGCATAGGGCAAAGTTTTTCTTCTGGAGGGCAGGCAGAGTGCTGCATTGGGGCTTCGGAATTCCCAAACTGGAGGGCTTGTGGGCCAGGAGAGTGAGGACGGAAGTCTGAGAACACAAGCTAGGCTTAGGTTTCAGGGCAAGGACATGGCAGGCACACTCTGCAGAGCTGAATTGAGATCTCATGCATCTGAAGTCAGGTCGAGGATCAGACTTTGGCTCAGGTTTGAGTTTCTTCCATGTGGGCCCCTTCAGGAGGGGGGGGGTTATTATGAGGCCATGGGGGTTTTCCCACTATTGGAGTTGTGAGATGCTCCAAACCGCAAGGATTCCTTCTGTGGGACAATTAAGATTTGTTGGATGGCTCCAGGACGTCTTATAAGGTATTTTTCCAGAACAGGGTTCTAAGTATGGATGCCTGGGCAGCCAGCCTCACATTCCAATTGTCTCCTAGCAACAATAAACGTTTGATCTGCTGGCTTGGGGTAGCAACAGAGGGAGCTGAGTTGAAATGGACTTTCCTGAGGATGGTCTTAACGTTGGTTTGAGTCCATGGAGACCTTGGTATGGGGCAGTGGCACCAGGGCCCTGAAGGATTCTCCTAACCAGAGGTTATGACAAAGCTCCAATGAGCAAGTTTTCCATGGGGAGACGAGATTTGTTCTTATTGGTGCCTCAGGAAACCACCATATGCTGGTATTGGAAACGAGGCCTCTGAGGAGAGATGCCTGGAAACCAAAGCAATGGATCTGATTAGGGCCTAGGGGCCTGTCCGGTTCAATATTCTTCTCTGGGGACATCTGTTGTCTGAGTGGAGGTAGTTGCTCAGCAGGTTTGAGATCACCCCTGTTTGTCCTGGGCGGCCTACACTATTGGGATGGCCTCGGTGACTTTGGAGGTTTTTCCTCATTTGCAAGGTTGTGGCCAATGGAATGGGAAGAATTCCCTTGAAAGGGAAGCACAGTCCTGAGGTGTGGTTCAGGGACCCAAGTGTGGAGCGTGTGTGGTCCAGGACTATTTGTAAAAAAAGTCTGAAAACACAAACTCCACTTAGGTTGGGGGATGTAGGTATGGCCGGCACGATCTATAGACCGTGAGGAGAACTCTTCGGGATATGAACAAAGGGCGAATGTGAGGTGCTTGCTCATGCTTTTTTTTTTTTTTTTTCTGGAAATGTGTCACCGATTGCCATGGAATGTCGGGGTGTCCTCATGGGCCATCGATGAGGCTCCCTTTCTGGGGATTTGACCCGATCCCAAGAGTTTAGTGTCATTCTGTGGGAAGGGAGGAGGCCTTTCTGTTTTTTTTTTTTTGTTTATTTTTTTTGTTTTTTGTTTTTTGTTTTTTTTTTAACCTCCGGTGGACCACCAAAAGAGGGATTCAAGAGCAGAGTCGTGGGTGGGGGCAACAGGACAAAGAGACCTCTGGTTAACAATGGGACCTAAGAACATGGCAAGCCCCTTATGTGGGCTCTTGGTCCAGACACTGAGAGGCCTTCCTTGAGGATAGGTCTCACACTGAGTTTCACAATGTGTTTTTGTGCCCAAGGAGCCCCTCAAGTCAGGGCGTGGCCTAATGTACCATGCTGGTTTCTCCTACACTGAACGTTGCACAGTATGGGAACAACAAGTTTTCTGGCAATGGGGAAGATGGAGTTCTAATTTCTGCAACACTTTCACTCCTGGACTGTGATTGGATTTAAGGTCTAGGTTCTGAAGCCTGAAAACTGAGCTTGGGAAGAGATGAAGCCCTAAGGCCATGGTGTGTCTGATGTGCTCAGTGTTCGGCCAGCTGTTGAGTGTGGGTTGGGAGGTGCAGGCTCAGGCTGTGGCAGACAGGGAATTAGTGCGCAGGCTAGACTGTATCATTGGGGTGCAGTCGAGTTTTGTGCAGGATGGTACTCATTTGTGGTTACTGGGTAGCCCCAGAGGGCAAAGTTTTTCTTCTGGAGGGAAGACACAGTGCCACATAGTGACTCCAAAATTCCCAAACTGGAAGGCTTGTGGGCCAGAAGTGTGAGGAAAAAATTCTGAGAACACAAGCCAGACTTAGATTTCGGGGTGAGGGGACGGCAGGCACCCTCTGCAGAGATGATTCGAGATCCCGTATACCTGAATACAGAGCTAGGATCAGACGTTTTCTTAGGTCGGAGTTTCTCTCCATGACGGCCCATTCATGAAGGGGAGGGTGTCACGAGGACATGGAGGTTTTCCCACGATGGGAATTGTGAGATGCTCCAAACCACAATGATTCCTTCTGTGGGACAGTCGAGACAAGTTGGATGGCTCCAGGACATCCCATAAGGAAGTTATCCAGAGCAGGATTCTAAGGATGGATGCCAGGGCAGCCTGCCTCCCATTCCAGGTGTCTCATAGAGCCAAGGCAAGTTCGATCTTCTGGATCTAGGGGAGCAACCGAGGCGGGTGTTTTGAAATGGGTGAGTTGAGGACGGGTCGTAATGTGCATTTGTGTCCATGTAGACCTTGAAATGGGGTGCTTGATCCGGGGCCTGGAGGGATGTTCATAACCGGAGGTTTTGATGGAGCTCTAAAGAGTATATTTCCTATGTAGAGAAGAGAATTGTTTTGATGAGTGCCTAAGGAATCTCCCATATGCTGGTATTGGAAACCAGGCCTCTGAGGAGAGATGACTGGAATCAAAAGCAATGGATCTGATTAGGGCCTAAGTGCCCGTCCAGTTCAATCTTATTCTATGGGGATATCTGTCTCTGGGTCTGAGTGGAGGTGGTTTCCTAACTTGTGAAAGATCATCCCTGTGTGTCCTGGGCAGCCAACACAATAAGGATGGCCTGGGGGAGTTTGGAGGATTCTCCTAATCTATAGGGTTGTGGCCAATGGAAATGGCAGAATTCCCCTGGAGAGGGAAGCCACAGTCCTGAGGTGTGGCTCCAGGGGCCCCAGCTTGGATGGTGTGTGGGCCAGGACTGTGGGGACAGAAGTCTGAAAACACAAACTCAGCTTAGGTTTGGGGATGTATGTATGAAGGCTCGATCTACAGACCGTGAGAATTTTCCGGGCTATGAACAAAGGGCGAGTATGTGGCGCTTGCTCAGGCTTTTGTCTCTGGATTTTGTGTCAATGGTGGCCGTGGAATGTCGGGGTGTCCTCAAGGGCCATGAACAATTCTTTCTCTGGTGATTTGGCCTGATCCCAAGTGGTTGGGATCATTCTGTGGATGGGAAGAGTCCTTTCTGTATTTTTTTTTTTTACCTCAGGTGTCCCACCAAAGAGGGATTCCCGAGTAGAGCCCTGAATAGGGGTGACTAGACATCTCGAACTCTTGTGGATATTGGGGGACTAGGGGCTTGGCAAGCCCCATATGTGGGCTGTTGTTCCAGTCACTAAGAGGCTTTACATGAGGATAGGGCTCACGCTGAGCGTCACAATGTGTGTTTGTGCAAATTATGGCCCTCAGGGATAGGTGGGGCCTCATAGTCCATGCTGCTTTCTCCTACAATGAACATTGGACAACATGCCAACCACTAGGTTTCTTGCCAAGGCGAAGGAGAAGTTCTGATTCTTGCATCACGTTCACTCCTGAGCAGTGAGTGGAGATAAGGTCTAGGTTCTGAAGGTGAAAACTGAGGTTGGGTAGAGATGATGGCCTAAAGCCATTGTGGGTGTGATATGCTCTGTGTACGGCCAGCTGTCTGGGTGTTGGATTGGAGGTCTGCCCTCAGGCTGTGTCAGACAGGGCTTTAGTGCACAGGCGAGACTGTATAATTGGGGTATGGTCGAGTGGCATGCAGGTTGTTACTCATTTGGCGTTTCTGGTTAGCCCTATAGGGCAACATTTTTCTTCTGGAGGGCAGGCAGAGTGCTGCATTGTGTCTCCAGAATTGCCAAACTGGAGGGGTGTGGCCAGGATTGTGAGGAAGGAAGTCTGAAAACACAAGCTAGCACTTGTTTGGGGGCCAAGAGCATGGCAGGCCCACTCTGCAGAGGCTGAATCGAGATCTCCTGCAGGTGAGGTCAGGGCGAGTATCAGATGTTGCCTCAAGCTGCAGTTTGTGTCCATGACGGCCCCTTCCTGAAGGGGGTGGGGGCGTCATGAGTCCAGGGAGGTTTTCCTACGCTGGGAGTTGTGAGCTGCTCCAAACTTCAAAGTTTCCTTCTTCAGGACAGTCGAGTACTATTGGATGGTCCCTTGATGCCCCATACAGAAAGACTCGAGAGCAGGGGCCTAAGCATGTATGCCGAGAAACGCCAACTCACCTTCCCATTGCCTGGTGGAGACAAGGCACGCTAATCTGTGGGCTCTTGGTTGAGCTAACCAGAAGGCTGAGTTTAAATGGACTCTCCTGAGGATGAGTCATAATGTGGGTTGGTGGCCATGGAGACCTTGGAAAGTGGCAGTAGCTAAGGGACTCTGCAGGATTCTCCAACCCGAAGGGCTTGACACAACTCCAACAAGGAAGCTTCCCATGTGGAGATGAGAGGTCTTCTGTCTGGTGCCTCAGGAAAGCCCCGTATGCTGGTCTTCGAACCCAGGCCTCTGAGGAGTGATACCTGGACACCAAAGCAAGAGTTCATAATAGGGCCTAGGGGCCTGTCTGGTTCAATCTTCTGTCTCTGCGGATATCTGTCTGTGTGTCTGCATGGAGGTAGTAGTTGCTCAGCTTGTGTCATAATGCCCCTATTTGTCCAGTGCGGCTTGCGGTAGTGGGATGTCCTTGGGGACCTTGAGGTTTCTACTATTTTGTAGAGTTGTGGCCAATGGAATGGGCAGTTTCTTAGGAGAGAGCAGGCACAGTTCTGTGGTGTGGCTCCAGAGACCCCAGCCTGGAGGCTGTGTGGGCCATGGCTGTGCAGACAGACATCCAAAAACCCTAACTCAGCTCAGGTTTGGGGCCGAGGTTACGGCAGGCCTGATCTACAGTCCATGAGGGGAGCTCCTCTGGATATGAAAGAAGGGTGAGAGGGAGGCAGTCGCTCAGGCTTTTGTCTCTGGATGTTTTGTCCACAATGGCAGTTTAACGTAGGAGTTGCCTCATGGGTCGTAGAAGCCTCCCTCTCTGGTAGTTTGTCCAGCCCCCAAGAGTTTGGGGTCATTCTGTGGGAAGGGAAGTGTCCTGTTTTCTGCTTCATGTGTCCCCCCAGTAGAGGGATTCTAGAGCATAGCAGTGGGTACTGACAACTGGAATACTCGCCCTCTGGTTAAGCCTGGGGGCCTATGGATATGACAAGCCCCATATGCAGGATCTTGGTCCAGCCACTGAGAGGCGTTACTTTAATACGGGACTCACGCTGCAGGTCACAATGCATGTCTGTGCCCTAGGCGGCCCTCCAGCACTGGCGTGGCCTTTCGGACAATGCAGGTTTTCCCACATTGAACGTTGGACAACATGCCAACCACAAGGTTTCTGGCCATGGGGAAGGAGGAATTCTAATTTCTGCATCACGTTCACCCCTGGGCAGTGATTGGAGATAAGGTCTAGGTTCTGAAGCCTGAAAACCGAGGTTGGGAAGAGATGACGACCTACAGCCATAGCGGGTCCTATGTGTCCAGGTTGGGGCCAGCTGTCTGGGTGTCGTTTGGGATGTCTTGTCTCAGGCTGTGCCAGACGGGTCACTAGTATGCAGGGTGGGCTGTATATTTGCTTTACAATCGAGTGGCATGCATTAGAAAATCATTTGGGGTTTCTTATTAGCAGCATAGGGCAAAGTTTTTCTTCTGGAGGGCAGGCAGAGTGCTGCATTGGGGCTTCGGAATTCCCAAACTGGAGGGCTTGTGGGCCAGGAGAGTGAGGACGGAAGTCTGAGAACACAAGCTAGGCTTAGGTTTCAGGGCAAGGACATGGCAGGCACACTCTGCAGAGCTGAATTGAGATCTCATGCATCTGAAGTCAGGTCGAGGATCAGACTTTGGCTCAGGTTTGAGTTTCTTCCATGTGGGCCCCTTCAGGAGGGGGGGGGTTATTATGAGGCCATGGGGGTTTTCCCACTATTGGAGTTGTGAGATGCTCCAAACCGCAAGGATTCCTTCTGTGGGACAATTAAGATTTGTTGGATGGCTCCAGGACGTCTTATAAGGTATTTTTCCAGAACAGGGTTCTAAGTATGGATGCCTGGGCAGCCAGCCTCACATTCCAATTGTCTCCTAGCAACAATAAACGTTTGATCTGCTGGCTTGGGGTAGCAACAGAGGGAGCTGAGTTGAAATGGACTTTCCTGAGGATGGTCTTAACGTTGGTTTGAGTCCATGGAGACCTTGGTATGGGGCAGTGGCACCAGGGCCCTGAAGGATTCTCCTAACCAGAGGTTATGACAAAGCTCCAATGAGCAAGTTTTCCATGGGGAGACGAGATTTGTTCTTATTGGTGCCTCAGGAAACCACCATATGCTGGTATTGGAAACGAGGCCTCTGAGGAGAGATGCCTGGAAACCAAAGCAATGGATCTGATTAGGGCCTAGGGGCCTGTCCGGTTCAATATTCTTCTCTGGGGACATCTGTTGTCTGAGTGGAGGTAGTTGCTCAGCAGGTTTGAGATCACCCCTGTTTGTCCTGGGCGGCCTACACTATTGGGATGGCCTCGGTGACTTTGGAGGTTTTTCCTCATTTGCAAGGTTGTGGCCAATGGAATGGGAAGAATTCCCTTGAAAGGGAAGCACAGTCCTGAGGTGTGGTTCAGGGACCCAAGTGTGGAGCGTGTGTGGTCCAGGACTATTTGTAAAAAAAGTCTGAAAACACAAACTCCACTTAGGTTGGGGGATGTAGGTATGGCCGGCACGATCTATAGACCGTGAGGAGAACTCTTCGGGATATGAACAAAGGGCGAATGTGAGGTGCTTGCTCATGCTTTTTTTTTTTTTTTTTCTGGAAATGTGTCACCGATTGCCATGGAATGTCGGGGTGTCCTCATGGGCCATCGATGAGGCTCCCTTTCTGGGGATTTGACCCGATCCCAAGAGTTTAGTGTCATTCTGTGGGAAGGGAGGAGGCCTTTCTGTTTTTTTTTTTTTGTTTATTTTTTTTGTTTTTTGTTTTTTGTTTTTTTTTTAACCTCCGGTGGACCACCAAAAGAGGGATTCAAGAGCAGAGTCGTGGGTGGGGGCAACAGGACAAAGAGACCTCTGGTTAACAATGGGACCTAAGAACATGGCAAGCCCCTTATGTGGGCTCTTGGTCCAGACACTGAGAGGCCTTCCTTGAGGATAGGTCTCACACTGAGTTTCACAATGTGTTTTTGTGCCCAAGGAGCCCCTCAAGTCAGGGCGTGGCCTAATGTACCATGCTGGTTTCTCCTACACTGAACGTTGCACAGTATGGGAACAACAAGTTTTCTGGCAATGGGGAAGATGGAGTTCTAATTTCTGCAACACTTTCACTCCTGGACTGTGATTGGATTTAAGGTCTAGGTTCTGAAGCCTGAAAACTGAGCTTGGGAAGAGATGAAGCCCTAAGGCCATGGTGTGTCTGATGTGCTCAGTGTTCGGCCAGCTGTTGAGTGTGGGTTGGGAGGTGCAGGCTCAGGCTGTGGCAGACAGGGAATTAGTGCGCAGGCTAGACTGTATCATTGGGGTGCAGTCGAGTTTTGTGCAGGATGGTACTCATTTGTGGTTACTGGGTAGCCCCAGAGGGCAAAGTTTTTCTTCTGGAGGGAAGACACAGTGCCACATAGTGACTCCAAAATTCCCAAACTGGAAGGCTTGTGGGCCAGAAGTGTGAGGAAAAAATTCTGAGAACACAAGCCAGACTTAGATTTCGGGGTGAGGGGACGGCAGGCACCCTCTGCAGAGATGATTCGAGATCCCGTATACCTGAATACAGAGCTAGGATCAGACGTTTTCTTAGGTCGGAGTTTCTCTCCATGACGGCCCATTCATGAAGGGGAGGGTGTCACGAGGACATGGAGGTTTTCCCACGATGGGAATTGTGAGATGCTCCAAACCACAATGATTCCTTCTGTGGGACAGTCGAGACAAGTTGGATGGCTCCAGGACATCCCATAAGGAAGTTATCCAGAGCAGGATTCTAAGGATGGATGCCAGGGCAGCCTGCCTCCCATTCCAGGTGTCTCATAGAGCCAAGGCAAGTTCGATCTTCTGGATCTAGGGGAGCAACCGAGGCGGGTGTTTTGAAATGGGTGAGTTGAGGACGGGTCGTAATGTGCATTTGTGTCCATGTAGACCTTGAAATGGGGTGCTTGATCCGGGGCCTGGAGGGATGTTCATAACCGGAGGTTTTGATGGAGCTCTAAAGAGTATATTTCCTATGTAGAGAAGAGAATTGTTTTGATGAGTGCCTAAGGAATCTCCCATATGCTGGTATTGGAAACCAGGCCTCTGAGGAGAGATGACTGGAATCAAAAGCAATGGATCTGATTAGGGCCTAAGTGCCCGTCCAGTTCAATCTTATTCTATGGGGATATCTGTCTCTGGGTCTGAGTGGAGGTGGTTTCCTAACTTGTGAAAGATCATCCCTGTGTGTCCTGGGCAGCCAACACAATAAGGATGGCCTGGGGGAGTTTGGAGGATTCTCCTAATCTATAGGGTTGTGGCCAATGGAAATGGCAGAATTCCCCTGGAGAGGGAAGCCACAGTCCTGAGGTGTGGCTCCAGGGGCCCCAGCTTGGATGGTGTGTGGGCCAGGACTGTGGGGACAGAAGTCTGAAAACACAAACTCAGCTTAGGTTTGGGGATGTATGTATGAAGGCTCGATCTACAGACCGTGAGAATTTTCCGGGCTATGAACAAAGGGCGAGTATGTGGCGCTTGCTCAGGCTTTTGTCTCTGGATTTTGTGTCAATGGTGGCCGTGGAATGTCGGGGTGTCCTCAAGGGCCATGAACAATTCTTTCTCTGGTGATTTGGCCTGATCCCAAGTGGTTGGGATCATTCTGTGGATGGGAAGAGTCCTTTCTGTATTTTTTTTTTTTACCTCAGGTGTCCCACCAAAGAGGGATTCCAGAGTAGAGCCCTGAGTAGGGGTGACTAGACATCTCGAACTCTGGTTGAGATTGGGGGACTAGGGGCTTGGCAAGCCGCATATGTGGGCTGTAGTTCCAGTCACTAAGATTCTTTACATGAGGATAGGGCTCACCTTGAGAGTCACAATGTGTGTGTGCAAATTGTGGGCCTCAGGGATAGGTGGGGCCTCAAAGTCCATGCTGCTTTCTCTTACAATGAACATTGGACAACATGCCAACCACTAGGTTTCTTTTCAAGGCGAAGGAGAAGTTCTGATTCTTGCATCACGTTCACTCCTGAGCAGTGAGTGGAGATAAGGTCTCGGTTCTGAAGGTGAAAACTGAGGTTGGGTAGAGATGATGGCCTAAAGCCATTGTGGGTGTGATATGCTCTGTGTATGGCCAGCTGTCTGGGTGTTGGACTGGAGGTCTGCCCTCAGCCTGTGTCAGACAGGGCTTTAGTGCACAGGCGAGACTGTATAATTGGGGTATGGTCGAGTGGCATGCAGGTTGTTATTCATTTGGCGTTTCTGGTTAGCCCTATAGGGCAACATTTTTCTTCTGGAGGGCAGGCAGAGTGCTTCTTTGTGTCTCCAGAATTGCCAAACTGGAGGGGTGTGGCCAGGAGTGGGAGGAAGGAAGTCTGAAAACACAAGCTAGCACGAGTTTTGGGGCCAAGAGCATGGCAGGCCCACTCTGCAGAGGCTGAATCGAGATCTCCTGCAGGTGAGGTCAGGGCGAGTATCAGATGTTGCCTCAAGCTGGAGTTTGTGTCCATGACGGCCCCTTCCTGAAGGGGGTGGGGGCGTCATGAGTCCAGGGAGGTTTCCCTACGCTGGGAGTTGTGAGCTGCTCCAAACTTCAAAGTTTCCTTCTTCAGGACAGTCGAGTTCTATTGGATGGTTCCAGGATGCCCCATACAGAAAGACTCGAAAGCAGGGGCCTAAGCATGTATGCCGAGAAACGCCAACTCACCTTCCCATTGCCTGGTGGAGACAAGGCACGCTCAATCTGTGGGCTCTTGGTTGAGCTAACCAGAAGGCTGAGTTTAAATGGACTCTCCTGAGGATGAGTCATAATGTGGGTTGGTGGCCATGGAGACCTTGGAAAGTGGCAGTAGCTAAGGGAATCTGCAGGATTCTCCAACCCGAAGGGCTTGACACAACTCCAACAAGGAAGCTTCCCATGTGGAGATGAGAGGTCTTCTGTCTGGTGCCTCAGGAAAGCCCCGTATGCTGGTCTTCGAACCCAGGCCTCTGAGGAGTGATACCTGGACACCAAAGCAAGAGTTCATAATAGGGCCTAGGGGCCTGTCTGGTTCAATCTTCTGTCTCTGCGGATATCTGTCTGTGTGTCTGCATGGAGGTAGTAGTTGCTCAGCTTGTGTCATAATGCCCCTATTTGTCCAGTGCGGCTTGCGGTAGTGGGATGTCCTTGGGGACCTTGAGGTTTCTACTATTTTGTAGAGTTGTGGCCAATGGAATGGGCAGTTTCTTAGGAGAGAGCAGGCACAGTTCTGTGGTGTGGCTCCAGAGACCCCAGCCTGGAGGCTGTGTGGGCCATGGCTGTGCAGACAGACATCCAAAAACCCTAACTCAGCTCAGGTTTGGGGCCGAGGTTACGGCAGGCCTGATCTACAGTCCATGAGGTGAGCTCCTCTGGATATGAAAGAAGGGTGAGAGGGAGGCAGTCGCTCAGGCTTTTGTCTCTGGATGTTTTGTCCACAATGGCAGTTTAATGTAGGAGTTGCCTCATGGGTCGTAGAAGTCTCCCTCTCTGGTAGTTTGTCCAGCCCCCAAGAGTTTGGGGTCATTCTGTGGGAAGGGAAGTGTCCTGTTTTCTGCTTCATGTGTCCCCCCAGTAGAGGGATTCTAGAGCATAGCAGTGGGTACTGACAACTGGAATACTCGCCCTCTGGTTAAGCCTGGGGGCCTATGGATATGACAAGCCCCATATGCAGGATCTTGGTCCAGCCACTGAGAGGCGTTACTTTAATACGGGACTCACGCTGCAGGTCACAATGCATGTCTGTGCCCTAGGCGGCCCTCCAGCACTGGCGTGGCCTTTCGGACAATGCAGGTTTTCCCACATTGAACGTTGGACAACATGCCAACCACAAGGTTTCTGGCCATGGGGAAGGAGGAATTCTAATTTCTGCATCACGTTCACCCCTGGGCAGTGATTGGAGATAAGGTCTAGGTTCTGAAGCCTGAAAACCGAGGTTGGGAAGAGATGACGACCTACAGCCATAGCGGGTCCTATGTGTCCAGGTTGGGGCCAGCTTTCTGGGTGTCGTTTGGGATGTCTTGTCTCAGGCTGTGCCAGACAGGGCATTAGTATACAGGGTGGGCTGTATAATTGCTTTACAATTGAGTGGCATGCATTAGAAAATCATTTGGGGTTTCTTATTAGCAGCATAGGGCAAAGTTTTTCTTCTGGAGGGCAGGCAGAGTGCTGCATTGTGGCTTCAGAAATCCCAAACTGAAGGGCTTGTGGGCCAGGAGAGTGAGGACGGAAGTCTGAGAACACAAGCTCGGCTTAGGTTTCGGGGCAAGGACATGGCAGGCACACTCTGCAGAGCTGAATTGAGATCTCATGCGTCTGAAGTCAGGTCGAGGTTCAGACTTTGGCTCAGGTTTGAGTTTCTGTCCATGTTGGCCCCTTTAGGAAGGGGGGGCATTATGAGGCCATGGGGGTTTTCCCACTATTGGAGTTGTGAGATGCTCCAAACCGCAAGGATTCCTTCTGTGGGACAATTAAGATTTGTTGGATGGCTCCAGGACGTCTTATAAGGTATTTTTCCAGAACAGGGTTCTAAGTATGGATGCCTGGGCAGCCAGCCTCACATTCCAATTGTCTCCTAGCAACAAGAAACGTTTGATCTGCTGTCTTGGGGTAGCAACAGAGGGGGCTGAGTTGAAATGGACTTTCCTGAGGATGGATTTAATGTTGATTTGAGTCCATGGAGACCTTGGTATGGGGCAGTGGCACCAGGGCCCAGAAGGATTCTCCTAACCAGAGGTTATGACAAAGCTCCAATGAGCAAGTTTTCCATGGGGAGACGAGATTTGTTCTTATTGGTGCCTCAGGAAACCACCATATGCTGGTATTGGAAACGAGGCCTCTGAGGAGAGATGCCTGGAAACCAAAGCAATGGATCTGATTAGGGCCTAGGGGCCTGTCCGTTTCAATATTCTTCTCTGGGGACATCTGTTGTCTGAGTGGAGGTAGTTGCTCAGCTGGTTTGAGATCACCCCTGTTTGTCCTGGGCGGCCTACACTATTGGGATGGCCTCGGTGACTTTGGAGGTTTTTCCTAATTTGCAAGGTTGTGGCCAATGGAATGGGAAGAATTCCCTTGAAAGGGAAGCACAGTCCTGAGGTGTGGCTCCAGTGACCCAAGTGTGGAGCGTGTGTGGTCCAGGGCTATTTGGACAAAAGTCTGAAAACACAAACTCCACTTAGGTTGGGGGATGTAGGTATGGCCGGCCCGATCTATAGACCGTGAGGAGACCTCTTCGGGATATGAACAAAGGGCGAATGTGAGGTGCTTGCTCATGCTTTTTTTTTTTTTTCTTCTGGAAATGTGTCACCGATTGCCATGGAATGTCGGGGTGTCCTCATGGGCCATCGATGAGGCTCCCTTTCTGGGGATTTGACCCGATCCTAAAAGTTTGGGGTCATTCTGTGGGAAGGGAGGAGGCCTTTCTGTTTTTTTTGTTTATTTTTTATTTTTTATTTTTTATTTTTTTTTACCTCAGGTGGACCACCATAAGACGGATTCCAGAGTAGAATCGTGGGTGGGGGCAACTGCACAACCAGACCTCTGGTTAACATTGGGACCTAAGAACATGGCAAGCCCCATATGTGGGCTCTTGGTCCAGACACTGAGAGGCCTTCCTTGAGGATAGGTCTCACACTGAGTTTCACAATGTGTTTTTGTGCCCAAGGAGCCCCTCAAGTCAGGGCGTGGCCTAATGTACCATGCTGGTTTCTCCTACACTGAACGTTGCACAGTATGGGAACCACAAGTTTTCTGGCAATGGGGAAGATGGAGTTCTAATTTCTGCAACACTTTCACTCCTGGACTGTGATTGGATTTATGGTCTAGGTTCTGACCTGAAAACTGAGGTTGGGAAGAGATGAAGCCCTAAGGCCATGGTGTGTCTGATGTGATCAGTGTTCGGCCAGCTGTTGAGTGTGGGTTGGGAGGTGCAGGCTCAGGCTGTGGCAGACAGGGAATTAGTGCCCAGGCTAGACTGTATCATTGGGGTGCAGTCGAGTTTTGTGCAGGATGGTACTCATTTGTGGTTACTGGGTAGCCCCAGAGGGCAACGTTTTTCTTCTGGAGGGAAGACACAGTGCCACATAGTGGCTCCAGAATTCTCAAACTGGAAGGCTTGTGGGCCAGGAGTGTGAAAAAATAATTCTGAGAACACAAGCCAGACTTAGATTTCGGGGTGAGGGTACGGCAGGCACCCTCTGCAGAGATGATTCAAGATCCCATACACCTGAAGACAGAGCTAGGATCAGACGTTTTCTTATGTCGGAGTTTCTGTCCATGAAGGCCCCTTCATGAAGGGGAGGGTGTCACGAGGACCGGAGGTTTTCCCAGGATGGGAATTGTGAGATGCTCCAAACCAAAATGATTCCTTCTGTGGGACAGTCGAGACCTGTTGGATGGCTCCAGGACATCCCATAAGAAAGTTATCCAGATCAGGGTTCTAAGGATGGATGCCTGGGCAGCCTGCCTCCCATTCCAGGTGTCTCATAGAGCCAAGGCAAGTTCGATCTGCTGGATCTAGGGGAGCAACCGAGGCAGGTGTGTTGAAATGGGTGAGTTGAGGATGGGTCATAATGTGCATTTGTGTCCATGTAGACCTTGGAATGGGGTGTTTGATCCGGGGCCTTGAGGGATGTTCATAACCGGAGGTTTTGATGGAGCTCTAAAGAGTATGTTTCCTATGTAGAGAAGAGAATTGTTTTGATGAGTGCCTAAGGATTCTCCCATATGCTGGTATTGGAAACCAGGCCTCTGAGGAGAGATGACTGAAATCAAAAGCAATGGATCTGATTAGGGCCTAAGTGCCCGTCCAGTTCAATCTTATTCTATGGGGATATCTGTCTCTGGGTCTGAGTGGAGGTGGTTTCTTAACTTGTGAAAGATCATCCCTGTTTGTCCTGGGCAGCCAACACAATTCGGATGGCCTGGGGGAGTTTGGAGGATTCTCCTAATCTATAGGGTTGTGGCCAATGGAAATGGCAGAATTCCCCTGGAGAGGGAAGCCACAGTCCTGAGGTGTGGCTCCAGGGGCCCCAGCTTGGATGGTGTGTGGGCCAGGACTGTGGGGACAGAAGTCTGAAAACACAAACTCAGCTTAGGTTTGGGGATGTATGTATGAAGGCTCGATCTACAGACCGTGAGAATTTTCCGGGCTATGAACAAAGGGCGAGTATGTGGCGCTTGCTCAGGCTTTTGTCTCTGGATTTTGTGTCAATGGTGGCCGTGGAATGTCGGGGTGTCCTCAAGGGCCATGAACAATTCTTTCTCTGGTGATTTGGCCTGATCCCAAGTGGTTGGGATCATTCTGTGGATGGGAAGAGTCCTTTCTGTATTTTTTTTTTTTTACCTCAGGTGTCCCACCAAAGAGGGATTCCAGAGTAGAGCCCTGAGTAGGGGTGACTAGACATCTCGAACTCTGGTTGAGATTGGGGGACTAGGGGCTTGGCAAGCCGCATATGTGGGCTGTAGTTCCAGTCACTAAGATTCTTTACATGAGGATAGGGTTCACCTTGAGAGTCACAATGTGTGTGTGCAAATTGTGGGCCTCAGGGATAGGTGGGGCCTCAAAGTCCATGCTGCTTTCTCTTACAATGAACATTGGACAACATGCCAACCACTAGGTTTCTTTTCAAGGCGAAGGAGAAGTTCTGATTCTTGCATCACGTTCACTCCTGAGCAGTGAGTGGAGATAAGGTCTCGGTTCTGAAGGTGAAAACTGAGGTTGGGTAGAGATGATGGCCTAAAGCCATTGTGGGTGTGATATGCTCTGTGTATGGCCAGCTGTCTGGGTGTTGGACTGGAGGTCTGCCCTCAGCCTGTGTCAGACAGGGCTTTAGTGCACAGGCGAGACTGTATAATTGGGGTATGGTCGAGTGGCATGCAGGTTGTTACTCATTTGGCGTTTCTGGTTAGCCCTATAGGGCAACATTTTTCTTCTGGAGGGCAGGCAGAGTGCTTCTTTGTGTCTCCAGAATTGCCAAACTGGAGGGGTGTGGCCAGGAGTGGGAGGAAGGAAGTCTGAAAACACAAGCTAGCACGAGTTTTGGGGCCAAGAGCATGGCAGGCCCACTCTGCAGAGGCTGAATCGAGATCTCCTGCAGGTGAGGTCAGGGCGAGTATCAGATGTTGCGTCAAGCTGGAGTTTGTGTCCATGACGGCCCCTTCCTGAAGGGGGTGGGGGCGTCATGAGTCCAGGGAGGTTTCCCTACGCTGGGAGTTGTGAGCTGCTCCAAACTTCAAAGTTTCCTTCTTCAGGACAGTCGAGTTCTATTGGATGGTTCCAGGATGCCCCATACAGAAACACTCGAAAGCAGGGGCCTAAGCATGTATGCCGAGAAACGCCAACTCACCTTCCCATTGCCTGGTGGAGACAAGGCACGCTCAATCTGTGGGCTCTTGGTTGAGCTAACCAGAAGGCTGAGTTTAAATGGACTCTCCTGAGGATGAGTCATAATGTGGGTTGGTGGCCATGGAGACCTTGGAAAGTGGCAGTAGCTAAGGGAATCTGCAGGATTCTCCAACCCGAAGGGCTTGACACAACTCCAACAAGGAAGCTTCCCATGTGGAGATGAGAGGTCTTCTGTCTGGTGCCTCAGGAAAGCCCCGTATGCTGGTCTTCGAACCCAGGCCTCTGAGGAGTGATACCTGGACACCAAAGCAAGAGTTCATAATAGGGCCTAGGGGCCTGTCTGGTTCAATCTTCTGTCTCTGCGGATATCTGTCTGTGTGTCTGCATGGAGGTAGTAGTTGCTCAGCTTGTGTCATAATGCCCCTATTTGTCCAGTGCGGCTTGCGGTAGTGGGATGTCCTTGGGGACCTTGAGGTTTCTACTATTTTGTAGAGTTGTGGCCAATGGAATGGGCAGTTTCTTAGGAGAGAGCAGGCACAGTTCTGTGGTGTGGCTCCAGAGACCCCAGCCTGGAGGCTGTGTGGGCCATGGCTGTGCAGACAGACATCCAAAAACCCTAACTCAGCTCAGGTTTGGGGCCGAGGTTACGGCAGGCCTGATCTACAGTCCATGAGGGGAGCTCCTCTGGATATGAAAGAAGGGTGAGAGGGAGGCAGTCGCTCAGGCTTTTGTCTCTGGATGTTTTGTCCACAATGGCAGTTTAATGTAAGAGTTGCCTCATGGGTCGTAGAAGTCTCCCTCTCTGGTAGTTTGTCCAGCCCCCAAGAGTTTGGGGTCATTCTGTGGGAAGGGAAGTGTCCTGTTTTCTGCTTCATGTGTCCCCCCAGTAGAGGGATTCTAGAGCATAGCAGTGGGTACTGACAACTGGAATACTCGCCCTCTGGTTAAGCCTGGGGGCCTATGGATATGACAAGCCCCATATGCAGGATCTTGGTCCAGCCACTGAGAGGCGTTACTTTAATACGGGACTCACGCTGCAGGTCACAATGCATGTCTGTGCCCTAGGCGGCCCTCCAGCACTGGCGTGGCCTTTCGGACAATGCAGGTTTTCCCACATTGAACGTTGGACAACATGCCAACCACAAGGTTTCTGGCCATGGGGAAGGAGGAATTCTAATTTCTGCATCACGTTCACCCCTGGGCAGTGATTGGAGATAAGGTCTAGGTTCTGAAGCCTGAAAACCGAGGTTGGGAAGAGATGACGACCTACAGCCATAGCGGGTCCTATGTGTCCAGGTTGGGGCCAGCTGTCTGGGTGTCGTTTGGGATGTCTTGTCTCAGGCTGTGCCAGACAGGGCATTAGTATACAGGGTGGGCTGTATAATTGCTTTACAATTGAGTGGCATGCATTAGAAAATCATTTGGGGTTTCTTATTAGCAGCATAGGGCAAAGTTTTTCTTCTGGAGGGCAGGCAGAGTGCTGCATTGTGGCTTCAGAAATCCCAAACTGAAGGGCTTGTGGGCCAGGAGAGTGAGGACGGAAGTCTGAGAACACAAGCTCGGCTTAGGTTTCGGGGCAAGGACATGGCAGGCACACTCTGCAGAGCTGAATTGAGATCTCATGCGTCTGAAGTCAGGTCGAGGTTCAGACTTTGGCTCAGGTTTGAGTTTCTGTCCATGTTGGCCCCTTCAGGAAGGGGGGGCATTATGAGGCCATGGGGGTTTTCCCACTATTGGAGTTGTGAGATGCTCCAAACCGCAAGGATTCCTTCTGTGGGACAATTAAGATTTGTTGGATGGCTCCAGGACGTCTTATAAGGTATTTTTCCAGAACAGGGTTCTAAGTATGGATGCCTGGGCAGCCAGCCTCACATTCCAATTGTCTCCTAGCAACAAGAAACGTTTGATCTGCTGTCTTGGGGTAGCAACAGAGGGGGCTGAGTTGAAATGGACTTTCCTGAGGATGGATTTAATGTTGATTTGAGTCCATGGAGACCTTGGTATGGGGCAGTGGCACCAGGGCCCTGAAGGATTCTCCTAACCAGAGGTTATGACAAAGCTCCAATGAGCAAGTTTTCCATGGGGAGACGAGATTTGTTCTTATTGGTGCCTCAGGAAACCACCATATGCTGGTATTGGAAACGAGGCCTCTGAGGAGAGATGCCTGGAAACCAAAGCAATGGATCTGATTAGGGCCTAGGGGCCTGTCCGTTTCAATATTCTTCTCTGGGGACATCTGTTGTCTGAGTGGAGGTAGTTGCTCAGCTGGTTTGAGATCACCCCTGTTTGTCCTGGGCGGCCTACACTATTGGGATGGCCTCGGTGACTTTGGAGGTTTTTCCTAATTTGCAAGGTTGTGGCCAATGGAATGGGAAGAATTCCCTTGAAAGGGAAGCACAGTCCTGAGGTGTGGCTCCAGTGACCCAAGTGTGGAGCGTGTGTGGTCCAGGGCTATTTGGACAAAAGTCTGAAAACACAAACTCCACTTAGGTTGGGGGATGTAGGTATGGCCGGCCCGATCTATAGACCGTGAGGAGACCTCTTCGGGATATGAACAAAGGGCGAATGTGAGGTGCTTGCTCATGCTTTTTTTTTTTTTTCTTCTGGAAATGTGTCACCGATTGCCATGGAATGTCGGGGTGTCCTCATGGGCCATCGATGAGGCTCCCTTTCTGGGGATTTGACCCGATCCTAAAAGTTTGGGGTCATTCTGTGGGAAGGGAGGAGGCCTTTCTGTTTTTTTAGTTTATTTTTTATTTTTTATTTTTTATTTTTTTTTACCTCAGGTGGACCACCAAAAGACGGATTCCAGAGTAGAATCGTGGGTGGGGGCAACTGCACAACCAGACCTCTGGTTAACATTGGGACCTAAGAACATGGCAAGCCCCATATGTGGGCTCTTGGTCCAGACACTGAGAGGCCTTCCTTGAGGATAGGTCTCACACTGAGTTTCACAATGTGTTTTTGTGCCCAAGGAGCCCCTCAAGTCAGGGCGTGGGCTAATGTACCATGCTGGTTTCTCCTACACTGAACGTTGCACAGTATGGGAACCACAAGTTTTCTGGCAATGGGGAAGATGGAGTTCTAATTTCTGCAACACTTTCACTCCTGGACTGTGATTGGATTTATGGTCTAGGTTCTGACCTGAAAACTGAGGTTGGGAAGAGATGAAGCCCTAAGGCCATGGTGTGTCTGATGTGATCAGTGTTCGGCCAGCTGTTGAGTGTGGGTTGGGAGGTGCAGGCTCAGGCTGTGGCAGACAGGGAATTAGTGCCCAGGCTAGACTGTATCATTGGGGTGCAGTCGAGTTTTGTGCAGGATGGTACTCATTTGTGGTTACTGGGTAGCCCCAGAGGGCAACGTTTTTCTTCTGGAGGGAAGACACAGTGCCACATAGTGGCTCCAGAATTCTCAAACTGGAAGGCTTGTGGGCCAGGAGTGTGAAAAAATAATTCTGAGAACACAAGCCAGACTTAGATTTCGGGGTGAGGGTACGGCAGGCACCCTCTGCAGAGATGATTCAAGATCCCATACACCTGAAGACAGAGCTAGGATCAGACGTTTTCTTATGTCGGAGTTTCTGTCCATGAAGGCCCCTTCATGAAGGGGAGGGTGTCACGAGGACCGGAGGTTTTCCCAGGATGGGAATTGTGAGATGCTCCAAACCACAATGATTCCTTCTGTGGGACAGTCGAGACCTGTTGGATGGCTCCAGGACATCCCATAAGAAAGTTATCCAGATCAGGGTTCTAAGGATGGATGCCTGGGCAGCCTGCCTCCCATTCCAGGTGTCTCATAGAGCCAAGGCAAGTTCGATCTGCTGGATCTAGGGGAGCAACCGAGGCGGGTGTGTTGAAATGGGTGAGTTGAGGATGGGTCATAATGTGCATTTGTGTCCATGTAGACCTTGGAATGGGGTGTTTGATCCGGGGCCTTGAGGGATGTTCATAACCGGAGGTTTTGATGGAGCTCTAAAGAGTATGTTTCCTATGTAGAGAAGAGAATTGTTTTGATGAGTGCCTAAGGAATCTCCCATATGCTGGTATTGGAAACCAGGCCTCTGAGGAGAGATGACTGAAATCAAAAGCAATGGATCTGATTAGGGCCTAAGTGCCCGTCCAGTTCAATCTTATTCTATGGGGATATCTGTCTCTGGGTCTGAGTGGAGGTGGTTTCTTAACTTGTGAAAGATCATCCCTGTTTGTCCTGGGCAGCCAACACAATTCGGATGGCCTGGGGGAGTTTGGAGGATTCTCCTAATCTATAGGGTTGTGGCCAATGGAAATGGCAGAATTCCCCTGGAGAGGGAAGCCACAGTCCTGAGGTGTGGCTCCAGGGGCCCCAGCTTGGATGGTGTGTGGGCCAGGACTGTGGGGACAGAAGTCTGAAAACACAAACTCAGCTTAGGTTTGGGGATGTATGTATGAAGGCTCGATCTACAGACCGTGAGAATTTTCCGGGCTATGAACAAAGGGCGAGTATGTGGCGCTTGCTCAGGCTTTTGTCTCTGGATTTTGTGTCAATGGTGGCCGTGGAATGTCGGGGTGTCCTCAAGGGCCATGAACAATTCTTTCTCTGGTGATTTGGCCTGATCCCAAGTGGTTGGGATCATTCTGTGGATGGGAAGAGTCCTTTCTGTATTTTTTTTTTTTACCTCAGGTGTCCCACCAAAGAGGGATTCCAGAGTAGAGCCCTGAGTAGGGGTGACTAGACATCTCGAACTCTTGTGGATATTGGGGGACTAGGGGCTTGGCAAGCCCCATATGTGGGCTGTTGTTCCAGTCACTAAGAGGCTTTACATGAGGATAGGGCTCACGCTGAGCGTCACAATGTGTGTTTGTGCAAATTATGGCCCTCAGGGATAGGTGGGGCCTCATAGTCCATGCTGCTTTCTCCTACAATGAACATTGGACAACATGCCAACCACTAGGTTTCTTGCCAAGGCGAAGGAGAAGTTCTGATTCTTGCATCACGTTCACTCCTGAGCAGTGAGTGGAGATAAGGTCTCGGTTCTGAAGGTGAAAACTGAGGTTGGGTAGAGATGATGGCCTAAAGCCATTGTGGGTGTGATATGCTCTGTGTACGGCCAGCTGTCTGGGTGTTGGATTGGAGGTCTGCCCTCAGGCTGTGTCAGACAGGGCTTTAGTGCACAGGCGAGACTGTATAATTGGGGTATGGTCGAGTGGCATGCAGGTTGTTACTCATTTGGCGTTTCTGGTTAGCCCTATAGGGCAACATTTTTCTTCTGGAGGGCAGGCAGAGTGCTGCATTGTGTCTCCAGAATTGCCAAACTGGAGGGGTGTGGCCAGGATTGTGAGGAAGGAAGTCTGAAAACACAAGCTAGCACTTGTTTGGGGGCCAAGAGCATGGCAGGCCCACTCTGCAGAGGCTGAATCGAGATCTCCTGCAGGTGAGGTCAGGGCGAGTATCAGATGTTGCCTCAAGCTGCAGTTTGTGTCCATGACGGCCCCTTCCTGAAGGGGGTGGGGGCGTCATGAGTCCAGGGAGGTTTTCCTACGCTGGGAGTTGTGAGCTGCTCCAAACTTCAAAGTTTCCTTCTTCAGGACAGTCGAGTACTATTGGATGGTCCCTTGATGCCCCATACAGAAAGACTCGAGAGCAGGGGCCTAAGCATGTATGCCGAGAAACGCCAACTCACCTTCCCATTGCCTGGTGGAGACAAGGCACGCTAATCTGTGGGCTCTTGGTTGAGCTAACCAGAAGGCTGAGTTTAAATGGACTCTCCTGAGGATGAGTCATAATGTGGGTTGGTGGCCATGGAGACCTTGGAATGTGGCAGTAGCTAAGGGACTCTGCAGGATTCTCCAACCCGAAGGGCTTGACACAACTCCAACAAGGAAGCTTCCCATGTGGAGATGAGAGGTCTTCTGTCTGGTGCCTCAGGAAAGCCCCGTATGCTGGTCTTCGAACCCAGGCCTCTGAGGAGTGATACCTGGACACCAAAGCAAGAGTTCATAATAGGGCCTAGGGGCCTGTCTGGTTCAATCTTCTGTCTCTGCGGATATCTGTCTGTGTGTCTGCATGGAGGTAGTAGTTGCTCAGCTTGTGTCATAATGCCCCTATTTGTCCAGTGCGGCTTGCGGTAGTGGGATGTCCTTGGGGACCTTGAGGTTTCTACTATTTTGTAGAGTTGTGGCCAATGGAATGGGCAGTTTCTTAGGAGAGAGCAGGCACAGTTCTGTGGTGTGGCTCCAGAGACCCCAGCCTGGAGGCTGTGTGGGCCATGGCTGTGCAGACAGACATCCAAAAACCCTAACTCAGCTCAGGTTTGGGGCCGAGGTTACGGCAGGCCTGATCTACAGTCCATGAGGGGAGCTCCTCTGGATATGAAAGAAGGGTGAGAGGGAGGCAGTCGCTCAGGCTTTTGTCTCTGGATGTTTTGTCCACAATGGCAGTTTAACGTAGGAGTTGCCTCATGGGTCGTAGAAGCCTCCCTCTCTGGTAGTTTGTCCAGCCCCCAAGAGTTTGGGGTCATTCTGTGGGAAGGGAAGTGTCCTGTTTTCTGCTTCATGTGTCCCCCCAGTAGAGGGATTCTAGAGCATAGCAGTGGGTACTGACAACTGGAATACTCGCCCTCTGGTTAAGCCTGGGGGCCTATGGATATGACAAGCCCCATATGCAGGATCTTGGTCCAGCCACTGAGAGGCGTTACTTTAATACGGGACTCACGCTGCAGGTCACAATGCATGTCTGTGCCCTAGGCGGCCCTCCAGCACTGGCGTGGCCTTTCGGACAATGCAGGTTTTCCCACATTGAACGTTGGACAACATGCCAACCACAAGGTTTCTGGCCATGGGGAAGGAGGAATTCTAATTTCTGCATCACGTTCACCCCTGGGCAGTGATTGGAGATAAGGTCTAGGTTCTGAAGCCTGAAAACCGAGGTTGGGAAGAGATGACGACCTACAGCCATAGCGGGTCCTATGTGTCCAGGTTGGGGCCAGCTGTCTGGGTGTCGTTTGGGATGTCTTGTCTCAGGCTGTGCCAGACGGGTCACTAGTATGCAGGGTGGGCTGTATATTTGCTTTACAATCGAGTGGCATGCATTAGAAAATCATTTGGGGTTTCTTATTAGCAGTATAGGGCAAAGTTTTTCTTCTGGAGGGCAGGCAGAGTGCTGCATTGTGGCTTCAGAAATCCCAAACTGAAGGGCTTGTGGGCCAGGAGAGTGAGGACGGAAGTCTGAGAACACAAGCTCGGCTTAGGTTTCGGGGCAAGGACATGGCAGGCACACTCTGCAGAGCTGAATTGAGATCTCATGCGTCTGAAGTCAGGTCGAGGTTCAGACTTTGGCTCAGGTTTGAGTTTCTGTCCATGTTGGCCCCTTCAGGAAGGGGGGGCATTATGAGGCCATGGGGGTTTTCCCACTATTGGAGTTGTGAGATGCTCCAAACCGCAAGGATTCCTTCTGTGGGACAATTAAGATTTGTTGGATGGCTCCAGGACGTCTTATAAGGTATTTTTCCAGAACAGGGTTCTAAGTATGGATGCCTGGGCAGCCAGCCTCACATTCCAATTGTCTCCTAGCAACAATAAACGTTTGATCTGCTGCTTGGGGTAGCAACAGAGGGAGCTGAGTTGAAATGGACTTTCCTGAGGATGGTCTTAACGTTGGTTTGAGTCCATGGAGACCTTGGTATGGGGCAGTGGCACCAGGGCCCTGAAGGATTCTCCTAACCAGAGGTTATGACAAAGCTCCAATGAGCAAGTTTTCCATGGGGAGACGAGATTTGTTCTTATTGGTGCCTCAGGAAACCACCATATGCTGGTATTGGAAACGAGGCCTCTGAGGAGAGATGCCTGGAAACCAAAGCAATGGATCTGATTAGGGCCTAGGGGCCTGTCCGGTTCAATATTCTTCTCTGGGGACATCTGTTGTCTGAGTGGAGGTAGTTGCTCAGCAGGTTTGAGATCACCCCTGTTTGTCCTGGGCGGCCTACACTATTGGGATGGCCTCGGTGACTTTGGAGGTTTTTCCTCATTTGCAAGGTTGTGGCCAATGGAATGGGAAGAATTCCCTTGAAAGGGAAGCACAGTCCTGAGGTGTGGTTCAGGGACCCAAGTGTGGAGCGTGTGTGGTCCAGGACTATTTGTAAAAAAAGTCTGAAAACACAAACTCCACTTAGGTTGGGGGATGTAGGTATGGCCGGCACGATCTATAGACCGTGAGGAGAACTCTTCGGGATATGAACAAAGGGCGAATGTGAGGTGCTTGCTCATGCTTTTTTTTTTTTTTTTTCTGGAAATGTGTCACCGATTGCCATGGAATGTCGGGGTGTCCTCATGGGCCATCGATGAGGCTCCCTTTCTGGGGATTTGACCCGATCCCAAGAGTTTAGTGTCATTCTGTGGGAAGGGAGGAGGCCTTTCTGTTTTTTTTTTTTTGTTTATTTTTTTTGTTTTTTGTTTTTTGTTTTTTTTTTAACCTCCGGTGGACCACCAAAAGAGGGATTCAAGAGCAGAGTCGTGGGTGGGGGCAACAGGACAAAGAGACCTCTGGTTAACAATGGGACCTAAGAACATGGCAAGCCCCTTATGTGGGCTCTTGGTCCAGACACTGAGAGGCCTTCCTTGAGGATAGGTCTCACACTGAGTTTCACAATGTGTTTTTGTGCCCAAGGAGCCCCTCAAGTCAGGGCGTGGCCTAATGTACCATGCTGGTTTCTCCTACACTGAACGTTGCACAGTATGGGAACAACAAGTTTTCTGGCAATGGGGAAGATGGAGTTCTAATTTCTGCAACACTTTCACTCCTGGACTGTGATTGGATTTAAGGTCTAGGTTCTGAAGCCTGAAAACTGAGCTTGGGAAGAGATGAAGCCCTAAGGCCATGGTGTGTCTGATGTGCTCAGTGTTCGGCCAGCTGTTGAGTGTGGGTTGGGAGGTGCAGGCTCAGGCTGTGGCAGACAGGGAATTAGTGCGCAGGCTAGACTGTATCATTGGGGTGCAGTCGAGTTTTGTGCAGGATGGTACTCATTTGTGGTTACTGGGTAGCCCCAGAGGGCAAAGTTTTTCTTCTGGAGGGAAGACACAGTGCCACATAGTGACTCCAAAATTCCCAAACTGGAAGGCTTGTGGGCCAGAAGTGTGAGGAAAAAATTCTGAGAACACAAGCCAGACTTAGATTTCGGGGTGAGGGGACGGCAGGCACCCTCTGCAGAGATGATTCGAGATCCCGTATACCTGAATACAGAGCTAGGATCAGACGTTTTCTTAGGTCGGAGTTTCTCTCCATGACGGCCCATTCATGAAGGGGAGGGTGTCACGAGGACATGGAGGTTTTCCCACGATGGGAATTGTGAGATGCTCCAAACCACAATGATTCCTTCTGTGGGACAGTCGAGACAAGTTGGATGGCTCCAGGACATCCCATAAGGAAGTTATCCAGAGCAGGATTCTAAGGATGGATGCCAGGGCAGCCTGCCTCCCATTCCAGGTGTCTCATAGAGCCAAGGCAAGTTCGATCTGCTGGATCTAGGGGAGCAACCGAGGCGGGTGTTTTGAAATGGGTGAGTTGAGGACGGGTCATAATGTGCATTTGTGTCCATGTAGACCTTGAAATGGGGTGCTTGATCCGGGGCCTGGAGGGATGTTCATAACCGGAGGTTTTGATGGAGCTCTAAAGAGTATATTTCCTATGTAGAGAAGAGAATTGTTTTGATGAGTGCCTAAGGAATCTCCCATATGCTGGTATTGGAAACCAGGCCTCTGAGGAGAGATGACTGGAATCAAAAGCAATGGATCTGATTAGGGCCTAAGTGCCCGTCCAGTTCAATCTTATTCTATGGGGATATCTGTCTCTGGGTCTGAGTGGAGGTGGTTTCCTAACTTGTGAAAGATCATCCCTGTGTGTCCTGGGCAGCCAACACAATAAAGATGGCCTGGGGGAGTTTGGAGGATTCTCCTAATCTATAGGGTTGTGGCCAATGGAAATGGCAGAATTCCCCTGGAGAGGGAAGCCACAGTCCTGAGGTGTGGCTCCAGGGGCCCCAGCTTGGATGGTGTGTGGGCCAGGACTGTGGGGACAGAAGTCTGAAAACACAAACTCAGCTTAGGTTTGGGGATGTATGTATGAAGGCTCGATCTACAGACCGTGAGAATTTTCCGGGCTATGAACAAAGGGCGAGTATGTGGCGCTTGCTCAGGCTTTTGTCTCTGGATTTTGTGTCAATGGTGGCCGTGGAATGTCGGGGTGTCCTCAAGGGCCATGAACAATTCTTTCTCTGGTGATTTGGCCTGATCCCAAGTGGTTGGGATCATTCTGTGGATGGGAAGAGTCCTTTCTGTATTTTTTTTTTTTACCTCAGGTGTCCCACCAAAGAGGGATTCCAGAGTAGAGCCCTGAGTAGGGGTGACTAGACATCTCGAACTCTGGTTGAGATTGGGGGACTAGGGGCTTGGCAAGCCGCATATGTGGGCTGTAGTTCCAGTCACTAAGATTCTTTACATGAGGATAGGGCTCACCTTGAGAGTCACAATGTGTGTGTGCAAATTGTGGGCCTCAGGGATAGGTGGGGCCTCAAAGTCCATGCTGCTTTCTCTTACAATGAACATTGGACAACATGCCAACCACTAGGTTTCTTTTCAAGGCGAAGGAGAAGTTCTGATTCTTGCATCACGTTCACTCCTGAGCAGTGAGTGGAGATAAGGTCTCGGTTCTGAAGGTGAAAACTGAGGTTGGGTAGAGATGATGGCCTAAAGCCATTGTGGGTGTGATATGCTCTGTGTATGGCCAGCTGTCTGGGTGTTGGACTGGAGGTCTGCCCTCAGCCTGTGTCAGACAGGGCTTTAGTGCACAGGCGAGACTGTATAATTGGGGTATGGTCGAGTGGCATGCAGGTTGTTATTCATTTGGCGTTTCTGGTTAGCCCTATAGGGCAACATTTTTCTTCTGGAGGGCAGGCAGAGTGCTTCTTTGTGTCTCCAGAATTGCCAAACTGGAGGGGTGTGGCCAGGAGTGGGAGGAAGGAAGTCTGAAAACACAAGCTAGCACGAGTTTTGGGGCCAAGAGCATGGCAGGCCCACTCTGCAGAGGCTGAATCGAGATCTCCTGCAGGTGAGGTCAGGGCGAGTATCAGATGTTGCCTCAAGCTGGAGTTTGTGTCCATGACGGCCCCTTCCTGAAGGGGGTGGGGGCGTCATGAGTCCAGGGAGGTTTCCCTACGCTGGGAGTTGTGAGCTGCTCCAAACTTCAAAGTTTCCTTCTTCAGGACAGTCGAGTTCTATTGGATGGTTCCAGGATGCCCCATACAGAAAGACTCGAAAGCAGGGGCCTAAGCATGTATGCCGAGAAACGCCAACTCACCTTCCCATTGCCTGGTGGAGACAAGGCACGCTCAATCTGTGGGCTCTTGGTTGAGCTAACCAGAAGGCTGAGTTTAAATGGACTCTCCTGAGGATGAGTCATAATGTGGGTTGGTGGCCATGGAGACCTTGGAAAGTGGCAGTAGCTAAGGGAATCTGCAGGATTCTCCAACCCGAAGGGCTTGACACAACTCCAACAAGGAAGCTTCCCATGTGGAGATGAGAGGTCTTCTGTCTGGTGCCTCAGGAAAGCCCCGTATGCTGGTCTTCGAACCCAGGCCTCTGAGGAGTGATACCTGGACACCAAAGCAAGAGTTCATAATAGGGCCTAGGGGCCTGTCTGGTTCAATCTTCTGTCTCTGCGGATATCTGTCTGTGTCTGCATGGAGGTAGTAGTTGCTCAGCTTGTGTCATAATGCCCCTATTTGTCCAGTGCGGCTTGCGGTAGTGGGATGTCCTTGGGGACCTTGAGGTTTCTACTATTTTGTAGAGTTGTGGCCAATGGAATGGGCAGTTTCTTAGGAGAGAGCAGGCACAGTTCTGTGGTGTGGCTCCAGAGACCCCAGCCTGGAGGCTGTGTGGGCCATGGCTGTGCAGACAGACATCCAAAAACCCTAACTCAGCTCAGGTTTGGGGCCGAGGTTACAGCAGGCCTGATCTACAGTCCATGAGGTGAGCTCCTCTGGATATGAAAGAAGGGTGAGAGGGAGGCAGTCGCTCAGGCTTTTGTCTCTGGATGTTTTGTCCACAATGGCAGTTTAATGTAGGAGTTGCCTCATGGGTCGTAGAAGTCTCCCTCTCTGGTAGTTTGTCCAGCCCCCAAGAGTTTGGGGTCATTCTGTGGGAAGGGAAGTGTCCTGTTTTCTGCTTCATGTGTCCCCCCAGTAGAGGGATTCTAGAGCATAGCAGTGGGTACTGACAACTGGAATACTCGCCCTCTGGTTAAGCCTGGGGGCCTATGGATATGACAAGCCCCATATGCAGGATCTTGGTCCAGCCACTGAGAGGCGTTACTTTAATACGGGACTCACGCTGCAGGTCACAATGCATGTCTGTGCCCTAGGCGGCCCTCAAGCACTGGCGTGGCCTTTCGGACAATGCAGGTTTTCCCACATTGAACGTTGGACAACATGCCAACCACAAGGTTTCTGGCCATGGGGAAGGAGGAATTCTAATTTCTGCATCACGTTCACCCCTGGGCAGTGATTGGAGATAAGGTCTAGGTTCTGAAGCCTGAAAACCGAGGTTGGGAAGAGATGACGACCTACAGCCATAGCGGGTCCTATGTGTCCAGGTTGGGGCCAGCTTTCTGGGTGTCGTTTGGGATGTCTTGTCTCAGGCTGTGCCAGACAGGGCATTAGTATACAGGGTGGGCTGTATAATTGCTTTACAATTGAGTGGCATGCATTAGAAAATCATTTGGGGTTTCTTATTAGCAGCATAGGGCAAAGTTTTTCTTCTGGAGGGCAGGCAGAGTGCTGCATTGTGGCTTCAGAAATCCCAAACTGAAGGGCTTGTGGGCCAGGAGAGTGAGGACGGAAGTCTGAGAACACAAGCTCGGCTTAGGTTTCGGGGCAAGGACATGGCAGGCACACTCTGCAGAGCTGAATTGAGATCTCATGCGTCTGAAGTCAGGTCGAGGTTCAGACTTTGGCTCAGGTTTGAGTTTCTGTCCATGTTGGCCCCTTCAGGAAGGGGGGGCATTATGAGGCCATGGGGGTTTTCCCACTATTGGAGTTGTGAGATGCTCCAAACCGCAAGGATTCCTTCTGTGGGACAATTAAGATTTGTTGGATGGCTCCAGGACGTCTTATAAGGTATTTTTCCAGAACAGGGTTCTAAGTATGGATGCCTGGGCAGCCAGCCTCACATTCCAATTGTCTCCTAGCAACAAGAAACGTTTGATCTGCTGTCTTGGGGTAGCAACAGAGGGGGCTGAGTTGAAATGGACTTTCCTGAGGATGGATTTAATGTTGATTTGAGTCCATGGAGACCTTGGTATGGGGCAGTGGCACCAGGGCCCAGAAGGATTCTCCTAACCAGAGGTTATGACAAAGCTCCAATGAGCAAGTTTTCCATGGGGAGACGAGATTTGTTCTTATTGGTGCCTCAGGAAACCACCATATGCTGGTATTGGAAACGAGGCCTCTGAGGAGAGATGCCTGGAAACCAAAGCAATGGATCTGATTAGGGCCTAGGGGCCTGTCCGTTTCAATATTCTTCTCTGGGGACATCTGTTGTCTGAGTGGAGGTAGTTGCTCAGCTGGTTTGAGATCACCCCTGTTTGTCCTGGGCGGCCTACACTATTGGGATGGCCTCGGTGACTTTGGAGGTTTTTCCTAATTTGCAAGGTTGTGGCCAATGGAATGGGAAGAATTCCCTTGAAAGGGAAGCACAGTCCTGAGGTGTGGCTCCAGTGACCCAAGTGTGGAGCGTGTGTGGTCCAGGGCTATTTGGACAAAAGTCTGAAAACACAAACTCCACTTAGGTTGGGGGATGTAGGTATGGCCGGCCCGATCTATAGACCGTGAGGAGACCTCTTCGGGATATGAACAAAGGGCGAATGTGAGGTGCTTGCTCATGCTTTTTTTTTTTTTTCTTCTGGAAATGTGTCACCGATTGCCATGGAATGTCGGGGTGTCCTCATGGGCCATCGATGAGGCTCCCTTTCTGGGGATTTGACCCGATCCTAAAAGTTTGGGGTCATTCTGTGGGAAGGGAGGAGGCCTTTCTGTTTTTTTTGTTTATTTTTTATTTTTTATTTTTTATTTTTTTTTACCTCAGGTGGACCACCATAAGACGGATTCCAGAGTAGAATCGTGGGTGGGGGCAACTGCACAACCAGACCTCTGGTTAACATTGGGACCTAAGAACATGGCAAGCCCCATATGTGGGCTCTTGGTCCAGACACTGAGAGGCCTTCCTTGAGGATAGGTCTCACACTGAGTTTCACAATGTGTTTTTGTGCCCAAGGAGCCCCTCAAGTCAGGGCGTGGGCTAATGTACCATGCTGGTTTCTCCTACACTGAACGTTGCACAGTATGGGAACCACAAGTTTTCTGGCAATGGGGAAGATGGAGTTCTAATTTCTGCAACACTTTCACTCCTGGACTGTGATTGGATTTATGGTCTAGGTTCTGACCTGAAAACTGAGGTTGGGAAGAGATGAAGCCCTAAGGCCATGGTGTGTCTGATGTGATCAGTGTTCGGCCAGCTGTTGAGTGTGGGTTGGGAGGTGCAGGCTCAGGCTGTGGCAGACAGGGAATTAGTGCCCAGGATAGACTGTATCATTGGGGTGCAGTCGAGTTTTGTGCAGGATGGTACTCATTTGTGGTTACTGGGTAGCCCCAGAGGGCAACGTTTTTCTTCTGGAGGGAAGACACAGTGCCACATAGTGGCTCCAGAATTCTCAAACTGGAAGGCTTGTGGGCCAGGAGTGTGAAAAAATAATTCTGAGAACACAAGCCAGACTTAGATTTCGGGGTGAGGGTACGGCAGGCACCCTCTGCAGAGATGATTCAAGATCCCATACACCTGAAGACAGAGCTAGGATCAGACGTTTTCTTATGTCGGAGTTTCTGTCCATGAAGGCCCCTTCATGAAGGGGAGGGTGTCACGAGGACCGGAGGTTTTCCCAGGATGGGAATTGTGAGATGCTCCAAACCACAATGATTCCTTCTGTGGGACAGTCGAGACCTGTTGGATGGCTCCAGGACATCCCATAAGAAAGTTATCCAGATCAGGGTTCTAAGGATGGATGCCTGGGCAGCCTGCCTCCCATTCCAGGTGTCTCATAGAGCCAAGGCAAGTTCGATCTGCTGGATCTAGGGGAGCAACCGAGGCGGGTGTGTTGAAATGGGTGAGTGAGGATGGGTCATAATGTGCATTTGTGTCCATGTAGACCTTGGAATGGGGTGTTTGATCCGGGGCCTTGAGGGATGTTCATAACCGGAGGTTTTGATGGAGCTCTAAAGAGTATGTTTCCTATGTAGAGAAGAGAATTGTTTTGATGAGTGCCTAAGGATTCTCCCATATGCTGGTATTGGAAACCAGGCCTCTGAGGAGAGATGACTGAAATCAAAAGCAATGGATCTGATTAGGGCCTAAGTGCCCGTCCAGTTCAATCTTATTCTATGGGGATATCTGTCTCTGGGTCTGAGTGGAGGTGGTTTCTTAACTTGTGAAAGATCATCCCTGTTTGTCCTGGGCAGCCAACACAATTCGGATGGCCTGTGGGAGTTTGGAGGATTCTCCTAATCTATAGGGTTGTGGCCAATGGAAATGGCAGAATTCCCCTGGAGAGGGAAGCCACAGTCCTGAGGTGTGGCTCCAGGGGCCCCAGCTTGGATGGTGTGTGGGCCAGGACTGTGGGGACAGAAGTCTGAAAACACAAACTCAGCTTAGGTTTGGGGATGTATGTATGAAGGCTCGATCTACAGACCGTGAGAATTTTCCGGGCTATGAACAAAGGGCGAGTATGTGGCGCTTGCTCAGGCTTTTGTCTCTGGATTTTGTGTCAATGGTGGCCGTGGAATGTCGGGGTGTCCTCAAGGGCCATGAACAATTCTTTCTCTGGTGATTTGGCCTGATCCCAAGTGGTTGGGATCATTCTGTGGATGGGAAGAGTCCTTTCTGTATTTTTTTTTTTTACCTCAGGTGTCCCACCAAAGAGGGATTCCAGAGTAGAGCCCTGAGTAGGGGTGACTAGACATCTCGAACTCTGGTTGAGATTGGGGGACTAGGGGCTTGGCAAGCCGCATATGTGGGCTGTAGTTCCAGTCACTAAGATTCTTTACATGAGGATAGGGCTCACCTTGAGAGTCACAATGTGTGTGTGCAAATTGTGGGCCTCAGGGATAGGTGGGGCCTCAAAGTCCATGCTGCTTTCTCTTACAATGAACATTGGACAACATGCCAACCACTAGGTTTCTTTTCAAGGCGAAGGAGAAGTTCTGATTCTTGCATCACGTTCACTCCTGAGCAGTGAGTGGAGATAAGGTCTCGGTTCTGAAGGTGAAAACTGAGGTTGGGTAGAGATGATGGCCTAAAGCCATTGTGGGTGTGATATGCTCTGTGTATGGCCAGCTGTCTGGGTGTTGGACTGGAGGTCTGCCCTCAGCCTGTGTCAGACAGGGCTTTAGTGCACAGGCGAGACTGTATAATTGGGGTATGGTCGAGTGGCATGCAGGTTGTTACTCATTTGGCGTTTCTGGTTAGCCCTATAGGGCAACATTTTTCTTCTGGAGGGCAGGCAGAGTGCTTCTTTGTGTCTCCAGAATTGCCAAACTGGAGGGGTGTGGCCAGGAGTGGGAGGAAGGAAGTCTGAAAACACAAGCTAGCACGAGTTTTGGGGCCAAGAGCATGGCAGGCCCACTCTGCAGAGGCTGAATCGAGATCTCCTGCAGGTGAGGTCAGGGCGAGTATCAGATGTTGCCTCAAGCTGGAGTTTGTGTCCATGACGGCCCCTTCCTGAAGGGGGTGGGGGCGTCATGAGTCCAGGGAGGTTTCCCTACGCTGGGAGTTGTGAGCTGCTCCAAACTTCAAAGTTTCCTTCTTCAGGACAGTCGAGTTCTATTGGATGGTTCCAGGATGCCCCATACAGAAAGACTCGAAAGCAGGGGCCTAAGCATGTATGCCGAGAAACGCCAACTCACCTTCCCATTGCCTGGTGGAGACAAGGCACGCTCAATCTGTGGGCTCTTGGTTGAGCTAACCAGAAGGCTGAGTTTAAATGGACTCTCCTGAGGATGAGTCATAATGTGGGTTGGTGGCCATGGAGACCTTGGAAAGTGGCAGTAGCTAAGGGAATCTGCAGGATTCTCCAACCCGAAGGGCTTGACACAACTCCAACAAGGAAGCTTCCCATGTGGAGATGAGAGGTCTTCTGTCTGGTGCCTCAGGAAAGCCCCGTATGCTGGTCTTCGAACCCAGGCCTCTGAGGAGTGATACCTGGACACCAAAGCAAGAGTTCATAATAGGGCCTAGGGGCCTGTCTGGTTCAATCTTCTGTCTCTGCGGATATCTGTCTGTGTCTGCATGGAGGTAGTAGTTGCTCAGCTTGTGTCATAATGCCCCTATTTGTCCAGTGCGGCTTGCGGTAGTGGGATGTCCTTGGGGACCTTGAGGTTTCTACTATTTTGTAGAGTTGTGGCCAATGGAATGGGCAGTTTCTTAGGAGAGAGCAGGCACAGTTCTGTGGTGTGGCTCCAGAGACCCCAGCCTGGAGGCTGTGTGGGCCATGGCTGTGCAGACAGACATCCAAAAACCCTAACTCAGCTCAGGTTTGGGGCCGAGGTTACGGCAGGCCTGATCTACAGTCCATGAGGTGAGCTCCTCTGGATATGAAAGAAGGGTGAGAGGGAGGCAGTCGCTCAGGCTTTTGTCTCTGGATGTTTTGTCCACAATGGCAGTTTAATGTAGGAGTTGCCTCATGGGTCGTAGAAGTCTCCCTCTCTGGTAGTTTGTCCAGCCCCCAAGAGTTTGGGGTCATTCTGTGGGAAGGGAAGTGTCCTGTTTTCTGCTTCATGTGTCCCCCCAGTAGAGGGATTCTAGAGCATAGCAGTGGGTACTGACAACTGGAATACTCGCCCTCTGGTTAAGCCTGGGGGCCTATGGATATGACAAGCCCCATATGCAGGATCTTGGTCCAGCCACTGAGAGGCGTTACTTTAATACGGGACTCACGCTGCAGGTCACAATGCATGTCTGTGCCCTAGGCGGCCCTCAAGCACTGGCGTGGCCTTTCGGACAATGCAGGTTTTCCCACATTGAACGTTGGACAACATGCCAACCACAAGGTTTCTGGCCATGGGGAAGGAGGAATTCTAATTTCTGCATCACGTTCACCCCTGGGCAGTGATTGGAGATAAGGTCTAGGTTCTGAAGCCTGAAAACCGAGGTTGGGAAGAGATGACGACCTACAGCCATAGCGGGTCCTATGTGTCCAGGTTGGGGCCAGCTTTCTGGGTGTCGTTTGGGATGTCTTGTCTCAGGCTGTGCCAGACAGGGCATTAGTATACAGGGTGGGCTGTATAATTGCTTTACAATTGAGTGGCATGCATTAGAAAATCATTTGGGGTTTCTTATTAGCAGCATAGGGCAAAGTTTTTCTTCTGGAGGGCAGGCAGAGTGCTGCATTGTGGCTTCAGAAATCCCAAACTGAAGGGCTTGTGGGCCAGGAGAGTGAGGACGGAAGTCTGAGAACACAAGCTCGGCTTAGGTTTCGGGGCAAGGACATGGCAGGCACACTCTGCAGAGCTGAATTGAGATCTCATGCGTCTGAAGTCAGGTCGAGGTTCAGACTTTGGCTCAGGTTTGAGTTTCTGTCCATGTTGGCCCCTTCAGGAAGGGGGGGCATTATGAGGCCATGGGGGTTTTCCCACTATTGGAGTTGTGAGATGCTCCAAACCGCAAGGATTCCTTCTGTGGGACAATTAAGATTTGTTGGATGGCTCCAGGACGTCTTATAAGGTATTTTTCCAGAACAGGGTTCTAAGTATGGATGCCTGGGCAGCCAGCCTCACATTCCAATTGTCTCCTAGCAACAAGAAACGTTTGATCTGCTGTCTTGGGGTAGCAACAGAGGGGGCTGAGTTGAAATGGACTTTCCTGAGGATGGATTTAATGTTGATTTGAGTCCATGGAGACCTTGGTATGGGGCAGTGGCACCAGGGCCCAGAAGGATTCTCCTAACCAGAGGTTATGACAAAGCTCCAATGAGCAAGTTTTCCATGGGGAGACGAGATTTGTTCTTATTGGTGCCTCAGGAAACCACCATATGCTGGTATTGGAAACGAGGCCTCTGAGGAGAGATGCCTGGAAACCAAAGCAATGGATCTGATTAGGGCCTAGGGGCCTGTCCGTTTCAATATTCTTCTCTGGGGACATCTGTTGTCTGAGTGGAGGTAGTTGCTCAGCTGGTTTGAGATCACCCCTGTTTGTCCTGGGCGGCCTACACTATTGGGATGGCCTCGGTGACTTTGGAGGTTTTTCCTAATTTGCAAGGTTGTGGCCAATGGAATGGGAAGAATTCCCTTGAAAGGGAAGCACAGTCCTGAGGTGTGGCTCCAGTGACCCAAGTGTGGAGCGTGTGTGGTCCAGGGCTATTTGGACAAAAGTCTGAAAACACAAACTCCACTTAGGTTGGGGGATGTAGGTATGGCCGGCCCGATCTATAGACCGTGAGGAGACCTCTTCGGGATATGAACAAAGGGCGAATGTGAGGTGCTTGCTCATGCTTTTTTTTTTTTTTCTTCTGGAAATGTGTCACCGATTGCCATGGAATGTCGGGGTGTCCTCATGGGCCATCGATGAGGCTCCCTTTCTGGGGATTTGACCCGATCCTAAAAGTTTGGGGTCATTCTGTGGGAAGGGAGGAGGCCTTTCTGTTTTTTTTGTTTATTTTTTATTTTTTATTTTTTATTTTTTTTTACCTCAGGTGGACCACCATAAGACGGATTCCAGAGTAGAATCGTGGGTGGGGGCAACTGCACAACCAGACCTCTGGTTAACATTGGGACCTAAGAACATGGCAAGCCCCATATGTGGGCTCTTGGTCCAGACACTGAGAGGCCTTCCTTGAGGATAGGTCTCACACTGAGTTTCACAATGTGTTTTTGTGCCCAAGGAGCCCCTCAAGTCAGGGCGTGGGCTAATGTACCATGCTGGTTTCTCCTACACTGAACGTTGCACAGTATGGGAACCACAAGTTTTCTGGCAATGGGGAAGATGGAGTTCTAATTTCTGCAACACTTTCACTCCTGGACTGTGATTGGATTTATGGTCTAGGTTCTGACCTGAAAACTGAGGTTGGGAAGAGATGAAGCCCTAAGGCCATGGTGTGTCTGATGTGATCAGTGTTCGGCCAGCTGTTGAGTGTGGGTTGGGAGGTGCAGGCTCAGGCTGTGGCAGACAGGGAATTAGTGCCCAGGATAGACTGTATCATTGGGGTGCAGTCGAGTTTTGTGCAGGATGGTACTCATTTGTGGTTACTGGGTAGCCCCAGAGGGCAACGTTTTTCTTCTGGAGGGAAGACACAGTGCCACATAGTGGCTCCAGAATTCTCAAACTGGAAGGCTTGTGGGCCAGGAGTGTGAAAAAATAATTCTGAGAACACAAGCCAGACTTAGATTTCGGGGTGAGGGTACGGCAGGCACCCTCTGCAGAGATGATTCAAGATCCCATACACCTGAAGACAGAGCTAGGATCAGACGTTTTCTTATGTCGGAGTTTCTGTCCATGAAGGCCCCTTCATGAAGGGGAGGGTGTCACGAGGACCGGAGGTTTTCCCAGGATGGGAATTGTGAGATGCTCCAAACCACAATGATTCCTTCTGTGGGACAGTCGAGACCTGTTGGATGGCTCCAGGACATCCCATAAGAAAGTTATCCAGATCAGGGTTCTAAGGATGGATGCCTGGGCAGCCTGCCTCCCATTCCAGGTGTCTCATAGAGCCAAGGCAAGTTCGATCTGCTGGATCTAGGGGAGCAACCGAGGCGGGTGTGTTGAAATGGGTGAGTTGAGGATGGGTCATAATGTGCATTTGTGTCCATGTAGACCTTGGAATGGGGTGTTTGATCCGGGGCCTTGAGGGATGTTCATAACCGGAGGTTTTGATGGAGCTCTAAAGAGTATGTTTCCTATGTAGAGAAGAGAATTGTTTTGATGAGTGCCTAAGGATTCTCCCATATGCTGGTATTGGAAACCAGGCCTCTGAGGAGAGATGACTGAAATCAAAAGCAATGGATCTGATTAGGGCCTAAGTGCCCGTCCAGTTCAATCTTATTCTATGGGGATATCTGTCTCTGGGTCTGAGTGGAGGTAGTTTCTTAACTTGTGAAAGATCATCCCTGTTTGTCCTGGGCAGCCAACACAATTCGGATGGCCTGTGGGAGTTTGGAGGATTCTCCTAATCTATAGGGTTGTGGCCAATGGAAATGGCAGAATTCCCCTGGAGAGGGAAGCCACAGTCCTGAGGTGTGGCTCCAGGGGCCCCAGCTTGGATGGTGTGTGGGCCAGGACTGTGGGGACAGAAGTCTGAAAACACAAACTCAGCTTAGGTTTGGGGATGTATGTATGAAGGCTCGATCTACAGACCGTGAGAATTTTCCGGGCTATGAACAAAGGGCGAGTATGTGGCGCTTGCTCAGGCTTTTGTCTCTGGATTTTGTGTCAATGGTGGCCGTGGAATGTCGGGGTGTCCTCAAGGGCCATGAACAATTCTTTCTCTGGTGATTTGGCCTGATCCCAAGTGGTTGGGATCATTCTGTGGATGGGAAGAGTCCTTTCTGTATTTTTTTTTTTTACCTCAGGTGTCCCACCAAAGAGGGATTCCAGAGTAGAGCCCTGAGTAGGGGTGACTAGACATCTCGAACTCTGGTTGAGATTGGGGGACTAGGGGCTTGGCAAGCCGCATATGTGGGCTGTAGTTCCAGTCACTAAGATTCTTTACATGAGGATAGGGCTCACCTTGAGAGTCACAATGTGTGTGTGCAAATTGTGGGCCTCAGGGATAGGTGGGGCCTCAAAGTCCATGCTGCTTTCTCTTACAATGAACATTGGACAACATGCCAACCACTAGGTTTCTTTTCAAGGCGAAGGAGAAGTTCTGATTCTTGCATCACGTTCACTCCTGAGCAGTGAGTGGAGATAAGGTCTCGGTTCTGAAGGTGAAAACTGAGGTTGGGTAGAGATGATGGCCTAAAGCCATTGTGGGTGTGATATGCTCTGTGTATGGCCAGCTGTCTGGGTGTTGGACTGGAGGTCTGCCCTCAGCCTGTGTCAGACAGGGCTTTAGTGCACAGGCGAGACTGTATAATTGGGGTATGGTCGAGTGGCATGCAGGTTGTTACTCATTTGGCGTTTCTGGTTAGCCCTATAGGGCAACATTTTTCTTCTGGAGGGCAGGCAGAGTGCTTCTTTGTGTCTCCAGAATTGCCAAACTGGAGGGGTGTGGCCAGGAGTGGGAGGAAGGAAGTCTGAAAACACAAGCTAGCACGAGTTTTGGGGCCAAGAGCATGGCAGGCCCACTCTGCAGAGGCTGAATCGAGATCTCCTGCAGGTGAGGTCAGGGCGAGTATCAGATGTTGCCTCAAGCTGGAGTTTGTGTCCATGACGGCCCCTTCCTGAAGGGGGTGGGGGCGTCATGAGTCCAGGGAGGTTTCCCTACGCTGGGAGTTGTGAGCTGCTCCAAACTTCAAAGTTTCCTTCTTCAGGACAGTCGAGTTCTATTGGATGGTTCCAGGATGCCCCATACAGAAAGACTCGAAAGCAGGGGCCTAAGCATGTATGCCGAGAAACGCCAACTCACCTTCCCATTGCCTGGTGGAGACAAGGCACGCTCAATCTGTGGGCTCTTGGTTGAGCTAACCAGAAGGCTGAGTTTAAATGGACTCTCCTGAGGATGAGTCATAATGTGGGTTGGTGGCCATGGAGACCTTGGAAAGTGGCAGTAGCTAAGGGAATCTGCAGGATTCTCCAACCCGAAGGGCTTGACACAACTCCAACAAGGAAGCTTCCCATGTGGAGATGAGAGGTCTTCTGTCTGGTGCCTCAGGAAAGCCCCGTATGCTGGTCTTCGAACCCAGGCCTCTGAGGAGTGATACCTGGACACCAAAGCAAGAGTTCATAATAGGGCCTAGGGGCCTGTCTGGTTCAATCTTCTGTCTCTGCGGATATCTGTCTGTGTGTCTGCATGGAGGTAGTAGTTGCTCAGCTTGTGTCATAATGCCCCTATTTGTCCAGTGCGGCTTGCGGTAGTGGGATGTCCTTGGGGACCTTGAGGTTTCTACTATTTTGTAGAGTTGTGGCCAATGGAATGGGCAGTTTCTTAGGAGAGAGCAGGCACAGTTCTGTGGTGTGGCTCCAGAGACCCCAGCCTGGAGGCTGTGTGGGCCATGGCTGTGCAGACAGACATCCAAAAACCCTAACTCAGCTCAGGTTTGGGGCCGAGGTTACGGCAGGCCTGATCTACAGTCCATGAGGGGAGCTCCTCTGGATATGAAAGAAGGGTGAGAGGGAGGCAGTCGCTCAGGCTTTTGTCTCTGGATGTTTTGTCCACAATGGCAGTTTAATGTAGGAGTTGCCTCATGGGTCGTAGAAGTCTCCCTCTCTGGTAGTTTGTCCAGCCCCCAAGAGTTTGGGGTCATTCTGTGGGAAGGGAAGTGTCCTGTTTTCTGCTTCATGTGTCCCCCCAGTAGAGGGATTCTAGAGCATAGCAGTGGGTACTGACAACTGGAATACTCGCCCTCTGGTTAAGCCTGGGGGCCTATGGATATGACAAGCCCCATATGCAGGATCTTGGTCCAGCCACTGAGAGGCGTTACTTTAATACGGGACTCACGCTGCAGGTCACAATGCATGTCTGTGCCCTAGGCGGCCCTCAAGCACTGGCGTGGCCTTTCGGACAATGCAGGTTTTCCCACATTGAACGTTGGACAACATGCCAACCACAAGGTTTCTGGCCATGGGGAAGGAGGAATTCTAATTTCTGCATCACGTTCACCCCTGGGCAGTGATTGGAGATAAGGTCTAGGTTCTGAAGCCTGAAAACCGAGGTTGGGAAGAGATGACGACCTACAGCCATAGCGGGTCCTATGTGTCCAGGTTGGGGCCAGCTTTCTGGGTGTCGTTTGGGATGTCTTGTCTCAGGCTGTGCCAGACAGGGCATTAGTATACAGGGTGGGCTGTATAATTGCTTTACAATTGAGTGGCATGCATTAGAAAATCATTTGGGGTTTCTTATTAGCAGCATAGGGCAAAGTTTTTCTTCTGGAGGGCAGGCAGAGTGCTGCATTGTGGCTTCAGAAATCCCAAACTGAAGGGCTTGTGGGCCAGGAGAGTGAGGACGGAAGTCTGAGAACACAAGCTCAGCTTAGGTTTCGGGGCAAGGACATGGCAGGCACACTCTGCAGAGCTGAATTGAGATCTCATGCGTCTGAAGTCAGGTCGAGGTTCAGACTTTGGCTCAGGTTTGAGTTTCTGTCCATGTTGGCCCCTTCAGGAAGGGGGGGGCATTATGAGGCCATGGGGGTTTTCCCACTATTGGAGTTGTGAGATGCTCCAAACCGCAAGGATTCCTTCTGTGGGACAATTAAGATTTGTTGGATGGCTCCAGGACGTCTTATAAGGTATTTTTCCAGAACAGGGTTCTAAGTATGGATGCCTGGGCAGCCAGCCTCACATTCCAATTGTCTCCTAGCAACAAGAAACGTTTGATCTGCTGTCTTGGGGTAGCAACAGAGGGGGCTGAGTTGAAATGGACTTTCCTGAGGATGGATTTAATGTTGATTTGAGTCCATGGAGACCTTGGTATGGGGCAGTGGCACCAGGGCCCAGAAGGATTCTCCTAACCAGAGGTTATGACAAAGCTCCAATGAGCAAGTTTTCCATGGGGAGACGAGATTTGTTCTTATTGGTGCCTCAGGAAACCACCATATGCTGGTATTGGAAACGAGGCCTCTGAGGAGAGATGCCTGGAAACCAAAGCAATGGATCTGATTAGGGCCTAGGGGCCTGTCCGGTTCAATATTCTTTCCTGGGGACATCTGTTGTCTGAGTGGAGGTAGTTGCTCAGCTGGTTTGAGATCACCCCTGTTTGTCCTGGGCGGCCTACACTATTGGGATGGCCTCGGTGACTTTGGAGGTTTTTCCTAATTTGCAAGGTTGTGGCCAATGGAATGGGAAGAATTCCCTTGAAAGGGAAGCACAGTCCTGAGGTGTGGCTCCAGTGACCCAAGTGTGGAGCGTGTGTGGTCCAGGGCTATTTGGACAAAAGTCTGAAAACACAAACTCCACTTAGGTTGGGGGATGTAGGTATGGCCGGCCCGATCTATAGACCGTGAGGAGACCTCTTCGGGATATGAACAAAGGGCGAATGTGAGGTGCTTGCTCATGCTTTTTTTTTTTTTTCTTCTGGAAATGTGTCACCGATTGCCATGGAATGTCGGGGTGTCCTCATGGGCCATCGATGAGGCTCCCTTTCTGGGGATTTGACCCGATCCTAAAAGTTTGGGGTCATTCTGTGGGAAGGGAGGAGGCCTTTCTGTTTTTTTTGTTTATTTTTTATTTTTTATTTTTTATTTTTTTTTACCTCAGGTGGACCACCATAAGACGGATTCCAGAGTAGAATCGTGGGTGGGGGCAACTGCACAACCAGACCTCTGGTTAACATTGGGACCTAAGAACATGGCAAGCCCCATATGTGGGCTCTTGGTCCAGACACTGAGAGGCCTTCCTTGAGGATAGGTCTCACACTGAGTTTCACAATGTGTTTTTGTGCCCAAGGAGCCCCTCAAGTCAGGGCGTGGCCTAATGTACCATGCTGGTTTCTCCTACACTGAACGTTGCACAGTATGGGAACCACAAGTTTTCTGGCAATGGGGAAGATGGAGTTCTAATTTCTGCAACACTTTCACTCCTGGACTGTGATTGGATTTATGGTCTAGGTTCTGACCTGAAAACTGAGGTTGGGAAGAGATGAAGCCCTAAGGCCATGGTGTGTCTGATGTGATCAGTGTTCGGCCAGCTGTTGAGTGTGGGTTGGGAGGTGCAGGCTCAGGCTGTGGCAGACAGGGAATTAGTGCCCAGGCTAGACTGTATCATTGGGGTGCAGTCGAGTTTTGTGCAGGATGGTACTCATTTGTGGTTACTGGGTAGCCCCAGAGGGCAACGTTTTTCTTCTGGAGGGAAGACACAGTGCCACATAGTGGCTCCAGAATTCTCAAACTGGAAGGCTTGTGGGCCAGGAGTGTGAAAAAATAATTCTGAGAACACAAGCCAGACTTAGATTTCGGGGTGAGGGTACGGCAGGCACCCTCTGCAGAGATGATTCAAGATCCCATACACCTGAAGACAGAGCTAGGATCAGACGTTTTCTTATGTCGGAGTTTCTGTCCATGAAGGCCCCTTCATGAAGGGGAGGGTGTCACGAGGACCGGAGGTTTTCCCAGGATGGGAATTGTGAGATGCTCCAAACCACAATGATTCCTTCTGTGGGACAGTCGAGACCTGTTGGATGGCTCCAGGACATCCCATAAGAAAGTTATCCAGATCAGGGTTCTAAGGATGGATGCCTGGGCAGCCTGCCTCCCATTCCAGGTGTCTCATAGAGCCAAGGCAAGTTCGATCTGCTGGATCTAGGGGAGCAACCGAGGCGGGTGTGTTGAAATGGGTGAGTTGAGGATGGGTCATAATGTGCATTTGTGTCCATGTAGACCTTGGAATGGGGTGTTTGATCTGGGGCCTTGAGGGATGTTCATAACCGGAGGTTTTGATGGAGCTCTAAAGAGTATGTTTCCTATGTAGAGAAGAGAATTGTTTTGATGAGTGCCTAAGGATTCTCCCATATGCTGGTATTGGAAACCAGGCCTCTGAGGAGAGATGACTGAAATCAAAAGCAATGGATCTGATTAGGGCCTAAGTGCCCGTCCAGTTCAATCTTATTCTATGGGGATATCTGTCTCTGGGTCTGAGTGGAGGTGGTTTCTTAACTTGTGAAAGATCATCCCTGTTTGTCCTGGGCAGCCAACACAATTCGGATGGCCTGGGGGAGTTTGGAGGATTCTCCTAATCTATAGGGTTGTGGCCAATGGAAATGGCAGAATTCCCCTGGAGAGGGAAGCCACAGTCCTGAGGTGTGGCTCCAGGGGCCCCAGCTTGGATGGTGTGTGGGCCAGGACTGTGGGGACAGAAGTCTGAAAACACAAACTCAGCTTAGGTTTGGGGATGTATGTATGAAGGCTCGATCTACAGACCGTGAGAATTTTCCGGGCTATGAACAAAGGGCGAGTATGTGGCGCTTGCTCAGGCTTTTGTCTCTGGATTTTGTGTCAATGGTGGCCGTGGAATGTCGGGGTGTCCTCAAGGGCCATGAACAATTCTTTCTCTGGTGATTTGGCCTGATCCCAAGTGGTTGGGATCATTCTGTGGATGGGAAGAGTCCTTTCTGTATTTTTTTTTTTTACCTCAGGTGTCCCACCAAAGAGGGATTCCAGAGTAGAGCCCTGAGTAGGGGTGACTAGACATCTCGAACTCTGGTTGAGATTGGGGGACTAGGGGCTTGGCAAGCCGCATATGTGGGCTGTAGTTCCAGTCACTAAGATTCTTTACATGAGGATAGGGCTCACCTTGAGAGTCACAATGTGTGTGTGCAAATTGTGGGCCTCAGGGATAGGTGGGGCCTCAAAGTCCATGCTGCTTTCTCTTACAATGAACATTGGACAACATGCCAACCACTAGGTTTCTTTTCAAGGCGAAGGAGAAGTTCTGATTCTTGCATCACGTTCACTCCTGAGCAGTGAGTGGAGATAAGGTCTCGGTTCTGAAGGTGAAAACTGAGGTTGGGTAGAGATGATGGCCTAAAGCCATTGTGGGTGTGATATGCTCTGTGTATGGCCAGCTGTCTGGGTGTTGGACTGGAGGTCTGCCCTCAGCCTGTGTCAGACAGGGCTTTAGTGCACAGGCGAGACTGTATAATTGGGGTATGGTCGAGTGGCATGCAGGTTGTTACTCATTTGGCGTTTCTGGTTAGCCCTATAGGGCAACATTTTTCTTCTGGAGGGCAGGCAGAGTGCTTCTTTGTGTCTCCAGAATTGCCAAACTGGAGGGGTGTGGCCAGGAGTGGGAGGAAGGAAGTCTGAAAACACAAGCTAGCACGAGTTTTGGGGCCAAGAGCATGGCAGGCCCACTCTGCAGAGGCTGAATCGAGATCTCCTGCAGGTGAGGTCAGGGCGAGTATCAGATGTTGCGTCAAGCTGGAGTTTGTGTCCATGACGGCCCCTTCCTGAAGGGGGTGGGGGCGTCATGAGTCCAGGGAGGTTTCCCTACGCTGGGAGTTGTGAGCTGCTCCAAACTTCAAAGTTTCCTTCTTCAGGACAGTCGAGTTCTATTGGATGGTTCCAGGATGCCCCATACAGAAAGACTCGAAAGCAGGGGCCTAAGCATGTATGCCGAGAAACGCCAACTCACCTTCCCATTGCCTGGTGGAGACAAGGCACGCTCAATCTGTGGGCTCTTGGTTGTGCTAACCAGAAGGCTGAGTTTAAATGGACTCTCCTGAGGATGAGTCATAATGTGGGTTGGTGGCCATGGAGACCTTGGAAAGTGGCAGTAGCTAAGGGAATCTGCAGGATTCTCCAACCCGAAGGGCTTGACACAACTCCAACAAGGAAGCTTCCCATGTGGAGATGAGAGGTCTTCTGTCTGGTGCCTCAGGAAAGCCCCGTATGCTGGTCTTCGAACCCAGGCCTCTGAGGAGTGATACCTGGACACCAAAGCAAGAGTTCATAATAGGGCCTAGGGGCCTGTCTGGTTCAATCTTCTGTCTCTGCGGATATCTGTCTGTGTGTCTGCATGGAGGTAGTAGTTGCTCAGCTTGTGTCATAATGCCCCTATTTGTCCAGTGCGGCTTGCGGTAGTGGGATGTCCTTGGGGACCTTGAGGTTTCTACTATTTTGTAGAGTTGTGGCCAATGGAATGGGCAGTTTCTTAGGAGAGAGCAGGCACAGTTCTGTGGTGTGGCTCCAGAGACCCCAGCCTGGAGGCTGTGTGGGCCATGGCTGTGCAGACAGACATCCAAAAACCCTAACTCAGCTCAGGTTTGGGGCCGAGGTTACGGCAGGCCTGATCTACAGTCCATGAGGGGAGCTCCTCTGGATATGAAAGAAGGGTGAGAGGGAGGCAGTCGCTCAGGCTTTTGTCTCTGGATGTTTTGTCCACAATGGCAGTTTAATGTAAGAGTTGCCTCATGGGTCGTAGAAGTCTCCCTCTCTGGTAGTTTGTCCAGCCCCCAAGAGTTTGGGGTCATTCTGTGGGAAGGGAAGTGTCCTGTTTTCTGCTTCATGTGTCCCCCCAGTAGAGGGATTCTAGAGCATAGCAGTGGGTACTGACAACTGGAATACTCGCCCTCTGGTTAAGCCTGGGGGCCTATGGATATGACAAGCCCCATATGCAGGATCTTGGTCCAGCCACTGAGAGGCGTTACTTTAATACGGGACTCACGCTGCAGGTCACAATGCATGTCTGTGCCCTAGGCGGCCCTCAAGCACTGGCGTGGCCTTTCGGACAATGCAGGTTTTCCCACATTGAACGTTGGACAACATGCCAACCACAAGGTTTCTGGCCATGGGGAAGGAGGAATTCTAATTTCTGCATCACGTTCACCCCTGGGCAGTGATTGGAGATAAGGTCTAGGTTCTGAAGCCTGAAAACCGAGGTTGGGAAGAGATGACGACCTACAGCCATAGCGGGTCCTATGTGTCCAGGTTGGGGCCAGCTTTCTGGGTGTCGTTTGGGATGTCTTGTCTCAGGCTGTGCCAGACAGGGCATTAGTATACAGGGTGGGCTGTATAATTGCTTTACAATTGAGTGGCATGCATTAGAAAATCATTTGGGGTTTCTTATTAGCAGCATAGGGCAAAGTTTTTCTTCTGGAGGGCAGGCAGAGTGCTGCATTGTGGCTTCAGAAATCCCAAACTGAAGGGCTTGTGGGCCAGGAGAGTGAGGACGGAAGTCTGAGAACACAAGCTCAGCTTAGGTTTCGGGGCAAGGACATGGCAGGCACACTCTGCAGAGCTGAATTGAGATCTCATGCGTCTGAAGTCAGGTCGAGGTTCAGACTTTGGCTCAGGTTTGAGTTTCTGTCCATGTTGGCCCCTTCAGGAAGGGGGGGGCATTATGAGGCCATGGGGGTTTTCCCACTATTGGAGTTGTGAGATGCTCCAAACCGCAAGGATTCCTTCTGTGGGACAATTAAGATTTGTTGGATGGCTCCAGGACGTCTTATAAGGTATTTTTCCAGAACAGGGTTCTAAGTATGGATGCCTGGGCAGCCAGCCTCACATTCCAATTGTCTCCTAGCAACAAGAAACGTTTGATCTGCTGTCTTGGGGTAGCAACAGAGGGGGCTGAGTTGAAATGGACTTTCCTGAGGATGGATTTAATGTTGATTTGAGTCCATGGAGACCTTGGTATGGGGCAGTGGCACCAGGGCCCAGAAGGATTCTCCTAACCAGAGGTTATGACAAAGCTCCAATGAGCAAGTTTTCCATGGGGAGACGAGATTTGTTCTTATTGGTGCCTCAGGAAACCACCATATGCTGGTATGGGAAACGAGGCCTCTAGGAGAGATGCCTGAAAACCAAAGCAATGGATCTGATTAGGGCCTAGGGGCCTGTCCGGTTCAATATTCTTTCCTGGGGACATCTGTTGTCTGAGTGGAGGTAGTTGCTCAGCTGGTTTGAGATCACCCCTGTTTGTCCTGGGCGGCCTACACTATTGGGATGGCCTCGGTGACTTTGGAGGTTTTTCCTAATTTGCAAGGTTGTGGCCAATGGAATGGGAAGAATTCCCTTGAAAGGGAAGCACAGTCCTGAGGTGTGGCTCCAGTGACCCAAGTGTGGAGCGTGTGTGGTCCAGGGCTATTTGGACAAAAGTCTGAAAACACAAACTCCACTTAGGTTGGGGGATGTAGGTATGGCCGGCCGGATCTATAGACCGTGAGGAGACCTCTTCGGGATATGAACAAAGGGCGAATGTGAGGTGCTTGCTCATGCTTTTTTTTTTTTTTCTTCTGGAAATGTGTCACCGATTGCCATGGAATGTCGGGGTGTCCTCATGGGCCATCGATGAGGCTCCCTTTCTGGGGATTTGACCCGATCCTAAAAGTTTGGGGTCATTCTGTGGGAAGGGAGGAGGCCTTTCTGTTTTTTTTGTTTATTTTTTATTTTTTATTTTTTATTTTTTTTTACCTCAGGTGGACCACCATAAGACGGATTCCAGAGTAGAATCGTGGGTGGGGGCAACTGCACAACCAGACCTCTGGTTAACATTGGGACCTAAGAACATGGCAAGCCCCATATGTGGGCTCTTGGTCCAGACACTGAGAGGCCTTCCTTGAGGATAGGTCTCACACTGAGTTTCACAATGTGTTTTTGTGCCCAAGGAGCCCCTCAAGTCAGGGCGTGGCCTAATGTACCATGCTGGTTTCTCCTACACTGAACGTTGCACAGTATGGGAACCACAAGTTTTCTGGCAATGGGGAAGATGGAGTTCTAATTTCTGCAACACTTTCACTCCTGGACTGTGATTGGATTTATGGTCTAGGTTCTGACCTGAAAACTGAGGTTGGGAAGAGATGAAGCCCTAAGGCCATGGTGTGTCTGATGTGATCAGTGTTCGGCCAGCTGTTGAGTGTGGGTTGGGAGGTGCAGGCTCAGGCTGTGGCAGACAGGGAATTAGTGCCCAGGCTAGACTGTATCATTGGGGTGCAGTCGAGTTTTGTGCAGGATGGTACTCATTTGTGGTTACTGGGTAGCCCCAGAGGGCAACGTTTTTCTTCTGGAGGGAAGACACAGTGCCACATAGTGGCTCCAGAATTCTCAAACTGGAAGGCTTGTGGGCCAGGAGTGTGAAAAAATAATTCTGAGAACACAAGCCAGACTTAGATTTCGGGGTGAGGGTACGGCAGGCACCCTCTGCAGAGATGATTCAAGATCCCATACACCTGAAGACAGAGCTAGGATCAGACGTTTTCTTATGTCGGAGTTTCTGTCCATGAAGGCCCCTTCATGAAGGGGAGGGTGTCACGAGGACCGGAGGTTTTCCCAGGATGGGAATTGTGAGATGCTCCAAACCACAATGATTCCTTCTGTGGGACAGTCGAGACCTGTTGGATGGCTCCAGGACATCCCATAAGAAAGTTATCCAGATCAGGGTTCTAAGGATGGATGCCTGGGCAGCCTGCCTCCCATTCCAGGTGTCTCATAGAGCCAAGGCAAGTTCGATCTGCTGGATCTAGGGGAGCAACCGAGGCGGGTGTGTTGAAATGGGTGAGTTGAGGATGGGTCATAATGTGCATTTGTGTCCATGTAGACCTTGGAATGGGGTGTTTGATCCGGGGCCTTGAGGGATGTTCATAACCGGAGGTTTTGATGGAGCTCTAAAGAGTATGTTTCCTATGTAGAGAAGAGAATTGTTTTGATGAGTGCCTAAGGAATCTCCCATATGCTGGTATTGGAAACCAGGCCTCTGAGGAGAGATGACTGAAATCAAAAGCAATGGATCTGATTAGGGCCTAAGTGCCCGTCCAGTTCAATCTTATTCTATGGGGATATCTGTCTCTGGGTCTGAGTGGAGGTGTTTTCCTAACTTGTGAAAGATCATCCCTGTTTGTCCTGGGCAGCCAACACAATTCGGATGGCCTGTGGGAGTTTGGAGGATTCTCCTAATCTATAGGGTTGTGGCCAATGGAAATGGCAGAATTCCCCTGGAGAGGGAAGCCACAGTCCTGAGGTGTGGCTCCAGGGGCCCCAGCTTGGATGGTGTGTGGGCCAGGACTGTGGGGACAGAAGTCTGAAAACACAAACTCAGCTTAGGTTTGGGGATGTATGTAGGAAGGCTCGATCTACAGACCGTGAGAATTTTCCGGGCTATGAACAAAGGGCGAGTATGTGGCGCTTGCTCAGGCTTTTGTCTCTGGATTTTGTGTCAACGGTCTGCGTGGAATGTCGGGGTGTCCTCAAGGGCCATGGACAATTCTTTCTCTGGTGATTTGGCCTGATCCCAAGTGGTTGGGATCATTCTGTGGATGGGAAGAATCCTTTCTGTATTTTTTTTTTTTTTTACCTCAGGTGTTCCACCAAAGAGGGATTCCAGAGTAGAGCCCTGAGTAGGGGTGACTAGACATCTCGAACTCTGGTTGAGATTGGGGGACTAGGGGCTTGGCAAGCCCCATATGGGGGCTGTTGTTTCAGTCACTAAGAGGCTTTACATGAGGATAGGGCTCACGCTGAGGGTCACAATGTGTGCTGGTGCAAATTGTGGCCCTCAGTGATAGGTGGGGCCTCATAGTCCATGCTGCTTTCTCCTACAATGAACATTGGACAATATGCCAACCACTAGGTTTCTTGCCAAGGCGAAGAAGAAGTTCTGATTCTTGCATCACGTTCACTCCTGAGCAGTGAGTGGAGATAAGGTCTAGGTTCTGAAGGTGAAAATTGAGGTTGGGTAGAGATGATGGCCTAAAGCCATTGTGGGTGTGATATGCACTGTTTTACGGCCAGCTGTCTGGGTGTTGGACTGGAGGTCTTCCCTAAGGCTGTGTCAGACAGGGCTTTAGTGCACAGGCTAGACTGTATAATTGGGGTATGGTCGAGTGGCATGCAGGTTGTTACTCATTTGGCGTTTCTGGTTAGCCCTATAGGGCAACATTTTTCTTCTGGAGGGCAGGCAGAGTGCTGCATTGTGTCTCCAGAATTGCCAAACTGGAGGGGCGTGGCAAGGATTGTGAGGAAGTAAGTCTGAAAACACAAGCTAGCACGAGTTTTGAGGCCAAGAGCATGGCAGGCCCACTCTGCAGAGGCTGAATCGATATCTCCTGCAGGTGAGGTCAGGGCGATTATCAGATGTTGCCTCAAGCTGGAGTTTGTGTCCATGACGGCCCCTTCCTGAAGGGGGTGGGGGCGTCATGAGTCCAGGGAGGTTTCTCTACGCTGGGAGTTGTGAGCTGCTCCAACCTTCAAAGTTTCCTTCTTCAGGACAGTCGAGTACTATTGGATGGTTGCAGGATGCCCCATACAGAAAGACTCGAGAGCAGGGCCCTAAGCATGGATGCCGAGAAACGCCAACTCACCTTCCCATTGCCTGGTCGAGACAAGGCACGCTCAATCTGCGGGCTCTTGGGTGAGCTACCCAGAAGCCTGAGTTTAAATGGACTCTCCTGAGGATGAGTCATAATGTGGGTTGGTGGCCATGGAGACCTTGGAATGTGGCAGTAGCTAAGGGACTCTGCAGGATTCTCCAACCCGAAGGGCTTGACACAACTCCAACCAGGAAGCTTCCCATGTGGAGATGAGAGGTCTTCTGTCTGGTGCCTCAGGAAAGCCCCGTATGCTGGTCTTCGAACCCAGGCCTCTGAGGAGTGATACCTGGACACCAAAGCAAGAGTTCATAAGAGGTCCTAGGGGCCTGTCTGGTTCAATCTTCTGTCTCTGCGGATATCTGTCTGTGTGTCTGCATGGAGGTAGTAGTTGCTCAGCTTGTGTCATAATGCCCCTATTTGTCCAGTGCGGCTTGCGGTAGTGGGATGTCCTTGGGGACCTTGAGGTTTCTACTATTTTGTAGAGTTGTGGCCAATGGAATGGGCAGTTTCTTAGGAGAGAGCAGGCACAGTTCTGTGGTGTGGCTCCAGAGACCCCAGCCTGGAGGCTGTGTGGGCCATGGCTGTGCAGACAGACATCCAAAAACCCTAACTCAGCTCAGGTTTGGGGCCGAGGTTACGGCAGGCCTGATCTACAGTCCATGAGGGGAGCTCCTCTGGATATGAAAGAAGGGTGAGAGGGAGGCAGTCGCTCAGGCTTTTGTCTCTGGATGTTTTGTCCACAATGGCAGTTTAATGTAGGAGTTGCCTCATGGGTCGTAGAAGTCTCCCTCTCTGGTAGTTTGTCCAGCCCCCAAGAGTTTGGGGTCATTCTGTGGGAAGGGAAGTGTCCTGTTTTCTGCTTCATGTGTCCCCCCAGTAGAGGGATTCTAGAGCATAGCAGTGGGTACTGACAACTGGAATACTCGCCCTCTGGTTAAGCCTGGGGGCCTATGGATATGACAAGCCCCATATGCAGGATCTTGGTCCAGCCACTGAGAGGCGTTACTTTAATACGGGACTCACGCTGCAGGTCACAATGCATGTCTGTGCCCTAGGCGGCCCTCAAGCACTGGCGTGGCCTTTCGGACAATGCAGGTTTTCCCACATTGAACGTTGGACAACATGCCAACCACAAGGTTTCTGGCCATGGGGAAGGAGGAATTCTAATTTCTGCATCACGTTCACCCCTGGGCAGTGATTGGAGATAAGGTCTAGGTTCTGAAGCCTGAAAACCGAGGTTGGGAAGAGATGAAGACCTACAGCCATAATGGGTCCTATGTGTCCAGGTTGGGGCCAGCTTTCTGGGTGTCGTTTGGGATGTCTTGTCTCAGGCTGTGCCAGACAGGGCATTAGTATACAGTGTGGGCTGTATAATTGCTTTACAATCGAGTGGCATGCATTAGAAAATCATTTGGGGTTTCTTATTAGCAGCATAGGGCAAAGTTTTTCTTCTGGAGGGCAGGCAGAGTGCTGCATTGTGGCTTCGGAATTCCCAAACTGGAGGGCTTGTGGGCCAGGAGAGTGAGGACGGAAGTCTGAGAACACAAGCTCGGCTTAGGTTTCGGGGCAAGGACATGGCAGGCACACTCTGCAGAGCTGAATTGAGATCTCATGCGTCTGAAGTCAGGTCGAGGTTCAGACTTTGGCTCAGGTTTGAGTTTCTGTCCATGTTGGCCCCTTCAGGAAGGGGGGGCATTATGAGGCCATGGGGGTTTTCCCACTATTGGAGTTGTGAGATGCTCCAAACCGCAAGGATTCCTTCTGTGGGACAATTAAGATTTGTTGGATGGCTCCAGGACGTCTTATAAGGTATTTTTCCAGAACAGGGTTCTAAGTATGGATGCCTGGGCAGCCAGCCTCACATTCCAATTGTATCCTAGCAACAAGAAACGTTTGATCTGCTGCTTGGGGTAGCAACAGAGGGGGCTGAGTTGAAATGGACTTTCCTGAGGATGGACTTAATGTTGGTTTGAGTCCATAGTGACCTTTGTATGGGGCAGTGGCACCAGGGCCCTGAAGGATTCTCCTAACCAGAGGTTATGACAAAGCTCCAATGTGCAAGTTTTCCATGGGGAGACGAGATTTGTTCTTATTGGTGCCTCAGGAAACCACCATATGCTGGTATTGGAAACGAGGCCTCTGAGGAGAGATGCCTGGAAACCAAAGCAATGGATCTGATAATGGCCTAGGGGCCTGTCCGGTTCAATATTCTTCTCTGGGAACATCTGTTGTCTGAGTGGAGGTAGTTGCTCAGCTGGTTTGAGATCACCCCTGTTTGTCCTGGGCGTCCTACACTATTGGGATGGCCTCGGTGACTTTGGAGGTTTTTCCTAATTTGCAAGGTTGTGGCCAATGGAATGGGAAGAATTCCCTTGAAAGGGAAGCACAGTCCTGAGGTGTGGCTCCAGGGACCCAAGTGTGGAGCGTGTGTGGTCCAGGGCTATTTGGACAAAAGTCTGAAAACACAAACTCCACTTAGGTTGGGGGATGTAGGTATGACCGGCCCGATCTATAGACCGTGCGGAGACCTCTACGGGATATGAACAAAAAGCGAATGTGAGGTGCGTGCTCATGCTTTTGTTTTTTTTTTTTTTCTGGAAATGTGTCACCGATTGCCATGGAATGTCGGGGTGTCCTCATGGGCCATCGATGAGGCTCCCTTTCTGGGGATTTGACCCGATCCTAAAAGTTTGGGGTCATTCTGTGGGAAGGGAGGAGGCCTTTCTGTTTTTTTTGTTTATTTTTTATTTTTTATTTTTTATTTTTTTTTTACCTCAGGTGGACCACCAAAAGACGGATTCCAGAGTAGAATCGTGGGTGGGGGCAACTGCACAACCAGACCTCTGGTTAACATTGGGACCTAAGAACATGGCAAGCCCCATATGTGGGCTCTTGGTCCAGACACTGAGAGGCCTTCCTTGAGGATAGGTCTCACACTGAGTTTCACAATGTGTTTTTGTGCCCAAGGAGCCCCTCAAGTCAGGGCGTGGGCTAATGTACCATGCTGGTTTCTCCTACACTGAACGTTGCACAGTATGGGAACCACAAGTTTTCTGGCAATGGGGAAGATGGAGTTCTAATTTCTGCAACACTTTCACTCCTGGACTGTGATTGGATTTATGGTCTAGGTTCTGACCTGAAAACTGAGGTTGGGAAGAGATGAAGCCCTAATGTCATGGTGTGTCTGATGTGATCAGTGTTCGGCCAGCTGTTGAGTGTGGGTTGGGAGGTGCAGGCTCAGGCTGTGGCAGACAGGGAATTAGTGCCCAGGCTAGACTGTATCATTGGGGTGCAGTCGAGTTTTGTGCAGGATGGTACTCATTTGTGGTTACTGGGTAGCCCCAGAGGGCAACGTTTTTCTTCTGGAGGGAAGACACAGTGCCACATAGTGGCTCCAGAATTCTCAAACTGGAAGGCTTGTGGGCCAGGAGTGTGAAAAAATAATTCTGAGAACACAAGCCAGACTTAGATTTCGGGGTGAGGGTACGGCAGGCACCCTCTGCAGAGATGATTCAAGATCCCATACACCTGAAGACAGAGCTAGGATCAGACGTTTTCTTATGTCGGAGTTTCTGTCCATGAAGGCCCCTTCATGAAGGGGAGGGTGTCACGAGGACCGGAGGTTTTCCCAGGATGGGAATTGTGAGATGCTCCAAACCACAATGATTCCTTCTGTGGGACAGTCGAGACCTGTTGGATGGCTCCAGGACATCCCATAAGAAAGTTATCCAGATCAGGGTTCTAAGGATGGATGCCTGGGCAGCCTGCCTCCCATTCCAGGTGTCTCATAGAGCCAAGGCAAGTTCGATCTGCTGGATCTAGGGGAGCAACCGAGGCGGGTGTGTTGAAATGGGTGAGTTGAGGATGGGTCATAATGTGCATTTGTGTCCATGTAGACCTTGGAATGGGGTGTTTGATCCGGGGCCTTGAGGGATGTTCATAACCGGAGGTTTTGATGGAGCTCTAAAGAGTATGTTTCCTATGTAGAGAAGAGAATTGTTTTGATGAGTGCCTAAGGAATCTCCCATATGCTGGTATTGGAAACCAGGCCTCTGAGGAGAGATGACTGAAATCAAAAGCAATGGATCTGATTAGGGCCTAAGTGCCCGTCCAGTTCAATCTTATTCTATGGGGATATCTGTCTCTGGGTCTGAGTGGAGGTGTTTTCCTAACTTGTGAAAGATCATCCCTGTTTGTCCTGGGCAGCCAACACAATTCGGATGGCCTGTGGGAGTTTGGAGGATTCTCCTAATCTATAGGGTTGTGGCCAATGGAAATGGCAGAATTCCCCTGGAGAGGGAAGCCACAGTCCTGAGGTGTGGCTCCAGGGGCCCCAGCTTGGATGGTGTGTGGGCCAGGACTGTGGGGACAGAAGTCTGAAAACACAAACTCAGCTTAGGTTTGGGGATGTATGTAGGAAGGCTCGATCTACAGACCGTGAGAATTTTCCGGGCTATGAACAAAGGGCGAGTATGTGGCGCTTGCTCAGGCTTTTGTCTCTGGATTTTGTGTCAACGGTCTGCGTGGAATGTCGGGGTGTCCTCAAGGGCCATGGACAATTCTTTCTCTGGTGATTTGGCCTGATCCCAAGTGGTTGGGATCATTCTGTGGATGGGAAGAATCCTTTCTGTATTTTTTTTTTTTTTTACCTCAGGTGTTCCACCAAAGAGGGATTCCAGAGTAGAGCCCTGAGTAGGGGTGACTAGACATCTCGAACTCTGGTTGAGATTGGGGGACTAGGGGCTTGGCAAGCCCCATATGGGGGCTGTTGTTTCAGTCACTAAGAGGCTTTACATGAGGATAGGGCTCACGCTGAGGGTCACAATGTGTGCTGGTGCAAATTGTGGCCCTCAGTGATAGGTGGGGCCTCATAGTCCATGCTGCTTTCTCCTACAATGAACATTGGACAATATGCCAACCACTAGGTTTCTTGCCAAGGCGAAGAAGAAGTTCTGATTCTTGCATCACGTTCACTCCTGAGCAGTGAGTGGAGATAAGGTCTAGGTTCTGAAGGTGAAAATTGAGGTTGGGTAGAGATGATGGCCTAAAGCCATTGTGGGTGTGATATGCACTGTTTTACGGCCAGCTGTCTGGGTGTTGGACTGGAGGTCTTCCCTAAGGCTGTGTCAGACAGGGCTTTAGTGCACAGGCTAGACTGTATAATTGGGGTATGGTCGAGTGGCATGCAGGTTGTTACTCATTTGGCGTTTCTGGTTAGCCCTATAGGGCAACATTTTTCTTCTGGAGGGCAGGCAGAGTGCTGCATTGTGTCTCCAGAATTGCCAAACTGGAGGGGCGTGGCAAGGATTGTGAGGAAGTAAGTCTGAAAACACAAGCTAGCACGAGTTTTGAGGCCAAGAGCATGGCAGGCCCACTCTGCAGAGGCTGAATCGATATCTCCTGCAGGTGAGGTCAGGGCGATTATCAGATGTTGCCTCAAGCTGGAGTTTGTGTCCATGACGGCCCCTTCCTGAAGGGGGTGGGGGCGTCATGAGTCCAGGGAGGTTTCTCTACGCTGGGAGTTGTGAGCTGCTCCAACCTTCAAAGTTTCCTTCTTCAGGACAGTCGAGTACTATTGGATGGTTGCAGGATGCCCCATACAGAAAGACTCGAGAGCAGGGCCCTAAGCATGGATGCCGAGAAACGCCAACTCACCTTCCCATTGCCTGGTCGAGACAAGGCACGCTCAATCTGCGGGCTCTTGGGTGAGCTACCCAGAAGCCTGAGTTTAAATGGACTCTCCTGAGGATGAGTCATAATGTGGGTTGGTGGCCATGGAGACCTTGGAATGTGGCAGTAGCTAAGGGACTCTGCAGGATTCTCCAACCCGAAGGGCTTGACACAACTCCAACCAGGAAGCTTCCCATGTGGAGATGAGAGGTCTTCTGTCTGGTGCCTCAGGAAAGCCCCGTATGCTGGTCTTCGAACCCAGGCCTCTGAGGAGTGATACCTGGACACCAAAGCAAGAGTTCATAAGAGGTCCTAGGGGCCTGTCTGGTTCAATCTTCTGTCTCTGCGGATATCTGTCTGTGTGTCTGCATGGAGGTAGTAGTTGCTCAGCTTGTGTCATAATGCCCCTATTTGTCCAGTGCGGCTTGCGGTAGTGGGATGTCCTTGGGGACCTTGAGGTTTCTACTATTTTGTAGAGTTGTGGCCAATGGAATGGGCAGTTTCTTAGGAGAGAGCAGGCACAGTTCTGTGGTGTGGCTCCAGAGACCCCAGCCTGGAGGCTGTGTGGGCCATGGCTGTGCAGACAGACATCCAAAAACCCTAACTCAGCTCAGGTTTGGGGCCGAGGTTACGGCAGGCCTGATCTACAGTCCATGAGGGGAGCTCCTCTGGATATGAAAGAAGGGTGAGAGGGAGGCAGTCGCTCAGGCTTTTGTCTCTGGATGTTTTGTCCACAATGGCAGTTTAATGTAGGAGTTGCCTCATGGGTCGTAGAAGTCTCCCTCTCTGGTAGTTTGTCCAGCCCCCAAGAGTTTGGGGTCATTCTGTGGGAAGGGAAGTGTCCTGTTTTCTGCTTCATGTGTCCCCCCAGTAGAGGGATTCTAGAGCATAGCAGTGGGTACTGACAACTGGAATACTCGCCCTCTGGTTAAGCCTGGGGGCCTATGGATATGACAAGCCCCATATGCAGGATCTTGGTCCAGCCACTGAGAGGCGTTACTTTAATACGGGACTCACGCTGCAGGTCACAATGCATGTCTGTGCCCTAGGCGGCCCTCAAGCACTGGCGTGGCCTTTCGGACAATGCAGGTTTTCCCACATTGAACGTTGGACAACATGCCAACCACAAGGTTTCTGGCCATGGGGAAGGAGGAATTCTAATTTCTGCATCACGTTCACCCCTGGGCAGTGATTGGAGATAAGGTCTAGGTTCTGAAGCCTGAAAACCGAGGTTGGGAAGAGATGAAGACCTACAGCCATAATGGGTCCTATGTGTCCAGGTTGGGGCCAGCTTTCTGGGTGTCGTTTGGGATGTCTTGTCTCAGGCTGTGCCAGACAGGGCATTAGTATACAGTGTGGGCTGTATAATTGCTTTACAATCGAGTGGCATGCATTAGAAAATCATTTGGGGTTTCTTATTAGCAGCATAGGGCAAAGTTTTTCTTCTGGAGGGCAGGCAGAGTGCTGCATTGTGGCTTCGGAATTCCCAAACTGGAGGGCTTGTGGGCCAGGAGAGTGAGGACGGAAGTCTGAGAACACAAGCTCGGCTTAGGTTTCGGGGCAAGGACATGGCAGGCACACTCTGCAGAGCTGAATTGAGATCTCATGCGTCTGAAGTCAGGTCGAGGTTCAGACTTTGGCTCAGGTTTGAGTTTCTGTCCATGTTGGCCCCTTCAGGAAGGGGGGGCATTATGAGGCCATGGGGGTTTTCCCACTATTGGAGTTGTGAGATGCTCCAAACCGCAAGGATTCCTTCTGTGGGACAATTAAGATTTGTTGGATGGCTCCAGGACGTCTTATAAGGTATTTTTCCAGAACAGGGTTCTAAGTATGGATGCCTGGGCAGCCAGCCTCACATTCCAATTGTATCCTAGCAACAAGAAACGTTTGATCTGCTGCTTGGGGTAGCAACAGAGGGGGCTGAGTTGAAATGGACTTTCCTGAGGATGGACTTAATGTTGGTTTGAGTCCATAGTGACCTTTGTATGGGGCAGTGGCACCAGGGCCCTGAAGGATTCTCCTAACCAGAGGTTATGACAAAGCTCCAATGTGCAAGTTTTCCATGGGGAGACGAGATTTGTTCTTATTGGTGCCTCAGGAAACCACCATATGCTGGTATTGGAAACGAGGCCTCTGAGGAGAGATGCCTGGAAACCAAAGCAATGGATCTGATAATGGCCTAGGGGCCTGTCCGGTTCAATATTCTTCTCTGGGAACATCTGTTGTCTGAGTGGAGGTAGTTGCTCAGCTGGTTTGAGATCACCCCTGTTTGTCCTGGGCGTCCTACACTATTGGGATGGCCTCGGTGACTTTGGAGGTTTTTCCTAATTTGCAAGGTTGTGGCCAATGGAATGGGAAGAATTCCCTTGAAAGGGAAGCACAGTCCTGAGGTGTGGCTCCAGGGACCCAAGTGTGGAGCGTGTGTGGTCCAGGGCTATTTGGACAAAAGTCTGAAAACACAAACTCCACTTAGGTTGGGGGATGTAGGTATGACCGGCCCGATCTATAGACCGTGCGGAGACCTCTACGGGATATGAACAAAAAGCGAATGTGAGGTGCGTGCTCATGCTTTTGTTTTTTTTTTTTTTCTGGAAATGTGTCACCGATTGCCATGGAATGTCGGGGTGTCCTCATGGGCCATCGATGAGGCTCCCTTTCTGGGGATTTGACCCGATCCTAAAAGTTTGGGGTCATTCTGTGGGAAGGGAGGAGGCCTTTCTGTTTTTTTTGTTTATTTTTTATTTTTTATTTTTTATTTTTTTTTTACCTCAGGTGGACCACCAAAAGACGGATTCCAGAGTAGAATCGTGGGTGGGGGCAACTGCACAACCAGACCTCTGGTTAACATTGGGACCTAAGAACATGGCAAGCCCCATATGTGGGCTCTTGGTCCAGACACTGAGAGGCCTTCCTTGAGGATAGGTCTCACACTGAGTTTCACAATGTGTTTTTGTGCCCAAGGAGCCCCTCAAGTCAGGGCGTGGGCTAATGTACCATGCTGGTTTCTCCTACACTGAACGTTGCACAGTATGGGAACCACAAGTTTTCTGGCAATGGGGAAGATGGAGTTCTAATTTCTGCAACACTTTCACTCCTGGACTGTGATTGGATTTATGGTCTAGGTTCTGACCTGAAAACTGAGGTTGGGAAGAGATGAAGCCCTAATGTCATGGTGTGTCTGATGTGATCAGTGTTCGGCCAGCTGTTGAGTGTGGGTTGGGAGGTGCAGGCTCAGGCTGTGGCAGACAGGGAATTAGTGCCCAGGCTAGACTGTATCATTGGGGTGCAGTCGAGTTTTGTGCAGGATGGTACTCATTTGTGGTTACTGGGTAGCCCCAGAGGGCAACGTTTTTCTTCTGGAGGGAAGACACAGTGCCACATAGTGGCTCCAGAATTCTCAAACTGGAAGGCTTGTGGGCCAGGAGTGTGAAAAAATAATTCTGAGAACACAAGCCAGACTTAGATTTCGGGGTGAGGGTACGGCAGGCACCCTCTGCAGAGATGATTCAAGATCCCATACACCTGAAGACAGAGCTAGGATCAGACGTTTTCTTATGTCGGAGTTTCTGTCCATGAAGGCCCCTTCATGAAGGGGAGGGTGTCACGAGGACCGGAGGTTTTCCCAGGATGGGAATTGTGAGATGCTCCAAACCACAATGATTCCTTCTGTGGGACAGTCGAGACCTGTTGGATGGCTCCAGGACATCCCATAAGAAAGTTATCCAGATCAGGGTTCTAAGGATGGATGCCTGGGCAGCCTGCCTCCCATTCCAGGTGTCTCATAGAGCCAAGGCAAGTTCGATCTGCTGGATCTAGGGGAGCAACCGAGGCGGGTGTGTTGAAATGGGTGAGTTGAGGATGGGTCATAATGTGCATTTGTGTCCATGTAGACCTTGGAATGGGGTGTTTGATCCGGGGCCTTGAGGGATGTTCATAACCGGAGGTTTTGATGGAGCTCTAAAGAGTATGTTTCCTATGTAGAGAAGAGAATTGTTTTGATGAGTGCCTAAGGAATCTCCCATATGCTGGTATTGGAAACCAGGCCTCTGAGGAGAGATGACTGAAATCAAAAGCAATGGATCTGATTAGGGCCTAAGTGCCCGTCCAGTTCAATCTTATTCTATGGGGATATCTGTCTCTGGGTCTGAGTGGAGGTGTTTTCCTAACTTGTGAAAGATCATCCCTGTTTGTCCTGGGCAGCCAACACAATTCGGATGGCCTGTGGGAGTTTGGAGGATTCTCCTAATCTATAGGGTTGTGGCCAATGGAAATGGCAGAATTCCCCTGGAGAGGGAAGCCACAGTCCTGAGGTGTGGCTCCAGGGGCCCCAGCTTGGATGGTGTGTGGGCCAGGACTGTGGGGACAGAAGTCTGAAAACACAAACTCAGCTTAGGTTTGGGGATGTATGTAGGAAGGCTCGATCTACAGACCGTGAGAATTTTCCGGGCTATGAACAAAGGGCGAGTATGTGGCGCTTGCTCAGGCTTTTGTCTCTGGATTTTGTGTCAACGGTCTGCGTGGAATGTCGGGGTGTCCTCAAGGGCCATGGACAATTCTTTCTCTGGTGATTTGGCCTGATCCCAAGTGGTTGGGATCATTCTGTGGATGGGAAGAATCCTTTCTGTATTTTTTTTTTTTTTTACCTCAGGTGTTCCACCAAAGAGGGATTCCAGAGTAGAGCCCTGAGTAGGGGTGACTAGACATCTCGAACTCTGGTTGAGATTGGGGGACTAGGGGCTTGGCAAGCCCCATATGGGGGCTGTTGTTTCAGTCACTAAGAGGCTTTACATGAGGATAGGGCTCACGCTGAGGGTCACAATGTGTGCTGGTGCAAATTGTGGCCCTCAGTGATAGGTGGGGCCTCATAGTCCATGCTGCTTTCTCCTACAATGAACATTGGACAATATGCCAACCACTAGGTTTCTTGCCAAGGCGAAGAAGAAGTTCTGATTCTTGCATCACGTTCACTCCTGAGCAGTGAGTGGAGATAAGGTCTAGGTTCTGAAGGTGAAAACTGAGGTTGGGTAGAGATGATGGCCTAAAGCCATTGTGGGTGTGATATGCACTGTTTTACGGCCAGCTGTCTGGGTGTTGGACTGGAGGTCTTCCCTAAGGCTGTGTCAGACAGGGCTTTAGTGCACAGGCTAGACTGTATAATTGGGGTATGGTCGAGTGGCATGCAGGTTGTTACTCATTTGGCGTTTCTGGTTAGCCCTATAGGGCAACATTTTTCTTCTGGAGGGCAGGCAGAGTGCTGCATTGTGTCTCCAGAATTGCCAAACTGGAGGGGCGTGGCAAGGATTGTGAGGAAGTAAGTCTGAAAACACAAGCTAGCACGAGTTTTGAGGCCAAGAGCATGGCAGGCCCACTCTGCAGAGGCTGAATCGATATCTCCTGCAGGTGAGGTCAGGGCGATTATCAGATGTTGCCTCAAGCTGGAGTTTGTGTCCATGACGGCCCCTTCCTGAAGGGGGTGGGGGCGTCATGAGTCCAGGGAGGTTTCCCTACGCTGGGAGTTGTGAGCTGCTCCAACCTTCAAAGTTTCCTTCTTCAGGACAGTCGAGTACTATTGGATGGTTGCAGGATGCCCCATACAGAAAGACTCGAGAGCAGGGCCCTAAGCATGGATGCCGAGAAACGCCAACTCACCTTCCCATTGCCTGGTCGAGACAAGGCACGCTCAATCTGCGGGCTCTTGGGTGAGCTACCCAGAAGCCTGAGTTTAAATGGACTCTGCTGAGGATGAGTCATAATGTGGGTTGGTGGCCATGGAGACCTTGGAATGTGGCAGTAGCTAAGGGACTCTGCAGGATTCTCCAACCCGAAGGGCTTGACACAACTCCAACCAGGAAGCTTCCCATGTGGAGATGAGAGGTCTTCTGTCTGGTGCCTCAGGAAAGCCCCGTATGCTGGTCTTCGAACCCAGGCCTCTGAGGAGTGATACCTGGACACCAAAGCAAGAGTTCATAAGAGGTCCTAGGGGCCTGTCTGGTTCAATCTTCTGTCTCTGCGGATATCTGTCTGTGTGTCTGCATGGAGGTAGTAGTTGCTCAGCTTGTGTCATAATGCCCCTATTTGTCCAGTGCGGCTTGCGGTAGTGGGATGTCCTTGGGGACCTTGAGGTTTCTACTATTTTGTAGAGTTGTGGCCAATGGAATGGGCAGTTTCTTAGGAGAGAGCAGGCACAGTTCTGTGGTGTGGCTCCAGAGACCCCAGCCTGGAGGCTGTGTGGGCCATGGCTGTGCAGACAGACATCCAAAAACCCTAACTCAGCTCAGGTTTGGGGCCGAGGTTACGGCAGGCCTGATCTACAGTCCATGAGGGGAGCTCCTCTGGATATGAAAGAAGGGTGAGAGGGAGGCAGTCGCTCAGGCTTTTGTCTCTGGATGTTTTGTCCACAATGGCCGTTTAATGTAGGAGTTGCCTCATGGGTCGTAGAAGTCTCCCTCTCTGGTAGTTTGTCCAGCCCCCAAGAGTTTGGGGTCATTCTGTGGGAAGGGAAGTGTCCTGTTTTCTGCTTCATGTGTCCCCCCAGTAGAGGGATTCTAGAGCATAGCAGTGGGTACTGACAACTGGAATACTCGCCCTCTGGTTAAGCCTGGGGGCCTATGGATATGACAAGCCCCATATGCAGGATCTTGGTCCAGCCACTGAGAGGCGTTACTTTAATACGGGACTCACGCTGCAGGTCACAATGCATGTCTGTGCCCTAGGCGGCCCTCAAGCACTGGCGTGGCCTTTCGGACAATGCAGGTTTTCCCACATTGAACGTTGGACAACATGCCAACCACAAGGTTTCTGGCCATGGGGAAGGAGGAATTCTAATTTCTGCATCACGTTCACCCCTGGGCAGTGATTGGAGATAAGGTCTAGGTTCTGAAGCCTGAAAACCGAGGTTGGGAAGAGATGAAGACCTACAGCCATAATGGGTCCTATGTGTCCAGGTTGGGGCCAGCTTTCTGGGTGTCGTTTGGGATGTCTTGTCTCAGGCTGTGCCAGACAGGGCATTAGTATACAGTGTGGGCTGTATAATTGCTTTACAATCGAGTGGCATGCATTAGAAAATCATTTGGGGTTTCTTATTAGCAGCATAGGGCAAATTTTTTCTTCTGGAGGGCAGGCAGAGTGCTGCATTGTGGCTTCGGAATTCCCAAACTGGAGGGCTTGTGGGCCAGGAGAGTGAGGACGGAAGTCTGAGAACACAAGCTCGGCTTAGGTTTCGGGGCAAGGACATGGCAGGCACACTCTGCAGAGCTGAATTGAGATCTCATGCGTCTGAAGTCAGGTCGAGGTTCAGACTTTGGCTCAGGTTTGAGTTTCTGTCCATGTTGGCCCCTTCAGGAAGGGGGGGCATTATGAGGCCATGGGGGTTTTCCCACTATTGGAGTTGTGAGATGCTCCAAACCGCAAGGATTCCTTCTGTGGGACAATTAAGATTTGTTGGATGGCTCCAGGACGTCTTATAAGGTATTTTTCCAGAACAGGGTTCTAAGTATGGATGCCTGGGCAGCCAGCCTCACATTCCAATTGTCTCCTAGCAACAAGAAACGTTTGATCTGCTGCTTGGGGTAGCAACAGAGGGGGCTGAGTTGAAATGGACTTTCCTGAGGATGGACTTAATGTTGGTTTGAGTCCATAGTGACCTTTGTATGGGGCAGTGGCACCAGGGCCCTGAAGGATTCTCCTAACCAGAGGTTATGACAAAGCTCCAATGTGCAAGTTTTCCATGGGGAGACGAGATTTGTTCTTATTGGTGCCTCAGGAAACCACCATATGCTGGTATTGGAAACGAGGCCTCTGAGGAGAGATGCCTGGAAACCAAAGCAATGGATCTGATAATGGCCTAGGGGCCTGTCCGGTTCAATATTCTTCTCTGGGAACATCTGTTGTCTGAGTGGAGGTAGTTGCTCAGCTGGTTTGAGATCACCCCTGTTTGTCCTGGGCGACCTACACTATTGGGATGGCCTCGGTGACTTTGGAGGTTTTTCCTAATTTGCAAGGTTGTGGCCAATGGAATGGGAAGAATTCCCTTGAAAGGGAAGCACAGTCCTGAGCTGTGGCTCCAGGGACCCAAGTGTGGAGCGTGTGTGGTCCAGGGCTATTTGGACAAAAGTCTGAAAACACAAACTCCACTTAGGTTGGGGGATGTAGGTATGACCGGCCCGATCTATAGACCGTGCGGAGACCTCTACGGGATATGAACAAAAAGCGAATGTGAGGTGCGTGCTCATGCTTTTGTTTTTTTTTTTTTCTGGAAATGTGTCACCGATTGCCATGGAATGTCGGGGTGTCCTCATGGGCCATCGATGAGGCTCCCTTTCTGGGGATTTGACCCGATCCTAAAAGTTTGGGGTCATTCTGTGGGAAGGGAGGAGGCCTTTCTGTTTTTTTTGTTTATTTTTTATTTTTTATTTTTTATTTTTTTTTACCTCAGGTGGACCACCAAAAGACGGATTCCAGAGTAGAATCGTGGGTGGGGGCAACTGCACAACCAGACCTCTGGTTAACATTGGGACCTAAGAACATGGCAAGCCCCATATGTGGGCTCTTGGTCCAGACACTGAGAGGCCTTCCTTGAGGATAGGTCTCACACTGAGTTTCACAATGTGTTTTTGTGCCCAAGGAGCCCCTCAAGTCAGGGCGTGGGCTAATGTACCATGCTGGTTTCTCCTACACTGAACGTTGCACAGTATGGGAACCACAAGTTTTCTGGCCATGTGGAAGATGGAGTTCTAATTTCTGCAACACTTTCACTCCTGGACTGTGATTGGATTTAAGGTCTAGGTTCTGAAGCCTGAAAACTGAGCTTGGGAAGAGATGAAGACCTAAGTCCATGGTGTGTCTGATGTGCTCAGTGTTTGGCCAGCTGTTGAGTGTGGGTTGCGAGGTGCAGGCTCAGGCTGTGGCAGACAGGGAATTAGTGCCCAGGCTAGACTGTATCATTGGGGTGCAGTCGAGTTTCGTGCAGGATGGTACTCATTTGTGGTTACTGGCTAGCCCCAGAGGGCAACGTTTTTCTTCTGGAGGGAAGACACAGTGCCACATAGTGGCTCCAGAATTCCCAAACTGGAAGGCTTGTGGGCCAGGAGTGTGAGGAAAAAATTCTGAAAACACAAGCCAGACTTAGATTTCGGGGTGAGGGGACGGCAGGCACCCTCTACAGAGATGATTCGAGATCCCGTATACCTGAAGACAGAGCTAGGATAAGACGTTTTCTTAGGTCGGAGTTTCTGTCCATGATGGCCCCTTCATGAAGGGGACGGTGTCACGAGGACATGGAGGTTTTCCCACGATGGGAATTGTGAGATGCTCCAAACCACAATGATTCCTTCTGTGGGACAGTCGAGACCTGTTGGATGGCTCCAGGACATCCCATAAGGAAGTTATCCAGATCAGGGTTCTAAGGATGGATGCCTGGGCAGCCTGCCTCCCATTCCAGGTGTCTCATAGAGCCAAGCCAAGTTTGAACTGCTGGATCTAGGGGAGCAACCGAGACGGGTGTGTTGAAATGGGTGAGTTGAGGATGGGTCATAATGTGCATTTGTGTCCATGTAGACCTTGGAATGGGGTGCTTGATCCGGGGCCTTGAGGGATGTTCATAACCGGAGGTTTTGATGGAGCTCTAAAGAGTATGATTCCTATGTAGAGAAGAGAATTGTTTGGATGAGTGCCTAAGGAATCTCCCATATGCTGGTATTGGAAACCAGGCCTCTGAGGAGAGATGACTGGAATCAAAAGCAATGGATCTAATTAGGGCCTAAGTGTCCGTCCAGTTCAATCTTATTCTATGGGGATATCTGTCTCTGGGTCTGAGTGGAGGTGGTTTCTTAACTTGTGAAAGATCATCCCTGTTTGTCCTGGGCAGCCAACACAATTCGGATGGCGTGGGGGAGTTTGGAGGATTCTCCTAATCTATAGGGTTGTGGCCAATGGAAATGGCAGAATTCCCCTGGAGAGGGAAGCCACAGTCCTGAGGTGTGGCTCCAGGGGCCCCAGCTTGGATGGTGTGTGGGCCAGGACTGTGGGGACAGAAGTCTGAAAACACAAACTCAGCTTAGGTTTGGGGATGTATGTAAGAAGGCTCGATCTACAGACCGTGAGAATTTTCTGGGCTATTAACAAAGGGCGAGTATGTGGCGCTTGCTCAGGGTTTTGTCTCTGGATTTTGTGTCAATGGTGGCCGTGGAATGTCGGGGTGTCCTCAAGGGCCATGGACAATTCTTTCTCTGGTGATTTGGCCTGATCCCAAGTGGTTGGGATCATTCTGTGGATGGGAAGAGTCCTTTCTGTATTTTTTTTTTTTTTTACCTCAAGAGTCCCACCAAGGAGAAATTCCCGAGTAGAGCCCTGAGTAGGGGTGACTAGACATCTCGAACTCTGGTTGAGATTGGGGGACTAGGGGCTTGGCAAGCCCCATATGGGGGCTGTTGTTCCAGTCACTAAGAGGCTTTACATGAGGATAGGGCTCACGCTGAGGGTCACAATGTGTGTTTGTGCACATTGTGGCCCTCAGGGATAGGTGGGGCCTCATATCCATGCTGCTTTCTCCTACAATGAACATTGGACAACATGCCAACCACTAGGTTTCTTGCCAAGGCGAAGGAGAAGTTCTAATTCTTGCATCACGTTCACTCCTGAGCAGTGAGTGGAGATAAGGTCTAGGTTCTGAAAGTGAAAACTGAGTTTGGGTAGAGATGATGGCCTAAAGACATTGTGGGTGTGATATGCTCTGTGTATGGCCAGCTGTCTGGGTGTTGGACTGGAGGTCTGCCCTCAGGCTGTGTCAGACAGGGCTTTAGTGCACAGGCTAGACTGTATAATTGGGGTATGGTCGAGTGGCATGCAGGTTGTTACTCATTTGGCGTTTCTGGTTAGCCCTATAGGGCAACATTTTTCTTCTGGAGGGCAGGCAGAGTGCTTCTTTGTGTCTCCAGAATTGCCAAACTGGAGGGGTGTGGCCAGGAGTGGGAGGAAGGAAGTCTGAAAACACAAGCTAGCACGAGTTTTGGGGCCAAGAGCATGGCAGGCCCACTCTACAGAGGCTGAATCGAGATCTCCTGCAGGTGAGGTCAGGGCGAGTATCAGATGTTGCCTCAAGCTGGAGTTTGTGTCCATGACGGCCACTTCCTGAAGGGGGTGGGGGCGTCATGAGGCCAGGGAGGTTTCCCTACGCTGGGAGTTGTGAGCTGCTCCAAACTTCAAAGTTTCCTTCTTCAGGACAGTCGAGTACTATTGGATGGTTCCAGGATGCCCCATTCAGAATGACTCGAGAGCAGGGCCCTAAGCATGGATGCCGAGAAACGCCAACTCACCTTCCCCTTTGCCTGGTCGAGACAAGGCAAGCTCAATCTGCGGGCTCTTGGGTGAGCTACCCAGAAGCCTGAGTTTAAATGGACTCTGCTGAGGATGAGTCATAATGTGGGTTGGTGGCCATGGAGACCTTGGAATGTGGCAGTAGCTAAGGGACTCTGCAGGATTCTCCAACCCAAAGGGCTTGACACAACTCCAACCAGGAAGCTTCCCATGTGGAGATGAGAGGTCTTCTGTCTGGTGCCTCAGGATAGCCCCGTATGCTGGTCTTCGAACCCAGGCCTCTGAGGAGTGATACCTGGACACCAAAGCAAGAGTTCATAATAGGGCCTAGGGGCCTGTCTGGTTCAATCTTCTGTCTCTGCGGATATCTGTGAGTGTGTCTGCATGGAGGTAGTAGTTGCTCAGCTTGTGTCATAATGCCCCTATTTGTCCAGTGCGGCTTGCGGTAGTGGGATGTCCTTGGGGACCTTGAGGTTTCTACTATTTTGTAGAGTTGTGGCCAATGGAATGGGCAGTTTCTTAGGAGAGAGCAGGCACAGTTCTGTGGTGTGGCTCCAGAGACCCCAGCCTGGAGGCTGTGTGGGCCATGGCTGTGCAGACAGACATCCAAAAACCCTAACTCAGCTCAGGTTTGGGGCCGAGGTTACGGCAGGCCTGATCTACAGTCCATGAGGGGAGCTCCTCTGGATATGAAAGAAGGGTGAGAGGGAGGCAGTCGCTCAGGCTTTTGTCTCTGGATGTTTTGTCCAAAATGGCCGTTTAATGTAGGAGTTGCCTCATGGGTCGTAGAAGTCTCCCTCTCTGGTAGTTTGTCCAGCCCCCAAGAGTTTGGGGTCATTCTGTGGGAAGGGAAGTGTCCTGTTTTCTGCTTCATGTGTCCCCCCAGTAGAGGGATTCTAAAGCATAGCAGTGGGTACTGACAACTGGAATACTCGCCCTCTGGTTAAGCCTGGGGGCCTATGGATATGACAAGCCCCATATGCAGGATCTTGGTCCAGCCACTGAGAGGCGTTACTTTAATACGGGACTCACGCTCTAGGTCACAATGCATGTCTGTGCCCTAGGCGGCCCTCAAGCACTGGCGTGGCCTTTCGGACAATGCAGGTTTTCCCACATTGAACGTTGGACAACATGCCAACCACAAGGTTTCTGGCCATGGGGAAGGAGGAATTCTAATTTCTGCATCACGTTCACCCCTGGGCAGTGATTGGAGATAAGGTCTAGGTTCTGAAGCCTGAAAACCGAGGTTGGGAAGAGATGAAGACCTACAGCCATAATGGGTCCTATGTGTCCAGGTTGGGGCCAGCTTTCTGGGTGTCGTTTGGGATGTCTTGTCTCAGGCTGTGCCAGACAGGGCATTAGTATACAGTGTGGGCTGTATAATTGCTTTACAATCGAGTGGCATGCATTAGAAAATCATTTGGGGTTTCTTATTAGCAGCATAGGGCAAAGTTTTTCTTCTGGAGGGCAGGCAGAGTGCTGCATTGTGGCTTCGGAATTCCCAAACTGGAGGGCTTGTGGGCCAGGAGAGTGAGGACGGAAGTCTGAGAACACAAGCTCGGCTTAGGTTTCGGGGCAAGGACATGGCAGGCACACTCTGCAGAGCTGAATTGAGATCTCATGCGTCTGAAGTCAGGTCGAGGTTCAGACTTTGGCTCAGTTTTGAGTTTCTGTCCATGTTGGCCCCTTCAGGAAGGGGGGGCATTATGAGGCCATGGGGGTTTTCCCACTATTGGAGTTGTGAGATGCTCCAAACCGCAAGGATTCCTTCTGTGGGACAATTAAGATTTGTTGGATGGCTCCAGGACGTCTTATAAGGTATTTTTCCAGAACAGGGTTCTAAGTATGGATGCCTGGGCAGCCAGCCTCACATTCCAATTGTCTCCTAGCAACAAGAAACGTTTGATCTGCTGGCTTGGGGTAGCAACAGAGGGGGCTGAGTTGAAATGGACTTTCCTGAGGATGGACTTAATGTTGGTTTGAGTCCATAGTGACCTTTGTATGGGGCAGTAGCACCAGGGCCCTGAAGGATTCTCCTAACCAGAGGTTATGACAAAGCTCCAATGTGCAAGTTTTCCATGGGGAGACGAGATTTGTTCTTATTGGTGCCTCAGGAAACCACCATATGCTGGTATTGGAAACGAGGCCTCTGAGGAGAGATGCCTGGAAACCAAAGCAATGGATCTGATAATGGCCTAGGGGCCTGTCCGGTTCAATATTCTTCTCTGGGAACATCTGTTGTCTGAGTGGAGGTAGTTGCTCAGCTGGTTTGAGATCACCCCTGTTTGTCCTGGGCGACCTACACTATTGGGATGGCCTCGGTGACTTTGGAGGTTTTTCCTAATTTGCAAGGTTGTGGCCAATGGAATGGGAAGAATTCCCTTGAAAGGGAAGCACAGTCCTGAGGTGTGGCTCCAGGGACCCAAGTGTGGAGCGTGTGTGGTCCAGGGCTATTTGGACAAAAGTCTGAAAACACAAACTCCACTTAGGTTGGGGGATGTAGGTATGACCGGCCCGATCTATAGACCGTGCGGAGACCTCTACGGGATATGAACAAAAAGCGAATGTGAGGTGCGTGCTCATGCTTTTGTTTTTTTTTTTTTTCTGGAAATGTGTCACCGATTGCCATGGAATGTCGGGGTGTCCTCATGGGCCATCGATGAGGCTCCCTTTCTGGGGATTTGACCCGATCCTAAAAGTTTGGGGTCATTCTGTGGGAAGGGAGGAGGCCTTTCTGTTTTTTTAGTTTATTTTTTATTTTTTATTTTTTATTTTTTTTTACCTCAGGTGGACCACCAAAAGACGGATTCCAGAGTAGAATCGTGGGTGGGGGCAACTGCACAACCAGACCTCTGGTTAACATTGGGACCTAAGAACATGGCAAGCCCCATATGTGGGCTCTTGGTCCAGACACTGAGAGGCCTTCCTTGAGGATAGGTCTCACACTGAGTTTCACAATGTGTTTTTGTGCCCAAGGAGCCCCTCAAGTCAGGGCGTGGGCTAATGTACCATGCTGGTTTCTCCTACACTGAACGTTGCACAGTATGGGAACCACAAGTTTTCTGGCAATGGGGAAGATGGAGTTCTAATTTCTGCAACACTTTCACTCCTGGACTGTGATTGGATTTATGGTCTAGGTTCTGACCTGAAAACTGAGGTTGGGAAGAGATGAAGCCCTAAGGCCATGGTGTGTCTGATGTGATCAGTGTTCGGCCAGCTGTTGAGTGTGGGTTGGGAGGTGCAGGCTCAGGCTGTGGCAGACAGGGAATTAGTGCCCAGGCTAGACTGTATCATTGGGGTGCAGTCGAGTTTCGTGCAGGATGGTACTCATTTGTGGTTACTGGCTAGCCCCAGAGGGCAACGTTTTTCTTCTGGAGGGAAGACACAGTGCCACATAGTGGCTCCAGAATCCCCAAACTGGAAGGCTTGTGGGCCAGGAGTGTGAGGAAAAAATTCTGAAAACACAAGCCAGACTTAGATTTCGGGGTGAGGGGACGGCAGGCACCCTCTACAGAGATGATTCGAGATCCCGTATACCTGAAGACAGAGCTAGGATCAGACGTTTTCTTAGGTCGGAGTTTCTGTCCATGATGGCCCCTTCATGAAGGGGAGGGTGTCACGAGGACATGGAGGTTTTCCCACGATGGGAATTGTGAGATGCTCCAAACCACAATGATTCCTTCTGTGGGACAGTCGAGACCTGTTGGATGGCTCCAGGACATCCCATAAGGAAGTTATCCAGATCAGGGTTCTAAGGATGGATGCCTGGGCAGCCTGCCTCCCATTCCAGGTGTCTCATAGAGCCAAGCCAAGTTTGAACTGCTGGATCTAGGGGAGCAACCGAGGCGGGTGTGTTGAAATGGGTGAGTTGAGGATGGGTCATAATGTGCATTTGTGTCCATGTAGACCTTGGAATGGGGTGCTTGATCCGGGGCCTTGAGGGATGTTCATAACCGGAGGTTTTGATGGAGCTCTAAAGAGTATGATTCTTATGTAGAGAAGAGAATTGTTTGGATGAGTGCCTAAGGAATCTCCCATATGCTGGTATTGGAAACCAGGCCTCTGAGGAGAGATGACTGGAATCAAAAGCAATGGATCTAATTAGGGCCTAAGTGTCCGTCCAGTTCAATCTTATTCTATGGGGATATCTGTCTCTGGGTCTGAGTGGAGGTGGTTTCCTAACTTGTGAAAGATCATCCCTGTTTGTCCTGGGCAGCCAACACAATTCGGATGGCCTGGGGGAGTTTGGAGGATTCTCCTAATCTATAGGGTTGTGGCCAATGGAAATGGCAGAATTCCCCTGGAGAGGGAAGCCACAGTCCTGAGGTGTGGCTACAGGGGCCCCAGCTTGGATGGTGTGTGGGCCAGGACTGTGGGGACAGAAGTCTGAAAACACAAACTCAGCTTAGGTTTGGGGATGTATGTATGAAGGCTCGATCTACAGACCGTGAGAATTTTCCGGGCTATGAACAAAGGGCGAGAATGTGGCGCTTGCTCAGGGTTTTGTCTCTGGATTTTGTGTCAATGGTGGCCGTGGAATGTCGGGGTGTCCTCAAGGGCCATGGACAATTCTTTCTCTGGTGATTTGGCCTGATCCCAAGTGGTTGGGATCATTCTGTGGATGGGAAGAGTCCTTTCTGTATTTTTTTTTTTTTACCTCAAGAGTCCCACCAAGGAGAAATTCCCGAGAAGAGCCCTGAGTAGGGGTGACTAGACATCTCGAACTCTGGTTGAGATTGGGGGACTAGGGGCTTGGCAAGCCCCATATGGGGGCTGTTGTTCCAGTCACTAAGAGGCTTTACATGAGGATAGGGCTCACGCTGAGGGTCACAATGTGTGTTTGTGCACATTGTGGCCCTCAGGGATAGGTGGGGCCTCATATCCATGCTGCTTTCTCCTACAATGAACATTGGACAACATGCCAACCACTAGGTTTCTTGCCAAGGCGAAGGAGAAGTTCTAATTCTTGCATCACGTTCACTCCTGAGCAGTGAGTGGAGATAAGGTCTAGGTTCTGAAGGTGAAAACTGAGTTTGGGTAGAGATGATGGCCTAAAGACATTGTGCGTGTGATATGCTCTGTGTATGGCCAGCTGTCTGGGTGTTGGACTGGAGGTCTGCCCTCAGGCTGTGTCAGACAGGGCTTTAGTGCACAGGCTAGACTGTATAATTGGGGTATGGTCGAGTGGCATGCAGGTTGTTACTCATTTGGCGTTTCTGGTTAGCCCTATAGGGCAACATTTTTCTTCTGGAGGGCAGGCAGAGTGCTTCTTTGTGTCTCCAGAATTGCCAAACTGGAGGGGTGTGGCCAGGAGTGGGAGGAAGGAAGTCTGAAAACACAAGCTAGCACGAGTTTTGGGGCCAAGAGCATGGCAGGCCCACTCTACAGAGGCTGAATCGAGATCTCCTGCAGGTGAGGTCAGGGCGAGTATCAGATGTTGCCTCAAGCTGGAGTTTGTGTCCATGACGGCCCTTTCCTGAAGGGGGTGGGGGCGTCATGAGTCCAGGGAGGTTTCCCTACGCTGGGAGTTGTGAGCTGCTCCAAACTTCAAAGTTTCCTTCTTCAGGACAGTCGAGTACTATTGGATGGTTCCAGGATGCCCCATTCAGAATGACTCGAGAGCAGGGCCCTAAGCATGGATGCCGAGAAACGCCAACTCACCTTCCCCTTTGCCTGGTCGAGACAAGGCAAGCTCAATCTGCGGGCTCTTGGGTGAGCTACCCAGAAGCCTGAGTTTAAATGGACTCTGCTGAGGATGAGTCATAATGTGGGTTGGTGGCCATGGAGACCTTGGAATGTGGCAGTAGCTAAGGGACTCTGCAGGATTCTCCAACCCAAAGGGCTTGACACAACTCCAACCAGGAAGCTTCCCATGTGGAGATGAGAGGTCTTCTGTCTGGTGCCTCAGGATAGCCCCGTATGCTGGTCTTCGAACCCAGGCCTCTGAGGAGTGATACCTGGACACCAAAGCAAGAGTTCATAATAGGGCCTAGGGGCCTGTCTGGTTCAATCTTCTGTCTCTGCGGATATCTGTGAGTGTGTCTGCATGGAGGTAGTAGTTGCTCAGCTTGTGTCATAATGCCCCTATTTGTCCAGTGCGGCTTGCGGTAGTGGGATGTCCTTGGGGACCTTGAGGTTTCTACTATTTTGTAGAGTTGTGGCCAATGGAATGGGCAGTTTCTTAGGAGAGAGCAGGCACAGTTCTGTGGTGTGGCTCCAGAGACCCCAGCCTGGAGGCTGTGTGGGCCATGGCTGTGCAGACAGACATCCAAAAACCCTAACTCAGCTCAGGTTTGGGGCCGAGGTTACGGCAGGCCTGATCTACAGTCCATGAGGGGAGCTCCTCTGGATATGAAAGAAGGGTGAGAGGGAGGCAGTCGCTCAGGCTTTTGTCTCTGGATGTTTTGTCCACAATGGCCGTTTAATGTAGGAGTTGCCTCATGGGTCGTAGAAGTCTCCCTCTCTGGTAGTTTGTCCAGCCCCCAAGAGTTTGGGGTCATTCTGTGGGAAGGGAAGTGTCCTGTTTTCTGCTTCATGTGTCCCCCCAGTAGAGGGATTCTAGAGCATAGCAGTGGGTACTGACAACTGGAATACTCGCCCTCTGGTTAAGCCTGGGGGCCTATGGATATGACAAGCCCCATATGCAAGATCTTGTTCCAGCCACTGAGAGGAGTTACTTTAATACGGGACTCACGCTGCAGGTCACAATGCATGTCTGTGCCCTAGGCGGCCCTCAAGCACTGGCGTGGCCTTTCGGACAATGCAGGTTTTCCCACATTGAACGTTGGACAACATGCCAACCACAAGGTTTCTGGCCATGGGGAAGGAGGAATTCTAATTTCTGCATCACGTTCACCCCTGGGCACTGATTGGAGATAAGGTCTAGGTTCTGAAGCCTGAAAACCGAGGTTGGGAAGAGATGACGACCTACAGCCATAGTGGGTCCTATGTGTCCAGGTTGGGGCCAGCTGTCTGGGTGTCGTTTGGGATGTCTTGTCTCAGGCTGTGCCAGACAGGGCACTAGTATGCAGGGTGGGCTGTATAATTGCTTTACAATCGAGTGGCATGCATTAGAAAATCATTTGGGATTTCTTATTAGCAGCATAGGGCAAATTTTTTCTTCTGGAGGGCAGGCAGAGTGCTGCATTGTGGCTTCGGAATTCCCAAACTGGAGGGCTTGTGGGCCAGGAGAGTGAGGACGGAAGTCTGAGTACACAAGCTAGGCTTAGGTTTTGGGTCAAGGACATGGCAGTCACACTCTGCAGAGCTGAATTGAGATCTCATGCGTCTGAAGTCAGGTCGAGGTTCAGACTTTGGCTCAGGTTTGAGTTTCTGTCCATGTTGGCCCCTTCCGGAAGGGGGGGCATTATGAGGCCATGGGGGTTTTCCCACTATTGGAGTTGTGAGATGCTCCAAACCGCAAGGATTCCTTCTGTGGGACAATTAAGATTTGTTGGATGGCTCCAGGACGTCTTATAAGGTATTTTTCCAGAACAGGGTTCTAAGTATGGATGCCTGGGCAGCCAGCCTCACATTCCAATTGTCTCCTAGCAACAAGAAACGTTTGATCTGCTGGCTTGGGGTAGCAACAGAGGGGGCTGAGTTGAAATGGACTTTCCTGAGGATGGTCTTAATGTTGGTTTGAGTCCATGGAGACCTTGGTATGGGGCAGTGGCACCAGGGCCCTGAAGGATTCTCCTAACCAGAGGTTATGACAAAGCTCCAATGAGCAAGTTTTCCATGGGGAGACGAGATTTGTTCTTATTGGTGCCTCAGGAAACCACCATATGCTGGTATTGGAAACGAGGCCTCTGAGGAGAGATGCCTGGAAACCAAAGCAATGGATCTGATAATGGCCTAGGGGCCTGTCCGGTTCAATATTCTTTCCTGGGGACATCTGTTGTCTGAGTGGAGGTAGTTGCTCAGCTGGTTTGAGATCACCCCTGTTTGTCCTGGGCGGCCTACACTATTGGGATGGCCTCGGTGACTTTGGAGGTTTTTCCTCATTTGCAAGGTTGTGGCCAATGGAATGGGAAGAATTCCCTTGAAAGGGAAGCACAGTCCTGAGGTGTGGCTCCAGGGACCCAAATGTGGAGCGTGTGTGGTCCAGGGCTATTTGGACAAAAGTCTGAAAACACAAACTCCACATAGGTTGGGGGATGTAGGTATGGCCGGCCCGATCTATAGACCGTGAGGAGACCTCTTCGGGATATGAACAAAGGGCGAATGTGAGGTGCTTGCTCATGCTTTTTTTTTTTTTTTTTTCTGGATATGTGTCACCGATTGCCATGGAATGTCGGGGTGTCCTCATGCGCCATCGATGAGGCTTCCTTTCTGGGGATTTGACTTGATCCCAAGAGTTTGGGGTCATTCTGTGGGAAGGAGGTGGCCTTTCTGTTTTTTTTGTTTATTTTATTATTTTTTTTTTTTTTACCTCAGGTGGACCCCCAAAAGAGGGATTCCAGAGCACAGTCGTGGGTGGGGGCAACTGGACAACCAGACCTCTGGTTAACATTGGGACCTAAGAACATGGCAAGCCCCATATTTGGGCTCTTGGTCCAGACTCTGAGAGGCCTTCCTTGAGGATAGGTCTCACACTGAGTTTCACAATGTGTTTTTGTGCCCAAAGAGCCCCTCAAGTCAGGGCGTGGACTAATGTACCATGCTGGTTTCTCCTACACTGAACGTTGCACAGTATGGGAACCACAAGTTTTTTGGCAATGGGGAAGATGGAGTTCTAATTTCTGCAACACTTTCACTCCTGGACTGTGATTGGATTTAAGGTCTAGGTTCTGAAGCCTGAAAACTGACGTTGGGAAGAGATGAAGCCCTAAGGCCATGGTGTGTCTGATGTGCTCAGTGTTCGGCCAGCTGTTGAGTGTGGGTTGGGAGGTGCAGGCTCAGGCTGTGGCAGACAGGGAATTAGTGCCCAGGCTAGACTGTATCATTGGGGTGCAGTCGAGTTTTGTGCAGGATGGTACTCATTTGTGGTTACTGGGTAGCCCCAGAGGGCAACGTTTTTCATCTGGAGGGAAGACACAGTGCCACATAGTGGCTCCAGAATTCCCAAACTGGAAGGCTTGTGGGCCAGGAGTGTGAGGAAAAAATTCTGAGAACACAAGCCATTCTTAGATTTCGGGGTGAGGGGACGGCAGGCACCCTCTGCAGAGATGATTCGAGATCCCGTATACCTGAAGACAGAGCTAGGATCAGACGTTATCTTAGGTCGGAGTTTCTGTCCATGACGGCCCATTCATGAAGGGGAGGGTGTCACGAGGACATGGATGTTTTCCCACGATGGGAATTGTAAGATGCTCCAAACCACAATGATTCCTTCTGTGGGACAGTCGAGACTTTTGGATGGCTCCAGGACATCCCATCAGGAAGTTATCCAGAGCAGGGTTCTAAGGATGGATGCCAGGGCAGCCTGCCTCCCATTCCAGGTGTCTCATAGAGCCAAGGCAAGTTCGATCTGCTGGATCTAGGGGAGCAACCGAGGCGGGTGTGTTGAAATGGGTGAGTTGAGGATGGGTCATAATGTGCATTTGTGTCCATGTAGACCTTGGAATGGGGTGCTTGAACCGGGGCCTTGAGGGATGTTTATAACAGGAGGTTTTGATGGAGCTCTAAAGAGTATGTTTCCTATGTAGAGAGGAGAATTGTTTTGATGAGTGCCTAAGGAATCTCCCATATGCTGGTATTGGAAACCAGGCCTCTGAGGAGAGATGACTGGAATCAAAAGCAATGGATCTGATTAGGGCCTAAGTGCCTGTCCAGTTCAATCTTATTCTATGGGGATATCTGTCTCTGGGTCTGAGTGGAGGTAGTTTCCTAAATTGTGAAAGATCATCCCAGTGTGTCCTCGGCAGCCAACACTATTCGGATGGCCTCGGGGAGTTCGGAGTATTCTCCTAATCTATTGGGTTGTGGACAATGGAAATGGCAGAATTCCCCTGGAGAGGGAAGCCACAGTCCTGAGGTGTGGCTCCAGGGGCCCCAGCTTGGATGGTGTGTGGGCCAGGCCTGTAGGGACAGAAGTCTGAAAACACAAACTCAGCTTAGGTTTGGGGATGTATGTATGAAGGCTCGATCTACAGAACGTGAGAATTTTCCGGGCTATGAACAAAGGGCGAGTATGTGTCGATTGCTCAGGCTTTTGTCTCTGGATTTTGTGTCAACGGTGGCCGTGGAATGTCGGGATGTCCTCAAGGGCCATGGACAATTCTTTCTCTGGTGATATGGCCTGATCCCAAGTGGTTGGGATCATTCTGTGGATTGGAAGAGTCCTTTCTGTATGTATATATATATATATATATATATATATATATATGTTTTTTTTTTTTTTTTTTTTACCTCAGGTGTCCCACCAAAGAGGGATTCCAGAGTAGAGCCCTGAGTAGGGGTGACTAGTCATCTCGAACTCTGGTTGAGATTGGGGGACTAGGGGCTTGGCAAGCCCCATATGTGGGCTGTTGTTCCAGTCACTAAGAGGCTTCACATGAGGATAGGGCTCACGCTGAGGGTCGCAATATGTGTTTGTGCAAATTGTGGCCCTCAGGGATAGGTGGGACCTCATAGTCCATGCTGCTTTCTCCTACAATGAACGTTGGACAACATGCCAACCACAAGGTTTCTTGCCATGGCGAAGGAGAAGTTCTGATTCTTGCATCACGTTCACTCCTGAGCAGTGAGTGTAGATAAGGTCTAGGTTCTGAAGGTGAAAATTGAGGTTGGGTAGAGATGATGGCCTAAAGCCATTGTGGGTATGATATGCTCAGTGTACGGCCAGCTGTCCTGGTGTTGTCTGGAGGCAGCCCTCAGGCTGTGTCAGACAGGGCTTTAGTGCACAGGCTAGACTGTATAATTGGGGTATGGTCGAGTGGCATGCTGGTTGTTACACATTTGGCGTTTCTGGTTAGCCCTATAGGGCAACATTTTTCTTCTGGAGGCCAGGCAGAGTGCTGCATTGTGTCTCCAGAATTTCCAAACTGGAGGGGTGTGGCCAGGATTCTGAGGACGGAAGTCTGAGAACACAAGATAGGCTTAGGTTTCAAGGCGAGGGCCCAGCAGGCACACTCTCAAGTGCTGAATCGAGATCTCATGCTTCTGAATTCAGGGCGAGGATCAGACTTTGGCTTAGGATGGAGTTTCTGTCCATGATGGCCCATTTATGAAGGTGTGGGTCATCATGAGGAAATGGAGGTTTTCTCACAGTTTTATTGTGTGATGCTTCAAACCACAAGGATTCATTCTGCGAGACAGTCAAGACAGGTTGGTTGGATTCAAGACATCCCATAAAGAAGTTCTCCAGAGCAGGGTTCTAAGGATGGATTCCTGGGCGGCCCGCCTCCCATTCTAACTGTCTCCTAGTGACAAGGAAGGTTTGATCTGCTGGCTCTGGGTGAGCAGCCGAGTGGGCTGATTTGAAATGGACTCTCCTGAGAATGGTTCATAATGTAAGTTTGTGTCCTTGGAGACCTTGGGATTGGGCCATGGTGCCAGCGCCCTGAAGGATCCTCCTAACCTGAGGTATTGACACAGCTCCAAAGAGAAAGTTTCCCATGTGGAGATGAGATCTGTTCTGATTGTTTCCTTAGGAAGCCCCCCTATTCTGATATTGGAAACCAGGCCTCTGAGGAGAGATACCTAGAAACCAAAGCAATGCATCAGAAGTTGGCTCAGGTTGGAGTTTCTGTCTATGATGGCCCCTTTATAAAGGGGAGCATCTCATGAGGCCATGTAGGTTTTCCCACGATAGGAGTTGTGAGATGCTCCAATCTGCAAGGATTCCTTCTGTGGGACAGTCAAGACCTGTTGGAAGGCTCCAGGACATCCCATATGGAACGGCGCCAGAGCAGGATTCCAAGGATGGATGCCTAGAGAGTCTGCTTTGCATTCCAGTTGTCTCCTAGGGACAAGGCAGGTTTGATATTCTGCCTCTGGGGGAGTAATCGACGGGGCTGAGTTGAAATGTACTCTCCTGCCGAATGGTCATAATGCGGGTATGTGTCATGGAGACCTTGGAATAGGGCGGTTGCTCCGGCTACCTGAAGGTTTCTCCTAACTGGAGGCTTTTACAGAGCTCCAAAGGATAAGTTTCCCATGTGAAGACAAGATTTGTTCTGATTGGTATCTCTGGAATCCCCCATATGCTGGTATTGGAAAACAGGCCTCTGAGGAGAGATGCTTAGAAAAAAAAGCAATGGAACCAATTACATTCTAGGGGCCAGTCCAGTTTAATCTTCTTCTCTTGGGTTATCTGTCTACGGGTGAGTTGACGTCGTTGCTCAGCTTGTGAGAGATCGCCCCTCTTTGTCCTGGGTGGCCTACACTATTGGCATGGCCTCTGGGACTTTGGAGGTTTCTCCTTATCTGTAGGGTTGTGGCCAATGGAATGGGAAGAATTTCCTTGGAGAGGGCAGGCACAGTCCTGAGGTGTGGCTCCAGGGGCCTCAGTCTGGAGGGTGTGTGGGACAGGGATATCAGGATAGAAGTCTGAAAACACAAACTCGGCTTAGGTTTGGGGACGTAGGTATGGCAGGCCCAATCTACAGACTATGAGGAGAATTTTTTGGGCTATGACCTAAGGGTGAGTGTGAACGCTTGCTGAAGCTTATGTCTCTGGATTTTGTGTCAATAGTGGCCGTGGAATGTCGGGCTGGCCTCATGGGCCATGGACGAGTCTTTCTCTCTGGACCCCAATCACTTGGGATGGCCCAATCCCAAGTGATTGGGGTCATTCTGGGAGTGGGAGGAGTCCTTTCTGTGTTTATTTACCTCAAATGTCCCACCAAAGAGGGATTCCAGAGCAGAGCCCTGAGTAGGGGTGACTAGATGTCTCTACCTCTGGTTAAGATTGGGTGACTTGGGGCATGGCAGGCCCCATATGCGGGCTCATGGTCCAGCCACTGAGAGGCTTTACTTGAGGACAGGGCTCAAACTGAGGGTCCCAATGTGTGTTTGAGCCCACCGCAGCTCTTAAGCATAGGCAGGGCCTCAGGGACCCTACACTACCCTCAGGGGCCCTACTACTACCCCTGTAGGCCCTACAGGGGTCCTACACTGAACGTTGGACAAGATGCCAACCACAAGATTCTGGCGAGAGGGAAGGAGGAGTTCTGATTTCTGCATCACGTTCACCCATGGGAAGTGAGTAGAGATAAGGTCTAGGATTCTGTAGCCTGAAAACCGAAGTTGGAAAGAGATGGCGAGATAAGGCCATGGCGGTTCAGATGTTCTCAGTGTGCTGCAAGCTGTCTGGGTGTCGGTTGGGAATTCAGGCCTCAGGTTCTGTCAGACAGGGCATTAGTGCACAGGCTAGACTATATAATTGGTGTACAGTTGAGTGACGTGCAGGTTTATCCTCATTTGAGGTTTCTGGGTAGACCCATAGGGCAATATTTTTCTTCTAGAGGGCAGGCAGAGTGCAGCACTGTGTCATCGGAAATCCCAAAATAGAGGGCGTGTGGTCCAGGAGAGTGAGGACGGAAGTCGGAGAACCCTAGCTACGCTTAGGTTTTGGGGTGAGGGCACAGCAGGTACACTCTGAAGAGCTGAATCAAGATCTCGTGCATCTGAAGTCAAGGCGAAGATCAGCTGTTGGCTCAGGTTGGAGTTTCTTTCCATGATCTGCCTTCATGAAGATTGGGGGCATCATGTGACCTTGGAAGCTTTCCATGATATGAGTTGTTAGGTGGTCCATGCACAAGGACTCCTGTGGGACAGTCGAGACCTGTTGGATGGCTCAAGGATGTCCCATAAGGAACGACGCAAGAGCAGGGTTCTAAGGATGGATGCCTGAAGAGCCCAACTCGCATTTCAATTGTCTTCTAGCGACAAGGCAGGTTCGATCTGCTGGCTCTGGAGTAGCAACTGAGGGTGTTTAGTTGAAATGGACTCTCCTGAGGATGGGTCATAATTTGGGATTGTGTCCATGGAGATATTCAAATGGGGTAGTGGCTCCAGTGACCTTAAGTTTTCTCCTAACTGGAGGTTATGACACAGCTCCATAGAGCAAGATTCCCATGTGGAGACGAGATTTTTTCTGATAGGTAGCTCTGGAAACCCCCTTATGCTGGTATTGGAATCCAGGCCTCTGAGGAGAGATGCCTGAAAACAAAAGCAATGGATCCAATTAGGGCCTAGGTGCCTGTCTTGTTCAATATTCTTTTCTATGGATATCTGTCTAAGGTTCTGATTGGAGGTAGTGGCTCAGCTTGTGCCAGAGGGTCCCTGTATGTCCAGGACATCCTACACTATTGGGATGGCCTCAGAGATTTTGGATGATTCTCCTAATCTGTCAGGTGGTGCCACATGAATGAGCAGAATTCCCTTGGAGAGGGCAGGCACAGTCCTGAGGTGTGGCTCCATGGGGCCCAGCCTTTAGAATGTGTGGGTGAGGACAATGGAGACAGAAGTCTGAAAACACAAACTCGGCTTAGGTTTGGGGACATAGGTATGGCAGGCCCGATCTACAGACCTTGAGAATTTTGGGGGCTCTGAACAAAGGGCAAGTGTGTGGCGCTTTTTCAGGTTTTTGTCTCCGGATTTTGTGTCAATGGTGGCCGTGGAATGTCAGGCTGGCCTCATCGACCATGGACGAGTATTTCTCTCTGTGGATTTGGCCAGATTCCAAGTGTTTGGGGTCATTCTTTGGATGGTAGGAGTCCTTACTTTTTTTTTTTTCTTTATCTTGGTTTTTTTTTTTTTTTTTTACCTTATGTGTCCCACCAAAGAGGGATACCAGAAAAGAGCTCTGAATAAGGATGACTAGACTTCTCAAACTCTGGCTAGGATTGGGGGAGTAGGGGCATGGCAAGTCCCATATGCAGGCTCTTGGTCCAGCCCCGGAGAGACTTTACTTGAGGCCAGGGTTCATGCTTAGGGTCCTAATGTGTGTTTGTGCCCATCGCAGCCCCCAAGCATGTCTGAGGCCTCATTGGCCATGCTGGGTTCTCATATACTGAACGTTGGACAACATGCCAACCACAAGGTTTCTGGTCATGGGGAAGGTGAATTTCTGATTTCTGCATCACGTACATCACTTAGTTGTGAGTGGAGATAATGTCTAGGTTCTGAAGCCTGAAGACCAAGGTTGGGAAGAGATGATGACCTAAGGCCATGGCATGTTCGATGTGTTCAGTGTGAGGCCAGGTGTCTGGGTGTCGGTCACGAGGTCTGGGGTCAGGCTGTGTCAGACAGGGCATTAGTGCCCAGGCTAGACTGTATAATTGGGGTACAGTCTAGAGAATTGCAGGTTGATCCTCATTTGATGTTTCTGGGTAGACCCCTAGGGCAAAGTCTCTCTTCTGGAGGGCAGGCAGAGTGCTGCATTTTGTCTCCAGAATTCCCAAAGTGGAAGGCTTGTGGGCCAGGAGTGTGAGCTGGCTTAGGTTTTGGGGCGAGGGCAAGGCAGGCACACTCTGCAGAGCTGAATTGAGATCTCATGCATCTGAGGTCAGGGCGAGGATCAGACGGGAGTTTCTGTCCATGATGTCCTCTACCTGAAGGTGGAGGAATCACAAGGCCATGGAGGTTTTCCCACGGTGCGAGTGTGATGCTGAAAACCACAAGGATTCCTTCTGCAGGACAGTTGAGACCTGTTGAATGGATCAAGGACACCCCATTAGGAATTTCTCCAGAGCAGAGTTCTAACATGGATACCTGGGCAACGAACTCGCATTCCAATTGTCTCCTAGTGACAAAGCAGGTTTGATCTGCTGGCACTGGGTGAGCAACCGCCAGGTTTGTGTTGAAATGGACTCTCCTGAGGATGGGTCATAATGTGGGATTGTGTCCATTGAGACATTGGAATGGGGCGGTGGCTCCAGTGACGTGAAATTTTCTCCTAACTGGAGGTTTTGACACAGTTCCATATAGCATGATTCCCATGTGGCATGCGATTTCTTCTGATTGGTAGCTCCAGAAAACCCCATGTGCTGGTATTGGAATCCAGGCCTCTGAGGAGAGATACATGAAAACAAAAGCAATGAATTCGTTTAGGGCCTAGGTGCCGGTCCTCTTCAATCTTCTTTTCTATGGATATCTATCTACAGGTCTGATTGGAGGTAGTGGCTCAGCTTGTGGCAGATGGTCCCTGTTTGTCCCGGACATCCTACAATATTGGGGTGGCCTCGGGGACTTCGGATGTTTCTCCTAATCTGTCAGGTTGTGCCAAAGGAATGAGCAGAATTCTCATGGAGAGGGCAGGCACAGTCCTGAGGTGTGGCTCCATGGGGCCAAGCCTTGAGGGTGTGTGGGCCAGGACAATGGAGACAAAAGTCTGAAAACACAAACTTGGCTTAGGTTTGGGGACATAGGTATGGCAGGCCCGATCTACAGACCGTGAGAATTTTTCAGGCTTTGAACAAAGGGCGAGTGTGTGGCGCTTTTTCAGGCTTTTGTCTCCGGATTTTGTGTCAATGGTGGCCGTGGAATGTCAGGATGGCCTCATCAGCCATGGACGAGTATTTCTCTCTGTGAATTTGGCCCAATTCCAAGTGTTTGCGGTCATTCTTTGGACGGTAGGAGTCCTTTCTCTATTTTTTTTTTTAACCTCATGTGTCCCACCAAGGAGGGATTCTAGAGAAGAGATCTGAGTAGGGGTGACTAGACTTCTCAAGCACTGGTTAAGATTTGGGGAGTAGGGGCATGGTAATCTCCATATGTGGACTCTTGGTCCAGCCCCGGAGAGGCTTTACTTGAGGCCAGGGTTCATGCTTAGGGTCCTAATGTGTGTTTGTGCCCATCGCAGCCCTCAAGCATGTCTGAGGCCTCATGGGCCATGCTGGTTTCTCCTACACTGCACGTTGGACAACATGCCAACCACAGGGTTTCTGGTCATGGGGAAGGAGGAGTTCTGATTTCTGCATCACGTACACGGCATGGCAGTGAGTAGAGATAAGGTCTAGATTCTGAAGCCTGAAAACCGAGGTTGGTAAGAGATGACGACCTAAGGCCATGGTGGGTCCGATGCACTTAGTGTGCGGCCAGATGTCTGTGTCCATCATGAGGTCTGGGCTCAGGCTGTGTCAGGCAGGGCATTAGTCCCCAGGCTAGACTGTATAATTGGGGTACAGTCGAGTGATGTGAAGGTTGGTCCTCATTTGGGGTTTCTGGGTGGCCCCATAGGGCAAAGATTTTCTTCTGGAGGGCAGGCAGAGTGCTGCATTCTGGCTCCAGAATTGCCAACTTCAGGGCTTGTGGGCCAGGTGTTTTTGGACAGAAGTCTGAGAACACAAGTTCAGCTTAGAATTCGCAGCGGTGACATGGCAGGCACACTCTACAGACCTGAAATGAGATCGTGCATCTGAAGTCAGGGCGAGGATCAGATGTTGGCTTAGGTTGGAGTTTCTGTACATGATGTCCCCTTCATGAAGGTGGGGGGGGCATCAGGAAACCATGGAAGATTTCCAACTTTGTGAGTGTGTGATGCTCCAAACCACAAGGATTCCGTCAGCGGGACAGTCACGACCTTTTGGATGGATCAAGGACGTCCCATAAGAAATGCTCCAAAGCACAGTTCTAATGATGGATGCCTGGGCAGTCCAACTTGCATTCCAGTTGTGTCCTAGTGAAAAGGAGGATTCGATCTGCTGTCACTGGGGGAACAACCGAGGGGGCTGAATTGAAATGGACTCTCATGAGGATCAGTCATGATGTGGATTTGTGTCCATGGATCCCTTAATGGGGCAGTGGCTCTGTTGCCCTGAAGAATTCTCCTAACCTGAGGTTTTGATGCAGCTCCAAAGAGCAAGTTTCCCATGTAGAGACGAGATTTGTTCTGAAACCCCCACAACCTGGTATTGGAAACCAAGCATCTGGGGAACAATGCCTGGAATCCAAAGCAATGGATCTGATTACGGTCTAGGGGCCTGTCCTTTTCAATATTCTCCTCTGAGTGTCTCTGTCTAAGATTCAGAATGGAGGTCACTGCTCAGCTTGTGTCAGATCACCCATGTTTGTTGGGGGAGGCCAACACTATTGGGCTGGTCTTGGGAATTGGAGGATTCTCCTAATCTGTAAGGTTGTGGCAAATGAAACGGGCAGAGTTCCCTTGGAGAGCACTGGCACAGTCCTTAGGTGTGACACCACCTTTCTGGGTGTCATCCAGGAGGTCCAGGCTCAGGCTGTGTCAGACAGGGCATTAGTGCCAAGCTTAGACTGTATAATTGGAGTAAAGTTGAGTGGCATGCAGGTAGATCCTCATTTGGCGTTTCTGGGTAGCCCCAGGGGCAACGTTTTTCTTCTGGAGGGAAGGAAGAGTGCTGCATTGTGGCGACGGAATTCTCACACTGGAGGGCTTGTGGGCCAGTATTGTGAGGAAGGAAGTGAGAGAACACAAGCTAGGCTTAGGTTTTGGGTCAAGATCATGGCAGGCACACTCTGTAGAGCTAAATCTAAATCTCATGCATCTGAAGTCAGGGCGAGGATCAGACGTAGGCTCAGGTTGAAGTTTCTGTTCAGGATGGCCCCTTCATGATGGTGGGGGGCATCATGGGGCTATGGAGACTTTCCCACGATTGGCATTGTAAGTTGCTCCAATCGGCAAGGATTCCTTCTACGGGACAGTCGAGACCGGTCAGATTGCTCCAGGACGTCCCATGCGGAACCACGGCAGTGCAGGTTTCTAAGGATGGATTCTTGGAGTGCCCGCCTCACATTCCTATTGTCTCCTAGTGACAAGGCAGGTTCGATCTGCTTCTTTTGGGGAGCAACCAAAGGGGATGTGTTGAAATGGACTCGCCTGCGGATGGGTCATAATGTGGGTTTGTGTCCATGGAGACCTTGGAATGGGGTGTTGGCTGCTGGGACCTGAAGGTTTCCCTTAACTGGAGGTTGTGACACAGCTCCAAAATGCATGTTTCCCATGTGGAAATGAGATTTGTTCAGACTGGTACCTCCTGAAGAACACATATGCTGGTATTGGAAACCAGGTCTCTGAGGAGAGATGCCTGGAATCAAAAGCAATGGATCTGATTAGGGCCTAGGTGCCTGTCCGGTTCAATCTTCTTCTCTGGGGTTATCTGTCTATGGATCTGAGTTGAGGTAGTTGCTCATCTTGGGACAGATCACCCTGTTTGCCCTGAGTGGCCAACACTATTGGGATGGCCTCAGGGACGTTGGAGTGTTCTCCTAATCTTTAGGGTTGTGGCCAATGGAATGGGCAGAATTTGCTTGGAGAAGGCAGGCACAGTCCTGATGCATGGCTTCAGGGGCCCCAGCCTGGAGGGTGTGTGGGCCAGGACAGTGGGGACAGAAACCTGAAAACCCAAACTCAGCTTAGATTTGGGGACGTAGGTATGACATGCCTGATCTATAGACCGTGAGGAGAATTTATCAGGCTATGAACAAAGGGCAAGTGTGAGGCATATCTCCAGGCTTTTGTTTCTAGATTTTGTGTCAATGGTGGCCATGGAATGACGGGATGGCCTCTTTGGCCATGGATGATTCTTTCTCTTTTAAGATTTGGTCAGATCCCAAGTTTTGGGGCTTATTCAGGGGATGGAGGAGACCCTTCAATATTTTTTTTCCTCAGGGGTTCCAGAGCAGAGACCTGAATAGGGGTGACTAGAACTCTCAACTTCTCATTAATATTGGGGGACTAGGGATGGCAATGCGGGTTCTTGGTCCAGGCTTTACTTGAGGACAGGGCTCACACTGAGGGTCCCAATGTGTTTGTGCCCATTGCGGTTCTCAAGCATGGGCGGGGACTCATGGGCTACACTGGATTCTCCTACACTGAACGTTGGAAAACATGCCAACCACAAGGTTTCTTGCCTTGAGGAAGAAGGAGTTTCATTTCTGCATCACGTTCACCCCTGGGTAGTGAGTATATATAAGGTCTAGGTTCTGAAGCCTGAAAACCAAGGTTGAAAAGAGATGATGACCTAAAGCCATGGCGGGTCTGTTGTGCTCAGTGTACAGCCAGCTGTCTGGGTGTCGGTTGAAAATTCAGACCTCAAGCTGTGCAAGACAGGGCATTAACGCCGAAGCGAAACTGTATAATTGGGGTAGAGTCAAGTGGCATGCAGGTTGATCCTCATTTGGTGTTTCTGGTTAGCCCCATAGGACAACGTTTCTCCTCTGCAGGGCAGTCAGAGTGCTGCATTGTGTCTCTCCAGAATTCCCTAACTGGAGGGCTGGTGGGCTCGGAGTGTGAGGACGAAGTCTGAGAACAATAGCTAGGTTTTGCTTCGGGGCGGGGTTTCGGCAGGCACACTCTGCAGAGTTGAATCAAGATTTCGTGCATCTGAAGTCAGGTCGAGGATTAGACGTTGGCTCAGGTTGGAGTTTCTGTCCAAGATGGCTCTTTCATGAAGGGGACAGTGCACCACGAGGCCACAGAGCTTTTCCCATGATGGGAGTTGTGAGGTGCTCCAAAGCGCAAGGATTCCTTCTGCAGGACAGCTGTGACCTGTTGGATGGCTCCAGGACGCCCCTATATGAAATTACTTCAGAGTAGTTTTCTACAGATGGATGCCTAGTCAGCCCGCCTCACATTCCAATTGTCTCCTAGTGACAAGATAGGTTCGATCTGCTGGCTCTAGGGGAGCATCCAAGGGCACTGAGTTGAAATAGACTCTCCTGCAGATGGGTCCTAATGTGGGATTGTATCCATGGAGACCTTGGAATGAGGTGGTGGCACCGGGGCCCTGAAGGATTTTCCTTGCCGGAGGTTTTGACACAGCTTGAAAGAGCACTTTCCCATGTGGAGAAGACATTTGTTCTGACTGATGCCTCAGGAAACCCCCATATGGTGGTATTGAAAACCAGGCCTCTGAGGTTCTGACATAGCTCCTCGAGCAAGTTTCCAATGTGCAGACAAGATTGCTCTGAAGGAGCCTATGGAAACCCCATAGGCTGGTATTGGAAACCAGGCCTCTGAGAAGAGATGCCTGGAAACCAAAGCAATGGATCTGATTAGGGCGTAGGGGCCTGTCCAGTTCAATGTTCTTCTCTGGGGACATCTGTCTCCGAGTCTGTGTGGAGCTAGTTGCCCAGCTAGTGTCAGATCACCCCTGTTTGTTCCGAGCAGCCTACAATATTGGGATGGTCCCAGGGACATTGGAGATTTCTCCTGATTTATATGGTTGTGGCCAATGGAATATGAAGAATTCCCTTTGAGAGGGCAGGAACAATCCTGATGTGTGGTTCCAGGGGCCCTAGCATGGAGGGTGTGTGTTTTCACACAACTGTCCAAACAGCCCTGGCCTACACAACCTACAGGCTCAGGCCCATGGAGCCAAACCTGAGGACTGTACTTGTCCTCTCAGAGGGAATTGTGTGTGCCCATTCCAAAGGCCACAACCCTTCTAATAGGATAAACCTCCAAAGTCCCTGATCCATCTCAATAGTGGTGGCTTCGCAGGAAAAACAGGGGTAATCTGGGCCCAACTGAGCACCTACCTGCACCTAGACCCATAGACAGATGTCACCAGAGGTATGAAGGAAAGAACAGGCCCCTAGGCACTAATCAGATCCATTGCTTTGGTTTCCAGGCATCTCTCCTCAGAGACCTGGATTTCAAAAGCAGCATATAGCTGTTTCTTGACTCACCTATCAGAAAACATCTCATCTACACATGGGAAACTTGCACGTTGGGGCTGTGTCAAAGCCTCTGTTTAGGAGAACCCTTTAGGGCCCCAGTGCCACCGCTTCATTCCAAAGTCTGCATAGACACAAAAGCACATTAGGACCCATCCACAGAGATGTCCATTTCAACTCAGCGTCCACGGTTGCTCCCCACAGATCCAGGAGATCTAACCTGTCTTGTTGCTAGGAGACAATTGAAATGCGAGGTGGGCTACCCAGCCATCCATCCTTAGAACCCTGCTCAGAATCATTGGCCTGGAGCCAAACAACAGGTCTCAATTGTCCTGCAGAAGACTCTCTGCAGTTTGGAGCTTCTCACAACTCCCATCGTGGGAAAACACCCATGGCCTCGTGATGCCCCCCCATTTATGAAGGGGCCATCAGGGACAGAAACTCCAACCTGAGCGATCGTCTGATCCTCGCCCTGACTTCAGATGCACGAGATCTCGATTCAGGTCTGTAGATTGTGCCTGGCATGGCCTCACCCAGAAACCTAAGCCTAGCTTGTGTTCTCAGACTTTTGTCGTCAGACTACTGGCCCACAAGCCCTCCAGTTTGGCAATCCAGAACTACAATGCAGCACTCTGCCGGCCCTCCAGAAGAAAAACATTGTCCTCTGGGGCTACCCAGTAACCCCAAATGAGGATCAACCTGCACCGACCTTGGCTGTACCCCAAATAATTAGTGTGACCAGGGCACTAATGCCCTTTCTGACACAGCCTGAGCCTGGACCCCGTGGACCCTCCCAGACAGCTGGCCGCACACTGAGCACATCGAGCCGCCATGGCCTTAGGTCGTCATCTCTTCCCAACCTCGGTTTGCAGGTTTCAGAACCTAGACCTTATCTCCAATCACTGCCCAGGGTTGAAGGTGATGCAGAAATCAGAACTCCTTCCCCATGGCAAGAAACCTTGTGGTTGGCATGTTGTCCAATGTTCAGTGTAGTTGAAACCAGTGTGGCCCATGAGGCCCCGCCCATGCTCGCGGGCCACATTGGTCACAAACACACATTGTGACGCTCAGGCTGAGCCCAGTCCTCAAGTAAGGCCACTCAGTGCCTGGATGAAGAGATAGAATATTGGGCTTGCCATGCCCCTAGGCCCCAATTTTTAACCATAGTTCGGGTTGTCCCTTCAGTCTTCCCCACGGCTTGGCTTTGGAATTCCTCTTTTGGTGGGACACCTGAGGTAACAAAACTGAAAGGAGACCTCCCATCCCACAGATTGACGAAAAGCAATTGGGAATTGGGCCAAATCCTCAGAGAGGAAGATTCGTCCATGGCCCATGAGGCCTCCCCGACATTCCACGGCCATCGCTGATACAAAATCCAGAGACAAAAGCCTGAGCAAGTGCCTCAGACTCGCACTTTCTTCATATCCTGAAGAGTTACTCTCATGGTTTGTAGATCGGGCCTGCCATACCTACGTCCCCAAACCCAAGCTGAGTTTGTGTTTTCAGACTTCTGTCCTCAAAGTCTTGGGCCCCACACCCTCCAGGCTGGGCCCCTGGAGCCACACATTAGGACTGTGCCTACCAATCCATGGGAATTCTGCCCATTCCATGGTCCAAAATCGTACAAATTAGGAGAAACCTCCAAAGTCCCGGAACAAACAAGGGCTGTCTGACACCAGCTGATAATCGACCTCCACTCATACCATAGATGGATGTCCCCAGAGAAGAAGATTGAACCAGACAGGACCCTAGGCCATAATAGGATCCATTGCTTTGGGTTACAGGCATGTGTCCTCAAAAGCCTGATTCCAATACGAGCATAGGGGTTTTCCTGAGGCACCCATCAGAACTCATCTCGTCTCCACAAGGAAACCTGTGCATGGGAGGCATGTCCAAAGCTTAGGAGAGTACTTCAGGGTCCCGGTGCCACCGCCCCATTCCAAGGCCCTCATGGACACAAAAACACATTAGGACCCATCCTCAGGAAAGTCCATTTCAACTCAGCTACCCCGGTTGCTCGGGAGAGCCATCAGATCTAAACTGTCTTGTTGCTAGGAGACAATTGGAATGTGAGGCGGGCTTCCCAGGCATCCATCCGAGAACGGTGCTCTGGAGTCATTCCATATGGGATGTGTTGGAGCTGTCCAACAGGTCTCAATTGTCCCGCAGAAGGAATCCTTGAAAGGGGCATCCCACAACTCCCAACGTTGAAAAACCTCAATGGCTTCGAGATTCCGCTCCCTTCATGAAGCGGCCGTCATGCTCAGATACTCCAACCTGAGCCAACGTCTGATCCTCGCCCTGACTTCAGATGCATGAGATATTGGTTCAGATCTGCAGGGGGAACTGCCGTGCCCTCGTCCTGAAACCCAAGACTAGCTTGTCTTCTCAGACTTCAGTCCTCACACTCCTGGCCCCGAAGCCCTCAAGTTTGGCAATTCCGGACCCACAATGCACCACTCTGCCTGCCCTCTAGAAAAAAAATTATTGCCTCATGACCTGCCCAGGCACCTTAAATGCGGGTAAACCTACACAGCACTCGACTTTACCCAAATTATATAGTCTAACCTGGGCACTCATGCACTGTCGAACACAACCTGAGCCCGGACCTCCTGACCAACACCCAGAAAGCTGACCGCACACTGAGCACATAAAACCCGCCATGGCCTTAGGTCATCATCTCTTCCCTACCTCAGTTTTCAGGCTTCAGAACCGAGACCTTATCTCCAATCACTGCCCAGGGTTGAGTGTGATGCAGAAATCAGAACTCCTCCTTACCCATGGCAAGAACCCTTGTGGTTGGCACGTTGTCCAACGTTCAGTGTAGGAGAAACCAGCATTCACCCTGAGGCCCCGCCCATTCTTGAGTGCGACCAGGGCATACACACGCATTGTGACCCTCAGCATGAGTCCTGTTCTCTAGTAAGTCCTCTCAGTGGCTGGAACATTAGATGTCATAATGGGCTTGACATGTCCCTAAGCCCCAATTTTTAACCAGATTTCTGATTGTCCAGTCGCCCCTCCCCAGGGCTCTACTCTGGAATCCATCACTTGGTGGGACAACTGAGGTTAAAAAAGAAAACAACAACAACAACAACAACAAAAAAAAATACGTACTTCTTCCAGCCCACAGAATGACCCCAAACTCTTTGGACCGGGCCAAACCACCAGAGAGTAAGTCTCGTCCATTTCCCATGAAGTCACCCAGAAATTCCACGACCATGAGTGACACGATATCCACAGACAAAAACTTGAGCAGGAGCCTCACACTCGCCCTTCTTTCAAATCCCGAAGAGTTCTCCTCATGGTCTGTAGATCAGTCCTGCCATACCTATGACCCGAAACATAAGCCGAGTTTGTGTTTTCAGACAACTGTCCAAACAGCCTTGGCCTACACAACCTACAGGCTCAGGCCCCTGGAGCCAAACCTGAGGACTGTACTTGCCCTCTCCAAGGGAATTGTGTGTGCCCATTCCAATGGCCACAACCCTTCTAATAGGATAAACCTCCAAAGTCCCTGATCCATCTCAATAGTGGTGGCTTCCCAGGAACAACAGGGGCAATCTGAGCCCAACTGAGCACCTACCTGCACTCAGACCCATAGACAGATGTCCCCAGAGGTAAAAAGGAAAAACAGGGCCCTAGGCACTAATCAGATCCATTGCTTTGGTTTCCAGGCATCTCTCCTCAGAGGCCTGGATTTCAAAAGCAGCATATAGCTGTTTCTTGACTCACCCATCAGAAAACATCTCATCTACACATGGGAAACTTGCACGTTGGATCTGTGTCAAAGCCTCTGTTTAGGAGAACCCTTTAGGGCCCCAGTGCCACCGCTTCATTCCAAGGTCTCCATAGACACAAAAGCACGTTAGGACCCATTCCCAGGGGTGTCCATTTCAACTCAGCATCCTCGGTTGCTCCCCACATATCCAGGAGATCTAACCTGTCTGGTTGCTAGGAGACAATTGGAATGCGAGGTGGGCTACCCAGCCATCCATCCTTAGAACCCTGCTCAGAATCATTGGCCTGTAGCCAAACAACAGGTCTCAATTGTCCTGCAGAAGACACTTTGGAGTTTGGAGCTTCTCACAAATCCCATCGTGGGAAAACCCCCATGGCCTCGTGATGCTCCCCCTTCATGAAGGGGCCATAAGGGACAGAAACTCCAACCTGAGCGATCGTCTGATCCTCTCCCTGACTTCAGATGCACGAGATCTCGATTCCGGTCTGTAGATTCTGCCTGCCATATCCTCAACCAGAAACCTAAGCCGAGCTTGTGTTCTCAGACTTCTGTCCTCAGACTACTGGCCCACAAGCCCTACATTTTGGCAATCCAGAACTACAATGCTGCACTCTGCCTGCCCTCCGGAAGAAAAACATTGTCCTCTGGGGCTACCCAGTAACCCCAAATGAGGATCAACCTGCACCGACCTTGGCTGTACCCCAAATACATAGGCTGACCAGGGCACTAATGCCCTTTCTGACACAGCCTGAGCCTGGACCCCCTGGACCCTCCCAGACAGCTGGCCGCACACTGAGCACATCGAGCCGCCATGGCCTTAGGTCGTCATCTCTTCCCAACCTCGGTTTTCAGGTTTCAGAACCTAGACCTTATCTCCAATCACTGCCCAGGGTTGAAGGTGATGCAGAAATCAGAACTCCTTCCCCATGGCAAGAAACCTTGTGGTTGGCATGTTGTCCAACGTTCAGTGTAGTTGAAACCAGTGTGGCCCATGAGGCCCCGCCCATGCTCGCGGGCCACATTGGTCACAAACACACATTGTGACGCTCAGGCTGAGCCCAGTCCTCAAGTAAGGCCACTCAGTGGCTGGATGAAGAGATAGAATATTGGGCTTGCCATGCCCCTAGGCCCCAATTTTTAACCATAGTTCGGGTTGTCCCTTCAGTCTTCCCCACGGCTTGGCTTTGGAATTCCTCTTTTGGTGGGACACCTGAGGTAACAAAACTGAAAGGAGACCTCCCATCCCACAGATTGACGAAAAGCAATTGGGAATCGGGCCAAATCCTTAGAGAGGAAGATTCGTCCATGGCCAATGAGGCCTCGCCGACATTCCACAGCCATCGCTGATACAAAATCCAGAGACAAAAGCCTGAGCAAGTGCCTCAGACTTGCACTTTCTTCATATCCTGAAGAGTTCTTCTCATGGTTTGTAGATCGGGCCTGCCATACCTACGTCCCCAAACCTAAGCTGAGTTTGTGTTTTCAGACTTCTGTCCTCAAAGTCTTGGGCCCCACACCCTCCAGGCTGGGCCCCTGGAGCCACACATTAGGACTGTGCCTACCAATCCATGGGAATTCTGCCCATTCCATGGTCCAAAACCGTACAAATTAGGAGAAACCTCCAAAGTCCCTGAGGCCATCCCAATAGTGTAGGTCGCCCGGAACAAACAAGGGCTGTCTGACACCAGCTGATAATCGACCTCCACTCATACCATAGATGGATGTCCCCAGAGAAGAAGATTGAACTAGACAGGACCCTAGGCCATAATAGGATCCATTGCTTTGGGTTACAGGCATGTGTCCTCAAAAGCCTGATTCCAATACGAGCATAGGGGTTTTCCTGAGGCACCCATCAGAACTCATCTCGTCTCCACAAGGAAACCTGTGCATGGGAGGCATGTCCAAAGCTTAGGAGAGTACTTCAGGGTCCCGGTGCCACCGCCCCATTCCAAGGCCCTCATGGACACAAAAACACATTAGGACCCATCCTCAGGAAAGTCCATTTCAACTCAGCTACCCCGGTTGCTCGGGAGAGCCATCAGATCTAAACTGTCTTGTTGCTAGGAGACAATTGGAATGTGAGGCGGGCTTCCCAGGCATCCATCCGAGAACGGTGCTCTGGAGTCATTCCATATGGGATGTGTTGGAGCTGTCCAACAGGTCTCAATTGTCCCGCAGAAGGAATCCTTGAAAGGGGCATCCCACAACTCCCAACGTTGGAAAACCTCAATGGCTTCGAGATTCCGCTCCCTTCATGAAGCGGCCGTCATGCTCAGATACTCCAACCTGAGCCAACGTCTGATCCTCGCCCTGACTTCAGATGCATGAGATATTGGTTCAGATCTGCAGGGGGAACTGCCGTGCCCTCGTCCTGAAACCCAAGTCTAGCTTGTCTTCTCAGACTTCAGTCCTCACACTCCTGGCCCCGAAGCCCTCAAGTTTGGCAATTCCGGACCCACAATGCACCACTCTGCCTGCCCTCTAGAAAAAAAATTATTGCCTCATGACCTGCCCAGGCACCTTAAATGCGGGTAAACCTACACAGCACTCGACTTTACCCAAATTATATAGTCTAACCTGGGCACTCATTCACTGTCGAACACAACCTGAACCCGGACCTCCTGACCAACACCCAGAAAGCTGACCGCACACTGAGCACATAAAACCCGCCATGGCCTTAGGTCATCATCTCTTCCCTACCTCAGTTTTCAGGCTTCAGAACCGAGACCTTATCTCCAATCACTGCCCAGGGTTGAGTGTGATGCAGAAATCAGAACTCCTCCTTACCCATGGCAAGAACCCTTGTGGTTGGCACGTTGTCCAACGTTCAGTGTAGGAGAAACCAGCATTCACCCTGAGGCCCCGCCCATTCTTGAGTGCGACCAGGGCATACACACGCATTGTGACCCTCAGCATGAGTCCTGTTCTCTAGTAAGTCCTCTCAGTGGCTGGAACATTAGATGTCATAATGGGCTTGACATGTCCCTAAGCCCCAATTTTTAACCAGATTTCTGATTGTCCAGTCGCCCCTCCCCAGGGCTCTACTCTGGAATCCATCACTTGGTGGGACAACTGAGGTTAAAAAAGAAAAAAACAACAACAACAAAAAAAAAATACGTACTTCTTCCAGCCCACAGAATGACCCCAAACTCTTTGGACGGGGCCAAACCACCAGAGAGTAAGACTCGTCCATTTTCCATGAAGTCACCCAGAAATTCCACGACCATGAGTGACACGATATCCACAGACAAAAACTTGAGCAGGAGCCTCACACTCGCCCTTCTTTCAAATCCCGAAGAGTTCTCCTCATGGTCTGTAGATCAGTCCTGCCATACCTATGACCCGAAACATAAGCCGAGTTTGTGTTTTCAGACAACTGTCCAAACAGCCTTGGCCTACACAACCTACAGGCTCAGGCCCCTGGAGCCAAACCTGAGGACTGTACTTGCCCTCTCCAAGGGAATTGTGTGTGCCCATTCCAATGGCCACAACCCTTCTAATAGGATAAACCTCCAAAGTCCCTGATCCATCTCAATAGTGGTGGCTTCCCAGGAACAACAGGGGCAATCTGAGCCCAACTGAGCACCTACCTGCACTCAGACCCATAGACAGATGTCCCCAGAGGTAAAAAGGAAAAACAGGGCCCTAGGCACTAATCAGATCCATTGCTTTGGTTTCCAGGCATCTCTCCTCAGAGGCCTGGATTTCAAAAGCAGCATATAGCTGTTTCTTGACTCACCCATCAGAAAACATCTCATCTACACATGGGAAACTTGCACGTTGGATCTGTGTCAAAGCCTCTGTTTAGGAGAACCCTTTAGGGCCCCAGTGCCACCGCTTCATTCCAAGGTCTCCATAGACACAAAAGCACGTTAGGACCCATTCCCAGGGGTGTCCATTTCAACTCAGCATCCTCGGTTGCTCCCCACATATCCAGGAGATCTAACCTGTCTGGTTGCTAGGAGACAATTGGAATGCGAGGTGGGCTACCCAGCCATCCATCCTTAGAACCCTGCTCAGAATCATTGGCCTGTAGCCAAACAACAGGTCTCAATTGTCCTGCAGAAGACACTTTGGAGTTTGGAGCTTCTCACAAATCCCATCTTGGGAAAACCCCCATGGCCTCGTGATGCTCCCCCTTCATGAAGGGGCCATAAGGGACAGAAACTCCAACCTGAGCGATCGTCTGATCCTCTCCCTGACTTCAGATGCACGAGATCTCGATTCCGGTCTGTAGATTCTGCCTGCCATGTCCTCAACCAGAAACCTAAGCCGAGCTTGTGTTCTCAGACTTCTGTCCTCAGACTACTGGCCCACAAGCCCTACATTTTGGCAATCCAGAACTACAATGCTGCACTCTGCCTGCCCTCCGGAAGAAAAACATTGTCCTCTGGGGCTACCCAGTAACCCCAAGTGAGGATCAACCTGCACCGACCTTGGCTGTACCCCAAATACATAGCCTGACCAGGGCACTAATGCCCTTTCTGAAACAGCCTGAGCCTGGACTTCCTGGCCCCAACCAGACAGCTGGCCGCACACTGAGCACATCGAGCCGCCATGGCCTTAGGTCGTCATCTCTTCCCACCCTCGGTTTTCAGGCTTTAGTTTCTAGACCTTACCTCCAATCACTGCCCAGGGTTGAACGGGATGCAGAAATCAGAACTCCTTCCTCATTTCAAGATACCTTGTGGTGGCATGTTTTCCAAGGTTCAGTGTAGTTGAATCCATTGTTGCCCATGAGGCCCCGACATGCTCGCAGGTACATTGGTCACAAACACACATTGTGACCCTCAGCCTGACCAAAGTCCTCAAGTAAGGCCTCTCAGTGGCTGGATGAAGAGATAGCATATTGGGCTTGCCATGCCCCTAGTCCCCAATTTTGAACCATAGTTCTGGTGGTGCCTTCAGTCTTCCCCACGGCTTTGCTTTGGAATTCCTCTTTTCGTGGGACACCTGAGGTAACAAAACTGAAAGGAGTCCTCCCATCCCACAGTTTGACGAAAAGTAATTGGGAATCGGGCGAAATCCTCATAGAGGTAGATTCGTCCATGGCCCATGAAGCATCCCCGACATTCTACGGCCATTGCTGATACAAATTCCAGAGACAAATGCCTGAGCAAGCGCCTCAGACTCGCTCTATATTCAAATCTTCATGAGTTCTTCTCATGGTTTGTATATTGGGCGTGCCATACCGACGTCCCACAAAAAAGCTGAGTTTGTGTATCGGAATCACAATCAGAACTATGCCTTCCACATGGCTGTAATGCTTGTTCTTCACATGGAGTCAGACCTTCACATGGGGAACCCTTCATGGCCCCTGATGCCACGCCAAAACATGAGTGCTGCTTGGGCACAAATTCACACTGTGACCCTAGCATGAGCCCCATGTCAGAGAAAGGCCTGTCAGGTTCGGGACGAAGATCCTGCATATAGTCCCTGCCATGCCCATAGGCACCCAGGACTAACCAAATGGTGTGTATTCCAGTTGAAGGAACCCACTGCTGTGCTCTAGAGTCCCTCTCCTGGGGGGTTCTTTCTGGCAGAAAACAGAGTTTCTCCTGGGAAACTCTTCACTTCCCACAGAATGAACCCAAACACTTGGGAGCTTAGACAATCCCCCGAGAGGAAGGCTCTTCCTCGGCCCCTGAGGCAACCCCTACCCTGACCATACACTGTGAACGCAACACCCAGAGACAAAAGCCTGAGCAACTGCCTCCCACTTGCCCACCTTTGATATCCAGAGGATCTCCCCTCACGGACTGGAGATCAGGCCTGCCATTACCTTGGCCCCTTCCTAAGCCAAGTTTGCTTTTTCAGACATCAGTCCCCACAGCCCTGGCAAACACAGCCTCTAGGCTGGGTCCTCTGGAGCCATACAACGGGACCGTGCCTGCTCTCTCCTGGGAAACTGTGTCCATTCCTTTGGAAACACACCTCTAGAATATGAGAAACCTCAAGGCCCCCGAGGACATCCCACTACTGGGAGGCTCCCTGGACACACAGGGGCATTCGGACACAAGCTGAGCAGCTACCTCCACGAAGGCATGCACAGAGATGTCAACAGAGATAGAAGGTTGAGCCGGACAGGCCCTTAGGCCATAATCTCAACTCTTGCTTTGGGTTCCAGGTGTTAATCCTCAGAGGCTTTGGTTCGAAGAACAGGATATGGGGCTTTCCTGATGCACTGACAGAACTCCTCTCGTCTCCACATGGGGAGCTTTCTTACTGTGGATGTATCAAACCCTTCAGGTAGTGCCCAAGCAGCACTTGAGTGCTGATTGGGAACAAATTCACACTGTGACCCTAGCATGAGTCCCATGTCAAAGAAAGGCCTGTCAGGGCCTGGACAAAGAGCCCACATATGGGGCTTGCCAAGCCCCTATGCACCCAATCCTCACCAGGGTTTGAGTTTTCCAGTCGCCCCGCCCGTACCTGGGGCTCTGATCTGGAATCCCTTTCTTGGAGAGACACATGAGCCAGACAACACGACTCAACCCTTCCCACAAAATGACCCCAAACTCTTGGGAGCTGGGACAAATCCCCAGAGAGGGATACTCGTCCACAGTCCCTGAGCCCACCCCTCAAATCCACGGCTATCCCTGGCACAGCATCCAGAGACAAAAGCCTGAGGGAACGCCTCCCACTCGCCCTTGTTTCAGAGGCCCAGGAGTTCCCTCTCGGGCTGTACCTCCGGCCTGCCATACCCTAGGCACCACTCATAAGCTGAGTTTGTGTTTTCAGACTTCTGTGCCCACAGCCTGGACCCACACACCTCCAGGCTAGTGCCTCTGGAGCCACAGCGAAAGTTTGTGCCTGCCCTCTCCATGGAAAGTGTGCCCAATCCATTAACCACATCCCTACAGGTTAGGGAAAAGCTCCAAGGCCCCTGAGGACATCAATAGTGTAGGCCACCCTGGACTAAGAGGGGCTCTCTGACACCAGCGGAGCAACTATCTCCACTTAGACTCTCAGAAAGTGTCCCAAGAGACAGAAGGTTGAAATGGACAGGCCCCCAGGCCCTAATATGAACCTTAGCTTTGTTCCATGTGTCCGTTCTCAGAGGACTGTTTTCGTAGACCATCACATGGGGCTTTTCTGAGGCACCAAACCAAGGATCTCTCGTCTCCACATGGGCAGCTTTCTTACTGGGGATGTATCAAACCCTTCAGGTAGGAGAGTTCCGCAGGGCCACTGAACAACCAGCACATTCCAAGGTCTCCATGGACCCAAACGCACATTATGACGCATCCTCAGGAGAGGCCATTTCAACTCAGCCCCCTGGGTCGCGTGTTCCAGAGGCCCCTTATCAAACATAACTTATCGCTAATGGCCAATTGGAATGCGAGGCATGCTGTACAGGGATCCATCCTTCGAACCCTGCTCTCCAGTCCTTCCGTATGGTATGTCCTGGAGCCATGCAACAGGACTCGAATGTCCCGCAGAAGGAAACCTTGTGGTTTTGGGCAACCTCCAAACTCAGCGTGGGAAAACTTCCTTGGCCTCATGAGGCCCCCGCTTCATGAAGGTGCCATCATGGACACATACTCCAGCCTCAGCCAACGTCTGATCCTCAGCCTGACTTCAGATGCAGGAGATTTTGATTCAGCCTCTGCAGAATGGGCCTGCTCTGCCCTTGGCTCCAATCCTCACCCTAGCTTGTGTTTTCAGACTTCCGTCCTCTCACTCCTGGCCCACAAGCCCTCCCTACTGGGAATTCTGGGGCCACAATGAAGCACTCTGCCTGCCTCCCAGGAGAAAATCATTGTCTATGGTGCTGAAAGGAAACCCCAAATGAGGATCAAACTGCTTGGCCCTCGGCAACACCCCTGAGACAACCCCTACCCTGACAGGACACTGTAAATCCTGAGTGACTGCCTCCCAATTGCCCTACTTTGATTTCCAGAGGATCTCCCCTCACGGACTGGAGATCAGGCCTGCCATTACATTGGCCACTAGCTGAGCCAAGTTTGCTTTTTCAGACATCTGTCCCCACAGCCCTGGCAAACACAGCCTCTAGGCTGGGTCCTCTGGAGCCATACCACAGGACCGTGCCTGCTCTCTCCTGGGAAACTGTGTCCATTCCTTTGGACACACACCACCAGAATCTGAGAAACCTCAAGGCCCCCGAGGACTTCCCACTACTGGGAGCCTCCCTGGACACACAGGGGCATTCGGACACAAGCTGAGCAGCTACCTCCATGAAGGCATGCACACAGATGTCAACAGAGATAGAAGGTTGAGCCTGACAGGCCCTTAGGCCATAATCTCAACTCTTGCTTTGGGTTCCAGGTGTTACTCCTCAGAGGCTTTGGTTCGAAGAACAGGATATGGGGCTTTCCTGATGCACTGAACAGAACTCCTCTCGTCTCCACATGGGAAGCTTCCTTGTTGAAGCTGTGTCAAACACCTCAGTTTGGAAAACCCTGCAGAGTCCCTGAGCCACCTCCACATTCCAAGGTCTCCCAGGCCACCAAGCCACAGTAGGACTCATCTTCACGAGAGTCCATTTCAACTCTCCCCTCTGGGTAGCTCACCCAGGAACCTGCAGATTGAGCCTGCCTTGTCCTGACTAAAGAGTGGGAATATGAGGTGGCGTTCCCAGGCATCCATGCTTAGACATCTGCTCTCGAGTCTTTCCGTATGGGGCCTCCTGGAACCATCAAATAGGACTCGACTGTCGTGCAGAAGGGAACCTTGAGGTTTGGAGTAGTTCACAAATCCCATCGTAGGCAATCCTCCCTGGCTTAATGAAGCCCCCACAACCTTCAGGAAGATGCCATGCTGGACAAAAACTCTAGCCTGAGGCACGTCTCATAGTTGACATGACATCAGTGCAGGAGATCTCGATTCAGCCTCTGAGGACTGGCCCTGCCGTGCCCTCGGTCCCAAACCTCACGCTAGCTTGTGTTTTCAGACTTCCTTCCTCACACTCCTGACAAACAAGCCCTCCGGATTAAAAACTCCAAAACCACAACCCAGCCCAGTGTCTGCCCAACGGAAGAAAAACGTTTCCCTGTGGGGCTATCCAGAAAACCCAGATGAGGATCAACCTGCTCGGGCCTCGACGGTACCCGAACTGGATATGCTGCTCTGGGCACTCATGCTCTGTCTGACACAGCCTGAAGCCAGACGTCTGGACAGAAAAGGAGACAGATGGCCGCACACCCAGCACTTCGGACACGCCATGGTCTTATGCCGTCACCTCTTCCTAACCTTGGTTTTCAGATATCTGAACCTAGACATTATATCAATTCTCCACACAGCTGGGTATAGCAAGCACAAAACAGAACTCCTCATTCCCCATGGCTGTCAAGCTTGCTCTTGGCATGGAGTCACACCTTCAGGGTGGGAGAAACCTTCATGGACCCTGATGCCACGCCCAAACTTGAGTGCTGCTTGGGCACAAATTCACACTGTGACCCTCAGCATGAGCCCCATGTCAAAGAAAGGCCTGTCAGGGCCTGGACCAAGAGCCCGCATATGGGGCTTGCCAAGCCCCTATGCACCCAATCCTCACCAGTGTTTGAGTTTTCCAGTCGCCCCGCCCGTACCTGGGGCTCTGTTCTGGAATCCCTTTCTTGGAGAGACCCATGAGCCAGACAACACGACTCCACCCTTCCCAAAAAATGACCCCAAACTCTTGGGAGCTGGGACAAATCCCCAGAGAGGGAAACTCGTCCACAGTCCCTGAGCCCACCCCTCCAATCCACGGCTATCCAGGACACAACATCCAGAGACAAAAGCCTGAAAGAACGCCTCCCACTCGCCCTTGTTTCAGAGGCCCAGGAACTCCCTCTTGGTCTGTACCTCCGGCCTGCCATACCCTAGGCGCCACTCATAAGCTGAGTTTGTGTTTTCAGACTTCTGTGCCCACAGCCTGGACCCACACACCTCCAGGCTAGGGCCTCTGGAGCCACAGCGAAAGATTGTGCCTGCCCTCTCCAAAAAAAGTGTGCCCAATCCATTGACCACAAACCTACAGGTTAGGGAAAAGCTCCAAGGCCCTCAGGCCATCAATAGTGTAGGCCACCCTGGACTAAGAGGGGCTCTCTGACACCAGCGGAGCAACTATCTCCACTTAGACTCTCAGAAAGTGTCCCCAGAGACAGAAGGTTGAAATGGACAGGCCCCCAGGCCCTAATCTGAACCTTAGCTTTGGTTTCCATGTGTCCGTCCTCAGAGGAATATTTTCATAGACCAGCACACAGGGCTTTTCCGAGGCACCAAACCAACCCTCTCTCTCCACATGGGGAGCTTTCTTACTGGGGATGTATCAAACCCTTCAGGTAGGAGAGTTCCACAGGGCCACTGAACAACCAGCACATTCCAAGGTCTCCATGGACCCAAACGCACATTATGACGCATCCTCAGGAGAGGCCATTTCAAATCAGCCCCCTGGGTAGCGTGCCCCAGAGGCAGCAGGTCAAACATATCTTTTCGCTAATGGCCAATTGGAATGCGAGGCATGCTGTACAGGGATCCATCCTTCGAACCCTGCTCTCCAGTCCTTCCGTAGGGTATTTCCTGGAGCCACGCAACAGGACTCGAATGTCCCACAGAAGGAAACCTTGTGGTTTGGCGCAACCTCCAAACTCAGCGTGGGAAAACTTCCTTGGCCTCATGAGGCCCCCGCTTCATGAAGGTGCCATCATGGACACATACTCCAGCCTCAGCCAACGTCTGATCCTCAGCCTGACTTCAGATGCAGGATATTTTGATTCAGCCTCTGCAGAGTGGGTCTGCTCTGCCCTTGGCTCCAATCCTCACACTAGCTTGTTTTTGCAGACTTCTGTCCTCTCACTCCTGGCCCACAAGCCCTCCCTAAGGGAATTCTGGGGCCACAAAGAAGCACTCTGCCTGCCTCCCAGGAGAAAAACATTGTCTATGGTGCTGCCCAGAAACCCAAATGAGGATCAAATTGCTTGGCCCTCGGCAACACCCCAATTGCATAGGCTACCTTAAACACTGATGCTCTGTCGCAAATAGCCTGAGCCCAGACCTTCCAACAGACACCGACACAGCTGGCTGCACACCCAGCATATTGGACCCGCCACTGCCTTAGGCCACCATCCATTCCCAACCTGGGTTTTCAGTCATCGGAACCTAGACATTATCTCCAATCCCTGCACAGGGGGGAACATGATGCACAAGTCACAACCCCTCCTTCCCCATGGCAAGAAACCTTGCTGCTGGAAGTGAGTCAAACCTTCAGTGTAGGAGAAAACGGCATGGCCCATGAGGCAACGCCCAAGCTTTAGGGCCGCCTTGGGCACAAACACACATTGTGACCCTCAGCGTGAGTACCTTATTCAAGTAACGCCTCTCAGTGACTGGACCAAGAGCCCGCATATGTGGCTTGCCATGCCCATAGGCACCCAGGATAACTAGATGGTGTGTATTCCAGTTGAGGGATCCCACTGCTGTGCTCTAGAGTCCCTCTCCTGGGGGGTCCCCTGTGGCAGAAAACAGTACTCTTCCCTTCCCACAGAATGAATCCAAACACTTGGGAGCTTGGACAATCCCCCGAGAGGAAGGCTCTTCCTCGGCCTCTGAGACAACCCCTACCCTGACTGGACACTGTGAACGCAACACCCTGAGACAAAATCCTGAGTGACTGCCTCCCACTTGCCCTCCTTTGATATCCAGAGGATCTCCCCTCACGGACTGGAGATCAGTCCTGCCATTACCTTTGCCACTAGCTGAGCCAAGTATGCTTTTTCAGACATCTGTCCCCACAGCCCTGGCAAACACAGCCTCTAGGCTGGGTCCTCTGGAGCCATACCACAGGACCGTGCCTGCTCTCTCCTGGGAAACTGTGTCCATTCCTTTGGACACACACCTCCAGAATATGAGAAACCTCAAGGCCCCCGAGGACATCCCACTACTGGGAGGCTCCCTGGACACACAGGGGCATTCGGAAACAAGCTGAGCAGCTACCTCCACGAAGGCATGCACAGAGATGTCAACAGAGATAGAAGGTTGAGCCGGACAGGCCCTTAGGCCAAAATCTCAACTCTTGCTTTGGGTTCCAGGTGTTAATCCTCAGAGGCTTTGGTTCGAAGAACAGGATATGGGGCTTTCCTGAGGCACTGAACAGAACTCCTCTCGTCTTCACATGGGAAGCTTCCTTGTTGATGCTGTGTCAAACACCTCAGTTTGGAAAACCCTGCAGAGTCCCTGAGCCACCTCCACATTCCAAGGTCTCCCAGGCCACCAAGCCACAGTAGGACTCATCTTCAGGAGAGTCCATTTCAACTCTCCCCTCTGGGTAGCTCACCCAGGAGCCCGCAGATTGAGCCTGCCTTGTCCTGACTAAAGAGTGGGAATATGAGGTGGCGTTCCCAGGCATCCATGCTTAGACACCTGCTCTCGAGTCTTTCCGTATGGGGCCTCCTGGAACCATCCAATAGGACTCGACTGTCGTGCAGAAGGAAACCTTGAGGTTTGGAGTAGTTCACAAATCCCATCGTAGGCAAACCTCCCTGGCCTAATGAAGCCCTCACCCTTCAGGAAGAGGCCATGCTGGACAAAAACTCTAGCCTGAGGCACGTCTCATAGTTGACATGACCTCAGTGCAGGAGAACTTGATTCATCCTCTGCAGAGTGGGCCTGCCGTGACCTCGGTCACAAACCTCACGCTAGCTTTTGTTTTCAGACTTCCTTCCTCACACTCCTGGCAAACAAGCCCTCCGGACCAGGAACTCCAGAACCACAACCCAGCCCAGTGTCTGCCCAACGGAAGAAAAACGTTTCCCTGTGGGGCTCTCCAGAAAACCCAGATGAGGATCAACCTGCTCGGGCCTCGACGGACCCCGAACTGGATATGCTGCTCTGGGCACTCATGCTCTGTCTGACACAGCCTGAAGCCAGACGTCCAGAGGGACAAGGAGACAGCTGGCCGCACACCCAGCAATTCGGACACGCCATGGTCTTATGCCGTCACCTCTTCCTAACCTTGGTTTTCAGATATCTGAACCTAGACATTATATCAATTCTCCACACAGCTGGGTATAGCAAGCACAAAACAGAACTCCTCATTCCCCATGGCTGTCAAGCTTGCTCTTGGCATGGAGTCACACCTTCAGTGTGGGAGAAACCTTCATGGACCCTGATGCCACGCCCAAACTTGAGTGCTGCTTGGGCACAAATTCACACTGTGACCCTCAGCATGAGCCCCATGTCAAAGAAAGGCCTGTCAGAACCTGGACCAAGAGCCCGCATATGGGGCTTGCCAAGCCCCTATGCACCCAATCCTCACCAGTGTTTGAGTTTTCCAGTCGCCCCACCTGTACCTGGGCTCTGCTCTGGAATCCCTTTCTTGGAGAGACCCATGAGCCAGACAACACGACTCCACCCTTCCCACAAAATGACCCCAAACTCTTGGGAGCTGGGACAAATCCCAAGAGAGGGATACCCGTCCACAGTCCCTAAGGCCACCCCTCTTATCCACTGCTATCCCGGACACAACATCCAGAGACAAAAGCCTGAAGGAATGCCTTCCACTCGCCCTTGTTTCAGAGGCCCAGGAGCTCCCTCTCGGGCAGTACATCTGGCCTGCCATACCCTAGGCGAGACTCATAAGCTGAGTTTGTGTTTTCAGACTTCTGTGCCCACAGCCTGGACCCACACAACCTCCAGGCGATGGCCTCTGGAGCCACAGCGAAAGATTCTGCCTGCCCTGTCTAAGGAAAGTGTGCCCAATCCATTGACCACAACCCTACAGGTTAGGGAAAAGCTCCAAGCCCCTGAGGCCATCAATAGTGGAGGCAACCCTGGACTAAGAGGGGCTCTCTGACACCAGCGGAGCAACTATCTCCACTTAGACTCTCAGACAGTGTCCTGAGAGAAAGAAGGTTTAAATGGACAGGCCCCCAGGCCCTAATTTGAACCTTAGCATTGGTTTCCATGTGTCCGTCCTCAGAGGACTGTTTTCGTAGACCGGCACACGGGGCTTTTCTGAGACACCAAACCAAACCTCTCTCGTCTCCACATGGGGAGATTTCTTACTGGGCATGTATCAAACCCTTCAGGTAGGAGAGTTCCGCAGGGCCACTGAACAACCAGCACATTCCAAGGTCTCCATGGACCCAAACGCACATTATGACGCATCCTCAGGAGAGGCCATTTCAACTCGGCCCCCTGCGTAGCGTGTCCCAGAGGCAGCAGATCAAACATATTTTGTCTCTTATGGCCAAGGGGAATGCGAGGCATGCTGTATAGGGATCCATCCTTCGAACCCTGCTCTCCAGTCCTTCCGTAGGGTATGTCCTGGAGCCATGCAACAGGACTCGAATGTCCCACAGAAGGAAACCTTGTGGTTTGGCGCAACCTCCAAACTCAGCGTGGGAAAACTTCCTTGGCCTCATGAGGCCCCCGCTTCATGAAGGTGCCATCATGGACACATACTCCAGCCTCAGCCAACGTCTGATCCTCAGCCTGGCTTCAGATGCAGGTGATTTTGATTCAGCCTCTGCCGATTGGGCCTGCTCTGCCCTTGGCTCCAATCCTCACCCTAGCTTGTGTTTTCAGACTTCCGTCCTCACACTCCTGGCCCACAAACCCTCCCTACTGGGAATTCTGGGGCCACACTGAAGCACTCTGCCTGCCTCCCAGGAGAAAAACATTGTCTATGGTGCTGCCCAGAAACCCCAAATAAGGATCAAACTGCTTGGCCCTTGGCAACACCCCAATTGCATAGGCTACCTTAAACAGTGATGCTCTGTCGCAAATAGCCTGAGCCCAGACCTTCCAACAGACACCGACACAGCTGGCTGCACACCCAGCACATTGGACCCGCCACTGCCTTAGGCCACCATCCATTCCCAACCTGGGTTTTCAGTCATCGGAACCTAGACCTTATCTCCAATCCCTGCACAGGGGGAACCTGATGCACAAGTCAGAACCCCTCCTTCCCCATGGCAAGAAACCTTGCTGCTGGCCGTGAGTCAAACCTTCAGTGTAGGAGAAAACGGCAAACCTGCCGGGCCTCATGAAACCCCCCATATCCTTCAGGGAGAGGCCATCATGGACAAAAACTCTAGCTTGAAGCACGTCTCATAGTAGACATGACCGCAATGCAGGAGATCTTGATTCAGCCTCTGCAGAATGGCCTGCCGTGCCCTCGGTCCCAAACCTCACGCTAGCTTGTGTTTTCAGACTTCCTTCCTCACACTCCTGGCAAACAATCCCTCCAGAGTAGGAATTGCAGAACCACAAGCCAGCCCAGTGGCTGCCCACCGGTAGAAAAAGTTTCCTTGTGGGGCTCTCCATAAAACCCAGATGAGGATCAACCTGCTCTTGCCTCGACGGCACTCAGATTTGATAGGCTGCTCTGGGCACTAATGCTCTGCCTTTCACAGCCTGATGCCAGACGTCCAGACAGGCAAGGAGACAGCTGGCCACACACCTAGCACTTCTGACACCCCATGGTCTTATGCCGTTATCTCTTTCTAACCTTGGTTTTCAGATATCTAAACCCAGATATTATATCAATTCCCCACACAGTTGGGCATCTGAATCACAAATCAGAACTCCTTCTTCCCCATGGCTGTAAGGCTTGCTCTTGGCATGGAGTCACACCTTCAGGGTGGGAGAAACCTTCATTTCTTCTGAAACCACGCCCAAACTTGAGTGCTGCCTTGGGCACAAATTCACTCTGTGACCCTCAGCATGAGCCCAATATCAAAGAAAGTCCTGTCAGGGCCTTGACCAAGAGCCCGCATATGGGGCGTGCCAAGCCCCTATACACCCAATCCTCACCAGTGTTTGAGTTTTCCAGTCTCCCCCCCGTTCCTGGGGCTCTGCTCTGGAATCACTTTCTTGGAGAGACACATGAGCCAGACAACAGGACTCCACCCTTCCCACAAAATGACCCCAAACTCCTGTTAGCTGGGACAAATCCCAAGAGAGGGATACTTGTCCACAGTCACTGAGGCCACCCCCTACAATCCAAGGCTATCCTGGACGCATCCAGAGACAAAAGCCTGAAGGAATCTCGCCCTTGATTCACAAGCCAAGGAGCTCACTCTCTATCTGTACATCCGGCCGGCCATACCATCGGCGCCACTCATAAGCTGAGTTTGTGTTTTCAGTCTTCTGTGCCCACAGCCTGGACCCACACACCCTCCAGGCTAGGGCATCTGGAGCCACAGCGAAAGATTGTGCCTGCCCTCTCCAAGGAAAGTGTGCCCAATCCATTGACCACAACCCTACAGGTTAGGGAAAAGCTCCAAGGCCCCTGAGGCCATACTGATAGTGTAGGCTGCCCTGGACTAAAAGGGGCACTCTGACACCAGCTGAGCCATTATCACCACTTAGACTCTCAGTGTCCCCAGAGACAGAAGATTGAAATGGACAGGACCTTAGGCCCTAATTTGAACCTTAGCTTTAGTTTTCATGTGTCTGTCCTCAGAGGACTGGTTTCGTATACCAGCATATTAGGTTTTTCTGAGGCTCCAAACCAAACCTCTCTCGTCTCCACATGGAGTGCTTTCTTACTGGATCTGTATCACACCCTTCTGGTCGGAGAATTCCGCAGGGCCACAGTACAACCATCACATTCCAAGGTCTCCATGGACAGAAACACACATTATGACGCATCCTCAGGAGAGGCCATTTCAACTCAGCCCGCTGGTTAGCTTGCCCCAGAGCCAGCAGATCAAACATATCTTGTCGTTAATGGCCAAAGGGAATGCGAGGCATGCTGTTCAGGGATCCATCCTTTGAACCCTCCTCTTCAGTCCTTCCGTATGGTATGTACTGGAGCCACTCAACAGGACTTGACTGTCTTGCAGAAGGAAACCTTGTGGTTTGTGGCAACCTCCAAACTCAGCGTGGGAAAATTTCGTTGGCCTCATGAGGCACCTGCTTCATGAAGGTGCTATCAAGGGCACAATCCAACCTCAGCCAACGTCTGATCCTCAGCCTGACTTCAGATGCATGAGATATCCTTTCAGCCTTTGCAGAGTGTGCCTGCTCCCAACCTCACCCTATCTTTTGTTTTCAGACTCTACCCTAGCACTCCTGGCCCAAAAGCCCTCATGATTCGGAATTCTGGTTCCAGAACGAAGCACTCTGCCTGCCCCCCAAAGAAAAACATTGTCTATGGCATTGCTCAGAAACCCCAAATGAAAATCAACCTGCTCAGCCCTCGGCAACACCCCAATTGCATAGGCTACTCTAAACACTATGCTCTGTCTTACATAGCCTGAGCCCAGACCTTGTGAGAGACATTGAGACAGTTGGCTTCACACCCAGCACATCGAACCTGCCATGGGTTAGGCCATTTCATCCCTTCCCATTGACCTGGGTGTCTTCCTGGAGGTATATTCTGAGGCTGTGTCAGACTATGCATTTTTTCTGGAGCTTCCTATGGAATTGGGGTGGTATTAGGGGCCTTGCAACTTTCTCTTAATCTGGTGGGTTGGGAAACTGAGACAGGCTGACATTCCTTGGGAGAGCTGGCCCAGTGCCGTTGTGTGTTCCTGGAGGCCCCATCCTGGAGGGCATAAGGGTCAGGACTCTGGGTCCAAAGTCTTCAGACACAAACTCGGGTAAGAGTTAAGCTCGAGGTGATGGCAGACCCAATCTGCAGACCCTGAGCGAAGCATCTCCAGATATGAAATTCGGACGGCTGTGAGGCAGGAGCACAGTCTTTTCTGTCTGACTTGTTTGTCTATGATGGCCACGAAATGGAGGGGTGGCCTCATGGGTCCATGTGAGATTCTACCTCTCTGGGAATTCTGCTCGGCACCCAAGAGTTTGGTGTATTTCCGGGGGATGGGAGGAGCGCAGTTTTCTGAGTCAGGGATCCCGTCCAAACAGCCATTCCAGAGATGGGTCCTGGGTTCTGGAGCCTGGATCACCGCAACAAGGCTTAGGATTTGGGCCTAGGGTCCTGCTCTATGTTTTCCTGGTACAGCTCCCGAGTGTTCTTGTTGGAAATGGGTCTCATTCTGAGGGTCACAATGCCTGTTTTTGCCCAGATGCCCATGCTGAGTGGGTGTGACCTCATGGGCTATGCACTTGGCTCCCACTCTGAGGGTTGGACTGCCATCTCAACATTCAGTTTTCCTGCCATGGGGAAGGAGGTGTACTTTTTTATGCTTCAGGTTCCCCCATGGGCAGGAATTTGAGCTAAGTTCTGGGACAGATGCCTGAATACCCAGTTCATTTTGAGATGAGGTCCTCGGGCCAAGGCAGGACCCACCTGCAGAAAATGAGGCCTGCTTTCTGGGTGGCTGTCAGGAGCTCGGGCTCGAGCTGTGTCAGACAGAACATTCGTGGAGAGTACGGCCTATGATATTGGGGTGCTTTTGAGAGCTGTGCAACTGGATCCTCATGGGGGATTTTTGCACAGACCCTTTTTTCACTTCTTCTATCTGGTGAGCAGGCAGATGGCTGCATTACGGCTCCAGAATATCCAAGTTGGAGGGTTTGCAGGCGAGGAGTGTGAGGACAGAAGTATGAAAACATAAGCTACGGTTACGCTCAGTGCCAAGCACATGTCTATTCCAATGTACAGCAGTTGTTTCGAGATCTTCAGCACCTGGGCGAGGGGAAGATGTCTGCTCACGCTGGAGTTTGTATCCATGATGGCCAACAAATGGTGGGGAGGACTCAAGAATTCTTGGAGGTTTTTCCAAGCTGGAGCTTGTGAGCTTCTCCAAACATCAAGGTGTCCTACTAAGGGACAGCAGAAGTCTTCTTACAGGGCTCCAGGGTCCCCCATATGGAAGATTCGATAGCAATGCTCTCTGAATGGAGGCCTGGGAAGCCAATCTCGTGTTACCATTGCAGCTGAGGAACAGGGTATGCTTGAACCAATGACACTGATTCCAAGTTCCAAGTGATTTGCGTTGATGGAAGTTCTCAGTCTAACAGGTCCCAATGCTGCTTGGTGTCCAGGGAGACCTTAGAATGTGGTGGCGGCTCTCTGACCATTGAGGATTCTCTATCCTTAGGATTAGACCCAGTACCCAGGAGCCAGGTTTCCTTCTTGGGACAGGAGGTGTGCTCTTGTATGGCTCACGGACCACAGGTTGGACCATATGCTTGAATTTCCAGAACATACCTCTAGGGAGAGAGACCTCAAAACATAAGCTAGGGTTCTGATGAGGTTTTAGGGCCATGGAAGTTTCAATCTTCGGACTAAGTGCCATTGGCCTGCATGTCATCCTGGAGGTAGGTGCTGAGGCTGTGTCAGGCTGTGCACTTTTTCCAGAGTGGCCTATGATATTGGGGTGCAGTCAGGGGCCTTGCAGTTTTCTCCTAATCTGGACATTTTGGGAAACTGAGATGGGCAGGGTTTCCTCAGGAGAACAGGGCCAGTGATGTCATGTGTTTCTCGAGGCCCCATCCTGGAGGTCATGTGTGTCAGGACTTTGGGACCAAAGACTTTAGACACAACCTCGGATAAGAGATAGGAGTGAGGTGATGGCAGTCCGAATCTGAAGACCCTGAAGGAAGCTCCTCGGGATTTGAAATTCAGGTGGCTGGGAGGGAGGAGCACAGGCTTTTCTGTCTGGATTTTGTGTCTAGGATGGCCACTAAATGGAGGGGTGACCTCATGTGTCCATGGGATATTCTTCCACTCTGGTGATTCTGCTTGGCACCCAAGAGTTTGATTTCTTTCTGGGGAAGAGGAAAAGACTGTATTCCATCTCTGGGATCCTGTCCAAACAGGGATTCCAGAGATGGGTTCTGGGTCCAGACACTGGGAAAACTTAACCAAAGCTTCGATTTGGGTTCCTGGTCCAGATCCCAAGGGGAATCTTTGGAAAGGGGTCTCATTCTGAGGTTCACAATGCCTATTTGTGCCCAGCTGCCCATCCTGTGTAGGCATGGTCTCATGGACCATGCACCTGGTTCCCACTCAGGGTTGTACAGCCATCTCAACATTCAGTTTTCTGGCCATGGGGAAGGAGGAGCACTCTTTTGTGCTTCCGAGTCCCCTATGGGCAGGAATTTGAGCTAAGTCTGGGACAGGTACCTGAATATCCAGGTTGCTTCAAGATGATGGCCTCGGGCCAAGGTTGGACCCACCTGGAGGATATGGGGCCCACTATCTGGGTGGCTGACAGGAGGTCGGGGATCAGGCGGTGTCAGACAGACAATTTATGCAGAGGTCGGTCTATTATATTGGGGTGCCATTGAGGGCCGTGCAGGAGGATCCTCATGTGGGTTTCTGCGAAGACCCATAGGGCACTTCTTTCTGGTGGGCAGGCAGAAAGCTGCACTGTGGCTTCAGAATTCCCAATATGAAGGGCTTGTAGGCGAGGAGTGTGAAGACAGAAATCTGAATACACAAGCCACGGATAAGCTCAGTGCCGACCACAGGACCATTCCATTGTGCAGTGGTTGTTTCGAGATTTCCAGCACCTGAGTATGGGCGAGGGTCAGATGTCTGCTCACGCTGGGTTTGCATCCATGATGGTCAACGAATTGTGGGGTGGCCTCAAGAATTCTTGGAGATTTTCCCAAGCAGGACCTTGTGAGCTGCTCCAAACAGCAAGGTGTCCTACTGTGGGACAGGGGAAGTCCGCTTACAAGGCTCCAGGGTCCCCCATATAGAAAGATTCGACAGCAGAGGTCTCTGAATGGGGGCCTGGGAAGTCTTCCTTGCATGACCATTGCAGCTGAGGAACATTGCAGGCTTGATCTGCTGGTTTTTGTTCAAATTTCCAAGTGATCTAAGTTGACGGATGTTCTCAGTCTAATGAGTCACAATGCTGCTTGGTGTCCAGGGAGACCTTAGAATGTGGTGGTGAGGGTGCCTGGGTGGCTCAATGGGCTAAGCCGCTGCCTTCGGGTCAGGTCATGATCTCAGGGTCCTGGGATTGAGTCCCGCATCAGGCTCTCTGCTCAGCAGGGAGCCTGCTTCTTTCTCTCTCTCTCTCTGCCTTCCTCTATGACTACTTGTGATCTCTGTCTGTCAAATAAATAAATAAAATCTATATAAAAAAAAAGAATGTGGTTGTGGGTCTGTGGCCATGCAGGATTTTCCTACCTGAGGGTTAGACCCAGTTCCCAGGAGCCAGGTTCCCTTCTCGGGACAGGAGGGGTTCTCTTGTATGGCTCAGGGACCACATGTCGGATCATATGTTGGATTTCAAGACCAGGCCTCTGGGCACAGAGGCCTGAATATCTAGGCTAGGGTTCTTATGAGTTTGTAGGGGCATGTCATCCTCAACCTTCGGACTTAGGGACTTTGACCTGTGAGTCTTCCTGGAGGTAGATGCTCAGGCTGTGTCAGACTGTGCATTTTTTCCAGAGTGGCCTATGAAATTGGGGTGGGCTCAGGGGCCTTGCAGGCTTTTCCTAATCTGGAGGGTTTGTGCAACTGAGACGGCAGAATTTCATCCAGAGATCAGGCCCAGTGATGTAGTGTGGTTCTGTCAGCCCCATCCTGCAGGGAATGTGGTTAAGGGCTCTGGGACCAAAGTCTTCAGACACAAAATTGTGTATCAATTAGGAGGGAGGTGATGGCAGCCCCGATCTGCAGACGCTGAGGGCAGCTCCTCAGGATTTGAAATTCGTGTGGCTGGGAGGCAGGAGCAAAGGCTTTTCTGTCTGGATTGTGTCTAGGATAGCCTTGGAATGGTGGGGTGTCCTCATGTGTCCATGGAATATTCTACCTCTCTGGGGATTCTGCCCAGCACCCAAGAGTTTGGTGTCTCACTGGGAAGGAGAGAGCGTGGTTTACTGTTTCAGGGTTTCCGTCAACACAGGGATTCCAGAGATGGGTTATAGGTCCCTGTGCCTGGATAACCCTACAAAGGCTTAGTATTTGGGCCTAGAGGCTTGACTGCCTGGCTCTGTGGGGCTTTGGTTCAGCTCCCATGGAGACTTGTTGGAAATGGGTCTCAGGGTAAGGGTCACAATGCCTGTTTGTGCCCAGATACCCATCCTGAGTGGGCATTGGCTCTTGTTCCATGCACCTGGATCCCAATATAAGGGTTGGACCACCATATCAACATTTAATTTTCCTTCTATGAGGAAGGAGGAGTACTCTTTTGTGCTTCAGATTCCCCCATGCACAGTAATTTGAGCTATGTTCTGGGACTGGTACGTGAATAACCAGGTTGGTTTGAGATGAAGGACTCAGGTCAAGGCAGGTCACACCTGCCAGATATGGGTCCCGCTATCTAGGTGGCTACCAGGAGGTCGGGGCTCGAGCTGTGTCAGACAAAGCATTAGTTCACAAGGTGGCCTATGATATTGTGGTGCTATAGAGGGCTGTGCTGGTGGAACCTTATATGGAGTTTCACGCAGACCCATAGGGCACCTCTTTTTTCTGGTGGGCAGGCAGAAGGCATTGTGGCTCCCAAATTCCCAATATGGGGGACTTGAAGGCGAGGAGTGTGAGAACAGAAGGCAGAAAACACAATCTATGCTTAATCTCAGTGCCGAGAACATGGCCGTTCCAATGTGCAGTGGTTTTTTCGAGATCTCCAGCATCTGAGTACAGGCGAGGGTCAGATGTCTGCTCATGATAGAGTTTGTATCTATCGTGGCCAACAAATGAAATATCCAGCACCTGAGTAAAGGTGGATTTCAGATGTTTACGCACACTGGAGTTTGTGTCTCTGATGACCGAATGGAGGAGTGGCATCAAGAGGCTGATGCATGTGAGATGCTCCAAACAGCAAGGTTGTTTTTTCTACTGGACAGTTAGAGTCTGGTATGTTTTCTGCAGGGCCCCCCATGTGAAAAGTATGGGTAGCAGAGCCCTTCCACATGGATGCCTGGAAAGCACACCTCCATTGACCAATGCAGCTGAGGAACATGCAGGTTCTTTACGGTGCTTCTGGGGCGAAGCACCAAGGTCTTGAGTTGACATGGAATCTCTTGAAGATGGGTTACAATGCTGGTTTTTTTACCAGGTAGATCTTAGAATGTGTTGGTGGCTAAGGTGCCTGCAAGATTCTCCTACCCTGAGGGTTTAACACAGGTCGAAGAGCACGGTTACCTTCTGGGGACAGGAGATGTAGTGTTTTGTGGCTCAGGGACCACATGCCATATCATAAGTTTCTATTCAAGAACAGGCCTCTGCCCGACAACCTAATCTAGGGTTCCAATGAGTCCCAGGGGCATGAGAGGTTCAATCTTCAGACTTAGGAAAGTTGACTTGGGTGTCTGCCAGGATGTAGGTGATCAGGGAGTTTCAGACTGCGCACTTATGTCCAGAGTAACCTCCAATATTGGGGTGGCCACAGGGGCCTTGAATGTTTCAACCAACTCTGGAGGGTTTGGTTAACTGACATGCACAATTTCCATGGGGATGGCAAGCACAGTCCTGTGGTGTGGCTCCAGAGACTCCACCCTGGAGGGCATGTGAGCCATGGTTCTGGGAGGGAAGTCTGCAAACACAAACTTGGGTTAGGTTTAGTGGCTAGGTTATCGCAGGGAAATGTGTAGACCTGGAAGGCTACTCGTCAGGAACAGTAACTGGAATGACCCGAAGGTGGAAGCACAGGCTTTTATATCTGGATTGTGTGTCTAGGGTGACCTCAGAATGTAGCTGTGGCCTCATGGGTCCATGGGAGATTTTTCCTCTAAGGATACTGGCGGCTCCCAATATTTTGATGACTTTTTGAGATGGGAAGACTGCTATTTTCGATCTTAGGTGTGCCCCAAAACAGAGATTCCAGAGATGGGCTCTGGGTCTAGGCGCCTGGAAAATACCACCAAGGGTTGGGATTTGGGCTTATGGGCAGACCAGGCCTGCAATGCAGGATCTTGGTTGTGCAACTGAGAGGGCTTGTTTGGAAGCATGCTCAGGCTGAGCATTACAATGCCTGTTTGTGCCCAGGGTGGCCCTCAGGAGTGGGCGTGGTCCCATTGTCCATTTTCTGGCTCCCACACTGAGGGATGGACACACATTCCAATGGCCAGGTTTCCAGCCATGGGGAAGGAGGAAATATCTATTGTGCTTCATGTTCCCCCATAGGCAGGGATTACAGCAAAGGTCTGGGGACAGATGCCTGAATACCAAGGATGCATAGAGATGACAGATTTGGGCCATGGCCGTTCTCACATGCTGGATATGGGCCCCGCTCTCTGGGTGGCTGACACGAGGTCTGGGCTCAGGCTGTGTCAGACACAGCACTAGTGGCCAGAGAAGTCTATATATTGGGGTTCTCTCCAGGGCCGAGTAAATTGATCCTCATGTAGGGTTTCTGGCCAGACTCACGAAGCACTTCTTTCTGTGGGGCAGGCAGAATGCTGCCTTATGGATCCAGAATTCCCTATCAAGAGGGTTTGGGGACAAATAGGGTGAGAATGCAATTGTAAACACCAGCTATGCTTAAATTGAGTGCCAAGTGGAAGTCAGTTTCAATGTGCAGCAGCTTATACGAGATATCCAGCACCTGAGTAAGGGCAGATGTCAGATATTTGCTCACACTTGAGTTTGTGTCTAGGATGACGACTAATGGAGGGGTGGCTTCAGGAGGCAATGGAGGATTACCCACGCTTAAGATTGTGAGATGCTCCAAACAACAAGGTTTCCTTCTAATGGACAGGAGGAGTCTGTTTTTTTTTTTTCCTCCAGGGTCCCTCAAGTGGAAGTTTGCGTAGCAGAGCCCTCCCGCATGGATGACTGGAAAGCACACGTCCAATGACCATTGCAGCTGAGGAACATGACAGGTTCGTTTTGGTGGTTCTGGTGCCAAGTACCAAGGCCTTGAGTTGACTTGGAATCTCTTACAGATGTGTCCCAAAACTGGTTTGTTATAAGGGAGTTCTTAGAATGTATTTGTGGCTATGGGCCACGCTGAGGGTTTGGCACAGGTCGATGTGCACAGTTTCCATCTTGGGAGAGGAGATGTTCTGTTTTGTGGCTCAGGGTACATATGTTGTATCCTGACTTGGTATTCAAGAACAGGCCTCTGAGGATTGATGCTGGCAACCTAATCTAGAGATCCAATGATGTCCTTGGTGCCCATCAGGTTCAATTTTCTTACTAAGGACCATTGATATGGTTGTCTGACTGGATGTAGGTGATCAGGGTGTTTCAGACTGTGCATTTGCATCCAGAGCCACTTCCAATATTGGGGTGGGCTCAGGGGCCTTGCAGGTTTCTCCTAACTTGGAGGCTTTGGGGAACTGTGATGGGCACAGTTTCCTTGGGGATGGCAGGCCCAGTCCTGTGGTAAGGCTTCAGAGACCACCTCCTTGAGGATATGAGAGCCATGGTTTTGGGAGGGAAGTCTGCAAACACAAATTTGGGTCAGGGATAGTGGCAAGGTGATCGCAGGTCCAATGCATAGACCTAGAAGGCATCACGTCAGGAACTGTAATTAGGGTGACTGAAAGCTGGTAGCACAGGCTTTTCTATCTGGATTGTGTGTCCAGGATGGGCTCTGAATGTAGACGTGGTCTCATGGTTCAATGGGAGACTTTTCCTCTCTAAGGATCCTGGTGGATCTCCATAGATTGGTGGTTTTTCAGAGAAGAAAAGAGTGCTCTTTTCCATCTTAGGGGTGCTCCAAAACAGGGAAGAATGCTGTTTTCCAACTTAGGCTTATGCCAAAACAGGGATTCCAGAGACGGGCTCTGGGTCTGGGTGCCCGGATATCCCACCAAGTGTTAGGATTTGGGCCTAGGGGCATTCCAGGCCTGCAATGCAGGATCCTAATGGTGTAACAGAGAGGGCTTGTTTGAAAGCATGCTCAGGCTGAGGGTCATCATGCCTCTTTGTGCCCAGGGGGGCCCTCAGGAGAGGGCGTAGTCTCATTGGCCATATAGCTGGATCCCACTTTGAGGGTTGGACACCCATTGCAATAGCCAGGCTTCCTGCAATGTAAAGAGGAGTTCTCTATTGTGCTTCAGGTTCCCCCATTGGCAGGGTTACAGGAAAGGTCTGTGGAAAGTTGCCTTAATACCAAGGATGTGTACAGATGACAGGCTAAGAATTCCCAGGTAACAAAACAGCATTGTTACCCATGTTCATGACATTCCATGTAAAAATAAGCCCTTAGTACTTCGTCCCAGAGCCACCAGAATGAACTTGCCATGTTCCTAAGCTGCAATGGTCAGTGGAGGTGTGGTTTCCAGTCAACCATACGGGGGTGCTCTGCTACACAAACTTTGCAATTGGCTGGGACCCTTGAGACAAAAAAACAGAATGTCCCTGTCCGGTAGAAGGAAACCTTCTGTTTAGAGCATCTCACAAGCCCCAGCGTGGGAAATCCTCCATTTCCTCTTGAAGCCACCACTCCATTTGTCAGTCATCATAGACACAAACTCCAGCATGAGCAAACATCTGACATCCGCCCTTACTCAGGTGCTGGATTTCAATTCGATCGCTGCACACTGGAACTGCCTTTAGTTTGACTGAATTAAGCCATAGCTTGGGTTTACAATTCCATCCTCAGTCTACTGGTCCACAAGCCCTATTGTGAGGGAATTCTGGAGCTACAACACAATATTCTGCCTTCCCCATAGAAAGAAAAAGGGCCTGGAGAGTCTGCCCAGAAACTCCATATGATGGTCAATCTTCTCGGTGCTAGACGGAACCCTGATTCATAGGCTGCCCTGGGCACTAGTGCTGTGTCTGACATAGCCGGAGCCAGGACCTAGTTTCAGCCACGGAGAGATCAGGGCCCATATCCAGCATGTGAGACCAGCTATGGCCCAAGTCTGTCTTCTCTTCTATTCTTGGTATTCAGGCATCTGTACCCACACCTTTGCTGAAATCCTTGCCATTGGGGGAACCTGAAGCACAATAGAGAACTCCTCCTTCCCCATGGAAGGTATTCTGACAGTTGGGATAGTTGCTCAACCCTCAAAGTGGAAGGCAGCTCCATGGCCAAGGAGACCATGTGCACTCATGATGGCTTACCCGGGCACAAGCAGGCATTGTGACCTCAGCCTGAGCATGCTTTCAACCAAACGCTCTCAATTGCATCTCTGGGACCCCGAATTGCAGGCCTAGTACACACCTAGGCCCAAATCCTAACCCTGGTGGGATTTTACAGGGGCCCAGACACAGAGCCCATCTCTGGAATCCCTATTTTGGGGGACCCTTAAGATGGAAAACAGCACTCTTCCCTTCCCCGAGATAGTCACCAAACTCATGGTAGCCACCAGGATCCTTGAGTGGAAAAATCTGCCATAGACCCATGAGAACACACCTGCATTCCGAGGCCATCCTGGACATACAATCCAGATACATATCATGTGCTATCACCTTTGAGTCATCGGATTTACAGTTCCTGACGAGCTGCCTTCCAGGTCTATGCATTGGGCCTGCAATCACCTTGCCATTAACCTAAACTGAGTTTGTGTTTGCAGACTTCCTTCCTAAAACCATGGCTCACATGACCTCCAGGTTCTGGCATCTGAAGCCACACCACAAGACTGTGCCTGAGATCCTCAAGGAAACTGTGCCCATCACTTTTGCCCGATACCTTTAGATTAGGAGAAACCTGCAAGGCCCCTGAGCGCAGCCAAATAATGGAGGCCGCTCTGGGCACAAATGCACAGTCTGAGACACCCGGATCACCTCCATACAGGCAGACACCCAAGTCAATGCTCCTGAGTCAGAAGATTGAACCTGACATGCCCCGAGGACTTCATTGGCACACTAGATTAGGTTTACAGGTATCTGTCGTCAGAGGCCTGCTCTGGAATATCAACTTATGATAAAATATATAGTCCCTGAGCCACAGAACAGAATATGTCCTCCCCAAAAAGGAAGCCATGCTCCTGGAATTGTGTCATACCCTAAGGGTATTTGGATCCTGAATGGCCCCTTAGCAACCAGCACATTCTATGATATTCCTGGTAACAAACCATCATTGTGCCCCATCTTCATGAGACTCCATGTCAACTCAAGGTCTCGATATATTGCCCCAGAGCCACCAGAATGCACCTGCCATGTTCCTCAGGTGCAATGGTCAATGGAGGGGTGATTTCCAGGCATCCCTGTGGGGTTCTCTGCTACAAAACTTTCCACATGGAGAAACCAGAGAAAACAAACCAGACTTCTCCTGTCCGGTAGAAAGAAACTTTGCTATTTGGAGCATCTCACAAGCCCCAGCATGGGAAATCCTCCATGGCCTCTTGACGCCACCCTTCCATTTGTGGGTAATCACAGACACAAACTCCAGTGTGAGCAAACATCTGACATCCACCCTTACTCAGGTGCTGGATATTCGAAACGGCAGCTGCACACTGGAACTGCCTTTTGCTTTTCACTGAACTTAACCATAGCTTTGTATTACTATTCTATCCTCACCACACTGGTCCACAATATCTCTTGATAGGGAATTCTGGAGCCACAACGCAGTATTCTGCCTTCCACATAGAAAGAAGAAGGACCTGTTGAGTCTGCCCAGAAACTGCACATGAGGATCAATCTACTCAGACCACGAGGCAACCCTGATTAATAGATTTCCCTGACCACTAGTGCTGTGTCTGACAGAGTCTAAGCCCCGACCTCATGTCAGCCACCCAGAGGTGAGGGCCCATATTTAGCATGAGAGATCGGCCATGGCCCTGGGCCATCATCTGTACCCATCCTTGGTATCCAGTCATCTGTCCCCCAAACTTTGCTGGAATTCCTGCCAATGGCGAACCTGAAACACAATAGAGAACACCTCCTTCCCCATGGCAGGAATATTGGCTGTTGGGATGGTTGTCCAACCCTCAGCGTGGGAGCCAGCTGCATGGCCAAGGAGACCATGCCCACTCCTGAGGGCCGACATGGGCACAGGCAGGCATGGTGATCCTCAGCCTGAGCATGTTTTCAAACAAACACTCTCAGTTGCTCCTCCAGTACCAGTATTGCAGGCCTGGTATGCCCCTAGGCCCAAATCCTAACCCTTGGTGGGATTTTCCAGGTGTCCAGACCCAGAGTCCGTCTCAGAATCCCTGTTTGGGGCACCCTTAAGATGGAAAACAGCACTCTTCCCTTCCCTGAGAAAGGCACCAAACTATTGGGAGCCGCCAGGATCCTTAGAGAGAAAAAATCTCCCATGGAGACCCATGAAAACAAACCTGCATTCCGAGGCCATCCTGTCCACACAATCCAGAGAGAAAAGTCTTTGCTACCGCCTTCGAGTCATCCTATTTACATTTCCTGACGAGCTGCCCTCCATGTCTATGCATTGGGCCTGTGATCATCTCGACACTAACCCTAACCCCAGTTTGTGTTTGCCGACTTCTCTCCCAAAACCATGGCTTACATGCCCACCAAGATGTGGTCCCTCAAGCCACATCACAGGAAAGTTCCTGCCATCCCCAAGAAAACTGTGCCCATCAGGTTGTCCAAACCCTCCAGATTAGGAGAAACCTGCCAGGCCCCTGAACCCACCCCAATATTGGCGGTTGCTCTGGATGCAAACGTGCAGTCTGAAACACCCTGAGCACCTCCATCGAGGCAGAAAGCCAAGTCAATGGTTCTGAGTCAGATGATTGAACCTGACATGCCCCTAGGACTTCACTGGAACCCTAGATTGGGTCTTCAGACATCTGTTCTCAGAGTCCTGTTCTGGAATACCAAGTTATGATACAATATGTGGTCCCTGATTCCCACAACAGAACATCTCCTGTCTCCAGAAGGAAAATGTGCTCTTGGATCTATGTCCAACTTTCAGGGTAGATGGATCCTGCATGACCCATTAGCCCCAGCACCTTCTATGATCTCCCTGGTAACAAACCAGCATTGTGACCCAACTTCCTGAGACTTGATGCCAACTCAAGGTGTTGGTACTTTGCCCAAGAGCCATGAAACGAATCTGCCATGTTCCTCAGGTACAAAGGTCAATGGACGTGTGCTTTCTAGGCATCCAAGAGGTAGTTCTCTGCTACACAAAAATTCCACATAGGGAACCCTAGAGCAAACAAATAAGACTGCTCCTGTCAGGTTGAAGGAAACCTTGGTTGTTTGGAGCATCTCACAAGCCCCAGCCTGGGAAGTCCTCCACATTCTCTTGATGCCAACCCTCCATTTGTTAGTCATCATAGACACAAATTCCAGCATGAGCAAACATCTGACATCTGCTCTTACTCAGGTGCTGGATATTCGAATCAGTCACGCACACTGGAAATACCTTTCACTTGACACTGTATTCTTGCATAGTTTGGGTTTACAATTCCATCCTCACCTTACTGGACTGCAAGTCCTCTTGAGAGGGAATTAGGGAGACAAAACGCAACATTCTGCCTTCCCCATAGAAAGAAGAAGGGCCTGGTGAGTCTGCCCAGAAACTCCCCATGAAGATCAATCTACTTGGCCCTCGAGGGAACCCCGATTTATACTTTGCGCTGGCCACTAGCGCTGTGTCTGAGAGAGCCTGAGCCCCAACCTCGTGTCAGCCACCCAGAGTGTGGGGCCCTTATCCAGCATGTGGGACTGGCCATGGCCCAGTCATCTCTACCCATCCTTGGTATTCCAGCAACTATCCCAGACCTTTGCTGGAATCCCTACCAGTGGGGGAACCTGAAGCACAATTGAGAACTCCTCCTTCCCCATGGCAGGAAGCCTGGCTGTTGCTATGGGTGCCCAACCCTCAGAATTAGAACCAGGTGCATGGCCAATGAGACAACGCCCAATCATAAGGGCCGCCTGGGCCAAAGCAGGCATTGTGTCCCTCAACCTTAGCATGCATTCAAACAAATGCTCTCAGTTGTTTCTGCAGGGTCCCGCATCGCAGGCCTGGTATGCCCTTAGGACCAAATCCTAACACTTCGTGGGATTTTCCATGCCAACATAACCAGAGCCCGTCTCTGGAATCTCTGTTTTGAAGCACCCCTATGATGGAAAACAGCACTCTTCCCTCCCCTGAGAAAACTATTAGGAGCTGCCAGGATGCGTAGAGAGGAAAAATCTCCCAGGGCTCCATAAGACCACACCTTCATTCCGAGGCCATCCTGGACACACAATCCAGATACAAGAGACTGTGCTACCACCTTCGAATCACCTGGTTTACAGTTCCAGACGAGCTGCCCTACAGACCTATGCATTGGGCCTGTGATCACCTCGCCATTAACCCTACCCCAAGTTTGTGTTTGCAGACTTCTTTCCCAAAACCATGGCTCACATGCCCTCTATGATGGGTCTCTGTAGCCACACCACAGGAAAGATCCTGCTATCCCCAATGAAACTGTGTCCATCACAGTTGCCCAAACCCTCCAGATTAGGAGAGACCTGCAAGTCCCCTGAGCCCCGTCCAATATTGGAGGCCACTCTGGACACAAATGCACAGTGTGCAACACCCTGATCACCTCCATCCAGGAAGACACCCAAGTCAATGGTCCTGAGTCAGAAGATTGGTCCCTGAACCCCACAATAGAATATCTCCTGTCCCCAGATGGAATTCGTGCTCTTCAACTTGTGTCAAGGGTCGGGGTATATGAATTATGCACAGCCCCTTAGCCCCCAGCACATTCGAAGATCTCTCTGGTAACAAACAAACAGCATTGTGATCCATCTTCATGAGATTCCATGTCACTTCAAGTCCTTGGTAATTCGCCCCAGAGCCACCAGAATGAACCTGCCATGTTCCTCACCTGATATGGTCAGTGGAGGTGTGCTTTCCAGGCATCCATGTGGGAGTGCTCTTCTACTTATTCTTTCCACATGTGGGACCCTGGAGCAAACAAACCAGACTGCCACTGACCAGTAGAAGGGAACCCTCTGTTTGGAGCATCTCAGAAGCACCAGCAGGAGAAATCCTCCATGGCCCTTGACACAACCCCTCCATTTGTCAGTCATCATAGACAAAAACTCCAGCATGAGAAAACATCTGAAATCTGCCGTTATTTAGATTCTGCATTTTCTTTTCCACCACTGCACACTAGAACTGCGTTTCACTTGACACTGAATTTATCCATAGCTTGGGTTTAGAATTCCATCCTCAGCCTCCTGGTCTGCAAGCCCTCTAGAGAGGGAATTTGGAGCCACAAGGCAACATTCTCCATTCCTACTAGAAAGAAATAGGGCCTGGTGAATCTTCCCAGAAACTCCACATGAGGTTCAATCTACTTGGCACTCGATGGAACCTTGATTTATAGGCTGTCCTGGGCACTAGTACTAGTACTAGTACTAGTACTGTGTCTGACAGAGCCTGAGCCAAGACCAAGTTTCAGGCACCCAGAGATATGAGCCCATATCCAGCATGTGAGATTGGCCAGGGCCCAAATCCATCATCTCTACCCATCCTTGGTATTCAGGCACCTGTCCCCAGACCTTTTATGTAATCCCTACCAATGGGGTAACCTAAAGCACAATAGAGAACTCCTCCTTCCCCATGGTAGGAATCCTGGCTGTTGATATGAGTGTCCAAACCTCAAAGTGGGAGCCAGCTGCATGGCCAAGGAGACAATGCCCACTCATGAGGGCTGCCCTGGGCACAAGTAGCCATTGTAACCCTCAGCTTGATCAAGCCTTCAAAAAAATGCTCTTAGTTGCACCTCCAGGATACTGCATTGCAGGCCTGATATGCCTTTAAGCCCAAATCCTAACACATCGTGGGATGTTCCATGTGCACATACCCAGAGCCCGTCACTGGAATCCCTGTTTTGAGGCACCCCTAAGATGGAAAACAGCACTCTTCACTTCCCTGAGAAAGCCACCAAACTAATGGGATCCCCCAGGATCCTTGAGAAGAAGAATCTCCCATGGTCCCATGAGTCCACACCTGTATTCCGAGGCCAGCGTGGATATGCTATCCAGATACAAGAGACTGTGCTACTGGCTTCGAGTCACCTGATTTACAGTTCCTGACGTGCTGCCCTCCAGATCTTTGGATTGGGACTGTGAACACCTCTCCATTAAACTTATCCCGAGTTTGTGTTTGCAGATCTCTCTCTAAAAACCATAGCTCACATGTCCTCCAGGATGGGGCCCCTAGAGTCACACCACAAGACTGTGCTTGCCATCCCCAAGGAAACTGGGCCCATCACAGTTGCCCAAACCCTCCTGATTAGGAGAAACCCGGAAGGCTCCTGAGCACATCCCAATATTGGAGGCTGCTCTGGATGCAAATGCACAGTCTGAAACACCCTGATCACCTCCATCCAGGCAGACACCCAAATCAATGGTCCTGAGTCAGATAATTGAACCTGACATGGCCCTAGGACCTCATTGGAAGAGGGATTAACTTTTCAGGCACCTGTCCTCAGAGGCCTCTTCTGGAATACCAACTTATGATACAAATTATGGCCCCTGAGCCCCAGGGTGGGAAATCCTCCATGGCCTCTTGACGCCACCTCTCCATTTGTTGGTCATCATAGACACAAACTCCAGCCTGAGCAAACATCTGACATCCGCCCATAATCAGGCGCTGATATTGGAATCAGCTGCTGCACACTGGAACTGCCTTTCGCTTTGCAATGAATTTAAGCCTAGCTTCAGACTACAATTTCATCCTCACCCTACTGGTCTGCCATATCTCTTGATAGGGAATTCTGGAGCCACAACGCAACATTCTGCCTTCTTCATAGATAGAAGGACCTGGTGAGTCTGCCCATAAACTGCACATGAAGATCAATATACTCATCCCAGGAGGGAACCCCTATTTATAGTTTGCCCTAGCCACTAGTGCTGTGTCTGACAGAGCCTGAGCCCCTACCTCGTGTCAGCAACCCAGAGGGTGGGGCCCACATTAACCATGTGAGACCGGCCATGGCCCAGGGCTGTCATTACTACCCATCCTTGGTATTCAGGCATCTGTCCCCTAGATCTTAGCTGGAATCCCTACCAATGGGGGGACCTGAAGCACAATAGAGAATTCATCCTTCGCCATGGCAGGAATCCTGGCTTTTGGATGGGTGTCCAACCCTAGGAATGGGAACTGGCTGCATGGCTGAGTAGACATCGCCCAATCCTGATGGCCTCCGGGGCACAAGCAGGCATTGGGACCCTCAGCTTGACCATACTTTCAAACAAACGCTCTCAGTTGCACCTCCAGGATCCCGCATTGCAGGCCTGGTATGGCCCTAGGCCTAAATATTAACCCTTGGTGGGATTTTCCAAGCACTTAGACCCAGAGCTCATCTCTGGAATGCCTGTTTTGGGGCGCGCCTAAGCTGGAAAACAGTACTCATCCCTTCCCGGAGAAATCCAACAAACTATTGAGAACCGCCAGGATCCTTGAGAGGAGAAATCTCCCATGGACCCTTGAGACAACACCTGCAATAAAGGCCATTCTGGAAATTAAATCCAGATACAATTACCTGTGCTACCACCTTTGAGTTACGTGATTTACAGTTCCAGACTTGCTGCCCTCCTGGTCTATGGATTGGGACTATGATCACCTTGCCACTAACCCTAACCTAAGTTTGTGTTTGCAGACTTCTCTCTCAAAATCATGGCGCACATGTCCTCCAGGATGGGGTCTCTGGAGTCACACCACAGGACAGTTCCTGCAATCCCCAAGGAAACTGCCCATCACAGTTGTCCAAAAACCCCATATAAGGAGAAACCTGCAAGGAACCTGAGCCAACCCTAGTATTGGATGCCACTCTGGACACAAATGCACAGTCTGAAACACCCTCATCACCTGCATCCAGTCAGACACCAGAGTCAATGATCCTGAGTCAGAAGATTGAATGACATTCCCCTAGGGCCTCATTCAAACCCTTTATTAGGTTTTCAGGCTTCTGTCCTCAGAGACCTGTTCTGGATTACCAATTTATGATACAACATATGGCCACTGAGCCCCACAACAGAATATCTCCTGCCCCCAGAAGCAATCCGGGCTCTTGGGCCTGTGTCAAATCCTCAGGCTAGATGAATCCTGCATGGCCCATTAACCACCAGCACATTCTAAGATCTCCCTGGTAACAAACCAACATTTTGACCCATTTCATGAGGTTCCATGTCCAATCCAGTCTTTATTTCTTCGCCTCAAAGCCACCAGATGCCATGTTCCTTCGCTGTCATGGTCAATGAAGGTGTGCTTTCCAGTCACCCATGTGGGAGATCTATGTTATCCGATCTTTCGACATGGGGAACCATGGAGGAAACAAATCAGACTGCCCCTGTCTGGTAGAAGGAAACCTTGCTGTTTGGAGCATCTCAAAAACACCAGATTGGGAAATCCTCCATAACCTCTTGACGCCACCCCTCCATTTTTGTGTCATCATAGACACAAACTCCAGCATGAGCAAATATCTGACATCCACCCTCACTCAAGTGCTGAATATTGGATTCAAACATTGCACACTGGAAATTTCTTTCGCTTGATACAGAATGTAACCATAGCTTAGGTTTACAATTCCATCCTCAGCCTCCTAGTCCACAAGCCCTCTTGATAGTGAATTCTAGAGCCACAAAACAGCATTCTGCCTTCCCCTTACAAACAAGAAGGGCCTGGTGAGTCTGCCCAGAAACCATACATGAGGATCAATCTGCTCGGCACTCGAGGGAACCCCAATTTATAGGCTGCCCTGGGCACTAGTGCTGTGTCTGACAGAGCCTGAGCCAAGACCTAGTGTCAGCCACCCAGTGATCGGGGCCCATATCCACGATTTGATACTGGCCATGGCCCATGTCCATCATCTTTACCCATCCTTGGTATTCAGGCCTCTGTCCCCAGACCTTTGCTGGAATCCCCGCTAATGGGGGAACCTGAAGCACTATAGAGAACTCCTCTTTCCCCATGGCAGGATTCTGGCTGTTGGGATGGTTGTCCAACCCTCAAAGTGGGAGCCAGCTGCATGGCCAATGTGACCACGCCCACTCATGAGGGCCACCTGGGCATAAGCAAGTATTGTGACCCTCAGCCTGAGAATGATTTCAAACAAGACCTCTCAGTTGCACCTCCAGGATCCTGCATGCAGGCCTGGTAAGCCACTAGGCCCAAATCCTAACACTTGGTGGGATTTTCCAGGGGACCAAACCCAGAGTCCGTCTCTGGAATCCATATTTTGGGTCACCCCTAACATGCAAAACAGCACTCTTCCCTTCCCCGAAAAAGCCACCAACTATTGGGAGCCACCAGGATCCTTAGAGAGGAAAAATCTCCCATGGACCCATGAGGCCACAACTGCATTCGGAGGCCATCCTGCACACAATACAGAGAAAAAAGCCTGTGATTCTGCCTTTGAGTCACCCGATTAACAGTTCCTGAAGAGCTGCCATCCATGTCTATGCATTGGGCCTGTGATAACCTTGCCACTAACCCTAACCCAAGTTTGTGTTTTCAGACTTCCCTCCCAAAACCATGGCTCACATGCCCTCCAGTTTGTGATAACTGGAGCCACACCACGGGATTGTACCTGTCTTCCCAAAGGAAACTGTGATTGTCACTATTAAACAAACCCTCTAGATTAGGAGAAACCTGCAAGTCCCCTAAGCCCAGCCCAATATTGGAGGCCACTCTGGACGCAAATGCACAGTCTGACACACAATATCACCTACATCCAGGCTGATATCCAAGTCAATGTTCCTCAGACAGAAGATTGAACCTGACATGCTCCTAGGATTCACTGGAACACTAGAATAGGTTTTCAGGTATCTGTACTCAGAAGGCTGTTCTGAATATCAATGTATGATACAATATGGTCACTGAGCCACACAAAAGAACATCTCCTGTCCTTAGAAGAAAGCTGTGCTCTGGACCTGTGTCAAACACTCTGGGTAGATGAATCCTTCAAGGCCCCCTGGCAACCAGCACATTCTATGATCTCCCTGACAACATACCAGCATTGTGACCCATCTTCATGAGACTCCATGACAACTCCAGCCCTTGGTACTTCGGCCCAGAGCCACCAGAATGAAACTGCCATGTTCCTCTGCTGCCATGGTCAATGTAGGTGTACTTTCCAGGCATCCAGCGGGAGTGCTCTGATACCAACTTTCCACATGGGGAACCCTGGAGGAAACAAACCAGACTCCCCTGTACGGTAAAAGGAATCTTTTCTGTATGGAGTATCTCAAGCCTGAGGGTGGGTAATCCTCCATGGCCTCTTGAGGCCACCCATCCATTTGTTGGTCATCATAGACACTAACTCCAGTGTGAGCAATCAACTGACATCTGCACTTACTCAAGTGCTGGATATTTGAATCAGCTGCTACACACTGGAATTGCCTTATGCTTGGCACTGAATTTAAAAGTAGCTTGGCGGGACGCCTGGGTGGCTCAGTTGGTTAAACAGCTGCCTTCGGCTCAGGTCATGATCCCAGCGTCCTGGGATCGAGTCCCACATCAGGCTCCTTGCTCCGCAGGGAGCCTGCTTCTCCGTCTGACTCTGCCTTCCACTCTGTCTGCCTGTGCTTGATCTCGCTCGCTCTCTGACAAATAAATAAAATCTTGAAAAAAAAAAGTAGCTTGGGTTTGCAATTCCATCCTCACCCTGGTGTTCAGTAAGCTCTCTTGATAGGGAATTCTGAAGCCACAACACAGCATTCTGCCTTCCCCATAGCAAGAAAAAACAGCCTGGAGAGACTGCCCAGAAACCCTACATGAGGATAAATCTACTCGACCCTCGAGTGAACCCCATTTATAGGTTTACCTGGCCACTAGCGCTGAGTCTGACAGAACCTCGTCTCTGACCTCGTGTCAGGACCCAGAGACTGGGCTCCAACTCCAGAATGTGAGACCAGCCATGTCCCAGGGCTGTCATCTCTACCCATTCTTGATTCAGGCATCTGTCCCCAGACATTTGCTGAAATCCCTGCCAATGGGGGAACCAGAAGCACAATAGGGAAATCCTCCTTCCCCATGGCAGGAATGATGGCTCTTGGGATGGGTTTCCAGACCTCAGAGTGGTAGCCAGCTGAATGGCCAATGATAACCCGCCCACTCATGAGGGCCGCCCTGGACACAAGCAGGCATTGTGACCCCCAACATGAGCATGCTTTCAAACAAACACTCTCAGTTGCATTCCAGAATCCAAATTTGCAGGCCTGATATGCCCCTAAGCACAAATCCTAACACCTGGTGGGATTTTTCAGGGGCCCAGAAACACAGCCTGTCTCTGGAATCCCTGTTTTGGGACACCCCTAAGATGGAAAATAGCACTCTCCCCTTAGCCAAGAAAGCCACCATAGTATAGGGAGCCGCTAGGATCCTTGAGAGGAAAAATCTCTCATGGATCCATGAGACCACACCTGCATTCCGAGGCCATCCTGGACACAAAAGCCAGATACACAAGCCTGTGCTACCACCTTCAAGGCAACTAATTTATAGTTCCAGACGAGCTGCCCTCCAGGTCTATGCATTGGGCCTGCGATCACCTCACCGCTAACCTTAACCCGAGTTTGTGCTTACAGACTTCTATCCCGAAACCATGGCTCATATTTCCTCCAGGATGGGGTCTCTGGAGCCACACCAAAGGACTGTGGCTGCCATCCCCAAGGAAAATGTGTCCATCACATTTGCCTAAAACTTCGAGATAAGGAGAAACCTGCAAGGCCCCTGAGCCCACCCCAATACTGGAGGCCCCTCTGGACACAAATGTGCATTCTGAAATACGCTGATCACCTGAATCCAGGCAGATACCCAAGTCAGTGTTTCTCAGTCAGAAGATTGAACCTGACATGCTCCTATGACCTCATTGTAACCCCTGATTAGGTTTTCAGGCATCTGTAATCAGAGACCTGTTCTGGAGTACCAACTTAAGATACAACATATGGTCCCTGATCCCCACAACAGAACATCTCCTTTCTCTAGATGGAAGCCGTGCTCTTGGAACTGTGTCAAACCCTCAGGGTAGATGAATCCTACTTGGCCCATAGCCACCAGCAGATTCTAAGATCTCACTGGTAACAAGCCAGCATTGTGAGCCATCTTCATGAGATTCCATGTCAACTACAGGCCTTGGTACTTCACCCCAGAGCCTTCAGAAAGAACCTGCCATGTTCCTCAGCTGCAATGTTCAGTGGAAGTGTGCTTTCCAGGCATCCATGTGGGAGTGCTCTGCCACCCAAACTTTCCACATGGGGGACTCTCGAGCAAACAAATCTGACTGCCCTGTCCTGTAGAAGGAAACCTGGCTGTTTGGAGCATCTCACAAGCTCAAGTGTGGGAAATCCTCTATGACCTCTTTTCAACTCCTCTCCATTTGTTGGTCATTATAGACACAAACTCCAGCTTGAGCAAACATCTGACGTCTGCGCTTACTCAGGTGCTGGATATTCGAATCAGCCGCTGCACACTGGAAATGCCATTCGCTTGTCACTGAATTTATTCATAGCTTGGGTTTACAATTCCATCCTCACCCTACTGGTCCACAAGCCCTCATGATAGGGAATTCTGCAGCCACAACACAGCATTCTGCCTTCCCAATAGAAAGAAGAAGGGCCTGGTGAGTCTGCCCAGAAACTCCACATTCTGATCAATCTACTTGTCCCTTGAGGGAACCCTGAATTATAGACAGCCCTGGCCCCTAGTGTTGTGTCCGACAGAGCCTAAGCCCCGACCTCGTGTCAGCCACCTTGAAGGCGGGGCCCATATCCCGCATGTTAGACTGGCCACGGAACAGAGCCTTCATCTTTACCCATCCTTGGTATTCAGGCATGTGTCCCCAGACCTTTCCTGGAATCCCTACCAATGAGGGAACCTGAATCACAATAGAGAAATCCTCATTCCCCATGGCAGGATTCCTGTAAGTTCGGAAGGGTGTCCAACACCCTACTGAATGGCCATTGAGACCACCCCCATTCCTGAGGGCCACCCTATGCAAAAGCTTGCATAGTGACCCTCAGCCTGAGCATGCTTTCAAACAAACGCTCTCAGTTGTATCTCCAGGACTTGCATTGGAGGCCTGGTAAGCCCCTATGCCCAAATCATAACCCTTGGTGGGTATTTCCAGGTGCCCAGAGCCAGAGCACTTCTCTGCAATCCCTGTTATGGGACACCCTTAATATGGAAAACAGAACTCTTTCCTCTCTGAGAAAGCCACCACATTATAAGGAGCCGCCAGGATACTTGAGAGGAAATATCACCCATGGACACCTGAGACCACACCTGCATTCTTAGTCCATCGTGGATACACAATCCAGATAAAAAAGCCTGTGCTACCTCCTTTGAGGCATGCGATTTACATTTCACACGGAGCTTCCCTCCAGGAGTATGCATTGGGCCTACAATCACTTCGCCACTAAACCTAACCCGCATTTGTGTTTGCAGACTTCCCTCCCAAAACCATGGCTCTCATGCCCTCCAGCATGGGGTCTCTGGAGCCACACCACAGGACTGTGCCCACCATTGCCAAGGAAACTGTGCCCATCAAATTGCCCTATCTTTCCAGATTAGGAGAAACCTGCAAGGCCCCTGAGCCCACCCCAATACTGGTTGCCACTCTGTACACAAATGCACAGTCTGGAACACCCTGATCACCTACATCTAGGCAGACTTTGAAGTCAATGATACTGAGTCAGAGGATTGAACCTGACATTCCGTTAGGATTTTATTGGAACCCTAGATTAAATTTTCAGGCATCTATCCTCAGAGGCCTGTTCTGCAATACCAAATTATGATACATTTGGTCCGTTAGCCCCACATCAGAACATCTCTGGTCCGAGAAGGAAACCGTGCCCTTTGACCAGTGTCAAACCCTCAGGGTAGATGAATCCTACATGGTCCCTTAGCCACCAGCACACTGTAAGGTCTCCATGGTAACAAACCTGCATTATGACCCATCTTCATGAGACTTCATGTCAACTCCAGGCCTTGGTAATTCGCCCAAGAGCCACCAGAACGAATTGGCCATGTTTCTCAGCTGCTATTTTAATGGAGGTGTGCTTTTCAGGCATCCACGCGGGAGTGCTCTGCTACCCAAACTTTCCACATGGGGGACCCTGGAGCAAATAAACCAGACTCCCCCTGTGTGGTAGAAGGAAACTTTGCTGTTTGAAGCATCTCACAAGCCCCAGCATGTGAAATCCTCCATGGCCTCTTGACGCCACCCCTCCATTCATCGGTCATCATAGACATAAACTCCAGCATGAGGAAATGTCTGACTTTCACCTTTACTCAGGTGCTGGATATCTGGAATCAGACACTGCACAATGGAACTGCCTTTTGCTTGGCACTGAATTGAACCTTAGCTTGAGTTTACAATTCCATCCTCACCCTACTGGTCCCCAAGCCCGCTTGATAGGGAATTCTGGGGCCACAACGCAGCTTTTTGCCTTCCCCTTAGAAAGAAGAAGGGCATGGTGATTCTGCCCAGAAACTCTGCATGAGGATCAATCTGCTCAGCCCTTGAGGGATCCCTGATTCATACTCAGCCCTGACCACTAGTTCTGTTTCTGACAGAGCCTGAGTGCTCAATTCATGTCAGCTACTCAGAGAGTCAGGCATGTGAGACTGGCCATGTCTCAGGTCCCTCATCTCTACCCATCCTTGGTATTCAGGCATCTGTCCCCAGACATTTGCTAGAATACCTGCTAATGGGGGAACCTGAGGCACAATAGAGAATTCTTCCTTTTCCATGGCAGGAATCCTGGTAGTTGGGATGGGTGTCCTACATTAAAGTGGTAGCCAGCTGCATGGCCAAGGAGACAACTCCCACTCATAAGGGCTGCCCTAATCACATCAGGCATTGTGACACTCAGACTAGCATGCTTTCAAACAAACGCTCTCAGTTGTACCTCCAAGTCACACATTGTAGGCCTGGTACTCCCTTAGGCCCAAATCCTAATCCTGGTGGGATTTTCCAAGCACCCAGACTCACAGCCCTTCTCTGGAATCCCTTTTTGGGGAACATCTAAGATTGAAAGCAGCACTCTTCCATTCAAACGAGAAAGCCACCATACTATTGGGAGCTTCCAGGATCCGTAGAGAGGAAAATACTCTCATGGAAACATTAGAACACACCTGCATTCCAAGGCTATCATGGACACACAATCCAGATACAAAAGCCAGTGCTAGTGCCTTCGAGGTACGTGATTTACAGTTCCTGACGATCTGCCCTCCAGGTCTATGCATTGGGCCTACGATCACCTCGCAACTCAACCTAATCCGAGTTTGTGATTGCAGACTTCTCTCCCAAAACCATGGCTTACATGCCCTCCACGATGGAGTCTCTGGAGCCACACCACAGGACTGTGCCTGCCACCCCCAAGGAAACCGTGCCCACAAATTTGCCTAAACCTTCAAGATTAGGAGAAACCTGCAAGGCCCCAGAACCCACCCCAATATTGGAGGCCACTCTGTACACAAAGGCACAGTCAGAAACACCCTGATTGCCTACATATAGGCAGACACCGAAGTCAATGGTCCTGAGTCTGATGATTCAACCTGAAATTCCCCTTGGACTTCATTGGAACCCTAGATGAAGTTTTTAGGCATCTGTCCTCAGAGGCCTGTTCTGGAATTCCAACTTATGATACAACATTTGGTCCGTGAGCCTCACAACAGAACATCTCCGATACCCAGAAAGAAACCGTGTTCTTCGACTGGTGTCAAACCATCAGGATAGACTAATCATACATGGCCCCTTAGCCACCAGCACATAGTAAGATTTCCGTGGTAACAAAACTGCATTGTGACCCAACTTCATTAGAAACCAGGCCTTGGTACTTTGCCCTAGAGCAACCAGAAAGAACGGGCCATGTTCCTTAGGTGCAATGGTCAATGTAGGTGTGCTTTCCAGTATCCACGTGCGAGTACTATGCTACCCAAACTTTGCACATGGGGGAACCTGGTGTAAACAAACCAGACCTCCCCTGTCCAGTAGAAGGAAACCTTATGTTTGGATCAACTCACAGGCCTCAGCGTGTAAACTGCTCCATGGCCTCTTGATGCCACCACTCCATTGGTCGGTCATCATAGACACAAACTCCAGTCTAAGCAAACATCTGACATGCACCCTTATCCCAGTGCTGGATGTCTTGAATAAACCACTGCACATTGGAACTGCCTTCCACTTGGCACTGAATTGAACCATAGCTTGTGTTTACAATTCCATCCTCACCTGACTGGTCCCTAAGCCCTCTTGATAGGGAAATCTGGGGCCACAACACAGCATTCTGCCTTCCCCATCGAATGAAGAAATGCCTGGTGAGTCTGCCCTGAAAACCCACATGAGGATCAATCAGGTCGGCCCTCGAGTCAACACCGATTTATAGGCTGCCATGGCCACTAGTGCCGTGTCTGACAGAGCCTGAGCTCGACTGAGTTTCAGCCACTAAAGAGCAGGCCCCATATCTAGCATTTGGGATTGCCATGGCCCAAGTATGTCATCTCTACCCATCCTTGATATTCAGGCACCTGTCCCCAGACCTTGGCAGGGATCCCTGCCAATTAGGGAACTTGAAGCACAATAGAGAACTCTTCTTTCCCCATGGCAATAAACCTGGCTTTTGGGATGGGTGTTCTACCCTCAAAGGGGGAGCCAGTTACAACATCAATGACACCACACACACTCCTGAGGACTACCCTTGGCACAAACAGGCATTGTGACCCTCACCCTGAGCATGCTTTCAAAAAATCCCTCTCAGATTCACCACAATGATCCCTCATTTCAGGCCTGGTATGCCTGTAGGTTCAAATCATAAAACTTGGTGGGATTTTCGAGGTGCCCAGACCCAGAGACCATCTCTGGAATTTTTGTTTTGGTGCACCCTTCAGATGGAAAACAGCACTCATCCCTTCCCCAAAAATGTCACCAAATTATGAGGAGCCACCAGGATCCATAGAGAGGCAATGTCTCCCATGGACCCATGAGAACACACCTGCATTCCGAGGCCATCCTGGACACACAATCCGGAGAGAAAAGCCTGTGCTACTGCCTTCCATTCACCCTAATTACAGTTCCAGATGAGCTGCTCTCAAGGTATATGCATTGGGCCTGTGATCACCTCGCCACTCACCCTAATTCGAATTTGTGTTTGCAGACTTATCTACCAAAACCATGGCACACATGCCCTCCAGGATGGGGTCTCTGGATCCACACTGCAGGACTGTCCCTGCCATCCACAAGGAAACTGTTTCCATCACAGTTGCCCAAACTGTCTAGATTAGGAGAAACCTACAAGGCCTCTGGGCCTACCCCAATTTCGGCAGCCGCTCTGAACACAAATGCACAGTCTGAAATACCCTGATCTCCTACATCCAGGAACACAGCCAAGTCAATGGTCCTGAGTCAGAATAATGAACCTAACATGCCCCTAGGACGTCATTGGAACCATTGATTCGGTTTTCAGACATGTGTCCTCAGAGGCCTGTTCTAGAATGCGAACTTATGATACAACATGTGGTGGCTGGGCCACACAACAGAACATCTCCTGTCCCCAGAAGGAAACCGTGCCCTACAATCTGTGCAAAATCCCAGAGTAGTAGATTCCTGCACAACTACTAAGCCACCAGCACATTCTAAGATGTACCTGGTAACAAACCAGCTGTGTGGCCCATCTGCAAGAGATTCCATGTCAAATCAAGGACTTGGTACTTTGCTACAGAGACACCAGAATAAAGCTGCCATGTTCTTCAGTTGCAATGGTCAATGAAGTTGAACATTCCAGGCATCCATGCGGTAGAGCTCTGCTACCCAAACTTTCCACATGGGGGACCCTGGAGCAAATAAACCACACTCCACCTGTCCAGTAGAACGAAACCTTGCTATTTGGAGCAGCTCATGAGTCTCAACGTGAAAATCCCTCCATGGCTTCTTGACGCCACCCCTCCATTTGTCAGTCATCATAGACACAAACTCCAGTGTGAGCAAATATCCGACGTCCTCCCTTACTAAGGTGCTGGATATCTCGAAAAAGCTGCTGGACACAGGAACTGCCTTCCGCTTGGCAGTGAATTGAACTGTAGCTTGTGTTTACAATTCCTTCCTCACCCGACTGGTCCCCAAGCCTTCTTGATAGCGAATTATGGAGACACAACACAGCATTCTGCCTTCCCGATAGAAACAAGTGGCTGGTGAGTCTGGCCAGAAACCCCACATGAGGATCAATCTGCTCGGCCCTATATCGGAGGGACCCTGATTTATAGGTTGCCCTGGCCACTAGTGCTGTGTCTGACAGAGCCTGAGCCCAGACCTAGTGTCAGTCACCAGAGTTTGAGCCCCACATCTAGTATTTGGGAATGCCATGGCTCAAGTATTTCATCTCTACCCATCCTTGGTATTCAGGCACCTGTCCCCAGACCTTTGCTGGAATCCCTGATAATGGGGCATCCTGAAGCACAATAGAGAACTCCTCCTTCTTCATATCAGGAAACTTGGCTGTTAGGATGGGTGTTCAACCCTGAAAGGGGGAGTCATTTACAAGTCCAGTGAGACCACACAAACTCCTCAGGGATGCCCTGGAGGCAAACAGGCCTTGTGACCCTCAGCCTGAGCATGCTTTCAAACAATCCTTCTCTGTTGCACCACCATGAACCCGCATTGCAGGCCTAATATGCCCCTAAGCCCAAATCCTAGCACTTGTTGTGATGTCCCAGATGCCATGAACCAGAGCCCGTCTCTGGAATCCCTGTTTTGGGGCACCCATAAGGTGGAAAACATCATTCTCCCCTTCCCCGAAAAAGCCACCAAACTATGGAGAGCCACCAGGATCCATAGAGAGGAAAAGACTCCCATGGACCCATGAGACCACACCTGCATTCCAAGGCCATCCTGGACACACAATCCAGAGAGAAAAGCCTGTGCTACTGCCTTCCAGTCTCCCTAATTATAGTTCATGACGAGCTTCCCTCCAGGTCTACGCATTGGGCCTGTGATCACCTCGCCACTCACCCTAATTTGTATTTGTGTTTGCAGACTTCTCTCCCAAAACCATGGCTCACATGCCCACCAGAATGTGATCTCTGGAGCCACACCACAGAACTCTGGCTGCCAACCCCAAGGACACTGTGCATATCAGATTTGCCCAAACCTTCCAGATTAGGAGAAACCTGTGTGGCCCCTGAGCCCACACCAATATTGCCGGCCACTCGGGATGGAAATGCGCAGTCTGAAACACCCTTATCACCTACATCCAGGGAAATAGCCAAGTCAATGATCGTGAGATAGACGATTGAACCTAAAATGCCAGTAGGCTCTCAATGGAACCCCATTAGGTTTTCAGGCATCTGTCCTCAGGGGCCTGTTCTGAAATACCAATCTATGACACATCATGTGGTCTCTGAGCCACACGACAGAACATCCCCTGTCCCCAGAAGAATACCATGCTCTTCGACCTGTGCCAAACCCTCAGGGTAGGAGAATCCTGCATGGCACCTTAGCAACCAGCACATTCTAAGTTCTCCCTGGTAACAAACAAGCATTGTGACCCATCTGCAAGAGATCCCATGTCAACTCAAGGCCTTGGCACTTTGTCCCAGAGCCACCAGAACGAATCTGCCATGTTCCTCAGCTGCAATTGTCAATGGAGGTGTGCTTTCCTGGCATCCATGCCGGAGAGCTCTTCTTCACAAACTTTCCACATGGGGAAACCTAGAGTAAACAAACCAGACTTCACCTACTCTGTACAAAGAAATGCTACTTTTTGCAGCAGTTCACAGGCCTCAGCATGTGAACTCCTCCATGGCCTCTTTATACCAACCCTCCACTTGTCGGTCATCATAGACAAAAACTCTAGTGTGAGTAAGCATCTGACATCCACCCTTATTCCAGTGCTGGATGTCTCGAGTAAACTGCTACAAATTGGAACTGCCTTCTGCTTGGCACTGAATTGAACCATAGCTTTTGTTTACAATTCCACCCAAAACTGACTGGTCCCCAAGCTCTCGTGATTGGGAAATCTGGAGCCACAACACAGCATTCTGCCTTCCCTATTGAATGAACAAATGCCTCGGAATCTTCCCAAGAAACTCCACATGAGGATCAATCTGCTCCGCCCTCGAATCTACTCTGATATAAAGGCTGCCATGGCCACTAGCGCTGTGTCTGACAGAGCCTGAGCCCCGACCGAGTTTTAGGCCTCATATCTAGCATTTGGGATTGCTATGGCCCAAGTACGTCATCTCCACCCATCCTTGGTATTCAGGCACCTATCTCGAGACCTTGCTGGAAACCCTGCCAATGGGGCAACCTGAAGCACAGAGGAACCTGACGGAAGAGAACTCATCCTTCCTCATGGCAGGACATTTGGCTGTTGGGTTGGGTGTCCAACTCTCTAAGAGGGAGCCAGATATATGACCAATGAGACCACTCCCACTCCTGAGGGCCGCCATGGGAGCAAACAGGCATTGTGAGACTCAGACTGAGCAAGCTTTCAAACAATCCCTCTCAGTTGCACCATCATGATCCCGCATTGCAGGCCTCATACACCCCTAGGTGCAAATCCTAACCCTTGGTGGGAAGTCCCAGATGCCCAGAAAAAGAGCCTGTATTTGGAATCCCTGTTTTGGGGCACCCATAAGATGGAAAACAACACTCTTCCCTTCCCCAAAAAAGCCACCAAACTATGAGCTGCACAGATCCATAGAGAGGAAAAGTTTCCCATGGACCCATGAGACTATACCTGCATTCCGAGGCCATCCTGGACACACAATATAGAGAGAAAAGCCTGTGCTACTGCCTTCCAGTCACCCTAATTACAACTCCTGACAAGCTGCACTCCAGGTCTACTCATTGTGCCTGTGATCACCTTTCCACTAACCATAACCCACATTTGTGTTTGCAGACTTCTCTCCCCAAAACCATGGCTCATATGCCCTCCAGGACAGGGTCTCTGGATCCACAACACATGACTAGGCCTGCCATTCCCAAGGAAACTGTGCCCGTCAAACCTGCCCAAACCTTCCAGTTTAGGAGAAACACGCAAGAGCCCTGAGCCCAACCCAATATTGTCGGCAGCACTGGACACAAATGCCAGTCTGAAACGCCCTGATCACCTACATCCAAGCAGACATCCATTTCAATGTTCCTGGGTCAGAAGATTGTACCTGACATGCTCCTAGGACGTCATTGGAACACTAGATTAGGTTTTCAGGCATCTGTCCTCAGGGTCCTGTTCTGAAATACCAACTTAGGATACAACATGTGGTCCCTGAGCCACACAATAGAATATCTCCTGTCCCCAGTAGGAAACCATGCCCTTCGACCTGTGCCAAACCCTCAAGATTGGAGAATCCTGCACAGCACCTTAGACACCAGCACAAACTCTAGTTTGTGCGTTGACCCATACCACAAGCTTTCCATCTGCTGGACAGTCGAGTCCTGTTGAATGGCTCCAGGATGTCCCATACAGGAAGACTGGAGAGCAAGATTCGAAGGATGGATGCCTGTACAGCATACCTCACATTCCCATTGGCTCTTTGTGACAAGACATGTTTGAACTACTGGCTCTGGGGCGAGCTAACTAGGGGGCTGAATTGAAATGGACTCTCCTGCGGATGGGTCATAATGTGGGTTTGTGTGCATGGAGACCTTGGAATATGTTGGCAGCTCAGGGGCCATGAAGTATTCGCCTAACCGAAGGGTGTAATATTGCTCCAATTAAAAAGAGATCCCTATGTGGAGATGAGACAGGTTCTCTTTGGTGCCTCAGAAAAGCCCCAGATACTGGTCTTCAAACCAGTTCTCTGAGTAGAGACACCTGGAAACCAAAGCTAGGGTTCAGATTAGAGCCTAGATGCCTGTCCGTTTCAATCTTCTGTCTCTGGGGACACTGTCTGAGTATCTAAGTGGAGATAGTTGCTCAGCTGGTGTCAGAGTGCCCCTCTTAGTCCATGGCCGAGGCATGGCCTTGGAGACCTTATTGGATTCTCCTAATCTCTAGGGTTGTGGCCAATGGATTGGGTACAGTTTTCTTGGAGAGGACTGGCACAGTCCTTCAGTGTGTCTCCATAGGCCCTAGCCTGGAGGGTGTGTGGGTCCGGGCTGTGGGCACAGAAGTCTGAAAACACAAACTCGGCTTGGGTGCGGAGCCGAGAGCATGGCAGGATGGACCCACAGACCGTGAGAGGAGATCCTCAGCTTATGAAAGAAGGGCAAATGGGAGGCAGTCACGCAAGCTTTTGTCTTTGGATGTTTTGTCTCCCATAGCCGTGGAATATAGGGGTGACCTCAGGGGCTATGGAAGAGTCTCCCTCTCTGAGGAGTTGGTCCAGCTCTTAAGATTTTGGGGACATTTTGTGGGAAGGGTGGAGTCCTGCTGTCTGGCTCAGGTGTTCTTCCAGGAGAGGGACTCCAGATCACAGTCCTGGGTTCGAGCAAATGGAATACTCGAGCTCTTGTGAAGATTGGGATCATAGGGGCTTGGCAAGCCCCATATGCGGGCTCTTAGTCCAGGCCCTGAGAGACCTTACTTCGACATGGGGCCCATGCTGATGGTCCCAATGCGAGTTTGTACCCAAGGAGGCACTCAAGTTTAGGCTTGGCCTCAGGGGCCATGAAGGTTTCTCCTACACTGAAGGTATGACTCCATGCCAACAGCAAGCTTTCCAGCCATGGGGAAGGAGAAGATCTGATTTGTGCTTCAGTTACCCACGTTTGCCAGGATTTGATATAATATCTAGGGTCAGATGTCTGAAAACCCAGGTTGGGAAGAGATGACAGCATAAGGCCATGGCCTGTCTGATGTGCTTAGTGTGCAGCCAGCTGTTTCCTTGTCTGTCGGGACGTCAGGCTGTGTCAGACAGAGCATTACTGACCAGGGTAGCTTTTCCAGTTAGGGTGCGGTCGAGGCCAGAGCAGGTTGGTTCTCATTTGTGGTTTCTGGAGAGCCCCATAGGGCAACGTTTTTCTTCTGGTGGGCAGGTAGAAAACTGTGTTGTGGTTCTGGAATTCCCAGTCTGGAGGGCTTGTTTGCCAGGAGTGTGAAGAGGGAAGTCTGAAAACTCAAGCTAGCGTTAGGTTTGGGGCCGAGGGCATGGCAGGCCCACTCTGCAGAGAATGAATCAAGATCTCCTGCATCTGAGGTCAGGGCGAGTATCAGACGTTGCCTCAGGTTGGAGTTTGTGTCCATTATGGTTCCTTCCTGAAGGGGGTGGGGGCGTCATGAGGCCAGGGAGGTTTCCCAACGCTGGGAGTTATGAGCTGCCCCAAACATCAAGGTTTCCTCTGTAGAACAGTCGAGTACTATGAGATGGTTCTAGGATGACCCCTACAGAAAGACTCGAGAGAAGGGGTCTAAGCATGAATGTCTGCAAATGCCACCTCACATTCCCACTGGCTGCTTTGGGCAAGGCAGGCTCAATCTGCAGGCTCTTGGGCGGGTTTCTCATAGGGCTGAGTTGAAATGGACTCTCCTGAGGATGAGTCATACTGTGGGTTGGTGGCCATGGAGACCTTGGAATGTGGCGGTGGCTCAGGGACTCTGCAGGTTTCTCCAAACCGAAGGGTTTGACACAGCTCCAACAATGAAGCTTCCCATGTGGAGACGATAGTTGTTCTGTTTGGTGTCTCAGGAAAGCCCCAGATGCTGGTCTTCAAACCCAGGCCTCTGAGGAGTAACACCTGGAAACCAAAGCAAGAGTTCAGATTAGGGCCCAGGGGCCTGTCTGGTTCAATCTACTGTCTCTGCCGACATCTGTCTGTGTTTCTGCATGGAGGTAGTTGCTCAGCTTGTGTCAGGATGCCTTTGTCCAGAGAGGCTTATAGTAGTGGGATGTCCTCGGGGGCCTTGAGGTTTCTCCTATTCTGTGGGGTTATGGGCAATGGAATGGGCATAGTCTCCTTGGAGAGAGCAGGACAGTCCTGTGGTGTGGCTCCAGAGGCCCCAGCCTGGCGGCTGTGTGGGCCAGGGCTGTGGGGACAGACATCCAAAAACACAAACTCGGCTGAGGTTTGGGGCTGAGGTTATGGCAGGAGTGATCTACAGTCTGTGAGGGGAGCTCATTGTGATTAGAAAGTAAGGCGAGTGAGAGGCGGTCGTTCAAGCTTATGTCTCTGGATGTTGTATTCATGATGGTCATTTAATGTAAGCATGGTCTCATGGGCCATGGAAGTCTCCCTCTCTGGTGATTTGTCCGGCTCCCAAGAGATTGGGGTCATTTTGTGGGAAAGGAGGAGTCCTGTTTTCTGCCTCATGTGTTCCCACAATAGAGGGATTCTAGAGCAGAGCACTGGGTACATACAACTGGAATACCCACCCTCTGGTTAGGCCTGGGGTCCTATGGGCATGGCAATCCCATATGCAGATTCTTGGTCCAGCCACTGAGAGACGTTACTTGAATAGTGGACTCATGCTGAGGGTCACAATGTGTGTTTGTGCCCAAGGTGGTCCTCAATATTGGGTGGGACTTCATTGAGCTTGCAGGTTTCTCCTGCATTTTTCTTCTGGTGGGCAGGCAGAGTGCAGCATTGTGGGTCCAGAATTGCCAAACTTAAGGGCGTCGGGACCAGGAGTGTGAGGACGTAAGTCTGAGATCATAAGCTAGACTTAAGTTTCAGGGTGAGGGCACGGCAGGCACCCTCTTCAGATCCAAATCAAAATCTCATTCATCTGAAGTCAAAACGAGGATCAGACTTAGGCGCAGGTTGGAGTTTCTGTCCATGATGGCCCCTTCATCAAAGGGGTGGAATCTCGAGGCCATGGAGGTTTTCCCACGTTGGGAGTTGTGGGATGCTCCAAACTGCAAGGATTCCTTCTGCGGGAAAATTGAGAACTGTTGGATGGCTCCAGGACATCCCATATGGAATGACTCCAGAGCCGGGTTCTAAGGATGGATGCCTGAGCAGACTGCCTCTTACACCAATTGTCTCCCTGCCACAAGACAGGTACGATCTGATGGCTATGCAGGAGCAATCGTGGGAGCTGAGTTGAAATGGACTCTCCTGAAGATGGGTCTTAATGTGTGTTTGTGTCCATGAGGACGTTGGAATGGGGTGGTGGCCCCAGGGCTCTAAAGGATTCTAACCGGAGATTTTGAAACAACTCGAAAGAGCAAGTTTTCCATGTGGAGACAAGATTTGTTCTAATTGGTGCCTCAGGAAACCCACATATGCTGGTATTAGAACCAGGCCTCTGAGGAGAGATACATAGAAACCGCAGCAATGCATCCAATTAGGTCCTAGGAGCCTCTCTGGTTCAATCTTCTTCTCTGTCGACATCTGTCTATTTTATGAAATGGAGGTAGTTGCTCAGCTGGTGTCAGACCGCTCCTGTTTGTCCGGGCGGCCTACACTATAGAGATGGCCTCGGGGACTTTGGAGGTTTCTCCTAAATTGTATGATTATGGACAATGGCATGGGCAGAATTCCTGTGGAGTGGGCAGGCATAGACCTTATGTGTGGCTCCAAGGGCCCAGCCTTGAGGGTGTGTGGGCAAGGACTGTGGGGACAGATGTCTGAAAACACAAACTCAGCTTAGCTTTGGGGACGTAGGTATGGCAGGTCCGATTTACAGACTATGAGGAGAACTTTTTGGGATATGAATAAAGGGTGAAAGTGTGACACTTGTCAGGCTTTTGCCCCTGGATTTTGTGTCAATGATGGCTGTGGAATGTCAAGGAGTCCTCATGGGCCATGGAAGAGTGTTTCTCTCTGTGGATTTGGCCAGATCCCAATTGTTTTGGGTTAATCTGTGGGATTCAGTTTTGTTAACTAAGGTGTCCCACCAAAAGAGGGATTCCAGAGCAGAGCCCTGGAAAACAAGAAATCTAATTAAAAATACGGGCCTAGGGGCATGGCAAGCCCAATATGCCTTCTAATGGTCCAGCCACTGAGAGGCCTTCATTGAGGACAGAACTCATGCTGAGGGTCACAATGCGTGTTTATGCCCTCGTGGTACTCAAGCATGGGTGGGGACTCATGGTGCATGCTTGTTTCTCCTACACTGAATGATAGTCAACATGTCAACCACATGAGTTCTTGCCATGGGGAAGTATTAATTCTGATTTCTGCATGTCATTCACCCCTGGGCAGTGATTGGAGATAAGGTCTAGGTTGTGAAGTCTGAAAACCGAGGTTGGGAAGAGATGACGACCTAAGACCATGTCGGGTCCGATATGCTCAGCGTGGAGCCAGCTGTCTGGGTGTTGGTCGGGAGGTCCAAGCTTGGGCTGTGTCAGACAGGGCATTAGTGCCCAGGGTAGATTGTATAATTGGGGTACAACTGAGTGCCGTGCAGGTTGATCTTTATTTGGCATTTCTGGGTAGCCCCAAGGGCAATGTTTTTCTTCTGGAGAACAGGCAGAGTGCTGCATTGTGGCTCCGGAATTTCCAAAGTGGATGCCTTGTGGACGGGGAGTGTGAGGACGGAAGTCTGAGAACACATGTTAGGCGTAGGTTCTGGGCGAGGGCACGGCATGCACCCTCTGCAGATCTGAATCGGGATATCATGAATCTGAAGTCAGGGCGAGGTTCAAACCTAGGCTTAGGTTTGAATTTCTGTCCATTCTGGCCACTTCATGAAGGGGACAGCATCTCCAGTCCATGGAGGTTTACCCACAATGGAAGTTGTGAGATGCTCCAAACAACAAAGATTCCTTCTGATCAACAATTGAGACCTTTTGTTTCACTCCAGTACATACCATACAGAATGACACCAGAGCAGGGATCTAAGGATGGATGCATGGGAAGCCCGCCTCACATTGCAGTTGTCTCCTAGCAAATAGACAGGTTTGATATGCTGGCTCTGTCAGAGCAACCAAGGGGGCTGAGTTGAAATGGACTCTCCTGAGGATGGATGCTAATGTGGGTTTGTGTCCATGGAGACCTTGGAATGGGGCGTTGGTGCATGGGCCCTGAAGGATTTTGAGACATCTCCAAAGGACAAGTTTCCCATGTGGAGACGAGATTTGTTCTGATTGGTGCCTCAGGAAACCCCCATATACTGTTATTGGAATATAGGTCTCTGAAGAGAGATAACTGGAAACCAAAGCAATGGCTCCGTTTAGAGCCTAGGGGCCTGTCCGGTTGAATCTTCTTCTCTGTGTACATCCATCTAAGGTATTAGTGGAGTTAGATGCTCAGCTGGTGTCAGATGGCCCTTGTTTGTCCCAGGCGGCCTACACTATTGTGAAGGCCTTGGGGACTTTGGAGGTTTCTCCTAATTTTATGATTATGGACAATGGAATGGGCAGAATTCCCCTGGAGAGGGAAGGCACAGTTTTGATGTGGCTCCAGGGGCCCCAGCCTGCAGGGTGTGTGCACCAGGACTGTGGAGACAGAAGTCTAAAACACAAACTCAGTTTAGGTTTAGGGACGTAAAAATGGCAGGCCCGATCTACAGACCGTGAGGAGAATTCTTCCGGATATGAAGAAAGAGAGATTGTGAGGCACTTGTTCAGGCTTTTGTTTCTGGATTTTGTGTCAACGATGGGCGTGGAATGTCGGGGAGGCCTCATGGGCCATGGACGAGTCATCCGCTCTGTGGATTTGGCCCGATTCCAATTGTTTTGGGTCAAACTGTGAGATGGGAGGAGTCCTTTCAGTTTTGTTACCTCAGGTGTCCCACCAAAAGAGGGATTTCAAAGCCGAGCCCTGGGGAGGGGAGACTAGACAACCAGAAATCTGGTTAAAAATTGGGGCCTAGGGGCATGGCAAGCCCAATATGCTGTCTTTTGGTCCAGCCGCTGAGAGGCCTTACTTGAGAACTGGGCTCACGTTGAGGGTCACAATGCATGTTTGTGACCGACTTGGTCCTCAAGCATCTGCAGGGCCTCATGGGCCACACTGGTTTCAACTACACTTTACGTTGGACAACATGCCAACCACAAGGTTTCTTGCCATGGGGAAGGAGTTCTGATTCCTGCATCATGTTCAACCCTGGGTGGTGACTGGAGATAAGGTTTAGGTTCTGAAGCCTGAAAACCGAGGTTGGAAAGAGATGACGACCTATGGCCATGGCGGGTCCGATGTGCTCAGTGTGTGGCCAGCTGTCTGGGTGGGGCCAGGAGTTCCAGGCTCAGGCTGTGTCAGAATGGGCAATTGTGCCCACTTCAGCCTATATATTTGGTGTACAGCCAAATGGCGTGCAGGTTGATCCTCTTTTGGGGTTTCTGGGTAGCCCCAGAGGGCAATGTTCTTCTTCCAGGGAGCAGGCAGAGTGCCGCATTGTACTTCTGGATTGCCAAACTGGAGGGCTTATGGGCCGGTAGTCTGAGGACAGAACTCCGAGAACACAAGCTAGGCTTAGGTTTTATGTGTGAGGACATGGCAGGCACAATCTACAGACCTGAATCGAGATCTCTTGCACCTGAAGTCAGGTTGAGCATCAGACGATGCCTCAGGTTTGACTTTCTGTCCCTGATGGCCCCTTCATAAAGGGGGGGAATCACGAGGCCGTGGGGGTTTTCCCACCATGGGAGTTGTGAGAAGCTCCAAACTGCAAAGATTCTACTGTGGGACAATTGAGACCAGTTGGTTGGCTCCAGGCCAACGATTCTGAGCAGGGTTCTAAGGATGGATGGCTGCGTAGCCCACCTCGCATTCCAATATTCTCCTAGCTACAAGACAGGCTAGATCTGTTGGATCTCGGGGAGCAACCGAGGAGGCTGAGTTTAAATGGACTCTCCTGTGGATGGGTCCTAATATGTTTTTGTGTCTATGGAGACTGTGGCATTAAGCAGTGGCACTAGGGCCCTGAAGGCTTCTCCTAAACAGAGGTTTGACACAGGTCCACCATGCAAGTTTCCCATGTGTAGAGGAGATTTGTTCTGATGGGTGAGTCAAGAAACAGCCATATTCTGGTATTGAAATCCAGGCCTCTGAGGAGAGATGCCTGGAAACCAAAGCAATGAATCCGATTAGTGCCTAGGGGCCTGTTGGTTTCTTTTTACCTCGGGCGACATCTATCTATGGGTCAGAGTGCAGGTAGGTGCTCAGATGAACTCAGATTGCCCGTGTTTGTCCTTGGAAGCCAACACTATGGGATGGCCTCAGGGAATTTAAAGGTTTATACTTTTAGTTGCGTTGTCGCCATTGGAATGGGCTCACACAATTCCCTTGCGAGGGCAAGAACAGTCCTCAGGTTTGGCTTCAGGGGCCTGAGCCTATAGGGTGTGTAGGCCAGGGCTGTTTGGACAGTTGTCTGAAAACACAAACTCGACTTCTGTTTCGGGTCATAAGTAGGGCAGGACTGATCTACAGACCATGAGGAGAACATTTCGGTATATGAAAAAAGGGCGAGTGTGAGGCTATTGCTCATGTTTTTGTCTCTGCATATCATGTCACTCATGGTCGTGAAATTTCCGGGTGACTTGGGGATTTGGCCCCTTCCAAAGAGGTTGGGGTCATTCTGTGGGATGGAAGAAGTCGTTTTTTTTTATTGTTGTTGCTTTGTTTTGTTTCATTTTTTAACCTCCGTTGTCCCACCACATGAGGAATTCCAGAGTAGAGCTCTGGGGAGGGGTGACTGAACAACCAGAAATCTGTTTAAAAATTGGGGCCTAGGGCTATGTCAAGCCCATTATGACATCTAGTGATCCAGGCTCTGAGAGGACTTACTAGAGGACAGGACTCACCCTGAGGGTCAAAATGCATATTTATGCCCTTGTCGCACTCAAGAATAGGCGGGCCTCAGGGTGAATGCTAGTTTCTCCTATAATGAACGTTGGACAACATGCCAACCACAAGGTTTCTTGCCATGTGTAAGGAGAAGTTATGATTTCTGCATCACACTCTCCCCCAGGCAGAGATAAAGTCTAGTTTCTGAGGCCTGAAAACTGAGGTAGGGAAGAGATGATGACCTAAGGCCATGGCGGGTCTGATGTGCTCAGTGTGCGGTCAGCTGTCTGGGTGTTGGTCAGGAATTCCGGGCTCAGGTTGTGTCAGACAGTGCATTAGTGCCCAGGTTAGACTATATAATTCGGGCAAAGTCGAGTACCGTGTAGGTTTATCTTCATATAAGGTGCCTTGGCAGCTCTTTAGGCAATATTTTTTTTTCCAGAAAGCAGGCCATGTGCTTAATTGTGGGACCGGATTTACCAATCATGAGGGCTTTGAGGCCAGGAGAGTGAGGTCGGAATTCTGAGAACAAAAGTTATACTTGGGCTAAGGGCTAGGGCACGGCAGGTACCCCCTGCAGATCTGAACCAATATCTCATCCATTTCAAGTCAGGGAGAGAATTAGACTTTGGCTTAGGTTGGAGTTTCTGTGCCTGACGGCTCCTTCATGAAGGGAGCGGAATCTCGTGTCCATGGAGTTTTTCCCACGTGGGAGTTGTGGGTTGCCCCCTTCAAGAATTCCTTCTGCGGGACAATTGAGACCTTTGGGCAGCTCCAGGACATCCCATATGGAATGACTCCATAGCACCGTTCGAGGGAGGATGCCTGGGAAGCCAACCTCGCATTCCAATTGTCTCCTAGCAACAAGCCAGTTTAGATCTGATGGCTCTGCGGGAGCAACCGGGGTGGCTGACTTGAAATGGACTTTCCTCAGGATGGGTCCTAATGTGTGTTTGTGTCCATGGGGCCTTGGAATGGGGCCGTGGCACCGGGACCCTGAAGTATTCTCCTAAGCTTTTGACAGAGCTCAATGCATATGTTTCCTTGTGGAGACGAGATTTGTTCTGATTGCTACCTCAGGAAAACCCCTATGCTGGTATTGGAATCCAGGCTTTTGAGGAGACATGCCTCTCACCAAAGCAATGGATCCGATTGGCCAGGGTCCTGTCTGGTTCAATCTTCTTCTCTGGGGACATCCATCTATGGTATGAGTGGAGGTTGATGCTCAGCTGCTATCAGACCGCGCTTGTATGTCACGGGCGACCTGCCCTATTGGGATGGCCTCAGGGATTTGGAGGGTTCTCCTAATTTTACGGTTTTGGACAATGGAATGGGCAGAGTTCCCATGGATTGGGTAGGCACAGTCCTTATGTGTGGCTCCAGGGACCGCAGCCTGGAGGGTGTGTGGCCCAGGACTTTGAGGACAGAAGTCTGAAAACATAAACTCTGCTTAGGTTTGGAGACGTAGGTATGGCAGGCCCGATCTATAAACCATGAGAAGAACTCTTCAGGATATGAGAAAGAGCGAGTCTGAGGTGCTTGTTCAGTCTTTTGTCTCTAGATTCGGTATCAGCGATGGCCGTGGATTGTCTGGGAAACCTCATGGGCCATGGACGAATCTTCCTCTCTGTGGAATTGGCCCGATCCCAATTCTTTTTCGTCAATCTGTGGAATGGGAGGTCTCCTTTCAGGTTGGTTACCTTAGGTGTCCCGCCAAAAGAGGAATTCCAAAGAAGAGCCCTGGGGAAAAGCGAAGGGACAACCCGAACTATGTGTAAAATTTGGGGCCTAGGGGCATGGCAAGCCCAATATGCTGTCTCTTCATCCAGCCACTGAGAGGCCTTACCTGAGGACTGGGATCAGGCTGAGGGTCACAATGTGTGTTTGTGACCAATGTGGCCCATAAACATGGGCGGGGCCTCTTGGGCCACACTGGTTTCAACTACACTGAACATTGGAAAACATGCCAACCACATGGTTTCTAGCCACGGGGAAGGAGTTGTGATTTCTGCATCACTTACAAGCCTGGGCAGTGATTGGCGATAAGGTCTAGGTTCTGAAACTTGACAACCGAGGTTGGGAAGAGATGACGACCTAAGGACATGGCTCGTCCGGCGTGCTCAGTGTTCGACCAGCTTTCTGGGTGGGGCCAGGAATTCCAGGCTCAGGCTGTGTCAGAAAGGGCAATAGTGCCTAGGTCAGCCTATATATTTGGGGTACAGTCGAATGGCATGCAGGTTGATCCTCATTTGGAGTTTCTGGGTAGCCCCACAGGGCAATGTTTTTCTTCCTGAAGGCTGGCAGAGTGCTGCATTATAGTTCTGGTTTGCAAACTGGAGGGCTTGTGGGCCAGTAGTCTGAAGACGGAAATCTGATAACACAAGCTAGGCTTAGGTTTCTGTGTGAGGACAAGGCAGGAACAATCTACAGACCCGAATCGAGATCTCGTGCTTCTGAAGTCAGGGTGAGGATCAGAAGATCGCTCAGGTTGGTGTTTCTGTCCCTGATGGCCCCTTCATGAAGGGGCGGGGTCTCGAGTTCGTGGGGGTTTTCCCACGATGTTAGTTGTGAGAAGGTCCAAACTGCAAAGATTCTTGTGCAGGACAATTGAGACATGTTGGTTGGCTCCAGGCCAACGATTCCGAGCAGGGTTCTAAGGATGGATGCCTGGGTAGCCCACCTTGCATTCCAATTGTGTGCTAGCAACAAGACAGGTTATATCTGCTGGATCTGGGCGAGCAATCTGGATCTGGGTTGAAATGGACTCTCCTGTGGATGGATCCTAATATGTTTTTGTGTCTATGGAGACCTTGGAATGAAGGGGTGGCACTGGGGTCCTGAAGGGTTTTTTCAAACAGAGGCTTTGAACCAGCTCCAACGTGCAAGTTTCCCATATGTAGATGAGATTTGTTCTGACGGATGAGTCAGGAAACAGCCATATGCTGGTATTGAAATCCAGGCCTCTGAGGAGAGATGACTGGATACCACAGCAATGAATCCGAATAGTGCCTAGGGGCCTGTTCGTACATTTTTACCTCTGGGGACATCAGTCTATGCGTCTGAGAGCATGTAGGTGCTCAGTAGGGCTCAGATTGCCCCTGTTTGTCCTGGGAAGCCACCACTATTGGGATGGCCTCAGAGAGTTTGGAGGTTTATCCTATTAGTAGGTTGTGGCCATTGGAACGGGCACATACAATTCCCTTGTAAAGGGCAAGTACAATCCTCAGGTTTGGCTCCAGGGGCCTGAGCCTATAGGGTGTGTAGGCAGAGCTGTTTGGACAGTCGTCTGAAAACACAAACGCGGCTTATGTTTCAGGTCATAGGTATGGCAGGATTGATCTACAGACCATGAGGAGAACTCTTCGGGATATGAATAAGGGGCGAGTGTGAGGCTCGTGCTCAAGTTTTTGTCTCTGGATATCGTGTCACTCATGGTCGTGAAATTTCCTGGTGACTTCATGGGAAATGGACGAGTCTTACACTCTGGGGGTTTGGCCCCGTCCAAAGAGTTTTGGGTCATTCTCGGGATGGAAGAAGTCCGTTTTGTTGTTGTTGTTGATTTGCCTTGTTTTGTTTTTTATCCTCAGGTGTCCCACCAAATGGGGGATTCCAGAGTAGAGCCCTGGGGAGGGCCGACCGGACAACCAGAAATGTGGTTAAAAATTGTGGCCTAGGGACATGTCAAGCCCATTATGACATCTAATGGTCGAGCCACTGAGAGGACTTACTAGAGCACAGGACTCACGCTGAGGGTCACAATGCGTGTTTATGCCCACTTCGCAAACAAGAATGGGCAGGGCCTCATGGTGAATCCTGGTTTCTCCTACACTGAACGTTGGACAACATGCCAACCACAAGGTTTCTTGCCATGGGTAAGGAAGAGTTCTGATTTCTGCATCACAGGCACCCCTGGGCAGTGATTGGAGATAAGGTCTAGGTTCTGAAGCCTAAAAACTGAGGTAGGGAAGAGATGATGACCTAAGGCCATGGCGGGTCTGATGTGCTCAGTGTGCGGTCAGCTGTCTGGGTGTTGGTCAGGAGATCCGGGCTCAGGTTGTGTCAGAGAGTGCATTAGTGCCCAGTTTAGACTATATACTTTGGGTACAGTCGAGTGCCATGTAGATTTATCCTCATATAAGTTGTCTGGGCAGCTCATTAGGCAAAATTTTTTTTCTAAGGGCAGGAAGAGTGCTGCATTGTGGGTCTGGAATTGCGAAACTTCCGGGCTTCCGGGCCTGGAGTGTGAGGACGGAAGTCTGAGAACACAAGCTAGACTTGGGTTTCAGGGCCAGGGCACGGCAGGTACCCCTGTAGATTTGAACCTATATCTCATGCATCTGAATTCAGGGCAAGGATCAGACGTTGGCTCAGGTTGGAGTTTCTGTGCATGACGGCCCCTTCATGAAGGGAGCGGAATCTCGAGGCCATGGAGGTTTTCCCACGTTGGGAGTTGTGGGATGCCCCCTTCAAGGATTCCTTCTGCGGGACAATGAGACTTGTTGGGCAGATCCAGGACATCCCATATGGAATGACTCCAGGGCACCGTTCGAGGATGGATGCCTGGGAATCCCGCCTCGCATTCCAATTGTCTCCTAGCAACAAGACAGTTTAGATCTGATGGCTCTGCGGGAGAAACCGGGGTGGCTGACTTGAAATGGACTTTCCTGAGGATGGGTCCTAATGTGTGTTTGTGTCCATGAGGGCCTTAAAATGGGGCGGTGGCACCGGGACCCTGAAGTATTCTCCTAAGCTTTTGACATAGCTCGATGCACAAGGTTCCTTGTGGAGACGAGATTTGTTTTGATGGGTGCCTCAGGAAAACCTCTATGCTGGTATTGGAATCCAGGCTTTTGAGAAGACATGCCTGTAATCCAAAGCAATGTATCCGATTATGGCCTAGGGTCCTGTCTGGTTCAATCTTCTTCTCAGGGGACATCCATCTATGGTATGAGTGGAGGTAGATGCTCAGCTGGTATCAGACCGCCCTTGTTTGTCCCGGGCGACCTGCACTATTGGGATGGCCTCAGGGATTTGGAGGGTTCTCCAAATTTTACTGTTTTGGACAATGGCATCGGCAGAATTCCCATGGATTGGGTAGGCACAGTCCTAATGTGTGACTCCATGGGCCCCAGCCTGGAGGGTGTGTGGCCCAGGAATTTGAGGACAGAAGTCTGAAAACACAAACTCAGCTTAGGTTTGGGGACGTAGGTATGGCAGGCCCGATCTACAAACCATGAGAAGAACTCTTCCGGATATGAAGAAAGAGCGAGTCTGAGGCGCTTGCTCAGGCTTTTGTCTCTGGATTTTGTATCAGAGATGGCCGTGGAATGTCGGGGAGGCCTCATGGGCCATGGACGAATCTTCCTCTCTGTGGATTTGGCCCGATCCCAATTGTTTTTCGTCAATCTGTGGAATGGGAGGACTCCTTTCAGGTTTGTTACCTCAGGTGTCCCGCCAAAAGAGGAATTCCAAAGAAGAGCCCTGGGGAAAAGTGAAGGGAGAACCCTAACTATGGTTAAAAATTGGGGCCTAGGGGCATGGCAAGACCAATATGCTATCTCTTCATCCAGCCACTGAGAGGCCTTATTGAGGACTGGGATCAGGGTGAGGGTCACAATGTGTGGTTTTGACCAATGTGGCCCTCAAACATGAGCGGGGCCTCATGGGCCACCCTGGTTTCAACTACACTGAACATTGGACAACATGCCAACCACATGGTTTCTTGCCACGGGGAAGGAGTTGTGTTTTCTGCATCACTTTCAAGCCTGGGCAGTGATTGTAGATAAGGTCTAGGTTCTGAAACTTGACAACCGAGGTTGGGAAGAGATGACGACCTAAGACCATGGCGGGTCTGATGTGCTCAGTGAACGGCCAGCTTTCTGTGTGGGGCCAGGTAATCCAGGCTCAGGCTGTGTCAAAAAGGGCAATAGTGCCCAGGTCAGCCTATATATTTGGGGTACAGTCGTATGGCGTGCAGGTTGATCCTCTTTTGGAGTTTCTGGGTAGCCCCAGAGGGCAATGTTTTTCTTCCTGAGGGCAGAAAGAGTGCTGCATTATAGTTCTGGTTTTCAAACTGGAGGCTTGTGGGCCAGTAGTCTGAAGACGGAAATCTGAGAACAAGCTAGGCTTAGGTTTCTGGGTGAGGACAAGGCAGGAACAATCTACAGACCTGAATCGAGATCTCGTGCTTATGATGTCAGGGCGAGGATCAGAAGATCGCTCAGGTTGGTGTTTCTGTCCCTGATGGCCCTTCATGAAGGGGCGGGGGGGTCATGAGGCCGTGGGGGTTTTCCCAGGATGTTAGTTGTGAGAAGCTCCAAACTGCAAAGATTGTTCTGCAGGACAATTGAGACCTGTTGGTTGGCTCCAGGGCAACGATTCCAAGCAGGGTTCTAAGGATGGATGGCTGGGTAGCCCACCTCGCATTCCATTGTGTCCTAGCAACAAGACAGGTTAGATCTGCTGGATCTGTGGGGAGCAACCCAGGAGGCTGAGTTGAAATGGACTCTCCTGTGGATGGATCCTAATATGTTTTTGTGTCTATGGAGATCTTGGAATGAAGCGGTGGCACTGGGGCCCTGAAGGGCTTATTCAAACAGAGGCTTTGACACAGCTCCAACGTGCAAGTTTCCCATATGTAGATGAGATTTGTTCTGAGGGATGAGTCAGGAAACAGCAATACGCTGGTATTGAAATCCAGGCCTCTGAGGAGAGATGACTGGATAGCACAACAATGAATCCAAATAGTGCCTAGGGGCCTGTTCGTACCTTTTTACCTCTGGGGACATCAGTCTATGCATCTGAGTGCATGTAGGTGTCAGATGGGCTCAGATTGCTCCTGTTTGTCCTGGAGAGCCACCACTATTGGGATGGCCTCAGGGAGTTTGGAGGTTTATCCTATTAGTAGGTTGTGGCCATTGGAATGGGCACATACAATTCCCTTGGAGAGGGCAAGTACAGTCCTCAGGTTTGGCTCCAGGGGCCTGAGCCTGTAGGGTGTGTAGGCAGAGCTGTTTGGACAGTTGTCTGAAAACACAAACGCGGCTTATGTTTCGGGTAATAGGTATTGCAGTATTGATCTACAGACCATGAGGAGAACTCTTCGGGATATGAAAAAAGGGCGAGTTTCAGGCTCTTGCTCAAGTTTTTGTCTCTGGATATCGTGTCACTCATGGTCATGAAATTTCCGGTTGACTTCATGGGAAATGGACGAGTCTTACTCTCTGGGGGTTTGTCCCCATCGCAAGATTTTGGGGTCATTCTGTGGGATGGAAGAAGTCCGTTTTGTTGTTGTTGTGATTTGCCTTGTTTTGTTTTTTAACCTCAGGTGTCCCACCAAATGAGGTATTTCAGAGTAGAGCCCTGGGGAGGGCCGACTGGACAACCAGAAATCTGGTTACAAATTTGGGCCTAGGGACATGTCAAGCCCATTATGAGATCTAATGGTCGAGCGACTGAGAGGACTTACTAGAGGACAGGACTCACACTGAGGGTCACAATGCGTGTTTATGCCCACTTCGCAAACAAGAATGGGCGGGGCCTCATGGTGAATCCTTGTTTCTCCTACACTGAACGTTGGACAACCTGCCAACGACAAGATTTCTTGCCATGGGTAAGGAAGAGTTCTGATTTCTGCATCACAGTCACCCTTGGGCAGTGATTGGAGATAAGGTCTAGATTATGAAGCCTGAAAACGGAGGTAGGGAAGAGATGATAACCTAAGGCCATGGCGGGTCTGATGTGCTCAGTGTGCGGTCAGCTGTCTGGGTGTTGGTGAGGAGGTCCGGGCTCAGGTTGTGTCAGACAGTGCATTAGTGCCCCCGTAGACTATATAATTTGGGTAAAGTCGAGTGCCATGTAGATTTATCCTCATATAAGTTGTCTGGGCAGCTCATTAGGCAAAATTTGTTTTCTAGAGGGCAGGCAGAGTGCTTCATTGTCGGTCCGGAATTGCCAAACTTGAGGGCTTCGTGTCCAGGAATGTGAGGACGGAAGTCTGAGAACACAAGCTAGACTTGTGTATCAGGGCGAGGACACGGCAGGGACCACTGTAGATCTGAACCAATATCTCATGCATCTGAAGTCAGGGCGAGGATCAGACGTTGGCTCACGTTGGAGTTTATGTGCATTACGGCCCCTTCATGAAGGGAGCGAAATCTCGAGGCCATGTAGGTTTTCCCACGTTGGGTGTTGTGGGATGCCCCCTTCAAGGATACCTTCTGCGGGACAATTGAGACCTGTTGGGCAGCTTCAGGACATCCCATATGGAATGACTCCAGGGCACCATTCGAGGATGGATGACTGGGAAGCAGGCCTCGCATTCCAATTTTCTCCTAGCAACAAGAGAGTTTAGATCTGATGGCACTGCGTGAGCAACAGGAGTGACTGACTTGAAATGGACTTTCCTGAGGATGGGTCCTAATGTGTGTTTGTGTCCATGAGGGCCTTAAAATGGGGCGGTGGCACCGGGACCCTGAAGTATTCTCCTAAGCTTTTGACATAGGTCGATGCACAAGTTTCCTTGTGGAGTCGAGATTTGTTCTGATGGGTGCCTCAGAAAAACCCCTATGCTGGTATTGGAATCCAGGCTTTTGAGGAGACATGCCTGTAAACGAAAGCAATGTATCCGATTATGGCCTAGGGTCCTGTCTGGTTCAATCTGCTTCTCAGGGGACATCCATCTATGGTATGAGTGGAGGTAGATGCTCAGCTGGTATCAGACCGCCCTTGTTTGTCCCGGGCGACCTGCACTATTGGGATGGCCTCAGGGATTTGGAGGGTTCTCCTAATTTTACGGTTTTGGACAATGGAATGGGCAGAATTCCCATGGATTGGGTAGACACAGTCCTAATGTGTGACACCTGGGGCCCCAGCATGGAAGGTGTGTGGCCCAGGACTTTGGGGACAGAAGTCTGAAAACACAAACTCAGCTTAGCTTTGGTTAGGTAGGTATGGCAGGCCCGATCTATAAACCATGAGAAGAACTCTTCCAGATATAAAGAAAGAGCGAGTCTGAGGCACTTGAGCAGGCTTTTGTCTCTGGATTTTGTATCAGAGATGGCCGTGGAATGTCGGGGAAGCCTCATGGGCCATGGACGAATTTTTCTCTCTGGGGATTTGGTTCGATCCCAATTGTTTTTCGTCAATCTGTGGAATGGGAGGACTCCTTTCAGGTTTGTTACCTCAGGTGTCCCGCCAAAAAAGGAATTCCAATGATGAGCCCTGGGGAAAAGTGAAGGGAGAACCCGAACTATGGGTAAAATTTGGGGCCTAGGGGCATGGCAAGCCCAATATGCTGACTTTTCATCCAGCCACTGAGAGGCCTTACCTGAGGCCTGGGATCAGGCTGAGGGACACAATGTGTGTTTGTGACCAATGTGGCCCATAAACATGGGCGGGGCATCATGGGCCACACTGGTTTCAACTACACTGACCGTTGGAAAAACATGCCAACCACTAGGTTTCTTGCCAAGGCGAAGGAGAAGTTCTGATACTTGTATCAAGTTCACTCCTGAGCAGTGAGTGGAGATAAGGTCTAGGTTCTGAAGGTGAAAATTGAGGTTGTGTAGAATTGATGGCCTAAAGCCATTGTGGGTGTGATATGCTCTGTTTATGGCCAGCTGTCTGGGTGTTGGACTGGAGGTCTGCCCTCAGGCTGTTTCAGACAGGGCTTTAGTGCACAGGCTAGAGTGTATAATTGGGGTATGGTCGAGTGACATGCAGGTTGTTACTCATTTGGCGTTTCTGGTTAGGCCTATAGGGCAACATTTTTCTTCTGGAGGGCAGGCAGAGTGCTGCATTGTGTCTCCAGAATTGCCAAACTGGAGGGGTGTGGCCTGAATTGTGAGGAAGGAAGTCTGAAAACACAAGCTAGCACGAGTTTTGGGGCCAAGAGCATGGCAGGCCCACTCTGCAGAGGCTGAATCGAGATCTCCGGCAGGTGAGGTCAGGGCGAGTATCAGATGTTGCCTCAAGCTGGAGTTTGTGTCCATGACGGCCCCTTCCTGAAGGGGGTGGGGGCGTCATGAGGCCAGGGAGGTTTCCCTACACTGGGAGTTGTGAGCTGCTCCAAACTTCAAAGTTTCCTTCTTCAGGACAGTCGAGTACTATTGGATGGTTCCAGGATGCCCCATACAGAAAGACTCGAGAGCAGGGGCCTAAGCATGGATGCCGAGAAACGCCAACTCACCTTCCCATTGCCTGGTGAGGACAAGGCACGCTCAATCTGCGGGCTCTTGGGTGAGATACCCAGAAGGCTGAGTTTAAATGGACTCTCCTGAGGATGAGTCATAATGTGGGTTGGTGGCCATGGAGACCTTGGAATGTGGCAGTAGCTAAGGGACTCTGCAGGATTCTCCAACCCGAAGGGCTTGACACAACCCCAACAAGGAAGCTTCCCATGTGGAGATGAGAGGTCTTCTGTCTGGTGCCTCAGGAAAGCCCCGTATGCTGGTCTTCGAACCCAGGACTCTGAGGAGTGATACCTGGACACCAAAGCAAGAGTTCATAATAGGGCGTAGGGGCCTGTCTGGTTCAAACTTCTGTCTCTGCGGATATCTGTCTGTGTGTCTAAATGGAGGTAGTAGTTGCTCAGCTTGTGTCATAATGCCCCTATTTGTCCAGTGCGGCTTGCGGTAGTGGGATGTCCTTGGGGACCTTGAGGTTTCTACTATTTTGTAGAGTTGTGGCCAATGGAATGGGCAGTTTCTTAGGAGAGAGCAGGCACAGTTCTGTGGTGTGGCTCCAGAGACCTCAGCCTGGAGGCTGTGTGGGCCATGGCTGTGCAGACAGACATCCAAAAACCCTAACTCAGCTCAGGTTTGGGGCCGAGGTTACGGCAGGCCTGATCTACAGTCCATGAGGGGAGCCCCTCTGGATATGAAAGAAGGGTGAGAGGGAGGCAGTCGCTCAGGCTTTTGTCTCTGGATGTTTTGTCCACAATGGCCGTTTAATGTAGGAGTTGCCTCAAGGGTCGTAGAAGTCTCCCTCTCTGGTAGTTTGTCCAGCCCCCAAGAGTTTGGGGTCATTCTGTGGGAAGGGAAGTGTCCTGTTTTCTGCTTCATGTGTCCCCCCAGTAGAGGGATTCTAGAGCATAGCAGTGGGTACTGACAACTGGAATACTCGCCCTCTGGTTAAGGCTGGGGGCCTATGGATATGACAATCCCCATATGCAGGATCTTGGTCCAGCCACTGAGAGGCGTTACTTTAATACGGGAATCACGCTGCAGGTCACAATGTATGTCTGTGCCCTAGGCGGCCCTCAAGCACTGGCGTGACCTTTCGGACAATGCAGGTTTTCCCACATTGAACGTTGGACAACATGCCAACCACAAGGTTTCTGGCCATGGGGAAGGAGGAATTCTAATTTCTGCATCACGTTCACCCCTGGGCAGTGATTGGAGATAAGGTCTAGGTTCTGAAGCCTGAAAACCGAGGTTGGTAGAGATGACGACCTACAGCCATAGCGGGTCCTATGTGTCCATGTTGGGGCCAGCTGTCTGGGTATCGTTTGGGATGTCTTGTCTCAGGCTGTGCCACACATGGCATTAGTATACAGGGTAGGCTGTATAATTGCTTTACAAAAGAGTGGCATGCATTAGAAAGTCATTCGGCGTTTCTTATTAGCAGCATAGGGCAAAGTTTTTCTTCTGGAGGGCAGGCAGAGTGCTGCATTGTGGCATCGGAATTCCCAAACTGGAGGGCTTGTGGGCCAGGAGACTGAGGACGGAAGTCTGAGAACACAAGCTAGGCTAGTTTTCGGGGCAAGGACATGGCAGGCACACTCTGCAGAGCTGAATTGAGATCTCATGCTTCTGTAGTCAGGTCGAGGATCAGACTTTGGCTCAGGTTTGAGTTTCTGTCCATGTTGGCCCCTTCATGAAGGGGGGACATTATGAGCCCATGGGGGTTTTCCCACTATTGGAGTTGTGAGATGCTCCAAACCGCAAGGATTCCTTCTGTGGGACAATTAAGATTTGTTGGATGGCTCCAGGACGTCTTATAAGGTATTTTTCCAGAACAGGGTTCTAAGTATGAATGCCTGGGCAGCCAGCCTCACATTCAAATTGTCTCCTAGCAACAAGAAACGTTTGATCTGCTGGCTTGGGGTAGCAACAGAGGGGGCTGAGTTGAAATGGACTTTCCTCAGGATGGTCTTAATGTTGGTTTGAGTCCATGGAGACCTTGGTATGGGGCAGTGGCACCAGGGCCCTTAAGGATTCTCCTAACCAGAGGTTATGACAAAGCTCCAATGAGCAAGTATCCATGGGGAGACGAGATTTGTTCTTATTGGTGCCTCAGGAAACCACCATATGCTGGTATTGGAAACGAGGCCTCTGAGGAGAGATGCCTGGAAACCAAAGCAATGGATCTGATTAGGCCTAGGGGCCTGTCCGGTTCAAAATTCTTCTCTGGGGACATCTGTTGTCTGAGTGGAGGTAGTTGCTCAGCTGGTTTTAGATCACCCCTGTTTGTCAGGGGCGGCCTACACTATTGGGATGGCCTCAGTGACTTTGGAGGTTTTTCCTCATTTGCAAGGTTGTGGCCAATGGAATGGGAAGAATTCCCTTGAAAGGGAAGCACAGTCCTGAGGTGTGGCTCCAGGGACCCAAGTGTGGAGCGTGTGTGGTACAGGGCTATTGGGACAAAAGTCTGAAAACACAAACTCCACTTAGGTTGGGGGATGTAGGTATGGCCGGCCCGATCTAGAGACCATGAGGAGAACTCTTCGGGATATGAACAAAGGGCGAATGTGAGGTGCTGGCTCATGCTTTTTTTTTTTTTTTTCTGGAATTGTGTCACCGATTGCCATGGAATGTCGGGGTGTCCTCATGGGCCATTGATGAGGCTCCCTTTCTGGGGATTTGACCCGATCCCAAGAGTTTGGGGTCATTCTGTGGGAAGGGAGAAGGCCTTTCTTGTTTTTTTGTTTATTTTTTTATTATTATTATTTTTTTTTTACCTAAGGTGGACCACCAAAAGAGGGATCCAAGAGCAGAGTCCTGGCGAGGGGCGACTGGACAACCAGACCTCTGGTTAACATTGGGACCTAAGAACATGGCAAGCCCCATATGTGGGCTCTTGGTCCAGACACTGAGAGGCCTTCCTTGAGGATAGGTCTCACACTGAGTTTCACAATGTGTTTTTTTTGCCCAAGGAGCCCCTCAAGTGAGGGCGTGGCCTAATGTACCATGCTGGTTTCTCCTACACTGAACGTTGCACAATATGGCAACCACAAGTTTTCTGGCCATGGGGAAGAAGGAGTTCTAATTTCTGCAACACTTTCACTCCTGGACTGTGATTGGATTTAAGGTCTAGGTTCTGAAGCCTGAAAACTGAGGTTGGGAAGAGATGAAGACCTAAGGCCATGGTGTGTCTGATGTGCTCAGTGTTCGGCCAGCTGTTGAGTGTGGGTTGGAAGGTGCAGGCTGAGGCTGTGGCAGACAGGGAATTAGTGCCCAGGCTAGACTGTATCATTGGGGTGCAGTCGAGTTTCGTGCAGGATGGTACTCATTTGTGATTACTGGGTAGCCCCAGAGGGCAACGTTTTTCTTCTGGAGGGAAGACACAGTGCCACATAGTGGCTCCAGAATTCCCAAACTGGAAGGCTTGTGGGCCAGGAGTGTGAGGAAAAAATTCTGAGAACACAAGCCAGACTTAGATTTCGGGGTGAGGGGACGGCAGGCACCCTCTGCAGAGATGATTCGAGATCCCGTATGCCTGAAGACAGAGCTAGGATCAGACGTTGGCTTACGTCGGAGTTTCTGTCCATGACGGCCCCTTCATGAAGGGGACGGTGTCACGAGGACATAGGTTTTCCCACGATGGGAATTGTGAGATGCTCCAAACCGCAATGATTCCTTCTGTGGGACAGTCGAGACCTGTGGGACGGCTCCAGGACATCCCATAAGGAAGTTATTCAGAGCAGGGTTCTAAGGATGGATGCCTGGGCAGCCTGCCTCCCATTCCAGGTGTCTCATAGCGCCAAGGCAAGTTCGCCTACTGGATCTAGGGGAGCAACCGAGGCGGGTATGTTTAAATTTGTGAGTTGAGGATGGGTCATAATGTGCATTTGTGTCCATGGAGACCTTGGAATGGGGTGCTTGATCCGGGGCCTTGAGGGATGTTCATAACCGGAGGTTTTGATGGGCTCTAAAGAGTACGTTTCCTATGTAGAGAAGAGAATTGTTTTGATGAGTGCCTAAGGAATCTCCCATATGCTGGTATTGGAAACCAGGCCTCTGAGGAGAGATGACTGGAAACAAAAGCAATCGAGATGATTAGGGCCTAGGTGCCTGTCCGGTTCAATCTCTTTCCTGAGGATACGTGTCTAAGGATCTGAGGGGACGTAGTTGCTCAGCTTGTGTCAGATCGCCCCTGTTTGTCCTGGGCAGCCTATAATATTGGGATGGCTTCGGGCCTTTGGAGTTTCTCCTAATCTATAGGTTTGTGGCCAATGGAATTGGCAGAAATCCCCTGGAGAGGGCAGGCACAGTTCTGAGTTTGGCTCTAGGGGCCCAGCCTTGAGGCTGTGTGGGCCAGGCCTGTGGGGACGAAAGTCTGAAAACACAAACTCCGCTTAGGATTGGGGACATAGGTATGGCACGCCCAATCTACAGACTGTGATAACACTTAGGGATATGAAAAAGGGTGAGTTTGAGGTGCTTGCTCAGGTTTTGTCTCTGGATTTGTGTCAACAATGTGGGTGGAATGCTGGCGTGGCCTCATGGGTTGTGGATGGCTTTTTTTCTCTGAGGATTTGACCCGATCCCAAGAGTTTGGGTACATTCTGTGGGATGGGAGGAGTCTTTTCTGTTTTTTATTTTATTTTATTTTATATTTTATTTTATGTACCTCAAGTGTCCCAATAAAAGAGGGATTCCAGAGCAGAGTCCTTGGGAGGGACAACTGGATATCCCCACCTCTGTTTAAGTTTGGGGGCCTAGGGGCATGGCAAGTCCAATAGGCGGGCTCTTGATTCAGACACTGAGAGGCCTTCCTTGAGGACAGGGCTCATGCTGAGGTTCACAATGCCTATTTGTGCCCAACAAGGCCCTCAAGCATGGGAAGTGCCTCATGGGCCACGCTAGATTCTTCTACACTGAACGTTGGAGAATATGCCAACCACAAGGTTTCCAGCCATGGCGAAGGAAGAGTTGTGATTTCTGCATCACGTTCACCCCTGGACAGTGTTTGGAGTTTAGGTCTTGGTTCTGAAACCCGAAAACTGAGGTTGGAAGAGATGAAGACCTAAGGACCTGATGGGTCCAATGAGCTCAGTGTGCGGCCAGCTGTTGAGCGTAGGTCTGGAGGTGTGGGCTCATGCTGTGTCAGACAAGGCATTAGACAGGGTAGACTGCATATTTGGGGTGCAGTCGAGTGGCGTTCAGTTGATCCTTATTCGGGTTTCTAGGTAGCTCCATAAGGCAACGTTTTTCTTCTGGAGGGCAGGCAGTGTGCTGCATTATGGCCCCAGTATTGCCAATCTGTAGGGCTTTTGGGGCAGGGGTGTGAGGACGGTAGTCTGAGAACACAAGCTAGGCTTAGTTTTGGGGGTGAGTGCACAGAAGGCACACTCTGCAGAGCTGAATCAAGATCTCATGCACCTGAAGTCAGGGCGAATATCAGACGTTTGCTCAGGTTGGAGTTTCTGTCCATGATGGCCCCTTTATAAAGTGGAGCGTCTCAAGAGGCCATGTAGATTTTCCCACAATGGGAGTTGTGAGATGCTCCAGACTGCAAAGATTCCTTCTGTGGGTCACTTGAGACCTGTTGGATGGCTCTAGGATGTCCCATGTGGAACGACTCCAGAGTAGGGTTCTAAGGATGGATGCCTGGGAGCCCGCCTCCCATTCTAGTTGTCTCCTAGCAACAAGGCAGGTTTGATCTGCAGGCCCTGGGGGAGAAACCAAGGGGGTTGAGTTGACATGGACTCTCCCGAGGATAGATCATAATGTGGGTTTAAGTCCATGGAGACCTTGGAATGGGGCGCTTGATCCGGGGCCCTGAAAGATTCTCCTAAACAGAAGTTTTTATAGAGCTCCAAAGAGTACATTTCCTATGTGGAGATGAGATTTTTCTGATGAGTGCCTCAGTAATCCCCCGTATTCTGGTATTGGAAACCAGGCCTCTGATGAGAGATGCCTGGAAACAAAAGCAATGGATCTGATTAGAGCCTAAGTGCCTGTCCAGTTCAATCTTATTCTATGGGGATATCTGTCTCTGGGTCTGAGTGGAGGTAGTTTCCTAACTTGTGAAAGATCATCCCAGTGTGTCCTGGGCAGCCAACACTATTGGGATGGCCACGGGGAGTTTGGAGGATTCTCCTAATCTATATGGTTGTGGCCAATGGAAATGGCAGAATTCCCCTGGAGAGGGAAGCCACAGTCCTGAGGTGTGTCTCCAGGGGCAGCAGATTGGATGGTGTGTGGGCCAGGACTGTGGAGACAGAAGTCTGAGAACACAAACTCAGCTTAGGTTTGGTATGTATGAAGGCTCGTTCTACAGACAGTAAGAATTTTCCGGGCTATGAACAAAGGGCGAGTATGTGGTGCTTGCTCAGGGTTTTGTCTCTGGATTTTGTGTCAATGGTGGCCGTGGAATGTCGGGGTGTCCTCAAGGGCCATGGACAATTCTTTCTCTGGTGATATGGCCTGATCCCAAGGGGTTGGGATCATTCTGTGGATGGGAAGAGTCCTTTCTGTATTTTTTTTTTTTTACCTCAAGAGTCCCACCAAGGTGGGATTCCCGAGTAGAGCCCTGAGTAGGGGTGACTAGACATCTCGAACTCTGGTTGAGATTGGGGGACTAGGGGCTTGGCAAGCCCAATATGGGGGCTGTTGTTCCAGTCACTAAGAGGCTTTACATGAGGTTAGGGCTCACGCTGAGGGTCAAAATGTGTGTTTGTCCAAATTGTGGCCCTCAGGGACAGGTTGGGCCTCATAGTCCATGCTGCTTTCACCTACAATGAACATTGGACAACATGCCAACCACTAGGTTTCTTGCCAAGGCGAAGGAGAAGTTCTGATTCTTGCATCACGTTCACTCCTGAGCAGTGAGTGGAGATAAGGCATAGGTTCTGAAGGTGAAAACTGAGGTTGGGTAGAGATGATGGCCTAAAGCCATTGTGGGTGTGATATGCTCTGTGTACGGCCAGCTTTCTGGGTGTTGAACTGGAGGTCTGCCCTCAGGCTGTGTCAGACAGGGCTTTAGTGCACAGGCTAGACTGTATAATTGGGGTATGGTCGAGTGGCATGCAGGTTGTTACTCATTTGGCGTTTCTGGTTAGCCCTATAGGGCAACATTTTTCTTCTGGAGGGCAGGCAGAGTGCTGCATTGTGTCTCGAGAATTGCCAAACTGGAGGGGTGTGGCCAGGATTGTGAGGAAGGAAGTCTGAAAACAGAAGCTAGCACGAGTTTTGGGGCCAAGAGCATGGCAGGCCCACTCTGCAGAGGCTGAATCGAGATCTCCTGCAGGTGAGGTCAGGGCGAGTATCAGATGTTGCCTCAAGCTGGAGTTTGTGTCCATGACGGCCCCTTCCTGAAGGGGGTGGGGGTGTCATGAGGCCAGGGAGGTTTCCCTACGCTGGGAGTTGTGAGCTGCTCCAAACTTCAAAGATTCCTTCTTCAGGACAGTCGAGTACTATTGGATGGTTCCAGGATGCCCCATACAGAAAGACTCGAGAGCAGGGGCCTAAGCATGGATGCCGAGAAACGCCAACTCACCTTCCCATTGCCTGGTCGAGACAAGGCACGCTCAATCTGCGGGCTCTTGGGTGAGCTACCCAGAAGGCTGAGTTTAAATGGACTCTCCTGAGGATGAGTCATAATGTGGTTTGGTGGCCATGGAAACCTTGGAATGTGGCAGTAGCTAAGGGACTCTGCAGGATTCTCCAACCCGAAGGGCTTGACACAACTCCAACCAGGAAGCTTCCCATGTGGAGATGAGAGGTCTTCTGTCTGGTGCCTCAGGAAAGCCCCGTATGCTGGTCTTCGAACCCAGGCCTCTGAGGAGTGATACCTGGACACCAAAGCAAGAGTTCATAATAGGGCCTAGGGGCCTGTCTGGTTCAATCTTCTGTCTCTGCGGATATCTGTGAGTGTGTCTGCATGGAGGTAGTAGTTGCTCAGCTTGTGTCATAATGCCCCTATTTGTCCAGTGCGGCTTGCGGTAGTGGGATGTCCTTGGGGACCTTGAGGTTTCTACTATTTTGTAGAGTTGTGGCCAATGGAATGGGCAGTTTCTTAGGAGAGAGCAGGCACAGTTCTGTGGTGTGGCTCCAGAGACCCCAGCCTGGAGGCTGTGTGGGCCATGGCTGTGCAGACAGACATCCAAAAACCCTAACTCAGCTCAGGTTTGGGGCCGAGGTTACGGCAGGCCTGATCTACAGTCCATGAGGGGAGCTCCTCTGGATATGAAAGAAGGGTGAGAGGGAGGCAGTCGCTCAGGCTTTTGTCTCTGGATGTTTTGTCCACAATCGCCGTTTAATGTAGGAGTTGCCTCATGGGTCGTAGAAGTCTCCCTCTCTGGTAGTTTGTCCAGCCCCCAAGAGTTTGGGGTCATTCTGTGGGAAGGGAAGTGTCCTGTTTTCTGCCTCATGTGTCCTTCCAGTAGAGGGATTCTAGAGCATATCAGAGGGTACTGACAACTGGAATACTCGCCCTCTGGTTAAGCCTGGGGGCCTATGGATATGACAAGCCCCATATGCAGGATCTTGGTACAGCCACTGAGAGGCGTTACTTTAATACGGGACTCACGCTGCAGGTCACAATGCATGTCTGTGCCCTAGGCGGCCCTCAAGCACTGGCGTGGCCTTTCGGACAATGCAGGTTTTCCCACATTGAACGCTGGACAACATGCCAACCACAAGGTTTCTGGCCATGGGGAAGGAGGAATTCTAATTTCTGCATCACATTCACCCTGGGCAGTGATTGGAGATAAGGTCTAGGTTCTGAAGCCTGAAAACCGAGGTTGGTAGAGATGACGACCTACAGCCATAGCGTGTCCTATGTGTCCAGGTTGGGGCCAGCTGTCTGGGTGTCGTTTGGGATGTCTTGTCTCAGGCTGTCCAGACAGGGCATTAGAATACAGGGTGCGCTGTATAATTGCTTTACAATCGAGTGGCATGCATTAGAAAATCATTTGGGGTTTCTTATTAGCAGCATAGGGCAAAGTTTTTCTTCTGGAGGGCAGGCAGAGTGCTGCATTGTGGCTTCGGAATTCCCAAACTGGAGGGCTTGTGGGCCAGGAGAGTGAGGACGGAAAGCTGAGAACACAAGCTAGGCTTAGGTTTCAGGGCAAGGACATGGCAGGCACACTCTGCAGAGCTGAATTGAGATCTCATGCGTTTGAAGTCAGGTCGAGGTTCAGACTTTGGCTCAGGTTTGAGTTTCTGTCCATGTGGGCCCCTTCAGGAAGGGGGGGTATTATGAGGCCATGGGGGTTTTCCCACTATTGGAGTTGTGAGATGCTCCAAACCGCAAGGATTCCTTCTGTGGGACAATTAAGATTTGTTGGATGGCTCCAGGACGTCTTATAAGGTATTTTTCCAGAACAGGGTTCTAAGTATGGATGCCTGGGCAGCCAGCCTCACATTCCAATTGTCTCCTAGCAACAAAAAACGTTTGATCTGCTGGCTTGGGGTAGCAACAGAGGGGGCTGAGTTGAAATGGACTTTCATGAGGATGGTCTTAATGTTGGTTTGAGTCCATGGAGACCTTGGTATGGGGCAGTGGCACCAGGGCCTTGAAGGATTCTCCTAACCAGAGGTTATGACAAAGCTCCAATGAGCAAGTTTTCCATGGGGAGACGAGATTTGTTCGTAATGGTGCCTTAGGAAACCACCATATGCTGGTATTGGAAACGAGGCCTCTGAGGAGAGATGCCTGGAAACCAAAGCAATGGATCTGATTAGGGCCTAGGGGCCTGTCCGGTTCAATATTCTTTTCTGGGGACATCTGTTGTCTGAGTGGAGGTAGTTGCTCAGCTGGTTTGAGATTACCCCTGTTTCTCCTGGGCGGCCTACACTATTGGGATGGCCTCGGTGACTTTGGAGGTTTTTCCTCATTTGCAAGGTTGTGTCCAATGGAATGGGAAGAATTCCCTTGAAAGGGAAGCACAGTCCTGAGGTGTGGCTCCAGGGACCCAAGTGTGGAGCGTGTGTGGTCCAGGGTATTTGGACAAAAGTCTGAAAACACAAACTCCACTTAGGTTGGGGGATGTAGGTATGGCCGGCCCGATCTATAGACCGTGAGGAGAACTCTTCGGGATATGAACAAAGGGCGAATGTGAGGTGCTTGGTCATGCTTTTTTTTTTTTTTTTCTGGAAATGTGTCACCGATTGCCATGGAATGTCGGGGTGTCCTCATGGGCCATCGATGACGCTCCCTTTCTGGGGATTTGACCTGATCCCAAGAGTTTGGGGTCATTCTGTGGGAAGGGAAGAGGCCTTTCTGGTTTTTTTTGTTTATTTTTTTGTTTATTTATTTATATTTTTTACCTCAGGTGGACCACCAAAATAGGGATTCCAGAGCAGAGTCGTGGGTTGGGGCAACTGGACAACCAGACCTCTGGTTAACATTGGGACCTGAGAACATGGCAATCCCCATATGTGGGATCTTGGACAGACACTGAGAGGCCTTCCTTGAGGATAGGTCTCACACTGAGTTTCACAATGTGTTTTTGTGCCAAGGAGACCCTCAAGTCAGGGCGTGGCCTAATGTACCATGCTGGTTTCTCCTACACTGAACGTTGCACAATATGGCAAGCACAAGTTTTCTGGCCATGGGGAAGAAGGAGTTCTAATTTCTGCAACACTTTCACTCCTGGACTGTGATTGGATTTAAGGTCTAGGTTCTGAAGCCTGAAAACTGAGGTTGGGAAGAGATGAAGACCTAAGGCCATGGTGTGTCTGATGTGCTCAGTGTTCGGCCAGCTGAGTGTGGGTTGGGAGGAGCAGGCTCTGGCTGTGGCAGACAGGGAATTAGTGCCCAGGCTAGACTGTATCATTGGGGTGCAGTCGAGTTTCGTGCAGGATGGTACTCATTTGTGGTTACTGGGTAGCCCCAGAGGGCAACGTTTTTCTTCTGGAGGGAAGACACAGTGCCACATAGTGGCTCCAGAATTCCCAAACTGGAAGGCTTGTGGGCCAGGAGTGTGAGGAAAAAATTCTGAGAACACAAGCCAGACTTAGATTTCGAGGTGAGGGTACGGCAGGCACCCTCTGCAGAGATGATTCGAGATCCTGTATACCTGAAGACAGAGCTAGGATCAGACGTTGGCTTTGGTCGAAGTTTCTGTCCATGACGGCCCCTTCATGAAGGGGAGGGTGTCACGAAGACATGGAGGTTTTCCCACGATGGGAATTGTGAGATGCTCCAAACCGCAATGATTCCTTCTGTGGGACAGTCGAGACCTGTGGGATGGCTCCAGGACATCCCATAAGGAAGTTATCCAGAGCAGGGTTCTAAGGATGGATGCCTGGGCAGCCTGCCTCCCATTCCAGGTGTCTCATAGCGCCAAGGCAAGTTCGATCTGCTGGATCTAGGGGAGCAACCGAGGCGGGTGTGTTGAAATGGGTGAGTTGAGGATGGGTCATAATGTGCATTTGTGTCCATGTAGACCTTGGAATGGGGTGCTTGAACCGGGGCCTTGAGGGATGTTCATAACCGGAGGTTTTGAGGGAGCTCTAAAGAGTATGTTTCCTATGTAGAGAAGAGAATTGTTTTGATGAGTGCCTAAGGAATCTCCCATATGCTGGTATTGGAAACCAGGCCTCTGAGGAGAGATGACTGGAATCAAAAGCAATGGATCTGATTAGGGCCTAAGTGCCTGTCCAGTTCAATCTTATTCTATGGGGATATCTGTCTCTGGGTCTGAGTGGAGGTAGTTTCCTAACTTGTGAAAGATCATCCCTGTGTGTCCTGGGCAGCCAAAATTATTCGGATGGCCTGGGGGATTTTGGCGGATTCTCCTAATCTATTGGGTTGTGGCCAATGGAAATGCAGAATTCCCCTGGAGAGGGAAGCCACAGTCCTGAGGTGTGGTTCCAGGGGCCCCAGCTTGGATGGTGTGTGGGCCAGGCCTGTGGGGACAGAAGTCTGAAAACACATACTCAGCTTAGGTTTGGGGATGTATGTATGAAGGCTCGGTCTACAGACCGTGAGAATTTTCCGGGCTATGAACAAAGGGCGAGTATGTGGCGCTTGCTCAGGCTTTTGTCTCTGGATTTTGTGTCAACGGCGGCCATGGAATGTCGGGGTGTCCTCAAGGGCCATGGACAATTCTTTCTCTGGTGATTTGGCCTGATCGCACGGGGTTGGGATCATTCTGTGGATGGGAAGAGTCCTTTCTGTATTTTTTTTTTTACCTCAAGAGTCCCACAAAGGTGGGATTCCCGAGTAGAGCCCTGAGTAGGGTTGACTAGACATCTCGAACTCTGGTTGAGATTGGGGGACTAGGGGCTTGGCAAGCCCCATATGTGGGCTGTTGTTTCAGTCACTAAGAGGCTTTACATGAGGATAGGGTTCACGCTGAGCGTCACAATGTGTGTTTGTGCAAATTGTGGCCCTCAGGGATAGGTGGGGCCTCATAGTCCATGCTGCTTTCTCCTACAATGAAGAATGGACAACATGCCAACCACTAGGTTACTTGCCAAGGCGAAGGAGAATTTCTGATTTTTGCATCACGTTCACTCCTGAGCAGTGAGTGGAGATAAGGCCTAGGTTCTGAAGGTGAAAACTGAGGTTGGGTAGAGATGATGGCCTAAAGCCATTGTGGGTGTGATATGCTCTGTTACGGCCAGCTTTCTGGGTGTTGGACTGGAGGTTTGCCCTCAGGCTGTGTCAGACAGGGCTTTAGTGCACAGGCTAGACTGTATAATTGGGGTATGGTCGAGTGGCATGCAGGTTGTTACTCATTTGGCGTTTCCGGTTAGCCCTATAGGGCAACATTTTTCTTCTGGAGGGCAGGCAGAGTGCTGCATTGTGTCTCCAGAATTGCCAAACTGGAGGGGTGTGGCCAGGATTGTGAGGAAGGAAGCCTGAAAACACAAGCTAGCACGAGTTTTGGGGCCAAGAGCATGGCAGGCCCACTCTGCAGAGGCTGAATCGAGATCTCCTGCAGGTGAGGTCAGGGCGAGTATCAGATGTTGCCTCAAGCTGGAGTTTGTGTCCATGACGGCCCCTTCCTGAAGGGGGTGGGGGCGTAATGAGGCCAGGGAAGTTTCCCTACGCTGGGAGTTGTGAGCTGCTCCAAACTTCAAAGTTTCCTTCTTCAGGACAGTCGAGTACTATTGGATGGTTCCAGGATGCCCCATACAGAAAGACTCGAGAGCAGGGGCCTAAGCATGGATGCCGAGACACGCCAACTCACCTTCCCATTGCCTGGTCGAGACAAGGCACGCTCAATCTGCGGGCTCTTGGGTGAGCTACCCAGAAGGCTGAGTTTAAATGGACTCTCCTGAGGATGAGTCATAATGTGGGTTGGTGGCCATGGAGACCTTGGAATGTGGCAAGAGCTAAGGGACTCGGCAGGATTCTCCAACCCGAAGGGCTTGACACAACTCCAACAAGGAAGCTTCCCATGTGGAGATGAGAGGTCTTCTGTCTGGTGCCTCAGGAAAGCCCCGTATGCTGGTCTTCGAACCCAGGCCTCTGAGGAGTGATACCTGGACACCAAAGCAAGAGTTCATAATAGGGCCTAGGGGCCTGTCTGGTTCAATCTTCTGTCTCTGCGGATATCTGTCTGTGTGTCTGCATGGAGGTAGTAGTTGCTCAGCTTGTGTCATAATGCCCCTATTTGTCCAGTGCGGCTTGCGGTAGTGGGATGTCCTTGGGGACCTTGAGGTTTCTACTATTTTGTAGAGTTTTGGCCAATGGAATGGGCAGTTTCTTAGGAGAGAGCAGGCACAGTTCTGTGGTGTGGCTCCAGAGACCCCAGCCTGGAGGCTGTGTGGGCCATGGCTGTGCAGACAGACATCCAAAAACCCTAACTCAGCTCAGGTTTGGGGCCGAGGTTACGTCAGGCCTGATCTACAGTCCATGAGGGGAGCTCCTCTGGATATGAAAGAAGGATGAGAGGGAGGCAGTCGCTCAGGCTTTTGTCTCTGGATGTTTTGTCCACAATGGCCGTTTAATGTAGGAGTTGCCTCATGGGTCGTAGAAGTCTCCCTCTCTGGTAGTTTGTCCAGCCCCCAAGAGTTTGGGGTCATTCTGTGGGAAGGGAAGTGTCCTGTTTTCTGCTTCATGTGTCCCCCTAGTAGAAGGATTCTACAGCATAGCAGTGGGTACTGACAACTGGAATACTCGCCCTCTGGTTAAGCCTGGAGGCCTATGGATATGACAAGCCCCATATGCAGGATCTTGTTCCAGCCACTGAGAGGCGTTACTTTAATACGGGACTCACGCTGCAGGTCACAATGCATGTCTGTGCCCTAGGCGGCCCTCAAGCACTGGCGTGGCCTTTCGGAAAATGCATGTTTTCCCACATTGAACGTTGGACAACATGCCAACCACAAGGTTTCTGGCCATGGGGAAGGAGGAATTCCAATTTCTGCATCACGTTCACCCCTGCGCAGTGATTGGAGATAAGGTCTAGGTTCTGAAGCCTGAAAACCGAGGTTGGGAAGAGATGACGACCTACAGCCATAGCGGGTCCTATGTGTCCAGGTTGGGGCCAGCTGTCTGGGTGTCGTTTGGGATGTCTTGTCTCAGGCTGTGCCAGACAGGGCATTAGTATACATGGTAGGCTGTATAATTGCTTTACCATCGAGTGACATGCATTAGAAAATCATTTGGGGTTTCTTATTAGCAGCATAGGGCAAAGTTTTTCTTCTGGAGGGCAGGCAGAGTGCTGCATTGTGGCTTCGGAATTCCCAAACTGGAGGGCTTGTGGGCCAGGAGAGTGAGGACGGAAGCTGAGAACACAAGCTAGGCTTAGGTTTCGGGGCAAGGGCATGGCAGGCACACTCTGCAGAGCTGAATTGAGATCTCATGCGTCTGAAGTTAGGTCGAGGATCAGACTTTGGCTCAGGTTTGAGTTTCTTTCCATTTTGGCCCCTTCAAGAAGAGGGGGGATTATAGGCCATGGGGGTTTTGCCACTATTGGAGTTGTGAGATGCTCCAATCCGCAAGAATTCCTTCTGTGGGACAATTAAGACTTGTTGGATGGCTCCAGGACGTCTTATAAGGTATTTTTCCAGAACAGGATTCTACGTATGGATGCCTGGGCAGCAGCCTCACATTCCAATTGTCTCCTAGCAACAAGAAACGTTTGATCTGCTGGCTTGGGGTAGCAACAGAGGGGGCTGAGTTGAATGGACTTTCCTGAGGATGGTCTTAATGTTGGTTTGAGTCCATGGAGACCTTGGTATGGGGCAGTGGCACCAGGGCCCTGAAGGATTCTCCTAACCAGAGGTTATGACAAAGCTCCAATGAGCAAGTTTTCCATGGGGAGACGAGATTTGTTCTTATTGGTGCCTCAGGAAACCACCATATGCTGGTATTGGAAACGAGGCCTCTGAGGAGAGATGCCTGGAAACCAAAGCAATGGATCTGATTAGGGCCTAGGGGCCTGTCCGGGTCAATATTTTTCTCTGGGGACATCTGTTGTCAGAGTGGAGGTAGTTGTTCAGGTGGTTTGAGATCACCCCTGTTTGTCCTGGTCGGCCTAAACTATTGGGATGGCCTCGGTGACTTTGGAGGTTTTCCTATTTTGCAAGGTTGTTGCCAATGGAATGGGAAGAATTCCCTTGAAAGGGAAGCACAGTCCTGAGGTGTGGCTCCAGGGACCCAAGTGTGGAGCGTGTGTGGTCCATGGCTATTTGGACAAAAGTCTGAAAACACAAACTCCACTTAGGTTGGGGGATGTAGGTATGGCCGGCCCGATCTATAGACCGGGGGAGACCTCTTAGGGATATGAACAAAGGGCTAATGTGATGTGCATGCTCATGCTTTTTTTTTTTTTTTTTCTGGAAATGTGTCACCGATTGCCATGGAATGTCGGCGGGTCCTCATGGGCCATCGATGAGGCTCCCTTTCTGGGGATTTGACCCGATCCCAAGAGCTTGGAGTCATTCTGTCGGAAGGAAGGAGGTCTTTCTGTTTTTTTTTTTTTTTTTTTTTTTTTTTTTACCTCAGGTGGACCACCAAAAGAGGCATTCCAGAGCAGAGTCCTGGGGAGGGGCAACTGGACAACCAGACCTCTGGTTAACATTGGGTCCTAAGAACATGGCAATCCCCATATTTGGGCTCTTGGTCCAGACACTTAGAGGCCTTCCTTGAGGATAGGTCTCACACTGAGTTTCACAATGTGTTTTTGTGCCCAAGGAGCCCCTCAAGTCAGGGCGTGGCCTAATGTACCATGCTGGTTTCTCCTACACTGAACGTTGCACAATATGGCAACCACAAGTTTTCTGGCCATGGGGAAGAAGGAGTTGTAATTTCTGCAACACTTTCACTCCTTGACTGTGATTGGATTTAAGGTCTTGGTTCTGAAGCCTGAAAACTGAGGTTGGGAAGAGATGAAGCCCTAAGGCCATGGTGTGTCTGCTGTGCTCAGTGTTCGGCCAGCTGTTGAGTGTGGGCTGGGAGGTGCAGGCTCAGGCTGTGGCAGACAGCGAATTAGTGCCCAGGCTAGACTGTATCATTGGGGTGCAGTCGAGTTTCGTGCAGGATGGTACTCATTTGTGGTTACTGGCTAGCCCCAGAGGGCAACGTTTATCTTTGGAAGGAAGACACAGTGTCACATACTGGCTCCAGAATTCCCAAACTGGAAGGCTTGTGGGCCAGGAGTGTGAGGAAAAAATTCTGAGAACACAAGCCAGACTTAGATTTCGGGGTGAAGGGACGGCAGGCACCCTCTGCAGAGATGATTCGAGATCCCGTATACCTGAAGACAGAGCTAGGATCTGACGTTGGCTTAGGTCGGAGTTTCTGTCCATGACGGCCCCTTCATGAATGGGAGGGTGTCACGAGGACATGGAGGTTTTCCCACGATTTGAATTGTGAGATGCTCCAAACCGCAATTATTCCTTCTGTGGGACAGGTGAGACCGGTGGATCGCTCCAGGACATCCCATAAGGAAGTTATCCAGAGCAGGGTTCTAAGGATGGATCCCTGGCAGCCTGCCTCCCATTCCAGGTGTCTCATAGAGCCAAGGCAAGTTCGATCTGCCTGATCTAGTGGAGCAACCGAATCGGGTGTGTTGAAATGGGTGAGTTGAGGATGGGTCATAATGTGCATTTGTGTCCATGGAGACCTTGGAATGGGGTCTTGATCCGGGTCCTTGAGGGATGTTCATAACCGGAGGTTATGATGGAGCTCTAAAGAGTGTTTCCTATGTAGAGAAGAGAATTGTTTTGATGAGTGCCTAAGGAATCTCCCATATGCTGGTATTGGAAAACAGGCCTCTGAGGAGAGATTTCTGGAAACAAAAGCAGTGGATATGATTAGAGCCTAGTTGCCTGTCCGGTTCAATCTCTTTGCTGGGGATACATGTCTAAGTATCTGAGGTGAGGTAGTTGTTCAGATTGTGTCAGATCGCCCCTGTTTGTCCTGGGCGACCTATAATATTGGAATATCCTCGGGACTTTGGAGTTTCTCCTAATCTATAGGGTTGTGGTCAATGGAATGGGCAGAAATCCCCTGGAGAGGGCAGGCAAAGTTCTGAGTTTGGCTCTAGGGGCCCAACCTTGAGGGTGTGTGGGCCAGGCCTGTGGAGCAAAAATCTGAAAACACAAACTCCGCTTAGGATTGGGGACATAGATATGGCACGCCCAATCTACAGACCGTGATAACACTTCAGGATATGAAAAAGTGTGAGTTTGAGGTGCTTGCTCAGATTTTGTCTCTGGATTTGTGTCAACAATGTGGGTGGAATGCTGGCGTTGCCTCATGGGTTGTGGACGGCTTTCCTTCTCTGAGGATTTGACCCAATCCCAAGAGTTTGTGTATGTTCTGTGGGATGGGCGGAGTCCTTTCTGTTTTTTATTTTATTTTATTTTATTTTATTTTTTGTACCTCATGTGTCCCAATAAAGGAGGGATTCCAGAGCAGAGTCCTCGGGAGGGACAACGGGACAACCCCACCTCTGTTTTAGTTTGGGGGCCTAGGGGCATGGCAAGTCCAATATGTGGGCTCTTGATTCAGACACTGAGAGGCCTTCCTTGAGGACAGGGCTCATGCTGAGGGTCACAATGCCTATTTGTGCCAACAAGGCCCTCAAGCATGGGAAGGGCCTCATGGGCCACGCTGGATTCTCCGACACTGAACGTTGGAGAGTATGCCAACCACAAGGTTTCTGGCCATGGCGAAGGAAGAGTTGTGACTTCTGCATCACGTTAACCCCTGGACAGTGATTGGAGTTTAGGTCTAGGTTCTGAAACCCGAAAACCGAGGTTGGGAAGAGATGAAGACCTAAGGACCTGTTGGGTCCAATGAGCTCAGTGTGCGGCCAGCTGTTGAGCGTAGGTCTGGAGGTGTGGGCTCATGCTGTGTCAGACAAGGCATTAGACAGGGTAGACTGAATCTTTGGGGTGCAGTCGAGTGGCGTTCAATTGATCCTCATTCGGGTCTCTAGGTTGTTCCATAAGGCAACGTTTTTTCTCTGGGAGGGCAGGCAGAGTGCTGCATTGTGGCCCCAGTATTGCCAAACTGTAGGGCTTTTGGGCCAGGGGTGTGAGGACTGTAGTCTGAGAACACAAGCTAGGCTTAGTTTTTGGGGTGAGGGCACAGAAGGCACACTCTGCAGAGCTGAATCAAGATCTCATGCACCTGAAGTCAGGTCGAATATCAGACGTTTGCTCAGGTTGGAGTTTCTGTCCATGATGGCCTCTTTATAAAGTGGAGCGTCTCAAGAGGCCATGTAGATTTTCCCACAATGGGAGTTGTGAGATGCTCCAGACTGCAAAGATTCCGTCTGTGGGACACTTGAGACCTGTTGGATGGCTCTAGGATGTCCCATATGGAATGACTCCAGAGTAGGGTTCTAAGGATTGATGCCTAGGCAGCCCACCTCCCATTCTAGTTGTCTCCTAGTGACAAGGCAGGTTTGATCTGCAGGCCCTGGGGGAGAAACCAAGGGGGTTGAGTTGACATGGACGCTCCCGAGGATAGATCATAATGTGGGTTTAAGTCCATGGAGACCTTGGAATGGGGTGCTTGATCTGGGGCCCTGAAAGATTCTCCTAAACAGAGGTTTTTATAGAGCTCCAAAGAGTACATTTCCTATGTGGAGACGAGATTTTTCTGATGAGTGCCTCAGTAATCCCCCTATGCTGGTATTGGAAACCAGGCCTCTGAGGAGAGATGCCTGGAAACAAAAGCAATGGATCTGATTAGGGCCTAAGTGCCTGTCCAGTTCAATCTTATTCTATGGGGATATCTGTCTCTGGGTCTGAGTGGAGGTAGTTTCCTAACTTGTGAAACATCATCCCTGTTTTTCCTGGGCAGCCAACACCATTCGGATGGCCTCGGGGAGTTTGGAGGTTTCTCCTAATCTATAAGTTTGTGGCCAATGGAAATGGCAGAATTCCCCTGGAGAGGGAAGCCACAGTCCTGAGGTGTGGCTCCAGGGGCCCCAGCTTGGATGGTGTGTGGGCCAGGCCTGTGGGGACAGAAGTCTGAAAACACAAACTCAGCTTAGGTTTGGGGATGTATGTATGAAGGCTCGATCTACAGACCGTGAGAATTTTCCGGGCTATGAACAAAGGGCGAGTATGTGGCGCTTGCTCAGGCTTTTGTCTCTGGATTTTGTGTCAACGGTGGCCGTGGAATGTCGGGGTGTCCTCAAGGGCCATGGACAATTCTTTCTCTGGTGATTTGGCCTGATCCCAAGGGGTTGGGATCATTCTGTGGATGGGAAAAGTCCTTTCTGTATTTTTTTTTTTTTACCTCAGGTGTCCCACCAAAGAGGGATTCCAGAACAGAGCCCTGAGTCGGGTGACTAGACATCTCGAACTCTGGTTGAGATTGGGTGACTAGGGGCTTGGCAAGCCCCCTATGTGGGCTGTTGTTCCAGTCACTAAGAGGCTTCACATGAGGATAGGGCTCACGCTGAGGGTCACAATATGTGTTTGTGCAAATTTTGGCCCTCAGGGATAAGTGGGTCCTCATAGTCCATGCTGCTTTCTCCTACAATGAACGTTGGACAACATGCCAACCACAAAGTTTCTTGCCATGGCGAAGGAGAAGTTCTGATTCTTGCATCACGTTCATTCCTGAGCAGTGAGTGTAGATAAGGTCTAGGTTCTGAAGGTGAAAATTGAGGTTGGGTAGAGATGATGGCCTAAAGCCATTGTGGGTATGATATGCTCAGTGTACGGCCAGCTGTCCTGGTGTTGGACTGGAAGTCTGCCCTCAGGCTGTGTCAGACAGGGCTTTAGTGCACAGGCTAGACTGTATAATTGGGGTATGGTCGAGTGGCATGCAGGTTGTTACTCATTTGGCGTTTCTGGTTAGCCCTATAGGGCAACATTTTTCTTCTGGAGGCCAGGCAGAGTGCTGCATTGTGTCTCTAGAATTTCCAAACTGGAGGGGTATGGCCAGGATTCTGAGGACGGAAGTCTGAGACCACAAGATAGGCTTAGGTTTCAAGGCGAGGGCCCAGCAGGCACACTCTCAAGTGCTGAATCGAGATCTCATGCTTCTGAATTCAGGGCGATGATCAGACTTTGGCTTTGGATGGAGTTTCTGTCCATGATGGCCCATTTATGAAGGTGTGGGGCATCATGAGGAAATGGAGGTTTTCTCACAGTGTTATTGTGTGATGCTTCAAACCACAAGGATTCATTCTGCGAGACAGTCAAGACAGGTTTGTTGGATTCAAGACGTCCCATAAAGAAGTTCTCCAGAGCAGGGTTCTAAGGATGGATGCCTGGGCAGCCCGCCTCCCATTCTAACTGTCTCCTAGTGACCAGGAAGGTTTGATCTGCTGGCTCTGGGTGAGCAGCCAAGGGGGCTGATTTGAAATGGACTCTCCTGAGAATGGTTCATAATGTAAGTTTGTGTCCTTGGAGACCTTGGGATTGGGCCATGGTGCCAGCGCCCTGAAGGATCCTCCTAACCTGAGGTATTGACACAGCTCCAAAGAGCAAGTTTCCCATGTGGAGATGAGATCTGTTCTGATTGTTTCCTTAGGAAACCCCCATATTCTGATATTGGAAACCAGGCCTCTGAGGAGAGATACCTAGAAACCAAAGCAATGCATCAGAAGTTGGCTCAGGTTGGAGTTTCTGTCCATGATGGCCCCTTTATAAAGGGGAGCATCTCATGAGGCCATGTAGGTTTTCCCACGATAGGAGTTGTGAGATGCTCCAATCTGCAAGGATTCCTTCTGTGGGACAGTCAAGACCTGTTGGAAGGCTCCAGGATATCCCATATGGAACGGCGCCAGAGCAGGATTCCATGGATGGATGCCTAGAGAGTCTGCTTTGCATTCCAGTTGTCTCCTAGCGACAAGGCAGGTTTGATATTCTGCCTCTGGGGGAGTAATCGACGGGGCTGAGTTGAAATGTACTCTCCTGCCGAATGGTCATAATGCGGGTATGTGTCCATGGAGACCTTGGAATAGGGCGGTTGCTCCGGCTACCTGAAGGTTTCTCCTAACTGGAGCCTTTTACAGAGCTCCAAAGGATAAGTTTCCCATGTGAAGACAAGATTTGTTCTGATTGGTATCTCTGGAATCCCCCATATGCTGGTATTGGAAAACAGGCCTCTGAGGAGAGATGCTTAGAAAAAAAAGCAATGGAACCAATTACATTCTAGGGGCCAGTCCAGTTTAATCTTCTTCTCTTGGGTTATCTGTCTACGGGTGAGTTGACGTCGTTGCTCAGCTTGTGAGAGATCGCCCCTCTTTGTCCTGGGTGGCCTACACTATTGGAATGGCCTCTGGGACTTTGGAGGTTTCTCCTTATCTGTAGGGTTGTGGCCAATGGAATGGGAAGAATTTCCTTGGAGAGGGCAGACACAGTCCTGAGGTGTGGCTCCAGGGGCCTCAGTCTGGAGGGTGTGTGGGACAGGGATGTCAGGATAGAAGTCTGAAAACACAAACTCGGCTTAGGTTTGGGGACGTAGGTATGGCAGGCCCAATCTACAGACTATGAGGAGAATTTTTTGGGCTATGACCTAAGGGTGAGTGTGAACGCTTGCTGAAGCTTATGTCTCTGGATTTTGTGTCAATAGTGGCCGTGGAATGTCGGGCTGGCCTCATGGGCCATGGACGAGTCTTTCTCTCTGGACCCCAATCACTTGGGATGGCCAAATCCCAAGTGATTGGGGTCATTCTGTGAGTGGGAGGAGTCCTTTCTGTGTTTATTTACCTCAAATGTCCCACCAAAGAGGGATTCCAGAGCAGAGCCCTGAGTAGGGGTGACTAGATGTCTCTACTTCTGGTTAAGATTGGGTGACTTGGGGCATGGCAGGCCCCATATGCGGGCTCATGGTCCAGCCACTGAGAGGCTTTACTTGAGGACAGGGCTCAAACTGAGGGTCCCAATGTGTGTTTGAGCCCACCGCAGCTCTTAAGCATAGGCAGGGCCTCAGGGACCCTACACTACCCTCAGGGGCCCTACTACTACCCCTGTAGGCCCTACAGGGGTCCTACACTGAACGTTGGACAAGATGCCAACCACAAGATTCTGGCGAGAGGGAAGGAGGAGTTCTGATTTCTGCATCACGTTCACCCATGGGAAGTGAGTAGAGATAAGGTCTAGGATTCTGTAGCCTGAAAACCGAAGTTGGAAAGAGATGGCGACCTAAGGCCATGGCGGTTCAGATGTTCTCAGTGTACTGCAAGCTGTCTGGGTGTCGGTTGGGAATTCAGGCCTCAGGTTCTGTCAGACAGGTCATTAGTGCACAGGCTAGACTATATAATTGGTGTACAGTTGAGTGACGTGCAGGTTTATCCTCATTTGAGGTTTCTGGGTAGACCCATAGGGCAATATTTTTCTTCTAGAGGGCAGGCAGAGTGCAGCACTGTGTCATCGGAAATCCCAAAATAGAGGGCGTGTGGTCCAGGAGAGTGAGGACGGAAGTCGGAGAACCCTAGCTACGCTTAGGTTTTGGGGTGAGGGCACAGCAGGTACACTCTGAAGAGCTGAATCAAGATCTCGTGCATCTGAAGTCAAGGCGAAGATCAGCTGTTGGCTCAGGTTGGAGTGTCTTTCCATGATCTGCCTTCATGAAGATTGGGGGCATCATGTGACCTTGGAAGCTTTCCATGATATGAGTTGTTAGGTGGTCCATGCACAAGGACTCCTGTGGGACAGTCGAGACCTGTTGGATGGCTCAAGGATGTCCCATAAGGAACGACGCAAGAGCAGGGTTCTAAGGATGGATGCCTGAAGAGCCCAACTCGCATTTCAATTGTCTCCTAGCGACAAGGCAGGTTCGATCTGCTGGCTCTGGAGTAGCAACCGAGGGTGTTTAGTTGAAATGGACTCTCCTGAGGATGGGTCATAATTTGGGATTGTGTCCATGGAGATATTCAAATGGGGTAGTGGCTCCAGTGACCTTAAGTTTTCTCCTAACTGGAGGTTATGACACAGCTCCATAGAGCAAGATTCCCATGTGGAGACGAGATTTTTTCTGATAGGTAGCTCTGGAAACCCCCTTATGCTGGTATTGGAATCCAGGCCTCTGAGGAGAGATGCCTGAAAACAAAAGCAATGGATCCAATTAGGGCCTAGGTGCCTGTCTTGTTCAATATTCTTTTCTATGGATATCTGTCTAAGGTTCTGATTGGAGGTAGTGGCTCAGCTTGTGCCAGAGGGTCCCTGTATGTCCAGGACATCCTACACTATTGGGATGGCCTCAGAGATTTTGGATGATTCTCCTAATCTGTCAGGTTGTGCCAAATGAATGAGCAGAATTCCCTTGTAGATGGCAGGCACAGTCCTGAGGTGTGGCTCCATGGGGCCCAGCCTTTAGAATGTGTGGGTGAGGACAATGGAGACAGAAGTCTGAAAACACAAACTCGGCTTAGGTTTGGGGACATAGGTATGGCAGGCCCGATCTACAGACCTTGAGAATTTTGGGGGCTCTGAACAAAGGGCAAGTGTGTGGCGCTTTTTCGGGTTTTTGTCTCCGGATTTTGTGTCAATGGTGGCCGTGGAATGTCAGGCTGGCCTCATCGACCATGGACGAGTATTTCTCTCTGTGGATTTGGCCAGATTCCAAGTGTTTGGGGTCATTCTTTGGATGGTAGGAGTCCTTACTTTTTTTTTTTCTTTATCTTGGTTTTTTTTTTTTTTTTTTTTTTTTTTTACCTTATGTCTCCCACCAAAGAGGGATTCCAGAAAAGAGCTCTGAATAAGGATGACTAGACTTCTCAAGCTCTGGCTAGGATTGGGGGAGTAGGGGCATGGCAAGTCCCATATGCAGGCTCTTGGTCCAGCCCCGGAGAGACTTTACTTGAGGCCAGGGTTCATGCTTAGGGTCCTAATGTGTGTTTGTGCCCATCGCAGCCCCCAAGCATGTCTGAGGCCTCATTGGCCATGCTGGGTTCTCATATACTAAACGTTGGACAACATGCCAACCACAAGGTTTCTGGTCATGGGGAAGGTGAAGTTCTGATTTCTGCATCACGTACATCACTTAGTTGTGAGTGGAGATAATGTCTAGGTTCTGAAGCCTGAAGACCAAGGTTGGGAAGAGATGATGACCTAAGGCCATGGCATGTTCGATGTGTTCATGTGAGGCCAGGTGTCTGGGTGTCGGTCACGAGGTCTGGGGTCAGGCTGTGTCAGACAGGGCATTAGTGCCCAGGCTAGACTGTATAATTGGGGTACAGTCTAGAGAATTGCAGGTTGATCCTCATTTGATGTTTCTGGGTAGACCCCTAGGGCAAAGTCTCTCTTCTGGAGGGCAGGCAGAGTGCTGCATTTTGTCTCCAGAATTCCCAAAGTGGAAGGCTTGTGGGCCAGGAGTGTGAGCTGGCTTAGGTTTTGGGGCGAGGGCAAGGCAGGCACACTCTGCAGAGCTGAATTGAGATCTCATGCATCTGAGGTCAGGGCGAGGATCAGACGGGAGTTTCTGTCCATGATGTCCTCTACCTGAAGGTGGAGGAATCACGAGGCCATGGAGGTTTTCCCACGGTGCGAGTGTGATGCTGCAAACCACAAGGATTCCTTCTGCAGGACAGTTGAGACCTGTTGAATGGATCAAGGACACCCCATTAGGAATTTCTCCAGAGCAGAGTTCTAACATGGATACCTGGGCAACGAACTCGCATTCCAATTGTCTCCTAGTGACAAAGCAGGTTTGATCTGCTGGCACTGGGTGAGCAACCGCCAGGTTTGTGTTGAAATGGACTCTCCTGAGGATGGGTCATAATGTGGGATTGTGTCCATTGAGACATTGGAATGGGACGGTGGCTCCAGTGACGTGAAATTTTCTCCTAACTGGAGGTTTTGACACAGTTCCATATAGCATGATTCCCATGTGGCATGCGATTTCTTCTGATTGGTAGCTCCAGAAAACCCCATGTGCTGGTATTGGAATCCAGGCCTCTGAGGAGAGATACATGAAAACAAAAGCAATGAATTCGTTTAGGGCCTAGGTGCCTGTCCTCTTCAATCTTCTTTTCTATGGATATCTATCTACAGGTCTGATTGGAGGTAGTGGCTCAGCTTGTGGCAGATGGTCCCTGTTTGTCCCGGACATCCTACAATATTGGGGTGGCCTCGGGGACTTCGGATGTTTCTCCTAATCTGTCAGGTTGTGCCAAAGGAATGAGCAGAATTCTCATGGAGAGGGCAGGCACAGTCCTGAGGTGTGGCTCCATGGGGCCAAGCCTTGAGGGTGTGTGGGCCAGGACAATGGAGACAGAAGTCTGAAAACACAAACTTGGCTTAGGTTTGGGGACATAGGTATGGCAGGCCCGATCTACAGACCGTGAGAATTTTTCAGGCTTTGAACAAAGGGCGAGTGTGTGGCGCTTTTTCAGGCTTTTGTCTCCGGATTTTGTGTCAATGGTGGCCGTGGAATGTCAGGATGGCCTCATCAGCCATGGACGAGTATTTCTCTCTGTGAATTTGGCCCAATTCCAAGTGTTTGCGGTCATTCTTTGGACGGTAGGAGTTCTTTCTCTATTTTTTTTTTAACCTCATGTGTCCCACCAAGGAGGGATTCTAGAGAAGAGATCTGAGTAGGGGTGACTAGACTTCTCAAGCACTGGTTAAGGTTTGGGGAGTAGGGGCATGGTAATCTCCATATGTGGACTCTTGGTCCAGCCCCGGAGAGGCTTTACTTGAGGCCAGGGTTCATGCTTAGGGTCCTAATGTGTGTTTGTGCCCATCGCAGCCCTCAAGCATGTCTGAGGCCTCATGGGCCATGCTGGTTTCTCCTACACTGCACGTTGGACAACATGCCAACCACAGGGTTTCTGGTCATGGGGAAGGAGGAGTTCTGATTTCTGCATCACGTACACGGCATGGCAGTGAGTAGAGATAAGGTCTAGATTCTGAAGCCTGAAAACCGAGGTTGGTAAGAGATGACGACCTAAGGCCATGGTGGGTCCGATGCACTTAGTGTGCGGCCAGATGTCTGTGTCCATCATGAGGTCTGGGCTCAGGCTGTGTCAGGCAGGGCATTAGTCCCCAGGCTAGACTGTATAATTGGGGTACAGTCGAGTGATGTGAAGGTTGGTCCTCATTTGGGGTTTCTGGTTGGCCCCATAGGGCAAAGATTTTCTTCTGCAGGGCAGGCAGAGTGCTGCATTCTGGCTCCAGAATTGCCAACTTCAGGGCTTGTGGGCCAGGTGTTTTTGGACAGAAGTCTGAGAACACAAGTTCAGCTTAGAATTCGCAGCGGTGACATGGCAGGCACACTCTACAGACCTGAAATGAGATCGTGCATCTGAAGTCAGGGCGAGGATCAGATGTTGGCTTAGGTTGGAGTTTCTGTACATGATGTCCCCTTCATGAAGGTGGGGGGGCATCAGGAAACCATGGAAGATTTCCAACTTTGTGAGTGTGTGATGCTCCAAACCACAAGGATTCCGTCAGCGGGACAGTCACGACCTTTTGGATGGATCAAGGACGTCCCATAAGAAATGCTCCAAAGCACAGTTCTAATGATGGATGCCTGGGCAGTCCAACTTGCATTCCAGTTGTGTCCTAGTGAAAAGGAGGATTCGATCTGCTGTCACTGGGGGAACAACCGAGGGGGCTGAATTGAAATGGACTCTCATGAGGATCAGTCATGATGTGGATTTGTGTCCATGGATCCCTTGGAATGGGGCAGTGGCTCTGTTGCCCTGAAGAATTCTCCTAACCTGAGGTTTTGATGCAGCTCCAAAGAGCAAGTTTCCCATGTAGAGACGAGATTTGTTCTGAAACCCCCACAACCTGGTATTGGAAACCAAGCATCTGGGGAACAATGCCTGGAATCCAAAGCAATGGATCTGATTACGGTCTAGGGGCCTGTCCTTTTCAATATTCTCCTCTGAGTGTCTCTGTCTAAGATTCAGAATGGAGGTCACTGCTCAGCTTGTGTCAGATCACCCATGTTTGTTGGGGGAGGCCAACACTATTGGGCTGGTCTTGGGAATTGGAGGTTTCTCCTAATCTGTAAGGTTGTGGCAAATGAAACGGGCAGAGTTCCCTTGGAGTGCACTGGCACAGTCCTTAGGTGTGACACCACCTTTCTGGGTGTCATCCAGGAGGTCCAGGCTCAGGCTGTGTCAGACAGGGCATTAGTGCCAAGCTTAGACTGTATAATTGGAGTAAAGTTGAGTGGCATGCAGGTAGATCCTCATTTGGCGTTTCTGGGTAGCCCCAGGGGCAACGTTTTTATTCTGGAGGGAAGGAAGAGTGCTGCATTGTGGCGACGGAATTCTCACACTGGAGGGCTTGTGGGCCAGAATTGTGAGGAAGGAAGTGAGAGAACACAAGCTAGGCTTAGGTTTTGGGTCAAGATCATGGCAGGCACACTCTGTAGAGCTAAATCTAAATCTCATGCATCTGAAGTCAGGGCGAGGATCAGACGTAGGCTCAGGTTGAAGTTTCTGTTCAGGATGGCCCCTTCATGATGGTGGGGGGCATCATGGGGCTATGGAGACTTTCCCACGATTGGCATTGTAAGTTGCTCCAATCGGCAAGGATTCCTTCTACGGGACAGTCGAGACCGGTCAGATTGCTCCAGGACGTCCCATGCGGAACCACGGCAGTGCAGGGTTCTAAGGATGGATTCCTGGAGTGCCCGCCTCACATTCCTATTGTCTCCTAGTGACAAGGCAGGTTCGATCTGCTTCTTTTGGGGGAGCAACCAAAGGGGATGTGTTGAAATGGACTCGCCTGCGGATGGGTCATAATGCAGGTTTGTGTCCATGGAGACCTTGGAATGGGGTGTTGGCTGCTGGGACCTGAAGGTTTCCCTTAACTGGAGGTTGTGACACAGCTCCAAAATGCATGTTTCCCACGTGGAAATGAGATTTGTTCAGACTGGTACCTCCTGAAGAACACATATGCTGATATTGGAAACCAGGCCTCTGAGGAGAGATGCCTGGAATCAAAAGCAATGGATCTGATTAGGGCCTAGGTGCCTGTCCGGTTCAATCTTCTTCTCTGGGGTTATCTGTCTATGGATCTGAGTTGAGGTAGTTGCTCATCTTGGGACAGATCACCCTGTTTTCCCTGAGTGGCCAACACTATTGGGATGGCCTCAGGGACGTTGGAGTGTTCTCCTAATCTTTAGGGTTGTGGCCAATGGAATGGGCAGAATTTGCTTGGAGAAGGCAGGCACAGTCCTGATGCATGGCTCCAGGGGCCCCAGCCTGGAGGGTGTGTGGGCCAGGACAGTGGGGACAGAAACCTGAAAACCCAAACTCAGCTTAGATTTGGGGACGTAGGTATGACATGCCTGATCTATAGACCGTGAGGAGAATTTATCAGGCTATGAATAAAGGGCAAGTGTGAGGCATATCTCCAGGCTTTTGTCTCTAGATTTTGTGTCAATGGTGGCCATGGAATGACGGGATGGCCTCTTTGGCCATGGATGATTCTTTCTCTTTTAAGATTTGGTCAGATCCCAAGTTTTGGGGCTTATTCAGGGGATGGAGGAGACCCTTCAATATTTTTTTTCCTCAGGGGTTCCAGAGCAGAGACCTGAATAGGGGTGACTAGAACTCTCAACCTCTCATTAATATTGGAGGACTAGGGATGGCAATGCGGGTTCTTGGTCCAGACCCTGAGAGGCTTTACTTGAGGACAGGGCTCACACTGAGGGTCCCAATGTGTTTGTGCCCATTGCGGTTCTCAAGCATGGGCGGGGACTCATGGGCTACACTGGATTCTCCTACACTGAACGTTGGAAAACATGCCAACCACAAGGTTTCTTGCCTTGAGGAAGAAGGAGTTTCATTTCTGCATCACGTTCACCCCTGGGTAGTGAGTATATATAAGGTCTAGGTTCTGAAGCCTGAAAACCAAGGTTGAAAAGAGATGATGACCTAAAGCCATGGCGGGTCTGATGTGCTCAGTGTACAGCCAGCTGTCTGGGTGTCGGTTGAAAATTCAGACCTCAAGCTGTGCAAGACAGGGCATTAACGCCGAAGCGAAACTGTATAATTGGGGTAGAGTCAAGTGGCATGCAGGTTGATCCTCATTTGGTGTTTCTGGTTAGCCCCATAGGACAACGTTTCTCCTCTGCAGGGCAGTCAGAGTGCTGCATTGTGTCTCTCCAGAATTCCCTAACTGGAGGGCTGGTGGGCTCGGAGTGTGAGGACGAAGTCTGAGAACAATAGCTAGGTTTTGCTTCGGGGCGGGGTTTCGGCAGGCACACTCTGCAGAGTTGAATCAAGATTTCGTGCATCTGAAGTCAGGTCGAGGATTAGACGTTGGCTCAGGTTGGAGTTTCTGTCCAAGATGGCTCTTTCATGAAGGGGACAGTGCACCACGAGGCCACAGAGCTTTTCCCATGATGGGAGTTGTGAGGTGCTCCAAAGCGCAAGGATTCCTTCTGCAGGACAGCTGTGACCTGTTGGATGGCTCCAGGACGCCCCTATATGAAATTACTTCAGAGTAGTTTTCTACAGATGGATGCCTAGTCAGCCCGCCTCACATTCCAATTGTCTCCTAGTGACAAGATAGGTTCGATCTGCTGGCTCTAGGGGAGCATCCAAGGGCACTGAGTTGAAATAGACTCTCCTGCAGATGGGTCCTAATGTGGGATTGTGTCCATGGAGACCTTGGAATGAGGTGGTGGCACCGGGGCCCTGAAGGATTTTCCTAGCCGGAGGTTTTGACACAGCTTGAAAGAGCACGTTTCCCATGTGGAGAAGACATTTGTTCTGACTGATGCCTCAGGAAACCCCCATATGGTGGTATTGAAAACCAGGCCTCTGAGGTTCTGACATAGCTCCTCGAGCAAGTTTCCAATGTGCAGACAAGATTGCTCTGAAGGAGCCTATGGAAACCCCATAGGCTGGTATTGGAAACCAGGCCTCTGAGAAGAGATGCCTGGAAACCAAAGCAATGGATCTGATTAGGGCGTAGGGGCCTGTCCAGTTCAATGTTCTTCTCTGGGGACATCTGTCTCCGAGTCTGTGTGGAGCTAGTTGCCCAGCTAGTGTCAGATCACCCCTGTTTGTTCCGAGCAGCCTACAATATTGGGTTGGTCCCAGGGACATTGGAGATTTCTCCTGATTTATATGGTTGTGGCCAATGGAATATGAAGAATTCCCTGTGAGAGGGCAGGAACAATCCTGATGTGTGGTTCCAGGGGCCCTAGCATGGAGGGTGTGTGTTTTCACACAACTGTCCAAACAGCCCTGGCCTACACAACCTACAGGCTCAGGCCCATGGAGCCAAACCTGAGGACTGTACTTGTCCTCTCAGAGGGAATTGTGTGTGCCCATTCCAAAGGCCACAACCCTTCTAATAAGATAAACCTCCAAAGTCCCTGATCCATCTCAATAGTGGTGGCTTCCCAGGAAAAACAGGGGTAATCTGAGCCCAACTGAGCACCTACCTGCACTCAGACCCATAGACAGATGTCACCAGAGGTATGAAGGAAAGAACAGGCCCCTAGGCACTAATCAGATCCATTGCTTTGGTTTCCAGGCATCTCTCCTCAGAGACCTGGATTTCAAAAGCAGCATATAGCTGTTTCTTGACTCACCTATCAGAAAACATCTCATCTACACATGGGAAACTTGCACGTTGGGGCTGTGTCAAAGCCTCTGTTTAGGAGAACCCTTTAGGGCCCCAGTGCCACCGCTTCATTCCAAAGTCTCCATAGACACAAAAGCACATTAGGACCCATCCCCAGAGGTGTCCATTTCAACTCAGCGTCCACGGTTGCTCCCCACAGATCCAGGAGATCTAACCTGTCTTGTTGCTAGGAGACAATTGAAATGCGAGGTGGGCTACCCAGCCATCCATCCTTAGAACCCTGCTCAGAATCATTGGCCTGGAGCCAAACAACAGGTCTCAATTTTCCTGTCTCAAGACTCTCTGCAGTTTGGAGCTTCTCACAACTCCCATCGTGGGAAAACACCCATGGCCTCGTGATGCCCCCCCCATTCATGAAGGGGCCATCAGGGACAGAAACTCCAACCTGAGCGATCGTCTGATCCTCGCCCTGACTTCAGATGCACGAGATCTCGATTCAGGTCTGTAGATTGTGCCTGCCATGGCCTCACCCAGAAACCTAAGCCTAGCTTGCGTTCTCAGACTTTTGTTGTCAGACTACTGGCCCACAAGCCCTCCAGTTTGGCAATCCAGAACTACAATGCAGCACTCTGCCGGCCCTCCAGAACAAAATCATTGTCCTCTGGGGCTACCCAGTAACCCCAAATGTGGATCAACCTGCACCGACCTTGGCTGTACCCCAAATACATAGGCTGACCAGGGCATTAATGCCCTTTCTGACACAGCCTGAGCCTGGACCCCGTGGACCCTCCCAGACAGCTGGCCGCACACTGAGCACATCGAGCTGCCATGGCCTTAGGTCGTCATCTCTTCCCAACCTCGGTTTTCAGGTTTCAGAACCTAGACTTATCTCCAATCACTGCCCAGGGTTGAAGGTGATGCAAAAATCAGAACTCCTTCCCCATGGCAAGAAACCTTGTGGTTGGCATGTTGTCCAACGTTCAGTGTAGTTGAAACCAGTGTGGCCCATGAGGCCCCGCCCATGCTCGCGGGCCACATTGGTCACAAACACACATTGTGACGCTCAGGCTGAGCCCAGTCCTCAAGTAAAGTCACTCAGTGGCTGGATGAAGAGATAGCATATTGGGCTTGCCATGCCCCTAGGCCCGAATTTTTAACCATAGTTCGGATTGTCCCTTCAGTCTTCCCCACGGCTTTGCTTTGGAATTCTTCTTTTGGTGGGACACCTGAGGTAACAAAACTGAAATGAGTCCTCCCATCCCACAGATTGACGTAAAGCAATTGGGAATCGGGCCAAATCCTCAGAGAGGAAGATTCGTCCATGGCCCATGAGGCCTCCCCGACATTCCACGGCCATCGCTGATACAAAATCCAGAGACAAAAGCCTGAGCAAGCGCCTCAGACTCGCACTTTCTTCGTTTCCTGAAGAGTTCTTCTCATGTTTTGTAGATCGGGCCTGCCATACCTACGTTCCCAAAACTAAGCTGAGTTTGTGTTTTCAGACATCAGTCCTCAAAGTCTTGGGCCACACACCCTCCAGGCTGGGCCCCTGGAGCCACACATTAGGACTGTGCCTACCAATCCCTGGGAATTCTGCCCATTCCATGGTCCAAAATCGTACAAATTAGGAGAAACCTCCAACGACCCTTAGGCCATCCCAATAGATTTGGTCGCCCTGAATAAACAGGGGCTGTCTAACGCCAGCTAAATATCGACCTCCACTCATACCATAGATGGATGTCCCCAGAGAAGAAGATTGAACCAGACAGGACCCTAGGCCATAATAGGATCCATTGCTTTGGGTTACAGGCATGTGTCCTCAAAAGCCTGATTCCAATACGAGCATAGGGGTTTTCCTGAGGCACCCATCAGAACTCATCTCGTCTCCACAAGAAAACCTGTGCATGGGAGCCATGTCCAAAGCTTAGGAGAGTACTTCAGGGTGCCGGTGCCACCGCCCCATTCCAAGGCCCTCATCGACACAAAAACACATTAGGACCCATCCTCCGGAAAGTCCATTTCAACTCAGCCACCCCGGTTGCTCCCGCTGAGCCATCAGATCTAAACTGTCTTGTTGCTAGGAGAAAATTGGAATGCGAGGCGGGCTTCCCAGGCATCCATCCGCGAACCGTGCTCTGGAGTCATTCCATATGGGATGTCCTGGAGCTGTCCAACAGGTCTCAATTGTCCCGCAGAAGGAATCCTTGAAGGGGGCATCCCACAACTCCCAACGTGGGAAAACCTCAATGGCCTCGAGATTCCACTCCCTTCATGAAGCGGCCGTCATGCAAAGAAACTCCATCCTGAGCAAACGTCTGATCCTCGCCCTGACTTCAGATGCATGAGATATTGGTTCAGATCTGCAGGGGGTACCTGCCGTGCCCTCGCCCTGAAACCCAAGTCTAGCTTGTCTTCTCAGACTTCCGTCCTCACAATCCTGGCCCCGAAGCCCTCAAGTTTGGCAATTCTGACCCACAATGCAGCACTCTGCCTGCCCTCTAGAAAAAAAATTATTGCCTCATGACCTGCCCAGGCACCTTAAATGAGGGTAAACCTACACAGCACTCGACTTTACCCAAATTATATAGTCTAACCTGGGCACTTATACACTGTCGAACACAACCTGAGCCCGGACCTCCTGACCAACACCCAGAAAGCTGACCGCACACTGAGCACATAAAACCCGCCATGGCCTTAGGTCATCATCTCTTCCCTACCTCAGTCTTCAGGCTTCAGAACGAGACCTTATCTCCAATCACTGCCCAGGGGTGAGTGTGATGCAGAAATCAGAACTCCTCTTTACCCATGGCAAGAACCCTTGTGGTTGGCACGTTGTTCAACGTTCAGTTTAGGAGAAACCAGCATTCACCCAGAGGCCCCACCCATTCTTGAGTGTTACAAGGGCATACACACGCATTGTGACCCTCAGCATGAGTCCTGTCCTCTAGTAAGTCTTCTCAGTGGCTGGACCATTAGATGTCATAATGGGCTTGACATGTCCCTAGGCCCCAATTTTTAACCAGATTTCTTATTGTCCAGTCGCCCCTCCCCAGGGCTCTACTCTGAAATCCCTCATTTGGTGGGACACCTGAGGTTAAAAAAGAAAACAACAACAACAACAACAAAAACGGACTTCTTCCAGCCCACAGAATGAACCCAAACTCTTTGGACGGGGCCAAACCACCAGAGAGTAAGACTCGTCCATTTCCCATGAAGTCACCCAGAAATTCCACGACCATGAGTGACACGATATCCAGAGACAAAAACTTGAGCAGGAGCCTCACACGCGCCCTTCTATCAAATCATGAAGGGTTCTCCTCATGGTCTGTAGATCAGTCCTGCCATACCTATGACCCGAAACATAAGCCGAGTTTGTGTTTTAGACAACTGTCCAAACAGCCCTGGCCTACACAACCTACAGGCTCAGGCCCCTGGAGCCAAACCTGAGGACTGTACTTGCCCTCTCCAAGGGAATTGTGTGTGCCCATTCCAATGGCCACAACCCTTCTAATAGGATAAACCTCCAAAGTCCCTGATCCATCTCAATAGTGGTGGCTTCCCAGGAATAACAGGGGCAATCTGAGCCCAACTGAGCACCTACGTGCACTCAGACCCATAGACAGATGTCCCCAGAGGTAAAAAGGAAAGAACAGGCCCCTAGGCACTAAAGAGATCCATTGCTTTGGTTTCCAGGCATCTCTCCTCAGATTCCTGGATTTCAAAAGCAGCATCTAGCTGTTTCTTGACTCACCCATCAGAAAACATCTCATCTACACATGGAAACTTGCCCGTTGGAGCTGTGTCAAAGCCTCTGTTTAGGAGAACCCTTTAGGGCCCCAGTGCCACCGCTTCATTCCAAAGTCTCCATAGACACAAAAGCACTTTAGGATCCATCCCCAGGGGTGTCCATTTCAACTCAGCGTCCTCGGTTGCTCCCCACAGATCCAGGAGATCTAACCTGTCTTCTTGCTAGGAGACAATTGGAATGCGAGGTGGGATACCCAGCCATCCATCCTTAGAACCCTGCTCAGAATAATTGGCCTGGAGCCAAACAACAGGTCTCAATTGTCCTGCAGAAGACTCTCTGCAGTTTGGAGCTTCTCACAACTCCCATCGGGGGAAAACACCCATGACCTCGTGATGCCCCCCCCCATTCATGAAGGGGATATCAGGGACAGAAACTCCAACCTGAGCGATCCTCTGATCCTCGCCCTGACTTCAGATGCACGAGATCTCGATTCAGGTCTGTAGATTGTGCCTGCCATGGCCTCACCCAGAAACCTAAGCCTAGCTTGTGTTCTCAGACTTTTGTCGTCAGACTACTGGCCCACAAGCCCTCCAGTTTGGCAATCCAGAACTACAATGCAGCACTCTGCCGGCCCTCCAGAAGAAAAACATTGTCCTCTGGGGCTACCCAGTAACCCCAAATGAGGATCAACCTGCACCGACCTTGGCTGTACCCCAAATACTTAGGGTGACCAGGGCATTAATGCCCTTTCTGACACAGCCTGAGCCTGGACCCCGTGGAGCCTCTCAGACAGCTGGCCGCACACTGAGCACATCGAGCCGCCATGGCCTTAGGTCGTCATCTCTTCCCATCCTCGGTTTTCAGGTTTCAGAACCTAGACCTTATCTCCAATCACTGCCCAGGGTTGAAGGTGATGCAGAAATCAGAACTCCTTCCCCATGGCAAGAAACCTTGTGGTTGGCATGTTGTCCAACGTTCAGTGTAGTTGAAACCAGTGTGGCCCATGAGGCCCCGCCCATGCTGGCGGGCCACATTGGTCACAAACACACATTTTGACGCTCAGGCTGAGCCCAGTCCACAAGTAAGGTCACTCAGTGGCTGGATGAAGAGATAGCATATTGGGCTTGCCATACCCCTAGGCCCCAATTTTTAACCATAGTTCGGGTTGTCCCTTCAGTCTTCCCCACGGCTTGGCTTTGGAATTCCTCTTTTGGTGGGACATCTGAGGTAACAAAACTGAAATGAGTCCTCCCATCCCACAGATTGACGAAAAGCAATTGGGAATAGGGCCAAATCCTCAGAGAGGAAGATTCGTCCATGGCCCATGAGGCCTCCCCGTCATTCCACGGCCATCGCTGATACAAAATCCAGAGACAAAAGCCTGAGCAAGCGCCTCAGACTCGCACCTTCTTCATATCCTGAAGAGTTCTTCTCATGGTTTGTAGATCGGGCCTGCCAGACCTACGTCCCCAAACCTAAGCTGAGTGTGTGTTTTCAGACTTCTGTCCTCAAAGTCTTGGGCCACACACCCTCCAGGCTGGGCCCCTGGAGCCACACATTAGGACTGTGCCTACCAACCCATGGGAATTCTGCCCATTCCATGGTCCAAAATCGTACAAATTAGGAGCAACCTCCAAAGTCCCTGAGGCCATCCCAATAGTGTGGGTCGCCCGGAACAAACAAGGGCTGTCTGACACCAGCTGATAATCAACCTCCACTCATACCATAGATGGATGTCCCCAGAGAAGAAGATTGAACCAGACAGGACCCTAGGCCATAATAGGATCCATTGCTTTGGGTTACAGGCATGTGTCCTCAAAATCCTGATTCCAGTACGAGCATAGGTGTTTTCCAGAGGCACCCATCAGAACTCATCTCGTCTCCACAAGGAAACCTGTGCATGGGAGCCATGTCCAAAGCTTAGGAGAGTACTTCAGGGTCCCGGTGCCACCGCCCCATTCCAAGGCCCTCATTGACACAAAAACACATTAGGACCCATCCTCAGGAAAGTCCATTTCAACTCAGCCACACCGGTTGCTCCCGCAGAGCCATCAGATCTAAACAGTCTTGTTGCTAGGAGACAATTGGAATGCGAGGCAGGCTTCCCAGGCATCCCTCTGCAAACCGTGATCTGGAGTCATTCCATATGGGATGTCCTGGAGCTGTCCAACAGGTCTCAATTGTCCCGCAGAAGGAATCCTTGAAGGGGGCATCCCACAACTCCCAACGTGGGAAAACCTCAATGGCCTCGAGATTCCGCTCCCTTCATGAAGCGGCCGTCATGCAAAGAAACTCCACCCTGAGCAAACATCTGATCCTCGCCCTGACTTCAGATGCATGAGATATTGGTTCAGATCAGCAGGGGGTACCTGCCGTGCCCTCGCCCTGAAACCCAAGTCTAGCTTGTCTTCTCAGACTTCCGTCCTCACAATCCTGGCCCCGAAGCCCTCAAGTTTGGCAATTCTGACCCACAATGCAGCACTCTGCCTGCCCTCTAGAAAAAAAATTATTGCCTCATGACCTGCCCAGGCACCTTAAATGAGGGTAAACCTAAACAGCACTCGACTTTACCCAAATTATATAGTCTAACCTGGGCACTAATACACTGTCGAACACAACCTGAGCCCGGACCTCCTGACCAACACCCAGAAAGCTGACCGCACACTGAGCACATAAAACCCGCCATGGCCTTAGGTCATCATCTCTTCCCTACCTCAGTCTTCAGGCTTCAGAACGAGACCTTATCTCCAATCACTGCCCAGGGGTGAGTGTGATGCAGAAATCAGAACTCCTCTTTACCCATGGCAAGAAACCTTGTGGTTGGCACGTTGTTCAACGTTCAGTTTAGGAGAAACCAGCATTCACCCAGAGGCCCCACCCATTCTTGAGTGTTACAAGGGCATACACACGCATTGTGACCCTCAGCATGAGTCCGGTCCTCTAGTAAGTCCTCTCAGTGGCTGGACCATTAGATGTCATAATGGGCTTGACATGTCCCTAGGCCCCAATTTTTAACCAGATTTCTTATTGTCCAGTCGCCCCTCCCCTGGGCTCTACTCTGGAATCCCTCATTTGGTGGGACACCTGAGGTTAAAAAAGAAAACAACAACAACAACAAAATAAAACGGACTTCTTCCAGCCCACAGAATGAACCCAAACTCTTTGGACGGGGCCAAACCACCAGAGAGTAAGACTCGTCCATTTCCCATGAAGTCACCCAGAAATTCCACGACCATGAGTGACACGATATCCAGAGACAAAAACTTGAGCAGGAGCCTCACACTCGCCCTTCTTTCAAATCATGAAGGGTTCTCCTCATGGTCTGTAGATCAGTCCTGCCATACCTATGACCCGAAACATAAGCCGAGTTTGTGTTTTCAGACAACTGTCCAAACAGCCCTGGCCTACACAACCTACAGGCTCAGGCCGCTGGAGCCAAACCTGAGGACTGTACTTGCCCTCTCCAAGGGAATTGTGTGTGCCCATTCCAATGGCCACAGCCCTTCTAATAGGATAAACCTCCAAAGTCCCTGATCCATCTCAATAGTGGTGGCTTCCCAGGAAAAACAGGGGCAATCTGAGCCCAACTGAGCACCTACCTGCACTCAGACCCATAGACAGATGTCCCCAGAGGTAAAAAGGAAAGAACAGGCCCCTAGGCACTAATCAGATCCATTGCTTTGGTTTCCAGGCATCTCTCCTCGGATTCCTGGATTTCAAAAGCAGCATCTAGCTGTTTCTTGACTCACCCATCAGAAAACATCTCATCTACACATGGGAAACTTGCACGTTGGAGCTGTGTCAAAGCCTCTGTTTAGGAGAACCCTTTAGGGCCCCAGTGCCACCGCTTCATTCCAAAGTCTCCATAGACACAAAAGCACGTTAGGATCCATCCCCAGGGGTGTCCATTTCAACTCAGCGTCCTCGGTTGCTCCCCACAGATCCAGGAGATCTAACCTGTCTTGTTGCTAGGAGACAATTGGAATGCGAGGTGGGATACCCAGCCATCCATCCTTAGAACCCTGCTCAGAATCATTGGCCTGGAGCCAAACAACAGGTCTCAATTTTCCTGTCTCAAGACTCTCTGCAGTTTGGAGCTTCTCACAACTCCCATCGTGGGAAAATACCCATGGCCTCGTGATGCCCCCCCCCATTCATGAAGGGGCCATCAGGGACAGAAACTCCAACCTGAGCGATCGTCTGATCCTCGCCCTGACTTCAGATGCACGAGATCTCGATTCAGGTCTGTAGATTGTGCCTGCCATTGCCTCACCCAGAAAACTAAGCCTAGCTTGTGTTCTCAGACTTTTGTCGTCAGACTACTGGCCCACAAGCCCTCCAGTTTGGCAATCCAGAACTACAATGCAGCACTCTGCTGGCCCTCCAGAAGAAAAACATTGTCCTCTGGGGCTACCCAGTAACTCCAAATGAGGATCAACCTGCACCGACCTTGGCTGTACCCCAAATACATAGGCTGTCCAGGGCATTAATGCCCTTTCTGACACAGCCTGAGCCTGGAACCCCTGGACCCGCCCAGACAGCTGGCCGCACAATGAGCACATCGAGCCGCCATGGCCTTAGGTCGTCATCTCTTCCCAACCTCGGTTTTCAGGTTTCAGAACCTAGACCTTATCTCCAATCACTGCCCAGGGTTGAAGGTGAAGCAGAAATCAGAACTCCTTCCCCATGGCAAGAAACCTTGTGGTTGGCATGTTGTCCAACGTTCACTGTAGTTGAAAACAGTGTGGCACATGAGGCCCCGCCCATGCTGGCGGGCCACATTGGTCACAAACACACATTGTGACGCTCAGGCTGAGCCCAGTCCTCAAGTAAGGTCACTCAGTGGCTGGATGAAGAGATAGCATATTGGGCTTGCCATGCCCCTAGGCCCCAATTTTTAACCATAGTTCGGGTTGTCCCTTCAGTCTTCCCCACGGCTTGGCTTTGGAATTCCTCTTTTGGTGGGACACCTGAGGTAACCAAACTGAAAGGAGACCTCCCATCCCACAGATTGACGAAAAGCAATTGGGAATCGGGCCAAATCCTCAGAGAGGAAGATTCGTCCATGGCCCATGAGGCCTCCCCGACATTCCACGGCCATCGCTGATACAAAATCCAGAGACAAAAGCCTGAGCAAGCGCCTCAGACTCGCAATTTCTTCATATCCTGAAGAGTTCTTCTCATGGTTTGTAGATCGGGCCTGCCATACCTACGTCCCCAAACCTAAGCTGAGTTTGTTTTTTCAGACTTCTGTCCTCAAAGTCTTGGGCCCCACACCCTCCAGGCTGGGCCCCTGGAGCCACACATTAGGACTGTGCCTACAAATCCATGAGAATTCTTCCCATTCCATGGTCCAAAATCGTACAAATTAGGAGAAACCTCCAAAGTCCCTGAGGCCATCCCATTAGTGTAGGTCGCCCGGAACAAACAAGGGCTGTCTGACACCAGCTGATAATCGACCTCCACTCATACCATAGATGGATGTCCCCAGAGAAGAAGATTGAACCAGACAGGACCCTAGGCCATAATAGGATCCATTGCTTTGGGTTACAGGCATGTGTCCTCAAAAGTCTGATTCCAATACGAGCATAGGTGTTTTCCTGAGGCACCCATCAGAACTCATCTCATCTCCACAAGGAAATCTGTGCATGGGAGCCATGTCCAAAGCTTAGGAGTGTATTTCATGGTCCCGGTGCCACCGCCCCATTCCAAGGCCCTCATGGACACAAAAACACATTAGGACCCATTTTCAAGAAAGTCCATTTCAACTCAGCCACCCCGGTTGCTCCCGCAGAGCCATCAGATCTAAACTGTCTTGTTGCTAGGAGACAATTGGAATGCGAGGCGGGCTTACCAGGCATCCATCCGCGAACGGTGCTCTAGAGTCATTCCATATGGGATGTCCTGGAGCTGTCCAACAGGTCTCAATTGTCCCACAGAAGGAATCCTTGAAGGGGGCATCCCACAACTCCCAACGTGGGAAAACCTCAATGGCCTCGAGATTCCGCTCCCTTCATGAAGCGCCCGTCATTCTCAGAAACTCCCACCTGAGCCAACGTCTGATCCTCGCCCTGACTTCAGATGCATGAGATATTGTTTCAGATCTGCAGGGGGTACCTGTCGTGCCCTCGCCCTGAAACCCAATTCTAGCTTGTCTTCTCAGACTTCCGTACTCACACTCCTGGCCCCGAAGCCCTCAAGTTTGGCAATTCCGGACCCACAATGCAGCACTCTGCCTGCTCTCTAGAAAAAAAAATTATTGCCTCATGAGCTGCCCAGGCACCTTAAATAAGGGTAAACCTACACAGCACTCGACTTTACCCAAATTATATAGTCTAACCTTGGCACTAATGCACTGTCGAACACAACCTGAGCCCGGACCTCCTGACCAACACCCAGAAAGCTGACCGCACACTGAGCACATAAAACCCGCCATGGCCTTAGGTCATCATCTCTTCCCTACCTCAGTTTTCAGGCTTCAGAACCGAGACCTTATCTCCAATCACTGCCCAGGGGTGAGTGTGATTCAGAAATCAGAACTCCTCCTTACCCATGGCAAGAACCCTTGTGGTTGGCACGTTGTCCAACGTTCAGTGTAGGAGAAACCAGCATTCACCCTGAGGCCCCGCCCATTCTTGAGTGCGACGAGGGCATACACACGCACTGTGACCCTCAGCAAGAGTCCTGTCCTCTAGTAAGTCCTCTCAGTGGCTGGACCATTAGATGTCATAATGGGCTTGACATGTCCCTAGGCCCCAATTTTTAACCAGATTTCTGATTGTCCAGTCGCCCCTCACCAGGGCTCTACTCTGGAATCCATCACTTGGTGGGACAACTGAGGTTAAAAAAGAAAACAACAACAACAACAACAACAACAACAACAAAAAACGTACTCCTTCCAGCCCACAGAATGACCCCAAACTCTTTGGACGGGGCCAAACAACCAGAGAGTAAGACTCGTCCATTTCCCATGAAGTCACCCAGAAATTGCACGACCATGAGTGACACGATATCCAGAGATAAAAACTTGAGCAGGAGCCTCACACTCGCCCTTCTTTCAATCCCGAAGAGTTCTCCTCATGGTCTGTAGATCAGTCCTGCCTTACCTATGACCCGAAACATAAGCCGAGTTTGTGTTTTCAGAGAACTGTCCAAACAGCCCTGGCCTACACAACCTACAGGCTCAGGCCCCTGGAGCCAAACCTGAGGACTGTACTTGCCCTCTCCAAGGGAATTGTGTGTGCCCATTCCAATGGCCACAACCCTTCTAATAGGATAAACCTCCAAAGTCCCTGATCCATCTCAATAGTGGTGGCTTTCCAGAAAAAACAGGGGCAATCTGAGACCAACTGAGCACCTACCTGCACTCAGACCCATAGACAGATGTCCCCAGAGGTAAAAAGGAAAGAACAGGGCCCTAGGCACTAATCAGATCCATTGCTTTGGTTTCCAGGCATCTCTCCTCAGAGGCCTGGATTTCAAAAGCAGCATATAGCTGTTTCTTGACTCACCCATCAGAAAACATCTCATCTACACATGGGAAACTTGCACTTTGGAGCTGTGTCAAAGCCTCTCTTTAGGAGAACCCTTTAGGGCCCCAGTGCCACCGCTTCATTCCAAGGTCTCCATAGACACAAAAGCACGTTAGGACCCATCCCCAGGGGTGTCCATTTCAACTCAGCGTCCTCGGTTGCTCCCCACAGATCCAGGAGATCTAACCTGTCTGGTTGCTAGGAGACAAATGGAATGCGAGGTGGGCTACCCAGCCATCCATCCTTAGAACCCTGCTCAGAATCATTGGCCTGGACCCAAACAACAGGTCTCAATTGTCCTGCAGAAGACTCTCTGCAGTTTGGAGCTTCTCACAACTCCCATCGTGGGAAAACACCCATGGCCTCGTGATGCCCCCCCCATTCATGAAGGGGCCATCAGGGACAGAAACTCCAACCTGAGCGATCGTCTGATCCTCGCCCTGACTTCAGATGCACGAGATCTCGATTCAGGTCTGTAGATTGTGCCTGCCATTGCCTCACCCAGAAACCTAAGCCTTGCTTGTGTTCTCAGACTTTTGTCGTCAGACTACTGGCCCACAAGCCCTCCAGTTTGGCAATCCAGAACTACATTGCAGCACTCTGCCGGAACGCCAGAAGAAAAACATTGTCCTCTGGGGCTACCCAGTAACCCCAAATGAGGATCAATCTGCACCGACCTTGGCTGTACTTCAAATACATAGGCTGACCAGGGCACTAATGCTTTTTCTGACACAGCATGAGCCTGGACCCCCTGGACTCTCCCAGACAGCTGGACGCACACTGAGCACATCGAGCCGCCATGGCCTTAGGTCGTCATCTCTTCCCAACCTCGGTTTTCAGGTTTCAGAACCTAGACCTTATCTCCAAACACTGCCCAGGGTTGAAGGTGATGCAGAAATCAGAACTCCTTCCCCATGGCAAGAAACCTTGTGGTTGGCATGTTGTCCAACGTTCAGTGTAGTTGAAACCAGTGTGGCCCATGAGGCCCCGCCCATGCTCGCGGGCCACATTGGTCACAAACAACATTGTGACGCTCAGGCTGAGCCCAGTCCTCAAGTAAGGCCACTCAGTGGCTGGTTGAAGAGATAGCATATTGGGCTTGCCATGCCCCTAGGCCCCAATTTTTAACCATAGTTCGGGTTATCCCTTCAGTCTTCCCCACGGCTTGGCTTTGGAATTCCTCTTTTGGTGGGACACCTGAGGTAACAAGCCTGAAATGAATCCACCCATCCCACAGATTGACGAAAAGCAATTGGGAATGGGGCCAAATCCTCAGAGAGGAAGATTCGTCCATGGCCCATGAGGCCTCCCCGACATTCCACGGCCATCCCTGATACAAAATCCAGAGACAAAAGCCTGAGTAAGCGCCTCAGACTCGCACTTTCTTCATATCCTGAAGAGTTCTTCTCATGGTTTGTAGATCGGGCCTGCCATACCTACGTCCCCAAACCTAAGCTGAGTTTGTGTTTTCAGACTTCTGTCCTCAAAGTCTTGGGCCCCACACCCTCCAGGCTGGGCCCCTGGAGCCACACATTAGGACTGTGCCTACCAATCCATGGGAATTCTGCCCATTCAATGGTCCAAAATCGTACAAATTAGGAGAAACCTCCAAAGTCCCTGAGGCCATCTCAATAGTGTAGGTCGCCCGGAACAAACAAGGGCTGTCTGACACCAGCTGATAATCGACCTCCACTCATACCATAGATGGATGTCCCCAGAGAAGAAGATTGAACCAGACAGGACCCTAGGCCATAATAGAATCCATTGCTTTGGGATACAGGCATGTGTCCTCAAAAGCGTGATTCCAATACGAGCATAGGGGTTTTCCTGAGGCACCCATCAGAACTCATCTCGTCTCCACAAGGAAACCTGTGCATGGGAGCCATATCCAAAGCTTAGGAGAGTACTTCAGGGTCCCGGTGCCACCGCCCCATTCCAAGGCCCTCATCGACACAAAAACACATTAGGACCCATCCTCAGGAAAGTCCATTTCAACTCAGCCACCCCGGTTGTTCCCGCAGAGCCATCAGATCTAAACTGTCTTGTTGCTAGGAGACAATTGGAATGCGAGACGGGCTTCCCAGGCATCCATCCGCGAACGGTGCTCTGGAGTCATTCCATATGGGATGTCCTGGAGCTGTCCAACAGGTCTCAATTGTCCCGCAGAAGGAATCCTTGAAGGGGGCATCCCACAACTCCCAACGTGGGAAAACCTCAATGGCCTCGAGATTCTGCTCCCTTCATGAAGCGGCCGTCATGCTCAGAAACTACAACCTGAGCCAAAGTCTGATCCTCGCCCTGACTTCAGAAGCATGAGATATTGGTTCATATCTGCAGGGGGTACCTGCCGTGCCCTCGCCCTGAAACCCAAGTCTAGCTTGTCTTCTCAGACTTCCATCCTCACACTCCTGGACCCGAAGCCCTCAAGTTTGGCAATTCCGGACCCACAATGCAGCACTCTGCCTGCCCTTTAGAAAAAAAAATTATTGCCTCATGAGCTGCCCAGGCACCTTAAATGAGGGTAAACCTACACAGCACTCGACTTTACCCAAATTATATAGTCTAACCTGGGCACTAATGCACTGTCGAACACAACCTGAGCCCGGACCTCCTGACCAACACCCAGAAAGCTGACCGCACACTGAGCACATAAAACCCGCCATGGCCTTAGGTCATCATCTCTTCCCTACCTCAGTTTTCAGGCTTCAGAACCGAGACCATATCTCCAATCACTGCCCAGGGGTGAGTGTGATGCAGAAGTCAGAACTCTTCCTTACCCATGGCAAGAACCCTTGTGGTTGGCACGTTGTCCAACGTTCAGTGTAGGAGAAACCAGCGTTCACCCTGAGGCCCCGCCCATTCTTGAGTGCGAGGAGGGCATACACATGCATTGTGACCCTCAGCAGGAGTCCCGTCCTCTAGTAAGTCCTCTCAGTGGCTGGACCATTAGATGTCATAATGGGCTTGACATGTCCCTAGGCCCCAATTTTTAACCAGATTTCTGATTGTCAGTCGCCCCTCACCAGGGCTCTACTCTGGAATCCATCATTTGGTGGGACACCTGAGGTTAAAATATAAAACAACAACAACAACAAAAAAAAAAAAAAACGGACTTTTTCCAGCCCACAAAATGACCCCAAACTCTTTGGACGGGGCCAAACCACCAGAGAGTAAGACTCGTCCATTTCCCATAAAGTCACCCAGAAATTGCACGACCATGAGTGACACGATATCCAGAGACAAAAACTTGAGCAGGAGCCTCACACTCGCCCTTCTTTCAAATCCCGAAGTGTTCTCCTCATGGTCTGTAGATCAGTCCTTCCATACCTATGACCCGAAACATAAGCCGAGTTTGTGTTTTCAGACAACTGTCCAAACAGCCCTGGCCTACACAACCTACAGGCTCAGGCCCTTGGAGCCAAACCTGAGTACTGTACTTGCCCTCTCCAAGGGAATTGTGTGTGCCCATTTCAATGGCCACAACCCTTCTAATAGGATAAACCTCCAAAGTCCCTGATCCATCTCAATAGTGGTGGCTTCCCAGGAAAAACCTGGGCAATCTGAGCCCAACTGAGCACCTACCTGCACTCAGACCCATAGACAGATGTCCCCAGAGGTAAAAAGGAAAGAACAGGCCCCTAGGCACTAATCAGATCCATTGCTTTGGTTTCTAGGCATCTCTCCTCAGAGGCCTGGATGTCACAAGCAGCATATAGCTGTTTCTTGACTCACCCATCAGAAACATCTCATCTACACATGGGAAACTTGCACGTTGGAGCTGTGTCAAAGCCTCTGTTTAGGAGAACCCTTTAGGGCCCCAGTGCCACCGCTTCATTCCAAGGTCTCCATAGACACAAAAGCACGTTAGGACCCATCCCCAGGGGTGTCCATTTCAACTCAGCATCCTCGGTTGCTCCCCACAGATCCAGGAGATCTAACCTGTCTTGTTGCTAGGAAACAATTGGAATGCGAGGTGGGCTACCCAGCCATCCATCCTTAGAACCCTGCTCAGAATCATTGGCCTGGAGCCAAACAACAGGTCTCAATTGTCCTGCAGAAGACTCTCTGCAGTTTGGAGCTTCTCACAACTCCCATCGTGGAAAAACACCCATGGCCTCGTGATGCCCCGCCATTCAAGAAGGGGCCATCAGGGACAGAAACTCCAACCTGAGCGATCCTCTGATCCTAGCCCTGACTTCAGATGCACGAGATCACTATTCAGGTCTGTAGATTGTGCCTGCCAAGGCCTCACCCAGAAACCTAAGCCTTGCTTGTGTTCTCAGACTTTTGGCGTCAGACTACTGGCCCACAAGCCCTCCAGTTTGGCAATCCAGAAATACAATGCAGCACTCTGCCGGCCCTCCAGAAGAAAAACATTGTCCTCTGGGGCTACCCAGCAACCCCAAATGAGGATCAACCCGCACCGACCTTGGCTGTACCCCAAATACATAGGCTGACCAGGGCACTAATGCCCTTTCTGACACAGCATGAGCCTGGACCCCCTGGACCCTCCCAGACAGCTGGCCGCACACTGAGCACATCGAGACGCCATGGCCTTAGGTCGTCATCTCTTCCCAACCTCGGTTTTCAGGTTTCAGAACCTAGACCTTATCTCCAATCACTGCCCAGGGTTGAAGGTGATGCAGAAATCAGAACTCCTTCCCCATGGCAAGAAACCTTGTGGTTGGCATGTTGTCCAACGTTCAGTGTATTTGAAACCAGTGTGGCCCATGAGGCCCCGCCCATGCTCGCGGGCCACATTGGTCACAAACACACATTGTGACGCTCAGGCTGAGGCCAGTCCTCAAGTAAGGCCACACAGTGGCTGGATGAAGAGATAGAATATTGGGCTTGCCATGCCCCTAGGCCCCAATTTTTAACCATAGTTCGGGTTGCCCCTTCAGTCTTCCCCACGGCTTGGCTTTGGAATTCCTCTTTTGGTGGGACACCTGAGGTAACAAACCTGAAATGAGTCCTCCCTTCCCACAGATTGACGAAAAGCAATTGGGAAACGGGCCAAATCCTCAGAGAGGAAGATTCGTCCATGGCCCATGAGGCCTCCCCGACATTCCACGGCCATCGCTGATACAAAATCCAGAGACAAAAGCCTGAGCAAGCGCCTCAGACTCGCACTTTCTTCATATCCTGAAGAGTTCTTCTCATGGTTTCTAGATCGGGCCCGCCATACCTACGTCCCCAAACCTAAGCTGAGTTTGTGTTTTCAGACTTCTGTCCTCAAAGTCTTGGGCCCCACAACCTCCAGGCTGGGCCCCTGGAGCCACACATTAGGACTGTGCCTACCAATCCATGGGAATTCTGCCCATTCCATGGTCCAAAATCATACAAATTAGGAGAAACCTCCAAAGTCCCTGAGGCCATCCCAATAGTGTAGGTCGCCCGGAACAAACAAGGGCTGTCTGACACCAGCTGATAATCGACCTCCACTCATACCACAGATGGATGTCCCCAAAGAAGATTGATCCAGACAGGACCCTAGGCCATAATAGGATCCATTGCTTTGGGTTACAGGCATGTGTCCTCAAAAGCCTGATTCCAATACGAGCATAGGGGTTTTCCTGAGGCACCCATCAGAACTCATCTCGTCTCCACAAGGAAACCTGTGCATGGGAGCCATGTCCAAAGCTTAGGAGAGTACTTCAGGGTGCCGGTGCCACCGCCCCATTCCAAGGCCCTCATCGACACAAAAACACATTAGGACCCATCCTCAGGAAAGTCCATTTCAACTCAGCCACCCCGGTTGCTCCGGCAGAGCCATCACATCTAAACTGTCTTGTTGCTAGGAGACAATTGGAATGTGAGGCGGGCTTCCCAGGCATCCATCCGCGAACGGTGCTCTGGAGTCATTCCATATGGGATGTCCTGGAGCTGTCCAACAGGTCTCAATTGTCCCGCAGAAGGAATCCTTGAAGGGGGCATCCCACAACTCCCAACGTGGGAAAACCTCAATGGCCTCGAGATTCCGCTCCCTTCATGAATTGGCCGTCATGCTCAGAAACTCCAACCTGAGCCAACGTGTGATCCTCGCCCTGACTTCAGATGTATGAGATATTGGTTCAGATCTGCAGGGGGTACCTGCCGTGCCCTCGCCCTGAAACCCAAGTCTAGCTTTTTTTCTCAGACTTCAGTCCTCACACTCCTGGCCCCGAAACTCTCAAGTTTGGCAATTCCGGACCCACAATGCAGCACTCTGCCTGCCCTCTAGAAAAAAAATTATTGCCTCATGACCTGCCCAGGCACCTTATGCGGGTAAACCTACACAGCACTCGAATTTACCCAAATTATATAGTCTAACCTGGGCACTAATGCACTGTCGAACACAACCTGAGCCCGGACCTCCTGACCAACACCCAGAAAGCTGACCGCACACTGAGCACATAAAACCCGCCATGGCCTTAGGTCATCATCTCTTCCCTACCTCAGTTTTCAGGCTTCAGAACCGAGACCTTATCTCCAATCACTGCCCAGGGGTGAGTGTGATGCAGAAATCAGAACTCCTCCTTACCCATGGCAAGAACCCTAGTTGATGGCACGTTGTCCAACGATCAGTGTAGGAGAAACCGTGAGGCCCCGCCCATTCTTGAGTGCGACGAGGGCATACACACGCATTGTGACCCTCAGCATGAGTACTGTCCTCTAGTAAGTCCTCTCAGTGGCTGGACCATTAGATGTCATAACGGGCTTGACATGTCCCTAGGCTCAATTTTTAACCAGATTTCTGATTGTCCAGTCGCCCCTCCCCAGGGCTCTACTCTGGAATCCATCATTTGGTGGGACACCTGAGGTTAAAAAAGAAAACAACAACAACAACAACAAAAAAAAAAAGGACTTCTTCCAGCCCACAGAATGACCCCAAACTCTTTGGACAGGGCCAAACCACCAGAGAGTAAGACTCGTCCATTTCCCATGAAGTCACCCAGAAATTGCACGACCATGAGTGACACGATATCCAGAGACAAAAACTTGAGCAGGAGCCTCACACTCGCCCTTCTTTCAAATCCTGAAGAGTTCTCCTCATGGTCTGTAGATCAGTCCTGCCATACCTATGAACCGAAACATAAGCCGAGTTTGTGTTTTCAGACAACTGTCCAAACAGCCCTGGCCTACACAACCTACAGGCTCAGGCCCCTGGAGCCAAACCTGAGGACTGTACTTGCCCTCTCCAAGGGAATTGTGTGTGCCCATTCCAATGGCCACAACCCTTCTAATAGGATAAACCTCCAAAGTCCCTGATCCATCTCAATAGTGGTGGCTTCCTAGGTAAAACAGGGTCAATCTGAGCCCAACTGAGCACCTACCTGCACTCAGACCCATAGACAGATATCCCCAGATGTAAAAAGGAAAGAACAGGCCCCTAGGCACTAATCAGATCCATTGCTTTGGTTTCCAGGCATCTCTCCTCAGAGGCCTGGATGTCAAAAGCAGCATATAGCTGTTTCTTGACTCACCCATCAGAAAACATCTCATCTACATATGGGAAACTTGCACGTTGGAGCTGTGTCAAAGCCTCTGTTTAGGAGAACCCTTTAGGGCCCCAGTGCCACCGCAACATTCCAAGGTCACCATAGACACAAAAGCACGTTAGGACCCATCCCCAGGGGTGTCCATTTCAAGTCAGCGTCCTTGGTTACTCCCCACAGATCCAGGAGATCTAACCTGTCTGGTTGCTAGGAGACAATTGGAATGCGAGGTGGGCTACCCAGCCATCCATCCTTAGAACCCTGCTCAGAATCTTTGGCCTGGAGCCAAACAACAGGTCTCAATTGTCCTGCAGAAGACTCTCTGCAGTTTGGAGCTTCTCACAACTCCCATCGTGGGAAAACACCCATGGCCTCGTGATGCCCCCCCCCCCATTCATGAAGGGGCCATCAGGGACAGAAACTCCAACCTGAGCGATCCTCTGATCCTCGCCCTGCTTCAGATGCACGAGATCTCGATTCAGGTCTGTAGATTGTGCCTGCCATTGCCTCACCCAGAAACCTAAGCCTAGCTTGTGTTCTCAGACTTTGGTCGTCAGACTACTGGCCCACAAGCCCTCCAGTTTGGCAATCCAGAACTACAATGCAGCACTCTGCCGGCCCTCCAGAAGAAAAACATTGTCCTCTGGGGCTACCCAGTAACCCCAAATGAGGATCAACCTGCACCGACCTTGGCTGTACCCCAAATACATAGGCTGAGCAGGGCACTAAGGCCCTTTCTGACACAGCCTGAGCCTGGACCCCCTGGACCCTCCCAGACAGCTGGCCGCACACTGAGCACATCAAGCCGCCATGGCCTTAGGTCGTCATCTCTTCCCAACCTCGGTTTTCAGGTTTCAGAACCAAGACCTTATCTCTAATCACTGCCCAGGGTTGAAGGTGATGCAGAAATCAGAACTCCTTCCCCATGGCAAGAAACCTTGTGGTTGGCATGTTGTCCAACGTTCAGTGTATTTGAAACCAGTGTGGCCCATGAGGCCCCGCCCATGCTGGCGGGCCACATTGGTCACAAACACACATTGTGACGCTCAGGCTGAGCCCAGTCCTCAAGTAAGGTCACTCAGTGGCTGGATGAAGAGATAGCATATTGGGCTTGCCATACCCCTAGGCCCCAATTTTTAACCATAGTTCGGGTTGTCCCTTCAGTCTTCCCCACAGCTTGGCTTTGGAATTCCTCTTTTGGTGGGACACCTGAGGTAACAAAACTGAAAGGAGACCTCCCGTCCCACAGATTGACGAAAAGCAATTGGGAATCGGGCCAAATCCTCAGAGAGGAAGATTCGTCCATGGCCCATGAGGCCTCCCCGACATTCCACGGCCATCGCTGATACAAAATCCAGAGACAAAGCCTGAGCAAGCGCCTCAGACTCGCACTTTCTTCATATCCTGAAGAGTTCTTCTCATGGTTAGTAGATCGGGCCTGCCATACCTACGTCCCCAAACCCAAGCTGAGTTTGTGTTTTCAGACTTCTGTCCTCAAAGTCTTGGGCCCCACATCCTCCAGGCTGGGCCCCTGGAGCCACACATTAGGACTGTGCCTACCAATCCATGGGAATTCTGCCCATTCCAAGGTCCAAAATCGTACAAATTAGGAGAAACCTCCAAAGTCCCTGAGGCCATCCCAATAGTGTAGGTCGCCCGGAACAAACAAGGGCTGTCTGACACCAGCTGATAATCGACCTCCACTCATACCATAGATGGATGTCCCCAGAGAAGAAGATTGAACCAGACAGGACCCTAGGCCATAATAGGATCCATTGCTTTGGGTTACAGGCATGTGTCCTCAAAAGCCTGATTCCAATACGAGCATAGGGGTTTTCCTGAGGCAGCCATCAGAACTCATCTCGTCTCCACAAGGAAACCTGTGCATGGGAGGCATGTCCAAAGCTTAGGAGAGTACTTCAGGGTGCCGGTGCCACCGCCCCATTCCAAGGCCCTCATGGACACAAAAACACATTAGGACCCATCCTCAGGAAAGTCCATTTCAACTCAGCCACCCCGGTTGCTCCAGCTGAGCCATCCGATCTAAACTGTCTTGTTGCTAGGAGACAATTGGAATGTGAGGCGGGCTTCCCAGGCATCCATCCGCGAACGATGCTCTGGAGTCATTCCATATGGGATGTCCTGGAGCTGTCCAACAGCTCTCAATTGTCCCGCAGAAGGAATCCTTGAAGGGGGCATCCCACAACTCCCAACGTGGGAAAACCTCAATGGCCTCGAGATTCCGCTTCCTTTATGAAGCGGCCGTCATGCTCAGAAACTCCAACCTGAGCTAACTTCTGATCTTCGCCCTGACTTCAGAGGCATGAGATATTGGTTCAGATCTGCAGGGGGTACCTGCCGTGCCCTCGCCCTGAAACCCAAGTCTAGCTTGTCTTCTCAGACTTCAGTCCTCACACTCCTGGCCCCGAAGCCCTCAAGTTTGGCAATTCCGGACCCACAATGCAGCACTCTGCCTGCCCTCTAGAAAAAAAATTATTGCCTTATGACCTGCCCAGGCACCTTAAATGCGGGTAAACCTACACAGCACTCGACTTTACCCAAATTATATAGTCTAACCTGGGCACTAATGCACTGTCGAACACAACCTGAGCCCGGACCTCCTGACCAACACCCAGAAAGCTGACCGCACACTGAGCACATAAAACCCGCCATAGCCTTAAGTCATCATCTCTTCCCTACCTCAGTTTTCAGGCTTCAGAACCGAGACCTTATCTCCAATCACTGCCCAGGGGTGAGTGTGATGCAGAAGTCAGAACTCCTCCTTACCCATGGCAAGAACCCTTGTGGTTGGCCCGTTGTCCAACGTTCAGTGTAGGAGAAACCAGCGTTCAACCTGCGGCGCCGCACATTCTTGAGTGCGACGAGTGCAAACACACGCATTGTGACCCTCAGCATGAGTACTGTCCTCTAGTAAGTCCTCTCAGTGGCTGGACCATTAGATGTCATAATGGGCTTGACATGTCCCTAGGCCCCAATTTTTAACCAGATTTCTGATTGTTCAGTCGCCCCTCCCCAGGGCTCTACTCTGGAATCCATCATTTGGTGGGACACATGAGGTTAAAAAAGAAAACAACAACAACAAAAAAAAAACGTACTTCTTCCAGCCCACAAAATGACCCCAAACTCTTTGGACGGGGCCAAACCACCAGAGAGTAAGACTCGTCCATTTCCCATGAGGTCACCCAGAATTTCACGACCATGAGTGACACGATATCCAGATACAAAAACTTGAGCAGGAGCCTCACACTCGCCCTTTTTTCAAATCCCGAAGAGTTCTCCTCATGGTCTGTGGATCAGTCCTGCCATACCTATGACCCGAAACATAAGCCGAGTTTGTGTTTTCAGACAACTGTCCAAACAGCCCTGGCCTACACAACCTACAGGCTCAGGCGCCTGGAGCCAAACCTGAGGACTGTACTTGCCCTCTCCAAGTGAATTGTGTGTGCCCATTCCAATGGCCTCAACCCTTCTAATAGGATAAACCTCCAAAGTCCCTGATCCATCTCAATAGTGGTGGCTTCCCAGGAACAACAGGGGCAATCTGAGCCCAACTGAGCACCTAACTGCACTCAGACCCATAGACAGATATCCCCAGAGGTAAAAAGGAAAGAACAGGCCCCTAGGCACTAATCAGATTTATTGCTTTGGTTTCCAGGCATCTCTCCTCAGAGGCCTGGATTTCAAAAGCAGCATATAGGTGTTTCTTGACTCACCCATCAGAAAACATCTCATCTACACATGGGAAACTTGCACGTTGGAGCTGTGTCAAAGCCTCTGTTTAGGAGAACCCTTTAGGGCCCCAGTGCCACCACTTCATAACAAGGTCTCCATAGACACAAATGCACGTTAGGACCCATCCCCAGGGGTGTCCATTTCAACTCAGCGTCCTCGGTTGCTCCCCACAGATCCAGGAGGTCTAACCTGTCTTGTTGCTAGGAGACAATTGGAATGCGAGGTGGGCTACCCAGCCATCCATCCTTAGAACCCTGCCCAGAATCATTGGCCTGGAGCCAAACAACAGGTCTCAATTGTCCTGCCGAAGACTCTCTGCAGTTTGGAGCTTCTCACAACTCCCATCGGGGGAAAACACCCATGGCCTCGTGATGCCCCCCCCCATTCATGAAGGGGCCATCAGGGACAGAAACTCCAACCTGAGCGATCCTCTGATCCTCGCCCTGACTTCAGATGCTCGAGATCTCGATTCAGGTCTGTAGATTGTGCCTGCCATTGCCTCACCCAGAAACCTAAGCCTAGCTTGTGTTCTCAGACTTTTGTCGTCAGACTACTGGCCCACAAGCCCTCCAGTTTGGCAATCCAGAACTACAATGCAGCACTCTGCCGGCCCTCCAGAAGAAAAACATTGCCTCTGGGGCTACCCAGTAACCCCAAATGAGGATCAACCTGCACCGACCTTGGCTGTACCCCAAATACATAGGCTGAGCAGGGCACTAATGCCCTTTCTGACACAGCCTGAGCCTGGACCCCCTGGACCCTCCCAGACAGCTGGCCGCACACTGAGCACATCAAGCCGCCATGGCCTTAGGTCGTCATCTCTTCCCAACCTCGGTTTTCAGGTTTCAGAACCTAGACCTTATCTCTAATCACTGCCCAGGGTTGATGGTGATGCAGAAATCAGAACTCCTTCCCCATGGCAAGAAACCTTGTGGTTGGCATGTTGTCCAACGTTCAGTGTAGTTGAAACCAGTGTGGCCCATTAGGGCCCCGCCCAGGCTCGCGTGCCACATTGGTCACAAACACACATTGTGACGCTCAGGCTGAGCCCAGTCCTCAAGTAAGGCCACTCAGAGGCTGGATGAAGAGATAGAATATTGGGCTTGCCATGCCCCTAGGCCCCAATTTTTAACCATAGTTCGGGTTGTCCCTTCAGTCTTCCCCACGGCTTGGCTTTGGAATTCCTCTTTTGGTGGGCACCTGAGGTAACAAAACTGAAAGGAGACCTCCCATCCCACAGATTGACCAAAAGCAATTGGGAATCGGGCCAAATCCTTAGAGAGGAAGATTCGTCCATGGCCCATGAGGCCTCCCCGACATTCCACGGCCATCGCTGATACAAAATCCAGAGACAAAAGCCTGAGCAAGCGCCTCAGACTCGCACTTTCTTCATATCCTGAAGAGTTCTTCTCATGGTTTCTAGATCGGGCCCGCCATACCTACGTCCCCAAACCTAAGCTGAGTTTGTGTTTTCAGACTTCTGTCCTCAAAGTCTTGGGCCCCACACCCTCCAGGCTGGGCCCCTGGAGCCACACATTAGGACTGTGCCTACCAATCCATGGGAATTCTGCCCATTCCATGGTCCAAAATCGTACAAATTAGGAGAAACCTCCAAAGTCCCTGAGGCCATCCCAATAGTGTAGGTCGCCCGGAACAAACAAGGGCTGTCTGACACCAGCTGATAATCGACCTCCACTCATACCATAGATGGATGTCCCCAGAGAAGAAGATTGAACCAGACAGGACCCTAGGCCATAATAGGATCCATTGCTTTGGTTTACAGGCATGTGTCCTCAAAAGCTTGATTCCATTACGAGCATAGTGGGTTTCCTGAGGCACCCATCAGAACTCATCTCGTCTCCACAAGGAAACCTGTGCATGGGAGCCATGTCCAAATCTTAGGAGAGTACTTCAGGGTCCCGGTGCCACCGCCCCATTCCAAGGCCCTCATGGACACAAAAACACATTAGGACCCATTTTCAAGAAAGTCCATTTCAACTCAGCCACCCCGGTTGCTCCCGCAGAGCCATCAGATCTAAACTGTCTTGTTGCTAGGAGACAATTGGAATGCGAGGCGGGGTTCCCAGGCATCGATCCGTGAACGGTGCTGTGGAGTCATTCCATATGGGATGTCCTGGAGCTGTCCAACAGGTCCCAATTGTCCCACAGAAGGAATCCTTGAAGGGGGCAACCCACAACTCCCAACGTGGGAAAACCTCAATGGCCTCGAGATTCCGCTCCCTTCATTAAGCGGCCGTCATTCTCAGAAACTCCCACCTGAGCCAACGTCTGATCCTCGCCCTGACTTCAGATGCATGAGATATTGTTTCAGATCTGCAGGGGGTACCTGTCGTGCCCTCGCCCTGAAACCCAAGTCTAGCTTGTCTTCTCAGACTTCCGTCCTCACACTCCTGGCCCCAAAGCCCTCAAGTTTGGCAATTCCGGACCCACAATGCAGCACTCTGCCTGCCCTCTAGAAAAAAAAAATTATTGCCTCATGAGCTGCCCAGGCACCTTAAATAAGGGTAAACCTACACAGCACTCGACTTTACCCAAATTATATAGTCTAACCTGGGCACTAATGCACTGTCGAACACAACCTGAGCCCGGACCTCCTGACCAACACCCAGAAAGCTGACCGCACACTGAGCACATAAAACCCGCCATGGCCTTAGGTCATCATCTCTTCCCTACCTCAGTTTTCAGGCTTCAGAACCGAGACCTTATCTCGAATCACTGCCCAGGGGTGAGTGTGATTCAGAAATCAGAACTCCTCCTTACCCATGGCAAGAACCCTTGTGGTTGGCACGTTGTCCAACGTTCAGTGTAGGAGAAACCAGCATTCACCCTGAGGCCCCGCCCATTCTTGAGTGCGACGAGGGCATACACACGCATTGTGACCCTCAGCAAGAGCCCTGTCCTCTAGTAAGTCCTCTCAGTGGCTGGACCATTAGATGTCATAATGGGCTTGACATGTCCCTAGGCCCCAATTTTTAACCAGATTTCTGATTGTCCAGTCGCCCCTCCCCAGGGCTCTACTCTGGAATCCAACACTTGGTGGGACAACTGAGGTTAAAAAAGAAAACAACAACAACAACAACAACAAAAACAAAAAACGTACTCCTTCCAGCCCACAGAATGACCCCAAAATCTTTGGACGGGGCCAAACCACCAGAGAGTAAGACTCGTCCATTTCCCATGAAGTCACCCAGAAATTGCACGACCATGAGTGACACGATATCCAGAGATAAAAACTTGAGCAGGAGCCTCACACTCGCCCTTCTTTCAAATCCCGAAGAGTTCTCCTCATGGTCTGTAGATCAGTCCTGCCTTACCTATGACCCGAAACATAAGCCGAGTTTGTGTTTTCAGACAACTGTCCAAACAGCCCTGGCCTACACAACCTACAGGCTCAGGCCCCTGGAGCCAAACCTGAGGACTGTACTTGCCCTCTCCAAGGGAATTGTGTGTGCCCATTCCAATGGCCACAACCCTTCTAATAGGATAAACCTCCAAAGTCCCTGATCCATCTCAATAGTGGTGGCTTTCCAGGAAAAACAGGGGCAATCTGAGCCCAACTGAGCACCTACCTGCACTCAGACCCATAGACAGATGTCCCCAGAGGTAAAAAGGAAAGAACAGGGCCCAAGGCACTAATCAGATCCATTGCTTTGGTTTCCAGGCATCTCTCCTCAGAGGCCTGGATGTCAAAAGCAACATATAGCTGTTTCTTGACTCACCCATCAGAAAACATCTCATCTACACATGGGAAACTTGCACGTTGGAGCTGTGTCAAAGCCTCTGTTTAGGAGAACCCTTTAGGGCCCCAGTGCCACCGCTTCATTCCAAGGTCTCCATAGACACAAAAGCACGTTAGGACCCATCACCAGGGGTGTCCATTTCAACTCAGCGTCCTCGGTTGCTCCCCACAGATCCAGTAGATCTAACCTGGCTTGTTGCTGGGAGACATTGGAATGCGAGGTGGGCTACCCAGCCATCCATCCTTAGAACCCTGCTCAGAATCATTGGCCTGGAGCCAAACAACAGGTCTCAATTGTCCTGCCGAAGACTCTCTGCAGTTTGGAGCTTCTCACAAATCCCATCGTCGAAAAACACCCATGGCCTCGTGATGCCCCCCCATTCAAGAAGGGGCCATCAGGGACAGAAACTCCAACCTGAGCGATCGTCTGATCCTCGCCATGACTTCAGATGCACGAGATCACTATTCAGGTCTGTAGATTGTGCCTGCCATGGCCTCACCCAGAAACCTAAGCCTTGCTTGTGTTCTAAGACTTTTGGCGTCAGACTACTGGCCCACAAGCCCTCCAGTTTGGCAATCCAGAACTACAATGCAGCACTCTGCCGGCCCTCCAGAAGAAAAACATTGTCCTCTGGGGCTACCCAGTAACCCCAAATGAGGATCAACCCGCACCGACCTTGGCTGTACCCCAAATACATAGGCTGAGCAGGGCACTAATGCCCTTTCTGACACAGCCTGAGCCTGGACCCCCTGGACCCTCCCAGACAGCTGGCCGCACACTGAGCACATCGAGCCGCCATGGCCTTAGGTCGTCATCTCTTCCCAACCTCGGATTTCAGGTTTCAGAACCTAGACCTTATCTCCAATCACTGCCCAGGGTTGAAGGTGATGCAGAAATCAGAACTCCTTCCCCATGGCAAGAAACCTTGTGGTTGGCATGTTGTCCAACGTTCAGTGTATTTGAAACCAGTGTGGCCCATGAGGCCCCGCCCATGCTCGCGGGCCACATTGGTCACAAACACACATTGTGACGCTCAGGCTGAGCCCAGTCCTCAAGTAAGGCCACTCAGTGGCTGGTTGAAGAGATAGCATATTGGGCTTGCGATGCCCTTAGGCCCAATTTTTAACCATAGTTCGGGTTGTCCCTTCAGTCTTCCCCACGGCTTGGCTTTGGAATTCCTCTTTTGGTGGGACACCTGAGGTAACAAACCTGAAATGAGTCCTCCCATCCCACAGATTGACGAAAAGCAATTGGGAAACGGGCCAAATCCTCAGAGAGGAAGATTCGTCCATGGCCCATGAGGCCTCCCCGACATTCCACGGCCATCGCTGATACAAAATCCAGAGACAAAAGCCTGAGCAAGCGCCTCAGACTCGCACTTTCTTCATATCCTGAAGAGTTCTTCTCATGGTTTCTAGATCGGGCCCGCCATACCTACGTCCCCAAACCCAAGCTCAGTTTGTGTTTTCAGACTTCTGTCCTCAAAGTCTTGGGCCCCACACCCTCCAGGCTGGGCCCCTGGAGCCACACATTAGGACTGTGCCTACCAATCCATGGGAATTCTGCCCATTCCATGGTCCAAAATCGTACAAATTAGGAGAAACCTCCAAAGTCCCTGAGGCCATCCCATTAGTGTAGGTCGCCCGGAACAAACAAGGGCTGTCTGACACCAGCTGATAATCGACCTCCACTCATACCATAGATGGATGTCCCCAGAGAAGAAGATTGATCCAGACAGGACCCTAGGCCATAATAGGATCCATGCTTTGGGTTACAGGCATGTGTCCTCAAAAGCCTGATTCCGTACGAGCATAGGGGTTTTCCTGAGGCACCCATCAGAACTCATCTCGTCTCCACAAGGAAACCTGTGCATGGGAGCCATGTCCAAAGCTTAGGAGAGTACTTCAGGGTCCCGGTGCCACCGCCCCATTCCAAGGCCCTCATGGACACAAAAAAACATTAGGACCCATCCTCAGGAAAGTCCATTTCAACTCAGCCACCCCGGTTGCTCCGGCAGAGCCATCAGATCTAAACTGTCTTGTTGCTAGGAGACAATTGGAATGTGAGGCGGGCTTCCCAGGCATCCATCCGCGAACGGTGCTCAGGAGTCATTCCATATGGGATGTCCTGGAGCTGTCCAACAGCTCTCAATTGTCCCGCAGAAAGAATCCTTGAAGGGGGCATCCCACAACTCCCAACGTGGGAAAACCTCAATGGCCTCGAGATTCCACTCCCTTCATGAATTGGCCGTCATGCTCAGAAACTCCAACCTGAGCCAACGTGTGATCCTCGCCCTGACTTCAGATGCATGAGATATTGGTTCAGATCTGCAGGGGGTACCTGCCGTGCCCTCGCCCTGAAACCCAAGTCTAGCTTTTTTTCTCAGACTTCAGTCCTCACACTCCTGGCCCCGAAACTCTCAAGTTTGGCAATTCCGGACCCACAATGCAGCACTCTGCCTGCCCTCTAGAAAAAAAATTATTGCCTCATGACCTGCCCAGGCACCTTATGCGGGTAAACCTACACAGCACTCGACTTTACCCAAATTATATAGTCTAACCTGGGCACTAATGCACTGTCGAACACAACCTGAGCCCGGACCTCCTGACCAACACCCAGAAAGCTGACCGCACACTGAGCACATAAAACCCGCCATGGCCTTAGGTCATCATCTCTTCCCTACCTCAGTTTTCAGGCTTCAGAACCGAGACCTTATCTCCAATCACTGCCCAGGGGTGAGTGTGATGCAGAAATCAGAACTCCTCCTTACCCATGGCAAGAACCCTTGTTGATGGCACGTTGTCCAACGTTCAGTGTAGGAGAAACCTGCATTCACCCTGAGGCCCCGCCCATTCTTGAGTGCGACGAGGGCATACACACGCATTGTGACCCTCAGCATGAGTCCTGTCCTCTAGTAAGTCCTCTCAGTGGCTGGACCATTAGATGTCATAACGGGCTTGACATGTCCCTAGGCTCAATTTTTAACCAGATTTCTGATTGTCCAGTCGCCCCTCCCCAGGGCTCTACTCTGGAATCCATCATTTGGTGGGACACCTGAGGTTAAAAAAGAAAACAACAACAACAACAACAAAAAAAAGGACTTCTTCCAGCCCACAGAATGACCCCAAACTCTTTGGACGGGGCCAAACCACCAGAGAGTAAGACTCGTCCATTTCCCATGAAGTCACCCAGAAATTGCACGACCATGAGTGACACGATATCCAGAGACAAAAACTTGAGCAGGAGCCTCACACTCGCCCTTCTTTCAAATCCCGAAGAGTTCTCCTCATGGTCTGTAGATCAGTCCTGCCATACCTATGAACCGAAACATAAGCCGAGTTTGTGTTTTCAGACAACTGTCCAAACAGCCCTGGCCTACACAACCTACAGGCTCAGGCCCCTGGAGCCAAACCTGAGGACTGTACTTGCCCTCTCCAAGGGAATTGTGTGTGCCCATTCCAATGGCCACAACCCTTCTAATAGGATAAAAGTCCAATTCCCTGATCCATCTCAATAGTGGTGGCTTCCTAGGTAAAACAGGGGCAATCTGAGCCCAACTGAGCACCTAACTGCACTCAGACCCATAGACAGATATCCCCAGAGGTAAAAAGGAAAGAACAGGCCCCTAGGCACTAATCAGATCCATTGCTTTGGTTTCCAGGCATCTCTCCTCAGAGGCCTGGATGTCAAAAGCAGCATATAGCTGTTTCTTGACTCACCCATTAGAAAACATCTCATCTACACATGGGAAACTTGCACGTTGGAGCTGTGTCAAAGCCTCTGTTTAGGAGAACCCTTTAGGGCCCCAGTGCCACCGCATCATTCCAAGGTCACCATAGACACAAAAGCACGTTAGGACCCATCCCCAGGGGTGTCCATTTCAACTCAGCGTCCTTGGTTGCTCCCCACAGATCCAGGAGATCTAACCTGTCTGGTTGCTAGGAGACAATTGGAATGCGAGGTGGGCTACCCAGCCATCCATCCTTAGAACCCTGCTCAGAATCTTTGGCCTGGAGCCAAACAACAGGTCTCAATTGTCCTGCAGAAGACTCTCTGCAGTTTGGAGCTTCTCACAACTCCCATCGTGGGAAAACACCCATGGCCTCGTGATGCCCCCCCGCCATTCATGAAGGGGCCATCAGGGACAGAAACTCCAACCTGAGCGATCCTCTGATCCTCGCCCTGCTTCAGATGCACGAGATCTCGATTCAGGTCTGTAGATTGTGCCTGCCATTGCCTCACACAGAAACCTAAGCCTAGCTTGTGTTCTCAGACTTTGGTCGTCAGACTACTGGCCCACAAGCCCTCCAGTTTGGCAATCCAGAACTACAACGCAGCACTCTGCCGGCCCTCCAGAAGAAAAACATTGTCCTCTGGGGCTACCCAGTAACCCCAATGAGGATCAAACTGCACCGACCTTGGCTGTACCCCAAATACATAGGCTGATCATGGCACTAAGGCCCTTTCTGACACAGCCTGAGCCTGGACCCCCTGGACCCTCCCAGACAGCTGGCCACACACTGAGCACATTGAGCCGCCATGGCCTTAGGTCGTCATCTCTTCCCAACCTAGGTTTTCAGGTTTCAGAACCTAGACCTTATCACTAATCACTGCCCAGGGTTGAAGGTGATGCAGAAATCAGAACTCCTTCCCCATGGCAAGAAACCTTGTGGTTGGCATGTTGTCCAACGTTCAGTGTAGTTGAAACCAGTGTGGCCCATGAGGCCCCGCCCATGCTGGCGGGCCACATAGGTCACAAACACACATTGTGACGCTCAGGCTGAGCCCAGTCCTCAAGTAAGGTCACTCAGTGGCTGGATGAAGAGATAGCATATTGGGCTTGCCATACCCCTAGGCCCCAATTTTTAACCATATTTCGGATTGTCCCTTCAGTCTTCCCCACAGCTTGGCTTTGGAATTCCTCTTTTGGTGGGACACCTGAGGTAACAAAACTGAAAGGAGACCTCCCATCCCACAGATTGACGAAAAGCAATTGGGAATCGGGCCAAATCCTCAGAGAGGAAGATTCGTCCATGGCCCATGAGGCCTCCCCGACATTCCACGGCCATCGCTGATACAAAATCCAGAGACAAAAGCCTGAGCAAGTGCCTCAGACTCGCACTTTCTTCATATCCTGAAGAGTTATTCTCATGGTTTGTAGATCGGGCCTGCCATACCTACGTCCCCAAACCCAAGCTGAGTTTGTGTTTTCAGACTTCTGTCCTCAAAGTCTTGGGCCCCACACCCTCCAGGCTGGGCCCCTGGAGCCACACATTAGGACTGTGCCTACCAATCCATGGGAATTCTGCCCATTCCATGGTCCAAAATCGTACAAATTAGGAGAAACCTCCAAAGTCCCTGAGGCCATCCCAATAGTGTAGGTCGCCCGGAACAAACAAGGGCTGTCTGACACCAGCTGATAATCGACCTCCACTCATACCATAGATGGATGTCCCCAGAGAAGAAGATTGAACCAGACAGGACCCTAGGCCATAATAGGATCCATTGCTTTGGGTTACAGGCATGTGTCCTCAAAAGCCTGATTCCAATACGAGCATAGGGGTTTTCTTGAGGCACCCATCAGAACTCATCTCGTCTCCACAAGGAAACCTGTGCATGGGAGCCATGTCCAAATCTTAGGAGAGTACTTCATGGTGCCGGTGCCACCGCCCCATTCCAAGGCCCTCTTGGACACAAAAACACATTAGGACCCATCCTCCGGAAAGTCCATTTCAACTCAGCCACCCCGGTTGCTCCCGCTGAGCCATCAGATCTAAACTGTCTTGTTGCTAAAAGACATTTGGAATGTGAGGCGGGCTTCCCAGGCATCCATCCGCGAACGGTGCTCTGGAGTCATTCCATATGGGATGTCCTGGAGCTGTCCAACAGGTCTCAATTGTCCCGCAGAAGGAATCCTTGAAGGGGGCATCCCACAACTCCCAACGTGGGAAAACCTCAATGGCCTCGAGATTCCGCTCCCTTTATGAAGCGGCCGTCATGCTCAGAAACTCCAACCTGAGCCAACGTCTGATCTTCGCCCTGACTTCAGATGCATGAGATATTGGTTCAGATCTGCAGGGGGTACCTGCCGTGCCCTCGCCCTGAAACCCAAGTCTAGCTTGTCTTCTCAGACTTCAGTCCTCACACTCCTGGCCCCGAAGCCCTCAAGTTTGGCAATTCCGTACCCACAATGCAGCACTCTGCCTGCCCTCTAGAAAAAAAATTATTGCCTTATGACCTGCCCAGGCACCTTAAATGCGGGTGAACCTACACAGCACTCGACTTTACCCAAATTATATAGTCTAACCTGGGCACTAATGCACTGTCGAACACAACCTGAGCCCGGACCTCCTGACCAACACCCAGAAAGCTGACCGCACACTGAGCACATAAAACCCGCCATGGCCTTAAGTCATCATCTCTTCCCTACCTCAGTTTTCAGGCTTCAGAACCGAGACCTTATCTCCAATCACTGCCCAGGGGTGAGTGTGATGCAGAAGTCAGAACTCCTCCTTACCCATGGCAAGAACCCTTGTGGTTGGCACGTTGTCCAACGTTCAGTGTAGGAGAAACCAGCGTTCAACCTGCGGCGCCGCACATTCTTGAGTGCGACGAGTGCATACACACGCATTGTGACCCTCAGCATGAGTCCTGTCCTCTAGTAAGTCCTCTCAGTGGCTGGACCATTAGATGTCATAATGGGCTTGACATGTCCCTAGGCCCCAATTTTTAACCAGATTTCTGATTGTTCAGTCGCCCCTCCCCAGGGCTCTACTCTGGAATCCATCATTTGGTGGGACACATGAGGTTAAAAAAGAAAACAACAACAACAACAACAACAACAACAACAAAACGTACTTCTTCCAGCCCACAAAATGACCCCAAACTCTTTGGACGGGGCCAAACCACCAGAGAGTAAGACTCGTCCATTTCCCATGAGGTCAACCAGAAATTGCACGACCATGAGTGACACGATATCCAGAGACAAAAACTTGAGCAGGAGCCTCACACTCGCCCTTTTTTCAAATCCCGAAGAGTTCTCCTCATGGTCTGTAGATCAGTCCTGCCATACCTATGACCCGAAACATAAGCCGAGTTTGTGTTTTCAGACAACTGTCCAAACAGCCCTGGCCTACACAACCTACAGGCTCAGGCCCCTGGAGCCAAACCTGAGGACTGTACTTGCCCTCTCCAAGGGAATTGTGTGTGCCCATTCCAATGGCCACAACCCTTCTAATAGGATAAACCTCCAAAGTCCCTGATCCATCTCAATAGTGGTGGCTTCCCAGGAACAACAGGGGCAATCTGAGCCCAACTGAGCACCTAACTGCACTCAGACCCATAGAAGATATCCCCAGAGGTAAAAAGGAAAGAACAGGCCCCTAGGCACTAATCAGATTTATTGCTTTGGTTTCCAGGCATCTCTCCTCAAAGGCCTTGATTTCAAAAGCAGCATATAGGTGTTTCTTGACTCACCCATCAGAAAACATCTCATCTACACATGGGAAACTTGCACGTTGGAGCTGTGTCAAAGCCTCTGTTTAGGAGAACCCTTTAGGGCCCCAGTGCCACCACTTCATTCCAAGGTCTCCATAGACACAAAAGCACGTTAGGACCCATCCCCAGGGGTGTCCATTTCAACTCAGCGTCCTCGGTTGCTCCCCACAGATCCAGGAGGTCTAACCTGTCTTGTTGCTAGGAGACAATTGGAATGCGAGGTGGGCTACCCAGCCATCCATCCTTAGAACCCTGCCCAGAATCATTGGCCTGGAGCCAAACAACAGGTCTCAATTGTCCTGCAGAAGACTCTCTGCAGTTTGGAGCTTCTCACAACTCCCATCGGGGGAAAACACCCATGGCCTCGTGATGCCCCCCCCATTCATGAAGGGGCCATAAGGGACAGAAACTCCAACCTGAGCGATCCTCTGATCCTCGCCCTGACTTCAGATGCATGAAATCTCGATTCAGGTCTGTAGATTGTGCCTGCCATTGCCTCACCCAGAAACCTAAGCCTAGCTTGTGTTCTCAGACTTTTGTCGTCAGACTACTGGCCCACAAGCCCTCCAGTTTGGCAATCCAGAACTACAATGCAGCACTCTGCCGGCCCTCCAGAAGAAAAGCATTGCCTCTGGGGCTACCCAGTAACCCCAAATGAGGATCAACCTGCACCGACCTTGGCTGTACCCCAAATACATAGGCTGACCAGGGCACTAAGGCCCTTTCTGACACAGCCTGAGCCTGGACCCCCTGACCCTCCCAACAGCTGGCCGCACACTGAGCACATCAAGCCGCCATGGCCTTAGGTCGTCATCTCTTCCCAACCTCGGTTTTCAGGTTTCAGAACCTAGACCTTATCTCCAATCACTGCCCAGGGTTGATGGTGATGCAGAAATCAGAACTCCTTCCCCATGGCAAGAAACCTTGTGGTTGGCATGTTGTCCAACGTTCAGTGTAGTTGAAACCAGTGTGGCCCATGAGGCCCCGCCCATGCTGGCGGGCCACATTGGTCACAAACACACATTGTGACGCTCAGGCTGAGCCCAGTCCTCAAGTAAGGCCACTCAATGGCTGGATGAAGAGATAGAATATTGGGCTTGCCATGCCCCTAGGCCCCAATTTTTAACCATAGTTCGGGTTGACCCTTCAGTCTTCCCCACGGCTTGGCTTTGGAATTCCTCTTTTGGTGGGCACCTGAGGTAACAAAACTGAAAGGAGACCTCCCATCCCACAGATTGACGAAAAGCAATTGGGAATCGGGCCAAATCCTTAGAGAGGAAGATTCGTCCATGGCCCATGAGGCCTCCCCGACATTCCACGACCATCGCTGATACAAAATCCAGAGACAAAAGCCTGAGCAAGCGCCTCAGACTCGCACTTTCTTCATATCCCGAAGAGTTCTTCTCATGGTTTGTCGATCGGGCCTGCCATACCTACATCCCCAAACCTAAGCTGAGTTTGTGTTTTCAGACTTCTGTCCTCAAAGTCTTGGGCCCCACACCCTCCAGGCTGGGCCCCTGGAGCCACACATTAGGACTGTGCCTACCAATCCATGGGAATTCTGCCCATTCCATGGTCCAAAATCGTACAAATTAGGAGAAACCTCCAAAGTCCCTGAGGCCATCCCAATAGTGTAGGTCGCCCGGAACAAACAAGGGCTGTCTGACACCAGCTGATAATCGACCTCCACTCATACCATTAATGGATGTCCCCAGAGAAGAAGATTGAACTAGACAGGACCCTAGGCCATAATAGGATCCATTGCTTTGGGTTACAGGCATGTGTCCTCAAAAGCCTGATTCCAATACGAGCATAGGGGTTTTCCTGAGGCACCCATCAGAACTCATCTCGTCTCCACAAGGAAACCTGTGCATGGGAGCCATGTCCAAAGCTTAGGAGAGTACTTCAGGGTGCCGGTGCCACCGCCCCATTCCAAGGCCCTCATGGACACAAAAACACATTAGGACCCATCCTCCGGAAAGTCCATTTCAACTCAGCCACCCCGGTTGCTCCCGCTGAGCCATCAGATCTAAACTGTCTTGTTGCTAAAAGACATTTGGAATGTGAGGCGGGCTTCCCAGGCATCCATCCGCGAACGGTGCTCTGGAGTCATTCCATATGGGATGTCCTGGAGCTGTCCAACAGGTCTCAATTGTCCCGCAGAAGGAATCCTTGAAGGGGGCATCCCACAACTCCCAACGTGGGAAAACCTCAATGGCCTCGAGATTCCGCTCCCTTTATGAAGCGGCCGTCATGCTCAGAAACTCCAACCTGAGCCAACGTCTGATCTTCGCCCTGACTTCAGATGCATGAGATATTGGTTCAGATCTGCAGGGGGTACCTGCCGTGCCCTCGCCCTGAAACCCAAGTCTAGCTTGTCTTCTCAGACTTCAGTCCTCACACTCCTGGCCCCGAAGCCCTCAAGTTTGGCAATTCCGGACCCACAATGCAGCACTCTGCCTGCCTTCTAGAAAAAAAATTATTGTTTATGACCTGCCCAGGCACCTTAAATGCGGGTAAACCTACACAGCACTCGACTTTACCCAAATTATATAGTCTAACCTGGGCACTAATGCACTGTCGAACACAACCTGAGCCCGGACCTCCTGACCAACACCCAGAAAGCTGACCGCACTCTGAGCACATAAAACCCGCCATGGCCTTAAGTCATCATCTCTTCCCTACCTCAGTTTTCAGGCTTCAGAACCGAGACCTTATCTCCAATCACTGCCCAGGGGTGAGTGTGATGCAGAAGTCAGAACTCCTCCTTACCCATGGCAAGAACCCTTGTGGTTGGCACGTTGTCCAACGTTCAGTGTAGGAGAAACCAGCGTTCAACCTGCGGCGCCGCACATTCTTGAGTGCGACGAGTGCATACACACGCATTGTGACCCTCAGCATGAGTACTGTCCTCTAGTAAGTCCTCTCAGTGTCTGGACCATTAGATGTCATAATGGGCTTGACATGTCCCTAGGCCCCAATTTTTAACCAGATTTCTGATTGTTCAGTCGCCCCTCCCCAGGGCTCTACTCTGGAATCCATCATTTGGTGGGACACATGAGGTTAAAAAAGAAAACAACAACAACAACAACAACAACAACAACAAAAAACGTACTTCTTCCAGCCCACAAAATGACCCCAAACTCTTTGGACGGGGCCAAACCACCAGAGAGTAAGACTCGTCCATTTCCCATGAGGTCACCCAGAAATTGCACGACCATGAGTGACACGATATCCAGAGACAAAAACTTGAGCAGGAGCCTCACACTCGCCCTTTTTTCAAATCCCGAAGAGTTCTCTTCATGGTCTGTAGATCAGTCCTGCCATACCTATGACCCGAAACATAAGCCGAGTTTGTGTTTTCAGACAACTGTCCAAACAGCCCTGGCCTACACAACCTACAGGCTCAGGCCCCTGGAGCCAAACCTGAGGACTGTACTTGCCCTCTCCAAGGGAATTGTGTGTGCCCATTCCAATGGCCACAACCCTTCTAATAGGATAAACCTCCAAAGTCCCTGATCCATCTCAATAGTGGTGGCTTCCCAGGAACAACAGGGGCAATCTGAGCCCAACTGAGCACCTAACTGCACTCAGACCCATAGAAGATATCCCCAGAGGTAAAAAGGAAAGAACAGGCCCCTAGGCACTAATCAGATTTATTGCTTTGGTTTCCAGGCATCTCTCCTCAGAGGCCTGGATTTCAAAAGCAGCATATAGGTGTTTCTTGACTCACCCATCAGAAAACATCTCATCTACACATGGGAAACTTGCACGTTGGAGCTGTGTCAAAGCCTCTGTTTAGGAGAACCCTTTAGGGCCCCAGTGCCACCACTTCATAACAAGGTCTCCATAGACACAAATGCACGTTAGGACCCATCCCCAGGGGTGTCAATTTCAACTCAGCGTCCTCGGTTGCTCCCCACAGATCCAGGAGGTCTAACCTGTCTTGTTGCTAGGAGACAATTGGAATGCGAGGTGGGCTACCCAGCCATCCATCCTTAGAACCCTGCCCAGAATCATTGGCCTGGAGCCAAACAACAGGTCTCAATTGTCCTGCAGAAGACTCTCTGCAGTTTGGAGCTTCTCACAACTCCCATCGGGGGAAAACACCCATGGCCTCGTGATGCCCCCCCGCATTCATGAAGGGGCCATCAGGGACAGAAACTCCAACCTGAGCAATCCTCTGATCCTCGCCCTGACTTCAGATGCACGAGATCTCGATTCAGGTCTGTAGATTGTGCCTGCCATTGCCTCACCCAGAAACCTAAGCCTAGCTTGTGTTCTCAGACTTTTGTCGTCAGACTACTGGCCCACAAGCCCTCCAGTTTGGCAATCCAGAACTACAATGCAGCACTCTGCCGGCCCTCCAGAAGAAAAACATTGCCTCTGGGGCTACCCAGTAACCCCAAATGAGGATCAACCTGCACCGACCTTGGCTGTACCCCAAATACATAGGCTGACCAGGGCACTAATGCCCTTTCTGACACAGCCTGAGCCTGGACCCCCTGGACCCTCCCAGACAGCTGGCCGCACACTGAGCACATCGAGCCGCCATGGCCTTAGGTCGTCATCTCTTGCCAACCTCGGTTTTCAGGTTTCAGAACCTAGACCTTATCTCCAATCACTGCCCAGGGTTGATGGTGATGCAGAAATCAGAACTCCTTCCCCATGGCAAGAAACCTTGTGGTTGGCATGTTGTCCAACGTTCAGTGTAGTTGAAACCAGTGTGGCCCATGAGGCCCCGCCCATGCTCGCGGGCCACATTGGTCACAAACACACATTGTGACGCTCAGGCTGAGCCCAGTCCTCAAGTAAGGCCACTCAGTGGCTGGATGAAGAGATAGAATATTGGGCTTGCCATGCCCCTAGGCCCCAATTTTTAACCATAGTTCGGGTTGTCCCTTCAGTCTTCCCCACGGCTTGGCTTTGGAATTCCTCTTTTGGTGGGCACCTGAGGTAACAAAACTGAAAGGAGACCTCCCATCCCACAGATTGACGAAAAGCAATTGGGAATCGGGCCAAATCCTTAGAGAGGAAGATTTGTCCATGGCCCATGAGGCCTCCCCGACATTCCACGGCCATCGCTGATACAAAATCCAGAGACAAAAGCCTGAGCAAGCGCCTCAGACTCGCACCTTCTTCATATCCTGAAGAGTTCTTCTCATGGTTTGTAGATCGGGCCTGCCATACCTACGTCCCCAAACCTAAGCTGAGTTTGTGTTTTCAGACTTCTGTCCTCAAAGTCTTGGGCCCCACACCCTCCAGGCTGGGCCCCTGGAGCCACACATTAGGACTGTGCCTACCAATCCATGGGAATTCTGCCCATTCCATGGTCCAAAATCGTACAAATTAGGAGAAACCTCCAAAGTCCCTGAGGCCATCCCAATAGTGTAGGTCGCCCGGAACAAACAAGGGCTGTCTGACACCAGCTGATAATCGACCTCCACTCATACCATAGATGGATGTCCCCAGAGAAGAAGATTGAACCAGACAGGACCCTAGGCCATAATAGGATCCATTGCTTTGGGTTACAGGCATGTGTCCTCAAAAGCCTGATTCCAATACGAGCATAGGGGTTTTCTTGAGGCACCCATCAGAACTCATCTCGTCTCCACAAGGAAACCTGTGCATGGGAGCCATGTCCAAATCTTAGGAGAGTACTTCATGGTGCCGGTGCCACCGCCCCATTCCAAGGCCCTCTTGGACACAAAAACACATTAGGACCCATCCTCCGGAAAGTCCATTTCAACTCAGCCACCCCGGTTGCTCCCGCTGAGCCATCAGATCTAAACTGTCTTGTTGCTAAAAGACATTTGGAATGTGAGGCGGGCTTCCCAGGCATCCATCCGCGAACGGTGCTCTGGAGTCATTCCATATGGGATGTCCTGGAGCTGTCCAACAGGTCTCAATTGTCCCGCAGAAGGAATCCTTGAAGGGGGCATCCCACAACTCCCAACGTGGGAAAACCTCAATGGCCTCGAGATTCCGCTCCCTTTATGAAGCGGCCGTCATGCTCAGAAACTCCAACCTGAGCCAACGTCTGATCTTCGCCCTGACTTCAGATGCATGAGATATTGGTTCAGATCTGCAGGGGGTACCTGCCGTGCCCTCGCCCTGAAACCCAAGTCTAGCTTGTCTTCTCAGACTTCAGTCCTCACACTCCTGGCCCCGAAGCCCTCAAGTTTGGCAATTCCGGACCCACAATGCAGCACTCTGCCTGCCCTCTAGAAAAAAAATTATTGCCTTATGACCTGCCCAGGCACCTTAAATGCGGGTAAACCTACACAGCACTCGACTTTACCCAAATTATATAGTCTAACCTGGGCACTAATGCACTGTCGAACACAACCTGAGCCCGGACCTCCTGACCAACACCCAGAAAGCTGACCGCACACTGAGCACATAAAACCCGCCATGGCCTTAAGTCATCATCTCTTCCCTACCTCAGTTTTCAGGCTTCAGAACCGAGACCTTATCTCCAATCACTGCCCAGGGGTGAGTGTGATGCAGAAGTCAGAACTCCTCCTTACCCATGGCAAGAACCCTTGTGGTTGGCACGTTGTCCAACGTTCAGTGTAGGAGAAACCAGCGTTCAACCTGCGGCGCCGCACATTCTTGAGTGCGACGAGTGCATACACACGCATTGTGACCCTCAGCATGAGTACTGTCCTCTAGTAAGTCCTCTCAGTGGCTGGACCATTAGATGTCATAATGGGCTTGACATGTCCCTAGGCCCCAATTTTTAACCAGATTTCTGATTGTTCAGTCGCCCCTCCCCAGGGCTCTACTCTGGAATCCATCATTTGGTGGGACACATGAGGTTAAAAAAGAAAACAACAACAACAACAACAAAAAAAAAAACGTACTTCTTCCAGCCCACAAAATGACCCCAAACTCTTTGGACGGGGCCAAACCACCAGAGAGTAAGACTCGTCCATTTCCCATGAGGTCACCCAGAAATTGCACGACCATGAGTGACACGATATCCAGAGACAAAAACTTGAGCAGGAGCCTCACACTCGCCCTTTTTTCAAATCCCGAAGAGTTCTCTTCATGGTCTGTAGATCAGTCCTGCCATACCTATGACCCGAAACATAAGCCGAGTTTGTGTTTTCAGACAACTGTCCAAACAGCCCTGGCCTACACAACCTACAGGCTCAGGCCCCTGGAGCCAAACCTGAGGACTGTACTTGCCCTCTCCAAGGGAATTGTGTGTGCCCATTCCAATGGCCACAACCCTTCTAATAGGATAAACCTCCAAAGTCCCTGATCCATCTCAATAGTGGTGGCTTCCCAGGAACAACAGGGGCAATCTGAGCCCAACTGAGCACCTAACTGCACTCAGACCCATAGAAGATATCCCCAGAGGTAAAAAGGAAAGAACAGGCCCCTAGGCACTAATCAGATTTATTGCTTTGGTTTCCAGGCATCTCTCCTCAGAGGCCTGGATTTCAAAAGCAGCATATAGGTGTTTCTTGACTCACCCATCAGAAAACATCTCATCTACACATGGGAAACTTGCACGTTGGAGCTGTGTCAAAGCCTCTGTTTAGGAGAACCCTTTAGGGCCCCAGTGCCACCACTTCATAACAAGGTCTCCATAGACACAAATGCACGTTAGGACCCATCCCCAGGGGTGTCAATTTCAACTCAGCGTCCTCGGTTGCTCCCCACAGATCCAGGAGGTCTAACCTGTCTTGTTGCTAGGAGACAATTGGAATGCGAGGTGGGCTACCCAGCCATCCATCCTTAGAACCCTGCCCAGAATCATTGGCCTGGAGCCAAACAACAGGTCTCAATTGTCCTGCAGAAGACTCACTGCAGTTTGGAGCTTCTCACAACTCCCATCGGGGGAAAACACCCATGGCCTCGTGATGCCCCCCCCCCATTCATGAAGGGGCCATCAGGGACAGAAACTCCAACCTGAGCAATCCTCTGATCCTCGCCCTGACTTCAGATGCACGAGATCTCGATTCAGGTCTGTAGATTGTGCCTGCCATTGCCTCACCCAGAAACCTAAGCCTAGCTTGTGTTCTCAGACTTTTGTCGTCAGACTACTGGCCCACAAGCCCTCCAGTTTGGCAATCCAGAACTACAATGCAGCACTCTGCCGGCCCTCCAGAAGAAAAACATTGCCTCTGGGGCTACCCAGTAACCCCAAATGAGGATCAACCTGCACCGACCTTGGCTGTACCCCAAATACATAGGCTGACCAGGGCACTAATGCCCTTTCTGACACAGCCTGAGCCTGGACCCCCTGGACCCTCCCAGACAGCTGGCCGCACACTGAGCACATCGAGCCGCCATGGCCTTAGGTCGTCATCTCTTGCCAACCTCGGTTTTCAGGTTTCAGAACCTAGACCTTATCTCCAGTCACTGCCCAGGGTTGATGGTGATGCAGAAATCAGAACTCCTTCCCCATGGCAAGAAACCTTGTGGTTGGCATGTTGTCCAACGTTCAGTGTAGTTGAAACCAGTGTGGCCCATGAGGCCCCGCCCATGCTCGCGGGCCACATTGGTCACAAACACACATTGTGACGCTCAGGCTGAGCCCAGTCCTCAAGTAAGGCCACTCAGTGGCTGGATGAAGAGATAGAATATTGGGCTTGCCATGCCCCTAGGCCCCAATTTTTAACCATAGTTCGGGTTGTCCCTTCAGTCTTCCCCACGGCTTGGCTTTGGAATTCCTCTTTTGGTGGGCACCTGAGGTAACAAAACTGAAAGGAGACCTCCCATCCCACAGATTGACGAAAAGCAATTGGGAATCGGGCCAAATCCTTAGAGAGGAAGATTTGTCCATGGCCCATGAGGCCTCCCCGACATTCCACGGCCATCGCTGATACAAAATCCAGAGACAAAAGCCTGAGCAAGCGCCTCAGACTCGCACCTTCTTCATATCCTGAAGAGTTCTTCTCATGGTTTGTAGATCGGGCCTGCCATACCTACGTCCCCAAACCTAAGCTGAGTTTGTGTTTTCAGACTTCTGTCCTCAAAGTCTTGGGCCCCACACCCTCCAGGCTGGGCCCCTGGAGCCACACATTAGGACTGTGCCTACCAATCCATGGGAATTCTGCCCATTCCATGGTCCAAAATCGTACAAATTAGGAGAAACCTCCAAAGTCCCTGAGGCCATCCCAATAGTGTAGGTCGCCCGGAACAAACAAGGGCTGTCTGACACCAGCTGATAATCGACCTCCACTCATACCATAGATGGATGTCCCCAGAGAAGAAGATTGAACCAGACAGGACCCTAGGCCATAATAGGATCCATTGCTTTGGGTTACAGGCATGTGTCCTCAAAAGCCTGATTCCAATACGAGCATAGGGGTTTTCTTGAGGCACCCATCAGAACTCATCTCGTCTCCACAAGGAAACCTGTGCATGGGAGCCATGTCCAAATCTTAGGAGAGTACTTCATGGTGCCGGTGCCACCGCCCCATTCCAAGGCCCTCTTGGACACAAAAACACATTAGGACCCATCCTCCGGAAAGTCCATTTCAACTCAGCCACCCCGGTTGCTCCCGCTGAGCCATCAGATCTAAACTGTCTTGTTGCTAAAAGACATTTGGAATGTGAGGCGGGCTTCCCAGGCATCCATCCGCGAACGGTGCTCTGGAGTCATTCCATATGGGATGTCCTGGAGCTGTCCAACAGGTCTCAATTGTCCCGCAGAAGGAATCCTTGAAGGGGGCATCCCACAACTCCCAACGTGGGAAAACCTCAATGGCCTCGAGATTCCGCTCCCTTTATGAAGCGGCCGTCATGCTCAGAAACTCCAACCTGAGCCAACGTCTGATCTTCGCCCTGACTTCAGATGCATGAGATATTGGTTCAGATCTGCAGGGGGTACCTGCCGTGCCCTCGCCCTGAAACCCAAGTCTAGCTTGTCTTCTCAGACTTCAGTCCTCACACTCCTGGCCCCGAAGCCCTCAAGTTTGGCAATTCCGGACCCACAATGCAGCACTCTGCCTGCCCTCTAGAAAAAAAATTATTGCCTTATGACCTGCCCAGGCACCTTAAATGCGGGTAAACCTACACAGCACTCGACTTTACCCAAATTATATAGTCTAACCTGGGCACTAATGCACTGTCGAACACAACCTGAGCCCGGACCTCCTGACCAACACCCAGAAAGCTGACCGCACACTGAGCACATAAAACCCGCCATGGCCTTAAGTCATCATCTCTTCCCTACCTCAGTTTTCAGGCTTCAGAACCGAGACCTTATCTCCAATCACTGCCCAGGGGTGAGTGTGATGCAGAAGTCAGAACTCCTCCTTACCCATGGCAAGAACCCTTGTGGTTGGCACGTTGTCCAACGTTCAGTGTAGGAGAAACCAGCGTTCAACCTGCGGCGCCGCACATTCTTGAGTGCGACGAGTGCATACACACGCATTGTGACCCTCAGCATGAGTACTGTCCTCTAGTAAGTCCTCTCAGTGGCTGGACCATTAGATGTCATAATGGGCTTGACATGTCCCTAGGCCCCAATTTTTAACCAGATTTCTGATTGTTCAGTCGCCCCTCCCCAGGGCTCTACTCTGGAATCCATCATTTGGTGGGACACATGAGGTAAAAAAAGAAAACAAAAACAACAACAACAACAACAAAAAAAAAACGTACTTCTTCCAGCCCACAAAATGACCCTAAACTCTTTGGACGGGGCCAAACCACCAGAGAGTAAGACTCGTCCATTTCCCATGAGGTCACCCAGAAATTGCACGACCATGAGTGACACGATATCCAGAGACAAAAACTTGAGCAGGAGCCTCACACTCGCCCTTTTTTCAAATCCCGAAGAGTTCTCCTCATGGTCTGTAGATCAGTCCTGCCATACCTATGACCCGAAACATAAGCCGAGTTTGTGTTTTCAGACAACTGTCCAAACAGCCCTGGCCTACACAACCTACAGGCTCAGGCCCCTGGAGCCAAACCTGAGGACTGTACTTGCCCTCTCCAAGGGAATTGTGTGTGCCCATTCCAATGGCCACAACCCTTCTAATAGGATAAACCTCCAAAGTCCCTGATCCATCTCAATAGTGGTGGCTTCCCAGGAACAACAGGGGCAATCTGAGCCCAACTGAGCACCTAACTGCACTCAGACCCATAGAAGATATCCCCAGAGGTAAAAAGGAAAGAACAGGCCCCTAGGCACTAATCAGATTTATTGCTTTGGTTTCCAGGCATCTCTCCTCAGAGGCCTGGATTTCAAAAGCAGCATATAGGTGTTTCTTGACTCACCCATCAGAAAACATCTCATCTACACATGGGAAACTTGCACGTTGGAGCTGTGTCAAAGCCTCTGTTTAGGAGAACCCTTTAGGGCCCCAGTGCCACCACTTCATAACAAGGTCTCCATAGACACAAATGCACGTTAGGACCCATCCCCAGGGGTGTCCATTTCAACTCAGCGTCCTCGGTTGCTCCCCACAGATCCAGGAGGTCTAACCTGTCTTGTTGCTAGGAGACAATTGGAATGCGAGGTGGGCTACCCAGCCATCCATCCTTAGAACCCTGCCCAGAATCATTGGCCTGGAGCCAAACAACAGGTCTCAATTGTCCTGCAGAAGACTCACTGCAGTTTGGAGCTTCTCACAACTCCCATCGGGGGAAAACACCCATGGCCTCGTGATGCCCCCCCCCCCATTCATGAAGGGGCCATCAGGGACAGAAACTCCAACCTGAGCAATCCTCTGATCCTCGCCCTGACTTCAGATGCACGAGATCTCGATTCAGGTCTGTAGATTGTGCCTGCCATTGCCTCACCCAGAAACCTAAGCCTAGCTTGTGTTCTCAGACTTTTGTCGTCAGACTACTGGCCCACAAGCCCTCCAGTTTGGCAATCCAGAACTACAATGCAGCACTCTGCCGGCCCTCCAGAAGAAAAACATTGCCTCTGGGGCTACCCAGTAACCCCAAATGAGGATCAACCTGCACCGACCTTGGCTGTACCCCAAATACATAGGCTGACCAGGGCACTAATGCCCTTTCTGACACAGCCTGAGCCTGGACCCCCTGGACCCTCCCAGACAGCTGGCCGCACACTGAGCACATCAAGCCGCCATGGCCTTAGGTCGTCATCTCTTCCCAACCTCGGTTTTCAGGTTTCAGAACCTAGACCTTATCTCCAATCACTGCCCAGGGTTGATGGTGATGCAGAAATCAGAACTCCTTCCCCATGGCAAGAAACCTTGTGGTTGGCATGTTGTCCAACGTTCAGTGTAGTTGAAACCAGTGTGGCCCATGAGGCCCCGCCCATGCTCGCGGGCCACATTGGTCACAAACACACATTGTGACGCTCAGGCTGAGCCCAGTCCTCAAGTAAGGCCACTCAGTGGCTGGATGAAGAGATAGAATATTGGGCTTGCCATGCCCCTAGGCCCCAATTTTTAACCATAGTTCGGGTTGTCCCTTCAGTCTTCCCCACGGCTTGGCTTTGGAATTCCTCTTTTGGTGGGCACCTGAGGTAACAAAACTGAAAGGAGACCTCCCATCCCACAGATTGACGAAAAGCAATTGGGAATCGGGCCAAATCCTTAGAGAGGAAGATTTGTCCATGGCCCATGAGGCCTCCCCGACATTCCACGGCCATCGCTGATACAAAATCCAGAGACAAAAGCCTGAGCAAGCGCCTCAGACTCGCACCTTCTTCATATCCTGAAGAGTTCTTCTCATGGTTTGTAGATCGGGCCTGCCATACCTACGTCCCCAAACCTAAGCTGAGTTTGTGTTTTCAGACTTCTGTCCTCAAAGTCTTGGGCCCCACACCCTCCAGGCTGGGCCCCTGGAGCCACACATTAGGACTGTGCCTACCAATCCATGGGAATTCTGCCCATTCCATGGTCCAAAATCGTACAAATTAGGAGAAACCTCCAAAGTCCCTGAGGCCATCCCAATAGTGTAGGTCGCCCGGAACAAACAAGGGCTGTCTGACACCAGCTGATAATCGACCTCCACTCATACCATAGATGGATGTCCCCAGAGAAGAAGATTGAACCAGACAGGACCCTAGGCCATAATAGGATCCATTGCTTTGGGTTACAGGCATGTGTCCTCAAAAGCCTGATTCCAATACGAGCATAGGGGTTTTCTTGAGGCACCCATCAGAACTCATCTCGTCTCCACAAGGAAACCTGTGCATGGGAGCCATGTCCAAATCTTAGGAGAGTACTTCATGGTGCCGGTGCCACCGCCCCATTCCAAGGCCCTCTTGGACACAAAAACACATTAGGACCCATCCTCCGGAAAGTCCATTTCAACTCAGCCACCCCGGTTGCTCCCGCTGAGCCATCAGATCTAAACTGTCTTGTTGCTAAAAGACATTTGGAATGTGAGGCGGGCTTCCCAGGCATCCATCCGCGAACGGTGCTCTGGAGTCATTCCATATGGGATGTCCTGGAGCTGTCCAACAGGTCTCAATTGTCCCGCAGAAGGAATCCTTGAAGGGGGCATCCCACAACTCCCAACGTGGGAAAACCTCAATGGCCTCGAGATTCCGCTCCCTTTATGAAGCGGCCGTCATGCTCAGAAACTCCAACCTGAGCCAACGTCTGATCTTCGCCCTGACTTCAGATGCATGAGATATTGGTTCAGATCTGCAGGGGGTACCTGCCGTGCCCTCGCCCTGAAACCCAAGTCTAGCTTGTCTTCTCAGACTTCAGTCCTCACACTCCTGGCCCCGAAGCCCTCAAGTTTGGCAATTCCGGACCCACAATGCAGCACTCTGCCTGCCCTCTAGAAAAAAAATTATTGCCTTATGACCTGCCCAGGCACCTTAAATGCGGGTAAACCTACACAGCACTCGACTTTACCCAAATTATATAGTCTAACCTGGGCACTAATGCACTGTCGAACACAACCTGAGCCCGGACCTCCTGACCAACACCCAGAAAGCTGACCGCACACTGAGCACATAAAACCTGCCATGGCCTTAAGTCATCATCTCTTCCCTACCTCAGTTTTCAGGCTTCAGAACCGAGACCTTATCTCCAATCACTGCCCAGGGGTGAGTGTGATGCAGAAGTCAGAACTCCTCCTTACCCATGGCAAGAACCCTTGTGGTTGGCACGTTGTCCAACGTTCAGTGTAGGAGAAACCAGCGTTCAACCTGCGGCGCCGCACATTCTTGAGTGCGACGAGTGCATACACACGCATTGTGACCCTCAGCATGAGTACTGTCCTCTAGTAAGTCCTCTCAGTGGCTGGACCATTAGATGTCATAATGGGCTTGACATGTCCCTAGGCCCCAATTTTTAACCAGATTTCTGATTGTTCAGTCGCCCCTCCCCAGGGCTCTACTCTGGAATCCATCATTTGGTGGGATACATGAGGTTAAAAAAGAAAACAACAACAACAACAACAAAAAAAACGTACTTCTTCCAGCCCACAAAATGACCCCAAACTCTTTGGACGGGGCCAAACCACCAGAGAGTAAGACTCGTCCATTTCCCATGAGGTCACCCAGAAATTGCACGACCATGAGTGACACGATATCCAGAGACAAAAACTTGAGCAGGAGCCTCACACTCGCCCTTTTTTCAAATCCCGAAGAGTTCTCTTCATGGTCTGTAGATCAGTCCTGCCATACCTATGACCCGAAACATAAGCCGAGTTTGTGTTTTCAGACAACTGTCCAAACAGCCCTGGCCTACACAACCTACAGGCTCAGGCCCCTGGAGCCAAACCTGAGGACTGTACTTGCCCTCTCCAAGGGAATTGTGTGTGCCCATTCCAATGGCCACAACCCTTCTAATAGGATAAACCTCCAAAGTCCCTGATCCATCTCAATAGTGGTGGCTTCCCAGGAACAACAGGGGCAATCTGAGCCCAACTGAGCACCTAACTGCACTCAGACCCATAGAAGATATCCCCAGAGGTAAAAAGGAAAGAACAGGCCCCTAGGCACTAATCAGATTTATTGCTTTGGTTTCCAGGCATCTCTCCTCAGAGGCCTGGATTTCAAAAGCAGCATATAGGTGTTTCTTGACTCACCCATCAGAAAACATCTCATCTACACATGGGAAACTTGCACGTTGGAGCTGTGTCAAAGCCTCTGTTTAGGAGAACCCTTTAGGGCCCCAGTGCCACCACTTCATAACAAGGTCTCCATAGACACAAATGCACGTTAGGACCCATCCCCAGGGGTGTCAATTTCAACTCAGCGTCCTCGGTTGCTCCCCACAGATCCAGGAGGTCTAACCTGTCTTGTTGCTAGGAGACAATTGGAATGCGAGGTGGGCTACCCAGCCATCCATCCTTAGAACCCTGCCCAGAATCATTGGCCTGGAGCCAAACAACAGGTCTCAATTGTCCTGCAGAAGACTCTCTGCAGTTTGGAGCTTCTCACAACTCCCATCGGGGGAAAACACCCATGGCCTCGTGATGCCCCCCCCCCATTCATGAAGGGGCCATCAGGGACAGAAACTCCAACCTGAGCAATCCTCTGATCCTCGCCCTGACTTCAGATGCACGAGATCTCGATTCAGGTCTGTAGATTGTGCCTGCCATTGCCTCACCCAGAAACCTAAGCCTAGCTTGTGTTCTCAGACTTTTGTCGTCAGACTACTGGCCCACAAGCCCTCCAGTTTGGCAATCCAGAACTACAATGCAGCACTCTGCCGGCCCTCCAGAAGAAAAACATTGCCTCTGGGGCTACCCAGTAACCCCAAATGAGGATCAACCTGCACCGACCTTGGCTGTACCCCAAATACATAGGCTGACCAGGGCACTAATGCCCTTTCTGACACAGCCTGAGCCTGGACCCCCTGGACCCTCCCAGACAGCTGGCCGCACACTGAGCACATCGAGCCGCCATGGCCTTAGGTCGTCATCTCTTGCCAACCTCGGTTTTCAGGTTTCAGAACCTAGACCTTATCTCCAATCACTGCCCAGGGTTGATGGTGATGCAGAAATCAGAACTCCTTCCCCATGGCAAGAAACCTTGTGGTTGGCATGTTGTCCAACGTTCAGTGTAGTTGAAACCAGTGTGGCCCATGAGGCCCCGCCCATGCTCGCGGGCCACATTGGTCACAAACACACATTGTGACGCTCAGGCTGAGCCCAGTCCTCAAGTAAGGCCACTCAGTGGCTGGATGAAGAGATAGAATATTGGGCTTGCCATGCCCCTAGGCCCCAATTTTTAACCATAGTTCGGGTTGTCCCTTCAGTCTTCCCCACGGCTTGGCTTTGGAATTCCTCTTTTGGTGGGCACCTGAGGTAACAAAACTGAAAGGAGACCTCCCATCCCACAGATTGACGAAAAGCAATTGGGAATCGGGCCAAATCCTTAGAGAGGAAGATTTGTCCATGGCCCATGAGGCCTCCCCGACATTCCACGGCCATCGCTGATACAAAATCCAGAGACAAAAGCCTGAGCAAGCGCCTCAGACTCGCACCTTCTTCATATCCTGAAGAGTTCTTCTCATGGTTTGTAGATCGGGCCTGCCATACCTACGTCCCCAAACCTAAGCTGAGTTTGTGTTTTCAGACTTCTGTCCTCAAAGTCTTGGGCCCCACACCCTCCAGGCTGGGCCCCTGGAGCCACACATTAGGACTGTGCCTACCAATCCATGGGAATTCTGCCCATTCCATGGTCCAAAATCGTACAAATTAGGAGAAACCTCCAAAGTCCCTGAGGCCATCCCAATAGTGTAGGTCGCCCGGAACAAACAAGGGCTGTCTGACACCAGCTGATAATCGACCTCCACTCATACCATAGATGGATGTCCCCAGAGAAGAAGATTGAACCAGACAGGACCCTAGGCCATAATAGGATCCATTGCTTTGGGTTACAGGCATGTGTCCTCAAAAGCCTGATTCCAATACGAGCATAGGGGTTTTCTTGAGGCACCCATCAGAACTCATCTCGTCTCCACAAGGAAACCTGTGCATGGGAGCCATGTCCAAATCTTAGGAGAGTACTTCATGGTGCCGGTGCCACCGCCCCATTCCAAGGCCCTCTTGGACACAAAAACACATTAGGACCCATCCTCCGGAAAGTCCATTTCAACTCAGCCACCCCGGTTGCTCCCGCTGAGCCATCAGATCTAAACTGTCTTGTTGCTAAAAGACATTTGGAATGTGAGGCGGGCTTCCCAGGCATCCATCCGCGAACGGTGCTCTGGAGTCATTCCATATGGGATGTCCTGGAGCTGTCCAACAGGTCTCAATTGTCCCGCAGAAGGAATCCTTGAAGGGGGCATCCCACAACTCCCAACGTGGGAAAACCTCAATGGCCTCGAGATTCCGCTCCCTTTATGAAGCGGCCGTCATGCTCAGAAACTCCAACCTGAGCCAACGTCTGATCTTCGCCCTGACTTCAGATGCATGAGATATTGGTTCAGATCTGCAGGGGGTACCTGCCGTGCCCTCGCCCTGAAACTCAAGTCTAGCTTGTCTTCTCAGACTTCAGTCCTCACACTCCTGGCCCCGAAGCCCTCAAGTTTGGCAATTCCGGACCCACAATGCAGCACTCTGCCTGCCCTCTAGAAAAAAAATTATTGCCTTATGACCTGCCCAGGCACCTTAAATGCGGGTAAACCTACACAGCACTCGACTTTACCCAAATTATATAGTCTAACCTGGGCACTAATGCACTGTCGAACACAACCTGAGCCCGGACCTCCTGACCAACACCCAGAAAGCTGACCGCACACTGAGCACATAAAACCCGCCATGGCCTTAAGTCATCATCTCTTCCCTACCTCAGTTTTCAGGCTTCAGAACCGAGACCTTATCTCCAATCACTGCCCAGGGGTGAGTGTGATGCAGAAGTCAGAACTCCTCCTTACCCATGGCAAGAACCCTTGTGGTTGGCACGTTGTCCAACGTTCAGTGTAGGAGAAACCAGCATTCAACCTGCGGCGCCGCACATTCTTGAGTGCGACGAGTGCATACACACGCATTGTGACCCTCAGCATGAGTACTGTCCTCTAGTAAGTCCTCTCAGTGGCTGGACCATTAGATGTCATAATGGGCTTGACATGTCCCTAGGCCCCAATTTTTAACCAGATTTCTGATTGTTCAGTCGCCCCTCCCCAGGGCTCTACTCTGGAATCCATCATTTGGTGGGACACATGAGGTTAAAAAAGAAAACAACAACAACAACAACAACAAAAAAAACGTACTTCTTCCAGCCCACAAAATGACCCCAAACTCTTTGGACGGGGCCAAACCACCAGAGAGTAAGACTCGTCCATTTCCCATGAGGTCACCCAGAAATTGCACGACCATGAGTGACACGATATCCAGAGACAAAAACTTGAGCAGGAGCCTCACACTCGCCCTTTTTTCAAATCCCGAAGAGTTCTCTTCATGGTCTGTAGATCAGTCCTGCCATACCTATGACCCGAAACATAAGCCGAGTTTGTGTTTTCAGACAACTGTCCAAACAGCCCTGGCCTACACAACCTACAGGCTCAGGCCCCTGGAGCCAAACCTGAGGACTGTACTTGCCCTCTCCAAGGGAATTGTGTGTGCCCATTCCAATGGCCACAACCCTTCTAATAGGATAAACCTCCAAAGTCCCTGATCCATCTCAATAGTGGTGGCTTCCCAGGAACAACAGGGGCAATCTGAGCCCAACTGAGCACCTAACTGCACTCAGACCCATAGAAGATATCCCCAGAGGTAAAAAGGAAAGAACAGGCCCCTAGGCACTAATCAGATTTATTGCTTTGGTTTCCAGGCATCTCTCCTCAGAGGCCTGGATTTCAAAAGCAGCATATAGGTGTTTCTTGACTCACCCATCAGAAAACATCTCATCTACACATGGGAAACTTGCACGTTGGAGCTGTGTCAAAGCCTCTGTTTAGGAGAACCCTTTAGGGCCCCAGTGCCACCACTTCATAACAAGGTCTCCATAGACACAAATGCACGTTAGGACCCATCCCCAGGGGTGTCCATTTCAACTCAGCGTCCTCGGTTGCTCCCCACAGATCCAGGAGGTCTAACCTGTCTTGTTGCTAGGAGACAATTGGAATGCGAGGTGGGCTACCCAGCCATCCATCCTTAGAACCCTGCCCAGAATCATTGGCCTGGAGCCAAACAACAGGTCTCAATTGTCCTGCAGAAGACTCTCTGCAGTTTGGAGCTTCTCACAACTCCCATCGGGGGAAAACACCCATGGCCTCGTGATGCCCCCCCCCATTCATGAAGGGGCCATCAGGGACAGAAACTCCAACCTGAGCAATCCTCTGATCCTCGCCCTGACTTCAGATGCACGAGATCTCGATTCAGGTCTGTAGATTGTGCCTGCCATTGCCTCACCCAGAAACCTAAGCCTAGCTTGTGTTCTCAGACTTTTGTCGTCAGACTACTGGCCCACAAGCCCTCCAGTTTGGCAATCCAGAACTACAATGCAGCACTCTGCCGGCCCTCCAGAAGAAAAACATTGCCTCTGGGGCTACCCAGTAACCCCAAATGAGGATCAACCTGCACCGACCTTGGCTGTACCCCAAATACATAGGCTGACCAGGGCACTAATGCCCTTTCTGACACAGCCTGAGCCTGGACCCCCTGGACCCTCCCAGACAGCTGGCCGCACACTGAGCACATCGAGCCGCCATGGCCTTAGGTCGTCATCTCTTGCCAACCTCGGTTTTCAGGTTTCAGAACCTAGACCTTATCTCCAATCACTGCCCAGGGTTGATGGTGATGCAGAAATCAGAACTCCTTCCCCATGGCAAGAAACCTTGTGGTTGGCATGTTGTCCAACGTTCAGTGTAGTTGAAACCAGTGTGGCCCATGAGGCCCCGCCCATGCTCGCGGGCCACATTGGTCACAAACACACATTGTGACGCTCAGGCTGAGCCCAGTCCTCAAGTAAGGCCACTCAGTGGCTGGATGAAGAGATAGAATATTGGGCTTGCCATGCCCCTAGGCCCCAATTTTTAACCATAGTTCGGGTTGTCCCTTCAGTCTTCCCCACGGCTTGGCTTTGGAATTCCTCTTTTGGTGGGCACCTGAGGTAACAAAACTGAAAGGAGACCTCCCATCCCACAGATTGACGAAAAGCAATTGGGAATCGGGCCAAATCCTTAGAGAGGAAGATTTGTCCATGGCCCATGAGGCCTCCCCGACATTCCACGGCCATCGCTGATACAAAATCCAGAGACAAAAGCCTGAGCAAGCGCCTCAGACTCGCACCTTCTTCATATCCTGAAGAGTTCTTCTCATGGTTTGTAGATCGGGCCTGCCATACCTACGTCCCCAAACCTAAGCTGAGTTTGTGTTTTCAGACTTCTGTCCTCAATGTCTTGGGCCCCACACCCTCCAGGCTGGGCCCCTGGAGCCACACATTAGGACTGTGCCTACCAATCCATGGGAATTCTGCCCATTCCATGGTCCAAAATCGTACAAATTAGGAGAAACCTCCAAAGTCCCTGAGGCCATCCCAATAGTGTAGGTCGCCCGGAACAAACAAGGGCTGTCTGACACCAGCTGATAATCGACCTCCACTCATACCATAGATGGATGTCCCCAGAGAAGAAGATTGAACCAGACAGGACCCTAGGCCATAATAGGATCCATTGCTTTGGGTTACAGGCATGTGTCCTCAAAAGCCTGATTCCAATACGAGCATAGGGGTTTTCTTGAGGCACCCATCAGAACTCATCTCGTCTCCACAAGGAAACCTGTGCATGGGAGCCATGTCCAAATCTTAGGAGAGTACTTCATGGTGCCGGTGCCACCGCCCCATTCCAAGGCCCTCTTGGACACAAAAACACATTAGGACCCATCCTCCGGAAAGTCCATTTCAACTCAGCCACCCCGGTTGCTCCCGCTGAGCCATCAGATCTAAACTGTCTTGTTGCTAAAAGACATTTGGAATGTGAGGCGGGCTTCCCAGGCATCCATCCGCGAACGGTGCTCTGGAGTCATTCCATATGGGATGTCCTGGAGCTGTCCAACAGGTCTCAATTGTCCCGCAGAAGGAATCCTTGAAGGGGGCATCCCACAACTCCCAACGTGGGAAAACCTCAATGGCCTCGAGATTCCGCTCCCTTTATGAAGCGGCCGTCATGCTCAGAAACTCCAACCTGAGCCAACGTCTGATCTTCACCCTGACTTCAGATGCATGAGATATTGGTTCAGATCTGCAGGGGGTACCTGCCGTGCCCTCGCCCTGAAACCCAAGTCTAGCTTGTCTTCTCAGACTTCAGTCCTCACACTCCTGGCCCCGAAGCCCTCAAGTTTGGCAATTCCGGACCCACAATGCAGCACTCTGCCTGCCCTCTAGAAAAAAAATTATTGCCTTATGACCTGCCCAGGCACCTTAAATGCGGGTAAACCTACACAGCACTCGACTTTACCCAAATTATATAGTCTAACCTGGGCACTAATGCACTGTCGAACACAACCTGAGCCCGGACCTCCTGACCAACACCCAGAAAGCTGACCGCACACTGAGCACATAAAACCCGCCATGGCCTTAAGTCATCATCTCTTCCCTACCTCAGTTTTCAGGCTTCAGAACCGAGACCTTATCTCCAATCACTGCCCAGGGGTGAGTGTGATGCAGAAGTCAGAACTCCTCCTTACCCATGGCAAGAACCCTTGTGGTTGGCACGTTGTCCAACGTTCAGTGTAGGAGAAACCAGCGTTCAACCTGCGGCGCCGCACATTCTTGAGTGCGACGAGTGCATACACACGCATTGTGACCCTCAGCATGAGTACTGTCCTCTAGTAAGTCCTCTCAGTGGCTGGACCATTAGATGTCATAATGGGCTTGACATGTCCCTAGGCCCCAATTTTTAACCAGATTTCTGATTGTTCAGTCGCCCCTCCCCAGGGCTCTACTCTGGAATCCATCATTTGGTGGGACACATGAGGTTAAAAAAGAAAACAACAACAACAACAACAACAACAACAAAAAAACGTACTTCTTCCAGCCCACAAAATGACCCCAAACTCTTTGGACGGGGCCAAACCACCAGAGAGTAAGACTCATCCATTTCCCATGAGGTCACCCAGAAATTGCACGACCATGAGTGACACGATATCCAGAGACAAAAACTTGAGCAGGAGCCTCACACTCGCCCTTTTTTCAAATCCCGAAGAGTTCTCCTCATGGTCTGTAGATCAGTCCTGCCATACCTATGACCCGAAACATAAGCCGAGTTTGTGTTTTCAGACAACTGTCCAAACAGCCCTGGCCTACACAACCTACAGGCTCAGGCCCCTGGAGCCAAACCTGAGGACTGTACTTGCCCTCTCCAAGGGAATTGTGTGTGCCCATTCCAATGGCCACAACCCTTCTAATAGGATAAACCTCCAAAGTCCCTGATCCATCTCAATAGTGGTGGCTTCCCAGGAACAACAGGGGCAATCTGAGCCCAACTGAGCACCTAACTGCACTCAGACCCATAGAAGATATCCCCAGAGGTAAAAAGGAAAGAACAGGCCCCTAGGCACTAATCAGATTTATTGCTTTGGTTTCCAGGCATCTCTCCTCAGAGGCCTGGATTTCAAAAGCAGCATATAGGTATTTCTTGACTCACCCATCAGAAAACATCTCATCTACACATGGGAAACTTGCACGTTGGAGCTGTGTCAAAGCCTCTGTTTAGGAGAACCCTTTAGGGCCCCAGTGCCACCACTTCATAACAAGGTCTCCATAGACACAAATGCACGTTAGGACCCATCCCCAGGGGTGTCAATTTCAACTCAGCGTCCTCGGTTGCTCCCCACAGATCCAGGAGGTCTAACCTGTCTTGTTGCTAGGAGACAATTGGAATGCGAGGTGGGCTACCCAGCCATCCATCCTTAGAACCCTGCCCAGAATCATTGGCCTGGAGCCAAACAACAGGTCTCAATTGTCCTGCAGAAGACTCTCTGCAGTTTGGAGCTTCTCACAACTCCCATCGGGGGAAAACACCCATGGCCTCGTGATGCCCCCCCCCCATTCATGAAGGGGCCATCAGGGACAGAAACTCCAACCTGAGCAATCCTCTGATCCTCGCCCTGACTTCAGATGCACGAGATCTCGATTCAGGTCTGTAGATTGTGCCTGCCATTGCCTCACCCAGAAACCTAAGCCTAGCTTGTGTTCTCAGACTTTTGTCGTCAGACTACTGGCCCACAAGCCCTCCAGTTTGGCAATCCAGAACTACAATGCAGCACTCTGCCGGCCCTCCAGAAGAAAAACATTGCCTCTGGGGCTACCCAGTAACCCCAAATGAGGATCAACCTGCACCGACCTTGGCTGTACCCCAAATACATAGGCTGACCAGGGCACTAATGCCCTTTCTGACACAGCCTGAGCCTGGACCCCCTGGACCCTCCCAGACAGCTGGCCGCACACTGAGCACATCAAGCCGCCATGGCCTTAGGTCGTCATCTCTTCCCAACCTCGGTTTTCAGGTTTCAGAACCTAGACCTTATCTCCAATCACTGCCCAGGGTTGATGGTGATGCAGAAATCAGAACTCCTTCCCCATGGCAAGAAACCTTGTGGTTGGCATGTTGTCCAACGTTCAGTGTAGTTGAAACCAGTGTGGCCCATGAGGCCCCGCCCATGCTCGCGGGCCACATTGGTCACAAACACACATTGTGACGCTCAGGCTGAGCCCAGTCCTCAAGTAAGGCCACTCAGTGGCTGGATGAAGAGATAGAATATTGGGCTTGCCATGCCCCTAGGCCCCAATTTTTAACCATAGTTCGGGTTGTCCCTTCAGTCTTCCCCACGGCTTGGCTTTGGAATTCCTCTTTTGGTGGGCACCTGAGGTAACAAAACTGAAAGGAGACCTCCCATCCCACAGATTGACGAAAAGCAATTGGGAATCGGGCCAAATCCTTAGAGAGGAAGATTTGTCCATGGCCCATGAGGCCTCCCCGACATTCCACGGCCATCGCTGATACAAAATCCAGAGACAAAAGCCTGAGCAAGCGCCTCAGACTCGCACCTTCTTCATATCCTGAAGAGTTCTTCTCATGGTTTGTAGATCGGGCCTGCCATACCTACGTCCCCAAACCTAAGCTGAGTTTGTGTTTTCAGACTTCTGTCCTCAAAGTCTTGGGCCCCACACCCTCCAGGCTGGGCCCCTGGAGCCACACATTAGGACTGTGCCTACCAATCCATGGGAATTCTGCCCATTCCATGGTCCAAAATCGTACAAATTAGGAGAAACCTCCAAAGTCCCTGAGGCCATCCCAATAGTGTAGGTCGCCCGGAACAAACAAGGGCTGTCTGACACCAGCTGATAATCGACCTCCACTCATACCATAGATGGATGTCCCCAGAGAAGAAGATTGAACCAGACAGGACCCTAGGCCATAATAGGATCCATTGCTTTGGGTTACAGGCATGTGTCCTCAAAAGCCTGATTCCAATACGAGCATAGGGGTTTTCTTGAGGCACCCATCAGAACTCATCTCGTCTCCACAAGGAAACCTGTGCATGGGAGCCATGTCCAAATCTTAGGAGAGTACTTCATGGTGCCGGTGCCACCGCCCCATTCCAAGGCCCTCTTGGACACAAAAACACATTAGGACCCATCCTCCGGAAAGTCCATTTCAACTCAGCCACCCCGGTTGCTCCCGCTGAGCCATCAGATCTAAACTGTCTTGTTGCTAAAAGACATTTGGAATGTGAGGCGGGCTTCCCAGGCATCCATCCGCGAACGGTGCTCTGGAGTCATTCCATATGGGATGTCCTGGAGCTGTCCAACAGGTCTCAATTGTCCCGCAGAAGGAATCCTTGAAGGGGGCATCCCACAACTCCCAACGTGGGAAAACCTCAATGGCCTCGAGATTCCGCTCCCTTTATGAAGCGGCCGTCATGCTCAGAAACTCCAACCTGAGCCAACGTCTGATCTTCGCCCTGACTTCAGATGCATGAGATATTGGTTCAGATCTGCAGGGGGTACCTGCCGTGCCCTCGCCCTGAAACCCAAGTCTAGCTTGTCTTCTCAGACTTCAGTCCTCACACTCCTGGCCCCGAAGCCCTCAAGTTTGGCAATTCCGGACCCACAATGCAGCACTCTGCCTGCCCTCTAGAAAAAAAATTATTGCCTTATGACCTGCCCAGGCACCTTAAATGCGGGTAAACCTACACAGCACTCGACTTTACCCAAATTATATAGTCTAACCTGGGCACTAATGCACTGTCGAACACAACCTGAGCCCGGACCTCCTGACCAACACCCAGAAAGCTGACCGCACACTGAGCACATAAAACCCGCCATGGCCTTAAGTCATCATCTCTTCCCTACCTCAGTTTTCAGGCTTCAGAACCGAGACCTTATCTCCAATCACTGCCCAGGGGTGAGTGTGATGCAGAAGTCAGAACTCCTCCTTACCCATGGCAAGAACCCTTGTGGTTGGCACGTTGTCCAACGTTCAGTGTAGGAGAAACCAGCGTTCAACCTGCGGCGCCGCACATTCTTGAGTGCGACGAGTGCATACACACGCATTGTGACCCTCAGCATGAGTACTGTCCTCTAGTAAGTCCTCTCAGTGGCTGGACCATTAGATGTCATAATGGGCTTGACATGTCCCTAGGCCCCAATTTTTAACCAGATTTCTGATTGTTCAGTCGCCCCTCCCCAGGGCTCTACTCTGGAATCCATCATTTGGTGGGACACATGAGGTTAAAAAAGAAAACAACAACAACAACAACAACAACAACAACAAAACGTACTTCTTCCAGCCCACAAAATGACCCCAAACTCTTTGGACGGGGCCAAACCACCAGAGAGTAAGACTCGTCCATTTCCCATGAGGTCACCCAGAAATTGCACGACCATGAGTGACACGATATCCAGAGACAAAAACTTGAGCAGGAGCCTCACACTCGCCCTTTTTTCAAATCCCGAAGAGTTCTCCTCATGGTCTGTAGATCAGTCCTGCCATACCTATGACCCGAAACATAAGCCGAGTTTGTGTTTTCAGACAACTGTCCAAACAGCCCTGGCCTACACAACCTACAGGCTCAGGCCCCTGGAGCCAAACCTGAGGACTGTACTTGCCCTCTCCAAGGGAATTGTGTGTGCCCATTCCAATGGCCACAACCCTTCTAATAGGATAAACCTCCAAAGTCCCTGATCCATCTCAATAGTGGTGGCTTCCCAGGAACAACAGGGGCAATCTGAGCCCAACTGAGCACCTAACTGCACTCAGACCCATAGAAGATATCCCCAGAGGTAAAAAGGAAAGAACAGGCCCCTAGGCACTAATCAGATTTATTGCTTTGGTTTCCAGGCATCTCTCCTCAGAGGCCTGGATTTCAAAAGCAGCATATAGGTGTTTCTTGACTCACCCATCAGAAAACATCTCATCTACACATGGGAAACTTGCACGTTGGAGCTGTGTCAAAGCCTCTGTTTAGGAGAACCCTTTAGGGCCCCAGTGCCACCACTTCATAACAAGGTCTCCATAGACACAAATGCACGTTAGGACCCATCCCCAGGGGTGTCCATTTCAACTCAGCGTCCTCGGTTGCTCCCCACAGATCCAGGAGGTCTAACCTGTCTTGTTGCTAGGAGACAATTGGAATGCGAGGTGGGCTACCCAGCCATCCATCCTTAGAACCCTGCCCAGAATCATTGGCCTGGAGCCAAACAACAGGTCTCAATTGTCCTGCAGAAGACTCTCTGCAGTTTGGAGCTTCTCACAACTCCCATCGGGGGAAAACACCCATGGCCTCGTGATGCCCCCCCCCCATTCATGAAGGGGCCATCAGGGACAGAAACTCCAACCTGAGCAATCCTCTGATCCTCGCCCTGACTTCAGATGCACGAGATCTCGATTCAGGTCTGTAGATTGTGCCTGCCATTGCCTCACCCAGAAACCTAAGCCTAGCTTGTGTTCTCAGACTTTTGTCGTCAGACTACTGGCCCACAAGCCCTCCAGTTTGGCAATCCAGAACTACAATGCAGCACTCTGCCGGCCCTCCAGAAGAAAAACATTGCCTCTGGGGCTACCCAGTAACCCCAAATGAGGATCAACCTGCACCGACCTTGGCTGTACCCCAAATACATAGGCTGACCAGGGCACTAATGCCCTTTCTGACACAGCCTGAGCCTGGACCCCCTGGACCCTCCCAGACAGCTGGCCGCACACTGAGCACATCAAGCCGCCATGGCCTTAGGTCGTCATCTCTTCCCAACCTCGGTTTTCAGGTTTCAGAACCTAGACCTTATCTCCAATCACTGCCCAGGGTTGATGGTGATGCAGAAATCAGAACTCCTTCCCCATGGCAAGAAACCTTGTGGTTGGCATGTTGTCCAACGTTCAGTGTAGTTGAAACCAGTGTGGCCCATGAGGCCCCGCCCATGCTCGCGGGCCACATTGGTCACAAACACACATTGTGACGCTCAGGCTGAGCCCAGTCCTCAAGTAAGGCCACTCAGTGGCTGGATGAAGAGATAGAATATTGGGCTTGCCATGCCCCTAGGCCCCAATTTTTAACCATAGTTCGGGTTGTCCCTTCAGTCTTCCCCACGGCTTGGCTTTGGAATTCCTCTTTTGGTGGGCACCTGAGGTAACAAAACTGAAAGGAGACCTCCCATCCCACAGATTGACGAAAAGCAATTGGGAATCGGGCCAAATCCTTAGAGAGGAAGATTTGTCCATGGCCCATGAGGCCTCCCCGACATTCCACGGCCATCGCTGATACAAAATCCAGAGACAAAAGCCTGAGCAAGCGCCTCAGACTCGCACCTTCTTCATATCCTGAAGAGTTCTTCTCATGGTTTGTAGATCGGGCCTGCCATACCTACGTCCCCAAACCTAAGCTGAGTTTGTGTTTTCAGACTTCTGTCCTCAAAGTCTTGGGCCCCACACCCTCCAGGCTGGGCCCCTGGAGCCACACATTAGGACTGTGCCTACCAATCCATGGGAATTCTGCCCATTCCATGGTCCAAAATCGTACAAATTAGGAGAAACCTCCAAAGTCCCTGAGGCCATCCCAATAGTGTAGGTCGCCCGGAACAAACAAGGGCTGTCTGACACCAGCTGATAATCGACCTCCACTCATACCATAGATGGATGTCCCCAGAGAAGAAGATTGAACCAGACAGGACCCTAGGCCATAATAGGATCCATTGCTTTGGGTTACAGGCATGTGTCCTCAAAAGCCTGATTCCAATACGAGCATAGGGGTTTTCTTGAGGCACCCATCAGAACTCATCTCGTCTCCACAAGGAAACCTGTGCATGGGAGCCATGTCCAAATCTTAGGAGAGTACTTCATGGTGCCGGTGCCACCGCCCCATTCCAAGGCCCTCTTGGACACAAAAACACATTAGGACCCATCCTCCGGAAAGTCCATTTCAACTCAGCCACCCCGGTTGCTCCCGCTGAGCCATCAGATCTAAACTGTCTTGTTGCTAAAAGACATTTGGAATGTGAGGCGGGCTTCCCAGGCATCCATCCGCGAACGGTGCTCTGGAGTCATTCCATATGGGATGTCCTGGAGCTGTCCAACAGGTCTCAATTGTCCCGCAGAAGGAATCCTTGAAGGGGGCATCCCACAACTCCCAACGTGGGAAAACCTCAATGGCCTCGAGATTCCGCTCCCTTTATGAAGCGGCCGTCATGCTCAGAAACTCCAACCTGAGCCAACGTCTGATCTTCGCCCTGACTTCAGATGCATGAGATATTGGTTCAGATCTGCAGGGGGTACCTGCCGTGCCCTCGCCCTGAAACCCAAGTCTAGCTTGTCTTCTCAGACTTCAGTCCTCACACTCCTGGCCCCGAAGCCCTCAAGTTTGGCAATTCCGGACCCACAATGCAGCACTCTGCCTGCCCTCTAGAAAAAAAATTATTGCCTTATGACCTGCCCAGGCACCTTAAATGCGGGTAAACCTACACAGCACTCGACTTTACCCAAATTATATAGTCTAACCTGGGCACTAATGCACTGTCGAACACAACCTGAGCCCGGACCTCCTGACCAACACCCAGAAAGCTGACCGCACACTGAGCACATAAAACCCGCCATGGCCTTAAGTCATCATCTCTTCCCTACCTCAGTTTTCAGGCTTCAGAACCGAGACCTTATCTCCAATCACTGCCCAGGGGTGAGTGTGATGCAGAAGTCAGAACTCCTCCTTACCCATGGCAAGAACCCTTGTGGTTGGCACGTTGTCCAACGTTCAGTGTAGGAGAAACCAGCGTTCAACCTGCGGCGCCGCACATTCTTGAGTGCGACGAGTGCATACACACGCATTGTGACCCTCAGCATGAGTACTGTCCTCTAGTAAGTCCTCTCAGTGGCTGGACCATTAGATGTCATAATGGGCTTGACATGTCCCTAGGCCCCAATTTTTAACCAGATTTCTGATTGTTCAGTCGCCCCTCCCCAGGGCTCTACTCTGGAATCCATCATTTGGTGGGACACATGAGGTTAAAAAAGAAAACAACAACAACAACAACAACAACAACAACAAAACGTACTTCTTCCAGCCCACAAAATGACCCCAAACTCTTTGGACGGGGCCAAACCACCAGAGAGTAAGACTCGTCCATTTCCCATGAGGTCACCCAGAAATTGCACGACCATGAGTGACACGATATCCAGAGACAAAAACTTGAGCAGGAGCCTCACACTCGCCCTTTTTTCAAATCCCGAAGAGTTCTCCTCATGGTCTGTAGATCAGTCCTGCCATACCTATGACCCGAAACATAAGCCGAGTTTGTGTTTTCAGACAACTGTCCAAACAGCCCTGGCCTACACAACCTACAGGCTCAGGCCCCTGGAGCCAAACCTGAGGACTGTACTTGCCCTCTCCAAGGGAATTGTGTGTGCCCATTCCAATGGCCACAACCCTTCTAATAGGATAAACCTCCAAAGTCCCTGATCCATCTCAATAGTGGTGGCTTCCCAGGAACAACAGGGGCAATCTGAGCCCAACTGAGCACCTAACTGCACTCAGACCCATAGAAGATATCCCCAGAGGTAAAAAGGAAAGAACAGGCCCCTAGGCACTAATCAGATTTATTGCTTTGGTTTCCAGGCATCTCTCCTCAGAGGCCTGGATTTCAAAAGCAGCATATAGGTGTTTCTTGACTCACCCATCAGAAAACATCTCATCTACACATGGGAAACTTGCACGTTGGAGCTGTGTCAAAGCCTCTGTTTAGGAGAACCCTTTAGGGCCCCAGTGCCACCACTTCATAACAAGGTCTCCATAGACACAAATGCACGTTAGGACCCATCCCCAGGGGTGTCCATTTCAACTCAGCGTCCTCGGTTGCTCCCCACAGATCCAGGAGGTCTAACCTGTCTTGTTGCTAGGAGACAATTGGAATGTGAGGTGGGCTACCCAGCCATCCATCCTTAGAACCCTGCCCAGAATCATTGGCCTGGAGCCAAACAACAGGTCTCAATTGTCCTGCAGAAGACTCTCTGCAGTTTGGAGCTTCTCACAACTCCCATCGGGGGAAAACACCCATGGCCTCGTGATGCCCCCCCCCCATTCATGAAGGGGCCATCAGGGACAGAAACTCCAACCTGAGCAATCCTCTGATCCTCGCCCTGACTTCAGATGCACGAGATCTCGATTCAGGTCTGTAGATTGTGCCTGCCATTGCCTCACCCAGAAACCTAAGCCTAGCTTGTGTTCTCAGACTTTTGTCGTCAGACTACTGGCCCACAAGCCCTCCAGTTTGGCAATCCAGAACTACAATGCAGCACTCTGCCGGCCCTCCAGAAGAAAAACATTGCCTCTGGGGCTACCCAGTAACCCCAAATGAGGATCAACCTGCACCGACCTTGGCTGTACCCCAAATACATAGGCTGACCAGGGCACTAATGCCCTTTCTGACACAGCCTGAGCCTGGACCCCCTGGACCCTCCCAGACAGCTGGCCGCACACTGAGCACATCAAGCCGCCATGGCCTTAGGTCGTCATCTCTTGCCAACCTCGGTTTTCAGGTTTCAGAACCTAGACCTTATCTCCAATCACTGCCCAGGGTTGATGGTGATGCAGAAATCAGAACTCCTTCCCCATGGCAAGAAACCTTGTGGTTGGCATGTTGTCCAACGTTCAGTGTAGTTGAAACCAGTGTGGCCCATGAGGCCCCGCCCATGCTCGCGGGCCACATTGGTCACAAACACACATTGTGACGCTCAGGCTGAGCCCAGTCCTCAAGTAAGGCCACTCAGTGGCTGGATGAAGAGATAGAATATTGGGCTTGCCATGCCCCTAGGCCCCAATTTTTAACCATAGTTCGGGTTGTCCCTTCAGTCTTCCCCACGGCTTGGCTTTGGAATTCCTCTTTTGGTGGGCACCTGAGGTAACAAAACTGAAAGGAGACCTCCCATCCCACAGATTGACGAAAAGCAATTGGGAATCGGGCCAAATCCTTAGAGAGGAAGATTTGTCCATGGCCCATGAGGCCTCCCCGACATTCCACGGCCATCGCTGATACAAAATCCAGAGACAAAAGCCTGAGCAAGCGCCTCAGACTCGCACCTTCTTCATATCCTGAAGAGTTCTTCTCATGGTTTGTAGATCGGGCCTGCCATACCTACGTCCCCAAACCTAAGCTGAGTTTGTGTTTTCAGACTTCTGTCCTCAAAGTCTTGGGCCCCACACCCTCCAGGCTGGGCCCCTGGAGCCACACATTAGGACTGTGCCTAACAATCCATGGGAATTCTGCCCATTCCATGGTCCAAAATCGTACAAATTAGGAGAAACCTCCAAAGTCCCTGAGGCCATCCCAATAGTGTAGGTCGCCCGGAACAAACAAGGGCTGTCTGACACCAGCTGATAATCGACCTCCACTCATACCATAGATGGATGTCCCCAGAGAAGAAGATTGAACCAGACAGGACCCTAGGCCATAATAGGATCCATTGCTTTGGGTTACAGGCATGTGTCCTCAAAAGCCTGATTCCAATACGAGCATAGGGGTTTTCTTGAGGCACCCATCAGAACTCATCTTGTCTCCACAAGGAAACCTGTGCATGGGAGCCATGTCCAAATCTTAGGAGAGTACTTCATGGTGCCGGTGCCACCGCCCCATTCCAAGGCCCTCTTGGACACAAAAACACATTAGGACCCATCCTCCGGAAAGTCCATTTCAACTCAGCCACCCCGGTTGCTCCCGCTGAGCCATCAGATCTAAACTGTCTTGTTGCTAAAAGACATTTGGAATGTGAGGCGGGCTTCCCAGGCATCCATCCGCGAACGGTGCTCTGGAGTCATTCCATATGGGATGTCCTGGAGCTGTCCAACAGGTCTCAATTGTCCCGCAGAAGGAATCCTTGAAGGGGGCATCCCACAACTCCCAACGTGGGAAAACCTCAATGGCCTCGAGATTCCGCTCCCTTTATGAAGCGGCCGTCATGCTCAGAAACTCCAACCTGAGCCAACGTCTGATCTTCGCCCTGACTTCAGATGCATGAGATATTGGTTCAGATCTGCAGGGGGTACCTGCCGTGCCCTCGCCCTGAAACCCAAGTCTAGCTTGTCTTCTCAGACTTCAGTCCTCACACTCCTGGCCCCGAAGCCCTCAAGTTTGGCAATTCCGGACCCACAATGCAGCACTCTGCCTGCCCTCTAGAAAAAAAATTATTGCCTTATGACCTGCCCAGGCACCTTAAATGCGGGTAAACCTACACAGCACTCGACTTTACCCAAATTATATAGTCTAACCTGGGCACTAATGCACTGTCGAACACAACCTGAGCCCGGACCTCCTGACCAACACCCAGAAAGCTGACCGCACACTGAGCACATAAAACCCGCCATGGCCTTAAGTCATCATCTCTTCCCTACCTCAGTTTTCAGGCTTCAGAACCGAGACCTTATCTCCAATCACTGCCCAGGGGTGAGTGTGATGCAGAAGTCAGAACTCCTCCTTACCCATGGCAAGAACCCTTGTGGTTGGCACGTTGTCCAACGTTCAGTGTAGGAGAAACCAGCGTTCAACCTGCGGCGCCGCACATTCTTGAGTGCGATGAGTGCATACACACGCATTGTGACCCTCAGCATGAGTACTGTCCTCTAGTAAGTCCTCTCAGTGGCTGGACCATTAGATGTCATAATGGGCTTGACATGTCCCTAGGCCCCAATTTTTAACCAGATTTCTGATTGTTCAGTCGCCCCTCCCCAGGGCTCTACTCTGGAATCCATCATTTGGTGGGACACATGAGGTTAAAAAAGAAAACAACAACAACAACAACAACAACAACAAAAAAACGTACTTCTTCCAGCCCACAAAATGACCCCAAACTCTTTGGACGGGGCCAAACCACCAGAGAGTAAGACTCGTCCATTTCCCATGAGGTCACCCAGAAATTGCACGACCATGAGTGACACGATATCCAGAGACAAAAACTTGAGCAGGAGCCTCACACTCGCCCTTTTTTCAAATCCCGAAGAGTTCTCCTCATGGTCTGTAGATCAGTCCTGCCATACCTATGACCCGAAACATAAGTCGAGTTTGTGTTTTCAGACAACTGTCCAAACAGCCCTGGCCTACACAACCTACAGGCTCAGGCCCCTGGAGCCAAACCTGAGGACTGTACTTGCCCTCTCCAAGGGAATTGTGTGTGCCCATTCCAATGGCCACAACCCTTCTAATAGGATAAACCTCCAAAGTCCCTGATCCATCTCAATAGTGGTGGCTTCCCAGGAACAACAGGGGCAATCTGAGCCCAACTGAGCACCTAACTGCACTCAGACCCATAGAAGATATCCCCAGAGGTAAAAAGGAAAGAACAGGCCCCTAGGCACTAATCAGATTTATTGCTTTGGTTTCCAGGCATCTCTCTTCAGAGGCCTGGATTTCAAAAGCAGCATATAGGTGTTTCTTGACTCACCCATCAGAAAACATCTCATCTACACATGGGAAACTTGCACGTTGGAGCTGTGTCAAAGCCTCTGTTTAGGAGAACCCTTTAGGGCCCCAGTGCCACCACTTCATAACAAGGTCTCCATTGACACAAATGCACGTTAGGACCCATCCCCAGGGGTGTCCATTTCAACTCAGCGTCCTCGGTTGCTCCCCACAGATCCAGGAGGTCTAACCTGTCTTGTTGCTAGGAGACAATTGGAATGCGAGGTGGGCTACCCAGCCATCCATCCTTAGAACCCTGCCCAGAATCATTGGCCTGGAGCCAAACAACAGGTCTCAATTGTCCTGCAGAAGACTCTCTGCAGTTTGGAGCTTCTCACAACTCCCATCGGGGGAAAACACCCATGGCCTCGTGATGCCCCCCCCCCATTCATGAAGGGGCCATCAGGGACAGAAACTCCAACCTGAGCGATCCTCTGATCCTCGCCCTGACTTCAGATGCACGAGATCTCGATTCAGGTCTGTAGATTGTGCCTGCCATTGCCTCACCCAGAAACCTAAGCCTAGCTTGTGTTCTCAGACTTTTGTCGTCAGACTACTGGCCCACAAGCCCTCCAGTTTGGCAATCCAGAACTACAATGCAGCACTCTGCCGGCCCTCCAGAAGAAAAACATTGCCTCTGGGGCTACCCAGTAACCCCAAATGAGGATCAACCTGCACCGACCTTGGCTGTACCCCAAATACATAGGCTGACCAGGGCACTAATGCCCTTTCTGACACAGCCTGAGCCTGGACCCCCTGGACCCTCCCAGACAGCTGGCCGCACACTGAGCACATCGAGCCGCCATGGCCTTAGGTCGTCATCTCTTCCCAACCTCGGTTTTCAGGTTTCAGAACCTAGACCTTATCTCCAATCACTGCCCAGGGTTGATGGTGATGCAGAAATCAGAACTCCTTCCCCATGGCAAGAAACCTTGTGGTTGGCATGTTGTCCAACGTTCAGTGTAGTTGAAACCAGTGTGGCCCATGAGGCCCCGCCCATGCTCGCGGGCCACATTGGTCACAAACACACATTGTGACGCTCAGGCTGAGCCCAGTCCTCAAGTAAGGCCACTCAGTGGCTGGATGAAGAGATAGAATATTGGGCTTGCCATGCCCCTAGGCCCCAATTTTTAACCATAGTTCGGGTTGTCCCTTCAGTCTTCCCCACGGCTTGGCTTTGGAATTCCTGAGGTAACAAAACTGAAAGGAGACCTCCCATCCCACAGATTGACGAAAAGCAATTGGGAATCGGGCCAAATCCTTAGAGAGGAAGATTTGTCCATGGCCCATGAGGCCTCCCCGACATTCCACGGCCATCGCTGATACAAAATCCAGAGACAAAAGCCTGAGCAAGCGCCTCAGACTCGCACCTTCTTCATATCCTGAAGAGTTCTTCTCATGGTTTGTAGATCGGGCCTGCCATACCTACGTCCCCAAACCTAAGCTGAGTTTGTGTTTTCAGACTTCTGTCCTCAAAGTCTTGGGCCCCACACCCTCCAGGCTGGGCCCCTGGAGCCACACATTAGGACTGTGCCTACCAATCCATGGGAATTCTGCCCATTCCATGGTCCAAAATCGTACAAATTAGGAGAAACCTCCAAAGTCCCTGAGGCCATCCCAATAGTGTAGGTCGCCCGGAACAAACAAGGGCTGTCTGACACCAGCTGATAATCCACCTCCACTCATACCATTAATGGATGTCCCCAGAGAAGAAGATTGAACTAGACAGGACCCTAGGCCATAATAGGATCCATTGATTTGGGTTACAGGCATGTGTCCTCAAAAGCCTGATTCCAATACGAGCATAGGGGTTTTCCTGAGGCACCCATCAGAACTCATCTCGTCTCCACAAGGAAACCTGTGCATGGGAGCCATGTCCAAAGCTTAGGAGAGTACTTCAGGGTGCCGGTGCCACCGCCCCATTCCAAGGCCCTCATGGACACAAAAACACATTAGGACCCATCCTCCGGAAAGTCCATTTCAACTCAGCCACCCCGGTTGCTCCCGCTGAGCCATCAGATCTAAACTGTCTTGTTCCTAGGAGACAATTGGAATGTGAGGCGGGCTTCCCAGCCATCCATCCTTAGAACCCTGCTCAGAATCATTGGCCTGGAGCCAAACAACAGGTCTCAATTGTCCTGCAGAAGACCCTTTGGAGTTTGGAGCTTCTCACAAATCCCATCGTGGGAAAACCCCCATGGCCTCGTGATGCTCCCCCTTCATGAAGGGGCCATAAGGGACAGAAACTCCAACCTGAGCGATCGTCTGATCCTCGCCCTGACTTCAGATGCACGAGATCTCGATTCAGGTCTGTAGATTCTGCCTGCCATGTCCTCAACAAGAAACCTAAGCCGAGCTTGTGTTCTCAGACTTCTGTCCTCAGACTACTGGCCCACAAGCCCTACATTTTGGCATCCAGAACTACAATGCTGCACTCTGCCTGCCCTCCAGAAGAAAAACATTGTCCTCTGGGGCTACCCAGTAACCCCAAGTGAGGATCAACCTGCACCGACCTTGGCTGTACCCCAAATACATAGGCTGACCAGGGCACTAATGCCCTTTCTGAAACAGCCTGAACCTGGACTTCCTGGCCCCAACCAGACAGCTGGCCGCACACTGAGCACATCGAGCCGCCATGGCCTAAGGTCGTCATCTCTTCCCAACCTCGGTTTTCAGGCTTTAGTTTCTAGACCTTACCTTCAATCACTGCCCAGGGTTGAACGGGATGCAGAAATCAGAACTCCTTCCTCATGTCAAGATACCTTGTGGTTGGCATGTTTTCCAAGGTTCAGTGTAGTTGAATCCAGTGTTGCCCATGAGGCCCCGCCATGCTCGCAGGTACATTGGTCACAAACACACATTGTGACCCTCAGCCTGACCAAAGTCCTCAAGTAAGGCCTCTCAGTGGCTGGATGAAGAGATAGCATATTGGGCTTGCCATGCCCCTAGTCCCCAATTTTGAACCATAGTTCGGGTTGTCCCTTCAGTCTTCCCCACGGCTTTGCTTTGGAATTCCTCTTTTCGTGGGACACCTGAGGCAACAAAACTGAAAGGAGTCCTCCCATCCCACAGTGTGACGAAAAGTAATTGGGAATCGGGCGAAATCCTCATAGAGGTAGATTCGTCCATGGCCCATGAAGCATCCCCGACATTCTACGGCCATTGCTGATACAAATTCCAGAAACAAATGCCTGAGCAAGCGCCTCACACTCGCTCTATATTCAAATCTTCATGAGTTCTTCTCATGGTTTGTATATTGGGCGTGCCATACCGACGTCCCCAAAAAAAGCTGAGTTTGTGTATCGGAATCACAATCAGAACTATGCCTTCCACATGGCTGTAATGCTTGTTCTTCACATGGAGTCAGACCTTCACGTGGGGAACCCTTCATGGCCCCTGATGCCACGCCAAAACATGAGTGCTGCTTGGGCACAAATTCACACTGTGACCCTAGCATGAGCCCCATGTCAAAGAAAGGCCTGTCAGGTTCGGGACGAAGATCCTGCATATAGTCCCTGCCATGCCCATAGGCACCCAGGACTAACCAAATGGTGTGTATTCCAGTTGAAGGAGCCCACTGCTGTGCTCTAGAGTCCCTCTCCTGGGGGGTTCTTTCTGGCAGAAAACAGTACTCTTCACTTCCCACAGAATGAACCCAAACACTTGGGAGCTTGGACAATCCCCCGAGAGGAAGGCTCTTCCTCGGCCCCTGAGGCAACCCCTACCCTGACCATACAATGTGAACGCAACACCCAGAGACAAAAGCCTGAGCAACTGCCTCCCACTTGCCCTCCTTTGATATCCAGAGGATCTCCCCTCACGGACTGGAGATCAGGCCTGCCATTACCTTGGCCCCTTCCTGAGCCAAGTTTGCTTTTTCAGACATCAGTCCCCACAGCCCTGGCAAACACAGCCTCTAGGCTGGGTCCTCTGGAGCCATACAACGGGACCGTGCCTGCTCTCTCCTGGGAAACTGTGTCCATTCCTTTGGACACACACCTCTAGAATATGAGAAACCTCAAGGCCCCCGAGGACATCCCACTACTGGGAGCCTCCCTGGACACACAGGGGCATTCGGACACAAGCTGAGCAGCTACCTCCACGAAGGCATGCACACAGATGTCAACAGAGATAGAAGGTTCAGCCGGACAGGCCCTTAGGCCATAATCTCAACTCTTGCTTTGGGTTCCAGGTGTTAATCCTCAGAGGCTTTGGTTCGAAGAACAGGATATGGGGCTTTCCTGAGGCACTGAACAGAACTCCTCTCGTCTCCACATGGGGAGCTTTCTTACTGGGGATGTATCAAACCCTTCAGGTAGTGCCCAAGCAGCACTTGAGTGCTGATTGGGAACAAATTCACACTGTGACCCTAGCATGAGCCCCATGTCAAAGAAAGGCCTGTCAGGGCCTGGACAAAGAGACTGCATATGGGGCTTGCCAAGCCCCTATGCACCCAATCCTCACCAGGGTTTGAGTTTTCCAGTCGCCCCGCCCGTACCTGGGGCTCTGATCTGGAATCCCTTTCTTGGAGAGACACATGAGCCAGACAACACGACTCAACCCTTCCCACAAAATGACCCCAATCTTGGAAACTGGGACAAATCCCCAGAGAGGGATACTCGTCCACAGTCCCTGAGGCCACCCCTCAAATCCACGGCTATCCCAGACACAACATCCAGAGACAAAAGCCTGAAGGAACGCCTCCCACTCGCCCTTGTTTCAGAGGCCCAGGAGTTCCCTCTCGGGCTGTACCTCCGGCCTGCCATACCCTAGGCACCACTCATAAGCTGAGTTTGTGTTTTCAGACTTCTGTGCCCACAGCCTGGACCCACACACCTCCAGGCTAGTGCCTCTGGAGCCACAGCGAAAGTTTGTGCCTGCCCTCTCCAAGGAAAGTGTGCCCAATCCATTGACCACAACCCTACAGGTTAGGGAAAAGCTCCAAGGCCCCTGAGGACATCAATAGTGTAGGCCACCCTGGACTAAGAGGGGCTCTCTGACACCAGCGGAGCAACTATCTCCACTTAGGCTCTCACACAGTGTCCCCAGAGACAGAAGGTTGAAATGGACAGGCCCCCAGGCCCTAATCTGAACCTTAGCTTTGTTCCATGTGTCCGTTCTCAGAGGACTGTTTTCGTAGACCAGCACATGGGGCTTTTCTGAGGCACCAAACCAAGGATCTCTCGTCTCCACATGGGCAGCTTTCTTACTGGGAATGTATCAAACCCTTCAGGTAGGAGAGTTCCGCAGGGCCACTGAACAACCAGCACATTCCAAGGTCTCCATGGACCCAAACGCACATTATGACGCATCCTCAGGAGAGGCCATTTCAACTCAGCCCCCTGGGTCGCGTGTTCCAGAGGCCCCTTATCAAACATATCTTATCGCTAATGGCCAATTGGAATGCGAGGCATGCTGTACAGGGATCCATCCTTCGAACCCTGCTCTCCAGTCCTTCCGCATGGTATGTCCTGGAGCCATGCAACAGGACTCGAATGTCCCGCAGAAGGAAACCTTGTGGTTTTGGGCAACCTCCAAACTCAGCGTGGGAAAACTTCCTTGGCCTCATGAGGCCCCCGCTTTACGAAGGTGTCATCATGGACACATACTCCAGCCTCAGCCAACGTCTGATCCTCAGCCTGAATTCAGATGCAGGAGATTTTGATTCAGCCTCTGCAGAGTGGGTCTGCTCTGCCCTTGGCTCCAATCCTCACCCTAGCTTGTTTTTGCAGACTTCTGTCCTCTCACTCCTGGCCCACAAGCCCTCCCTACTGGGAATTCTGGGGCCACAAAGAAGCACTCTGCCTGCCTCCCAGGAGAAAAACATTGTCTATGGTGCTGCCCAGAAACCCAAATGAGGATCAAACTGCTTGGCCCTCGGCAACACCCCAATTTCATAGGCTACCTTAAACACTGATGCTCTGTCGCAAATAGCCTGAGCCCAGACCTTCCAACAGACACCGACACAGCTGGCTGCACACCCAGCATATTGGACCCGCCACTGCCTTAGGCCACCATCCATTCCCAACCTGGGTTTTCAGTCATCGGAACCTAGACATTATCTCCAATCCCTGCACAGGGGGGAACATGATGCACAAGTCAGAACCCCTCCTTCCCCATGGAAAGAAACCTTGCTGCTGGCAGTGAGTCAAACCTTCAGTGTAGGAGAAAACGGCATGGCCCATGAGGCAACGCCCAAGCGTTAGGGCCGCCTTGGGCACAAACACAAATTGTGACCCTCAGCGTGAGTACCTTATTCAAGTAACGCCTCTCAGTGACTGGACCAAGAGCCCGCATATGTGGCTTGCCATGCCCATAGGCACCCAGGATTAACTAGATGGTGTGTATTCCAGTTGAGGGAACCCACTGCTGTGCTCTAGAGTCCCTCTCCTGGGGGGTCCCCTGTGGCAGAAAACAGTACTCTTCCCTTCCCACAGAATGAATCCAAACTCTTGGGAGCTTGGACAATCCCCCGAATGGAAGGCTCTTCCTCGGCCTCTGAGACAACCCCTACCCTGACCGGACACTGTGAACGCAACACCCAGAGACAAAATCCTGAGTGACTGCCTCCCACTTGCCCTCCTTTGATATCCAGAGGATCTCCCCTCACGGACTGGAGATCAGTCCTGCCATTACCTTTGCCACTAGCTGAGCCAAGTATGCTTTTTCAGACATCTGTCCCCACAGCCCTGGCAAACACAGCCTCTAGGCTGGGTCCTCTGGAGCCATACCACAGGACCGTGCCTGCTCTCTCCTGGGAAACTGTGTCCATTCCTTTGGACACACACCTCCAGAATATGAGAATCCTCAAGGCCCCCGAGGACATCCCACTACTGGGAGCCTCCCTGGACATACAGGGGCATTCGGACACAAGCTGAGCAGCTACCTCCACGAAGGCATGCACACAGATGTCAACAGAGATAGAAGGTTGAGCCGGACAGGCCCTTAGGCCATAATCTCAACTCTTGCTTTGGGTTCCAGGTGTTACTCCTCAGAGGCTTTGTTTCGAAGAACAGGATATGGGGCTTTCCTGAGGCACTGAACAGAACTCCTCTCGTCTTCACATGGGAAGCTTCCTTGTTGATGCTGTGTCAAACACCTCAGTTTGGAAAACCCTGCAGAGTCCCTGAGCCACCTCCACATTCCAAGGTCTCCCAGGTCACCAAGCCACAGTAGGACTCATCTTCAGGAGAGTCCATTTCAACTCTCCCCTCTGGGTAGCTCACCCAGGAGCCTGCAGATTGAGCCTGCCTTGTCCTTACTAAAGAGTGGGAATATGAGGTGGTGTTCCCAGGCATCCATGCTTAGACACCTGCTCTCGAGTCTTTCCGTATGGGGCCTCCTGGAACCATCCAATAGGACGCGACTGTCGTGTAGAAGGAAACCTTGAGGTTTGGAGTAGTTCACAAATCCCATCGTAGGCAAACCTCCTTAGCCTAATGAAGCCCTCACCCTTCAGGAAGAGGCCATGCTGGACAAAAACTCTAGCCTGAGGCACGTCTCATAGTTGACATGACCTCAGTGCAGGAGATCTCGATTCATCCTCTGCAGAGTGGGCCTGCCGTGCCCTCGGTCCCAAACCTCACGCTAGCTTGTGTTTTCAGACTTCCTTCCTCACACTCCTGGCAAACAAGCCCTCTGGACCAGGAACTCCAGAACCAAAACCCAGCCCAGTGTCTGCCCAACGGAAGAAAAACGTTTTCCTGTGGGGCTCTCCAGAAAACCCAGATGAGGATCAACCTGCTCGGGCCTCGACGGACCCCGAACTGGATATGCTGCTCTGGGAACTCATGCTCTGTCTGACACAGCCTGAAGCCAGACGTCCAGAGAGACAAGGAGACAGCTGGCCGCACACCTAGCAATTCGGACACGCCATGGTCTTATGCCGTCACCTCTTCCTAACCTTGGTTTTCAGATATCTGAACCTAGACATTATATCAATTCTCCACACAGCTGGGTATAGCAAGCACAAAACAGAACTCCTCCTTCCCCATGGCTGTCAAGCTTGCTCTTGGCATGGAGTCACACCTTCAGGGTGGGAGAAACCTTCATGGCCCCTGATGCCACGCCCAAACTTGAGTGCTGCTTGGGCACAAATTCACACTGTGACCCTCAGCATGAGCCCCATGTCAAAGAAAGGCCTGTCAGAACCTGGGCCAAGAGCCCGCATATGGGCTTGCCAAGCCCCTATGCACCCAATCCTCACCAGTGTTTGAGTTTTCCAGTCGCCCCACCTGTACCTGGGCTGTGCTCTGGAATCCCTTTCTTGGAGAGACCCATGAGCCAGACAACACGACTCCACCCTTCCCACAAAATGACCCCAAACTCTTGGGAGCTGGGACAAATCCCAAGAGAGGGATACCCGTCCACAGTGCCTAAGGCCACCCCTCTTATCCACTGCTATCCCGGACACAACATCCAGAGACAAAAGCCTGAAGGAATGCCTTCCACTCGCCCTTGTTGCAGAGGCCCAGGAGCTCCCTCTCGGGCTGTACATCTGGCCTGCCATACCCTAGGCGAGACTCATAAGCTGAGTTTGTGTTTTCAGACTTCTGTGCCCACAGCCTGGACCCACACAACCTCCAGGCGATGGCCTCTGGAGCCACAGCGAAAGATTCTGCCTGCCCTGTCTAAGGAAAGTGTGCCCAATCCATTGACCACAACCCTACAGGTTAGGGAAAAGCTCCAAGCCCCTGAGGCCATCAATAGTGGAGGCAACCCTGGACTAAGAGGGGCTCTCTGACACCAGCGGAGCAACTATCTCCACTTAGACTCTCAGACAGTGTCCTGAGAGAAAGAAGGTTTAAATGGACAGGCCCCCAGGCCCTAATTTGAACCTTAGCATTGGTTTCCATGTGTCCGTCCTCAGAGGACTGTTTTCGTAGACCAGCACACGGGGCTTTTCTGAGACACCAAACCAAACCTCTCTCGTCTCCACATGGGGAGATTTCTTACTGGGCATGTATCAAACCCTTCAGGTAGGAGAGTTCCGCAGGGCCACTGAACAACCAGCACATTCCAAGGTCTCCATGGACCCAAATGCACATTATGACGCATCCTCAGGAGAGGCCATTTCAACTCGGCCCCCTGCGTAGCGTGTCCCAGAGGCAGCAGATCAAACATATTTTGTCTCTTATGGCCAAGGGGAATGCGAGGCATGCTGTACAGGGATCCATCCTTCGAACCCTGCTCTCCAGTCCTTCCGTATGGTATGTCCTGGAGCCATGCAACAGGACTCGAATGTCCCACAGAAGGAAACCTTGTGGTTTGGGGCAACCTCCAAACTCAGCGTGGGAAAACTTCCTTGGCCTCATGAGGCCCCCGCTTCATGAAGGTGCCATCATGGACACATACTCCAGCCTCAGCCAACGTCTGATCCTCAGCCTGGCTTCAGATGCAGGAGATTTTGATTCAGCCTCTGCCGATTGGGCCTGCTCTGCCCTTGGCTCCAATCCTCACCCTAGCTTGTGTTTTCAGACTTCCGTCCTCACACTCCTGGCCCACAAACCCTCCCTACTGGGAATTCTGGGGCCACACTGAAGCACTCTGCCTGCCTCCCAGGAGAAAAACATTGTCTATGGTGCTGCCCAGAAACCCCAAATAAGGATCAAACTGCTTGGCCCTCGGCAACACCCCAATTTCATAGGCTACCTTAAACAGTGATGCTCTGTCGCAAATAGCCTGAGCCCAGACCTTCCAACAGACACCGACACAGCTGGCTGCACACCCAGCACATTGGACCCGCCACTGCCTTAGGCCACCATCCATTCCCAACCTGGGTTTTCAGTCATCGGAACCTAGACCTTATCTCCAATCCCTGCACAGGGGGAACCTGATGCACAAGTCAGAACCCCTCCTTCCCCATGGCAAGAAACCTTGCTGCTGGCCGTGAGTCAAACCTTCAGTGTAGGAGAAAACGGCAAACCTGCCGTGCCTCATGAAGCCCCCCATATCCTTCAGGGAGAGGCCATCATGGACAAAAACTCTAGCTTGAAGCACGTCTCATAGTAGACATGACCGCAATGCAGGAGATCTTGATTCAGCCTCTGCAGAATGGCCTGCCATGCCCTCGGTCCCACACCTCACGCTAGCTTGTGTTTTCAGACTTCCTTCCTCACACTCCTGGCAAACAATCCCTCCAGAGTAGGAATTGCAGAACCACAAGCCAGCCCAGTGACTGCCCACCGGTAGAAAAAGTTTCCTTGTGGGGCTCTCCATAAAACCCAGATGAGGATCGACCTGCTCTTGCCTCGACGGCACTCAGATTTGATAGGCTGCTCAGGGCACTAATGCTCTGCCTTTCACAGCCTGATGCCAGACGTCCAGACAGGCAAGGAGAAAGCTGGCCACACACCTAGCACTTCTGACACCCCATGGTCTTATGCCGTTATCTCTTCCTAACCTTGGTTTTCAGATATCTAAACCCAGATATTATATCAATTCCTCACACAGTTGGGCATCTGAATCACAAATCAGAACTCCTTCTTCCCCATGGCTGTAAGGCTTGCTCTTGGCATGGAGTCTCACCTTCAGGGTGGGAGAAACCTTCATTTCTTCTGAAACCACGCCCAAACTTGAGTGCTGCCTTGGGCACAAATTCACTCTGTGACCCTCAGCATGAGCCCAATATCAAAGAAAGTCCTGTCAGGGCCTTGACCAAGAGCCCGCATATGGGGCGTGCCAAGCCCCTATACACCCAATCCTCACCAGTGTTTGAGTTTTCCAGTCTCCCCCCCGTTCCTGGGGCTCTGCTCTGGAATTACTTTCTTGGAGAGACACATGAGCCAGACAACAGGACTCCACCCTTCCCACAAAATGACCCCAAACTCCTGTTAGCTGGGACAAATCCCCAGAGAGGGATACTTGTCCACAGTCACTGAGGCCACCCCCTACAATCCAAGGCTATCCTGGACGCATCCAGAGACAAAAGCCTGAAGGAATCTCGCCCTTGATTCACAAGCCAAGGAGCTCACTCTCTATCTGTACATCCGGCCTGCCATACCATCGGCGCCACTCATAAGCTGAGTTTGTGTTTTCAGTCTTCTGTGCCCACAGCCTGGACCCACAAACCCTCCAGGCTAGGGCATCTGGAGCCACAGCGAAAGATTGTGCCTGCCCTCTCCAAGGAAAGTGTGCCCAATCCATTGACCACAACCCTACAGGTTAGGGAAAAGTTCCAAGGCCCCTGAGGCCATCCTGATAGTGTAGGCTGCCCTGGACTAAAAGGGGCACTCTGACACCAGCTGAGCCATTATCACCACTTAGACTCTCAGACAGTGTCCCCAGAGACAGAAGATTGAAATGGACAGGACCTTAGGCCCTAATTTGAACCTTAGCTTTAGTTTTCATGTGTCTGTCCTCAGAGGACTGGTTTCGTATACCAGCATATTAGGTTTTTCTGAGGCTCCAAACCAAACCTCTCTCGTCTCCACATGGAGTGCTTTCTTACTGGATCTGTATCAAACCCTTCTGGTCGGAGAATTCCGCAGGGCCACAGTACAACCATCACATTCCAAGGTCTCCATGGACAGAAACACACATTATGACGCATCCTCAGGAGAGGCCATTTCAACTCAGCCCGCTGGTTAGCTTGCCCCAGAGCCAACAGATCAAACATATCTTGTCGTTAATGGCCAAAGGGAATGCGAGGCATGCTGTTCAGGGATCCATCCTTTGAACCCTCCTCTTCAGTCCTTCCGTATGGTATGTACTGGAGCCACTCAACAGGACTTGACTGTCTTGCAGAAGGAAACCTTGTGGTTTGTGGCAACCTCCAAACTCAGCGTGGGAAAATTTCGTTGGCCTCATGAGGCACCTGCTTCATGAAGGTGCTATCAAGGGCACAATCCAACCTCAGCCAACGTCTGATCCTCAGCCTGACTTCAGATGCATGAGATATCCTTTCAGCCTTTGCAGAGTGTGCCTGCTCCCAACCTCACCCTATCTTTTGTTTTCAGACTCTACCCTAGCACTCCTGGCCCAAAAGCCCTCATGATTCGGAATTCTGGTTCCAGAACGAAGCACTCTGCCTGCCCCCCAAAGAAAAACATTGTCTATGGCATTGCTCAGAAACCCCAAATGAAAATCAACCTGCTCAGCCCTCGGCAACACCCCAATTGCATAGGCTACCCTAAACACTATGCTCTGTCTTACATAGCCTGAGCCCAGACCTTGTGAGAGACATTGAGACAGTTGGCTTCACACCCAGCACATCGAACCTGCCATGGGTTAGGCCATTTCATCCCTTCCCATTGACCTGGGTGTCTTCCTGGAGGTATATTCTGAGGCTGTGTCAGACTATGCATTTTTTCTGGAGCTTCCTATGGAATTGGGGTGGTATTAGGGGCCTTGCAATTTTCTCTTAATCTGGTGGGTTGGGAAACTGAGACAGGCTGACATTCCTTGGGAGAGCTGGCCCAGTGCCGTTGTGTGTTCCTGGAGGCCCCATCCTGGAGGGCATATGGGTCAGGACTCTGGGTCCAAAGTCTTCAGACACAAACTCGGGTAAGAGTTAAGCTCGAGGTGATGGCAGACCCAAACTGCAGACCCTGAGCGAAGCATCTCCAGATATGAAATTCGGACGGCTGTGAGGCAGGAGCACAGTCTTTTCTGTCTGACTTGTTTGTCTATGATGGCCACGAAATGGAGGGGTGGCCTCTTGGGTCCATGTGAGATTCTACCTCTCTGGGAATTCTGCTCCGCACCCAAGAGTTTGGTGTATTTCCGGGGGATGGGAGGAGCGCAGTTTTCTGAGTCAGGGATCCCGTCCAAACAGCCATTCCAGAGATGGGTCCTGGGTTCTGGAGCCTGGATCACCGCAACAAGGCTTAGGATTTGGGCCTAGGGTCCTGCTCTATGTTTTCCTGGTACAGCTCCCGAGTGTTCTTGTTGGAAATGGGTCTCATTCTGAGGGTCACAATGCCTGTTTTTGCCCAGATGCCCATGCTGAGTGGGTGTGACCTCATGGGCTATGCACTTGGCTCCCACTCTGAGGGTTGGACTGCCATCTCAACATTCAGTTTTCCTGCCATGGGGAAGGAGGTGTACTTTTTTATGCTTCAGGTTCCCCCATGGGCAGGAATTTGAGCTAAGTTCTGGGACAGGTGCCTGAATACCCAGTTCATTTTGAGATGAGGTCCTCGGGCCAAGGCAGGACCCACCTGCAGAAAATGAGGCCTGCTTTCTGGGTGGCTGTCAGGAGCTCGGGCTCGAGCTGTGTCAGACAGAACATTCGTGGAGAGTACGGCCTATGATATTGGGGTGCTTTTGAGAGCTGTGCAACTGGATCCTCATGGGGGATTTTTGCACAGACCCTTTTTTCACTTCTTCTATCTGGTGAGCAGGCAGATGGCTTCATTACGGCTCCACAATATCCAAGTTGGAGGGTTTGCAGGCGAGGAGTGTGAGGACAGAAGTATGAAAACATAAGCTACGGTTACGCTCAGTGCCGAGCACATGTCTATTCCAATGTACAGCAGTTGTTTCGAGATCTTCAGCACCTGGGCGAGGGGAAGATGTCTGCTCACGCTGGAGTTTGTATCCATGATGGCCAACAAATGGTGGGGAGGACTCAAGAATTCTTGGAGGTTTTTCCAAGCTGGAGCTTGTGAGCTGCTCCAAACATCAAGGTGTCCTACTAAGGGACAGCAGAAGTCTTCTTACAGGGCTCCAGGGTCCCCCATATGGAAGATTCGATAGCAATGCTCTCTGAATGGAGGCCTGGGAAGCCAATCTCGTGTTACCATTGCAGCTGAGGAACAGGGTAAGCTTGAACCAATGACACTGATTCCAAGTTCCAAGTGATTTGCATTGATGGAAGTTCTCAGTCTAACAGGTCCCAATGCTGCTTGGTGTCCAGGGAGACCTTAGAATGTGGTGGCGGCTCTCTGACCATTGAGGATTCTCTATCCTTAGGATTAGACCCAGTACCCAGGAGCCAGGTTTCCTTCTTGGGACAGGAGGTGTGCTCTTGTATGGCTCACGGACCACAGGTTGGACCATATGCTTGAATTTCCAGAACAGCCCTCTAGGGAGAGAGACCTCAAAACATAAGCTAGGGTTCTGATGAGGTTTTAGGGCCATGGAAGTTTCAATCTTCGGACTAAGTGCCATTGGCCTGCATGTCATCCTGGAGGTAGGTGCTGAGGCTGTGTCAGGCTGTGCACTTTTTCCAGAGTGGCCTATGATATTGGGGTGCAGTCAGGGGCCTTGCAGTTTTCTCCTAATCTGGACATTTTGGGAAACTGAGATGGGCAGGGTTTCCTCAGGAGAACAGGGCCAGTGATGTCATATGTTTCTCGAGGCCCCATCCTGGAGGTCATGTGTGTCAGGACTTTGGGACCAAAGACTTTAGACACAACCTCGGATAAGAGATAGGAGTGAGGTGATGGCAGTCCGAATCTGAAGACCCTGAAGGAAGCTCCTCGGGATTTGAAATTCAGGTGGCTGGGAGGGAGGAGCACAGGCTTTTCTGTCTGGATTTTGTGTCTAGGATGGCCACTAAATGGAGGGGTGACCTCATGTGTCCATGGGATATTCTTCCACTCTGGTGATTCTGCTTGGCACCCAAGAGTTTGATTTCTTTCTGGGGAAGAGGAAAAGACTGTATTCCATCTCTGGGATCCTGTCCAAACAGGGATTCCAGAGATGGGTTCTGGGTCCAGACACTGGGAAAACTTAACCAAAGCTTCGATTTGGGTTCCTGGTCCTGATCCCAAGGGGGATCTTTGGAAAGGGGTCTCATTCTGAGGTTCACAATGCCTATTTGTGCCCAGCTGCCCATCCTGTGTAGGCATGGTCTCATGGACCATGCACCTGGTTCCCACTCAGGGTTGTACAGCCATCTCAACATTCAGTTTTCTGGCCATGGGGAAGGAGGAGCACTCTTTTGTGCTTCCGAGTCCCCTATGGGCAGGAATTTGAGCTAAGTCTGGGACAGGTACCTGAATATCCAGGTTGCTTCAAGATGATGGCCTCGGGCCAAGGTTGGACCCACCTGGAGGATATGGGGCCCACTATCTGGGTGGCTGACAGGAGGTCGGGGATCAGGCGGTGTCAGACAGACAATTTATGCAGAGGTCGGTCTATTATATTGGGGTGCCATTGAGGGCCGTGCAGGAGGATCCTCATGTGGGTTTCTGCGAAGACCCATAGGGCACTTCTTTCTGGTGGGCAGGCAGAAAGCTGCACTGTGGCTTCAGAATTCCCAATATGAAGGGCTTGTAGGCGAGGAGTGTGAAGACAGAAGTCTGAATACACAAGCCACGGATAAGCTCAGTGCCGACCACAGGACCATTCCATTGTGCAGTGGTTGTTTCGATATTTCCAGCACCTGAGTATGGGCGAGGGTCAGATGTCTGATCACGCTGGGTTTGCATCCATGATGGTCAACGAATTGTGGGGTGGCCTCAAGAATTCTTGGAGATTTTCCCAAGCAGTACCTTGTGAGCTGCTCCAAACAGCAAGGTGTCCTACTGTGGGACAGGGGAAGTCCGCTTACAAGGCTCCAGGGTCCCCTATATAGAAAGATTCGACAGCAGAGGTCTCTGAATGGGGGCCTGGGAAGTCTTCCTTGCATGACCATTGCAGCTGAGGAACATTGCAGGCTTGATCTGCTGGTTTTTGTTCAAATTTCCAAGTGATCTAAGTTGACGGATGTTCTCAGTCTAATGAGTCACAATGCTGCTTGGTGTCCAGGGAGACCTTAGAATGTGGTGGTGAGGGTGCCTGGGTGGCTCAATGGGCTAAGCCGCTGCCTTCGGCTCAGGTCATGATCTCAGGGTCCTGGGATTGAGTCCCGCATCGGGCTCTCTGCTCAGCAGGGAGCCTGCTTCTTCCTCTCTCTCTCTCTGCCTTCCTCTATGCCTACTTGTGATCTCTGTCTGTCAAATAAATAAATAAAATCTATATAAAAAAAAAGAATGTGGTTGTGGGTCTGTGGCCATGCAGGATTTTCCTACCTGAGGGTTAGACCCAGTTCCCAGGAGCCAGGTTCCCTTCTCGGGACAGGAGGGGTTCTCTTGTATGGCTCAGGGACCACATGTCGGATCATATGTTGGATTTCAAGACCAGGCCTCTGGGCACAGAGGCCTGAATATCTAGGCTAGGGTTCTTATGAGGTTGTAGGGGCATGTCATCCTCAACCTTCGGACTTAGGGACTTTGACCTGTGAGTCTTCCTGGAGGTAGATGCTCAGGCTGTGTCAGACTGTGCATTTTTTCCAGAGTGGCCTATGAAATTGGGGTGGGCTCAGGGGCCTTGCAGGCTTTTCCTAATCTGGAGGGTTTGTGCAACTGAGACGGCAGAATTTCATCCAGAGATCAGGCCCAGTGATGTAGTGTGGTTCTGTCAGCCCCATCCTGCAGGGAATGTGGTTAAGGGCTCTGGGACCAAAGTCTTCAGACACAAAATTGTGTATCAATTAGGAGGGAGGTGATGGCAGCCCCGATCTGCAGACGCTGAGGGCAGCTCCTCAGGATTTGAAATTCGTGTGGCTGGGAGGCAGGAGCAAAGGCTTTTCTGTCTGGATTGTGTCTAGGATGGCCTTGGAATGGTGGGGTGTCCTCATGTGTCCATGGAATATTCTACCTCTCTGGGGATTCTGCCTAGCACCCAAGAGTTTGGTGTCTCACTGGGAAGGAGAGAGCGTGGTTTACTGTTTCAGGGTTTCCGTCAACACAGGGATTCCAGAGATGGGTTATAGGTCCCTGTGCCTGGATAACCCTACAAAGGCTTAGTATTTGGGCCTAGAGGCTTGACTGCCTGGCTCTGTGGGGCTTTGGTTCAGCTCCCATGGAGACTTGTTGGAAATGGGTCTCAGGGTAAGGGTCACAATGCCTGTTTGTGCCCAGATGCCCATCCTGAGTGGGCATTGGCTCTTGTTCCATGCACCTGGATCCCAATATGAGGGTTGGACCACCATATCAACATTTAATTTTCCTTCTATGAGGAAGGAGGAGTACTCTTTTGTGCTTCAGATTCCCCCATGCACAGTAATTTGAGCTATGTTCTGGGACTGGTACGTGAATAACCAGGTTGGTTTGAGATGAAGGACTCAGGTCAAGGCAGGTCACACCTGCCAGATATGGGTCCCGCTATCTAGGTGGCTACCAGGAGGTCGGGGCTCGAGCTGTGTCAGACAAAGCATTAGTTCACAAGGTGGCCTATGATATTGTGGTGCTATAGAGGGCTGTGCTGGTGGAACCTTATATGGAGTTTCACGCAGACCCATAGGGCACCTCTTTTTTCTGGTGGGCAGGCAGAAGGCTGCATTGTGGCTCCCAAATTCCCAATATGGGGGACTTGAAGGCGAGGAGTGTGAGAACAGAAGGCAGAAAACACAATCTATGCTTAATCTCAGTGCCGAGAACATGGCCATTCCAATGTGCAGTGTTTTTTTTTTTCGAGATCTCCAGCATCTGAGTACAGGCGAGGGTCAGATGTCTGCTCATGATAGAGTTTGTATCTATCGTGGCCAACAAATGAAATATCCAGCACCTGAGTAAAGGTGGATTTCAGATGTTTACGCACACTGGAGTTTGTGTCTCTGATGACCGAATGGAGGAGTGGCATCAAGAGGCTGATGCATGTGAGATGCTCCAAACAGCAAGGTTGTTTTTTCTACTGGACAGTTAGAGTCTGGTATGTTTTCTGCAGGGCCCCCCATGTGAAAAGTATGGGTAGCAGAGCCCTTCCACATGGATGCCTGGAAAGCACACCTCCATTGACCAATGCAGCTGAGGAACATGCAGGTTCTTTACGGTGCTTCTGGGGCGAAGCACCAAGGTCTTGAGTTGACATGGAATCTCTTGAAGATGGGTTACAATGCTGGTTTTTTTTACCAGGTAGATCTTAGAATGTGTTGGTGGCTAAGGTGCCTGCAAGATTCTCCTACCCTGAGGGTTTAACACAGGTCGAAGAGCACGGTTACCTTCTGGGGACAGGAGATGTAGTGTTTTGTGGCTCAGGGACCACATGCCATATCATAAGTTTCTATTCAAGAACAGGCCTCTGCCCGACAACCTAATCTAGGGTTCCAATGAGTCCCAGGGGCATGAGAGGTTCAATCTTCAGACTTAGGAAAGTTGACTTGGGTGTCTGCCAGGATGTAGGTGATCAGGGAGTTTCAGACTGCGCACTTATGTCCAGAGTAACCTCCAATATTGGGGTGGCCACAGGGGCCTTGAATGTTTCAACCAACTCTGGAGGGTTTGGTTAACTGACATGCACAATTTCCATGGGGATGGCAAGCACAGTCCTGTGGTGTGGCTCCAGAGACTCCACCCTGGAGGGCATGTGAGCCATGGTTCTGGGAGGGAAGTCTGCAAACACAAACTTGGGTTAGGTTTAGTGGCTAGGTTATCGCAGGGCAATGTGTAGACCTGGAAGGCTACTCGTCAGGAACAGTAACTGGAATGACCCGAAGGTGGAAGCACAGGCTTTTATATCTGGATTGTGTGTCTAGGGTGACCTCAGAATGTAGCTGTGGCCTCATGGGTCCATGGGAGATTTTTCCTCTAAGGATACTGGCGGCTCCCAATATTTTGATGACTTTTTGAGATGGGAAGACTGCTATTTTCGATCTTAGGTGTGCCCCAAAACAGGGATTCCAGAGATGGGCTCTGGGTCTAGGCGCCTGGAAAATACCACCAAGGGTTGGGATTTGGGCTTATGGGCAGACCAGGCCTGCAATGCAGGATCTTGGTTGTGCAACTGAGAGGGCTTGTTTGGAAGCATGCTCAGGCTGAGCATTACAATGCCTGTTTGTGCCCAGGGTGGCCCTCAGGAGTGGGCGTGGTCCCATTGTCCATTCTCTGGCTCCCACACTGAGGGATGGACACACATTCCAATGGCCAGGTTTCCAGCCATGGGGAAGGAGGAAATATCTATTGTGCTTCATGTTCCCCCATAGGCAGGGATTACAGCAAAGGTCTGGGGACAGATGCCTGAATACCAAGGATGCATAGAGATGACAGATTTGGGCCATGGCCGTTCTCACATGCTGGATATGGGCCCCGCTCTCTGGGTGGCTGACACGAGGTCTGGGCTCAGGCTGTGTCAGACACAGCACTAGTGGCCAGAGAAGTCTATATATTGGGGTTCTCTCCAGGGCCGAGTAAATTGATCCTCATGTAGGGTTTCTGGCGAGACTCACGAAGCACTTCTTTCTGTGGGGCAGGCATAATGCTGCCTTATGGATCCAGAATTCCCTATCAAGAGGGTTTGGGGACAAATAGGGTGAGAATGCAATTGTAAACACCAGCTATGCTTAAATTGAGTGCCAAGCGGAAGTCAGTTTCAATGTGCAGCAGCTTATACGAGATATCCAGCACCTGAGTAAGGGCAGATGTCAGATATTTGCTCACACTTGAGTTTGTGTCTAGGATGACGACTAATGGAGGGGTGGCTTCAGGAGGCAATGGAGGATTACCCACGCTTAAGATTGTGAGATGCTCCAAACACCAAGGTTTCCTTCTAATGGACAGGAGGAGTCTGTTTTTTTTTTTCCTCCAGGGTCCCTCAAGTGGAAGTTTGCGTAGCAGAGCCCTCCCGCATGGATGACTGGAAAGCACACGTCCAATGACCATTGCAGCTGAGGAACATGACAGGTTCGATTTGGTGGTTCTGGTGCCAAGTACCAAGGCCTTGAGTTGACTTGGAATCTCTTACAGATGTGTCCCAAAACTGGTTTGTTACAAGGGAGTTCTTAGAATGTATTGGTGGCTATGGGCCACGCTGAGGGTTTGGCACAGGTCGATGTGCACAGTTTCCATCTTGGGAGAGGAGATGTTCTGTTTTGTGGCTCAGGGTACATATGTTGTATCCTGACTTGGTATTCAAGAACAGGCCTCTGAGGATTGATGCTTGCAACCTAATCTAGAGATCCAATGATGTCCTTGGTGCCCATCAGGTTCAATTTTCTTACTAAGGACCATTGATATGGTTGTCTGACTGGATGTAGGTGATCAGGGTGTTTCAGACTGTGCATTTGCATCCAGAGCCACTTCCAATATTGGGGTGGGCTCAGGGGCCTTGCAGGTTTCTCCTAACTTGGAGGCTTTGGGGAACTGTGATGGGCACAGTTTCCTTGGGGATGGCAGGCCCAGTCCTGTGGTAAGGCTTCAGAGACCACCTCCTTGAGGATATGAGAGCCATGGTTTTGGGAGGGAAGTCTGCAAACACAAATTTGGGTCAGGGATAGTGGCAAGGTGATCTCAGTTCCAATGCATAGACCTAGAAGGCATCACGTCAGGAACTGTAATTAGGGTGACTGAAAGCTGGTAGCACAGGCTTTTCTATCTGGATTGTGTGTCCAGGATGGGCTCTGAATGTAGACGTGGTCTCATGGTTCAATGGGAGACTTTTCCTCTCTAAGGATCCTGGTGGATCTCCATAGATTGGTGGTTTTTCAGAGAAGAAAAGAGTGCTCTTTTCCATCTTAGGGGTGCTCCAAAACAGGGAAGAATGCTGTTTTCCAACTTAGGCTTATGCCAAAACAGGGATTCCAGAGACGGGCTCTGGGTCTGGGTGCCCGGATATCCCACCAAGTGTTAGGATTTGGGCCTAGGGGCATTCCAGGCCTGCAATGCAGGATCCTAATGGTGTAACAGAGAGGGCTTGTTTGAAAGCATGCTCCGGCTGAGGGTCATCATGCCTCTTTGTGCCCACGGGGGCCCTCAGGAGAGGGCGTAGTCTCATTGGCCATATAGCTGGATCCCACTTTGAGGGTTGGACACCCATTGCAACAGCCAGGCTTCCTGCAATGGAAAGAGGAGTTCTCTATTGTGCTTCAGGTTCCCCCATTGGCAGGGTTACAGGAAAGGTCTGTGGAAAGTTGCCTTAATACCAAGGATGTGTACAGATGACAGGCTAAGAATTCCCAGGTAACAAAACAGTATTGTTACCCATGTTCATGACATTCCATGTAAAAATAAGCCCTTAGTACTTCGTCCCAGAGCCACCAGAATGAACTTGCCATGTTCCTAAGCTGCAATGGTCAGTGGAGGTGTGGTTTCCAGTCAACCATACGGGGGTGCTCTGCTACACAAACTTTGCAATTGGCTGGGACCCTTGAGACAAAAAAACAGAATGTCCCTGTCCGGTAGAAGGAAACCTTCTGTTTGGAGCATCTCACAAGCCCCAGCGTGGGAAATCCTCCATTTCCTCTTGAAGCCACCACTCCATTTGTCAGTCATCATAGACACAAACTCCAGCATGAGCAAACATCTGACATCCGCCCTTACTCAGGTGCTGGATTTCAATTCGATCGCTGCACACTGGAACTGCCTTTAGTTTGACTGAATTAAGCCATAGCTTGGGTTTACAATTCCATCCTCAGTCTACTGGTCCACAAGCCCTATTGTGAGGGAATTCTGGAGCTACAACACAATATTCTGCCTTCCCCATAGAAAGAAAAAGGGCCTGGAGAGTCTGCCCAGAAACTCCATATGATGGTCAATCTTCTCGGTGCTAGACGGAACCCTGATTCATAGGCTGTCCTGGGCACTAGTGCTGTGTCTGACATAGCCGGAGCCAGGACCTAGTGTCAGCCACGGAGAGATCAGGGCCCATATCCAGCATGTGAGACCAGCTATGGCCCAAGTCTGTCTTCTCTTCTATTCTTGGTATTCAGGCATCTGTACCCACACCTTTGCTGAAATCCTTGCCATTGGGGGAACCTGAAGCACAATAGAGAACTCCTCCTTCCCCATGGAAGGTATTCTGACAGTTGGGATAGTTGCTCAACCCTCAAAGTGGAAGGCAGCTCCATGGCCAAGGAGACCATGTGCACTCATGATGGCTTCCCCGGGCACAAGCAGGCATTGTGACCTCAGCCTGAGCATGCTTTCAACCAAACGCTCTCAATTGCATCTCTGGGACCCCGAATTGCAGGCCTAGTACACACCTAGGCCCAAATCCTAACCCTGGTGGGATTTTACAGGGGCCCAGACACAGAGCCCATCTCTGGAATCCCTATTTTGGGGGACCCTTAAGATGGAAAACAGCACTCTTCCCTTCCCCGAGATAGTCACCAAACTCTTGGTAGCCACCAGGATCCTTGAGTGGAAAAATCTGCCATAGACCCATGAGAACACACCTGCATTCCGAGGCCATCCTGGACATACAATCCAGATACATATCATGTGCTATCACCTTTGAGTCATCGGATTTACAGTTCCTGACGAGCTGCCTTCCAGGTCTATGCATTGGGCCTGCAATCACCTTGCCATTAACCTAAACTGAGTTTGTGTTTGCAGACTTCCTTCCTAAAACCATGGCTCACATGACCTCCAGGTTCTGGCATCTGAAGCCACACCACAAGACTGTGCCTGAGATCCTCAAGGAAACTGTGCCCATCACTTTTGCCCGATACCTTTAGATTAGGAGAAACCTGCAAGGCCCCTGAGCGCAGCCAAATAATGGAGGCCGCTCTGGGCACAAATGCACAGTCTGAGACACCCGGATCACCTCCGTACAGGCAGACACCCAAGTCAATGCTCCTGAGTCAGAAGATTGAACCTGACATGCCCCGAGGACTTCATTGGCACACTAGATTAGGTTTACAGGTATCTGTCGTCAGAGGCCTGCTCTGGAATATCAATTTATGATAAAATATATAGTCCCTGAGCCACAGAACAGAATATGTCCTCCCCAAAAAGGAAGCCATGCTCCTGGAATTGTGTCATACCCTAAGGGTATTTGGATCCTGAATGGCCCCTTAGCAACCAGCACATTCTATGATATTCCTGGTAACAAACCATCATTGTGCCCCATCTTCATGAGACTCCATGTCAACTCAAGGTCTCGATATATTGCCCCAGAGCCACCAGAATGCACCTGCCATGTTCCTCAGCTGCAATGGTCAATGGAGGGGTGATTTCCAGGCATCCCTGTGGGGTTCTCTGCTACAAAACTTTCCACATGGAGAAACCAGAGAAAACAAACCAGACTTCTCCTGTCCGGTAGAAAGAAACTTTGCTATTTGGAGCATCTCACAAGCCCCAGCATGGGAAATCCTCCATGGCCTCTTGACGCCACCCTTCCATTTGTGGGTAATCACAGACACAAACTCCAGTGTGAGCAAACATCTGACATCCACCCTTACTCAGGTGCTGGATATTCGAAACGGCAGCTGCACACTGGAACTGCCTTTTGCTTTTCACTGAACTTAACCATAGCTTTGTATTACTATTCTATCCTCACCACACTGGTCCACAATATCTCTTGATAGGGAATTCTGGAGCCACAACGCAGTATTCTGCCTTCCACATAGAAAGAAGAAGGACCTGTTGAGTCTGCCCAGAAACTGCACATGAGGATCAATCTACTCAGACCACGAGGCAACCCTGATTAATAGATTTCCCTGACCACTAGTGCTGTGTCTGACAGAGTCTAAGCCCCGACCTCGTGTCAGCCACCCAGAGGTGAGGGCCCATATTTAGCATGAGAGATCGGCCATGGCCCTGGGCCATCATCTGTACCCATCCTTGGTATCCAGTCATCTGTCCCCCAAACTTTGCTGGAATTCCTGCCAATGGCGAACCTGAAACACAATAGAGAACACCTCCTTCCCCATGGCAGGAATATTGGCTGTTGGGATGGTTGTCCAACCCTCAGCGTGGGAGCCAGCTGCATGGCCAAGGAGACCATGCCCACTCCTGAGGGCCGACATGGGCACAGGCAGGCATGGTGATCCTCAGCCTGAGCATGTTTTCAAACAAACACTCTCAGTTGCTCCTCCAGTACCAGTATTGCAGGCCTGGTATGCCCCTAGGCCCAAATCCTAACCCTTGGTGGGATTTTCCAGGTGTCCAGACCCAGAGTCCGTCTCAGAATCCCTGTTTGGGGCACCCTTAAGATGGAAAACAGCACTCTTCCCTTCCCTGAGAAAGGCACCAAACTATTGGGAGCCGCCAGGATCCTTAGAGAGAAAAAATCTCCCATGGACCCATGAAAACAAACCTGCATTCCGAGGCCATCCTGTCCACACAATCCAGAGAGAAAAGTCTTTGCTACCGCCTTCGAGTCATCCTATTTACATTTCCTGACGAGCTGCCCTCCATGTCTATGCATTGGGCCTGTGATCATCTCGACACTAACCCTAACCCCAGTTTGTGTTTGCCGACTTCTCTCCCAAAACCATGGCTTACATGCCCACCAAGATGTGGACCCTCAAGCCACATCACAGGAAAGTTCCTGCCATCCCCAAGAAAACTGTGCCCATCAGGTTGTCCAAACCCTCCAGATTAGGAGAAACCTGCCAGGCCCCTGAACCCACCCCAATATTGGCGGTTGCTCTGGATGCAAACGTGCAGTCTGAAACACCCTGAGCACCTCCATCGAGGCAGAAAGCCAAGTCAATGGTTCTGAGTCAGATGATTGAACCTGACATGCCCCTAGGACTTCACTGGAACCCTAGATTGGGTTTTCAGACATCTGTTCTCAGAGTCCTGTTCTGGAATACCAAGTTATGATACAACATGTGGTCCCTGATTCCCACAACAGTACATCTCCTGTCTCCAGAAGGAAAATGTGCTCTTGGATCTATGTCCAACTTTCAGGGTAGATGGATCCTGCATGACCCATTAGCCCCAGCACCTTCTATGATCTCCCTGGTAACAAACCAGCATTGTGACCCAACTTCCTGAGACTTGATGCCAACTCAAGGTGTTGGTACTTTGCCCAAGAGCCATGAAACGAATCTGCCATGTTCCTCAGGTACAAAGGTCAATGGACGTGTGCTTTCTAGGCATCCAAGAGGTAGTTCTCTGCTACACAAAAATTCCACATAGGGAACCCTAGAGCAAACAAATAAGACTGCTCCTGTCTGGTTTAAGGAAACCTTGGTTGTTTGGAGCATCTCACAAGCCCCAGCCTGGGAAGTCCTCCACATTCTCTTGATGCCAACCCTCCATTTGTTAGTCATCATAGACACAAATTCCAGCATGAGCAAACATCTGACATCTGCTCTTACTCAGGTGCTGGATATTCGAATCAGTCACGCACACTGGAAATACCTTTCACTTGACACTGTATTCTTGCATAGTTTGGGTTTACAATTCCATCCTCACCTTACTGGACTGCAAGTCCTCTTGAGAGGGAATTAGGGAGACAAAACGCAACATTCTGCCTTCCCCATAGAAAGAAGAAGGGCCTGGTGAGTCTGCCCAGAAACTCCCCATGAAGATCAATCTACTTGGCCCTCGAGGGAACCCCGATTTTTACTTTGCGCTGGCCACTAGCGCTGTGTCTGAGAGAGCCTGAGCCCCAACCTCGTGTCAGCCACCCAGAGTGTGGGGCCCTTATCCAACATGTGGGACTGGCCATGGCCCAGTCATCTCTACCCATCCTTGGTATTCCGGCAACTATCCCAGACCTTTGCTGGAATCCCTACCAGTGGGGGAACCTGAAGCACAATTGAGAACTCCTCCTTCCCCATGGCAGGAAGCCTGGCTGTTGCTATGGGTGCCCAACCCTCAGAATTAGAACCAGGTGCATGGCCAATGAGACAACGCCCAATCATAAGGGCCGCCTGGGCCAAAGCAGGCATTGTGTCCCTCAACCTTAGCATGCATTCGAACAAATGCTCTCAGTTGTTTCTGCAGGGTCCCGCATCGCAGGCCTGGTATGCCCTTAGGACCAAATCCTAACACTTCGTGGGATTTTCCATGCCAACATAACCAGAGCCCGTCTCTGGAATCTCTGTTTTGAAGCACCCCTATGATGGAAAACAGCACTCTTCCCTCCCCTGAGAAAACTATTAGGAGCTGCCAGGATGCGTAGAGAGGAAAAATCTCCCAGGGCTCCATAAGACCACACCTTCATTCCGAGGCCATCCTGGACACACAATCCAGATACAAGAGACTGTGCTACCACCTTCGAATCACCTGGTTTACAGTTCCAGACGAGCTGCCCTACAGACCTACGCATTGGGCCTGTGATCACCTCGCCATTAACCCTACCCCAAGTTTGTGTTTGCAGACTTCTTTCCCAAAACCATGGCTCACATGCCATCTATGATGGGTCTCTGTAGCCACACCACAGGAAAGATCCTGCTATCACCAATGAAACTGTGTCCATCACAGTTGCCCAAACCCTCCAGATTAGGAGAGACCTGCAAGTCCCCTGAGCCCCGTCCAATATTGGAGGCCACTCTGGACACAAATGCACAGTGTGCAACACCCTGATCACCTCCATCCAGGAAGACACCCAAGTCAATGGTCCTGAGTCAGAAGATTGGTCCCTGAACCCCACAATAGAATATCTCCTGTCCCCAGATGGAATTCGTGCTCTTCAACTTGTGTCAAGGGTCGGGGTATATGAATTATGCACAGCCCCTTAGCCCCCAGCACATTCTAAGATCTCTCTGGTAACAAACAAACAGCATTGTGATCCATCTTCATGAGATTCCATGTCACTTCAAGTCCTTGGTAATTCGCCCCAGAGCCACCAGAATGAACCTGCCATGTTCCTCACCTGATATGGTCAGTGGAGGTGTGCTTTCCAGGCATCCATGTGGGAGTGCTCTTCTACTTATTCTTTCCACATGTGGGACCCTGGAGCAAACAAACCAGACTGCCACTGACCAGTAGAAGGGAACCCTCTGTTTGGAGCATCTCAGAAGCACCAGCAGGAGAAATCCTCCATGGCCCTTGACACAACCCCTCCATTTGTCAGTCATCATAGACAAAAACTCCAGCATGAGAAAACATCTGAAATCTGCCGTTATTTAGATTCTGCATTTTCTTTTCCACCACTGCACACTAGAACTGCGTTTCACTTGACACTGAATTTATCCATAGCTTGGGTTTAGAATTCCATCCTCAGCCTCCTGGTCTGCAAGCCCTCTAGAGAGGGAATTTGGAGCCACAAGGCAACATTCTCCATTCCCACTAGAAAGAAATAGGGCCTGGTGAATCTTCCCAGAAACTCCACATGAGGTTCAATCTACTTGGCACTCGATGGAACCTTGATTTATAGGCTGTCCTGGGCACTAGTACTAGTACTAGTACTAGTACTGTGTCTGACAGAGCCTGAGCCAAGACCAAGTTTCAGGCACCCAGAGATATGAGCCCATATCCAGCATGTGAGATTGGCCAGGGCCCAAATCCATCATCTCTACCCATCCTTGGTATTCAGGCACATGTCCCCAAACCTTTTATGTAATCCCTACCAATGGGGTAACCTAAAGCACAATAGAGAACTCCTCCTTCCCCATGGTAGGAATCCTGGCTGTTGATATGAGTGTCCAAACCTCAAAGTGGGAGCCAGCTGCATGGCCAAGGAGACAATGCCCACTCATGAGGGCTGCCCTGGGCACAAGTAGCCATTGTAACCCTCAGCTTGATCAAGCCTTCAAAAAAATGCTCTTAGTTGCACCTCCAGGATCCTGCATTGCAGGCCTGATATGCCCTTAAGCCCAAATCCTAACACATCGTGGGATGTTCCATGTGCACATACCCAGAGCCCGTCACTGGAATCCCTGTTTTGAGGCACCCCTAAGATGGAAAACAGCACTCTTCACTTCCCTGAGAAAGCCACCAAACTAATGGGATCCCCCAGGATCCTTGAGAAGAAGAATCTCCCATGGTCCCATGAGTCCACACCTGTATTCCGAGGCCAGCTTGGATATGCTATCCAGATACAAGAGACTGTGCTACTGGCTTCGAGTCACCTGATTTACAGTTCCTGACGTGCTGCCCTCCAGATCTTTGGATTGGGACTGTGAACACCTCTCCATTAAACTTATCCCGAGTTTGTGTTTGCAGATCTCTCTCTAAAAACCATAGCTCACATGTCCTCCAGGATGGGGCCCCTAGAGTCACACCACAAGACTGTGCTTGCCATCCCCAAGGAAACTGGGCCCATCACAGTTGCCCAAACCCTCCTGATTAGGAGAAACCCGGAAGGCTCCTGAGCACATCCCAATATTGGAGGCTGCTCTGGATGCAAATGCACAGTCTGAAACACCCTGATCACCTCCATCCAGGCAGACACCCAAATCAATGGTCCTGAGTCAGATAATTGAACCTGACATGGCCCTAGGACCTCATTGGAAGAGGGATTAACTTTTCAGGCACCTGTCCTCAGAGGCCTCTTCTGGAATACCAACTTATGATACAAATTATGGCCCCTGAGCCCCAGGGTGGGAAATCCTCCATGGCCTCTTGACGCCACCTCTCCATTTGTTGGTCATCATAGACACAAACTCCAGCATGAGCAAACATCTGACATCCGCCCATATTCAGGCGCTGATATTGGAATCAGCTGCTGCACACTGGAACTGCCTTTCGCTTTGCAATGAATTTAAGCCTAGCTTCAGACTACAATTTCATCCTCACCCTACTGGTCTGCCATATCTCTTGATAGGGAATTCTGGAGCCACAACGCAACATTCTGCCTTCTTCATAGATAGAAGGACCTGGTGAGTCTGCCCATAAACTACACATGAAGATCAATATACTCAGCCCAGGAGGGAACCCCTATTTATAGTTTGCCCTAGCCACTAGTGCTGTGTCTGACAGAGCCTGAGCCCCTACCTCGTGTCAGCAACCCAGAGGGTGGGGCCCACATTAACCATGCGAGACCGGCCATGGCCCAGGGCTGTCATTACTACCCATCCTTGGTATTCAGGCATCTGTCCCCTAGATCTTAGCTGGAATCCCTACCAATGGGGGGACCTGAAGCACAATAGAGAATTCATCCTTCGCCATGGCAGGAATCCTGGCTTTTGGATGGGTGTCCAACCCTAGGAATGGGAACTGGCTGCATGGCTGAGTAGACATCGCCCAATCCTGATGGCCTCCGGGGCACAAGCAGGCATTGGGACCCTCAGCTTGACCATACTTTCAAACAAACGCTCTCAGTTGCACCTCCAGGATCCCGCATTGCAGGCCTGGTATGGCCCTAGGCCTAAATATTAACCCTTGGTGGGATTTTCCAAGCACTTAGACCCAGAGCTCATCTCTGGAATGCCTGTTTTGGGGCACGCTTAAGCTGGAAAACAGTACTCATCCCTTCCCGGAGAAATCCAACAAACTATTGAGAACCGCCAGGATCCTTGAGAGGAGAAATCTCCCATGGACCCTTGAGACAACACCTGCAATAAAGGCCATTCTGGAAATTAAATCCAGATACAATTACCTGTGCTACCACCTTTGAGTTACGTGATTTACAGTTCCAGACTTGCTGCCCTCCTGGTCTATGGATTGGGACTATGATCACCTTGCCACTAACCCTAACCTAAGTTTGTGTTTGCAGACTTCTCTCTCAAAATCATGGCGCACATGTCCTCCAGGATGGGGTCTCTGGAGTCACACCACAGGACAGTTCCTGCAATCCCCAAGGAAACTGCCCATCACAGTTGTCCAAAAACCCCATATAAGGAGAAACCTGCAAGGAACCTGAGCCAACCCTAGTATTGGATGCCACTCTGGACACAAATGCACAGTCTGAAACACCCTCATCACCTGCATCCAGTCAGACACCAGTGTCAATGATCCTGAGTCAGAAGATTGAATGACATTCCCCTAGGGCCTCATTCAAACCCTTTATTAGGTTTTCAGGCTTCTGTCCTCAGAGACGTGTTCTGGATTACCAATTTATGATACAACATATGGCCACTGAGCCCCACAACAGAATATCTCCTGCCCCCAGAAGCAATCCGGGCTCTTGGGCCTGTGTCAAATCCTCAGGCTAGATGAATCCTGCATGGCCCATTAACCACCAGCACATTCTAAGATCTCCCTGGTAACAAACCAACATTTTGACCCATCTTCATGAGGTTCCATGTCCAATCCAGTCTTTATTTCTTCGCCTCAAAGCCACCAGATGCCATGTTCCTTCGCTGTCATGGTCAATGAAGGTGTGCTTTCCAGTCACCCATGTGGGAGATCTATGTTATCCGATCTTTCGACATGGGGAACCATGGAGGAAACAAATCAGACTGCCCCTGTCTGGTAGAAGGAAACCTTGCTGTTTGGAGCATCTCAAAAACACCAGATTGGGAAATCCTCCATAACCTCTTGACGCCACCCCTCCATTTTTGTGTCATCATAGACACAAACTCCAGCATAAGCAAATATCTGACATCCACCCTCACTCAAGTGCTGAATATTGGATTCAAACATTGCACACTGGAAATTTCTTTTGCTTGATACAGAATGTAACCATAGCTTAGGTTTACAATTCCATCCTCAGCCTCCTAGTCCACAAGCCCTCTTGATAGTGAATTCTAGAGCCACAAAACAGCATTCTGCCTTCCCCTTACAAACAAGAAGGGCCTGGTGAGTCTGCCCAGAAACCATACATGAGGATCAATCTGCTCGGCACTCGAGGGAACCCCAATTTATAGGCTGCCCTGGGCACTAGTGCTGTGTCTGACAGAGCCTGAGCCAAGACCTAGTGTCAGCCACCCAGTGATCGGGGCCCATATCCACGATTTGATACTGGCCATGGCCCATGTCCATCATCTTTACCCATCCTTGGTATTCAGGCCTCTGTCCCCAGACCTTTGCTGGAATCCCCGCTAATGGGGGAACCTGAAGCACTATAGAGAACTCCTCTTTCCCCATGGCAGGATTCTGGCTGTTGGGATGGTTGTCCAACCCTCAAAGTGGGAGCCAGCTGCATGGCCAATGTGACCACGCCCACTCATGAGGGCCACCTGGGCATAAGCAAGTATTGTGACCCTCAGCCTGAGAATGATTTCAAACAAGAACTCTCAGTTGCACCTCCAGGATCCTGCATGCAGGCCTGGTAAGCCACTAGGCCCAAATCCTAACACTTGGTGGGATTTTCCAGGGGACCAAACCCAGAGTCCGTCTCTGGAATCCATATTTTGGGGCACCCCTAACATGAAAAACAGCACTCTTCCCTTCCCCGAAAAAGCCACCAACTATTGGGAGCCACCAGGATCCTTAGAGAGGAAAAATCTCCCATGGACCCATGAGGCCACAACTGCATTCTGAGGCCATCCTGCACACAATACAGAGAAAAAAGCCTGTGATTCTGCCTTTGAGTCACCCGATTAACAGTTCCTGAAGAGCTGCCATCCATGTCTATGCATTGGGCCTGTGATAACCTTGCCACTAACCCTAACCCAAGTTTGTGTTTTCAGACTTCCCTCCCAAAACCATGGCTCACATGCCCTCCAGTTTGTGATAACTGGAGCCACACCACGGGATTGTACCTGTCTTCCCAAAGGAAACTGTGATTGTCACTATTAAACAAACCCTCTAGATTAGGAGAAACCTGCAAGTCCCCTAAGCCCAGCCCAATATTGGAGGCCACTCTGGACGCAAATGCACAGTCTGACACACAATATCACCTACATCCAGGCTGATATCCATGTCAATGGTCCTCAGACAGAAGATTGAACCTGACATGCTCCTAGGATTCACTGGAACACTAGAATAGGTTTTCAGGTATCTGTACTCAGAAGGCTGTTCTGAATATCAATGTATGATACAATATGGTCACTGAGCCACACAAAAGAACATCTCCTGTCCTTAGAAGAAAGCTGTGCTCTGGACCTGTGTCAAACACTCTGGGTAGATGAATCCTTCAAGGCCCCCTGGCAACCAGCACATTCTATGATCTCCCTGACAACATACCAGCATTGTGACCCATCTTCATGAGACTCCATGACAACTCCAGCCCTTGGTACTTCGGCCCAGAGCCACCAGAATGAAACTGCCATGTTCCTCTGCTGCCATGGTCAATGTAGGTGTACTTTCCAGGCATCCAGCGGGAGTGCTCTGATACCAACTTTCCACATGGGGAACCCTGGAGGAAACAAACCAGACTCCCCTGTACGGTAAAAGGAATCTTTTCTGTATGGAGTATCTCAAGCCTGAGGGTGGGTAATCCTCCATGGCCTCTTGAGGCCACTCATCCATTTGTTGGTCATCATAGACACTAACTCCAGCGTGAGCAATCAACTGACATCTGCACTTACTCAAGTGCTGGATATTTGAATCAGCTGCTACACACTGGAATTGCCTTATGCTTGGCACTGAATTTAAAAGTAGCTTGGCGGGACGCCTGGGTGGCTCAGTTGGTTAAACAGCTGCCTTCGGCTCAGGTCATGATCCCAGCGTCCTGGGATCGAGTCCCACATCAGGCTCCTTGCTCCGCAGGGAGCCTGCTTCTCCGTCTGACTCTGCCTTCCACTCTGTCTGCCTGTGCTTGATCTCGCTCGCTCTCTGACAAATAAATAAAATCTTAAAAAAAAAAAAGTAGCTTGGGTTTGCAATTCCATCCTCACCCTGGTGTTCAGTAAGCTCTCTTGATAGGGAATTCTGAAGCCACAACACAGCATTCTGCCTTCCCCATAGCAAGAAAAAACAGCCTGGAGAGACTGCCCAGAAACCCTACATGAGGATAAATCTACTCGACCCTCGAGTGAACCCCATTTATAGGTTTACCTGGCCACTAGCGCTGAGTCTGACAGAACCTCGTCTCTGACCTCGTGTCAGGACCCAGAGACTGGGCTCCAACTCCAGAATGTGAGACCAGCCATGTCCCAGGGCTGTCATCTCTACCCATTCTTGATTCAGGCATCTGTCCACAGACATTTGCTGAAATCCCTGCCAATGGGGGAACCAGAAGCACAATAGGGAAATCCTCCTTCCCCATGGCAGGAATGATGGCTCTTGGGATGGGTTTCCAGACCTCAGAGTGGTAGCCACCTGAATGGCCAATGATAACCCGCCCACTCATGAGGGCCGCCCTGGACACAAGCAGGCATTGTGACCCCCAACATGAGCATGCTTTCAAACAAACACTCTCAGTTGCATTCCAGAATCCTAATTTGCAGGCCTGATATGCCCCTAAGCACAAATCCTAACACCTGGTGGGATTTTTCAGGGGCCCAGAAACACAGCCTGTCTCTGGAATCCCTGTTTTGGGACACCCCTAAGATGGAAAATAGCACTCTCCCCTTAGCCAAGAAAGCCACCATAGTATAGGGAGCCGGTAGGATCCTTGAGAGGAAAAATCTCCCATGGATCCATGAGACCACACCTGCATTCCGAGGCCATCCTGGACACAAAAGCCAGATACACAAGCCTGTGCTACCACCTTCAAGGCAACTAATTTATAGTTCCAGACGAGCTGCCCTCCAGGTCTATGCATTGGGCCTGCGATCACCTCACCGCTAACCTTAACCCGAGTTTGTGCTTACAGACTTCTATCCCGAAACCATGGCTCATATTTCCTCCAGGATGGGGTCTCTGGAGCCACACCAAAGGACTGTGCCTGCCATCCCCAAGGAAAATGTGTCCATCACATTTGCCTAAAACTTCGAGATAAGGAGAAACCTGCAAGGCCCCTGAGCCCACCCCAATACTGGAGGCCCCTCTGGACACAAATGTGCATTCTGAAATACGCTGATCACCTGAATCCAGGCAGATACCCAAGTCAGTGTTTCTCAGTCAGAAGATTGAACCTGACATGCTCCTATGACCTCATTGTAACCCCTGATTAGGTTTTCAGGCATTTGTAATCAGAGACCTGTTCTGGAGTACCAACTTAAGATACAACATATGGTCCCTGATCCCCACAACAGAACATCTCCTTTCTCTAGATGGAAGCCGTGCTCTTGGAACTGTGTCAAACCCTCAGGGTAGATGAATCCTACTTGGCCCGTAGCCACCAGCAGATTCTAAGATCTCACTGGTAACAAGCCAGCATTGTGAGCCATCTTCATGAGATTCCATGTCAACTACAGGCCTTGGTACTTCACCCCAGAGCCTTCAGAAAGAACCTGCCATGTTCCTCAGCTGCAATGTTCAGTGGAAGTGTGCTTTCCAGGCATCCATGTGGGAGTGCTCTGCTACCCAAACTTTCCACATGGGGGACTCTCGAGCAAACAAATCTGACTGCCCTGTCCTGTAGAAGGAAACCTGGCTGTTTGGAGCATCTCACAAGCTCAAGTGTGGGAAATCCTCTATGACCTCTTTTCAACTCCTCTCCATTTGTCAGTCATTATAGACACAAACTCCAGCTTGAGCAAACATCTGACGTCTGCGCTTACTCAGGTGCTGGATATTCGAATCAGCCGCTGCACACTGGAAATGCCATTCGCTTGTCACTGAATTTATTCATAGCTTGGGTTTACAATTCCATCCTCACCCTACTGGTCCACAAGCCCTCATGATAGGGAATTCTGCAGCCACAACACAGCATTCTGCCTTCCCAATAGAAAGAAGAAGGGCCTGGTGAGTCTGCCCAGAAACTCCACATTATGATCAATCTACTTGTCCCTTGAGGGAACCCTGAATTATAGACAGCCCTGGCCCCTAGTGTTGTGTCTGACAGAGCCTAAGCCCCGACCTCGTGTCAGCCACCTAGAAGGCGGGGCCCATATCCCGCATGTTAGACTGGCCACGGAACAGAGCCGTCATCTTTACCCATCCTTGGTATTCAGGCATGTGTCCCCAGACCTTTCCTGGAATCCCTACCAATGAGGGAACCTGAATCACAATAGAGAAATCCTCATTCCCCATGGCAGGATTCCTGTAAGTTCGGAAGGGTGTCCAACACTCAGAGTGTTAGCCTACTGAATGGCCATTGAGACCACCCCCATTCCTGAGGGCCACCCTATGCAAAAGCTTGCATAGTGACCCTCAGCCTGAGCATGCTTTCAAACAAACGCTCTCAGTTGTATCTCCAGGACTTGCATTGGAGGCCTGGTAAGCCCCTATGCCCAAATCATAACCCTTGGTGGGTATTTCCAGGTGCCCAGAGCCAGAGCACTTCTCTGCAATCCCTGTTATGGGACACCCTTAATATGGAAAACAGAACTCTTTCCTCTCTGAGAAAGCCACCACATTATAAGGAGCCGCCAGGATACTTGAGAGGAAATATCACCCATGGACACCTGAGACCACACCTGCATTCTTAGTCCATCGTGGATACACAATCCAGATAAAAAAGCCTGTGCTACCTCCTTTGAGGCATGCGATTTACATTTCACACGGAGCTTCCCTCCAGGAGTATGCATTGGGCCTACAATCACTTCGCCACTAAACCTAACCCGCATTTGTGTTTGCAGACTTCCCTCCCAAAACCATGGCTCTCATGCCCTCCAGCATGGGGTCTCTGGAGCCACACCACAGGACTGTGCCCACCATTGCCAAGGAAACTGTGCCCATCAAATTGCCCTATCTTTCCAGATTAGGAGAAACCTTCAAGGCCCCTGAGCCCACCCCAATACTGGTTGCCACTCTGTACACAAATGCACAGTCTGGAACACCCTGATCACCTACATCTAGGCAGACATTGAAGTCAATGATACTGAGTCAGAGGATTGAACCTGACATTCCGTTAGGATTTTATTGGAACCCTAGATTAAATTTTCAGGCATCTATCCTCAGAGGCCTGTTCTGCAATACCAAATTATGATACATTTGGTCCGTTAGCCCCACATCAGAACATCTCTGGTCCGAGAAGGAAACCGTGCCCTTTGACCAGTGTCAAACCCTCAGGGTAGATGAATCCTACATGGTCCCTTAGCCACCAGCACACTGTAAGGTCTCCATGGTAACAAACCTGCATTATGACCCATCTTCATGAGACTTCATGTCAACTCCAGGCCTTGGTAATTCGCCCAAGAGCCACCAGAACGAATTGGCCATGTTTCTCAGCTGCTATTTTAATGGAGGTGTGCTTTTCAGGCATCCACGTGGGAGTGCTCTCCTACCCAAACTTTCCACATGGGGGACCCTGGAGCAAATAAACCAGACTCCCCCTGTGTGGTAGAAGGAAACTTTGCTGTTTGAAGCATCTCACAAGCCCCAGCATGTGAAATCCTCCATGGCCTCTTGACGCCACCCCTCCATTCATCGGTCATCATAGACATAAACTCCAGCATGAGGAAATGTCTGACTTTCACCTTTACTCAGGTGCTGGATATCTGGAATCAGACACTGCACAATGGAACTGCCTTTTGCTTGGCACTGAATTGAACCTTAGCTTGAGTTTACAATTCCATCCTCACCCTACTGGTCCCCAAGCCCGCTTGATAGGGAATTCTGGGGCCACAACGCAGCTTTTTGCCTTCCCCTTAGAAAGAAGAAGGGCATGGTGATTCTGCCCAGAAACTCTGCATGAGGATCAATCTGCTCAGCCCTTGAGGGATCCCTGATTCATACTCAGCCCTGACCACTAGTTCTGTTTCTGACAGAGCCTGAGTGCTCAATTCATGTCAGCTACTCAGAGAGTCAGGCATGTGAGACTGGCCATGTCTCAGGTCCCTCATCTCTACCCATCCTTGGTATTCAGGCATCTGTCCCCAGACATTTGCTAGAATACCTGCTAATGGGGGAACCTGAGGCACAATAGAGAATTCTTCCTTTTCCATGGCAGGAATCCTGGTAGTTGGGATGGGTGTCCTACATTAAAGTGGTAGCCAGCTGCATGGCCAAGGAGACAACTCCCACTCATAAGGGCTGCCCTAATCACATCAGGCATTGTGACACTCAGACTAGCATGCTTTCAAACAAACGCTCTCAGTTGTACCTCCAAGTCACACATTGTAGGCCTGGTACTCCCCTAGGCCCAAATCCTAATCCTGGTGGGATTTTCCAAGCACCCAGACTCACAGCCCTTCTCTAGAATCCCTTTTTGGGGAACATCTAAGATTGAAAACAGCACTCTTCCATTCAAACGAGAAAGCCACCATACTATTGGGAGCTTCCAGGATCCGTAGAGAGGAAAATACTCTCATGGAAACATTAGAACACACCTGCATTCCAAGGCTATCATGGACACACAATCCAGATACAAAAGCCAGTGCTAGTGCCTTCGAGGTACGTGATTTACAGTTCCTGACGATCTGCCCTCCAGGTCTATGCATTGGGCCTACGATCACCTCGCAACTCAACCTAATCCGAGTTTGTGATTGCAGACTTCTCTCCCAAAACCATGGCTTACATGCCCTCCACGATGGAGTCTCTGGAGCCACACCACAGGACTGTGCCTGCCACCCCCAAGGAAACCGTGCCCACAAATTTGCCTAAACCTTCAAGATTAGGAGAAACCTGCAAGGCCCCAGAGCCCACCCCAATATTGGAGGCCACTCTGTACACAAAGGCACAGTCAGAAACACCCTGATTGCCTACATATAGGCAGACACCGAAGTCAATGGTCCTGAGTCTGATGATTGAACCTGAAATTCCCCTTGGACTTCATTGGAACCCTAGATGAAGTTTTTAGGCATCTGTCCTCAGAGGCCTGTTCTGGAATTCCAACTTATGATACAACATTTGGTCCGTGAGCCTCACAACAGAACATCTCCGATACCCAGAAAAAAACCGTGTTCTTCGACTGGTGTCAAACCATCAGGATAGACTAATCATACATGGCCCCTTAGCCACCAGCACATAGTAAGATTTCCGTGGTAACAAAACTGCATTGTGACCCAACTTCATTAGAAACCAGGCCTTGGTACTTTGCCCTAGAGCAACCAGAAAGAACGGGCCATGTTCCTTAGGTGCAATGGTCAATGTAGGTGTGCTTTCCAGTATCCACGTGCGAGTACTATGCTACCCAAACTTTGCACATGGGGGAACCTGGTGTAAACAAACCAGACCTCCCCTGTCCAGTAGAAGGAAACCTTATGTTTGGATCAACTCACAGGCCTCAGCGTGTAAACTGCTCCATGGCCTCTTGATGCCACCACTCCATTGGTCGGTCATCATAGACACAAACTCCAGTCTAAGCAAACATCTGACATGCACCCTTATCCCGGTGCTGGATGTCTTGAATAAACCACTTCACATTGGAACTGCCTTCCACTTGGCACTGAATTGAACCATAGCTTGTGTTTACAATTCCATCCTCACCTGACTGGTCCCTAAGCCCTCTTGATAGGGAAATCTGGGGCCACAACGCAGCATTCTGCCTTCCCCATTGAATGAAGAAATGCCTGGTGAGTCTGCCCTGAAAACCCACATGAGGATCAATCAGGTCGGCCCTCGAGTCAACACCGATTTATAGGCTGCCATGGCCACTAGTGCCGTGTCTGACAGAGCCTGAGCTCAACTGAGTTTCAGCCACTAGAGAGCAGGCCCCACATCTAGCATTTGGGATTGCCATGGCCCAAGTATGTCATCTCTACCCATCCTTGATATTCAGGCACCTGTCCCCAGACCTTGGCAGGGATCCCTACCAATTAGGGAACTTGAAGCACAATAGAGAACTCTTCTTTCTCCATGGCAATAAACCTGGCTTTTGGGATGGGTGTTCTACCCTCAAAGGGGGAGCCAGTTACAACATCAATGACACCACACACACTCCTGAGGACTACCCTTGGCACAAACAGGCATTGTGACCCTCACCCTGAGCATGCTTTCAAAAAATCCCTCTCATATTCACCACAATGATCCCTCATTTCAGGCCTGGTATGCCTGTAGGTTCAAATCATAAAACTTGGTGGGATTTTCGAGGTGCCCAGACCCAGAGACCATCTCTGGAATTTTTGTTTTGGTGCACCCTTCAGATGGAAAACAGCACTCATCCCTTCCCCAAAAATGTCACCAAATTATGAGGAGCCACCAGGATCCATAGAGAGGCAATGTCTCCCATGGACCCATGAGAACACACCTACATTCCGAGGCCATCCTGGACACACAATCCGGAGAGAAAAGCCTGTGCTACTGCCTTCCATTCACCCTAATTACAGTTCCAGATGAGCTGCTCTCAAGGTATATGCATTGGGCCTGTGATCACCTCGCCACTCACCCTAATTCGAATTTGTGTTTGCAGACTTATCTACCAAAACCATGGCACACATGCCCTCCAGGATGGGGTCTCTGGATCCACACTGCAGGACTGTCCCTGCCATCCACAAAGAAACTGTTTCCATCACAGTTGCCCAAACTGTCTAGATTAGGAGAAACCTACAAGGCCTCTGGGCCTACCCCAATTTCGGCGGCCGCTCTGAACACAAATGCACAGTCTGAAATACCCTGATCCCCTACATCCAGGAACACAGCCAAGTCAATGGTCCTGAGTCAGAATAATGAACCTAACATGCCCCTAGGACGTCATTGGAACCATTGATTCGGTTTTCAGACATGTGTCCTCAGAGGCCTGTTCTAGAATGCGAACTTATGATACAACATGTGGTGGCTGGGCCACACAACAGAACATCTCCTGTCCCCAGAAGGAAACCGTGCCCTACAATCTGTGCAAAATCCCAGAGTAGTAGATTCCTGCACAACTACTAAGCCACCAGCACATTCTAAGATCTACCTGGTAACAAACCAGCTGTGTGGCCCATCTGCAAGAGATTCCATGTCAAATCAAGGACTTGGTACTTTGCTACAGAGACACCAGAATAAAGCTGCCATGTTCTACAGTTGCAATGGTCAATGAAGTTGAACATTCCAGGCATCCATGCGGTAGAGCTCTGATACCCAAACTTTCTACATGGGGGACCCTGGAGGAAATAAACCACACTCCACCTGTCCAGTAGAACGAAACCTTGCTATTTGGAGCAGCTCATGAGTCTCAACGTGAAAATCCCTCCATGGCTTCTTGACGCCACCCCTCCATTTGTCAGTCATCATAGACACAAACTCCAGTGTGAGCAAATATCCGACGTCCTCCCTTACTAAGGTGCTGGATATCTCGAAAAAGCTGCTGGACACAGGAACTGCCTTCCGCTTGGCAGTGAATTGAACTGTAGCTTGTGTTTACAATTCCTTCCTCACCCGACTGGTCCCCAAGCCTTCTTGATAGCGAATTATGGAGACACAACACAGCATTCTGCCTTCCCGATAGAAACAAGTGCCTGTTGAGTCTGGCCAGAAACCCCACATGAGGATCAATCTGCTCGGCCCTATATCGGAGGGACCCTGATTTATAGGTTGCCCTGGCCACTAGTGCTGTGTCTGACAGAGCCTGAGCCCAGACCTAGTGTCAGTCACCAGAGTTGAGCCCCACATCTAGCATTTGTTATTGCCATGGCTCAAGTATTTCATCTCTACCCATCCTTGGTATTCAGGCACCTGTCCCCAGACCTTTGCTGGAATCCCTGACAATGGGGCATCCTGAAGCACAATAGAGAACTCCTCCTTCTTCATATCAGGAAACTTGGCTGTTAAACCCTGAAAGGGGGAGTCATTTACAAGTCCAGTGAGACCACACAAACTCCTCAGGGATTCCCTGGAGGCAAACAGGCCTTGTGACCCTCAGCCTGAGCATGCTTTCAAACAATCCTTCTCTGTTGCACCACCATGAACCCGCATTGCAGGGCTAATATGCCCCTAAGCCCAAATCATAGCACATGTTGTGATGTCCCAGATGCCATGAACCAGAGCCCGTCTCTGGAATCCCTGTTTTGGGGCACCCATAAGGTGGAAAACATCACTCTGCCCTTCCCCGAAAAAGCCACCAAACTATGGAGAGCCACCAGGATCCATAGAGAGGAAAAGACTCCCATGGACCCATGAGACCACACCTGCATTCCAAGGCCATGCTGGACACACAATCCAAAGAGAAAAGCCTGTGCTACTGCCTTCCAGTCTCCCTCATTATAGTTCATGAGGAGCTTCCCTCCAGGTCTACGCATTGGGACTGTGATCACCTCACCACTCACCCTAATTTGTATTTGTGTTTGCAGACTTCTCTCCCAAAACCATGGCTCACATGCCCACCAGAATGTGATCTCTGGAGCCACACCACAGAACTCTGGCTGCCAACCCCAAGGACACTGTGCATATCAGATTTGCCCAAACCTTCCAGATTAGGAGAAACCTGTGTGGCCCCTGAGCCCACACCAATATTGCCGGCCACTCGGGATGGAAATGCGCAGTCTGAAACACCCTTATCACCTACATCCAGGGAAATAGCCAAGTCAATGATCGTGAGATAGACGATTGAACCTAAAATGCCCCTAGGCTCTCAATGGAACCCCATTAGGTTTTTAGGCATCTGTCCTCAGGGGCCTGTTCTGAAATACCAATCTATGACACATCATGTGGTCTCTGAGCCACACGACAGAACATCCCCTGTCCCCAGAAGAATACCATGCTCTTCGACCTGTGCGAAACCCTCAGGGTAGGAGAATCCTGCATGGCACCTTAGCAACCAGCACATTCTAAGTTCTCCCTGGTAACAAACAAGCATTGTGACCCATCTGCAAGAGATCCCATGTCAACTCAAGGCCTTGGCACTTTGTCCCAGAGCCACCAGAACGAATCTGCCATGTTCCTCAGCTGCAATTGTCAATGGAGGTGTGCTTTCCTGGCCTCCATGCCGGAGAGCTCTTCTTCACAAACTTTCCACATGGGGAAACCTAGAGTAAACAAACCAGACTTCGCCTACACTGTACAAAAAAATGTTACTTTTTGCAGCAGTTCACAGGCCTCAGCATGTGAACTCCTCCATGGCCTCTTTATACCACCCCTCCACTTGTCGGTCATCATAGACAAAAACTCTAGTGTGAGCAAGCATCTGACATCCACCCTTATTACAGAGCTGGATGTCTCGAGTAAACTGCTACAAATTGGAACTGCCTTCTGCTTGGCACTGAATTGAACCATAGCTTTTGTTTACAATTCCACCCAAAACTGACTGGTTCCCAAGCTCTCGTGATTGGGAAACCTGGAGCCACAACACAGCATTCTGCCTTCCCTATTGAATGAACAAATGCCTGGGAATCTTCCCAAGAAACTCCACATGAGGATCAATCTGCTCCGCCCTCGAATCTACTCTGATATAAAGGCTGCCATGGCCACTAGCGCTGTGTCTGACAGAGCCTGAGCCCCGACCGAGTTTTAGGCCTCATATCTAGCATTTGGGATTGCTATGGCCCAAGTACGTCATCTCCACCCATCCTTGGTATTCAGGCACCTATCTCGAGACCTTGCTGGAAACCCTGACAATGGGGCAACCTGAAGCACAGAGGAACCTGACAGAAGAGAACTCATCCTTCCTCATGGCAGGACATTTGGCTGTTGGGTTGGGTGTCCAACTTTCTAAGAGGGAGCCAGATATATGACCAATGAGACCACTCCCACTCCTGAGGGCCGCCATGGGAGCAAACAGGCATTGTGAGACTCAGACTGAGCAAGCTTTCAAACAATCCCTCTCAGTTGCACCATCATGATCCCGCATTGCAGGCCTCATACACCCCTAGGTGCAAATCCTAACCCTTGGTGGGAAGTCCCAGATGCCCAGAAAAAGAGCCTGTATCTGGAATCCCTGTTTTGGGGCACCCATAAGATGGAAAACAACACTCTTCCCTTCCCCAAAAAAGCCACCAAACTATGAGCTGCACAGATCCATAGAGAGGAAAAGTTTCCCATGGACCCATGAGACTATACCTGCATTCCAAGGCCATCCTGGACACACAATATAGAGAAAAAAGCCTGTGCTACTGCCTTCCAGTCACCCTAATTACTCCTGACAAGCTGCACTCCAGGTCTACTCATTGGGCCTGTGATCACCTTTCCACTAACCATAACCCACATTTGTGTTTGCAGACTTCTCTCCCAAAACCATGGCTCATATGCCCTCCAGGACAGGGTCTCTGGATCCACAACACATGACTGGGCCTGCCATCCCCAAGGAAACTGTGCCCGTCAAACCTGCCCAAACCTTCCAGTTTAGGAGAAACACGCAAGAGCCCTGAACCCGACCCAATATTGTCGGCAGCACTGGACACAAATGCCAGTCTGAAACGCCCTGATCACCTACATCCAAGCAGACAGCCATTTCAATGTTCCTGGGTCAGAAGATTGTACCTGACATGCTCCTAGGACGTCATTGGAACACTAGATTAGGTTTTCAGGCATCTGTCCTCAGGGTCCTGTTCTGAAATACCAACTTAGGATACAACATGTGGTCCCTGAGCCACACAATAGAATATCTCCTGTCCCCAGTAGGAAACCATGCCCTTCGACCTGTGCCAAACCCTCAAGATTGGAGAATCCTGCACAGCACCTTAGACACCAGCACAAACTCTAGTTTGTGCGTTGACCCATACCACAAGCTTTCCATCTGCTGGACAGTCGAGTCCTGTTGAATGGCTCCAGGATGTCCCATACGGAAAGACTGGAGAGCAGGATTCGAAGGATGGATGCCTGTACAGCATACCTCACATTCCCATTGGCTCTTTGTGACAAGACATGTTTGAACTACTGGCTCTGGGGCGAGCTAACTAGGGGGCTGAATTGAAATGGACTCTCCTGCGGATGGGTCATAATGTGGGTTTGTGTGCATGGAGACCTTGGAATATGTTGGCAGCTCAGGGGCCATGAAGTATTCGCCTAACCGAAGGGTGTAATATTGCTCCAATTAAAAAGAGATCCCTATGTGGAGATGAGACAGGTTCTCCTTGGTGCCTCAGAAAAGCCCCAGATACTGGTCTTCAAACCAGTTCTCTGAGTAGAGACACCTGGAAACCAAAGTAAGGGTTCAGATTAGAGCCTAGATGCCTGTCCGTTTCAATCTTCTGTCTCTGGGGACACTGTCTGAGTATCTAAGTGGAGATAGTTTCTCAGCTGGTGTCAGAGTGCCCCTCTTAGTCCATGGCCAAGGCATGGCCTTGGAGACCTCATTGGATTCTCCTAATCTCTAGGGTTGTGGCCAATGGATTGGGTACAGTTTTCTTGGAGAGGACTGGCACAGTCCTTCAGTGTGTCTCCATAGGCCCTAGCCTGGAGGGTGTGTGGGTCCGGGCTGTGGGCACAGAAGTCTGAAAACACAAACTCGGCTTGGGTGCGGAGCCGAGAGCATGGCAGGATGGACCCATAGACCGTGAGAGGAGATCCTCAGCTTATGAAAGAAGGGCAAATGGGAGGCAGTCACACAAGCTTTTGTCTTTGGATGTTTTGTCTCCCATAGCCGTGGAATGTAGGGGTGACCTCAGGGGCTATGGAAGAGTCTCCCTCTCTGAGGAGTTGGTCCAGCTCTTAAGATTTTGGGGACATTTTGTGGGAAGGGTGGAGTCCTGCTGTCTGGCTCAGGTGTTCTTCCAGGAGAGGGACTCCAGATCACAGTCCTGGGTTCGAGCGAATGGAATACTCGAGCTCTTGTGAAGATTGGGATCATAGGGGCTTGGCAAGCCCAATATGCGGGCTCTTGGTCCAGGCCCTGAGAGACCTTACTTCGACATGGGGCCCATGCTGATGGTCCCAATGCGAGTTTGTACCCAAGGAGGCACTCAAGTTTAGGCTTGGCCTCAGGGGCCATGAAGGTTTCTCCTACACTGAAGGTATGACTCCATGCCAACAGCAAGCTTTCCAGCCATGGGGAAGGAGAAGATCTGATTTGTGCTTCAGTTACCCACGTTTGCCAGGATTTGATATAATATCTAGGGTCAGATGTCTGAAAACCCAGGTTGGGAAGAGATGACAGCATAAGGCCATGGCCTGTCTGATGTGCTTAGTGTGCAGCCAGCTGTTTCCTTGTCTGTCGGGACGTCAGGCTGTGTCATACAGAGCATTACTGACCAGGGTAGCCTTTCCAGTTAGGGTGCGGTCGAGGCCAGAGCAGGTTGGTTCTCATTTGTGGTTTCTGGAGAGCCCCATAGGGCAACGTTTTTCTTCTGGTGGGCAGGCAGAAAACTGTGTTGTGGTTCTGGAATTCCCAGTCTGGAGGGCTTGTTTGCCAGGAGTGTGAAGAGGGAAGGCTGAAAACACAAGCTAGCGTTAGGTTTGGGGCCGAGGGCATGGCAGGCCCACTCTGCAGAGACTGAATCAAGATCTCCTGCATCTGAGGTCAGGGCGAGTATCAGACGTTGCCTCAGGTTGGAGTTTGTGTCCATTATGGCCCCTTCCTGAAGGGGGTGGGGGCGTCATGAGGCCAGGGAGGTTTCCCAACGCTGGGAGTTATGAGCTGCCCCAAACATCAAGGTTTCCTCTGTAGGACAGTCGAGTACTATGAGATGGTTCTAGGATGACCCCTACAGAAAGACTCGAGAGAAGGGGTCTAAGCATGAATGTCTGCAAATGCCACCTCACATTCCCACTGGCTGCTTGGGGCAAGGCAGGCTCAATCTGCAGGCTCTTGGGCGGGTTTCTCAGAGGGCTGAGTTGAAATGGACTCTCCTGAGGATGAGTCATACTGTGGGTTGGTGGCCATGGAGACCTTGGAATGTGGCGGTGGCTCAGGGACTCTGCAGGTTTCTCCAAACCGAAGGGTTTGACACAGCTCCAACATTGAAGCTTCCCATGTGGAGACGATAGTTGTTCTGTTTGGTGTCTCAGGAAAGCCCCAGATGCTGGTCTTCAAACCCAGGCCTCTGAGGAGTGACACCTGGAAACCAAAGCAAGAGTTCAGATTAGGGCCCAGGGGCCTGTCTGGTTCAATCTACTGTCTCTGCCGACATCTGTCTGTGTTTCTGCATGGAGGTAGTTGCTCAGCTTGTGTCAGGATGCCTTTGTCCAGAGAGGCTTATAGTAGTGGGATGTCCTCGGGGGCCTTGAGGTTTCTCCTATTCTGTGGGGTTATGGGCAATGGAATGGGCATAGTCTCCTTGGAGAGAGCAGGACAGTCCTGTGGTGTGGCTCCAGAGGCCCCAGCCTGGCGGCTGTGTGGGCCAGGGCTGTGGGGACAGACATCCAAAAACACAAACTCGGCTGAGGTTTGGGGCTGAGGTTATGGCAGGAGTGATCTACAGTCCGTGAGGGGAGCTCATTGTGATTAGAAAGTAAGGCGAGTGAGAGACGGTCGTTCAGGCTTATGTCTCTGGATGTTGTATTCATGATGGTCATTTAATGTAAGCATGGTCTCATGGGCCATGGAAGTCTCCCTCTCTGGTGATTTGTCCGGCTCCCAAGAGATTGGGGTCATTTTGTGGGAAGGGAGGAGTCCTGTTTTCTGCCTCATGTGTTCCCACAATAGAGGGATTCTAGAGCAGAGCACTGGGTACATACAACTGGAATACCCACCCTCTGGTTAGGCCTGGGGTCCTATGGGCATGGCAAGCCCATATGCAGATTCTTGGTCCAGCCACTGAGAGACGTTACTTGAATAGTGGACTCATGCTGAGGGTCACAATGTGTGTTTGTGCCCAAGGTGGTCCTCAATATTGGGCGGGACCTCATTGAGCTTGCAGGTTTCTCCTACAGTGAACCTTGGACATGCCAACCTCAGGGTTTCTTGCCATGGGGAAGGAGGAGTTTTGATTTCTGCATCACGTTCACCTCTGGGCACTAATTGGAGATAAGGTCTAGGTTCTGAAGCCTGAAAACCGAGGTTTGGAAGAGATGACGACCTAAGGCCATGGCGGGTCCGATGTGTTCAGTTTGGGGCCAGCTTTCTAGGTGTCGTTCAGGAGGTCTGCACTCAGGCTGTGCCAGACAGGGCATTCATGCCCAGATACGCTGTATAATTGGGGTACAGTTGAGTGGCATGCAGAAGATAATTATTTGGGGTTTCTCCGTAGCCCCATAAGGCAAAGTCTTTCTTCTGGAGGGCAGGCAGAGTGCTGCATTCTGGCTCCGGAACTGCCAAACTGGAGGCCTTGCGGCCAGGAATGCAAGGATGTAAGTCTGAGAACTGAAGCTTTGCTTTGGTTTCAGGGCGAGGAAATGGCAGGCACACTCTGCAGAGCTGAATTTAGATTTCATGCATCTGAGGTCAGGGCGAGGTTCATATATTGGCTCAGGTTGGAGTTTCTGTCCATGATGGCCCCTTCATGAAGGGGGGTCATCACACCGCCATTGGTGTTTTCCCATGATGGCAGTAGTGAGATGCTCCAAACCACAAGGATTTTCTGCGGGTCAGTTGAAACCTGTTGGATGGCTCCAGGACATCCCATATGGAACAATTGCAGAGCAGGGTTCTAAGGATGGATGCCTGGGCATCCGGCCTTGCATTCCAATTGTCTCCTAGCGAAACGGCACGTTTGATTGCTGCCTATGATGTAGCAGCCGAGGGGGCTGAGTTGAAATGCATTCTCCTGAGAATCGGTCATAATGTGGGATTGTGTCCATGGAGACCTTGGAATGGGGCAGTGGCACCAGGGCTCTGAAGGATGCTCCTAACCAGAGGTTTTGACACAGCTCCAAGAAGCATTTTTCCCATGGGGAAACAAGATTTGTTCTCATTGGTGCTTCAGTAACCCCCAATATGCTGGTATTGGAAACCAGAACTCTGAGGAGAGATGCCTGGAAACCAAGGCAATGGATCTGATTAGGGCCTGGGGCCTGTCTGGTTTAATCTTCTTCTCTCGGTTCATCTGTCTATGCGATTGAGTGGAGGTAGTTCCTCAGCTGGTGTCAGATTGCCCCTATTTGTCCTGGGCAGTCTACACTATTGGGATGGCCACTTTGACTTTGGAGGTTTCTCCTAATTTGCAAGTTTGTGGCCAATGAAATGGGCAGAATTCCTTTGGGGAGGGAAGGCACAATCCTGAGGTGTGGCTCTAGGGGCTCAAGCATGGAGGGTGTGTGGGTCAGAGCTGTGGGGACAGAAGTCTGAAAACAGAAACTCGTCTTGGGTTTGGGGACATAGGTATGGGAGGCCCGATCTACAGACCTTGAGGAGAACTCTTCAGGATATGAACAAAGAGTGAGTGTGAGGCACTTGCTCAGGCTTTTGACTCTGGATTTTGTGTCACTGATGGCCGTGGAATGTAGGGGCGTCCTCATGGACTATGGGTGAGACTTCCTCTATGGGGATTTGGATGATCCCAATATTTTGGGGTCATTCCGTGGGATGGGAGGAGTCCATTCTGTTTTTTTTTTTTTTTTTTACCTCAGGTGTGCCACTAAAGAGGGATTCCAGAGCAGAACCCTGGGAAGGGGCGACTGGACAACCTGAACTCTGTATAAGATTGGGGGCCTAAGGGCATGGCAATCCCCATATGGGGTACCTTGGTCCAGCCACTGAGAGGTCTTACTTGAGTACAGTGCTCACACTGAGGGTCACAATGCATGTTTGTGCCCAATGTAGGCATCAAGCATGGGCGGGGACTCATGGGCCATGCTTGATTCTCCTACACTGAACTTTGGACAACATACGAACCACAAGGTTTCTTTCCATGGGGAAGGAGGAATTCTGATTTCTGCATCATGTTCACCCCTGGGCAGTGACTGGAGATAAGATCTAAGTTCTGAATCCAGAAAATCGAGGTTGGGATGAGATGATAACCTAAGGTCATGGAGGGTCCGATGTGCTCAGTGTGCGGTCAGCTTTCTGGGTGTTGTTCAGGAGGTATGGATTCAGGCTGTGTCAGACAGTGCATTAGTGCCCAGGTTAGAATGTATAATTTGGGTAAAGTTGAGTTCCATGTAGGTTCATCCTCATTTATTGTGTCAGGGAAGCTCACTGGGGCAACATTTTTCTTCTGGTGGGCAGGCAGAGTGCAGCATTGTGGGTCCAGAATTGCCAAACTTGAGGGCGTCGGGACCAGGAGTGTGAGGACGTAAGTCTGAGATCATAAGCTAAACTTAAGTTTCAGGGCGAGGGCACGGCAGGCACCCTCTGCAGATCCGAATCAAAATCTCATTCATCTGAAGTCAGGACGAGGATCAGACTTAGGCGCAGGTTGGAGTTTCTGTCCATGATGGCTCCTTCATCAAAGGGGTGGAATCTCGAGGCCATGGAGGTTTTCCCACGTTGGGAGTTGTGGGATGCTCCAAACTGCAAGGATTCCTTCTGCGGGAAAATTGAGAACTGTTGGATGGCTCCAGGACATCCCATATGGAATGACTCCAGAGCCGGGTTCTAAGGATGGATGCCTGAGCAGACTGCCTCTTACACCAATTGTCTCCCTGCCACAAGACAGGTACGATCTGATGGCTATGCAGGAGCAATCCTGGGAGCTGAGTTGAAATGGACTCTCCTGAAGATGGGTCTTAATGTGTGTTTGTGTCCATGAGGACGTTGGAATGGGGTGGTGGCCCCAGGGCTCTAAAGGATTCTAACCGGAGATTTTGAAACAACTCGAAAGAGCAAGTTTTCCATGTGGAGACAAGATTTGTTCTAATTGGTGCCTCAGGAAACCCACATATGCTGGTATTAGAACCAGGCCTCTGAGGAGAGATACATAGAAACCGCAGCAATGCATCCAATTAGGTCCTAGGAGCCTCTCTGGTTCAATCTTCTTCTCTGTCGACATCTGTCTATTTTATGAAATGGAGGTAGTTGCTCAGCTGGTGTCAGACCGCTCCTGTTTGTCCGGGCGGCCTACACTATAGGGATGGCCTCGGGGACTTTGGAGGTTTCTCCTAAATTGTATGATTATGGACAATGGCATGGGCAGAATTCCTGTGGAGTGGGCAGGCACAGACCTGATGTGTGGCTCCAAGGGCCCAGCCTTGAGGGTGTGTGGGCAAGGACTGTGGGGACAGATGTCTGAAAACACAAACTCAGCTTAGCTTTGGGGACGTAGGTATGGCAGGTCCGATTTACAGACTATGAGGAGAACTTTTTGGGATATGAATAAAGGGTGAAAGTGTGACACTTGTCAGGCTTTTGCCCCTGGATTTTGTGTCAATGATGGCTGTGGAATGTCAAGGAGTCCTCATGGGCCATGGAAGAGTGTTTCTCTCTGTGGATTTGGCCAGATCCCAATTGTTTTGGGTTAATCTGTGGGATTCAGTTTTGTTAACTAAGGTGTCCCACCAAAAGAGGGATTCCAGAGCAGAGCCCTGGAAAACAAGAAATCTAACTAAAAATACGGGCCTAGGGGCATGGCAAGCCCAATATGCCTTCTAATGGTCCAGCCACTGAGAGGCCTTCATTGAGGACAGAACTCATGCTGAGGGTGACAATGCGTGTTTATGCCCTCGTGGTACTCAAGCATGGGTGGGGACTCATGGTGCATGCTTGTTTCTCCTACACTGAATGATAGTCAACATGTCAACCACATGAGTTCTTGCCATGGGGAAGTATTAATTCTGATTTCTGCATGTCATTCACCCCTGGGCAGTGATTGGAGATAAGGTCTAGGTTGTGAAGTCTGAAAACCGAGGTTGGGAAGAGATGACGACCGAAGACCATGTCGGGTCCGATATGCTCAGCGTGGAGCCAGCTGTCTGGGTGTTGGTCGGGAGGTCCAAGCTTGGGCTGTGTCAGACAGGGCCTTTGTGCCCAGGGTAGATTGTATAATTGGGGTACAACTGAGTGCCGTGCAGGTTGATCTTTATTTGGCATTTCTGGGTAGCCCCAAGGGCAATGTTTTTCTTCTGGAGAACAGGCAGAGTGCTGCATTGTGGCTCCGGAATTTCCAAAGTGGATGCCTTGTGGACGGGGAGTGTGAGGACGGAAGTCTGAGAACACATGTTAGGCGTAGGTTCTGGGCGAGGGCACGGCAGGCACCCTCTGCAGATCTGAATCGGGATATCATGAATCTGAAGTCAGGGCGAGGTTCAAACCTAGGCTTAGGTTTGAATTTCTGTCCATTCTGGCCACTTTATGAAGGGGACAGCATCTCCAGTCCATGGAGGTTTACCCACAATGGAAGTTGTGAGATGCTCCAAACAACAAGGATTCCTTCTGATCAACAATTGAGACCTATTGTATCACTCCAGTACATACCATACAGAATGACACCAGAGCAGGGATCTAAGGATGGATGCATGGGAAGCCCACCTCACATTGCAGTTGTCTCCTAGCAAATAGACAGGTTTGATATGCTGGCTCTGTCAGAGCAACCAAGGGGGCTGAGTTGAAATGGACTCTCCTGAGGATGGATGCTAATGTGGGTTTGTGTCCATGGAGACCTTGGAATGGGGCGTTGGTGCATGGGCCCTGAAGGATTCTCCTAACCGGAGGTTTTGAGACATCTCCAAAGGACAAGTTTCCCATGTGGAGACGAGATTTGTTCTGATTGGTGCCTCAGGAAACCCCCATATACTGTTATTGGAATATAGGTCTCTGAAGAGAGATAACTGGAAACCAAAGCAATGGCTCCGTTTAGAGCCTAGGGGCCTGTCCGGTTGAATCTTCTTCTCTGTGTACATCCATCTAAGGTATTAGTGGAGTTAGATGCTCAGCTGGTGTCAGATGGCCCTTGTTTGTCCCAGGCGGCCTACACTATTGTGAAGGCCTTGGGGACTTTGGAGGTTTCTCCTAATTTTATGATTATGGACAATGGAATGGGCAGAATTCCCGTGGAGAGGGAAGGCACAGTTTTGATGTGGCTCCAGGGGCCCCAGCCTGCAGGGTGTGTGCACCAGGACTGTGGAGACAGAAGTCTAAAACACAAACTCAGTTTAGGTTTAGGGACGTAAAAATGGCAGGCCCGATCTACAGACCGTGAGGAGAATTCTTCCGGATATGAAGAAAGAGAGATTGTGAGGCACTTGTTCAGGCTTTTGTTTCTGGATTTTGTGTCAACGATGGGCGTGGAATGTCGGGGAGGCCTCATGGGCCATGGACGAGTCTTCCGCTCTGTGGATTTGGCCCGATTCCAATTGTTTTGGGTCAAACTGTGAGATGGGAGGAGTCCTTTCAGTTTTGTTACCTCAGGTGTCCCACCAAAAGAGGGATTCCAAAGCCGAGCCCTGGGGAGGGGAGACTGGACAACCAGAAATCTGGTTAAAAATTGGGGCCTAGGGGCATGGCAAGCTCAATATGCTGTCTTTTGGTCCAGCCGCTGAGAGGCCTTACTTGAGAACTGGGCTCACGTTGAGGGTCACAATGCATGTTTGTGACCGACTTGGTCCTCAAGCATCTGCAGGGCCTCATGGGCCACACTGGTTTCAACTACACTTTACGTTGGACAACATGCCAACCACAAGGTTTCTTGCCATGGGGAAGGAGTTCTGATTCCTGCATCATGTTCAACCCTGGGTGGTGACTGGAGATAAGGTTTAGGTTCTGAAGCCTGAAAACCGAGGTTGGAAAGAGATGACGACCTATGGCCATGGCGGGTCCGATGTGCTCAGTGTGTGGCCAGCTGTCTGGGTGGGGCCAGGAGTTCCAGGCTCAGGCTGTGTCAGAATGGGCAATTGTGCCCACTTCAGCCTATATATTTGGTGTACAGCCAAATGGCGTGCAGGTTGATCCTCATTTGGGGTTTCTGGGTAGCCCCAGAGGGCAATGTTCTTCTTCCAGGGAGCAGGCAGAGTGCCGCATTGTACTTCTGGATTGCCAAACTGGAGGGCTTATGGGCCGGTAGTCTGAGGACAGAACTCCGAGAACACAAGCTAGGCTTAGGTTTTATGTGTGAGGACATGGCAGGCACAATCTACAGACCTGAATCGAGATCTCTTGCACCTGAAGTCAGGTTGAGCATCAGACGATGCCTCAGGTTTGACTTTCTGTCCCTGATGGCCCCTTCATAAAGGGGGGGAATCACGAGGCCGTGGGGGTTTTCCCACCATGGGAGTTGTGAGAAGCTCCAAACTGCAAAGATTCTACTGTGGGACAATTGAGACCAGTTGGTTGGCTCCAGGCCAACGATTCTGAGCAGGGTTCTAAGGATGGATGGCTGGGTAGCCCACCTCGCATTCCAATATTCTCCTAGCTACAAGACAGGCTAGATCTGTTGGATCTCGGGGAGCAACCGAGGAGGCTGAGTTTAAATGGACTCTCCTGTGGATGGGTCCTAATATGTTTTTGTGTCTATGGAGACTGTGGCATTAAGCAGTGGCACTACGGCCCTGAAGGCTTCTCCTAAACAGAGGTTTGACACAGGTCCACCATGCAAGTTTCCCATGTGTAGAGGAGATTTGTTCTGATGGGTGAGTCAAGAAACAGCCATATTCTGGTATTGAAATCCAGGCCTCTGAGGAGAGATGCCTGGAAACCAAAGCAATGAATCCGATTAGTGCCTAGGGGCCTGTTGGTTTCTTTTTACCTCGGGCGACATCTATCTATGGGTCAGAGTGCAGGTAGGTGCTCAGATGAACTCAGATTGCCCGTGTTTGTCCTTGGAAGCCAACACTATGGGATGGCCTCAGGGAATTTAAAGGTTTATACTTTTAGTTGCGTTGTCGCCATTGGAATGGGCTCACACAATTCCCTTGCGAGGGCAAGAACAGTCCTCAGGTTTGGCTTCAGGGGCCTGAGCCTATAGGGTGTGTAGGCCAGGGCTGTTTGGACAGTTGTCTGAAAACACAATTCGACTTCTGTTTCGGGTCATAAGTAGGGCAGGACTGATCTACAGACCATGAGGAGAACATTTCGGTATATGAAAAAAGGGCGAGTGTGAGGCTATTGCTCATGTTTTTGTCTCTGCATATCATGTCACTCATGGTCGTGAAATTTCCGGGTGACTTCATGGGAAATGGACGAGTCTTACTCTCTGGGGATTTGGCCCCTTCCAAAGAGGTTGGGGTCATTCTGTGAGATGGAAGAAGTCTTTTTTTTGTTGTTGTTGCTTTGTTTTGTTTCATTTTTTAACCTCCGTTGTCCCACCACATGAGGAATTCCAGAGTAGAACTCTGGGGAGGGGTGACTGAACAACCAGAAATCTGGTTAAAAATTGGGGCCTAGGGCTATGTCAAGCCCATTATGACATCTAGTGATCCAGGCTCTGAGAGGAATTACTAGAGGACAGGACTCACCCTGAGGGTCACAATGCATATTTATGCCCTCGTCGCACTCAAGAATAGGCGGGCCTCAGGGTGAATGCTAGTTTCTCCTACAATGAACGTTGGACAACATGCCAACCACAAGGTTTCTTGCCATGTGTAAGGAGAAGTTCTGATTTCTGCATCACACTCACCCCCAGGCAGAGATAAAGTCTAGTTTCTGAGGCCTGAAATCTGAGGTAGGGAAGAGATGATGACCTAAGGCCATGGCGGGTCTGATGTGCTCAGTGTGCGGTCAGCTGTCTGGGTGTTGGTCAGGAAGTCCGGGCTCAGGTTGTGTCAGACAGTGCATTAGTGCCCAGGTTAGACTATATAATTCGGGCAAAGTCGAGTACCGTGTAGGTTTATCTTCATATAAGGTGCCTTGGCAGCTCTTTAGGCAATATTTTTTTTCCAGAAAGCAGGCCATGTGCTGCATTGTGGGACCGGATTTACCAATCATGAGGGCTTTGAGGCCAGGAGAGTGAGGTCGGAATTCTGAGAACAAAAGTTATACTTGGGCTAAGGGCAAGGGCACGGCAGGTACCCCCTGCAGATCTGAACCAATATCTCATCCATTTCAAGTCAGGGAGAGAATTAGACTTTGGCTTAGGTTGGAGTTTCTGTGCCTGACGGCTCCTTCATGAAGGGAGCGGAATCTCGTGTCCATGGAGTTTTTCCCACGTGGGAGTTGTGGGTTGCCCCCTTCAAGAATTCCTTCTGCAGGACAATTGAGACCTTTGGGCAGCTCCAGGACATCCCATATGGAATGACTCCATAGCACCGTTCGAGGGAGGATGCCTGGGAAGCCAACCTCGCATTCCAATTGTCTCCTAGCAACAAGCCAGTTTAGATCTGATGGCTCTGCGGGAGCAACCGGGGTGGCTGACTTGAAATGGACTTTCCTCAGGATGGGTCCTAATGTGTGTTTGTGTCCATGGGGCCTTGGAATGGGGCCGTGGCACCGGGACCCTGAAGTATTCTCCTAAGCTTTTGACAGAGCTCAATGCATGTGTTTCCTTGTGGAGACGAGATTTGTTCTGATTGCTACCTCAGGAAAACCCCTATGCTGGTATTGGAATCCAGGCTTTTGAGGAGACATGCCTCTCACCAAAGCAATGGATCCGATTGGCCAGGGTCCTGTCTGGTTCAATCTTCTTCTCTGGGGACATCCATCTATGGTATGAGTGGAGGTTGATGCTCAGCTGCTATCAGACCGCGCTTGAATGTCACGGGCGACCTGCCCTATTGGGATGGCCTCAGGGATTTGGAGGGTTCTCCTAATTTTACGGTTTTGGACAATGGAATGGGCAGAGTTCCCATGGATTGGGTAGGCACAGTCCTTATGTGTGGCTCCAGGGACCGCAGCCTGGAGGGTGTGTGGCCCAGGACTTTGAGGACAGAAGTCTGAAAACATAAACTCAGCTTAGGTTTGGAGACGTAGGTATGGCAGGCCCGATCTATAAACCATGAGAAGAACTCTTCAGGATATGAAGAAAGAGCGAGTCTGAGGTGCTTGTTCAGTCTTTTGTCTCTAGATTCGGTATCAGCGATGGCCGTGGATTGTCTGGGAAACCTCATGGGCCATGGACGAATCTTCCTCTCTGTGGAATTGGCCCGATCCCAATTCTTTTTCGTCAATCTGTGGAATGGGAGGTCTCCTTTCAGGTTGGTTACCTTAGGTGTCCCGCCAAAAGAGGAATTCCAAAGAAGAGCCCTGGGGAAAAGCGAAGGGACAACCCGAACTATGGGAAAAATTTGGGGCCTAGGGGCATGGCAAGCCCAATATGCTGTCTCTTCATCCAGCCACTGAGAGGCCTTACCTGAGGACTGGGATCAGGCTGAGGGTCACAATGTGTGTTTGTGACCAATGTGGCCCATAAACATGGGCGGGGCCTCATGGGCCACACTGGTTTCAACTACACTGAACATTGGAAAACATGCCAACCACATGGTTTCTAGCCACGGGGAAGGAGATGTGATTTCTGCATCACTTACAAGCCTGGGCAGTGATTGGAGATAAGGTCTAGGTTCTGAAACTTGACAACCGAAGTTGGGAAGAGATGACGATCTAAGGACATGGCTCGTCCGGCGTGCTCAGTGTTCGACCAGCTTTCTGGGTGGGGCCAGGAATTCCAGGCTCAGGCTGTGTCAGAAAGGGCAATAGTGCCTAGGTCAGCCTATATATTTGGGGTACAGTCGAATGGCATGCAGGTTGATCCTCATTTGGAGTTTCTGGGTAGCCCCACAGGGCAATGTTTTTCTTCCTGAAGGCTGGCAGAGTGCTGCATTATAGTTCTGGTTTGCAAACTGGAGGGCTTGTGGGCCAGTAGTCTGAAGACGGAAATCTGATAACACAAGCTAGGCTTAGGTTTCTGTGTGAGGACAAGGCAGGAACAATCTACAGACCCGAATCGAGATCTCGTGCTTCTGAAGTCAGGGTGAGGATCAGAAGATCGCTCAGGTTGGTGTTTCTGTCCCTGATGGCCCCTTCATGAAGGGGCGGGGTCTCGAGTTCGTGGGAGTTTTCCCACGATGTTAGTTGTGAGAAGGTCCAAACTGCAAAGATTCTTGTGCAGGACAATTGAGACATGTTGGTTGGCTCCAGGCCAACGATTCCGAGCAGGGTTCTAAGGATGGATGCCTGGGTAGCCCACCTTGCATTCCAATTGTGTGCTAGCAACAAGACAGGTTATATCTGCTGGATCTGGGCGAGCAATCTGGATCTGGGTTGAAATGGACTCTCCTGTGGATGGATCCTAATATGTTTTTGTGTCTATGGAGACCTTGGAATGAAGGGGTGGCACTGGGGTCCTGAAGGGTTTTTTCAAACAGAGGCTTTGACACAGCTCCAACGTGCAAGTTTCCCATATGTAGATGAGATTTGTTCTGACGGATGAGTCAGGAAACAGCCATATGCTGGTATTGAAATCCAGGCCTCTGAGGAGAGATGACTGGATACCACAGCAATGGATCCGAATAGTGCCTAGGGGCCTGTTCGTACATTTTTACCTCTGGGGACATCAGTCTATGCGTCTGAGAGCATATAGGTGCTCAGTAGGGCTCAGATTGCCCCTGTTTGTCCTGGGAAGCCACCACTATTGGGATGGCCTCAGAGAGTTTGGAGGTTTATCCTATTAGTAGGTTGTGGCCATTGGAACGGGCACATGCAATTCCCTTGTAGAGGGCAAGTACAATCCTCAGGTTTGGCTCCAGGGGCCTGAGCCTGTAGGGTGTGTAGGCAGAGCTGTTTGGACAGTCGTCTGAAAACACAAACGCGGCTTATGTTTCAGGTCATAGGTATGGCAGGATTGATCTACAGACCATGAGGAGAACTCTTCGGGATATGAATAAGGGGCGAGTGTGAGGCTCGTGCTCAAGTTTTTGTCTCTGGATATCGTGTCACTCATGGTCGTGAAATTTCCTGGTGACTTCATGGGAAATGGACGAGTCTTACACTCTGGGGGTTTGGCCCCGTCCAAAGAGTTTTGGGTCATTCTGGGGATGGAAGAAGTCCGTTTTGTTGTTGTTGTTGATTTGCCTTGTTTTGTTTTTTATCCTCAGGTGTCCCACCAAATGGGGGATTCCAGAGTAGAGCCCTGGGGAGGGCCGACCGGACAACCAGAAATGTGGTTAAAAATTGTGGCCTAGGGACATGTCAAGCCCATTATGACATCTAATGGTCGAGCCACTGAGAGGACTTACTAGAGCACAGGACTCACGCTGAGGGTTACAATGCGTGTTTATGCCCACTTCGCAAACAAGAATGGGCAGGGCCTCATGGTGAATCCTGGTTTCTCCTACACTGAACGTTGGACAACATGCCAACCACAAGGTTTCTTGCCATGGGTAAGGAAGAGTTCTGATTTCTGCATCACAGGCACCCCTGGGCAGTGATTGGAGATAAGGTCTAGGTTCTGAAGCCTAAAAACTGAGGTAGGGAAGAGATGATGACCTAAGGCCATGGCGGGTTTTATGTCCTCAGTGTGCGGTCAGCTGTCTGGGTGTTGGTCAGGAGATCCGGGCTCAGGTTGTGTCAGAGAGTGCATTAGTGCCCAGTTTAGACTATATACTTTGGGTACAGTCGAGTGCCATGTAGATTTATCCTCATATAAGTTGTCTGGGCAGCTCATTAGGCCAAATTTTTTTTCTAAGGGCAGGAAGAGTGCTGCATTGTGGGTCTGGAATTGCGAAACTTCCGGGCTTCGGGGCCTGGAGTGTGAGGACGGAAGTCTGAGAACACAAGCTAAACTTGGGTTTCAGGGCCAGGGCACGGCAGGTACCCCTGTAGATCTGAAACTATATCTCATGCATCTGAAGTCAGGGCGAGGATCAGACGTTGGCTCAGGTTGGAGTTTCTGTGCATGACGGCCCCTTCATGAAGGGAGCGGAATCTCGAGGCCATGGAGGTTTTCCCACGTTGGGAGTTGTGGGATGCCCCCTTCAAGGATTCCTTCTGCGGGACAATGAGACTTGTTGGGCAGATCCAGGACATCCCATATGGAATGACTCCAGGGCACCGTTCGAGGATGGATGCCTGGGAAGCCCGCCTCGCATTCCAATTGTCTCCTAGCAACAAGACAGTTTAGATCTGATGGCTCTGCGGGAGAAACCGGGGTGGCTGACTTGAAATGGACTTTCCTGAGGATGGGTCCTAATGTGTGTTTGTGTCCATGAGGGCCTTAAAATGGGGCGGTGGCACCGGGACCCTGAAGTATTCTCCTAAGCTTTTGACATAGCTCGATGCACAAGGTTCCTTGTGGAGACGAGATTTGTTTTGATGGGTGCCACAGGAAAACCTCTATGCTGGTATTGGAATCCAGGCTTTTGAGGAGACATGCCTGTAATCCAAAGCAATGTATCCGATTATGGCCTAGGGTCCTGTCTGGTTCAATCTTCTTCTCAGGGGACATCCATCTATGGTATGAGTGGAGGTAGATGCTCAGCTGGTATCAGACCGCCCTTGTTTGTCCCGGGAGACCTGCACTATTGGGATGGCCTCAGGGATTTGGAGGGTTCTCCAAATTTTACTGTTTTGGACAATGGCATCGGCAGAATTCCCATGGATTGGGTAGGCACAGTCCTAATGTGTGACTCCATGGGCCCCAGCCTGGAGGGTGTGTGGCCCAGGACTTTGAGGACAAAAGTCTGAAAACACAAACTCAGCTTAGGTTTGGGGACGTAGGTATGGCAGGCCCGATCTATAAACCATGAGAAGAACTCTTCCGGATATGAAGAAAGAGCGAGTCTGAGGCGCTTGCTCAGGCTTTTGTCTCTGGATTTTGTATCAGAGATGGCCGTGGAATGTCGGGGAGGCCTCATGGGCCATGGACGAATCTTCCTCTCTGTGGATTTGGCCCGATCCCAATTGTTTTTCGTCAATCTGTGGAATGGGAGGACTCCTTTCAGGTTTGTTACCTCAGGTGTCCCGCCAAAAGAGGAATTCCAAAGAAGAGCCCTGGGGAAAAGTGAAGGGAGAACCCTAACTATGAGTAAAATTTGGGGCCTAGGGGCATGGCAAACCCAATATGCTATCTCTTCATCCAGGCACTGAGAGGCCTTATTGAGGACTGGGATCAGGGTGAGGGTCACAATGTGTGGTTTTGACCAATGTGGCCCGCAAACATGAGCAGGGCCTCATGGGCCACCCTGGTTTCAACTACACTGAACATTGGACAACATGCCAACCACATGGTTTCTTGCCACGGGGAAGGAGTTGTGTTTTCTGCATCACTTTCAAGCCTGGGCAGTGATTGGAGATAAGGTCTGGGTTATGAAACTTGACAACCGAGGTTGGGAAGAGATGACGACCTAAGACCATGGCGGGTCCGATGTGCTCAGTGAGCGGCCAGCTTTCTGTGTGGGGCCAGGTAATCCAGGCTCAGGCTGTGTCAAAAAGGGCAATAGTGCCCAGGTCAGCCTATATATTTGGGGTACAGTCGTATGGCGTGCAGGTTGATCCTATTTTGGAGTTTCTGGGTAGCCCCAGAGGGCAATGTTTTTCTTCCTGAGGGCAGAAAGAGTGCTGCATTATAGTTCTGGTTTTCAAACTGGAGGCTTGTGGGCCAGTAGTCTGAGGAAGGAAATCTGAGAACAAGCTAGGCTTAGGTTTCTGGGTGAGGATAAGGCAGAACCTTCTACAGACCTGAATCGAGATCTCGTGCTTATGATGTCAGGGCGAGGATCAGAAGATCGCTCAGGTTGGTGTTTCTGTCCCTGATGGCCCTTCATGAAGGGGCGGGGGGGTCATGAGGCCGTGGGGGTTTTCCCAGGATGTTAGTTTTGAGAAGCTCCAAACTGCAAAGATTGTTCTGCAGGACAATTGAGACCTGTTGGTTGGCTCCAGGGCAACGATTCCAAGCAGGGTTCTAAGGATGGATGGCTGGGTAGCCCACCTCGCATTCCAATTGTGTCCTAGCAACAAGACAGGTTAGATCTCCTGGATCTGTGGGGAGCAACCCAGGAGGCTGAGTTGAAATGGACTCTCCTGTGGATGGATCCTAATATGTTTTTGTGTCTATGGAGATCTTGGAATGAAGCGGTGGCACTGGGGCCCTGAAGGGCTTATTCAAACAGAGGCTTTGACACAGCTCCAACGTGCAAGTTTCCCATATGTAGATGAGATTTGTTCTGAGGGATGAGTCAGGAAACAGCAATACGCTGGTATTGAAATCCAGGCCTCTGAGGAGAGATGACTGGATAGCACAACAATGAATCCAAATAGTGCCTAGGGGCCTGTTCGTACCTTTTTACCTCTGGGGACATCAGTCTATGCATCTGAGTGCATGTAGGTGTCAGATGGGCTCAGATTGCTCCTGTTTGTCCTGGAGAGCCACCACTATTGGGATGGCCTCAAGGAGTTTGGAGGTTTATCCTATTAGTAGGTTGTGGCCATTGGAATGGGCACATACAATTCCCTTGGAGAGGGCAAGTACAGTCCTCAGGTTTGGCTCCAGGGGCCTGAGCCTGTAGGGTGTGTAGGCAGAGCTGTTTGGACAGTTGTCTGAAAACACAAACGCGGCTTATGTTTCGGGTAATAGGTATTGCAGTATTGATCTACAGACCATGAGGAGAACTCTTCGGGATATGAAAAAAGGGCGAGTGTCAGGCTCTTGCTCAAGTTTTTGTCTCTGGATATCGTGTCACTCATGGTCATGAAATTTCCGGTTGACTTCATGGGAAATGGACGAGTCTTACTCTCTGGGGGTTTGTCCCCATTGCAAGATTTTGGGGTCATTCTGTGGTCTGGAAGAAGTCCGTTTTGTTGTTGTTGTGATTTGCCTTGTTTTGTTTTTTAACCTCAGGTGTCCCACCAAATGAGGTATTCCAGAGTAGAGCCCTGGGGAGGGCCGACTGGACAACCAGAAATCTGGTTACAAATTTGGGCCTAGGGACATGTCAAGCCCATTATGAGATCTAATGGTCGAGCGACTGAGAGGACTTACTAGAGGACAGGACTCACACTGAGAGTAACAATGCGTGTTTATGCCCACTTCGCAAACAAGAATGGGCGGGGCCTCATGGTGAATCCTGGTTTCTCCTACACTGAACGTTGGAAAACCTGCCAACGACAAGATTTCTTGCCATGGGTAAGGAAGAGTTCTGATTTCTGCATCACAGTCACCCTTGGGCAGTGATTGGAGATAAGGTCTAGATTCTGAAGCCTGAAAACGGAGGTAGGGAAGAGATGATAACCTAAGGCCATGGCGGGTCTGATGTGCTCAGTGTGCGGTCAGCTGTCTGGGTGGTGGTGAGGAGGTCTGGGCTCAGGTTGTGTCAGACAGTGCATTAGTGCCCCCGTAGACTATATAATTTGGGTAAAGTCGAGTGCCATGTAGATTTATCCTCATATAAGTTGTCTGGGCAGCTCATTAGGCAAAATTTGTTTTCTAGAGGGCAGGCAGAGTGCTTCATTGTCGGTCCGGAATTGCCAAACTTGAGGGCTTCGTGTCCAGGAGTGTGAGGACGAAAGTCTGAGAACACAAGCTAGACTTGTGTATCAGGGCGAGGACACGGCAGGGACCACTGTAGATCTGAACCAATATCTCATGCATCTGAAGTCAGGGCGAGGATCAGACGTTGGCTCACGTTGGAGTTTATGTGCATTACGGCCCCTTCATGAAGGGAGCTAAATCTCGAGGCCATGTAGGTTTTCCCACGTTGGGTGTTGTGGGATGCCCCCTTCAAGGATACCTTCTGCGGGACAATTGAGACCTGTTGGGCAGCTTCAGGACATCCCATATGGAATGACTCCAGGGCACCATTCGAGGATGGATGACTGGGAAGCAGGCCTCGCATTCCAATTTTCTCCTAGCAACAAGAGAGTTTAGATCTGATGGCACTGCGTGAGCAACAGGAGTGACTGACTTGAAATGGACCTTCCTGAGGATGGGTCCTAATGTGTGTTTGTGTCCATGAGGGCCTTAAAATGGGGCGGTGGCACCGGGACCCTGAAGTATTCTCCTAAGCTTTTGACATAGGTCGATGCACAAGTTTCCTTGTGGAGTCGAGATTTGTTCTGATGGGTGCCTCAGAAAAACCCCTATGCTGGTATTGGAATCCAGGCTTTTGAGGAGACATGCCTGTAAACGAAAGCAATGTATCCGATTATGGCCCAGGGTCCTGTCTGGTTCAATCTGCTTCTCAGGGGACATCCATCTATGGTATGAGTGGAGGTAGATGCTCAGCTGGTATCAGACCGCCCTTGTTTGTCCCGGGCGACCTGCACTATTGGGATGGCCTCAGGGATTTGGAGGGTTCTCCTAATTTTACGGTTTTGGACAATGGAATGGGCAGAATTCCCATGGATTGGGTAGACACAGTCCTAATGTGTGACTCCATGGGCCCCAGCCTGGAGGGTGTGTGGCCCAGGACTTTGAGGACAGAAGTCTGAAAACACAAACTCAGCTTAGCTTTGGGGAGGTAGGTATGGCAGGCCCGATCTATAAACCATGAGAAGAACTCTTCCAGATATAAAGAAAGAGCGAGTCTGAGGCACTTGCTCAGGCTTTTGTCTCTGGATTTTGTATCAGAGATGGCCGTGGAATGTCGGGGAAGCCTCATGGGCCATGGACGAATTTTTCTCTCTGGGGATTTGGTTCGATCCCAATTGTTTTTCTTCAATCTGTGGAATGGGAGGACTCCTTTCAGGTTTGTTACCTCAGGTGTCCCGCCAAAAGAGGAATTCCAAAGATGAGCCCTGGGGAAAAGTGAAGGGAGAACCCGAACTATGGGTAAAATTTGGGGCCTAGGGGCATGGCAAGCCCAATATGCTGACTTTTCATCCAGCCACTGAGAGGCCTTACCTGAGGCCTGGGATCAGGCTGAGGGACACAATGTGTGTTTGTGACCAATGTGGCTCATAAACATGGGCGGGGCATCATGGGCCACACTGGTTTCAACTACACTGAACGTTGGAATAACATGCCAACCACTAGGTTTCTTGCCAAGGCGAAGGAGAAGTTCTGATACTTGTATCAAGTTCACTCCTGAGCAGTGAGTGGAGATAAGGTCTAGGTTCTGAAGGTGAAAACTGAGGTTGTGTAGAGTTGATGGCCTAAAGCCATTGTGGGTGTGATATGCTCTGTTTATGGCCAGCTGTCTGGGTGTTGGACTGGAGGTCTGCCCTCAGCCTGTGTCAGACAGGGCTTTAGTGCACAGGCTAGAGTGTATAATTGGGTTATGGTCGAGTGACATGCAGGTTGTTACTCATTTGGCGTTTCTGGTTAGGCCTATAGGGCAACATTTTTCTTCTGGAGGGCAAGCAGAGTGCAGCATTGTGTCTCCAGAATTGCCAAACTGGAGGGGTGTGGCCTGAATTGTGAGGAAGGAAGTCTGAAAACACAAGCTAGCACGAGTTTTGGGGCCAAGAGCATGGCAGGCCCACTCTGCAGAGGCTGAATCGAGATCTCCGGCAGGTGAGGTCAGGGCGAGTATCAGATGTTGCCTCAAGCTGGAGTTTGTGTCCATGACGGCCCCTTCCTGAAGGGGGTGGGGGCGTCATGAGGCCAAGGAGGTTTCCTTACGCTGGGAGTTGTGAGCTGCTCCAAACTTCAAAGTTTCCTTCTTCAGGACAGTCGAGTACTATTGGATGGTTCCAGGATGCCCCATACAGAAAGACTCGAGAGCAGGGGCCTAAGCATGGATGCCGAGAAACGCCAACTCACCTTCCCATTGCCTGGTGGGGACAAGGCACGCTCAATCTGCGGGCTCTTGGGTGAGCTACTCAGAAGGCTGAGTTTAAATGGACTCTCCTGAGGATGAGTCATAATGTGGGTTGGTGGCCATGGAGACCTTGGAATGTGGCAGTAGCTAAGGGACTCTGCAGGATTCTCCAACCCGAAGGGCTTGACACAACCCCAACAAGGAAGCTTCCCATGTGGAGATGAGAGGTCTTCTGTCTGGTGCCTCAGGAAAGCCCCGTATGCTGGTCTTCGAACCCAGGCCTCTGAGGAGTGATACCTGGACACCAAAGCAAGAGTTCATAATAGGGCCTAGGGGCCTGTCTGGTTCAATCTTCTGTCTCTGCGGATATCTGTCTGTGTGTCTGCATGGAGGTAGTAGTTGCTCAGCTTGTGTCATAATGCCCCTATTTGTCCAGTGCGGCTTGCGGTAGTGGGATGTCCTTGGGGACCTTGAGGTTTCTACTATTTTGTAGAGTTGTGGCCAATGGAATGGGCAGTTTCTTAGGAGAGAGCAGGCACAGTTCTGTGGTGTGGCTCCAGAGACCCCAGCCTGGAGGCTGTGTGGGCCATGGCTGTACAGACAGACATCCAAAAACCTTAACTCAGCTCAGGTTTGGGGCCGAGGTTACGGCAGGCCTGATCTACAGTCCATGATGGGAGCTCCTCTGGATATAAAAGAAGGGTGAGAGGGAGGCAGTCGCTCAGGCTTTTGTCTCTGGATGTTTTGTCCACAATGGCCGTTTAATGTAGGAGTTGCCTCAAGGGTCGTAGAAGTCTCCCTCTCTGGTAGTTTGTCCAGCCCCCAAGAGTTTGGGGTCATTCTGTGGGAAGGGAAGTGTCCTGTTTTCTGCTTCATGTGTCCCCCCAGTAGAGGGATTCTAGAGCATAGCAGTGGGTACTGACAACTGGAATACTCGCCCTCTGGTTAAGCCTTGGGGCCTATGGATATGACAAGCCCCATATGCAGGATCTTGGTCCAGCCACTGAGAGGCATTACTTTAATACGGGAATCACGCTGCAGGTCACAATGCATGTCTGTGCCCTAGGCGGCCCTCAAGCACTGGCGTGACCTTTCGGACAATGCAGGTTTTCCCACATTGAACGTTGGACAACATGCCAACCACAATGTTTCTGGCCATGAGGAAGGAGGAATTCTAATTTCTGCATCACGTTCACCCCTGGGCAGTGATTGGAGATAAGGTCTAGGTTCTGAAGCCTGAAAACCGAGGTTGGTAGAGATGACGACCTACAGCCATAGCGGGTCCTATGTGTCCAGGTTGGGGCCAGCTGTCTGGGTATCGTTTGGGATGTCTTCTCTCAGGCTGTGCCACACAGGGCATTAGTATACAGGGTAGGCTGTATAATTGCTTTACAAAAGAGTGGCATGCATTAGAAAATCATTTGGGGTTTCTTATTAGCAGCATAGGGCTAAGTTTTTCTTCTGGAGGGCAGGCAGAGTTCTGCATTGTGGCATCGGAATTCCCAAACTGGAGGGCTTGTGGGCCAGGAGAGTGAGGACGGAAGTCTGAGAACACAAGCTAGGCTTAGGTTTCGGGGCAAGGACATGGCAGGCACACTCTGCAGAGCTGAATTGAGATCTCATGCTTCTGAAGTCAGGTCGAGGATCAGACTTTGGCTCAGGTTTGAGTTTCTGTCCATGTTGGCCCCTTCATGAAGGGGGGACATTATGAGCCCATGGGGGTTTTCCCACTATTGGAGTTGTGAGATGCTCCAAACCGCAAGGATTCCTTCTGTGGGACAATTAAGATTTGTTGGATGGCTCCAGGACGTCTTATAAGGTATTTTTCCAGAACAGGGTTCTAAGTATGAATGCCTGGGCAGCCAGCCTCACATTCCAATTGTCTCCTAGCAACAAGAAACGTTTGATCTGCTGTCTTGGGGTACCAACAGAGGGGGCTGAGTTGAAATGGACTTTCCTGAGGATGGTCTTAATGTTGGTTTGAGTCCATGGAGACCTTGGTATGGGGCAGTGGCACCAGGGCCCTGAAGGTTTCTCCTAACCAGAGGTTATGACAAAGCTCCAATGAGAAAGTTTTCCATGGGGAGACGAGATTTGTTCTTATTGGTGCCTCAGGAAACCACCATATGCTGGTATTGGAAACGAGGCCTCTGAGGAGAGATGCCTGAAAACCAAAGCAATGGACCTGATTAGGCCTAGGGGCCTGTCCGGTTCAAAATTCTTCTCTGGGGACATCTGTTGTCTGAGTTGAGGTAGTTGCTCAGCTGGTTTGAGATCACCCCTGTTTGTCCTGTGCGGCCTACACTATTGGGATGGCCTCAGTGACTTTGGAGGTTTTTCCTCATTTGCAAGGTTGTGGCCAATGGAATGGGAAGAATTCCTTTGAAAGGGAAGCACAGTCCTGAGGTGTGGCTCCAGGGACCCAAGTGTGGAGCGTGTGTGGTCCAGGGCTATTTGGAAAAAAGTCTGAAAACACAAACTCCACTTAGGTTGGGGGATGTAGGTATGGCCGGCCCGATCTAGAGACCATGAGGAGAACTCTTCGGGATATGAACAAAGGGCGAATGTGAGGTGCTGGCTCATGCTTTTTTTTTTTTTTTTTTTTTTTTTTATGGAATTGTGTCACCGATTGCCATGGAATGTCGGGGTGTCCTCATGGGCCATTGATGAGGCTCCCTTTCTGGGGATTTGACCCGATCCCAAGAGTTTGGGGTCATTCTGTGGGAAGGGAGAAGGCCTTTCTTGTTTTTTTGTTTATTTTTTTATTATTATTATTTTTTTTTACCTAAGGTGGACCACCAAAAGAGGGATCCAAGAGCAGAGTCCTGGCGAGGGGCGACTGGACAACCAGACCTCTGGTTATCATTGGGACCTAAGAACATGGCAAGCCCCATATGTGGGCTCTTGGTCCAGACACTGAGAGGCCTTCCTTGAGGATAGGTCTCACACTGAGTTTCACAATGTGTTTTTGTGCCCAAGGAGCCCCTCAAGTCAGGGCGTGGCCTAATGTACCATGCTGGTTTCTCCTATACTGAACGTTGCACAATATGGCAACCACAAGTTTTCTGGCCATGGGGAAGAAGGAGTTCTAATTTCTGCAACACTTTCACTCCTGGACTGTGATTGGATTTAAGGTCTAGGTTCTGAAGCCTGAAAACTGAGGTTGGGAAGAGATGAAGACCTAAGGCCATGGTGTATCTGATGTGCTCAGTGTTCGGCCAGCTGTTGAGTGTTGGTTGGAAGGTGCAGGCTAAGGCTGTGGCAGACAGGGAATTAGTGCCCAGGCTAGACTGTATCATTGGGGTGCAGTCGAGTTTCGTGCAGGATGGTACTCATTTGTGGTTACTGGGTAGCCCCAGAGGGCAACGTTTTTCTTCTGGAGGGAAGACACAGTGCCACATAGTGGCTCCAGAATTCCCAAACTGGAAGGCTTGTGGGCCAGGAGTGTGAGGAAAATTCTGAGAACACAAGCCAGACTTAGATTTTGGGGTGAGAGGACGGCAGGCACCCTCTGCAGAGATGATTCGAGATCCCGTATGCCTGAAGACAGAGCTAGGATCAGACGTTGGCTTACGTCGGAGTTTCTGTCCATGACGGCCCCTTCATGAAGGGGACGGTGTCACGAGGACATGGAGGTTTTCCCACGATGGGAATTGTGAGATGCTCCAAACCGCAATGATTCCTTCTGTGGGACAGTCGAGACCTGTGGGATGGCTCCAGGACATCTCATTAGGAAGTTATTCAGAGCAGGGTTCTAAGGATGGATGCCTGGGCAGCCTGCCTCCCACTCCAGGTGTCTCATAGCGCCAAGGCAAGTTCGCCTGCTGGATCTAGGGGAGCAACCGAGGCGGGTGTGTTTAAATGGGTGAGTTGAGGATGGGTCATAATGTGCATTTGTGTCGATGTAGACCTTGGAATGGGGTGCTTGATCCGGGGCCTTGAGGGATGTTCATAACCGGAGGTTTTGATGGGCTCTAAAGAGTACGTTTCCTATGTAGAGAAGAGAATTGTTTTGATGAGTGCCTAAGGAATCTCCCATATGCTGGTATTGGAAACCAGGCCTCTGAGGAGAGATGACTGGAAACAAAAGCAATCGAGATGATTAGGGCCTAGGTGCCTGTCCGGTTCAATCTCTTTCCTGCGGATACGTGTCTAAGGATCTGAGGGGACGTAGTTGCTCAGCTTGTGTCAGATCGCCCCTGTTTGTCCTGGGCAGCCTATAATATTGGGATGGCTTCGGGACTTTGGAGTTTCTCCTAATCTATAGGTTTGTGGCCAATGGAATGGGCAGAAATCCCCTGGAGAGGGCAGGCACAGTTCTGAGTTTGGCTCTAGGGGCCCAGCCTTGAGGCTGTGTGGGCCAGGCCTGTGGGGACAAAAGTCTGAAAACACAAACTCTGCTTAGGATTGGGCACATAGGTATGGCACGCCCAATCTACAGACTGTGATAACACTTAGGGATATGAAAAAGGGTGAGTTTGAGGTGCTTGCTCAGGTTTTGTCTCTGGATTTGTGTCAACAATGTGGGTGGAATGCTGGCGTGGCCTCATGGGTTGTGGATGGCTTTCCTTCTCTGAGGATTTGACCCGATCCCAAGAGTTTGGGTACATTCTGTGGGATGGGAGGAGTCTTTTCTGTTTTTTATTTTATTTTATTTTATATTTTATTTTATGTACCTCAAGTGTCCCAATAAAAGAGGGATTCCAGAGCAGAGTCCTTGGGAGGGACAACTGGATATCCCCACCTCTGTTTAAGTTTGGGGGCCTAGGGGCATGGCAAGTCCAATAGGCGGGCTCTTGATTCAGACACTGAGAGGCCTTCCTTGAGGACAGGGCTCATGCTGAGGTTCACAATGCCTATTTGTGCCCAACAAGGCCCTCAAGCATGGGAAGTGCCTCATGGGCCACGCTAGATTCTTCTACACTGAACGTTGGAGAATATGCCAACCACAAGTTTTCCAGCCATGGCGAAGGAAGAGTTGTGATTTCTGCATCACGTTCACCCCTGGAGAGTGTTTGGAGTTTAGGTCTAGGTTCTGAAACCCGAAAACTGAGGTTGGAAGAGATGAAGACCTAAGGACCTGATGGGTCCAATGAGCTCAGTGTGCGGCCAGCTGTTGAGCATAGGTCTGGAGGTGTGGGCTCATGCTGTGTCAGACAAGGCATTAGACAGGGTAGACTGCATATTTGGGGTGCAGTCGAGTGGCGTTCAGTTGATCCTTATTCGGGTTACTAGGTAGCTCCATAAGGCAACGTTTTTCTTCTGGAGGGCAGGCAGTGTGCTGCATTATGGCCCCAGTATTGCCAATCTGTAGGGCTTTTGGGGCAGGGGTATGAGGACGGTAGTCTGAGAACACAAGCTAGGCTTAGTTTTGGGGGTGAGTGCACAGAAGGCACACTCTGCAGAGCTGAATCAAGATCTCATGCACCTGAAGTCAGGGCGAATATCAGACGTTTGCTCAGGTTGGAGTTTCTGTCCATGATGGCCCCTTTATAAAGTGGAGCGTCTCAAGAGGCCATGTAGATTTTCCCACAATGGGAGTTGTGAGATGCTCCAGACTGCAAAGATTCCTTCTGTGGGACACTTGAGACCTGTTGGATGGCTCTAGGATGTCCCATGTGGAACGACTCCAGAGTAGGGTTCTAAGGATGGATGCCTGGGCAGCCCGCCTCCCATTCTAGTTGTCTCCTAGCAACAAGGCAGGTTTGATCTGCAGGCCCTGGGGGAGAAACCAAGGGGGTTGAGTTGACATGGACTCTCCCGAGGATAGATCATAATGTGGGTTTAAGTCCATGGAGACCTTGGAATGGGGCGCTTGATCCGGGGCCCTGAAAGATTCTCCTAAACAGAGGTTTTTATAGAGCTCCAAAGAGTACATTTCCTATGTGGAGATGAGATTTTTCTGATGAGTGCCTCAGTAATCCCCCGTATTCTGGAATTGGAAACCAGGCCTCTGAGGAGAGATGCCTGGAAACAAAAGCAATGGATCTGATTAGAACCTAAGTGCCTGTCCAGTTCAATCTTATTCTATGGGTATATCTGTCTCTGGTCCGAGTGGAGGTAGTTTCCTAACTTGTGAAAGATCATCCCTGTTTGTCCTGGGCAGCCAACACTATTGGAATGGCCTCGGGGAGTTTGGAGGATTCTCCTAATCTATAGGGTTGTGGCCAATGGAAATGGCAGAATTCCCCTGGAGAGGGAAGCCAGAGTCCTGAGGTGTGTCTCCAGGGGCCCCAGCTTGGATGGTGTGTGGGCCAGGCCTGTGGGGACAGAAGTCTGAAAACACAAACTCAGCTTAGGTTTGGGGATGTATGTATGAAGGCTCGATCTACAGACCGTGAGAATTTTCCGGTATGAACAAAGGGCGAGTATGTGGCGCTTGCTCAGGCTTTTGTCTCTGGATTTTGTGTCAACGGTGGCCGTGGAATGTCGGGGTGTCCTCAAGGGCCATGGACAATTCTTTCTCTGGTGATTTGGCCTGATCCCAAGGGGTTGGGATCATTCTGTGGATGGGAAGAGTCCTTTCTGTATTTTTTTTTTTTTTTTACCTCAGGTGTTCCACCAAAGAGGGATTCCAGAGTAGAGCCCTGAGTAGGGGTGACTAGACATCTCGAACTCTGGTTGAGATTGGGGGACTAGGGGCTTGGCAAGCCCCATATGTGTGCTGTTGTTCCAGTCACTAAGAGGCTTTACATGAGGATAGGGTTCACGCTGAGGGTCACAATGTGTGTTTGTGCAAATTTTGTCCCTCAGGGATAGGTGGGGCCTCATAGTCCATGCTGCTTTCTCCTACAATGAACATTGGACAACATGCCAACCACTAGGTTTCTTGCCAAGGCGAATGAGAAGTTCTGATTCTTGAATCACGTTCACTCCTGAGCAGTGAGTGGAGATAATGTCTAGGTTCTGAAGGTGAAAACTGAGGTTGGGTAGAGATGATGGCCTAAAGCCATTGTGGGTGTGATATGCTCTGTGTACGGCCAGCTGTCTGGGTGTTGGACTGGAAGTCTGCCCTCAGGCTGTGTCAGACAGGGCTTTAGTGCACAGGCTAGACTGTATAATTGGGGTATGGTCGAGTGGCATGCAGGTTGTTACTCATTTGGCGTTTCCGGTTAGCCCTATAGGGCAACATTTTTCTTCTGGAGGGCAGGCAGAGTGCTGCATTGTGTCTCCAGAATTGCCAAATTGGAGGGGTGTGGCCAGGATTGTGAGGAAGGAAGTCTGAAAACACAAGCTAGCACGAGTTTTGGGACCAAGAGCATGGCAGGTCCACTCTGCAGAGGCTGAATCGAGATCTCCTGCAGTGAGGTCAGGGCGAGTATCACATGTTGCCTCAAGCTGGAGTTTGTGTCCATGACGGCCCTTACATGAAGGGGGTGGGGGCGTCATGAGGCCAGGGAGCTTTCCCTACGCTAGGAGTTGTGAGCTGCTCCAAACTTCAAAGTTTCCTTCTTCAGGACAGTCGAGTACTATTGGATGGTCCCTTGATGCCACATACAGAAAGACTCGAGAGCAGGGGCCTAAGCATGGAAGAGGAGACACGCCAACTCACCTTCCCATTGCCTGGTCGAGACAAGGCACGCTCAATCTGCGGGCTCTTGGGTGAGATACCCAGAAGGCTGAGTTTAAATGGACTCTCCTGAGGATGAGTCATAATGTGGTTTAGTGGCTATGGAGACCTTGGAATGTGGCAGTAGCTAAGGGACACTGCAGGAATCTCCAACCCGAAGGGTTTGACACAACTCCAACAAGGAAGCTTCCCATGTGGAGATGAGAGGTCTTCTGTCTGGTGCCTCAGGAAAGCCCCGTATGCTGGTCTTCGAACCCAGGACTCTGAGGAGTGATACCTGGACACCAAAGCAAGAGTTCATAATAGGGCCTAGGGGCCGGTCTGGTTCAATCTTCTGTCTCTGCGGATATCTGTCTGTGTGTCTGCATGGAGGTAGTAGTTGCTCAGCTTGTGTCATAATGCCCCTATTTGTCCAGTGCGGCTTGCGGTAGTGGGATGTCCTTGGGGACCTTGAGGTTTCTACTATTTTGTAGAGTTGTGGCCAATGCAATGGGCAGTTTCTTAGGAGAGAGCAGGCACAGTTCTGTGGTGTGGCTCCAGAGACCCCAGCCTGTAGGCTGTGTGGGCCATGGCTGTGCAGACAGACATCCAAAAACCCTAACTCAGCTCAGGTTTGGGGCTGAGGTTACGGCAGGCCTGATCTACAGTCCATGAGGGGAGCTCCTCTGGATATGAAAGAAGGGTGAGAGGGAGGCAGTCGCTCAGGCTTTTGTCTCTGGATGTTTTGTCCACAATGGCCGTTTAATGTAGGAGTTGCCTCATGGGTCGTAGAAGTCTCCCTCTCTGGTAGTTTGTTCAGCCCCCAAGAGTTTGGGGTCATTCTGTTGGAAGGGAAGTGTCCTGTTTTCTGCTTCATGTGTCCCCCCTGTAGAGGGATTCTAGAGCATAGCAGTGGGTACTGACAACTGGAATACTCGCCCTCTGGTTAAGCCTGGGGGCCTATGGCTATGACAAGCCACATATGCAAGATCTTGGTCCAGCCACTGAGAGGCGTTACTTTAATACGGGACTCACGCTGCAGGTCACAATGCATGTCTGTGCCCTAGGCGGCCCTCAAGCACTGGCGTGGCCTTTCGGACAATGCAGAATTTCCCACATTGAACGTTGGACAACATGCCAACCACAAGGTTCCTGGCCATGGGGAAGGAGGAATTCTAATTTCTGCATCAGGTTCACACCTGGGCAGTGATTGGAGATAAGGTCTAGGTTCTGAAGCCTGAAAACCGAGGTTGGGAAGAGATGACGACCTACAGCCATAGCGGGTCCTATGTGTCCAGGTTGGGGCCAGCTGTCTGGGTGTCGTTTGGGATGTCTTGTCTCAGGCTGTGCCAGACAGGGCATTAGTATACAGGGTAGGCTGTATAATTGCTTTACAATCGAGTGGCATGCATTAGAAAATCATTTGGGGTTTCTTATTAGCAGCATAGGGCAAAGTTTTTCTTCTGGACGGCAGGCAGAGTGCTGCATTGTGGCATCGGAATTCCCAAACTGGAGGGCTTGTGGGCCAGGAGAGTGAGGACGGAAGTCTGAGAACATAAGCTAGGCTTAGGTTTCAGGGCAAGGACATGGCAGGCACACTCTGCAGAGCTGAATTGAGATCTCATGCGTCTGAAGTCAGGTCGAGGTTCAGACTTTGGCTCAGGTTTGAGTTTCTGTCCATGTGGGCCCCTTCAGGAAGTGGGGGCATTATGAGGCCATGGGGGTTTTCCCACTATTGGAGTTGTGAGATGCTCCAAACCGCAAGGATTCCTTCTGTGGGACAATTAAGATTTGTTGGATGGCTCCAGGACGTCTTATAAGGTATTTTTCCAGAACAGGGTTCTAAGTATGGATGCCTGGGCAGCCAGCCTCACATTCCAATTGTCTCCTAGCAACAAGAAACGTTTGATCTGCTCTCTTGGGGTAGCAACAGAGGGGGCTGAGTTGAAATGGACTTTCCTGAGGATGGTCTTAATGTTGGTTTGAGTCCATGGAGATCTTGGTATGGGGCAGTGGCACCAGGGCCCTGAAGGATTCTCCTAACCAGAGGTTATGACAAAGCTCCAATGAGCAAGTTTTCCATGGGGAGACGAGATTTGTTCTTATTGGTGCCTCAGGAAACCACCATATGCTGGTATTGGAAACGAGGCCTCTGAGGAGAGATGCCTAAAAACCAAAGCAATGGATCTGATTAGGGCCTAGGGGCCTGTCCGGTTCAATATTCTTCTCTGGGGGCATCTGTTGTCTGAGTGGAGGCAGTTGCTCAGCTGATTTGAGATCACCCCTGTTTGTCCTGGGCGGCCAACACTAATGGGATGGCCTCGGTGACTTTGGAGGTTTTTCCTCATTTGCAAGGTTGTGGCCAATGGAATGGGAAGAATTCCCTTGAAAGGGAAGCACAGTCCTGAGGTGTGGCTCCAGGGACCCAAGTGTGGAGCGTGTGTGGTCCAGGGCTATTTGGACAAAAGTCTGAAAACACAAACTCCACTTAGGTTGGGGGATGTAGGTATGGCCGGCCCGATCTATAGACTGTGAGGAGAACTCATGGGGATATGAACAAAGGGCGAATGTGAGGTGCTGGCTCATGCTTTTTTTTTTTTTTTTCTGGAAATGTGTCACCGATTGCCATGGAATGTCGGGCTGTCCTCATGGGCCATCGATGAGACTCCTTTTCTGGGGATTTGACCTGATCCCAAGAGTTTGGGGTCATTCTGTGGGAAGGGAGGAGGCCTTTCTTGTTTTTTTGTTTATTTTTTTATTATTATTATTATTTTTTTTTACCTAAGGTGGACCACCAAAAGAGGGATTCCAGAGCAGAGTCCTGGGGAGTGGCGACTGGACAACCAGACCTCTGGTTAACATTGGGACCTAAGAACATGGCAAGCCCCATATGTGGGCTCTTGGTCCAGACACTGAGAGGCCTTCCTTGAGGATAGGTCTCACACTGAGTTTCACAATGTGTTTTTGTGCCCAAGGAGCCCCTCAAGTCAGGGCGTGGCCTAATGTACCATGCTGGTTTCTCCTACACGGAACGTTGGACAATATGGCAACCACAAGTTTTCTGAACATGGGGAAGAAGGAGTTCTAATTTCTGCAACCCTTTCACTCCTGGACTGTGATTGGATTTAAGGTCTAGGTTCTGAAGCCTGAAAACTGAGGTTGGGAAGAGATGAAGCCCTAAGGCCATGGTGTGTCTGATGTGCTCAGTGTTCGGCCACCTGTTGATTGTGGATTGGGAGGTGCAGGCTCAGGCTGTGGCAGACAGGGAATTAGTGCCCAGGCTAGACTGTATCATTGGGGTGCAGTCGAGTTTCGTGCAGGATGGTACTCATTTGTGGTTACTGGGTAGCCCCAGAGGGCAACGTTTTTCTTCTGGAGGGAAGACAGAGTGCCACATAGTGGCTCCAGAATTCCCAAACTGGAAGGCTTGTGGGCCAGGAGTGTGAGGAAAAAATTCTGAGAACACAAGCCAGACTTAGATTTCGGGGTGAGGGGACGGCAGGCACCCTCTGCAGAGATGATTCGAGATCCCGTATGCCTGAAGACAGAGCTAGGATCAGACGTTGGCTTACGTCGGAGTTTCTGTCCATGACGGCCCCTTCATGAAGGGGACGGTGTTGCGAGGACATGGAGGTTTTCCCACGATGGGAATTGTGAGATGCTCCAAACCGCAATGATACCTTCTGTGGGACAGTCGAGACCTGTGGGATGGCTCCAGGACATCCCATAAGGAAGTTATCCAGAGCAGGGTTCTAAGGATGGATGCCTGGCAGCCTGCCTCCCATTCCAGGTGTCTCATAGCGCCAAGGCAAGTTCGCCTGCTGGATCTAGGGGAGCAACCGAGGCGGGTGTGTTGAAATGGGTGAGTTGAGGATGGGTCATAATGTGCATTTGTGTCGATGTAGACCTTGGAATGGGGTGCTTGATCCGGGGCCTTGAGGGATGTTCATAACCGGAGGTTTTGATGGGCTCTAAAGAGTACGTTTCCTATGTAGAGAAGAGAATTGTTTTGATGAGTGCCTAAGGAATCTCCCATATGCTGGTATTGGAAACCAGGCCTCTGAGGAGAGATGACTGGAAACAAAAGCAATCGAGATGATTAGGGCCTAGGTGCCTGTCCGGTTCAATCTCTTTCCTGCGGATACCTGTCTAAGGATCTGAGGGGATGTAGTTGCTCAGCTTGTGTCAGATCGCCCCTGTTTGTCCTGGGCAGCCTATAATATTGGGATGGCCTCAGGACTTTGGAGTTTCTCCTAATCTATAGGGTTGTGGCCAATGGAATGGGCAGAAATCCCCTGGAGAGGGCAAGCACAGTTCTGAGTTTGGCTCTAGGGTCCCAGCCTTGAGGCTGAGTGGGCCAGGCCTGTGGGGACAAAAGTCTGAAAACACAAACTCCGCTTAGGATTGGGGACATAGGTATGGCACGCCCAATCTACAGACCGTGATAACACTTAGGGATATGAAAAAGGGTGAGTTTGAGGTGCTTGCTCAGGTTTTGTCTCTGGATTTGTGTCAACAATGTGGGTGGAATGCTGGCGTGGCCTCATGGGTTGTGGATAGCTTTCCTTCTCTGAGGATTTGACCCAATCCCAAGAGTTTGGGTACATTCTGTGGGATGGGGGGAGTCTTTTCTGTTTTTTATTTTATTTTATTTTATATTTTATTTTATGTACCTCAAGTGTCCCAATAAAAGAGGGATTCCAGAGCAGAGTCCTTGGGAGGGACAACTGGATATCCCCACCTCTGTTTAAGTTTGGGGGCCTAGGGGCATGGCAAGTCCAATAGGCGGGCTCTTGATTCAGACACTGAGAGGCCTTCCTTGAGGACAGGGCTCATGCTGAGGTTCACAATGCCTATTTGTGCCCAACAAGGCCCTCAAGCATGGGAAGTGCCTCATGGGCCACGCTGGATTCTCCTACACTGAACGTTGGAGAATATGCCAACCACAAGGTTTCAAGCCATGGCGAAGGAAGAGTTGTGATTTCTGCATCACGTTCACCCCTGGAGAGTGTTTGGAGTTTAGGTCTAGGTTCTGAAACCCGAAAACTGAGGTTGGGAAGAGATGAAGACCTAAGGACCTGTTGGGTCCAATGAGCTCAGTGTGCGGCCAGCTGTTGAGCGTAGGTCTGGAGGTGTGGGCTCATGCTGTGTCAGACAAGGCATTAGACAGGGTAGACTGCATATTTGGGGTGCAGTCGAGTGGCGTTCAGTTGATCCTTATTCGGGTTTCTAGGTAGCTCCATAAGGCAACGTTTTTCTTCTGGAGGGCAGGCAGTGTGCTGCATTATGGCCCCAGTATTGCCAATCTGTAGGGCTTTTGGGGCAGGGGTGTGAGGACGGTAGTCTGAGAACACAAGCTAGGCTTAGTTTTGGGGGTGAGTGCACAGAAGGCACACTCTGCAGAGCTGAATCAAGATCTCATGCACCTGAAGTCAGGGCGAATATCAGACGTTTGCTCAAGTTGGAGTTTCTGTCCATGATGGCCCCTTTATAAAGTGGAGCGTCTCAAGAGGCCATGTAGATTTTCCCACAATGGGAGTTGTGAGATGCTCCAGACTGCAAAGATTCCTTCTGTGGGACACTTGAGACCTGTTGGATGGCTCTAGGATGTCCCATGTGGAACGACTCCAGAGTAGGGTTCTAAGGATGGATGCCTGGGCAGCCCGCCTCCCATTCTAGTTGTCTCCTAGCAACAAGGCAGGTTTGATCTGCAGGCCCTGGGGGAGAAACCAAGGGGGTTGAGTTGACATGGACTCTCCTGAGGATAGATCATAATGTGGGTTTAAGTCCATGGAGACCTTGGAATGGGGCGCTTGATCCGGGGCCCTGAAAGATTCTCCTAAACAGAGGTTTTTATAGAGCTCCAAAGAGTACATTTCCTATGTGGAGATGAGATTTTTCTGATGAGTGCCTCAGTAATCCCCCGTATTCTGGTATTGGAAACCAGGCCTCTGATGAGAGATGCCTGGAAACAAAAGCAATGGATCTGATTAGAGCCTAAGTGCCTGTCCAGTTCAATCTTATTCTATGGGGATATCTGTCTCTGGGTCTGAGTGGAGGTAGTTTCCTAACTTGTGAAAGATCATCCCAGTGTATCCTGGGCAGCCAACACTATTGGGATGGCCACGGGGAGTTTGGAGGATTCTCCTAATCTATAGGGTTGTGGCCAATGGAAATGGCAGAATTCCCCTGGAGAGGGAAGCCACAGTCCTGAGGTGTGTCTCCAGGGGCCCCAGATTGGATGGTGTGTGGGCCAGGACTGTGGGGACAGAAGTCTGAAAACACAAACTCAGCTTAGGTTTGGTATGTATGAAGGCTCGATCTACAGACAGTAAGAATTTTCCGGGCTATGAACAAAGGGCGAGTATGTGGCGCTTGCTCAGGGTTTTGTCTCTGGATTTTGTGTCAATGGTGGCCGTGGAATGTCGGGGTGTCCTCAAGGGCCATGGACAATTCTTTCTCTGGTGATTTGGCCTGATCCCAAGGGGTTGGGATCATTCTGTGGATGGGAAGAGTCCTTTCTGTATTTTTTTTTTTTACCTCAAGAATCCCACCAAGGTGGGATTCCCGAGTAGAGCCCTGAGTAGGGGTGACTAGACATCTCGAACTCTGATTGAGATTGGGGGACTAGGGGCTTGGCAAGCCCCATATGGGGGCTGTTGTTCCAGTCACTAAGAGGCTTTACATGAGGATAGGGCTCACGCTGAGGTTCACAATGTGTGTTTGTGCACATTGTGGCCCTCAGGGATAGGTGGGGCCTCATAGTCCATGCTGCTTTCTCCTACAATGAACATTGGACAACATGCCAACCACTAGGTTTCTTGCCAAGGCGAAGGAGAAGTTCTGATTCTTGCATCACTTTCACTCCTGAGCAGTGAGTGGAGATAAGGCCTAGGTTCTGAAGGTGAAAACTGAGGTTGGGTAGAGATGATGGCCTAAAGCCATTGTGGGTGTGATATGCTCTGTGTACAGCCAGCTGTCTGGGTGTTGAACTGGAGGTCTGCCCTCAGGCTGTGTCAGACAGGGCTTTAGTGCACAGGCTAGACTGTATAATTGGGGTATGGTCGAGTGGCATGCAGGTTGTTACTCATTTGGCGTTTCCGGTTAGCCCTATAGGGCAACATTTTTCTTCTGGAGGGCAGGCAGAGTGATGCATTGTGTCTCCAGAATTGCCAAACTGGAGGGGTGTGGCCAGGATTGTGAGGAAGGAAGTCTGAAAACACAAGCTAGCACGAGTTTTGGGGCCAAGAGCATGGCAGGCCCACTCTGCAGAGGCTGAATCGAGATCTCCTGCAGGTGAGGTCAGGGCGAGTATCAGATGTTGCCTCAAGCTGGAGTTTGTGTCCATGACGGCCCCTTCCTGAAGGCGGTGGGGGCGTCATGAGGCCACGGAGGTTTCCCTACGTTGGGAGTTGTGAGCTGCTCCAAACTTCAAAGATTCCTTCTTCAGGACAGTCGAGTACTATTGGATGGTTCCAGGATGCCCCATACAGAAAGACTCGAGAGCAGGGGCCTAAGCATGGATGCCGAGAAACGCCAACTCACCTTCCCATTGCCTGGTCGAGACAAGGCACGCTCAATCTGCGGGCTCTTGGGTGAGCTACCCAGAAGGCTGAGTTTAAATGGACTCTCCTGAGGATGAGTCATAATGTGGGTTGGTGGCCATGGAGACCTTGGAATGTGGCAGTAGCTAAGGGACTCTGCAAGATTCTCCAACCCGAATGGCTTGACACAACTCCAACAAGGAAGCTTCCCATGTGGAGATGAGAGGTCTTCTGTCTGGTGCCTCAGGAAAGCCCCGTATGCTGGTCTTCGAACCCAGGCCTCTGACGAGTGATACCTGGACACCAAAGCAAGAGTTCATAATAGGGCCTAGGGGCCTGTCTGGTTCAATCTTCTGTCTCTGCGGATATCTGTCTGTGTGTCTGCATGGAGGTAGTAGTTGCTCAGCTTGTGTCATGATGCCCCTATTTGTCCAGTGCGGCTTGCGGTAGTGGGATGTCCTTGGGGACCTTGAGGTTTCTACTATTTTGTAGAGTTGTGGCCCATGGAATGGGCAGTTTCTTAGGAGAGAGCAGGAACAGTTCTGTGGTGTGGCTCCAGAGACCCCATCCTGGAGGCCGTGTGGGCCATGGCTGTGCAGACAGACATCCAAAAACCCTAACTCAGCTTAGGTTTGGGGCTGAGGTTACGGCAGGCCTGATCTACAGTCCATGAGGGGAGCTCCTCTGGATATGAAAAAAGGGTGAGAGGGAGGCAGTCGCTCAGGCTTTTGTCTCTGGATGTTTTGTCCACAATGGCCGTTTAATGTAGGAGTTGCCTCATGGGTCGAAGAAGTGTCCCTCTCTGGTAGTTTGTTCAGCCCCCAAGAGTTTGGGGTCATTCTGTGGGACGGGAAGTGTCCTGTTTTCTGCTTCATGTGTCCCCCCTGTAGAGGGATTCTAGAGCATAGCAGTGGGTACTGACAACTAGAATACTCGCCCTCTGGTTAAGCCTGGGGGCCTATGGATATGACAAGCCACATATGCAAGATCTTGGTCCAGCCACTGAGAGGCGTTACTTTAATACGGGACTCACGCTGCAGGTCACAATGCATGTCTGTGCCCTAGGCGGCCCTCAAGCACTGGCGTGGCCTTTCGGACAATGCAGAATTTCCCACATTGAACGTTGGACAACATGCCAACCACAAGGTTCCTGGCCATGGGGAAGGAGGAATTCTAATTTCTGCATCAGGTTCACCCCTAGGCAGTGATTAGAGATAAGGTCTAGGTTCTGAAGCCTGAAAACCGAGGTTGGGAAGAGATGACGACCTACAGCCATAGCGGGTCTATGTGTCCAGGTTGGGGCCAGCTGTCTGGGTGTCGTTTGGGATGTCTTGTCTCAGGCTGTGCCAGACAGGGCATTAGTATACAGGGTAGGCTGTATAATTGCTTTACAATCGAGTGGCATGCATTAGAAAATCATTTGGTTTTTCTTATTAGCAGCATAGGGCAAAGTTTTTCTTCTGGAGGGCAGGCAGAGTGCTGCATTGTGGCATCGGAATTCCCAAACTGGAGGGCTTGTGGGCCAGGAGAGTGAGGATGGAAGTCTGAGAACACAAGCTCGGCTTAGGTTTCGGGGCAAGGACATGGCAGGCACACTCTGCAGAGCTGAATTGAGATCTCATGCATCTGAAGTCAGGTCGAGGATCAGACTTTGGCTCAGGTTTGAGTTTCTGTCCATGTTGGCCCCTTCATGAAGGGGGGACATTATGAGCCCATGGGGGTTTTCCCACTATTGGAGTTGTGAGATGCTCCAAACTGCAAGGATTCCTTCTGTGGGACAATTAAGATTTGTTGGATGGCTCCAGGACGTCTTATAAGGTATTTTTCCAGAACAGGGTTCTAAGTATGGATGCCTGGGCAGCCAGCCTCACATTCCAATTGTCTCCTAGCAACAAGAAACGTTTGATCTGCTCTCTTGGGGTAGCAACAGAGGGGGCTGAGTTGAAATGGACTTTCCTGAGGATGGTCTTAATGTTGGTTTGAGTCCATGGAGACCTTGGTATGGGGCAGTGGCACCAGGGCCCTGAAGGATTCTCCTAACCAGAGGTTATGACAAAGCTCCAATGAGCAAGTTTTCCATGGGGAGACGAGATTTGTTCTTATTGGTGCCTCAGGAAACCACCATATGCTGGTATTGGAAACGAGGCCTCTGAGGAGAGGTGCCTAAAAACCAAAGCAATGGATCTGATTAGGGCCTAGGGGCCTGTCCGGTTCAATTTCTTCTCTGGGGACATCTGTTGTCTGAGTGGAGGCAGTTGCTCAGCTGATTTGAGATCACCCCTGTTTGTCCTGGGCGGCCAACACTAATGGGATGGCCTCGGTGACTTTGGAGGTTTTTCCTCATTTGCAAGGTTGTGGCCAATGGAATGGGAAGAATTCCCTTGAAAGGGAAGCACAGTCCTGGGGTGTGGCTCCAGGGACCCAAGTGTGGAGCGTGTGTGGTCCAGGGCTATTTGGACAAAAGTCTGAAAACACAAACTCCACTTAGGTTGGGGGATGTAGGTATGGCCGGCCCGATCTATAGACCATGAGGAGAACTCATCGGGATATGAACAAAGGGCGAATGTGAGGTGCTGGCTCATGCTTTTTTTTTTTTTTTTCTGGAAATGTGTCACCGATTGCCATGGAATGTTGGGGTGTCCTCATGGGCCATCGATGAGACTCCTTTTCTGGGGATTTGACCTGATCCCAAGAGTTTGGGGTCATTCTGTGGGAAGGGAGGAGGCCTTTCTTGTTTTTTTGTTTATTTTTTTATTATTATTATTTTTTTTTTTTACCTAAGGTGGACCACCAAAAGAGGGATTCCAGAGCAGAGTCCTGGGGAGTGGCGACTGGACAACCAGACCTCTGGTTAACATTGGGACCTAAGAACATGGCAAGCCCCATATGTGGGCTCTTGATTCAGACACTGAGAGGCCTTCCTTGAGGATAGGTCTCACACTGAGTTTCACAATGTGTTTTTGTGCCCAAGGAGCCCCTCAAGTCAGGGCGTGGCCTAATGTACCATGCTGGTTTCTCCTACACGGAACGTTGGACAATATGGCAACCACAAGTTTTCTGAACATGGGGAAGAAGGAGTTCTAATTTCTGCAACCCTTTCACTCCTGGACTGTGATTGGATTTAAGGTCTAGGTTCTGAAGCCTGAAAACTGAGGTTGGGAAGAGATGAAGCCCTAAGGCCATGGTGTGTCTGATGTGCTCAGTGTTCGGCCACCTGTTGATTGTGGATTGGGAGGTGCAGGCTCAGGCTGTGGCAGACAGGGAATTAGTGCCCAGGCTAGACTGTATCATTGGGGTGCAGTCGAGTTTCGTGCAGGATGGTACTCATTTGTGGTTACTGGGTAGCCCCAGAGGGCAACGTTTTTCTTCTGGAGGGAAGACAGAGTGCCACATAGTGGCTCCAGAATTCCCAAACTGGAAGGCTTGTGGGCCAGGAGTGTGAGGAAAAAATTCTGAGAACACAAGCCAGACTTAGATTTCGGGGTGAGGGGACGGCAGGCACCCTCTGCAGAGATGATTCGAGATCCCGTATGCCTGAAGACAGAGCTAGGATCAGACGTTGGCTTACGTCGGAGTTTCTGTCCATGACGGCCCCTTCATGAAGGGGACGGTGTTGCGAGGACATGGAGGTTTTCCCACGATGGGAATTGTGAGATGCTCCAAACCGCAATGATTCCTTCTGTGGGACAGTCGAGACCTGTGGGATGGCTCCAGGACATCCCATAAGGAAGTTATCCAGAGCAGGTTTCTAAGGATGGATGCCTGGGCAGCCTGCCTCCCATTCCAGGTGTCTCATAGCGCCAAGGCAAGTTCGCCTGCTGGATCTAGGGGAGCAACCGAGGCGGGTGTGTTGAAATGGGTGAGTTGAGGATGGGTCATAATGTGCATTTGTGTCCATGGAGACCTTGGAATGGGGTGCTTGATCCGGGGCCTTGAGGGATGTTCATAACCGGAGGTTTTGATTGGCTCTAAAGAGTACGTTTCCTATGTAGAGAAGAGAATTGTTTTGATGAGTGCCTAAGGAATCTCCCATATGCTGGTATTGGAAACCAGGCCTCTGAGGAGAGATGACTGGAAACAAAAGCAATCGAGATGATTAGGGCCTAGGTTCCTGTCCGGTTCAATCTCTTTCCTGCGGATACCTGTCTAAGGATCTGAGGGGATGTAGTTGCTCAGCTTGTGTCAGATCGCCCCTGTTTGTCCTGGGCAGCCTATAATATTGGGATGGCCTCAGGACTTTGGAGTTTCTCCTAATCTATAGGGTTGTGGCCAATGGAATGGGCAGAAATCCCCTGGAGAGGGCAAGCACAGTTCTGAGTTTGGCTCTAGGGGCCCAGCCTTGAGGCTGAGTGGGCCAGGCCTGTGGGGACAAAAGTCTGAAAACACAAACTCCGCTTAGGATTGGGGACATAGGTATGGCACGCCCAATCTACAGACCGTGATAACACTTAGGGATATGAAAAAGGGTGAGTTTGAGGTGCTTGCTCAGGTTTTGTCTCTGGATTTGTGTCAACAATGTGGGTGGAATGCTGGCGTGGCCTCATGGGTTGTGGATGGCTTTCCTTCTCTGAGGATTTGACCCAATCCCAAGAGTTTGGGTACATTCTGTGGGATGGGGGGAGTCTTTTCTGTTTTTTATTTTATTTTATTTTATATTTTATTTTATGTACCTCAAGTGTCCCAATAAAAGAGGGATTCCAGAGCAGAGTCCTTGGGAGGGACAACTGGATATCCCCACCTCTGTTTAAGTTTGGGGGCCTAGGGGCATGGCAAGTCCAATAGGCGGGCTCTTGATTCAGACACTGAGAGGCCTTCCTTGAGGACAGGGCTCATGCTGAGGTTCACAATGCCTATTTGTGCCCAACAAGGCCCTCAAGCATGGGAAGTGCCTCATGGGCCACGCTGGATTCTCCTACACTGAACGTTGGAGAATATGCCAACCACAAGGTTTCAAGCCATGGCGAAGAAAGAGTTGTGATTTCTGCATCACGTTCACCCCTGGACAGTGATTGGAGTTTAGGTCTAGGTTCTGAAACCCGAAAACTGAGGTTGGGAAGAGATGAAGACCTAAGGACCTGTTGGGTCCAATGAGCTCAGTGTGCGGCCAGCTGTTGAGCATAGGTCTGGAGGTGTGGGCTCATGCTGTGTCAGACAAGGCATTAGACAGGGTAGACTGCATATTTGGGGTGCAGTCGAGTGGCGTTCAGTTGATCCTTATTCGGGTTTCTAGGTAGCTCCATAAGGCAACGTTTTTCTTCTGGAGGGCAGGCAGTGTGCTGCATTATGGCCCCAGTATTGCCAATCTGTAGGGCTTTTGGGGCAGGGTGTGAGGACGGTAGTCTGAGAACACAAGCTAGGCTTAGTTTTGGGGGTGAGTGCACAAAAGGCACACTCTGCAGAGCTGAATCAAGATCTCATGCACCTGAAGTCAGGGGGAATATCAGACGTTTGCTCAGGTTGGAGTTTCTGTCCATGATGGCCCCTTTATAAAGTGGAGCGTCTCAAGAGGCCATGTAGATTTTCCCACAATGGGAGTTGTGAGATGCTCCAGACTGCAAAGATTCCTTCTGTGGGACACTTGAGACCTGTTGGATGGCTCTAGGATGTCCCATGTGGAACGACTCCAGAGTAGGGTTCTAAGGATGGATGCCTGGGCAGCCCGCCTCCCATTCTAGTTGTCTCCTAGCAACAAGGCAGGTTTGATCTGCAGGCCCTGGGGGAGAAACCAAGGGGGTTGAGTTGACATGGACTCTCCTGAGGATAGATCATAATGTGGGTTTAAGTCCATGGAGACCTCGGAATGGGGCGCTTGATCCGGGGCCCTGAAAGATTCTCCTAAACAGAGGTTTTTATAGAGCTCCAAAGAGTACATTTCCTATGTGGAGATGAGATTTTTCTGATGAGTGCCTCAGTAATCCCCCGTATTCTGGTATTGGAAACCAGGCCTCTGATGAGAGATGCCTGGAAACAAAAGCAATGGATCTGATTAGAGCCTAAGTGCCTGTCCAGTTCAATCTTATTCTATGGGGATATCTGTCTCTGGGTCTGAGTGGAGGTAGTTTCCTAACTTGTGAAAGATCATCCCAGTGTATCCTGGGCAGCCAACACTATTGGGATGGCCACGGGGAGTTTGGAGGATTCTCCTAATCTATAGGGTTGTGGCCAATGGAAATGGCAGAATTCCCCTGGAGAGGGAAGCCACAGTCCTGAGGTGTGTCTCCAGGGGCCCCAGATTGGATGGTGTGTGGGCCAGGACTGTGGGGACAGAAGTCTGAAAACACAAACTCAGCTTAGGTTTGGTATGTATGAAGGCTCGATCTACAGACAGTAAGAATTTTCCGGGCTATGAACAAAGGGCGAGTATGTGGCGCTTGCTCAGGGTTTTGTCTCTGGATTTTGTGTCAATGGTGGCCGTGGAATGTCGGGGTGTCCTCAAGGGCCATGGACAATTCTTTCTCTGGTGATTTGGCCTGATCCCAAGGGGTTGGGATCATTCTGTGGATGGGAAGAGTCCTTTCTGTATTTTTTTTTTAACTCAAGAATCCCACCAAGGTGGGATTCCCGAGTAGAGCCCTGAGTAGGGGTGACTAGACATCTCGAACTCTGGTTGAGATTGGGGGACTAGGGGCTTGGAAAGCCCCATATGGGGGCTGTTGTTCCAGTCACTAAGAGGCTTTACATGAGGATAGGGCTCACGCTGAGGGTCACAATGTGTGTTTGTGCACATTGTGGCCCTCAGGGATAGGTGGGGCCTCATAGTCCATGCTGCTTTCTCCTACAATGAACATTGGACAACATGCCAACCACTAGGTTTCTTGCCAAGGCGAAGGAGAAGTTCTGATTCTTGCATCACGTTCACTCCTGAGCAGTGAGTGGAGATAAGGCCTAGGTTCTGAAGGTGAAAACTGAGGTTGGTTAGAGATGATGGCCTAAAGCCATTGTGGGTGTGATATGCTCTGTGTACAGCCAGCTGTCTGGGTGTTGAACTGGAGGTCTGCCCTCAGGCTGTGTCAGACAGGGCTTTAGTGCACAGGCTAGACTGTATAATTGGGGTATGGTCGAGTGGCATGCAGGTTGTTACTCATTTGGCGTTTCCGGTTAGCCCTATAGGGCAACATTTTTCTTCTGGAGGGCAGGCAGAGTGCTGCATTGTGTCTCCAGAATTGCCAAATTGGAGGGGTGTGGCCAGGATTGTGAGGAAGGAAGTCTGAAAACACAAGCTAGCACGAGTTTTGGGGCCAAGAGCATGGCAGGCCCACTCTGCAGAGGCTGAATCGAGATCTCCTGCAGGTGAGGTCAGGGCGAGTATCAGATGTTGCCTCAAGCTGGAGTTTGTGTCCATGACGGCCCCTTCCTGAAGGCGGTGGGGGCGTCATGAGGCCAGGGAGGTTTCCCTACGTTGGGAGTTGTGAGCTGCTCCAAACTTCAAAGATTCCTTCTTCAGGACAGTCGAGTACTATTGGATGGTTCCAGGATGCCCCATACAGAAAGACTCGAGAGCAGGGGCCTAAGCATGGATGCCGAGAAACGCCAACTCACCTTCCCATTGCCTGGTCGAGACAAGGCACGCTCAATCTGCGGGCTCTTGGGTGAGCTACCCAGAAGGCTGAGTTTAAATGGACTCTCCTGAGGATGAGTCATAATGTGGGTTGGTGGCCATGGAGACCTTGGAATGTGGCAGTAGCTAAGGGACTCTGCAAGATTCTCCAACCCGAAGGGCTTGACACAACTCCAACAAGGAAGCTTCCCATGTGGAGATGAGAGGTCTTCTGTCTGGTGCCTCAGGAAAGCCCCGTATGCTGGTCTTCGAACCCAGGCCTCTGAGGAGTGATACCTGGACACCAAAGCAAGAGTTCATAATAGGGCCTAGGGGCCTGTCTGGTTCAATCTTCTGTCTCTGCGGATATCTGTCTGTGTGTCTGCATGGAGGTAGTAGTTGCTCAGCTTGTGTCATAATGCCCCTATTTGTCCAGTGCGGCTTGCGGTAGTTGGATGTCCTTGGGGACCTTGAGGTTTCTACTATTTTGTAGAGTTGTGGCCCATGGAATGGGCAGTTTCTTAGGAGAGAGCAGGCACAGTTCTGTGGTGTGGCTCCAGAGACCCAGCCTGGAGGCTGTGTGGGCCATGGCTGTGCAGACAGACATCCAAAAACCCTAACTCAGCTCAGGTTTGGGACCGAGGTTACGGCAGGCCTGATCTACAGTCCATGAGGGGAGCTCCTCTGGATATGAAAGAAGGGTGAGAGGGAGGCAGTCGCTCAGGCTTTTGTCTCTGGATGTTTTGTCCACAATGGCCGTTTAATGTAGGAGTTGCCTCATGGGTCGTAGAAGTCTCCCTCTCTGGTAGTTTGTCCAGCCCCCAAGAGTTTGAGGTCATTCTGTGGGAAGGGAAGTGTCCTGTTTTCTGCTTCATGTGTCCCCCCAGTAGAGGGATTCTAGAGCATAGCAGTGGGTACTGACAACTAGAATACTCGCCCTCTGGTTAAGCCTGGGGGCCTATGGATATGACAAGCCCCATATGCAGGATCGTGGTCCAGCCACTGAGAGGCGTTACTTTAATACGGGACTCACGCTGCAGGTCACAATGCATGTCTGTGCCCTAGGCGGCCCTCAAGCACTGGCGTGGCCTTTCGGACAATGTAGTTTTTCCCACATAGAACGTTGGACAACATGCCAACCACAAGGTTTCTGGCCATGGGGAAGGAGGAATTCTAATTTCTGCATCAGGTTCACCCCTGGGCAGTGATTGGAGATAAGGTCTAGGTTCTGAAGCCTGAAAACCGAGGTTGGGAAGAGATGACGACCTACAGCAATAGCGGGTCCTATGTGTCCAGGTTGGGGCCAGCTGTCTGGGTGTCGTTTGGGATGTCTTGTCTCAGGCTGTGCCAGACAGGGCATTAGAATACAGGGTGGGCTGTATAATTGCTTTACAATCGAGTGGCATGCATTAGAAAATCATTTGGGGTTTCTTATTAGCAGCATAGGGCAAAGTTTTTCTTCTGGAGGGCAGGCAGAGTGCTGCATTGTGGCTTCGGAATTCCCAAACTGGAGGGCTTGTGGGCCAGGAGAGTGAGGACGGAAGTCTGAGAACATAAGCTAGGCTTAGGTTTCGGGGCAAGGACATGGCAGGCACACTCTGCAGAGCTGAATTGAGATCTCATGCGTCTGAAGTCAGGTCGAGGTTCAGACTTTGGCTCAGGTTAGAGTTTCTGTCCATGTTGGCCCCTTCAAGAAGAGGGGGGATTATGAGGCCATGGGGGTTTTCACACTATTGGAGTTGTGAGATGCTCCAAACCGCAAGGATTCCTTCTGTGGGACAATTAAGATTTGTTGGATGGCTCCAGAACGTCTTATAAGGTATTTTTCCAGAACAGCGTTCTAAGTATGGATGCCTGGGCAGCCAGCCTCACATTCCAATTGTCTCCTAGCAACAAGAAACGTTTGATCTGCTGTCTTGTGGTAGCAACAGAGGGGGCTGAGTTGAAATGGACTTTCCTGAGGATGGTCTTAATGTTGGTTTGAGTCCATGGAGACCTTGGTATGGGGCAGTGGCTCCAGGGCCCTGAAGGTTTCTCCTAACCAGAGGTTATGACAAAGCTCCAATGAGCAAGTTTTCCATGGGGAGACGAGATTTGTTCTTAATGGTGCCTCAGGAAACCACCATATGCTGGTATTGGAAACGAGGCCTCTGAGGAGAGATGCCTGGAAACCAAAGCAATGGATCTGATTAGGGCCTAGGGGCATGTCCGGTTCAATATTCTTTTCTGGGGACATCTGTTGTCTGAGTGGAGGTAGTTGCTCAGCTGGTTTGAGATTACCCCTGTTTGTCCTGGGCGGCATACACTATTGGGATGGCCTCGGTGACTTTGGAGGTTTTTCCTCATTTGCAAGGTTGTGGCCAATGGAATGGGAAGAATTCCCTTGAAAGGGAAGCACAGTCCTAAGGTGTGGCTCCAGGGACCCAAGTGTGGAGCGTGTGTGGTCCAGGGCTATTTGGACAAAAGTCTGAAAACACAAACTCCACTTAGGTTGGGGGATGTAGGTATGGCCGGCCCGATCTATAGACCGTGAGGAGAACTCTTCGGGATATGAACAAAGGGCGAATGTGAGGTGCTTGCTCATGTTTTTTTTTTTTTTTCCTGGAAATCTGTCACCGTTTGCCATGGAATGTCGGGGTGTCCTCATGGGCCATCGATGAGGCTCCCTTTCTGGGGATTTGACCTGATCCCAAGAGTTTGGGGTCATTCTGTGGAAAGGGAGGAGGCCTTTCTGTTTTTTTTGTTTATTTTTTGTTTATTTTATTTTTTTTTTTACCTCAGGTGGACCACCAAATTAGGGATTCCAGAGCAGAGTCGTGGGTTGGGGCAACTGGACAACCAGACCTCTGGTTAACATTGGGACCTAAGAACATGGCAATCCCCATATGTGGGCTCTTGGTCCAGACACTGAGAGGCCTTCCTTGAGGATAGGTCTCACACTGAGTTTCACAATGTGTTTTTGTGCCCAAGGAGCCCCTCAAGTCAGGGCGTGGCCTAATGAACCATGCTGGTTTCTCCTACACTGAACGTTGCACAATATGGCAACCACAAGTTTTCTGGCCATGGGGAAGATGGAGTTCTAATTTCTGCAACACTTTCACTCCTGGACTGTGATTGGATTTAAGGTCTAGGTTCTGAAGCCTGAAAAGTGAGGTTGGGAAGAGATGAAGACCTAAGGCCATGGTGTGTCTGATGTGCTCAGTGTTCGGCCAGCTATTGAGTGTGGGTTGGGAGGTGCAGGCTCAGGCTGTGGCAGACAGGGAATTAGTGCCCAGGCTAGACTGTATCATTGGGGTGCAGTCGAGTTTCGTGCAGGATGGTACTCATTTGTGGTTACTGGGTAGCCCCAGAGGGCAACGTTTTTCTTCTGGAGGGAAGACAGAGTGCCACATAGTGGCTCCAGAATTCCCTAACTGGAAGGCTTGTGGGCCAGGAGTGTGAGGAAAAAATTCTGAGAACACAAGCCAGACTTAGATTTCGGGGTGAGGGGACGGCAGGCACCCTCTGCAGAGATGATTCGAGATCCTGTATACCTGAAGACAGAGCTAGGATCAGACGTTGGCTTAGGTCGAAGTTTCTGTCCATGACGGCCCCTTCATGAAGGGGAGGGTGTCACGAGGACATGGAGGTTTTCCCACGATTGGAATTGTGAGATGCTCCAAACCGCAATGATTCCTTCTGTGGGACAGTCGAGACCTGTTGGATGGCTCCAGGACATCCCATAAGGAAGTTATCCAGAGCAGGGTTCTAAGGATGGATGCCTGGGCAGCCTGCCTCCCATTCCAGGTGTCTCATAGCGCCAAGGCAAGTTCGATCTGCTGGATCTAGGGGAGCAACCGAGGCGGGTGTGTTGAAATGGGTGAGTTGAGGATGGGTCATAATGTGCATTTGTGTCCATGTAGACCTTGGAATGGGGTGCTTGAACCGGGGCCTTGAGGGATGTTCATAACCGGAGGTTTTGATGGAGCTCTAAAGAGTATGTTTCCTATGTAGAGAAGAGAATTGTTTTGATGAGTGCCTAAGGAATTTCCCATATGCTGGTATTGGAAACCAGGCCTCTGAGGAGAGATGACTGGAATCAAAAGCAATGGATCTGATTAGGGCCTAAGTGCCTGTCCAGTTCAATCTTATTCTATGGGGATATCTGTCTCTGGGTCTGAGTGGAGGTAGTTTCCTAACTTGTGAAAGATCATCCCTGTGTGTCCTGGGCAGCCAACATTATTCGGATGGCCTGGGGGAGTTTGGCGGATTCTCCTAATCTATTGGGTTGTGGCCAATGGAAATGCAGAATTCCCCTGGAGAGGGAAGCCACAGTCCTGAGGTGTGGCTCCAGGGGCCCCAGCTTGGATGGTGTGTGGGCCAGGCCTGTGGGGACAGAAGTCTGAAAACACAAACTCAGCTTAGGTTTGGGGATGTATGTATGAAGGCTCGATCTACAGACCGTGAGAATTTTCCGGTATGAACAAAGGGCGAGTATGTGGCGCTTGCTCAGGCTTTTGTCTCTGGATTTTGTGTCAACGGTGGCCGTGGAATGTCGGGGTGTCCTCAAGGGCCATGGACAATTCTTTCTCTGGTGATTTGGCCTGATCGCACGGGGTTGGGAACATTCTGTGGATTGGAAGAGTCCTTTCTGTATTTTTTTTTTTTTTTTACCTCAGGTGTCCAATCAACGAGGGATTCCCGAGTAGAGCCCTGAGTAGTGGTGACTAGACATCTCGAACTCTGGTTGATATTGGGGGACTAGGGGCTTGGCAAGCCCCATATGTGGGCTGTTGTTCCAGTCACTAAGAGGCTTTACATGAGGATAGGGCTCACGCTGAGGGTCACAATGTGTGTTTGTGCAAATTGTGGCCCTCAGGGATAGGTGGGGCCTCATAGTCCATGCTGCTTTCTCCTACAATGAACCAATGGACAACATGCCAACCACTAGGTTACTTGCCAAGGCGAAGGAGAAGTTCTGATTCTTGCATCACGTTCACTCCTGAGCAGTGAGTGGAGATAAGGCCTAGGTTCTGAAGGTGAAAACTGAGGTTGGGTAGAGATGATGGCCTAAAGCCATTGTGGGTGTGATATGCTCTGTGTACGGCCAGCTTTCTGGGTGTTGGACTGGAGGTCTGCCCTCAGGCTGTTTCAGACAGGGCTTTAGTGCACAGGCTAGAGTGTATAATTGGGTTATGGTCGAGTGACATGCAGGTTGTTACTCATTTGGCGTTTCTGGTTAGGCCTATAGGGCAACATTTTTCTTCTGGAGGGCAAGCAGAGTGCTGCATTGTGTCTCCAGAATTGCCAAACTGGAGGGGTGTGGCCTGAATTGTGAGGAAGGAAGTCTGAAAACACAAGCTAGCACGAGTTTTGGGGCCAAGAGCATGGCAGGCCCACTCTGCAGAGGCTGAAACGAGATCATCTGCAGGTGAGGTCAGGGCGAGTATCAGATGTTGCCTCAAGCTGGAGTTTGTGTCCATGACGGCACCTTCCTGAAGGGGGTGGGGGCGTCATGAGGCCAGGGAGGTTTCCCTACGCTGGGAGTTGTGAGCTGCTCCAAACTTCAAAGTTTCCTTCTTCAGGACAGTCGAGTACTATTGGATGGTTCCAGGATGCCCCATACAGAAAGACTCGAGAGCAGGGGCCTAAGCATGGATGCCGAGACACGCCAACTCACCTTCCCATTGCCTGGTCGAGACAAGGCACGCTCAATCTGCGGGCTCTTGGGTGAGCTACCCAGAACGCTCGGTTTAAATGGACTCTCCTGAGGATGAGTCATAATGTGGGTTGGTGGCCATGGAGACCTTGGAATGTGGCAGTAGCTAAGGGACTCTGCAGGATTCTCCAACCCGAAGGGCTTGACACAACTCCAACAAGGAAGCTTCCCATGTGGAGATGAGAGGTCTTCTGTCTGGTGCCTCAGGAAAGCCCCGTATGCTGGTCTTCGAACCCAGGCCTCTGAGGAGTGATACCTGGACACCAAAGCAAGAGTTCATAATAGGGCCTAGGGGCCTGTCTGGTTCAATCTTCTGTCTCTGCGGATATCTGTCTGTGTGTCTGCATGGAGCTAGTAGTTGCTCAGCTTGTGTCATAATGCCCCTATTTGTCCAGTGCGGCTTGCGGTAGTGGGATGTCCTTGGGGACCTTGAGGTTTCTACTATTTTGTAGAGTTGTGGCCAATGGAATGGGCAGTTTCTTAGGAGAGAGCAGGCACAGTTCTGTGGTGTGGCTCCAGAGACCCAGCCTGGAGGCTGTGTGGGCCATGGCTGTGCAGACAGACATCCAAAAACCCTAACTCAGCTCAGGTTTGGGGCCGAGGTTACGGCAGGCCTGATCTACAGTCCATGAGGGGAGCTCCTCTGGATATGAAAGAAGGGTGAGAGGGAGGCAGTCGCTCAGGCTTTTGTCTCTGGATGTTTTGTCCACAATGGCCGTTTAATGTAGGAGTTGCCTCATGGGTCGTAGAAGTCTCCCTCTCTGGTAGTTTGTCCAGCCCCCAAGAGTATGGGGTCATTCTGTGGGAAGGGAAGTGTCCTGTTTTCTGCTTCATGTGTCCCCCCAGTAGAGGGATTCTAGAGCATAGCAGTGGGTACTGACAACTGGAATACTCGCCCTCTGGTTAAGCCTGGGGGCCTATGGATATGACAAGCCCCATATGCAGGATCGTGGTCCAGCCACTGAGAGGCGTTACTTTAATACGGGACTCACGCTGCAGGTCACAATGCATGTCTGTGCCCTAGGCGGCCCTCAAGCACTGGCGTGGCCTTTCGGACAATGTAGTTTTTCCCACATAGAACGTTGGACAACATGCCAACCACAAGGTTTCTGGCCATGGGGAAGGAGGAATTCTAATTTCTGCATCAGGTTCACCCCTGGGCAGTGATTGGAGATAAGGTCTTATTCTGAAGCCTGAAAACCGAGGTTGGGAAGAGATGACGACCTACAGCCATAGCGGGTCCTATGTGTCCAGGTTGGGGCCAGCTGTCTGGGTGTCGTTTGGGATGTCTTGTCTCAGGCTGTGCCAGACAGGGCATTAGAATACAGGGTGGGCTGTATAATTGCTTTACAATCGAGTGGCATGCATTAGAAAATCATTTGGGGTTTCTTATTAGAAGCATAGGGCAAAGTTTTTCTTCTGGAGGGCAGGCAGAGTGCTGCATTGTGGCTTCGGAATTCCCAAACTGGAGGGCTTGTGGGCCAGGAGAGTGAGGACGGAAGTCTGAGAACATAAGCTAGGCTTAGGTTTCGGGGCAAGGACATGGCAGGCACACTCTGCAGAGCTGAATTGAGATCTCATGCGTCTGAAGTCAGGTCGAGGTTCAGACTTTGGCTCAGGTTAGAGTTTCTGTCCATGTTGGCCCCTTCAAGAAGAGGGGGGATTATGAGGCCATGGGGGTTTTCACACTATTGGAGTTGTGAGATGCTCCAAACCGCAAGGATTCCTTCTGTGGGACAATTAAGATTTGTTGGATGGCTCCAGAACGTCTTATAAGGTATTTTTCCAGAACAGCGTTCTAAGTATGGATGCCTGGGCAGCCAGCCTCACATTCCAATTGTCTCCTAGCAACAAGAAACTTTTGATCTGCTGTCTTGGGGTAGCAACAGAGGGGGCTGAGTTGAAATGGACTTTCCTGAGGATGGTCTTAATGTTGGTTTGAGTCCATGGAGACCTTGGTATGGGGCAGTGGCTCCAGGGCCCTGAAGGTTTCTCCTAACCAGAGGTTATGACAAAGCTCCAATGAGCAAGTTTTCCATGGGGAGACGAGATTTGTTCTTAATGGTGCCTCAGGAAACCACCATATGCTGGTATTGGAAACGAGGCCTCTGAGGAGAGATGCCTGGAAACCAAAGCAATGGATCTGATTAGGGCCTAGGGGCATGTCCGGTTCAATATTCTTTTCTGGGGACATCTGTTGTCTGAGTGGAGGTAGTTGCTCAGCTGGTTTGAGATTACCCCTGTTTGTCCTGGGCGGCATACACTATTGGGATGGCCTCGGTGACTTTGGAGGTTTTTCCTCATTTGCAAGGTTGTGGCCAATGGAATGGGAAGAATTCCCTTGAAAGGGAAGCACAGTCCTAAGGTGTGGCTCCAGGGACCCAAGTGTGGAGCGTGTGTGGTCCAGGGCTATTTGGACAAAAGTCTGAAAACACAAACTCCACTTAGGTTGGGGGATGTAGGTATGGCCGGCCCGATCTATAGACCGTGAGGAGAACTCTTCGGGATATGAACAAAGGGCGAATGTGAGGTGCTTGCTCATGTTTTTTTTTTTTTTCCTGGAAATCTGTCACCGATTGCCATGGAATGTCGGGGTGTCCTCATGGGCCATCGATGAGGCTCCCTTTCTGGGGATTTGACCTGATCCCAAGAGTTTGGGGTCATTCTGTGGAGAGGGAGGAGGCCTTTCTGTTTTTTTTTGTTTATTTTTTGTTTATTTTATTTTTTTTTTTTACCTCAGGTGGACCACCAAATTAGGGATTCCAGAGCAGAGTCGTGGGTTGGGGCAACTGGACAACCAGACCTCTGGTTAACATTGGGACCTAAGAACATGGCAATCCCCATATGTGGGCTCTTGGTCCAGACACTGAGAGGCCTTCCTTGAGGATAGGTCTCACACTGAGTTTCACAATGTGTTTTTGTGCCCAAGGAGCCCCTCAAGTCAGGGCGTGGCCTAATGAACCATGCTGGTTTCTCCTACACTGAACGTTGCACAATATGGCAACCACAAGTTTTCTGGCCATGGGGAAGATGGAGTTCTAATTTCTGCAACACTTTCAGTCCTGGACTGTGATTGGATTTAAGGTCTAGGTTCTGAAGCCTGAAAACTGAGGTTGGGAAGAGATGAAGACCTAAGGCCATGGTGTGTCTGATGTGCTCAGTGTTCGGCCAGCTATTGAGTGTGGGTTGGGAGGTGCAGGCTCAGGCTGTGGCAGACAGGGAATTAGTGCCCAGGCTAGACTGTATCATTGGGGTGCAGTCGAGTTTCGTGCAGGATGGTACTCATTTGTGGTTACTGGGTAGCCCCAGAGGGCAACGTTTTTCTTCTGGAGGGAAGACAGAGTGCCACATAGTGGCTCCAGAATTCCCTAACTGGAAGGCTTGTGGGCCAGGAGTGTGAGGAAAAAATTCTGAGAACACAAGCCAGACTTAGATTTCGGGGTGAGGGGACGGCAGGCACCCTCTGCAGAGATGATTCGAGATCCTGTATACCTGAAGACTGAGCTAGGATCAGACGTTGGCTTAGGTCGAAGTTTCTGTCCATGACGGCCCCTTCATGAAGGGGAGGGTGTCACGAGGACATGGAGGTTTTCCCACGATTGGAATTGTGAGATGCTCCAAACCGCAATGATTCCTTCTGTGGGACAGTCGAGACCTGTTGGATGGCTCCAGGACAACCCATAAGGAAGTTATCCAGAGCAGGGTTCTAAGGATGGATGCCTGGGCAGCCTGCCTCCCATTCCAGGTGTCTCATAGCGCCAAGGCAAGTTTGATCTGCTGGATCTAGGGGAGCAACCGAGGCGGGTGTGTTGAAATGGGTGAGTTGAGGATGGGTCATAATGTGCATTTGTGTCCATGTAGACCTTGGAATGGGGTGCTTGAACCGGGGCCTTGAGGGATGTTCATAACCGGAGGTTTTGATGGAGCTCTAAAGAGTATATTTCCTATGTAGAGAAGAGAATTGTTTTGATGAGTGCCTAAGGAATTTCCCATATGCTGGTATTGGAAACCAGGCCTCTGAGGAGAGATGACTGGAATCAAAAGCAATGGATCTGATTAGGGCCTAAGTGCCTGTCCAGTTCAATCTTATTCTATGGGGATATCTGTCTCTGGGTCTGAGTGGAGGTAGTTTCCTAACTTGTGAAAGATCATCCCTGTGTGTCCTGGGCAGCCAACATTATTCGGATGGCCTGGGGGAGTTTGGCGGATTCTCCTAATCTATTGGGTTGTGGCCAATGGAAATGCAGAATTCCCCTGGAGAGGGAAGCCACAGTCCTGAGGTGTGGCTCCAGGGGCCCCAGCTTGGATGGTGTGTGGGCCAGGCCTGTGGGGACAGAAGTCTGAAAACACAAACTCAGCTTAGGTTTGGGGATGTATGTATGAAGGCTCGATCTACAGACCGTGAGAATTTTCCGGTATGAACAAAGGGCGAGTATGTGGCGCTTGCTCAGGCTTTTGTCTCTGGATTTTGTGTCAACGGTGGCCGTGGAATGTCGGGGTGTCCTCAAGGGCCATGGACAATTCTTTCTCTGGTGATTTGGCCTGATCGCACGGGGTTGGGATCATTCTGTGGATTGGAAGAGTCCTTTCTGTATTTTATTTTTTTTTTTACCTCAGGTGTCCAATCAACGAGGGATTCCCGAGTAGAGCCCTGAGTAGTGGTGACTAGACATCTCGAACTCTGGTTGATATTGGGGGACTAGGGGCTTGGCAAGCCCCGTATGTGGGCTGTTGTTCCAGTCACTAAGAGGCTTTACATGAGGATAGGGCTCACGCTGAGGGTCACAATGTGTGTTTGTGCAAATTGTGGCCCTCAGGGATAGGTGGGGCCTCATAGTCCATGCTGCTTTCTCCTACAATGAACCAATGGACAACATGCCAACCACTAGGTTACTTGCCAAGGCGAAGGAGAAGTTCTGATTCTTGCATCACGTTCACTCCTGAGCAGTGAGTGGAGATAAGGCCTAGGTTCTGAAGGTGAAAACTGAGGTTGGGTAGAGATGATGTCCTAAAGCCATTGTGGGTGTGATATGCTCTGTGTACGGCCAGCTTTCTGGGTGTTGGACTGGAGGTCTGCCCTCAGGCTGTGTCAGACAGGGCTTTAGTGCACAGGCTAGACTGTATAATTGGGGTATGGTCGAGTGGCATGCAGGTTGTTACTCATTTGGCATTTCCGGTTAGCCCTATAGGGCAACATTTTTCTTCTGGAGGGCAGGCAGAGTGCTGCATTATGTCTCCAGAATTGCCAAACTGGAGGGGTGTGGCCAGGATTGTGAGGAAGGAAGTCTGAAAACACAAGCTAGCACTTGTTTGGGGGCCAAGAGCATGGCAGGCCCACTCTGCAGAGGTTGAATCGAGATCTCCTGCAGGTGAGGTCAGGGCGAGTATCAGATGTTGCCTCAAGCTGGAGTTTGTGTCCATGACGGCCCCTTCCTGAAGGGGGTGGGGGCGTCATGAGGCCAGGGAGGTTTCCCTACGCTGGGAGTTGTGAGCTGCTCCAAACTTCAAAGTTTCCTTCTTCAAGACAGTCGAGTACTATTGGATGGTTCCAGGATGCCCCATACAGAAAGACTCGAGAGCAGGGGCCTACGCATGGATGCCGAGACACGCCAACTCACCTTCCCATTGCCTGGTCGAGACAAGGCACGCTCAATCTGCGGGCTCTTGGGTGAGCTACCCAGGAGGCTCGGTTTAAATGGACTCTCCTGAGGATGAGTCATAATGTGGGTTGGTGGCCATGGAGACCTTGGAATGTGGCAGTAGCTAAGGGACTCGGCAGGATTCTCCAACCCGAAGGGCTTGACACAACTCCAACAAGGAAGCTTCCCATGTGGAGATGAGAGGTCTTCTGTCTGGTGCCTCAGGAAAGCCCCGTATGCTGGTCTTTGAACCCAGGCCTCTGAGGAGTGATACCTGGACACCAAAGCAAGAGTTCATAATAGGGCCTAGGGGCCTGTCTGGTTCAATCTTCTGTCTCTGCGGATATCTGTCTGTGTGTCTGCATGGAGGTAGTAGTTGCTCAGCTTGTGTCATAATGCCCCTATTTGTCCAGTGCGGCTTGCGGTAGTGGGATGTCCTTGGGGACCTTGAGGTTTCTACTATTTTGTAGAGTTGTGGCCAATGGAATGGGCAGTTTCTTAGGAGAGAGCAGGCACAGTTCTGTGGTGTGGCTCCAGAGACCCCAGCCTGGATGTTGTGTGGGCCATGGCTGTGCAGACAGACATCCAAAAACCCTAACTCAGCTCAGGTTTGGGGCCGAGGTTACGGCAGGCCTGATCTACAGTCCATGAGGGGAGCTCCTCTGGATATGAAAGAAGGGTGAGAGGGAGGCAGTCGCTCAGGCTTTTGTCTCTGGATGTTTTGTCCACAATGGCGGTTTAATGTAGGAGTTGTCTCATGGGTCGTAGAAGTCTCCCTCTCTGGTAGTTTGTCCAGCCCCCAAGAGTTTGGGGTCATTCTGTGGGAAGGGAAGTGTCCTGTTTTCTGCTTCATGTGTCCCCCCAGTAGAGGGATTCTAGAGCATAGCAGTGGGTACTGACAACTAGAATACTCGCCCTCTGGTTAAGCCTGGGGGCCTATGGATATGACAAGCCCCATATGCAGGATCTTGGTCCAGCCACTGAGAGGCGTTACTTTAATACGGGACTCACGCTGCAGGTCACAATGCATGTCTGTGCCCTAGGCGGCCCTCAAGCACTGGCGTGGCCTTTCGGACAATGTAGTTTTTCCCACATAGAACGTTGGACAACATGCCAACCACAAGGTTTCTGGCCATGGGGAAGGAGGAATTCTAATTTCTGCATCAGGTTCACCCCTGGGCAGTGATTGGAGATAAGGTCTAGGTTCTGAAGCCTGAAAACCGAGGTTGGGAAGAGATGACGACCTACAGCCATAGCGGGTCCTATGTGTCCAGGTTGGGGCCAGCTGTCTGGGTGTCGTTTGGGATGTCTTGTCTCAGGCTGTGCCAGACAGGGCATTAGAATACAGGGTGGGCTGTATAATTGCTTTACAATCGAGTGGCATGCATTAGAAAATCATTTGGGGTTTCTTATTAGCAGCATAGGGCAAAGTTTTTCTTCTGGAGGGCAGGCAGAGTGCTGCATTGTGGCTTCGGAATTCCCAAACTGGAGGGCTTGTGGGCCAGGAGAGTGAGGACGGAAGTCTGAGAACATAAGCTAGGCTTAGGTTTCGGGGCAAGGACATGGCAGGCACACTCTGCAGAGCTGAATTGAGATCTCATGCGTCTGAAGTCAGGTCGAGGTTCAGACTTTGGCTCAGTTTTGAGTTTCTGTCCATGTGGGCCCCTTCAGGAAGGGGGGGCATTATGAGGCCATGGGGGTTTTCCCACTATTGGAGTTGTGAGATGCTCCAAACCGCAAGGATTCCTTCTGTGGGACAATTAAGATTTGTTGGATGGCTCCAGAACGTCTTATAAGGTATTTTTCCAGAACAGCGTTCTAAGTATGGATGCCTGGGCAGCCAGCCTCACATTCCAATTGTCTCCTAGCAACAAGAAACGTTTGATCTGCTGTCTTGGGGTAGCAACAGAGGGGGCTGAGTTGAAATGGACTTTCCTGAGGATGGTCTTAATGTTGTTTTGAGTCCATGGAGACCTTGGTATGGGGCAGTGGCACCAGGGCCCTGAAGGATTCTCCTAACCAGAGGTTATGACAAAGCTCCAATGAGCAAGTTTTCCATGGGGAGACGAGATTTGTTCTTAATGGTGCCTCAGGAAACCACCATATGCTGGTATTGGAAACGAGGCCTCTGAGGAGAGATGCCTGGAAACCAAAGCAATGGATCTGATTAGGGCCTAGGGTCCTGTCCGGATCAATATTCTTCTCTGGGGACATCTGTTGTCTGAGTGGAGGTAGTTGCTCAGCTGGTTTGAGATCACCCCTGTTTGTCCTGGGCGGCCTACACTATTGGGATGGCCTCGGTGACTTTGGAGGTTTTTTCTCATTTGCAAGGTTGTGGCCAATGGAATGGGAAGAATTCCCTTGAAAGGGAAGCAGAGTCCTGAGGTGTGGCTCCAGGGACCCAAGTGTGGAGCGTGTGTGGTCCAGGGCTATTTGGACAAAAGTCTGAAAACACAAACTCCACTTAGGTTGGGGGATATAGGTATGGCCGGCCCGATCTATAGACCGTGAGGAGAACTCTTCGGGATATGAACAAAGGGCGAATGTGAGGTGCTTGCTCATGTTTTTTTTTTTTTTTTTTTTTTTTTTTTTTCCTGGAAATCTGTCACCGATTGCCATGGAATGTCGGGGTGTCCTCATGGGCCATCGATGAGGCTCCCTTTCTGGGGATTTGACCTGATCCCAAGAGTTTGGGGTCATTCTGTGGAAAGGGAGGAGGCCTTTCTGGTTTTTTTGTTTATTTTTTGTTTATTTATTTTTTTTTTTTTTACCTCAGGTGGACCACCAAAATAGGGATTCCAGAGCAGAGTCCTGGGGAGGGGCGACTGGACAACCAGACCTCTGGTTAACATTGGGACCTTAGAACATGGCAAGCCCCATATTTGGGCTCTTGCTCCAGACACTGAGAGGCCTTCCTTGAGGATAGGTCTCACACTGAGTTTCACAATGTGTTTTTGTGCCCAAGGAGCCCCTCAAATCAGGGCGTGGCCTAATGTACCATGCTGGTTTCTCCTACACTGAACGTTGCACAATATGGCAACCACAAGTTTTCTGGCCATGGGGAAGATGGAGTTCTAATTTCTGCAACACTTTCACTCCTGGACTGTGATTGGATTTAAGGTCTAGGTTCTGAAGCCTGAAAACTGAGGTTGGGAAGAGATGAAGCCCTAAGGCCATGGTGTGTCTGATGTGCTCAGTGTTCGGCCAGCTGTTGAGTGTGGGTTGGGAGGTGCAGGCTCAGGCTGTGGCAGACAGCGAATTAGTGTCCAGGCTAGACTGTATCATTGGGGTGCAGTCGAGTTTCGTGCAGGATGTTACTCATTTGTGGTTACTGGGTAGCCCCAGAGGGCAACGTTTATCTTTGGAAGGAAGACACAGTGTCACATACTGGCTCCAGAATTCCCAAACTGGAAGGCTTGTGGGCCAGGAGTGTGAGGAAAAAATTCTGAGAACACAAGCCAGACTTAGATTTCGGGGTGAAGGGACGGCAGGCACCCTCTGCAGAGATCATTCGAGATCCCGTATACCTGAAGACAGAGCTAGGATCAGACGTTGGCTTAGGTCGGAGTTTCTGTCCATGACGGCCCCTTTGAATGGGAGGGTGACACGAGGACATGGAGGTTTTCCCACGATTTGAATTGTGAGATGCTCCAAACCGCAATGATTCCTTCTGTGGGACAGGTGAGACCGGTGGATGGCTCCAGGACATCCCATAAGGAAGTTATCCAGAGCAGGGTTCTAAGGATGGATGCCTGGGCAGCCTGCCTCCCATTCCAGGTGTCTCATAGAGCCAAGGCAAGTTCGATCTGCCTGATCTAGTGGAGCAACCGAATCGGGTGTGTTGAAATGGGTGAGTTGAGGATGGGTCATAATGTGCATTTGTGTCCATGGAGACCTTGGAATGGGGTCTTGATCCGGGTCCTTGAGGGATGTTCATAACCGGAAGTTTTGATGGAGCTCTAAAGAGTGTTTCCTATGTAGAGAAGAGAATTGTTTTGATGAGTGCCTAAGGAATCTCCCATATGCTGGTATTGGAAAACAGGCCTCTGAGGAGAGATGACTGGAAACCAAAGCAATGGATATGATTAGAGCCCAGGTGCCTGTCCGGTTCAATCTCTTTGCTGGGGATACGTGTCTAAGTATCTGAGGTGAGGTAGTTGTTCAGATTGTGTCAGATCGCCCCTGTTTGTCCTGGGCGACCTATAATATTGGAATGGCCTCGGGACTTTGGAGTTTCTCCTAATCTATAGGGTTGTGGTCAATGGAATGGGCAGAAATCCCCTGGAGAGGGCAGGCAAAGTTCTGAGTTTGGCTCTAGGGGCCCAACCTTGAGGGTGTGTGGGCCAGGCCTGTGGAGCAAAAATCTGAAAACACAAACTCCGCTTAGGATTGGGGACATAGTTATGGCACGCCCAATCTACAGACCGTGATAACACTTCAGGATATGAAAAGTGTGAGTTTGAGGTGCTTGCTCAGATTTTTGTCTCTGGATTTGTGTCAACAATGTGGGTGGAATGCTGGCGTGGCCTCATGGGTTGTGGACGGCTTTCCTTCTCTGAGGATTTGACCCAATCCCAAGAGTTTGTGTATGTTCTGTGGGATGGGAGGAGTCCTTTCTGTTTTTTATTTTATTTTATTTTATTTTATTTTATTTTATTTTATTTTATTTTATTTTATTTTTTGTACCTCATGTGTCCCAGTAAAGGAGGAATTCCAGAGCAGAGTCCTCGGGAGGGACAACGGGACAACCCCACCTCTGTTTTAGTTTGGGGGCCTAGGGGCATGGCAAGTCCAATATGTGGGCTCTTGATTCAGACACTGAGAGGCCTTCCTTGAGGACAGGGCTCATGCTGAGGGTCACAATGCCTATTTGTGCCAACAAGGCCCTCAAGCATGGGAAGGGCCTCATGGGCCACGCTGGATTCTGCGACACTGAACGTTGGAGAGTATGCCAACCACAAGGTTTCTGGCCATGGCGAAGGAAGAGTTGTGACTTCTGCATCACGTTAACCCCTGGACAGTGATTGGAGTTTAGGTCTAGGTTCTGAAACCCGAAAACCGAGGTTGGGAAGAGATGAAGACCTAAGGACCTGTTGGGTCCAATGAGCTCAGTGTGCATCAGCTATTGAGCGTAGGTCTGGAGGTGTGGGCTCATGCTGTGTCAGACAAGGCATTAGACAGGGTAGACTGAATCTTTGGGGTGCAGTCGAGTGGCGTTCAATTGATCCTCATTCGGGTCTCTAGGTAGTTCCATAAGGCAACGTTTTTTCTCTGGGAGGGCAGGCAGAGTGCTGCATTGTGGCCCCAGTATTGCCAAACTGTAGGGTTTTTGGGCCAGGGGTGTGAGGACTGTAGTCTGAGAACACAAGCTAGGCTTAGTTTTTGGGGTGAGGGCACAGAAGGCACACTCTGCAGAGCTGAATCATGATCTCATGCACCTGAAGTCAGGGCGAATATCAGACGTTTGCTCAGGTTGGAGTTATTGTCCATGATGGCCACTTTATAAAGTGGAGCGTCTCAAGAGGCCATGTAGATTTTCCCACAATGGGAGTTCTGAGATGCTCCAGACTGCAAAGATTCCTTCTGTGGGACACTTGAGACCTGTTGGATGGCTCTAGGATATCCCATATGGAATGACTCCAGAGTAGGGTTCTAAGGATTGATGCCTAGGCAGCCCACCTCCCATTCTAGTTGTCTCCTAGCGACAAGGCAGGTTTGATCTGCAGGCCCTGGGGGAGAAACCAAGGGGGTTGAGTTGACATGGACGCTCCCGAGGATAGATCATAATGTGGGTTTAAGTCCATGGAGACCTTGGAATGGGGTGCTTGATCTGGGGCCCTGAAAGATTCTCCTAAACAGAGGTTTTTATAGAGCTCCAAAGAGTACATTTCCTATGTGGAGACGAGATTTTTCTGATGAGTGCCTCAGTAATCCCCCTATGCTGGTATTGGAAACCAGGCCTCTGAGGAGAGATGCCTGGAAACAAAAGCAATGGATCTGATTAGGGCCTAAGTGCCTGTCCAGTTCAATCTTATTCTATGGGGATATCTGTCTCTGGGTCTGAGTGGAGGTAGTTTCCTAACTTGTGAAAGATTATCCCTGTTTGTCCTGGGCAGCCAACACTATTCGGATGGCCTCGGGGAGTTTGGAGGTTTCTCCTAATCTATAAGGTTGTGGCCAATGGAAATGGCAGAATTCCCCTGGAGAGGGAAGCCACAGTCCTGAGGTGTGGCTCCAGGGGCCCCAGCTTGGATGGTGTGTGGGCCAGGCCTGTGGGGACAGAAGTCTGAAAACACAAACTCAGCTTAGGTTTGGAGATGTATGTATGAAGGCTCGATCTACAGACCGTGAGAATTTTCCGGGCTATGAACAAAGGGCGAGTATGTGGCACTTGCTCAGGGTTTTGTCTCTGGATTTTGTGTCAACGGTGGCCGTGGAATGTCGGGGTGTCCTCAAGGGCCATGGACAATTCTTTCTCTGGTGATTTGGCCTGATCGCACGGGGTTGGGATCATTCTGTGGATTGGAAGAGTCCTTTCTGTATTTTTTTTTTTTTACCTCAGGTGTCCCACCAAAGAGGGATTCCAGAGCAGAGCCCTGAGTCGGGTGACTAGACATCTCGAACTCTGGTTGAGATTGGGTGACTAGGGGCTTGGCAAGCCCCATATGTGGGCTGTTGTTCCAGTCACTAAGAGGCTTCACATGAGGATAGGGCTCACGCTGAGGGTCACAATATGTGTTTGTGCAAATTTTGGCCCTCAGGGATAGGTGGGACCTCATAGTCCATGCTGCTTTCTCCTACAATGAACGTTGGACAACATGCCAACCACAAAGTTTCTTGCCATGGCGAAGGAGAAGTTCTGATTCTTGCATCACGTTCATTCCTGAGCAGTGAGTGTAGATAAGGTCTAGGTTCTGAAGGTGAAAATTGAGGTTGGGTAGAGATGATGGCCTAAAGCCATTGTGGGTATGATATGCTCAGTGTACGGCCAGCTGTCCTGGTGTTGGACTGGAGGTCTGCCCTCAGGCTGTGTCAGACAGGGCTTTAGTGCACAGGCTAGATTGTATAATTGGGGTATGGTCGAGTGGCATGCAGGTTGTTACTCATTTGGCGTTTCTGGTTAGCCCTATAGGCAACATTTTTCTTCTGGAGGCCAGGCAGAGTGCTGCATTGTGTCTCTAGAATTTCAAAACTGGAGGGGTATGGCCAGGATTCTGAGGACGGAAGTCTGAGAACACAAGATAGGCTTAGGTTTCAAGGCGAGGGCCCAGCAGGCACACTCTCAAGTGCTGAATCGAGATCTCATGCTTCTGAATTCAGGGCGATGATCAGACTTTGGCTTTGGATGGAGTTTCTGTCCATGATGGCCCATTTATGAAGGTGTGGGGCATCATGAGGAAATGGAGGTTTTCTCACAGTGTTATTGTGTGATGCTTCAAACCACAAGGATTCATTCTGCGAGACAGTCAAGACAGGTTGGTTGGATTCAAGACGTCCCATAAAGAAGTTCTCCAGAGCAGGGTTCTAAGGATGGATGCCTGGGAAGCCCGCCTCCCATTCTAACTGTCTCCTAGTGACAAGGAAGGTTTGATCTGCTGGCTCTGGGTGAGCAGCCAAGGGGGCTGATTTGAAATGGACTCTCCTGAGAATGGTTCATAATGTAAGTTTGTGTCCTTGGAGACCTTGGGATTGGGCCATGGTGCCAGCGCCCTGAAGGATCCTCCTAACCTGAGGTATTGACACAGCTCCAAAGAGCAAGTTTCCCATGTGGAGATGAGATCTGTTCTGATTGTTTCCTTAGGAAACCCCCATATTCTGATATTGGAAACCAGGCCTCTGAGGAGAGATACCTAGAAACCAAAGCAATGCATCAGAAGTTGGCTCAGGTTGGAGTTTCTGTCCATGATGGCCCCTTTATAAAGGGGAGCATCTCATGAGGCCATGTATGTTTTCCCACGATAGGAGTTGTGAGATGCTCCAATCTGCAAGGATTCCTTCTGTGGGACAGTCAAGACCTGTTGGAAGGCTCCAGGACATCCCATATGGAACGGCGCCAGAGCAGGATTCCAAGGATGGATGCCTAGAGAGTCTGCTTTGCATTCCAGTTGTCTCCTAGTGACAAGGCAGGTTTGATATTCTGCCTCTGGGGGAGTAATCAACGGGGCTGAGTTGAAATGTACTCTCCTGCCGAATGGTCATAATGCGGGTATGTGTCCATGGAGACCTTGGAATAGGGCGGTTGCTCCGGCTACCTGAAGGTTTCTCCTAACTGGAGCCTTTTACAGAGCTCCAAAGGATAAGTTTCCCATGTGAAGACAAGATTTGTTCTGATTGGTATCTTTGGAATCCCCCATATGCTGGTATTGGAAAACAGGCCTCTGAGGAGAGATGCTTAGAAAAAAAAGCAATGGAACCAATTACATTCTAGGGGCCAGTCCAGTTTAATCTTCTTCTCTTGGGTTATCTGTCTACGGGTGAGTTGACGTCGTTGCTCAGCTTGTGAGAGATCGCCCCTCTTTGTCCTGGGTGGCCTACACTATTGGAATGGCCTCTGGGACTTTGGAGGTTCTCCTTATCTGTAGGGTTGTGGCCAATGGAATGGGAAGAATTTCCTTGGAGAGGGCAGGCACAGTCCTGAGGTGTGGCTCCAGGGGCCTCAGTCTGGAGGGTGTGTGGGACAGGGATGTCAGGATAGAAGTCTGAAAACACAAACTCGGCTTAGGTTTGGGGACGTAGGTATGGCAGGCCCAATCTACAGACTATGAGGAGAATTTTTTGGGCTATGACCTAAGGGTGAGTGTGAACGCTTGCTGAAGCTTATGTCTCTGGATTTTGTGTCAATAGTGGCCGTGGAATGTCGGGCTGGCCTCATGGGCCATGGACGAGTCTTTCTCTCTGGACCCCAATCACTTGGGATGGCCCAATCCCAAGTGATTGGGGTCATTCTGTGAGTGGGAGGAGTCCTTTCTGTGTTTATTTACCTCAAATGTCCCACCAAAGAGGGATTCCAGAGCAGAGCCCTGAGTAGGGGTGACTAGATGTCTCTACCTCTGGTTAAGATTGGGTGACTTGGGGCATGGCAGGCCCCATATGCGGGCTCATGGTCCAGCCACTGAGAGGCTTTACTTGAGGACAGGGCTCAAACTGAGGGTCCCAATGTGTGTTTGAGCCCACCGCAGCTCTTAAGCATAGGCAGGGCCTCAGGGACCCTACACTACCCTCAGGGGCCCTACTACTACCCCTGTAGGCCCTACAGGGGTCCTACACTGAACGTTGGACAAGATGCCAACCACAAGATTCTGGCGAGAGGGAAGGAGGAGTTCTGATTTCTGCATCACGTTCACCCATGGGAAGTGAGTAGAGATAAGGTCTAGGATTCTGTAGCCTGAAAACCGAAGTTGGAAAGAGATGGCGAGCTAAGGCCATGGCGGTTCAGATGTTCTCAGTGTACTTCAAGCTGTCTGGGTGTCGGTTGGGAATTCAGGCCTCAGGTTCTGTCAGAAAGGGCATTAGTGCACAGGCTAGACTATTATATAATTGGTGTACAGTTGAGTGACGTGCAGGTTTATCCTCATTGGAGGTTTCTGGGTAGACCCATAGGGCAATATTTTTCTTCTAGAGGGCAGGCAGAGTGCAGCACTGTGTCATCGGAAATCCCAAAATAGAGGGCGTGTGGTCCAGGAGAGTGAGGACGGTAGTCGGAGAACACTAGCTATGCTTAGGTTTTGGGGTGAGGGCACAGCAGGTACACTCTGAAGAGCTGAATCAAGATCTCGTGCATCTGAAGTCAAGGCGAAGATCAGCTGTTGGCTCAGGTTGGAGTTTCTTTCCATGATCTGCCTTCATGAAGATTGGGGGCATCATGTGACCTTGGAAGCTTTCCATGATATGAGTTGTTAGGTGGTCCATGCACAAGGACTCCTGTGGGACAGTCGAGACCTGTTGGATGGCTCAAGGATGTCCCATAAGGAATGACGCAAGAGCAGGGTTCTAAGGATGGATGCCTGAAGAGCCCAACTCGCATTTCAATTGTCTCCTAGCGACAAGGCAGGTTCAATCTGCTGGCTCTGGAGTAGCAACCGAGGGGGTTTAGTTGAAATGGACTCTCCTGAGGATGGGTCATAATTTGGGATTGTGTCCATGGAGATATTCAAATGGGGCAGTGGCTCCAGTGACCTGAAGTTTTCTCCTAACTGGAGGTTATGACACAGCTTTATAGAGCAAGATTCCCATGTGGAGACGAGATTTTTTCTGATAGGTAGCTCTGGAAACCCCCTTATGCTGGTATTGGAATCCAGGCCTCTGAGGAGAGATGCCTGAAAACAAAAGCAATGGATACAATTAGGGCCTAGGTGCCTGTCTTGTTCAATATTCTTTTCTATGGATATCTGTCTAAGGTTCTGATTGGAGGTAGTGGCTCAGCTTGTGCCAGAGGGTCCCTGTATGTCCAGGACATCCTACACTATTGGGATGGCCTCAGAGATTTTGGATGATTCTCCTAATCTGTCAGGTTGTGCCACATGAATGAGCAGAATTCCCTTGGAGAGGGCAGGCACAGTCCTGAGGTGTGGCTCCATGGGGCCCAGCCTTTAGAATGTGTGGGTGAGGACAATGGAGACAGAAGTCTGAAAACACAAACTAGGCTTAGGTTTGGGGACATAGGTATGGCAGGCCCGATCTACAGACCTTAAGAATTTTGGGGGCTCTGAACAAAGGGCAAGTGTGTGGCGCTTTTTCAGGTTTTTGTCTCCGGATTTTGTGTCAATGGTGGCCGTGGAATGTCAGGCTGGCCTCATCGACCATGGACGAGTATTTCTCTCTGTGGATTTGGCCAGATTCCAAGTGTTTGGGGTCATTCTTTGGATGGTAGGAGTCCTTACTTTTTTTTTTTTTTTCTTTATCTTGTTTTTTTTTTTTTTTTTTTTTTTTTTTTTTTTTTTTTTACCTTATGTGTCCCACCAAAGAGGGATTCCAGAAAAGAGCTCTGAATAAGGTTGACTAGACTTCTCAAGCTCTGGCTAGGATTAGGGGAGTAGGGGCATGGCAAGTCCCATATGCAGGCTCTTGGTCCAGCCCCGGAGAGGCTTTACTTGAGGCCAGGGTTCATGCTTAGGGTTCCAATGTCTGTTTGTGCCCATCGCAGCCCTCAAGCATGTCTGAGGCCTCATGGGCCATGCTGGGTTCTCATATACTGAACGTTGGACAACATGCCAACCACAAGGTTTCTGGTCATGGGGAAGGTGAAGTTTTGATTTCTGCATCACGTACATCACTTAGTTGTGAGTGGAGATAATGTCTAGGTTCTGAAGCCTGAAGACCAAGGTTGGGAAGAGATGATGACCTAAGGCCATGGCATGTTCGATGTGTTCAGTGTGAGGCCAGGTGTCTGGGTGTCGGTCATGAGGTCTGGGGTCAGGCTGTGTCCGACAGGGCATTAGTGCCCAGGCTAGACTGTATAATTGGGGTACAGTCTAGAGAATTGCAGGTTGATCCTCATTTGATGTTTCTGGGTAGACCCCTAGGGCAAAGTCTCTCTTCTGGAGGGCAGGCAGAGTGCTGCATTTTGTCTCCAGAATTCCCAAAGTGGAAGGCTTGTGGGCCAGGAGTGTGAGGTCGGAAGTCTGAGAACGTGAGCTGGCTTAGGTTTTGGGGCGAGGGCAAGGCAGGCACACTCTGCAGAGCTGAATTGGGATCTCATGCATCTGAAGTCAGGGCGAGGATCAGACGGGAGTTTCTGTCCATGATGTCCTCTACGTGAAGGTGGAGGCATCACGAGGCCATGGAGGTTTTCCCACGGTGCGAGTGTGTGATGCTGCAAACCACAAGGATTCCTTCTGCAGGACAGTTGAGACCTGTTGAATGGATCAAGGACACCCCATTAGGAATTTCTCCAGAGCAGAGTTCTAACAACGGATACCTGGGCAACGAACTCGCATTCCAATTGTCTCCTAGTGACAAAGCAGGTTTGATCTGCTGGCACTGGGTCAGCAACCGCCAGGTTTGAGTTGAAATGGACTCTCCTGAGGATGGGTCATAATGTGGGATTGTGTCCATTGAGACATTGGAATGGGGCGGTGGCTCCAGTGACGTGAAATTTTCTCATAACTGGAGGTTTTGACACAGTTCCATATAGCATGATTCCCATGTGGCATGCGATTTGTTCTGATTGGTAGCTCCAGAAAACCCCATGTGCTGGTATTGGAATCCAGGCCTCTGAGGAGAGATACGTGAAAACAAAAGCAATGGATCCGTTTAGGGCCTAGGTGCCTGTCCTGTTCAATCTTCTTTTCTATGGATATCTATCTACAGGTCTGATTGGAGGTAGTGGCTCAGCTTGTGGCAGATGGTCCCTGTTTGTCCCGGACATCCTACAATATTGGGGTGGCCTCGGGGACTTCGGATGTTTCTCCTAATCTCTCAGGTTGTGCCAAAGGAATGAGCAGAATTCTCATGGAGAGGGCAGGCACAGTCCTGAGGTGTGGCTCCATGGGGCCAAGCCTTGAGGGTGTGTGGGCCAGGACAATGGAGACAGAAGTCTGAAAACACAAACGTGGCTTAGGTTTGGGGACATAGGTATGGCAGGCCCGATCTACAGACCGTGAGAATTTTTCAGGCTTTGAACAAAGGGCGAGTGTGTGGCGCTTTTTCAGGCTTTTGTTTCCTGATTTTGTGTCAATGGTGGCCGTGGAATGTGAGGATGGCCTCATCAGCCATGGACGAGTATTTCTCTCTGTGAATTTGGCCCAATTCCAAGTGTTTGCGGTCATTCTTTGGACGGTAGGAGTCCTTTCTCTATTTTTTTTTTAACCTCATGTGTCCCACCAAGGAGGGATTCTAGAGAAGAGATCTGAGTAGGGGTGACTAGACTTCTCAAGCACTGGTTAAGGCTTGGGGAGTAGGGGCATGGTAATCTCCATATGTGGGCTCTTGGTCCAGCCTCGGAGAGGCTTTACTTGAGGCCAGGGATCATGCTTAGGATCCTAATGTGTGTTTGTGCCCATCGCAGCCCTCATGCATGTCTGAGGCCTCATGGGCCATGCTGGTTTCTCCTACACTGCACGTTGGACAACATGCCAACCACAGGGTTTCTGGTCATGGGGAAGGAGGAGTTCTGATTTCTGCATCACGTACACGGCATGGCAGTGAGTAGAGATAAGGTCTAGATTCTGAAGCCTGAAAACCGAGGTTGGTAAGAGATGACAACCTAAGGCCATGGTGGGTCCGATGCACTTAGTGTGCGGCCAGATGTCTGTGTCCATCATCAGGTCTGGGCTCAGGCTGTGTCAGGCAGGGCATTAGTCCCCAGGCTAGACTGTATAATTGGGGTACAGTCGAGTGATGTGAAGGTTGGTCCTCATTTGGGGTTTCTGGTTGGCCCCATAGGGCAAAGATTTTCTTCTGGAGGGCAGGCAGAGTGCTGCATTCTGGCTCCAGAATTGCCAACTTCAGGGCTTGTGGGCCAGGTGTTTTAGGACAGAAGTCTGAGAACACAAGTTCAGCTTTGAATTCGCAGCGGTGACACGGCAGGCACACTCTACAGACCTGAAATGAGATCTCGTGCATCTGAAGTCAGGGCGAGGATCAGATGTTGGCTTAGGTTGGAGTTTCTGTACATGATGTCCGCTTCATGAAGGTGGGGGGGGCATCAGGAAACCATGGAAGATTTCCAACTTTGTGAGTGTGTGATTCTCCAAACCACAAGGATTCCGTCAGCGGGACAGTCACGACCTTTTGGATGGATCAAGGACGTCCCATAAGAAATGCTCCAAAGCACAGTTCTAATGATGGATGCCTGGGCAGTCCAACTTGCATTCCAGTTGTGTCCTAGTGAAAAGGAGGATTTGATCTGCTGTCACTGGGGGAACAACCGAGGGGGCTGAATTGAAATGGACTCTCATGAGGATCAGTCGATGTGGATTTGTGTCCATGGATCCCTTGGAATGGGGCAGTGGCTCTGTTGCCCTGAAGAATTCTCCTAACCTGAGGTTTTGATGCAGCTCCAAAGAGCAAGTTTCCCATGTAGAGACGAGATTTGTTCTGAAACCCCCACAACCTGGTATTGGAAACCAAGCATCTGGGGAACAATGCCTGGAATCCAAAGCAATGGATCTGATTACGGTCTAGGGGCCTGTCCTTTTCAATATTCTCCTCTGAGTGTCTCTGTCTAAGATTCAGAATGGAGGTCACTGCTCAGCTTGTGTCAGATCACCCATGTTTGTTGGGGGAGGCCAACACTATTGGGCTGGTCTTGGGAATTGGAGGTTTCTCCTAATCTGTAAGGTTGTGGCAAATGAAACGGGCAGAGTTCCCTTGGAGTGCACTGGCACAGTCCTTAGGTGTGACACCACATTTCTGGGTGTCATCCAGGAGGTCCAGGCTCAGGCTGTGTCAGACAGGGCATTAGTGCCAAGCTTAGACTGTATAATTGGAGTAAAGTTGAGTGGCATGCAGGTTGATCCTCATTTGGCGTTTCTGGGTAGCCCCAGGGGCAACGTTTTTCTTCTGGAGGGAAGGAAGAGTGCTGCATTGTGGCGACGGAATTCTCACACTGGAGGGCTTGTGGGCCAGAATTGTGAGGAAGGAAGTGTGAGAACACCAGCTAGGCTTAGGTTTTGGGTCAAGATCATGGCAGGCACACTCTGTAGAGCTAAATCTAAATCTCATGCATCTGAAGTCAGGGCGAGGATCAGACGTAGGCTCAGGTTGAAGTTTCTGTTCAGGATGGCCCCTTCATGATGGTGGGGGGCATCATGGGGCTATGGAGACTTTCCCACGATTGGCATTGTATGTTGCTCCAATCGGCAAGGATTCCTTCTACGGGACAGTCGAGACCGGTCAGATTGCTCCAGGACGTCCCATGCGGAACCATGGCAGTGCAGGGTTCTAAGGATGGATTCCTGGAGTGCCCGCCTCACATTCCTATTGTCTCCTAGTGACAAGGCAGGTTCGATCTGCTTCTTTTGGGGAGCAACCAAAGGGGATGTGTTGAAATGGACTCGCCTGCGGATGGGTCATAATGTGGGTTTGTGTCCATGGAGACCTTGGAATGGGGTGTTGGCTGCTGGGACCTGAAGGTTTCCCTTAACTGGAGGTTGTGACACAGCTCCAAAATGCATGTTTCCCATGTGGAAATGAGATTTGTTCAGACTGGTACCTCCAGAAGAACACATATTCTGGTATTGGAAACCAGGCCTCTGAGGAGAGATACCTGGAATCTAAAGCAATGGATCTGATTAGGTCCTAGGTGCCTGTCCGGTTCAATCTTCTTCTCTGGGGTTATCTGTCTATGGGTCTGAGTTGAGGTAGTTGCTCATCTTGGGACAGATCACCCTGTTTTCCCTGAGTGGCCAACACTATTGGGATGGCCTCAGGGACGTTGGAGTGTTCTCCTAATCTTTAGGGTTGTGGCCAATGGAATGGGCAGAATTTGCTTGGAGAAGGCAGGCACAGTCCTGAGGCATGGCTCCAGGGGCCCCAGCCTGGAGGGTGTGTGGGCCAGGACAGTGGGGACAGAAATCTGAAAACCCAAACTCAGCTTAGGTTTGGAGACGTAGGTATGACAGGCCTGATCTATAGACCGTGAGGAGAATTTTTCAGGCTATGAACAAAGGGCAAGTGTGAGGCATATCTCCAGGCTTTTGTCTCTAGATTTTGTGTCAATGGTGGCCATGGAATGACGGGATGGCCTCTTTGGCCATGGATGATTCTTTCTCTTTTAAGATTTGGTCAGATCCCAAGTTTAAGGGCTCATTCAGGGGATGGAGGAGACCCTTCGATATTTTTTTCCTCAGGGGTTCCAGAGCAGAGACCTGAATAGGGGTGACTAGACCTCTCAACCTCTCATTAATATTGGGGGACTAGGGATGGCAATGAGGGTTCTTGGTCCAGCCCCTGAGAGGCTTTACTTGAGGACAGGGCTCACACTGAGGGTCCCAATGTGTTTGTGCCCATTGCGGTTCTCAAGCATGGGCGGGGACTCATGGGCTACACTGGATTCTCCTACACTGAACGTTGGAAAACATGCCAACCACAAGGTTTCTTGCCTTGAGGAAGAAGGAGTTTCATTTCTGCATCACGTTCACCCCTGGGTAGTGAGTATATATAAGGTCTAGGTTCTGAAGCCTGAAAACCAAGGTTGAAAAGAGATGATGACCTAAAGCCATGGCGGGTCTGATGTGCTCAGTGTACAGCCAGCTGTCTGGGTGTCGGTTGGGAATTCAGACCTCAGGCTGTGCAAGACAGGGCATTAACGCCGAAGCGAAACTGTATAATTGGGGTAGAGTCAAGTGGCATGCAGGTTGATCCTCATTTGGTGTTTCTGGTTAGCTCCATAGGACAACGTTTCTCTTCTGGAGGGCAGTCAGAGTGCTGCATTGTGTCTCTCCAGAATTCCCTAACTGGAGGGCTGGTGGGCTCGGAGTGTGAGGACGAAGTCTGAGAACAATAGCTAGGTTTTGCTTCGGGGCGGGGTTTCGGCAGGCACACTCTTCAGAGTTGAATCAAGATTTCGTGCATCTAGAGTCAGGGCGAGGATTAGACGTTGGCTCAGGTTGGAGTTTCTGTCCAAGATGGCTCTTTCATGAAGGGGACGGTGCACCACGAGGCCACAGAGCTTTTCCCATGATGGGAGTTGTGAGGTGCTCCAAAGCGCAAGGATTCCTTCTGCAGGACAGCTGTGACCTGTTGGATGGCTCCAGGACGTCCCATATGGAATTACTTCAGAGTAGTTTTCTACAGATGGATGCCTAGCCAGCCCGCCTCACATTCCAATTGTCTCCTAGTGACAAGATAGGTTCGATCTGCTGGCTCTAGGGGAGCACCCAAGGGCACTGAGTTGAAATAGACTCTCCTGCAGATGGGTCCTAATGTGGGATTGTGTCCATGGAGACCTTGGAATGAGGTGGTGGCACCGGGGCCCTGAAGGATTTTCCTAGCCGGAGGTTTTGACACAGCTTGAAAGAGCACGTTTCCCATGTGGAGAAGACATTTGTTCTGACTGATGACTCAGGAAACCCCCAAATGGTGGTATTGAAAACCAGGACTCTGAGGTTCTGACATAGCTCCACGAGCAAGTTTCCAATGTGCAGACAAGACTTGCTCTGAAGGGGCCTCTGGAAACCCCATTGGCTGGTATTGGAAACCAGGCCTCTGAGAAGAGATGCCTGGAAACCAAAGCAATGGATCTGATTAGGGCCTAGGGGCCTGTCCAGTTCAATGTTCTTCTCTGGGGACATCTGTCTCCGAGTTGGTGTGGAGCTAGTTGTTCAGCTAGTGTCAGATCACCCCTGTTTGTTCCAAGCGGCCTACAATATTGGTATGGTCCCAGGGACATTGGAGATTTCTCCTGATTTATATGGTTGTGGCCAATGGAATATGAAGAATTCCCTTTGAGAGGGCAGGAACAATCCTGAGGTGTGGTTCCAGGGGCCCTAGCCTGGAGGGTGTGTGTTTTCAGACAACTGTCCAAACAGCCCAGGCCTACACGACCTACAGGATCAGGCCCCTGGAGCCAAACCTGAGGACTGTACTTGCCATCTCCAAGGGAATTGTGTGTGACCATTCCAATGGCCACAACCCTTCTAATAGGATAAACCTCCAAAGTCCCTGATTCATCTCAATAGTGGTGACTTCCCAGGAAAAACAGGGGCAATCTGAGCCCAACTGAGCACCTACCTGCACTCAGACCCATAGACAGATGTCCCCAGAGGTAAAAAGGAAAGAACAGGCCCCTAGGCACTAATCAGATCCATTGCTTTGGTTTCCAGGCATCTCTCCTCAGAGGCCTGGATTTCAAAAGCAGCATATAGCTGTTTCTTGACTCACCTATCAGAAAACATCTCATCTACACATGGGAAACTTGCACGTTGGGGCTGTGTCAAAGCCTCTGTTTAGGAGAACCCTTTAGGGCCCCAGTGCCTCCGCTTCATTCCAAGGTCTCCATAGACACAAAAGCACGTTAGGACCCATCCCCAGGGGTGTCCATTTCAACTCAGCGTCCTCGGTTGCTCCCCACATATCCAGGAGGTCTAACCTGTCTTGTTGCTAGTAGACAATTGGAATGCGAGGTGGGCTACCCAGCCATCCATCCTTAGAACCCTGCTCAGAATCATTGGCCTGGAGCCAAACAACAGGTCTCAATTGTCCTGCAGAAGACTCTCTGCAGTTTGGAGCTTCTCACAACTCCCATCGTGGGAAAACCCCCATGGCCTCGTGATGCCCCCGCCCATTCATGAAGGGGCCATCAGGGACAGAAACTCCAACCTGAGCGATCGTCTGATCCTCGCGCTGACTTCAGATGCACGAGATCTCGATTCAGGTCTGTAGATTGTGCCTGCCATTGCCTCACCCAGAAAACTAAGCCTAGCTTGTGTTCTCAGACTTTTGTCGTCAGACTACTGGCCCACAAGCCCTCCAGTTTGGCAATCCAGAACTACAATGCAGCACTCTGCCGGCCCTCCAGAAGAAAAACATTGTCCTCTGGGGCTACCCAGTAACCCCAAATGAGGATCAACCTGCACCGACCTTGGCTGTACCCCAAAAACATAGGCTGACCAGGGCACTAATGCCCTTTCTGACACAGCCTGAGCCTGGACCCCCTGGCCTCTCCCAGACAGCTGGCCGCACACTGAGCACATCGAGCCGCCATGGCCTTAGGTCGTCATCTCTTCCCAACATCAGTTTTCAGGATTCAGAACCTAGACCTTATATCCAATCACTGCCCAGGGTTGAAAGTGATGCAGAAATCAGAACTCCTTCCCCATGGCAAGAAACCTTGTGGTTGCCATGTTGTCCAACGTTCAGTGTAGTTGAAACCAGTGTAGCCCATGAGGCCCCGCCCATGCTCGCGGGCCACATTGGTCACAAACACACATTGTGACGCTCGGGCTGAGCCCAGACCTCAAGTAAGACCACTCAGTGGCTGGATGAAGAGATATCATATTGGGCTTGCCATGCCCCTAGGCCCCAATTTTTAAACATAGTTCGGGTTGTCCCTTCAGTCTTCCCCACGGCTTGGCTCTGGAATTCCTCTTTTGGTGGGACACCTGAGGTAACAAAACTGAAATGAGTACTCCCATCCCACAGATTGACGAAAAGCAATTGGGAATCGGGCCAAATCCTCAGAGAGGAAGATTCGTCCATGGCCCATGAGGCGTCCCCGACATTCCACGGCCATCGCTGATACAAAATCCAGAGACAAAAGCCTGCGCAAGAGCCTCAGACTCGCACTTTCTTCATATCCTGAAGAGTTCTTCTCATGGTTTGTAGATCGGGCCTGCCATACCTACGTCCCCAAACCTAAGCTGAGTTTGTGTTTTCAGACTTCTGTCCTCAAAGTCTAGGGCCACACACCCTCCAGGCTGGGCCCCTGGAGCCACACATTAGGACTGTGCCTACCAATCCATGGGAATTCTGCCCATTCCATGGTCCAAAATCGTACAAATTAGGAGAAATCTCCAAGGTCCCTGAGGCCATCCCAATAGTGTAGGTCGCCCGGAACAAACAAGGGCTGTCTGACACCAGCTGATAATCGACTTCCACTCATACCATAGATGGATGTCCCCAGAGAAGAAGATTGAACCAGACAGGACCCTAGGCCATAATAGGATCCATTGCTTTGGGTTACAGGCATGTGTCCTCAAACGCCTGATTCCAATTCGAGCATAGGTGTTTTCCTGAGGCACCCATCAGAACTCATCTCGTCTCCACAAGGAAACCTGTGCATGGGAGCCATGTCCAAAGCTTAGGAGAGTACTTCAGGGTCCCGGTGCCACCGCCCCATTCCAAGGCCCTCATGGACACAAAAACACATTAGGACCCATCCTCAGGAAAGTCCATTTCAACTCAGCCACCCAGTTGCTCCCGCAGAGCCATCAGATCTAAACTGTCTTGTTGCTAGGAGACAATTGGAATGCGAGGCGGGCTTCCCAGGCATCCATCCGCGAACGGTGCTCTGGAGTCATTCCATATGGGATGTCCTGGAGCTGTCCAACAGGTCTCAATTGTCCCACAGAAGGAATCCATGAAGGGGGCATCCCACAACTCCCAACGTGGGAAAACCTCAATGGCCTCGAGATTCCGCTCCCTTCATGAAGCGGCCGTCATGCTCAGAAACTCCAACCTGAGCCAACGTCTGATCCTCGCCCTGACTTCAGATGCATGAGATATTGGTTCAGATCTGCAGGGGGTACCTGCCGTGCCCTCGCCCTGAAACCCAAGTCTAGCTTGTCTTCTCAGACTTCTGTCCTCACACTCCTGGCCCCGAAGCCCTCAAGTTTGGCAATTCCGGACCCACAATGCACCACTCTGCCTGCCCTCTAGAAAAAAAAATTATTGCCTCATGAGCTGCCCAGGCACCTTAAATGAGGGTAAACCTACACAGCACTCGACTTTACCCAAATTATAAAGTCTAACCTGGGCACTAATGCACTGTGGAACACAACCTGAGCCCGGACCACCTGACCAACACCCAGAAAGCTGACAGCACACTGAGCACATAAAACCCGCCATGGCCTTAGGTCATCATCTCTTCCCTACCTCAGTTTTCAGGCTTCAGAACCGAGACCTTATCTCCAATCACTTCCCAGGGGTGAGTGTGATGCAGAAATCAGAACTCCTCCTTACCCATGGCAAGAACCCTGTGGTTGGCACGTTGTCCAACGTTCAGTGTAGGAGAAACCAGCATTCACCCTGAGGCCCCGCCCATTCTTGAGTGCGACGAGGGCATACACACGCATTGTGACCATCAGCATGAGTCCTGTCCTCTAGTAAGTCCTCTCAGTTGCTGGACCATTAGATGTCATAATGGGCTTGACATGTCCCTAGGCCCCAATTTTTAACCAAATTTCTGATGATCCAGTCGCCCCTCCCCAGGGCTCTACTCTGGAATCCCTCATTTGGTGGGACACCTGAGGATAAAAAAGAAAAAAACAAGAATAAAAAAAAAAAACGGACTTCTTCCAGCCCACAGAATGACCCCAAACTCTTTGGACGGGGCCAAACCACCAGAGAGTAAGACTCGTCCATTTCCCATGAAGTCACCCAGAAATTCCACGACCATGAGTACACGATATCCAGAGACAAAAACTTGAGCAGGAGCCTCACACTTGCCCTTCTTTCAAATCCCGAAGAGTTCTCCTCATGGTCTGTAGATCAGTCCTGCCATACCTATGACCCGAAACATAAGCCGAGTTTGTGTTTTCAGACAACTGTCCAAACAGACCTGGCCTACACAACCTACAGGCTCAGGCCCCTGGAGCCAAACCTGAGGACTGTACTTGCCCTCTCCAAGGGAATTGTGTGTGCCCATTCCAATGGCCACAACCCCTCTCATAGGATAAACCTCCAAAGTCCCTGCTCCATCTCAATAGTGGTGGCTTCCCAGGAAAAACAGGGGCAATCTGAGCCCAACTGAGCACCTACCTGCACTCAGACCCATAGACAGATGTCCCCAGAGGTAAAAAGGAAAGAATAGGACCCTAGGCACTAATCAGATCCATTGCTTTGGTTTCCAGGCATCTCTCCTCAGAGGCCTGGATTTCAAAAGCATCATATAGGTGTTTCTTGACTCACCCATCAGAAAACATCTCATCTACACATGGGAAACTTGCACGTTGGTGCTGTGTCAAAGCCTCTGTTTAGGAGAACCCATTAGGGCCCCAGTGCCACCGCTTCATTCCAAGGTCTCCATAGACACAAAAGCACGTTAGGACCCATCCCCAGGGGTGTCCATTTCAACTCAGCGTCCTCGGTTGCTCCCCACAGATCCAGGAGGTCTAACCTGTCTTGTTGTTAGGAGACAATTGGAATGCGAGGTGGGCTACCCAGCCATCCATCCTTAGAACCCTGCTCAGAATCATTGGCCTGGAGCCAAACAACAGGTCTCAAAGGTCCTGCAGAAGACTCTCTGCAGTTTGGAGCTTCTCACAACTCCCATCGTGGGAAAAAACCCATGGCCTCGTGATGCCCCCGCCCATTCATGAAGGGGCCATCAGGGACAGAAACTGCAACCTGAGTGATCGTCTGATCCTCGCCCTGACTTCAGATGCACGAGATCTCGATTCAGGTCTGTAGATTGTGCGTGCCATGGCCTCACTCAGAAACCTAAGCCTAGCTTGTGTTCTCAGACGTTTGTCGTCAGTCTACTGGCCCACAAGCCCTCCAGTTTGGCAATCCAGAACTACAATGCAGCACTCTGCCTGCTCCGCAGAAGAAAAACGTTGTCTACTTGGGCTACCCAGTAACCCCAAATGAGGATCAACCTGCACCGTCCTTGGCTGTACCCCAAAAACATAGGCTGACCAGGGCACTAATGCCCTTTCTGACACAGCCTGAGCCTGGACCCCCTGTCCCCTCCCAGACAGCTGGCCGCACACTGAGCACATCGAGCCGCCATGGCCTTAGGTCGTCATCTCTTCCCAACATCAGTTTTCAGGTTTCAGAACCTAGACCTTATCTCCAATCACTGCCCAGGGTTGAAGGTGATGCAGAAATCAGAACTCCTTCCCCATGGCAAGAAACCTTGTGGTTGGCATGTTGTCCAACGTACAGTGTGGTTGAAACCAGTGTGGCCCATGAGCCCCTGCCCATGCTCACGGGCCACATTGGTCACAAACACACATTGTGACGCTCAGGCTGAGCCCAGTCCTCAAGTAAGGCCACTCAGTGGCTGGATGAAGAGATAGCATATTGGGCTTGCCATGCCCCTAGGCCCCAATTTTTAAACATAGTTCGGGTTGTCCCTTCAGTCTTCCCCACGGCTTGGCTTTGGAATTCCTCTTTTGGTGGGACACCTGAGGTAAAAAAACTGAAATGAGTACTCCCATCCCACAGATTGATGAAAAGCAATTGGGAATCGGGCCAAATCCTCAGAGAGGAAGATTCGTCCATGGCCCATGAGGCGTCCCCGACATTCCATGGCCATCGCTGATACAAAATCCAGAGACAAACGCCTGAGCAAGAGCCTCAGATTCGCACTTTCTTCATATCCTGAAGAGTTCTTCTCATGGTTTGTAGATCGGGCCTGCCAGACCTACGTCCCCAAACCTAAGCTGAGTGTGTGTTTTCAGACTTCTGTCCTCAAAGTCTTGGGCCACACACCCTCCAGGCTGGGCCCCTGGAGCCACACATTAGGACTGTGCCTACCAACCCATGGGAATTCTGCCCATTCCATGGTCCAAAATCGTACAAATTAGGAGCAACCTCCAAAGTCCCTGAGGCCATCCCAATAGTGTGGGTCGCCCGGAACAAACAAGGGCTGTCTGACACCAGCTGATAATCAACCTCCACTCATACCATAGATGGATGTCCCCAGAGAAGAAGATTGAACCAGACAGGACCCTAGGCCATAATAGGATCCATTGCTTTGGGTTACAGGCATGTGTCCTCAAAATCCTGATTCCAATACGAGCATAGAGGTTTTCCTGAGGCACCCATCAGAACTCATCTCGTCTCCACAAGGAAACCTGTGCATGGGAGCCATGTCCAAAGCTTAGGAGAGTACTTCAGGGTCCCGGTGCCACCGCCCCATTCCAAGGCCCTCATGGACACAAAAACACATTAGGACCCATCCTCAGGAAAGTCCATTTCAACTCAGCCACCCCGGTTGCTCCCACAGAGCCATCAGATCTAAACTGTCTTGTTGCTAGGAGACAATTGGAATGCGAGGCGGGCTTCCCAGGCATCCATCCGCGAACGGTGCTCTGGAGTCATTCCATATGGGATGTCCTGGAGCTGTCCAACAGGTCTCAATTGTCCCGCAGAAGGAATCCTTGAACGGGGCATCCCACAACTCCCCACGTGGGAAAACCTCAATGGCCTCGAGATTCCGCTCCCTTCATGAAGCGGCCGTCATGCTCAGAAACTCCAACCTGAGCCAATGTCTGATCCTCGCCCTGACTTCAGATGCATGAGATATTGGTTCAGATCTGCAGAGGGTACCTGCCGTGCCCTCGCCCTGAAACCCAAGTCTAGCTTGTCTTCTCAGACTTCCGTCCTCACACTTCTGGCCCCGAAGCCCTCAAGTTTGGCAATTCCGGACCCACAATGCAGCACTCTGCCTGCCCTCTAGAAAAAAAATTATTGCCTCATGAGATGCCCAGGCACCTTAAATGAGGGTAAACCTACACAGCACTCGACTTTACCCAAATTATATAGTCTAACCTGGGCACTAATGCACTGTCGAACACAACCTGAGCCCGGACCTCCTGACCAACACCCAGAAAGCTGACCGCACACTGAGCACATAAAACCCGCCATGGCCTTAGGTCATCATCTCTTCCCTACCTCAGTTTTCAGGCTTCAGAACCGAGACCTTATCTCCAATCACTTCCCAGGGGTGAGTGTGATGCAGAAATCAGAACTCCTCCTTACCCATGGCAAGAACCCTGTGGTTGGCACGTTGTCCAACGTTCAGTGTAGGAGAAACCAGCATTCACCCTGAGGCCCCGCCCATTCTTGAGTGCGACGAGGGCATACACACGCATTGTGACCCTCAGCATGAGTCCTGTCCTCTAGTAAGTCCTCTCAGTTGCTGGACCATTAGATGTCATAAAGGGCTTGACATGTCCCTAGGCCCCCATTTTTAACCAAATTTCTGATGGTCCAGTCGCCCCTCGCCAGGGCTCTACTCTGGAATCCCTCATTTGGTGGGACACCTGAGGATAAAAAAGAAAAAAACAAGAATAAAAAAAAAAAACGGACTTCTTCCAGCCCACAGAATGACCCCAAACTCTTTGGACGGGGCCAAACCACCAGAGAGTAAGACTCGTCCATTTCCCATGAAGTCACCCAGAAATTCCACGACCATGAGTGACACGATATCCAGAGACAAAAACTTGAGCAGGAGCCTCACACTCGCCCTTCTTTCAAATCCCGAAGAGTTCTCCTCATGGTCTGTAGATCAGTCCTGCCATAACTATGACCCGAAACATAAGCCGAGTTTGTGTTTTCAGACAACTGTCCAAACAGCCCTGGCCTACACAACCTACAGTCTCAGGCCCCTGGAGCCAAACCTGAGGACTGTACTTGCCCTCTCCAAGGGAATTGTGTGTGCCCATTCCAATGGCCACAACCCCTCTCATAGGATAAACCTCCAAAGTCCCTGATCCATCTCAATAGTGGTGGCTTCCCAGGAAAAACAGGGGCAATCTGAGCCCAACTGAGCACCTACCTGCACTCAGACCCATAGACAGATGTCCCCAGAGGTAAAAAGGAAAGAACAGGACCCTAGGCACTAATCAGATCCATTGCTTTCGTTTCCTGGCATCTCTCCTCAGAGGCCTGGATTTCAAAAGCAGCATATAGCTGTTTCTTGACTCACCCATCAGAAAACATCTCATCTACACATGGGAAACTTGCACGTTGGAGCTCTGTCAAAGCCTCTGTTTAGGAGAACCCTTTAGGGCCCCAGTGCCACCGCTTCATTCCAAGGTCTCCATAGACACAAAAGCACGTTAGGACCCATCCCCAGGGGTGTCCATTTCAACTCAGCGTCCTCGGTTGCTCCTCACAGATCCAGGAGGTCTAACCTGTCTTGTTGCTAGTAGACAATTGGAATGTGAAGTGGGCTACCCAGCCATCCATCCTTAGAACCCTGCTCAGAATCATTGGCCTGCAGCCAAACAACAGGTCTCAATTGTCCTGCAGAAGACTCTCTGCAGTTTGGAGCTTCTCACAACTCCCATCGTGGGAAAACCCCCATGGCCTCGTGATGCCCCCGCCCATTCATGAAGGGACCATCAGGGACAGAAACTGCAACCTGAGCGATCGTCTGATCCTAGCCCTGACTTCAGATGCACGAGATCTCGATTCAGGTCTGTAGATTGTGCGTGCCATGGCCTCACTCAGAAACCTAAGCCTAGCTTGTGTTCTCAGACTTTGTAGTCAGACTACTGGCCCACAAGCCCTCCAGTTTGGCAATCCAGAACTACAATGCAGCACTCTGCCGGCCCTCCAGAAGAAAACCATTGTCCTCTCGTGCTACCCAGTAATCCCAAATGAGGATCAACCTGCACCGACCTTGGCTGTACCCCAAATACATAGGCTGACCAGGGCAGTAATGCCCTTTCTGACACAGCCTGAGCCTGGGCCCCCTGGCCCCTCCCAGACAGCTGGCCGCACACTGAGCACATCGAGCCGCCATGGCCTTAGGTCGTCATCTCTTCCCAACATCAGTTTTCAGGTTTCAGAACCTAGACCTTATATCCAATCACTGTCCAGGTTGAAGGTGATGCAGAAATCAGAACTTATTCCCCATGGCAAGAAACCTTGTGGGTGGCATGTTGTCCAACGTTCATTGTAGTTGAAACCAGTGTGGCCCATGAGGACCCGCCCATGCTCGCGGGCCACATGGTCACAAACACACATTGTGACGCTCAGGCTGAGCCCAGTCCTCAAGTAAGGCCACTCAGTGGCTGGATGAAGAGATAGCATATTGGGCTTGCCATGCCCCTAGGCCCCAATTTTTAACCATAGTTCGGGTTGTCCCTTCAGTCTTCCCCACGGCTTGGCTTTGGAATTCCTCTTTTGGTGGGACACCTGAGGTAACAAAACTGAAATGAGTCCTCCCATCCCACAGATTGACGAAAAGCAATTGGGAATCGGGCCAAATCCTCAGAGAGGAAGATTCGTCCATGGCCCATGAGGCGTCCCCGACATTCCATGGCCATCGCTGATACAAAATCCAGAGACAAAAGCCTGAGCAAGAGCCTCAGACTCGCACTTTCTTCATATCCTGAAGAGTTCTTCTCATGGTTTGTAGATCGGGCCTGCCATACCTACGTCCCCAAACCTAGGCTGAGTTTGTGTTTTCAGACTTCTATCCTCAAAGTCTTGGGCCACACACTCTCCAGGCTGGGCCCCTGGAGCCACACATTAGGACTGTGCCTACCAATCCATGGGAATTCTGCCCATTCCATGGTCCAAAATCGTACAAATTAGGAGAAATCTCCAAAGTCCCTGAGGCCATCCCAATAGTGTAGGTCGCCCGGAACAAACAAGGGCTGTCTGACACCAGCTGATAATCGACCTCCATTCATACCATAGATGGATGTCCCCAGACAAGAAGATTGAACCAGACAGGACTCTAGGCCATAATAGGATCCATTGCTTTGGGATACAGGCATGTGTCCTCAAAAGCCTGATTCCAATACGAGCATAGGGGTTTTCCTGAGGCACCCATCAGAACTCATCTCGATTCCACAAGGAAACCGGTGCATGGGAGCCATGTCCAAAGCTTAGGAGAGTACTTCAGGGTCCCGGTGCCACCGCCCCATTCCAAGGCCCTCATGGACACAAAAACATATTAGGACCCATCCTCAGGAAAGTCCATTTCAACTGAGCCACCCCGGTTGCTCCCGCAGAGCCATCAGATCTAAACTGTCTTGTTGCTAGTAGACAATTGGAATGCGAAGTGGGCTACCCAGCCATCCATCCTTAGAACCCTGCTCAGAATCATTGGCCTGCAGCCAAACAACAGGTCTCAATTGTCCTGCAGAAGACTCTCTGCAGTTTGGAGCTTCTCACAACTCCCATCGTGGGAAAACCCCCATGGCCTCGTGATGCCCCCGCCCATTCATGAAGGGGCAATCAGGGACAGAAACTGCAACCTGAGCGATCGTCTGATCCTAGCCCTGACTTCAGATGCACGAGATCTCGATTCAGGTCTGTAGATTGTGCGTGCCATGGCCTCACTCAGAAACCTAAGCCTAGCTTGTGTTCTCAGACTTTGTAGTCAGACTACTGGCCCACAAGCCCTCCAGTTTGGCAATCCAGAACTACAATGCAGCACTCTGCCGGCCCTCCAGAAGAAACCATTGTCTTCTCGTGCTACCCAGTAATCCCAAATGAGGATCAACCTGCACCGACCTTGGCTGTACCCCAAATACATAGGCTGACCAGGGCAGTAATGCCCTTTCTGACACAGCCTGAGCCTGGGCCCCCTGGCCCCTCCCAGACAGCTGGCCGCACACTGAGCACATCGAGCCGCCATGGCCTTAGGTCGTCATCTCTTCCCAACATCAGTTTTCAGGTTTCAGAACCTAGACCTTATATCCAATCACTGTCCAGGTTGAAGGTGATGCAGAAATCAGAACTCCTTCCCCATGGCAAGAAACCTTGTGGGTGGCATGTTGTCCAACGTTCATTGTAGTTGAAACCAGTGTGGCCCATGAGGACCCGCCCATGCTCGCGGGCCACATGGTCACAAACACACATTGTGACGCTCAAGCTGAGCCCAGTCCTCAAGTAAGGCCACTCAGTGGCTGGATGAAGAGATAGCATATTGGGCTTGCCATGCCCCTAGGCCCCAATTTTTAACCATAGTTCGGGTTGTCCCTTCAGTCTTCCCCACGGCTTGGCTTTGGAATTCCTCTTTTGGTGGGACACCTGAGGTAACAAAACTGAAATGAGTCCTCCCATCCCACAGATTGACGAAAAGCAATTGGGAATCGGGCCAAATCCTCAGAGAGGAAGATTCGTCCATGGCCCATGAGGCGTCCCCGACATTCCATGGCCATCGCTGATACAAAATCCAGAGACAAAAGCCTGAGCAAGAGCCTCAGACTCGCACTTTCTTCATATCCTGAAGAGTTCTTCTCATGGTTTGTAGATCGGGCCTGCCATACCTACGTCCCCAAACCTAGGCTGAGTTTGTGTTTTCAGACTTCTATCCTCAAAGTCTTGGGCCACACACTCTCCAGGCTGGGCCCCTGGAGCCACACATTAGGACTGTGCCTACCAATCCATGGGAATTCTGCCCATTCCATGGTCCAAAATCGTACAAATTAGGAGAAATCTCCAAAGTCCCTGAGGCCATCCCAATAGTGTAGGTCGCCCGGAACAAACAAGGGCTGTCTGACACCAGCTGATAATCGACCTCCATTCATACCATAGATGGATGTCCCCAGACAAGAAGATTGAACCAGACAGGACTCTAGGCCATAATAGGATCCATTGCTTTGGGATACAGGCATGTGTCCTCAAAAGCCTGATTCCAATACGAGCATAGGGGTTTTCCTGAGGCACCCATCAGAACTCATCTCGATTCCACAAGGAAACCGGTGCATGGGAGCCATGTCCAAAGCTTAGGAGAGTACTTCAGGGTCCCGGTGCCACCGCCCCATTCCAAGGCCCTCATGGACACAAAAACATATTAGGACCCATCCTCAGGAAAGTCCATTTCAACTGAGCCACCCCGGTTGCTCCCGCAGAGCCATCAGATCTAAACTGTCTTGTTGCTAGGAGACAATTGGAATGCGAGGCGGGCTTCCCAGGCATCCATCCGCGAACGGTGCTCTGGAGTCATTCCATATGGGATGACCTGGAGCTGTCCAACAGGTCTCAATTGTCCTGCAGAAGGAATCCTTGAAGGGGGCATCCCACAACTCCCCACGTGGGAAAACCTCAATGGCATCAAGATTCCGCTCCCTTCATGAAGCGGCCGTCATGCTCAGAAACTCCAACCTGAGCCAACGTCTGATCCTCGCCCTGAATTCAGATGCATGAGATATTGGTTCAGATCTGCAGGGGGTACCTGCCGTGCCCTCGCCCTGAAACCCAAGTCTAGCTTGTCTTCTCAGACTTCCGTCCTCACACTCCTGGCCCCGAAGCCCTCAAGTTTGGCAATTCCGGACCCACAATGCAGCACTCTGCCTGCCCTCTAGAAAAAAAATTATTGCCTCATGAGATGCCCAGGCACCTTAAATGAGGGTAAACCTACACAGAACTCGACATTACCAAAATTATATAGTCTAACCTGGGCACTAATGCACTGTCGAACACAACCTGAGCCCGGACCTTCTGACCAACACCCAGAAAGCTGACCGCACACTGAGCACATAAAACCCGCCATGGCCTTAGGTCATCATCTCTTCCCTACCTCAGTTTTCAGGCTTCAGAAGCGAGACCTTATCTCCAATCACTTCCCAGGGGTGAGTGTGATGCAGAAATCAGAACTCCTCCTTACCCATGGCAAGAACCCTGTGGTTGGCACGTTGTCCAACGTTCAGTGTAGGGGAAACCAGCATTCACCCTGAGGCCCCGCCCATTCTTGAGTGCGACGAGGGCATACACACGCATTGTGACCCTCAGCATGAGTCCTGTCCTCTAGTAAGTCCTCTCAGTTGCTGGACCATTAGATGTCATAATGGGCTTGACATGTCCCTAGGCCCCCATTTTTAACCAAATTTCTGATGGTCCAGTCGCCCCTCGCCAGGGCTCTACTCTGGAATCCCTCATTTGGTGGGACACCTGAGGATAAAAAAGAAAAAAACAAGAATAAAAAAAAAACGGACTTCTTCCAGCCCACAGAATGACCCCAAACTCTTTGGACGGGGCCAAACCACCAGAGAGTAAGACTCGTCCATTTCCCATGAAGTCACCCAGAAATTCCACGACCATGAGTAACACGATATCCAGAGACAAAAACTTGAGCAGGAGCCTCACACTCGCCCTTCTTTCAAATCCCGAAGAGTTCTCCTCATGGTCTGTAGATCAGTCCTGCCATACCTATGACCCGAAACATAAGCCGAGTTTGTGTTTTCAGACAACTGTCCAAACAGCCCTGGCCTACACAACCTACAGGCTCAGGCCCCTGGAGCCAAACCTGAGGACTGTACTTGCCCTCTCCAAGGGAATTGTGTGTGCCCATTCCAATGGCCACAACCCGTCTAATAGGATAAACCTCCAAAGTCCCTGCTCCATCTCAATAGTGGTAGCTTCCCAGGAAATACAGGGGCAATCTGAGCCCAACTGAGCACCTACCTACACTCAGACCCATAGACAGATATCCCCAGAGGTAAAAAGGAAGGAACAGGCCCCTAGGCACTAATCAGATCCATTGCTTTGGTTTCCAGGCATCTCTCCTCAGAGGCCTGGATTTCAAAAGCAGCATATAGCTGTTTCTTGACTCACCCATCAGAAAACATCTCATCTACACATGGGAAACTTGCACGTTGGAGTTGTGTCAAAGCCTCTGTTTAGGAGAACCCTCTAGGGCCCCAGTGCCACCGCTTCATTCCAAGGTCTCCATAGACACAAAAGCACGTTAGGACCCATCCCCAGGGGTGTCCATTTCAACTCAGCGTCCTCGGTTGCTCCACACAGATCCAGGAGGTCTAACCTGTCTTGTTGCTAGGAGACAATTGGAATGCGAGGTGGGCTACCCAGCCATCCATCCTTAGAATCCTGCTCAGAATCATTGGCCTGGAGCCAAACATCAGGTCTCAATTGTCCTGCAGAAGACTCACTGCAGTTTGGAGCTTCTCACAACTCCCATCATGGGAAAACCCCCATGGCCTAGTGATGCCCCCGCCCATTCATGAAGGGGCCATCAGGGACAGAAACTGCAACCTGAGCGATCGTCTGATCCTCGACCTGACTTCAGATGCACGAGATCTCGATTCATGTCTGTAGATTGTGCGTTCCATGGCCTCACCCAGAAACCTAAGCCTAGCTTGTGTTCTCAGACTTTTGTCGTCAGACTACTGGCCCACAAGCCCTCCAGTTTGGCAATCCAGAACTACAATGCAGCACTCTGCCCTCTCTGGAGCAGGAAAACATTGTCTTCTTGGGCTACCCAGTAACCCCAAATGAGGATCAACCTGCACCGACCTTGGCTGTACCCCAAATACATAGGCTGACCAGGGCACTAATGCCCTTTCTGACACAGCCTGAGCCTGGACCCCCTGTTCCCTCCCAGACAGCTGGCCGCACACTGAGCACATCGAGCCGCCATGGCCTTAGGTCGTCATCTCTTCCCAACCTAAGTTTTCAGAATTCAGAACCTAGAACTTATCTCCAATCACTGCCCAGGGTTGAAGGTGATGCAGAAATCAGAACTCCTTCCCCATGGCAAGAAACCTTGTGGTTGGCATGTTGTCCAACGTTCAGTGTAGTTGAAACCAGTGTGGCCCATGAGGCCCCGCCCATGTTCATGGGCCACATTGGTCAGAAACACACATTGTGACGCTCATGCTGAGCCCAGTCCTCAAGTAAGGCCACTCAGTGGCTGGATGAAGAGATAGCATATTGGGGTTGCCATGCCCCTAGGCCCCAATTATTAACCATAGTTCGGGTTGTCCCTTCAGTCTTCCCCACGGCTTGGCTTTGGAATTCCTCTTTTGGTGGGACACCGAAGGTAACAAAACTGAAATGAGTCCTCCCATCCCACAGATTGACGAAAAGCAATGGCGAATCGGGCCAAATCCTCAGAGAGGAAGATTCGTCCATGGCCCATGAGGCGTCCCCGACATTCCACGGCCATCACTGATACAAAATCCAGAGACAAATGCCTGAGCAAGCACCTCAGACTCGCACTTTCTTCATATCCTGAAGAGTTCTTCTCATGGTTGTAGATCGGGCCTGCCATACCTACGTCCCCAAACCTAAGCTGAGTTTTTGTTTTCAGACTTCTGTCCTCAAAGTCTTGGGCCACACACCCTCCAGGCTGGGCCCCTGGAGCCACACATTAGGACTGTGCCTACCAATCCATGGGAATTCTGCCCATTCCATGGTCCAAAATCGTACAAATTAGGAGAAACCTCCAAAGTCCCTGAGGCCATCCCAATAGTGTAGGTCGCCCGGAACAAACAAGGGCTGTCTGACTCCAGCTGATAATCGACCTCCACTCATACTATAGATGGATGTCCCCAGAGAAGAAGATTGAACAAGACAGGACGCTAGGCCATAATAGGATCCATTGCTTTGGGTTACAGGCATGTGTCCTCAAAAGCCTGATTCCAATACGAGCATAGGTTTTTTCCTGAGGCTCCCATCAGAACTCATCTCGTCTCCACAAGGAAACCTGTGCATGGGAGCCATGTCCAAAGCTTAGGAGAGTACTTCAGGGTCCCGGTGCCACCGCCCCATTCCAAGGCCCTCATGGACACAAAAACACATTAGGACCCATTCTCAGGAAAGTCCATTTCAACTCAGCCACCCCGGTTGCTCCCGCAGAGCCATCAGATCTAAACTGTCTTGTTGCTAGGAGACAATTGGAATGGAGGCGGGCTTCCCAGGCATCCATCCGCGAATGGTGCTCTGGAGTCATTCCATATGGGATGTCCTGGAGCTGTCCAACAGGTCTCAATTGTCCCGCAGAAGGAATCCATGAAGGGGGCATCCCACAACTCCCAACGCGGGAAAACCTCAATGGCCTTGAGATTCCACTCCCTTCATGAAGCGGCCGTCATGCTCAGAAACTCCAACCTGAGCCAACGTCTGATCCTCGCCCTGACTTCAGATGCATGAGATATTGGTTCAGATCTGCAGGGTGTACCTGCCGTGCCCTCGCCCTGAGACCCAAGTCTAGCTTGTCTTCTCAGACTTCCGTCCTCACACTCCTGGCCCCGAAGCCCTCAAGTTTGGCAATTCCGGACCCACAATGCAGCACTCTGCCTGCCCTCTAGAAAAAAAATTATTGCCTCATGAGATGCCCAGGCACCTTAAATGAGGGTAAACCTACACAGCACTCGACTTTACCCAAATTATATAGTCTAACCTGGGCACTAATGCACTGTCGAACACAACCTGAGCCCGGACCTCCTGACCAACACCCAGAAAGCTGACCGCACACTGAGCACATAAAACCCGCCATGGCCTTAGGTCATCATCTCTTCCCTACCTCAGTTTTCAGGCTTCATAACCGAGACCTTATCTCCAATCACTTCCCAGGGGTGAGTGTGATGCAGAAATCAGAACTCCTCTTTACCCATGGCAAGAACCCTGTGGATGGCACGTTGTCCAACGTTCAGTGTAGGAGAAACCAGCATTCACCCTGAGGCCCCGCCCATTCTTGAGTGCGAGGAGGGCATACACACGCATTGTGACCCTCAGCATGAGTCCTGTCCTCTAGTAAGTCCTCTCAGTTGCTGGACCATTAGATGTCATAATGGGCTTGACATGTCCCTAGGCCCCCATTTTTAACCAAATTTCTGATGGTCCAGTCGCCCCTCCCCAGGGCTCTACTCTGGAATCCTTCATTTTGTGGGACACCTGAGGATAAAAAAGAAAAAACAAGAATAAAAAAAAAACGGACTTCTTCCAGCCCACAGAATGACCCCAAACTCTTTGGACGGGGCCAAACCACCAGAGAGTAAGACTCGTCCATTTCCCATGAAGTCACCCAGAAATTCCACGACCATGAGTGACACGATATCCAGCGACAAAAACTTGAGCAGGAGCCTCACACTCGCCCTTCTTTCAAATCCCGAAGAGTTCTCCTCATGGTCTGTAGATCAGTCCTGCCATACCTATGACCCGAAACATAAGCCGAGTTTGTGTTTTCAGACAACTGTCCAAACAGCCCTGGCCTACACAACCTACAGGCTCAGGCCCCTGGAGCCAAACCTGAGGACTGTACTTGCCCTCTCCAAGGGAATTGTGTGTGCCCATTCCAATGGCCACAACCCTTCTAATAGGATAAACCTCCAAAGTCCCTGATCCATCTCAATAGTGGTGGCTTCCCAGGAAAAATAGGGGCAATCTGAGCCCAAGTGAGCACCTACCTACACTCAGACCCATAGACAGATGTCCCCAGAGGTAAAAAGGAAAGAACAGGCCCCTAGGCACTAATCAGATCCATTGCTTTGGTTTCCAGGCATCTCTCCTCAGAGGCCTGGATTTCAAAAGCAGCATATAGCTGTTTCTTGACTCACCCATCAGAAAACATCTCATCTACACATGGGAAACTTGCACGTTGGAGCGATGTCAAAGCCTCTGTTTTGGAGAACCCTCTAGGGCCCCAGTGCCACCGCTTCATTCCAAGGTCTCCATAGACACAAAAGCACGTTAGGACCCATCCCCAGGGGTGTCCATTTCAACTCAGCGTCTTAGGTTGCTCCCCACAGATCCAGGAGGTCTAACCTGTCTTGTTGCTAGGAGACAATTGGAATGCGAGGTGGGCTACCCAGCCATCCATCCTTAGAACCCTGCTCAGAATCATTGGCCTGGAGCCAAACAACAGGTCTCAATTGTCCTGCAGAAGACTCTCTGCAGTTTGGAGCTTCTCACAACTCCCATCGTGGGAAAACCCCCATGGCCTCGTGATGCCCCCGCCCATTCATGAAGGGGCCATCAGGGACAGAAACTGCAACCTGAGCGATCGTCTGATCCTCGACCTGACTTCAGATGCACGAGATCTCGATTCATGTCTGTAGATTGTGCGTTCCATGGCCTCACCCAGAAACCTAAGCCTAGCTTGTGTTCTCAGACTTTTGTCGTCAGACTACTGGCCCACAAGCCCTCCAGTTTGGCAATCCAGAACTACAATGCAGCACTCTGCCTGCTCTGCAGAAGAAAAACATTGTCTTCTTGGGCTACCCAGTAACCCCAAATGAGGATCAACCTGCACCGACCTTGGCTGTACCCCAAATACATAGGCTGACCAGGGCACTAATGCCCTTTCTGACACAGCCTGAGCCTGGACCCCCTGTCCCCTCCCAGACAGCTGGCCGCACACTGAGCACATCGAGCCGCCATGGCCTTAGGTCGTCATCTCTTCCCAACCTAAGTTTTCAGGATTCAGAACCTAGAACTTATCTCCAATCACTGCCCACGGTTGAAGGTGATGCAGAAATCAGAACTCCTTCCCCATGGCAAGAAAACTTGTGGTTGGCATATTGTCCAACGTTCAGTGTAGTGTAAACCAGTGTGGCCCATGAGGCTCCGCCCATGCTCGCGGGCCACATTGGTCACAAACACACATTGTGACGCTCAGGCTGAGCCCAGTCCTCAAGTAAGGCCACTCAGTGGCTGGATGAAGAGATAGCATATTGGGCTTGCCATGCCCCTAGGCCCCAATTATTAACCATAGTTCGGGTTGTCCCTTCAGTCTTCCCCACGGCTTGGCTTTGGAATTCCTCTTTTGGTGGGACACCTGAGGTAACAAAACTGAAATGAGTCCTCCCATCCCACAGATTGACGAAAAGCAATGGCGAATCGGGCCAAATCCTCAGAGAGGAAGATTCGTCCATGGCCCATGAGGCCTCCCCGACATTAAACGGCCATCGCTGATACAAAATCCAGAGACAAATGACTGAGCAAGCACCTCAGACTCGCACTTTCTTCATATCCTGAAGAGTTCTTCTCATGGTTTGTAGATCGGGCCTGCCATACCTACGTCCCCAAACCTAAGCTGAGTTTGTGTTTTCAGACTTCTGTCCTCAAAGTCTTGGGCCACACACCCTCCAGACTGGGCCCCTGGAGCCACACATTAGGACTGTGCCTACCAATCCATGGGAATTCTGCCCATTCCATCGTCCAAAATCGTACAAATTAGGAGAAACCTCCAAGTCCCTGAGGCCCTCCCAATAGTGTAGGTCGCCCGGAACAAACAAGGGCTGTCTGACTCCAGCTGATAATCGACCTCCACTCATACCATAGATGGATGTCCCCAGAGAAGAAGATTGAACCAGACAGGACGCTAGGCCATAATAGGATCCATTGCTTTGGGATACAGGCATGTGTCCTCAAAATTCTGATTCCAATACGAGAATAGGGGTTTTCCTGAGGCACCCATCAGAACTCATCTCGTCTCCACAAGGAAACCTGTGCATGGGAGCCATGTCCAAAGCTTAGGAGAGTACTTCAGGGTCCCGGTGCCACCGCCCCATTCCAAGGCCCTCATGGACACAAAAACACATTAGGACCCATCCTCAGGAAAGTCCATTTCAACTCAGCCACCCCGGTTGCTCCCGCAGAGCCATCAGATCTAAACTGTCTTGTTGCTAGGAGACAATTGGAATGGAGGCGGGCTTCCCAGGACTCCATCCGCGAACGGTGCTCTGGAATCATTCCATATGGGATGTCCTGGAGCTGTCCAACAGGTCTCAATTGTCCCGCAGAAGGAATCCTTGAAGGGGGCATCCCACAGCTCCCAACGTGGGAAAACCTCAATGGCCTCGACATTCCGCTCCCTTCATGAAGCGGCCGTCATGCTCAGAAACTCCAACCTGAGCCAACGTCTGATCCTCGCCCTGACTTCAGATGCATGAGATATTGGTTCAGATCTGCAGGGTGTACCTGCCGTGCCCTCGCCCTGAAACCCAAGTCTAGCTTGTCTTCTCAGTTTTCCGTCCTCACACTCCTGGCCCCGAAGCCCTCAAGTTTGGCAATTCCGGACCCACAATGCAGCACTCTGCTTGCCCTCTAGAAAAAAAATTATTGCCTCATGAGCTGCCCAGGCACCTTAAATGAGGGTAAACCTACACAGCACTCGACTTTACCCAAATTATATAGTCTAACCTGGGCACTAATGCACTGTCGAACACAACCTGAGCCTGGACCTCCTGACCAACACCCAGAAAGCTGACCGCACACTGAGCACATAAAACCCGCCATGGCCTTAGGTCATCATCTCTTCCCTACCTCAGTTTTCAGGCTTCAGAACCGAGACCTTATCTCCAATCACTTCCCAGGGGTGAGTGTGATGCAGAAATCAGAACTCCTCCTTACCCATGGCAAGAACCCTGTGGTTGGCACGTTGTCCAACGTTCAGTGTAGGAGAAACCAGCATTCACCGTGAGCCCCGCCCATTCTTGAGTGCGACGAGGGCATACACACGCATTGTGACCCTCAGCATGAGTCCTATCCTCTAGTAAGTCCTCTCAGTTGCTGGACCATTGGATGTCATAATGGGCTTGACATGTCCCTAGGCTCCAATTTTTAACCAAATTTCTGATGGTCCAGTCGCCCCTCCCCAGGGCTCTACTCTGGAATGCCTCATTTGGTGGAACACCTGGGGTTAAAAAAGAAAAAAACAAGAATTAAAAAAAAAAAACGGACTTTTTCCAGCCCACCGAATGACCCCAAACTCTTTGGACGGGGCCAAACCACCAGAGAGTAAGACTCGTCCATTTCCCATGAAGTCACCCAGAAATTCCACGACCATGAGTGACACGATATCCAGAGACAAAAACTTGAGCAGGAGCCTCACACTCACCCTTCTTTCAAATCCCGAAGAGTTCTCCTCATGGTCTGTAGATCAGTCCTGCCATACCTATGACCCGAAACATAAGCCGAGTTTGTGTTTTCAGACAACTGTCCAAACAGCCCTGGCCTACACAACCTACAGGCTCAGGCCCCTGGAGCCAAACCTGAGGACTGTACTTGCCCTCTCCAAGGGAATTGTGTGTGCCCATTCCAATGGCCACAACCCTTCTAATAGGATGAACCACCAAAGTCCCTGATCCATCTCAATAGTGGTGGCTTCCCAGGAACAACAGGGGCAATCTGAGCCCAACTGAGCACCTACCTGCACTCAGACCCATAGACAGATGTCCCCAGAGGTAAAAAGGAAAGAACAGGCCCCTAGGCACTAATCAGTTCCATTGCTTTGATTTCCAGGCATGTCACCTCAGAGGCCTGGATTTCAAAAGCAGCATATAGCTGTTTCTTGACTCAGCCATCAGGAAACATCTCATCTACACATGGGAAACTTTCACGTTGGAGCTGTGTCAAAGCCTCAGTTTAGGAGAACCCTTTAGGGCCCCAGTGCCACCGCTTCATTCCAAGGTCTGCATAGACACAAAAACACGTTAGGACCCATCCCCAGGGGTGTCCATTTCAACTCAGCGTCCTCGGTTGCTCCCCACAGATCCAGGAGATCTAACCTGTCATGTTGCTAGGAGACAATTGGAATGCGAGGTGGGCTACCCAGCCATCCGTCCTTAGAACCCTGCTCAAAATCATTGGCCTGGAGCCAAACAACAGTTCTCAATTGTCCTGCAGAAGACTATCTGCAGTTTGGAGCTTCTCACAAATCCCATCGTGCGAAAACACCCATGGCCTCGTGGTGCCCCCCCCCATTCATGAAGGAGCCATCAGGGACAGAAACTCCAACCTGAGCGATCGTCTGATCCTCGCGCTGACTTAAGATGCACGGGACCTCGATTCAGGTCTGTAGATTGTGCGTCCCATGGCCTCACCCAGAAACCTAAGCTTAGCTTGTGTTCTCAGACTTTTGTCGTCAGACTACTGGCCCACAAGCCCTCCAGTTTGGCAATCCAGAACTACAATGCAGCACTCTGCCGGCCCTGTGAAGAAAACATTGTCTTCTGGGGCTACACAGTAACCCCAAATGAGGATCAACCTGCACCGACCTTGGCTGTACCCCAAATACATAGGCTGACCAGGGCACTAATGCCCTTTCTGACACAGCCTGAGCCTGGGCCCCCTGGCCCCTCCCAGACAGCTGGCCGCACACTGAGCACATCGAGCCGCCATGGCCTTAGGTCGTCATTTCTTCCCAACATCAGTTTTCAGGTTTCAGAACCTAGACCTTATCTCCAATCACTGCCCAGGGTTGAAGGTGATGCAGAAATCAGAACTCCTTCCCCATGGCAAGAAACCTTGTGGTTGGCATGTTGTCCAACATTCTGTGTAGTTGAAACCAGTGTGGCCCATGAGGCCCCGCCCATGCTCGCGGGCCACAATGGTCACAAACACACATTGTGATGCTCAGGCTGAGCCCAGTCCTCAAGTATGGCCACTAAGTGGCTGGATGAAGAGATAGCATATTGGGCTTGCCATGCCCCTAGGCCCCAATTTTTAACCATAGTTCGGGTTGTCCCTTCAGTCTTCCCCACGGCGTGGCTTTGGAATTCCTCTTTTGGTGGAACACCTGAGGTAACAAAACTGAAATGAGTCCTCCCATCCCACAGATTGACGAAAAGCAATTGGGAATCAGGCCAAATCCTCAGAGAGGAAGGTTCGTCCATGGCCCTTGAGGCGTCCCCGACATTCCACGGCCATCGCTGATACAAAATCCAGAGACAAAAGCCTGAGCAAGCGCCTCAGACTCGCACTTTCTTCATATCCTGAAGAGTTCTTCACATGGTTTGTAGATCGGGCCTGCCATACCTACGTCCCCAAACCTAAGCTGAGTTTGTGTTTTCAGACTTCTGTCCTCAAAGTCTTGGGCCACACACCCTCCAGGCTGGGCCCCTGGAGCCACACATTAGGACTGTGCCTACCAATCCATGGGAATTCTGCCCATTCCATGGTCCAAAATCGTACAAATTAGGAGAAACCTCCAAAGTCCCTGAGGCCATCCCAATAGTGTAGGTCGCCCGGAACAAACAAGGGCTGTCTGACTCCAGCTGATAATCGACCTCCACTCATACCATAGATGGATGTCCCCAGAGAAGATGATTGAACCAAACAGGACCCTAGGCCATAATAGGATCCATTGCTTTGGGTTACAGGCATGTGTCCTCAAAATTCTGATTCCAATAAGAGCATAGGTGTTTTCCTGAGGCACCCATCAGAACTCATCTCGTCTCCACAAGGAAACCTGTGCATGGGAGCCATGTCCAAAGCTTAGGAGAGTACTTCAGGGTCCCGGTGCCACCGCCCCATTCCAAGGCCCTCATGGACACAAAAACACATTAGGACCCATCCTCAGGAAAGTCCATTTCAACTCAGCCACCCCGGTTGCTCCCGCAGAGCCATCAGATCTAAACTGTCTTGTTGCTAGGAGACAATTGGAATGGAAGCAGGCTTCCCAGGCATCCATCCGCGAACGGTGCTCTGGAGTCATTCCATATGGGATGTCCTGTAGCTGTCCAACAGGTCTCAATTGTCCCGCAGAAGGAATCCTTGAAGGGGGCATCCCACAACTCCCAACGTGGGAAAACCTCAATGGCCTCGACATTCCGCTCCCTTCATGAAGCGGCCGTCATGCTCAGAAACTCCAACCTGAGCCAACGTCTGATCCTCGCCCTGACTTCAGATGCATGAGATATTGGTTCAGATCTGCAGGGGGTACCTGCCGTGCCCTCGCCCTGAAACCCAAGTCTAGCTTGTCTTCTCAGACTTCCGTCCTCACACTCCTGGGCCCGAAGCCCTCAAGTTTGGCAATTCCGGACCCACAATGCAGCACTCTGCCTGCCCTCTAGAAAAAAAATTATTGCCTCATGAGCTGCCCAGGCACCTTAAATGAGGGAAATCCTACACAGCACTCGACTTTACCCAAATTATATAGTCTAACCTGGGCACTAATGCACTGTCGAACACAACCTGAGCCCGGACCTCCTGACCAACACCCAGAAAGCTGACCGCACACTGAGCACATAAAATCCGCCATGGCCTTAGGTCATCATCTCTTCCCTACCTCAGTTTTCAGGCTTCAGAACCGAGACCTTATCTCCAATCACTGCCCAGGGGTGTGTGTGATGCAGAAATCAGAACTCCTCCTTAACCATGGCAAGAACCCTTGTGGTTGGCACGTTGTCCAACGTTCAGTGTAGGAGAAACCAGCATTCACCCTGAGGCCCCGCACATTCTTGAGTGCGACGAGGGCATACACACGCATTGTGACCCTCATCATGAGTCCTGTCCTCTAGGAAGTCCTCTCAGTGGCTGGACCATTAGATGTCATAATGGGCTTGACATGTCCCTAGGCCCCAATTTTTAACCAGATTTCTGATAGTCCAGTCTCCCCAACCCAGGGCTCTACTCTGGAATCCCTCATTTTGTGGGACACCTGAGGTTAATAAAGAAAAAAACAACAATAAAAAATACTGACTTTTTCCAGCCCACAGAATGAAACCAAACTCTTTGGACGGGGCCAAACCACCAGAGAGTAAGACTCGTCCATTTCCCATGAAGTCACCCAGAAATTCCACGACCATGAGTGACACGATATCCAGAGACAAAAACTTGAGCAGGAGCCTCACACTCACCCTTCTTTCAAATCCCGAAGAGTTTTCCTCATGGTCTGTAGATCAGTCCTGCCATACCTATGACCCGAAACATAAGCCGAGTTTGTGTTTTCAGACAACTGTCCAAACAGCCCTGGCCTACACAACCTAAGGCTCAGGCCCCTGGAGCCAAACCTGAGGACTGTACTTGCCCTCTCCAAGGGAATTGTGTGTGCCCATTCCAATGGCCACAACACTTCTAATAGGATAAACCTCCAAAGTCCCTGCTCCATCTCAATAGTGGTGGCTTCCCAGGAAACACAGGGGCAATCTGAGCCCAAGTGAGCACCTATCTGCACTCAGACCCATAGAAAGATGTCCCCAGAGGTAAAAAGGAAAGAACAGGCCCCTAGGCACTATTCAGATCCATTGCTTTGGTTTCCAGGCATCTCTCCTCAGAGGCCTGGATTTCAAAAGCAGCATATAGCTGTTTCTTGACTCACCCATCAGAAAACATCTCATCTACACATGGGAAACTTGCACGTTGGAGCTGTGTCAAAGCCTCTGTTTAGGAGAACCCTTTAGGGCCCCAGTGCCACCGCTTCATTCCAAGGTCTCCATAGACACAAAAGCACGTTAGGACCCATCCCCAGGGGTGTCCATTTCAACTCAGCGTCCTCGGTTGCTCCCCACAGATCCAGGAGTCTAACCTTTCTTGGTGCTAGGAGACAATTGGAATGCGAGGTGGGCTACCCAGCCATCCATCCTTAGAACCCTGCTCAGAATCATTGGCCTGGAGCCAAACAACAGGTCTCAAAGGTCCTGCAGAAGACTCTCTGCAGTTTGGAGCTTCTCACAACTCCCATCGTGGGAAAACACCCATGGCCTCGTGATGCCCCCCCATTCATGAAGGAGCCATCAGGGACAGAAACTCCAACCTGAGCGATCGTCTGATCCTCGCGCTGACTTCAGATGCACGAGACCTCGATTCAGGTCTGTAGATTGTGCGTGCCATGGCCTCACCCAAAAACCTAAGCTTAGCTTGTGTTCTCAGACTTTTGTCGTCAGACTACTGGCCCACAAGCCCTCCAGTTTGGCAATCCAGAACTACAATGCAGCACTATGCCTGCTCTGCAGAAGAAAAACATTGTCTTCTTGGGCTACCCAGTAACCCCAAATGAGGATCAACCTGCACCGACCTTGGCTGTACCCCAAATACATAGGCTGACCAGGGCACTAATGCCCTTTCTGACACAGCCTGAGCCTGGACCCCCTGTCCCCTCCCAACAGCTGGCCGCACCCTGAGCACATCGAGCCGCCATGGCCTTAGGTCGTCATCTCTTCCCAACCTAAGTTTTCAGGATTCAGAACCTAGAACTTATCTCCAATCACTGCCCAGGGTTGAAGGTGATGCAGAAATCAGTACTCCTTCCCCATGGCAAGAAACCTTGTGGTTGGCATGTTGTCCAAAGTTCAGTGTAGTTGAAACCAGTGTGGCCCATGAGGCCCCGCCCATGCTCGCGGGTCACATTGGTCACAAACACACATTGTGACGCTCAGGCTGAGCCCAGTCCTCAAGTAAGGCCACTCAGTGGCTGGATGAAGAGATAGCATATTGGGCTTGCCATGCCCCTAGGCCCCAATTATTAACCATAGTTCGGGTTGTCCCTTCAGTCTTCCCCACGGCTTGGCTTTAAAATTCCTCTTTTGGTGGGACACCTGAGGTAACAAAACTGAAATGAGTCCTCCCATCCCACAGATTGACGAAAAGCAATTGGGAATCGGGCCAAATCCTCAGAGAGGAAGATTCGTCCATGGCCCATGAGGCCTCCCCGACATTCCACGGCCATCGCTGATACAAAATCCAGAGACAAATGCCTGAGCAAGCACCTCAGACTCGCACTTTCTTCATATCCTGAAGAGTTCTTCTCATGGTTTGTAGATCGGGCCTGCCATACCTACGTCCCCAAACCTAAGCTGAGTTTGTGTTTTCAGACTTCTGTCCTCAAAGTCTTGGGCCACACACAGTCCAGGTTGGGCCCCTGGACCACACATTAGGACTGTGCCTACCAATCCATGGGAATTCTGCCCATTCCATGGTCCAAAATCGTACAAAGTAGGAGAAACCTCCAAAGTCCCTGAGGCCATCCCAATAGTGTAGGTCTCCCGGAACAAACAAGGGCTGTCTGACTCCAGCTGATAATCGACCTCCACTCATACCATAGATGGATGTCCCCAGAGAAGAAGATTGAACCAGACAGGACGCTAGGCCATAATAGGATCCATTGCTTTGGGTTACAGGCATGTGTCCTCAAAATTCTGATTCCAATAAGAGCATAGGTGTTTTCCTGAGGCACCCATCAGAACTCATCTCGTCTCCACAAGGAAACCTGTGCATGGGAGCCATGTCCAAAGCTTAGGAGAGTACTTCAGGGTCCCGGTGCCACCGCCCCATTCCAAGGCCCTCATGGACACAAAAACACATTAGGACCCATCCTCAGGAAAGTCCATTTCAACTCAGCCACACCGGTTGCTCCCGCAGAGCCATCAGATCTAAACTCTCTTGTTGCTAGGAGACAATTGGAATGGAGGCGGGCTTCCCAGGCATCCATCCGCGAACGGTGCTCTGGAGTCATTCCATATGGGATGTCCTGTAGCTGTCCAACAGGTCTCAATTGTCCCGCAGAAGGAATCCTTGAAGGGGGCATCCCACAACTCCCAACGTGGGAAAACCTCAATGGCCTCGACATTCCGCTCCCTTCATGAAGCGGCCGTCATGCTCAGAAACTCCAACCTGAGCCAACGTCTGATCCTCGCCCTGACTTCAGATGCATGAGATATTGGTTCAGATCTGCAGGGGGTACCTGCTGTGCCCTCGCCCTGAAACCCAAGTCTAGCTTGTCTTCTCACACTTCCGTCCTCACACTCCTGGCCCCGAAGCCCTCAAGTTTGGCAATTCCGGACCACAATGCAGCACTCTGCCTGCCCTCTAGAAAAAAAATTATTGCCTCATGAGCTGCCCAGACACCTTAAATGAGGGTAAACCTACACAGCACTCGACTTTACCCAAATTATATAGTCTAACCTGGGCACTAATGCACTGTCGAACACAACCTGAGCCCGGACCTCCTGACCAACACCCAGAAAGCTGACCGCACACTGAGCACATAAAACCCGCCATGGCCTTAGGTCATCATCTCTTCCCTACCTCAGTTTTCAGGCTTCAGAACCGAGACCTTATCTCCAATCACTGCCCAGGGGTGTGTGTGATGCAGAAATCAGAACTCCTCCTTAACCATGGCAAGAACCCTTGTGGTTGGCACGTTGTCCAACGTTCAGTGTAGGAGAAACCAGCATTCACCCTGAGGCCCCGCACATTCTTGAGTGCGACGAGGGCATACACACGCATTGTGACCCTCATCATGAGTCCTGTCCTCTAGTAAGTCCTCTCAGTGGCTGGACCATTAGATGTCATAATGGGCTTGACATGTCCCAAGGCCCCTATTTTTAACCAGATTTCTGATAGTCCAGTCGCCCCAACCCAGGGCTCTACTCTGGAATCCCTCATTTTGTGGGACACCTGAGGTTAATAAAGAAAAAAACAACTATAAAAAATACTGACTTTTTCCAGCCCACAGAATGAAACCAAACTCTTTGGACGGGGCCAAACCACCAGAGAGTAAGACTCGTCCATTTCCCATGAAGTCACCCAGAAATTCCACGACCATGAGTGACACGATATCCAGAGACAAAAACTTGAGCAGGAGCCTCACACTCACCCTTCTTTCAAATCCCGAAGAGTTTTCCTCATGGTCTGTAGATCAGTCCTGCCATACCTATGACCCGAAACATAAGCCGAGTTTGTGTTTTCAGACAACTGTCCAAACAGCCCTGGCCTACACAACCTACAGGCTCAGGCCCCTGGAGCCAAACCTGAGGACTGTACTTGCCCTCTCCAAGGGAATTGTGTGTGCCCATTCCAATGGCCACAACACTTCTAATAGGATAAACCTCCAAAGTCCCTGCTCCATCTCAATAGTGGTGGCTTCCCAGGAAACACAGGGGCAATCTGAGCCCAAGTGAGCACCTACCTGCATTCAGACCCATAGACAGATGTCCCCAGAGGTAAAAAGGAAAGAACAGGCCCCTAGGCACTAATCATATCCATTGCTTTGGTTTCCAGGCATCTCTCCTCAGAGGCCTGGATTTCAAAAGCAGCATATAGCTGTTTCTTGACTCACCCATCAGAAAACATCTCATCTACACATGGGAAACTTGCACGTTGGAGCTGTGTCAAAGCCTCTGTTTAGGAGAACCCTTTAGGGCCCCAGTGCCACCGCTTCATTCCAAGGTCTCCATAGACACAAAAGCACGTTAGGACCCATCCCCAGGGGTGTCCATTTCAACTCAGCGTCCTCGGTTGCTCCCCAGAGATCCAGGAGATCTAACCTGTCTTGGTGCTAGGAGACAATTGGAATGCGAGGTGGGCTACCCAGCCATCCATCCTTAGAACCCTGCTCAGAATCATTGGCCTGGAGCCAAACAACAGGTCTCAATTGTCCTGCAGAAGACTCTCTGCAGTTTGGAGCTTCTCACAACTCCCATCGGGGGAAAACACCCATGGCCTCGTTGTGCCCCCCCCATTCATGAAGGAGCCATCAGGGACAGAAACTCCAACCTGAGCGATCGTCTGATCCTCGCGCTGACATAAGATGCACGGGACCTCGATTCAGGTCTGTAGATTGTGCGTGCCATGGCCTCACCCAGAAACCTAAGCTTAGCTTGTGTTCTCAGACTTTTGTCGTTAGACTACTGGCCCACAAGCCCTCCAGTTTGGCAATCCAGAACTACAATGCAGCACTCTGCCGGCTCTGCAGAAGAAAACATTGTCTTCTGGGGCTACACAGTAACCCCAAATGAGGATCAACCTGCACCGACCTTGGCTGTACCCCAAATACATAGGCTGACCAGGGCACTAATGCCCTTTCTGACACAGCCTGAGCCTGGGCCCCCTGGCCCCTCCCAGACAGCTGGCCGCACACTGAGCACATCGAGCTGCCATGGCCTTAGGTCGTCATTTCTTCCCAACATCAGTTTTCAGGTTTCAGAACCTAGACCTTATCTCCAATCACTGCACAGGGTTGAAGGTGATGCAGAAATCAGAACTCCTTCCCCATGGCAAGAAACCTTGTGGTTGGCATGTTGTCCAACATTCTGTGTAGTTGAAACCAGTGTGGCCCCTGAGGCCCCGCCCATGCTCGCGGGCCACAATGGTCACAAACACACATTGTGATGCTCAGGCTGAGCCCAGTCCTCAAGTATGGCCACTCAGTGGCTGGATGAAGAGATAGCATATTGGGCTTGCCATGCCCCTAGGCCCCAATTTTTAACCATAGTTCGGGTTGTCCCTTCAGTCTTCCCCACGGCGTGGCTTTGGAATACCTCTTTTGGTGGAACACCTGAGGTAACAAAACTGAAATGAGTCCTCCCATCCCACAGTTTGACGAAAAGCAATTGGGAATCAGGCCGAATCCTCAGAGAGGAAGATTCGTCCATGGCCCTTGAGGCGTCCCCGACATTCCACGGCCATCGCTGATACAAAATCCAGAGACAAAAGCCTGAGCAAGCGCCTCATACTCGCACTTTCTTCATATCCTGAAGAGTTCTTCTCATGGTTTGTAGATCGGGCCTGCCATACCTACGTCCCCAAACCTAAGCTGAGTTTGTGTTTTCAGACTTCTGTCCTCAAAGTCTTGGGCCACACACCCTCCAGCCTGGGCCCCTGGAGCCACACATTAGGACTGTGCCTACCAATCCATGGGAATTCTGCCCATTCCATGGTCCAAAATCGTACAAATTAGGAGAAACCTCCAAAGTCCCTGAGGCCATCCCAATAGTGTAGGTCGCCCGGAACAAACAAGGGCTGTCTGACTCAAGCTGATAATCGACCTCCACTCATACCATAGATGGATGTCCCCAGAGAAGATGATTGAACCAGACAGGACCCTAGGCCATAATAGGATCCATTGCTTTGGGTTACAGGCATGTGTCCTCAAAATTCTGATTCCAATAAGAGCATAGGTGTTTTCCTGAGGCACCCATCAGAACTCATCTCGTCTCCACAAAGAAACCTGTGCATGGGAGCCATGTCCAAAGCTTAGGAGAGTACTTCAGGGTCCCGGTGCCACCGCCCCATTCCAAGGCCCTCATGGACACAAAAACACATTAGGACCCATCCTCAGGAAAGTCCATTTCAACTCAGCCACCCCGGTTGCTCCCGCAGAGCCATCAGATCTAAACTGTCTTGTTGCTAGGAGACAATTGGAATGGAAGCAGGCTTCCCAGGCGTCCATCCGCGAACGGTGCTCTGGAGTCATTCCATATGGGATGTCCTGGAGCTGTCCAACAGGTCTCAATTGTCCCGCAGAAGGAATCCTTGAAGGGGGCATCCCACAACTCCCAACGTGGGAAAACCTCAATGGCCTCGAGATTCCGCTCCCTTCATGAAGCGGCCGTCATGCTCAGAAACTCCCACCTGAGCCAACGTCTGATCCTCGCCCTGACTTCAGATGCATGAGATATTGGTTCAGATCTGCAGGGGGTACCTGCCGTGCCCTCGCCCTGAAACCCAAGTGTAGCTTGTCTTCTCAGACTTCCGGCCTCACACTCCTGGCCCCGAAGCCCTCAAGTTTGGCAATTCCGGACCCACAATGCAGCACTCTGACTGCCCTCTAGAAAAAAAATTATTGCCTCATGAGCTGCCCAGGCACCTTAAATGAGGGTAAACCTACACAGCACTCGACTTTACCCAAATTATATAGTCTAACCTGGGCACTAATGCACTGTCGAACACAACCTGAGCCCGGACCTCCTGACCAACACCCAGAAATCTGACCGCACACTGAGCACATAAAATCCGCCATGGCCTTAGGTCATCATCTATTCCCTACCTCAGTTTTCAGGCTTCAGAACCGAGACCTTATCTCCAATCACTGCCCAGGGGTGTGTGTGATGCAGAAATCAGAACTCCTCCTTAACCATGGCAAGAACCCTTGTGGTTGGCACGTTGTCCAATGTTCAGTGTAGGAGAAACCAGCATTCACCCTGAGGCCCCGCCCATTCTTGAGTGCGACGAGGGCATACACACGCATTGTGACCCTCATCATGAGTCCTGTCCTCTAGTAAGTCCTCTCAGTAGCTGGACCATTAGATGTCATAATGGGCTTGACATGTCCCTAGGCCCCAATTTTTAACCAGATTTCTGATAGTCCAGTCGCCCCAACCCTTGGATCTACTCTGGAATCCCTCATTTTGTGGGACACCTGAGGTTAATAAAGAAAAAAACAACAATAAAAAAAACTGACTTTTTCCAGCCCACAGAATGAAACCAAACTCTTTGGACGGGGCCAAACCACCAGAGAGTAAGACTCGTCCATTTCCCATGAAGTCACCCAGAAATTCCACGACCATGAGTGACACGATATCCAGAGACAAAAACTTGAGCAGGAGCCTCACACTCACCCTTCTTTCAAATCCCGAAGAGTTCTCCTCATGGTCTGTAGATCAGTCCTGCCATACCTATGACCCGAAACATAAGCCGAGTTTGTGTTTTCAGACAACTGTCCAAACAGCCCTGGCCTACACAACCTACAGGCTCAGGCCCCTGGAGCCAAACCTGAGGACTGTACTTGCCCTCTCCAAGGGAATTGTGTGTGCCCATTCCAATGGCCACAACACTTCTAATAGGATAAACCTCCAAAGTCCCTGCTCCATCTCAATAGTGGTGGCTTCCCAGGAAAAACAGGGGCAATCTGAGCCCAAGTGAGCACCTACCTGCACTCAGACCCATAGACAGATGTCCCCAGAGGTAAAAAGGAAAGAACAGGACCCTAGGCACTATTCAGATCCATTGCTTTGGTTTCCAGGCATCTCTCCTCAGAGGCCTGGATTTCAAAAGCAGCATATAGCTGTTTCTTGACTCACCCATCAGAAAACATCTCATCTACACATGGGAAACTTGCACGTTGGAGCTGTGTCAAAGCCTCAGTTTAGGAGAACCCTTTAGGGCCCCAGTGCCACCGCTTCATTCCAAGGTCTCCATAGACACAAAAGCACGTTAGGACCCATCCCCAGGGGTGTCCATTTCAACTCAGCGTCCTCGGTTGCTCCCCAACATCCAGGAAATCTAACCTGTCATGTTGCTAGGAGACAATTGGAATGCGAGGTGGGCTACCCAGCCATCCGTCCTTAGAACCCTGCTCAGAATCATTGGCCTGGAGCCAAACAACAGTTCTCAATTATCCTGCAGAAGACTCTCTGCAGTTTGGAGCTTCTCACAACTCCCATCGTGGGAAAACACCCATGGCCTCGTGATGCCCCCCCCCCATTCATGAAGGAGCCATCAGGGACAGAAACTCCAACCTGAGCGATCGTCTGATCCTCGCGCTGACTTCAGATGCACGAGACCTCGATTCAGGTCTGTAGATTGTGCGTGCCATGGCCTCACCCAGAAACCTAAGCTTAGCTTGTGTTCTCAGACTTTTGTCGTCAGACTACTGGCCCACAAGCCCTCCAGTTTGGCAATCCAGAACTACAATGCAGCACTATGCCTACTCTGCAGAAGAAAAACATTGTCTTCTTGGGCTACCCAGTAACCCCAAATGAGGATCAACCTGCACCGACCTTGGCTGTACCCCAAATACATAGGCTGACCAGGGCACTAATGCCCTTTCTGACACAGCCTGAGCCTGGACCCCCTGTCCCCTCCCAGACAGCTGGCCGCACACTGAGCACATCGAGCCGCCATGGCCTTAGGTCGTCATCTCTTCCCAACCTAAGTTTTCAGGATTCAGAACCTAGAACTTATCTCCAATCACTGCCCAGGGTTGAAGGTGATGCAGAAATCAGAACTCCTTCCCCATGGCAAGAAACCTTGTGGTTGGCATGTTGTCCAACGTTCAGTGTAGTTGAAACCAGTGAGGCCCATGAGGCCCCGCCCATGCTCGCGGGTCACATTGGTCACAAACACACATTGTGACGCTCAGGCTGAGCCCAGTCCTCAAGTAAGGCCACTCAGTGGCTGGATGAAGAGATAGCATATTGGGCTTGCCATGCCCCTAGGCCCCAATTATTAACCATAGTTCGGGTTGTCCCTTCAGTCTTCCCCACGGCTTGGCTTTGGAATTCCTCTTTTGGTGGGACACCTGAGGTAACAAAACTGAAATGAGTCCTCCCATCCCACAGATTGACGAAAAGCAATTGGGAATCGGGCCAAATCCTCAGAGAGGAAGATTCGTCCATGGCCCATGAGGCCTCCCCGACATTCCATGGCCATCGCTGATACAAAATCCAGAGACAAATGCCTGAGCAAGCACCTCAGACTCGCACTTTCTTCATATCCTGAAGAGTTCTTCTCATGGTTTGTAGATCGGGCCTGCCATACCTACGTCCCCAAACCTAAGCTGAGTTTGTGTTTTCAGACTTCTGTCCTCAAAGTCTTGGGCCACACACCCTCTAGGTTGGGCCCCTGGAGCCACACATTAGGACTGTGCCTACCAATCCATGGGAATTCTGCCCATTCCATGGTCCAAAATCGTACAAATTAGGAGAAACCTCCAAAGTCCCTGAGGCCATCCCAATAGTATAGGTCTCCCGGAACAAACAAGGGCTGTCTGACTCCAGCTGATAATCGACCTCCACTCATACCATAGATGGATGTCCCCAGAGAAGAAGATTGAACCAGACAGGACGCTAGGCCATAATAGGATCCATTGCTTTGGGTTACAGGCATGTGTCCTCAAAATTCTGATTCCACTACGAGCATAGGTATTTTCCTGAGGCACCCATCAGAACTCATCTTGTCTCCACAAGGAAACCTGTGCATGGGAGCCATGTCCAAAGCTTAGGAGAGTACTTCAGGGTCCCGGTGCCACCGCCCCATTCCAAGGCCCTCATGGACACAAAAACACATTAGGACCCATCCTCAGGAAAGTCCATTTCAATTCAGTCACACCGGTTACTCCCGCAGAGCCATCAGATCTAAACTGTCTTGTTGCTAGGAGACAATTGGAATGGAGGCGGGCTTCCCAGGCATCCATCCGCGAACGGTGCTCTGGAGTCATTCCATATGGGATGTCCTGGAGCTGTCCAACAGGTCTCAATTGTCCCGCAGAAGGAATCCTTGAAGGGGGCATCCCACAACTCCCAACGTGGGAAAACCTCAATGGCCTCGACATTCCGCTCCCTTCATGAAGCGGCCGTCATGCTCAGAATTCCAACCTGAGCCAACGTCTGATCCTCGCCCTGAATTCAGATGCATGAGATATTGGTTCAGATCTGCAGGGGGTACCTGCCGTGCCCTCGCCCTGAAACCCAAGTCTAGCTTGTCTTCTCAGACTTCCGTCCTCACACTCCTGGCCCCGAAGCCCTCAAGTTTGGCAATTCCGGACCCACAATGCAGCACTCTGCCTGCCCTCTAGAAAAAAAATTATTGCCTCATGAGCTGCCCAGGCACCTTAAATGAGGGTAAACCTACACAGCACTCGACTTTACCCAAATTATATAGTCTAACCTGGGCACTAATGCACTGTCGAACACAACCTGAGCCCGGACCTCCTGACCAACACCCAGAAAGCTGACCGCACACTGAGCACATAAAACCCGCCATGGCCTTAGGTCATCATCTCTTCCCTACCTCAGTTTTCAGGCTTTAGAACCGAGACCTTATCTCCAATCACTTCCCAGGGGTGAGTGATGCAGACATCAGAACTCCTCCTTACCCATGGCAAGAACCCTGTGGTTGGCACGTTGTCCAACGTTCAGTGTAGGAGAGACCAGCATTCACCCTGAGGCCCCGCCCATTCTTGAGTGCGACGAGGGCATACACACGCATTGTGACCCTCATCATGAGTCCTGTCCTCTAGTAAGTCCTCTCAGTGGCTGGACCATTAGATGTCATAATGGGCTTGACATGTCCCTAGGCCACAATTTTTAACCAGAATTCTGATAGTCCAGTCTCCCCAACCCAGGGCTCTACTCTGGAATCCCTCATTTTGTGGGACACCTGAGGTTAATAAAGAAAAAAACAACAATAAAAAAAAGGACTTTTTCCAGCCCACAGAATAACCCCAAACTCTTTGGACGGGGCCAAACCACCAGAGAGTAAGACTCGTCCATTTCCCATGAAGTCACCCAGAAATTCCACGACCATGAGTGACACGATATCCAGAGACAAAAACTTGAGCAGGAGCCTCACACTCGCCCTTCTTTCAAATCCCGAAGAGTTCTCTTCATGGTCTGTAGATCAGTCCTGCCATACCTATGACCCGAAACATAAGCCGAGTTTGTGTTTTCAGACAACTGTTCAAACAGCCCTGGCCTACACAACCTACAGGCTCAGGCCCCTGGAGCCAAACCTGAGGACTGTACTTGCCCTCTCCAAGGGAATTGTGTGTGCCCATTCCAATGGCCACAACCCTTCTAATAGGATAAACCTCCATAGTCCCTGATCCATCTCAATAGTGGTGGCTTCCCAGGTTCAACAGGGGCAATCTGAGCCCAACTGAGCACCTACCTGCACTCAGACCCATAGACAGATGTCCCCAGAGGTAAAAAGGAAAGAACAGGCCCCTAGGCACTAATCAGATCCATTGCTTTGGTTTCCCAGGCATCTCTCTTCAGAGGCCTGGATTTCAAAAGCAGCATATAGCTGTTTCTTGACTCACCCATCAGAAAACATCTCATCTATACATCTGAAACTTGCACGTTGGAGCTGTGTCAAAGCCTCTGTTTAGGAGAACCCTTTAGGGCCTCAGTGCCACCGCTTCATTCCAAGGTCTCCATAGACACAAAAGCACGTTAGGACCCATCCCCAGGGGTGTCCATTTCAACTCAGCGTCCTCGGTTGCTCCCCAAGATCCAGGAGATCTAACCTGTCATGTTGCTAGGAGACAATTGGAATGCGAGGTGGGCTACCCAGCCATCCATCCTTAGAACCCTGCTCAGAATCATTGGCCTGGAGCCAAACAACAGGTCTCAATTGTCCTGCAGAAGACTCTCTGCAGTTTGGAGCTTCTCACAACTCCCATCGTGGGAAAACCCCCATGGCCTCGTGATGCCCCCCCCACCATTCATGAAGGAGCCATCAGGGACAGAAACTCCAACCTGAGCGATCGTCTGATCCTCGCGCTGACTTCAGATGCACGAGACTTCGATTCCGGTCTGTAGATTGTGCGTGCCATGGCCTCACCCATAAACCTAAGCTTAGCTTGTGTTCTCAGACTTTTGTCATCAGACTACTGGCCCACAAGCCCTCCAGGTTGGCAATCCAGAACTACAAGGCAGCACTCTGATGCTCTGCAGAAGAAAAACATTGTCTTCTTGGGCTACCCAGTAACCCCAAATGAGGATCAACCTGCACCGACCTTGGCTGTACCCCAAATACATAGGCTGACCAGGGCACTAATGCCCTTTCTGACACAGCCTGAGCCTGGACCCCCTGTCCCCTCCCAGACAGCTGGCCGCACACTGAGCACATCGAGCCGCCATGGCCTTAGGTCGTCATCACTTCCCAACCTAAGTTTTCAGGATTCAGAACCTAGAACTTATCTCCAATCACTGCCCAGGGTTGAAGGTGATGCAGAAATCAGAACTCCTTCCCCATGGCAAGAAACCTTGTGGTTGGCATGTTGTCCAACGTTCAGTGTAGTTGAAACCAGTGTGGCCCATGAGGCCCCGCCCATGCTCGCGGGCCACATTGGTCACAAACACACATTGTGACGCTCAGGCTGAGCCCAGTCCGCAAGTAAGGCCACTCAGTGGCTGGATGAAGAGATAGCATATTGGGCTTGCCATGCCCCTAGGCCCCAATTTTTAACCATAGTTCGGGTTGTCCCTTCAGTCTTCCCCACGGCTTGGCTTTGGAATTCCTCTTTTGGTGGGACACCTGAGGTAACAAAATTGAAATGAGTCCTCCCATCCCACAGATTGACGAAAAGCAATTGGGAATCGGGCCAAATCCTCAGAGAGGAAGATTCGTCCATGGCCCATGAGGCCTCCCCGACATTCCACGGCCATCACTGATACAAAATCCAGAGACAAAAGCCTGACCAAGCACCTCAGACTCGCACTTTCTTCATATCCTGAAGAGTTCTTCTCATGGTTTGTAGATCGGGCCTGCCATACCTACGTCCCCAAACCTAAGGTGAGTTTGTGTTTTCAGACTTCTGTCCTCAAAGTCTTGGGCCACACACCCTCCAGGCTGGGCCCCTGGAGCCACACATTAGGACTGTGCCTACCAATCCATGGGAATTGTGCCCATTCCATGGTCCAAAATCGTACAAATTAGGAGAAACCTCCAAAGTCCCTGAGGCCATCCCAATAGTCTAGGTCGCCCGGAACAAACAAGGGCTGTCTGACACCAGCTGATAATCGACCTCCACTCATACCATAGATGGATGTCCCCAGAGAAGAAGATTGAACCAGACAGGACCCTAGGCCATAATAGGATCCATTGCTTTGGGATACAGGCATGTGTCCTCAAAAGCCTTATTCCAATACGAGCATAGGGGTTTTCCTGAGGCACCCATCAGAACTCATCTCGTCTCCACAAGGAAACCTGTGCATGGGAGCCATGTCCAAAGCTTAGGAGAGTACTTCAGGGTCCCGGTGCCACCGCCCCATTCCAAGGCCCTAATGGACAAAAAAACACATTAGGACCCATCCTCAGGAAAGTCCATTTCAACTCAGCCACCCCGGATGCTCCCGCAGAGCCATCAGATCTAAACTGTCTTGTTGCTAGGAGACAATTGGAATGCGAGGCGGGCTTCCCAGGCATCCATCCGCGAACGGTGCTCTGGAGTCATTCCATATGGGATGTCCTGGAGCTGTCCAACAGGTCTCAATTGTCCCGCAGAAGGAATCCTTGAAGGGGGCATCCCACAACTCCCAACGTGGGAAAACCTCAATGGCCTCGATATTCCGCTCCCTTCATGAAGCGGCCGTCATGCTCAGAAACTCCAACCTGAGCCAACGTCTTATCCTCGCCCTGACTTCAGATGCATGAGATATTGGTTCAGATCTGCAGGGGGTACCTGCCGTGCCCTCGCCCTGAAACCCAAGTCTAGCTTGTCTTCTCAGTTTTCCGTCCTCACACTCCTGGCTCCGAAGCCCTCAAGTTTGGCAATTCCGGACCCACAATGCAGCACTCTGCCTGCCCTCTAGAAAAAAAATTATTGCCTCATGAGCTGCCCAGGCACCTTAAATGAGGGTAAACCTACACAGCACTCGACTTTACCCAAATTATATAGTCTAACCTGGGCACTAATGCACTGTCGAACACAACCTGAGCCCGGACCTCCTGACCAACACCCAGAAAGCTGACCGCACACTGAGCACATAAAACCCGCCATGGGCTTAGGTCATCATCTCTTCCCTTCCTCAGTTTTCAGGCTTCAGAACCGAGACCTTATCTCCAATCACTTCCCAGGGGTGAGTGTGATGCAGACATCAGAACTCCTCCTTACCCATGGCAAGAACCCTGTGGTTGGCACGTTGTCCAACGTTCAGTGTAGGAGAAACCAGCATTCACCTGAGGCCCCGCCCATTCCTGAGTGCGACGAGGGCATACACACGCATTGTGACCCTCATCATGAGTCCTGTCCTCTAGTAAGTCCTCTCAGTAGCTGGACCATTAGATGTCATAATGGGCTTGAAATATCCCTAGGCCCCAATTTTTAACCAAATTTCTGATGGTCCAGTCGCCCCAACCCAGGGCTCTACTCTGGAATCCCTCATTTTGTGGGACACCTGAGGATAAAAAAGAAAAAAACAACAACAACAACAACAAAAAAAACGAACATCTTCCAGCCCACAGAATGACCCCAAACTCTTTGGACGGGGCCAAACCACCAGAGAGTAAGACTCGTCCATTTCCCATGAAGTCACCCAGAAATTCCACGACCATGAGTGACACGATATCCAGAGACAAAAACTTGAGCAGGAGCCTCACACTCGCCCTTCTTTCAAATTCCGAAGAGTTCTCCTCATGGCCTGTAGATCAGTCCTGCCATACCTATGACCCGAAACATAAGCCGAGTTTGTGTTTTCAGACAACTGTCCAAACAGCCCTGGCCTACACAACCTACAGGCTCAGGCTCCTGGAGCCAAACCTGAGGACTGTACTTGCCCTCTCCAAGGGAATTGTGTGCCCATTCCGATGGCCACAACCGTTCTAATAGGATAAACCTCCAAAGTCCCTGATCCATCTCAATAGTGGTGGCTTCCCAGGAACAACAGGGGCAATCTGAGCCCAACTGAGCACCTACCTGCACTCAGACCCATAGACAGATGTCCCCAGAGGTAAAAAGGAAAGAACAGGCGCCTAGGCACTAATCAGATCCATTGCTTTGGTTTCCAGGCATCTCTCCTCAGAGGCCTGGATTTCAAAAGCAGCATATAGCTGTTTCTTGACTCACCCATCAGAAAACATCTCATCTACACATGGGAAACTTGCACGTTGGAGCTGTGTCAAAGCCTCTGTTTAGGAGAACCCTTTAGGGCCCCAGTGCCACCGCTTCATTCCAAGGTCTCCATAGACACAAAAGCACGTTAGGACCCATTACCAGGGGTGTCCATTTCAACTCAGCGTCCTCGGTTGCTCCCCACAGATTCAGGAGATCTAACCTGTCATGTTGCTAGGAGACAATTGGAATGCGAGGTGGGCTACCCAGCCATCTGTCCTCAGAACCCTGCTCAGAATCATTGGCCTGGAGCCAAACAACTGGTCTCAATTGTCCTGCAGAAGACTCTCTGCAGTTTGGAGCTTCTCACAACTCCCATCGTGGGAAAACCACCATGGCCTCGTGATGCCCCACCCATTCATGAAGGAGCCATCAGGGACAGAAACTCCAACCTGAGCGATCGTCTGATCCTCGCGCTGACTTCAGATGCACGAGACCTCGATTCAGGTCTGTAGATTGTGCGTGCCATGGCCTCAACCAGAAACCTAAGCTGAGCTTGTGTTCTCAGACTTTTGTCGTCAGACTACTGGCCCACAAGCCGTCCAGTTTGGCAATCCAGAACTACAATGCAGCACTCTGCCGGCTCTGCAGAAGAAAAACATTGTCTTTGGGGCAACCCAGTAACCCCAAATGAGGATCAACCTGCACCGACCTTGCTGTACCCCAAATACATAGGCTGACCAGGGCACTAATGCCCTTTCTGACACAGCCTGAGCCTGGACCCCTTGGCCCCTCCCAGACAGTTGGCCGCACACTGAGCACATCGAGCCGCCATTGCCTTAGGTCGTCATCTCTTCCCAACCTAAGTTTTCAGGTTTCAGAACCTAGACCTTATCTCCAATCACTGCCCAGGGTTGAAGGTGATGCAGAAATCAGAACTCCTTCCCCATGGCAAGAAACCTTGTGGTTGGCATGTTGTCCAACGTTCAGTGTAGTTGAAACCAGTGTGGCCCATGAGGCCCCGCCCATGCTGGCGGGCCACATTGGTCACAAACACACATTGTGACGCTCAGGCTGAGCCCAGTCTTCAAGTAAGGCCACTCAGTGGCTGGATGAAGAGATAGCATATTTGGCTTGCCATGCCCCTAGGCCCAAATTTTTAACCATAGTTCGGGTTGTTCCTTCAGTCTTCCCCACGGCTTGGCTTTGGAATTCCTCTTTTGGTGGGACACCTGAGGTAACAAAACTGAAATGAGTCCTCCCATCCCACAGATTGACGAAAAGCAATGGCGAATCGGGCCAAATCCTCAGAGAGGAAGATTCGTCCATGGCCCAAGAGGCGTCCCCGACATTCCACGGCCATCGCTGATACAAAATCCAGAGACAAATGCCTGAGCAAGCACCTCAAACTCGCACTTTCTTCATATCCTGAAGAGTTCTTCTCATGGTTTGTAGATCGGGCCTGCCATACCTACGTCCCCAAACCTAAGCTGAGTTTGTGTTTTCAGACTTCTGTCCTCAAAGTCTTGGGCCACACACCCTCCAGCCTGGGCCCCTGGAGCCACACATTAGGACTGTGCCTACCAATCCATGGGAATTCTGCCCATTCCATGGTCCAAAATCGTACAAATTAGGAGAAACCTCCAAAGTCCCTGAGGCCATCCCAATAGTGTAGGACGCCCGGAACAAACAAGGGCTGTCTGACTCCAGCTGATAATCGACCTCCACTCATACCATAGATGGATGTCCCCAGAGAAGAAGATTGAACCAGACAGGACCCTAGGCCATAATAAGATCCATTGCTTTGGGTTACAGGCATGTGTCCTCAAAATTCTGATTCCAATATGAGCATAGGTGTTTTCCTGAGGCACCCATCAGAACTCATCTCGTCTCCACAAGGAAACCTGTGCATGGGAGCCATGTCCAAAGCTTAGGAGAGTACTTCAGGGTCCCGGTGCCACCTCCCCATTCCAAGGCCCTCATGGACACAAAAACACATTAGGACCCATCCTCAGGAAAGTCCATTTCAACTCAGCCACCGCGGTTGATCCCGCAGAGCCATCAGATCTAAACTGTCTTGTTGCTAGGAGACAATTGGAATGGAGGCGGGCTTCCCAGGCATCCATCCGCGAACGGTGCTCTGGAGTCATTCCATATGGGATGTCGTGGAGCTGTCCAACAGGTCTCAATTGTCCCGCAGAAGGAATCCTTGAAGGGGGCATCCCAAAACTCCCAACGTGGGAAAACCTCAATGGCCTCGACATTCTGCTCCCTTCATGAAGCGGCCGTCATGCTCAGAAACTCCAACCTGAGCCAACGTCTGATCCTCGCCCTGACTTCAGATGCATGAGATATTGGTTCAGATCTGCAGGGGGTACCTGCCGTGCCCTCGCCCTGAAACCCAAGTCTAGCTTGTCTTCTCAGTTTTCCGTCCTCACACTCATGGCCCCGAAGCCCTCAAGTTTGGCAATTCCAGACCCACAATTCAGCACTCTGCCTGCCCTCTAGAAAAAAAAATTATTGCCTCATGAGCTGCCCAGGCACCTTAAATGAGGGTAAACCTACACAGCACTCGACTTTACCCAAATTATATAGTCTAACCTGGGCACTAATGCACTGTCGAACACAACCTGAGCCCGGACCTCCTGACCAACACCCTGAAAGCTGACCGCACACTGAGCACATAAAACCCGCCATGGCCTTAGGTCATCATCTCTTCCCTACTTCAGTTTTCAGGCTTCAGAACCGAGACCTTATCTCCAATCACTTCCCAGGGGTGAGTGTGATGCAGAAATCAGAACTCCTCCTTACCCATGGCAAGAACCCTGTGGTTGGCACGTTGTCCAACGTTCAGTGTAGGAGAAAACAGCATTCACCCTGAGGCCCCGCCCATTCTTGAGTGCGACGGGGTCATAAACACGCATTGTGACCCTCAGCATGAGTCTTCTCCTCTAGTAAGTCCTCTCAGTGGCTGGACCATTAGATGTCATAATGGGCTTGACATGTCCCTAGGCCCTAATTTTTTACCAGATTTCTGATTGTCCAGTCACCCCTCCCCAGGGCTCTTTTCTGGAATCCGTCATTTTGTGGGACACCTGAGGTTAAAAAAGAAAAGAACAACAACAACAAAACGGACGTCTTCCATCCCACGGAATGACCCCAAACTCCTTGGACGGGGCCAAACCACCAGAGAGTAAGACTCATCCATTTCCCATGAAGTCACCCAGAAATTTCACCACCGTGGGTGACACGATATCCAGAGACAAAAACTTGAGCAAGAGCCTCACGCTCGCTTTTTTTCAAATCCCGAAGAGTTCTCCTCATGGTCTGTAGATCAGTCCTGCCATAACTATGACCGGAAAAATAAGCCGAGGTTGTGTTTTCAGACAACTGTCCAAACAGCCCTGGCCTACACAACCTACAGGATCAGGCCCCTGGAGCCAAGCCTGAGGACTGTACTTGCCCTTTGTAAGGGAAATGTGTTTGCCATTTCCAATGGCCACAACCCTTCTAATAGAATAAACACCCAATACCTGACCCATCTCACTAGGGCTGGCTTCCCAGGAAAAACAGGGGCAATCTGAGCCCATCTGTGCACCTACCTGCACTCAGACCCATAGACAGATGTCCCCAGAGGTAAAAAGGAAAGAACAGGCCCCTAGGCACTAATCAGATCCATTGCTTTGTTTTCCAGGGTCTCTCCTCAGACGCCTGGATTTCAAAACCAGCACTGGCTTTTTCTTGATGCACCCATCAGAAAAAATCTCATCTACACATGGGAAACTAGCACGTTGGAGCTCTGTCAAAGCCTCTGTTTTGGAGAACCCTTTAGGGCCCCAGTGCCACCGCTTCATTCCAAGGTCTCGATACACACAAAAGCACGCTAGGACCCAACCCCAGGAGAGTCCATTTCAACTCAGCCTCCTCGGTTGCTCCCCCAAATCCAGCAGATCTAACCTGTCTTGTTTCTAGGAGACAATTGGAATGCGAGGTGGGCTAACCAGCGATCCATCCTTAGAACCCTGCTAGAATCATTGGCCTGGAGCCAAACAACTGGTCTCAATTGTCCTGCAGAAGACTCTCTGCAGTTTGGAGCTTCTCACAACTCCCATCGTGGGACAACCCCCAAGGTCTTGTGATGCTCCCCCTTCATGAAGGGGCCATAAGGGTCAGAAACTCCAACCTGAGAGACCGTCTGATCCTCGCCCTGACTTTAGATGCACGAGATCTCGATTCCGGTCTGTAGATTCTGCCTGCCATGTCCTCAACCAGAAACCTAAGCCGAGCTTGTGTTCTCAGATTTCTGTCCTCAGACTAATGGCCCACAAGCCCTCCATTTTGGCAATCCAGAACTACAAAGCAGCACTCTGCCTGCCCTCCAGAAGAAAAACATTGCCCTCTGGGGCTACCCAGTAACCCCAAGTGAGGATCAACCTGCACCTACCTTGGCTGTACCCCGAACATATAGGCTGACCAGGGCACTAATGCCCTTTCTGACACAGCCTGAGCCTGGACTTCCTGGCCCCAACCAGACAGCTTGCCACACACTGAGCACATCGAGCCGCCATGGCCTTAGGTTGTCATCTCTTCCCAACCTCGGTTTTCAGTCTTTAGATTCTAGACATTATCTCCAATCACTGCCCAGGGTTGAACCTGATGCAGAAATCAGAACTCCTTCCCCATGGCAAGAAACCTTGTGGTTGGCATGTTGTCCAACTTTCAGTGTAGTTGAATCCAGTGTTGCCCATGAGGCCCCTCCATGATCGCAGGCTACATTGGTCACAAACACACATTGTGACCCTCAGCCTGACCAAAGTCCTCAAGTAAGGCCTCTCAGTGGCTGGATGAAGAGTTAGCATATTGGGCTTGCCATGCCCCTAGGCCCCAATTTTTAACCATAGTTCGGGTGGTCCCTGCAGTCTTCCCCACGGCTTTGCTTTGGAATTCCTCTTTTCGTGGGACACCTGAGGTAACAAAACTGAAAGGAGTCCTCCCATCCCACAGATTGACGAAAAATAATTGGGAATCGGGTGAAATCATCATAGAGGTAGATTCGTCCATGGCCCATGAGGCATCCCCGACATTCCACGGAGATCGCTGATACAAATTCTAGAGACAAATGCCTGAGCAAGTGCCTCAGACTCACTCTATATTCAAATCTTCATGAGTTCTTCTCATGGTTTGTAGATTGGGCCTGCCATACCGATGTCACCAAACAAAGCTGAGTTTGAGTATCGGAATCACAATCAGAACTCTGCCTTCCACATGGCTGTAATGCTTGTTCTTCGCATGGAGTCACACATTCACGTTGGGAACTTTTCATGGCCCCTGATGCCACGCCCAAACATGAGTGCTGCTTGGGGACAAATTCACACTGTGACCCTAGCATGAGACCCATGACAAAGAAAGGCCTGTCAGGTTCGGGACGGAGATCCTGCATATAGTCCTTGCCATGCCCATAGTCACCCAGGACTAACTAGATGGTGTGTATTCCAGTTGAGGGAACCCACTGCTGTGCTCTAGAGTCCCTCTCCTGGGAGGTCCTTTGTGGAAGAAAACAGTACTCTTCACTTCCCACAGAATGAACCCAAACATTGGGAGCTTGGACAATCCCCCGAGAGGAAGGCTCTTCCTCGGACCCTGAGGCAACCCCTACCCTACCGGACACTGTGAACGCAACACCCAGAGACAAAATCCTGAGCGACTGCCTCCCACTTGCCGTCCTTTGATATCCAGAGGATCTCCCCTCACGGACTGGAGATCAGGCCTGCCATTACCTTGGCCCCTACCTGAGCCAAGTTTGCTCTTTCAGACATCAGTCCCCACAGCCCTGGCAAACACAGCCTCTAGGCTGGGTCCTCTGGAGCCATACCACAGGACCGTGCCTGCTCTCTCCTGGGAAACTGTGTCCTTCCTTTGGCCACACACCTTCAGAATATGAGAAACCCCAAGGCCCTTGAGGTCATCCCACTACTGGGAGCCTCCCTGGACAACAGGGGCATTCGGACACAAGCTGAGCAGCTACCTCCACGAAGGCATGCACACAGATGTCAACAGAGATAGAAGGTTGAGCCGGACAGGCCCTTAGGCCATAATCTCAACTCTTGCTTTGGGTTCCAGGTGTTACTCCTCAGAGGCTTTGGTTCGAAGAACAGGATATGGGGCTTTCCTGAGGCACTGAACAGAACTCCTTCGTCTCCACATGGGAAGCTTCCTTGTTGGAGCTGTGTCAACACCTCAGTTTGGAAAACCCTGCAGAGTCCCCGAGCCACCTCCACATTCCAAGGTCTCCCAGGCCTCCAAGCCACAGTACAACTCATCTTCAGGAGAGTCCATTTCAACTCTCCCCTCTAGGTAGCTAACCCAGGAGCCTGTAGATTGAGCCTGACTTGTCCTGACTAAACAGTGGGAATATGAGGTGGCGTTCCCAGGCATCCATGCTTAGACACCTGCTCTCGAGTCTTTCCGTATGGGGCCTCCTGGAACCATCCAATAGGACTCGACTGTCGTGAAGAAGGAAATCTTGAGGTTTGGAGTAGTTCACAAATCCCATCGTAGGCAAAACTTTCTGGCCTCATGAAGCCCCCACACCCTTCAGGAAGAGGACATGCTGGACAAAAACTCTAGCCTGAGGCAAGTCTCATAGTTGACATGACCTCAGTGCAGGAGATCTCGATTCAGCCTCTGCAGAGTGGGCCTGCCGCGCCCTCGGTCCCAAAACTCACGCTAGCTTGTGTTTTCAGACTTCCTTCCTCACACTCCTGGCAAACAAGCCCTCCGGACTAGGAACTCCAGAACCAAAACCCAGCCCAGTGTCTGCCCAACGGAAGAAAAACGTTTCCCTGTGGGAATCTCCAGAAAACCCAGATGAGGATCAAACTGCTTGGGCCTCGACGGTACCCGAACTGGATAGGCTGCTCTGGGCACTCATGCTCTGTCTGACACAGCCTGAAGCCAGACGTCCAGACAGACAAGGAGACAGCTGGCCGCACACCCAGCACTTCGGACACGCCATGGTCTTATGCCGTCATCTCTTCCTAACCTTAGTTGTCAGATATCTGAACCTAGACATCATATCAATTCTCCACACAGCTGGGTATCGCAAGCACAAAACAGAAGTCCTGCTTCCCCATGGCTGTAAAGCTTGCTCTTGGCATGGAGTCACACCTTCAGGGTGGGATAAACCTTCAAAGCCCCGGATGCCACGCCCAATGTGAGTGCTGATTGGGAACCAATTCACACAGTGACCCTCAGCATGAGCCCCATGTCAAAGAAAGGCCTCTCAGGGCCTGGACAAAGAGCCCGCATATGGGGCTTGCCAAGCCCCTATGCACCCAATCCTCATCACGGTTTGAATTTTCCAGTCGCCATGCCCGTACCTGGGGCTCTGCTCTGGAATCCCTTTCTTGGAGAGACCGATGAGCCAGACAACACGACTCCACCCATCCTAAAAAATGACCCCAATCTTGGGACCTGGGACAAATCCCCAGAGAGGGATAGTCGTCCACAGTCCCAGAGGCCACCCCTCAAATCCACGGCTATCCCGGACACAACATCCAGAGACAAAAGCCTGAAGGAACGCCTCGCACTCGCCCTTGTTTCAGAGGCCCAGGAGCTCCCTCTCGGGCTGTACATCCGGCCTGCCATACCCTAGGCGCCACTCATAAGCTGACTTTGTGTATTCAGATTTCTGTGCCCACAGCCTGGACACACACACCTCCAGGCTAGGGCCTCTAGGGCCACAGCGAAAGATTGTGCCTGCCCTCTCCAAGGAAAGTGTGCCCAATCCATTGACCACAACACTACAGGTTAGGGAAAAGCTCCAAGGCCCCTGAGGCCATCAGTAGTGTACCCCCCTGGACTAAGAGGGGCTCTCTGACACCAGCGGAGCAACTATCTCCACTTAGACTCTCAGACAGTGTCCCCAGAGACAGAAGGTTGAAATGGACAGGGCCCCAGGCCCTAATCTGAACCTTAGCTTTGGTTTCCATGTTTCCGTTCTCAGAGGACTGTTTTCGTAGACCAGCACATGGGGCTTTTCAGAGGCACCAAACCAAACCTCTCTCATCTCCACATGGGCAGCTTTCTTACTGAGATGTATCAAACACTTCAGGTAGGAGAGTTCCGCAGGGCCACTGAACAACCAGCACATTCCAAGGTCTCCATGGACCCAAACGCACATTATGACGCATCCTCAGGAGAGGCCATTTCAACTCAGCCCCCTGGGTCGCGTGTTCCAGAGGCAGCAGATCAAACATATCTTGTCGCTAATAGCCAATGGGAATGCGAGGCATGCTGTACAGGGATCCATCTTTCGAACCCTGCTCTCCAGTCCTTCCATATGGTATGTCCTGGAGCCATGCAACAGGACTCGAATGTCCCGCAGAAGGAAACCTTGTGGTTTGGGGCAACCACCAAACTCAGCGTGGGAAAACTTCCTTGGCCTCATGAGGCCCCCACTTCATGAAGGTGCCATCATGGACACATACTCCAGCCTCAGCCAACATCTGATCCTCAGCCTGACTTCAGATGCAGGAGATTTTGATTCAGCCTCTGCAGAGTGGGCCTGCTCTGCCCTTGGCTCCAATCCTCACACTAGCTTGTGTTTTCAGACTTCCGTCCTCACACTCCTGGCCCACAAACCCTCCCTACTGGGAATTCTGGGGCCACAATGAAGCACTGTGCCTGCCTCCCAGGAGAAAAACATTGTCTATGGCGCTGCCCAGAAACCCCAAATGAGGATCAAACTGCTTGGCCCTCGGCAACACCCCAATTGCATAGGCTACCTTAAACAGTGATGCTCTGCCGCAAGTAGCCTGAGCCCAGACCTTCCAACAGACACCGACACAGCTGGCTGCACACCCAGCACATTGGACCCGCCACTGCCTTAGGCCACCATCCATTCCCAACCTGGGTTTTCAGTCATCGGAACCTAGACCTTATCTCCAATCGCTGCACAGGGGGGAACCTGATGCACAAGTCAGAACCCCTCCTTCCCCTGGCAAGAAACCTTGCTGCTGGCAGTGAGTCAATCCTTCAGTGTAGGAGAAAACGGCATGGCCCATGAGGCCACGCCCAAGCGTGAGGGCCGCCTTGGGCACAAACACACATTGTGACCCTCAGCGTGAGTACCTTATTCAAGTAACGCCTCTCAGTGACTGGAACAAGAGCCCGCATATGTGGCTTGCCATGCCCATAGGCACCCAGGACTAACTAGATGGTGTGTATTCCAGTTGAGGGAACCCACTGCTGTGCTCTAGAGTCCCTCTCCTGGGGGGTCCACTGTGGCAGAAAACAGTACTCTTCATTCCCACAGAATGAACACAAACACTTGGGAGCTTGGACAATCCCCCGAGAGGAAGGCTCTTCCTCGGCCTCTGAGACAACCCCTACCCTGACCGGACACTGTAAACGCAACACTCAGAGACAAAATCCTGAGTGACTGCCTCCCACTTGCCCTACTTTGATTTCCAGAGGATCTCCCCTCACGGACTAGAGATCAGGCCTGCCATTACATTGGCCCCTAGCTGAGCCAAGTTTACTTTTTCAGACATCTGTCCCCACAGCCCTGGCAAACACAGCCTCTAGGTTGGGTCCTCTGGAGCCATACCACAGGACCGTGCCTGCTCTCTCCTGGGAAACTGTGTCCATTCCTTTGGCCACACACCTCCAGAATATGAGAAACCTCAAGGCCTCCGAGGACATCCCACTACTGGGAGCCTAATTGGACTCACAGGGGCATTCGGACACAAGCTGAGCAGCTACATCCATGAATGTATGCACACAGATGTCAACAGAGATAGAAGGTTGAGCCGGATAGGCCTTTAGGCCGTAGTCTCAACTCTTGCTTTTGTTTCCAGGTGTCACTCCTCAGAGGCTTTGGTTCGAAGAACAGGGTATGGGGCTTTCCTGAGGCACGGAACAGAACTCCTCTCGTCTCCACATGGGAAGTTTCCTTGTTGGAGCCGTGTCAAACACCTCATGTTGGAGAATCCTGCAGAGTCACTGAGCCACCTCCACATTCCAAGGTCTCCCAGGCCACCAAGCCACAGTAGGACTCATCTTCAGGAGAGACCATTTCAACTCTCCCCTCTGGTTAGCTCACCCAGGAGCCGGCAGATTGAGCCTGCCTTGTCCTGACTAAAGAGTGGGAATATGAGGTGGCATTCCCAGGCATCCATGCTTAGACACCTGCTCTCGAGTCTTTCCATATGGGGCCTCTTGGAAACATCCAATAGGACTCGACTCTTGTGCAGAAGGTAACCTTCAGTTTTGGAGCAGTTCACAAATCCCATCGTAGGCAAAACTTTCTGGCCTCATGAAGCCCCCACACCCTTCAGGAAGAGGGCATGCTGGACAAGAACACTAGCCTGAGGCACGTCTCATAGTTGACATGACCTCAGTGCAGGAGATCTCGATTCAGCCTCTGCAGAGTGGGCCTGCCGTGCCCTCGGTCCCAAACCTCACGCTAGCTTGTGTTTTCAGACTTCCTTCCTCACACTCCTGGCAAACAAGCCCTCTGGACTAGGAACTCCAGAACCACAACCCAGCCCAGTGTCTGCCCAACGGAAGAAAAACGTTTCCATTTGGGGCTCTCCAGAAACCCAGCTGACGATCAACCTGCTCGGGCCTCGACGGTACCCGAACTGGATAGGCTGCTCTGGGCACTCATGCTCTGCCTGACACAGCCTGAAGCCAGACGTCCAGACAGACAAGGAGACAGCTGGCCGCAAACCCAGCACTTCGGACACGCCATGGTCTTATGCCGTCACCTCATCCTAACCTTGGTTTTCATATATCTGAACCTAGACATCATATCAATTCTCCACACAGCTGGGTATAGCAAGCACAAAACAGAACTCCTCCTTCCCCATGGCTGTCAAGCTTGATCTTGGCATGCAGTCACACCTTCAGGGTGGGAGAAACCTTCATGGCCCCTGATGCCACGCCCAAACTTGAGTGCTGCTTGGGCACAAATTCACACTGTGACCCTCAGCATGAGCCCCATGTCAAAGAAAGGCCTGTCAGGGCCTGTACCAAGAGCCCACATATGGGGCTTGCCAAGCCACTATGCACCCAATCCTCACCACAGTTTGAATTTTCCATTCGCCCCGCCCGTACCTGGAGCTCTGCTCTGGAATCCCTTTCTTGGAGAGACCCATGAGCCAGACAACACGACTCCACCCTTCCCACAAAATGACCCCAAACTCTTGGGAGCTGGGACAAATCCCCAGAGAGGGATACTCGTCCACAGTACCTGAGGCCACCACTCCAATCCACGGCTATCCCGGACACAACATCCAGAGACAAAAGCCTGAAGGAACGCCTCCCACTCGCCCTTGTTTCAGAGGCCCAGGAGCTCCCTCTCGGGCTGTACATCCGGCCTGCCATACCCTAGGCGCCACTCATAAGCTGACTTTGTGTATTCAGACTTCTGTGCCCACAGCCTGGACCCACACAACATCCAGGCTAGGGCCTCTGGACCAAACAGCGAAAGATTGTGCCTGCCCTCTCCAAGGAAAGTGTGCCCAATCCATTGACCACAACCCTACAGGTTAGGGAAAAGCTCCAAGGTCCCTGAGGCCATCAATAGTATAGGCCACCCTGGACTAAGAGGGGCTCTCTGACACCAGCGGAGCAACTATCTCCACTTAGACTCTCAGACAGTGTCCCCAGAGACAGAAGGTTGAAATGGACAGGGCCCCAGGCCCTAATCTGACCCTTAGCTTTGGTTTCCATGTTTCCGTTCTCAGAGGACTGTTTTCGTAGACCAGCACATGGGGCTTTTCTGAGGCACCAAACCAAACCTCTCTCATCTCCACATGGGCAACTTTCTTACTGGGATGTATCAAACACTTCAGGTAGGAGATTTCCGCAGGGCCACTGAACAACCAGCACATTCCAAGGTCTCCATGGACCCAAACGCACATTATGACGCATCCTCAGGAGAGGCCATTTCAACTCAGCCCCCTGGGTCGCATGTTCCAGAGGCAGCAGATCAAACATATCTTGTCGCTAATAGCCAATGGGAATGCGAGGCATGCTGTACAGGGATCCATCCTTCGAACCCTGCTCTCCAGTCCTTCCATATGGTATGTCCTGGAGCCATGCAACAGGACTCGAATGTCCCGCAGAAGGAAACCTTGTGGTTTGGGGCAACCTCTAAACTCAGCGTGGGAAAACTTCCTTGGCCTCATGAGGCACCCACTTCATGAAGGTGCCATCATGGACACATACTCCAGCCTCAGCCAACGTCTGATCCTCAGCCTGACTTCAGATGCAGGAGATTTTGATTCAGCCTCTGCAGAGTGGGCCTGCTCTGCCCTTGGCTCCAATCCTCACACTAGCTTGTGTTTTCAGACTTCCGTCCTCACACTCCTGGCCCACAAACCCACCCTACTGGGAATTCTGGTGCCAAAATGAAGCACTGTGCCTGCCTCCCAGGAGAAAAACTTTGTCTATGGCGCTGCCCAGAAACCCCAAATGAGGATCAAACTGCTTGGCCCTCGGCAACACCCCAATTGCATAGGCTACCTTAAACAGTGATGCTCTGTCGCAAATAGCCTGAGCCCAGACCTTCCAACAGACACCGACACAGCTGGCTGCACACCCAGCACTTTGGACCCGCCACTGCCTTAGGCCACCATCCATTCCCAACCTGGGTTGTCAGTCATCGGAACCTAGACCTTATCTCCAATCCCTGAGGAGGGGGGAACCTGATGCACAAGTCAGAACCCCTCCTTCCCCATGGCAAGAAACCTTGCTGCTGGCAGTGAGTCAAACCTTCAGTGTAGGAGAAAACGGCATGGCCCATGAGGCCACGCCCAAGCGTGAGGGCCGCCTTGGGCACAAACACACATTGTGACCCTCGGCGTGAGTACCTTATTCAAGTAACGCCTCTCAGTGACTGGACCAAGAACCCGCATATGTGGCTTGCCATGCCCATAGGCACCCAGGACTATCTAGATGGTGTGTATTCCAGTTGAGGGAACCCACTGCTGTGCTCTAGAGACCCTCTCCTGGGGGGTCCCCTGTGGCAGAAAACAGTACTCTTCATTCCCACAGAATGAACACAAACACTTGGGAGCTTGGACAATCCCCCGAGAGGAAGGCTTTTCCTCGGCCTCTGAGACAACCCCTACCCTGACCGGACACTGTAAACGCAACACCCAGAGACAAAATCCTGAGTGACTGCCTCTCACTTGCCCTACTTTGATTTCCAGAGGATCTCCCCTCACGGACTAGAGATCAGGCCTGCCATTACATTGGCCCCTCCCTGAGCCAAGTTTGCTTTTTCAGACATCTGTCCCCACAGCCCTGGCAAACACAGTCTCTAGGCTGGGTCCTCTGGAGCCATACCACAGGACCGTGCCTGCTCTCTCCTGGGATACTGTGTCCATTCCTTTGGCCACACACCTCCAGAATATGAGAAACCTCAAGGCCTCCGAGGACATCCCACTACTGGGAGCCTCACTGGACTCACAGGGGCATTCGGACACAAGCTGAGCAGCTACATCCATGAATGTATGCACACAGATGTCAACAGAGAAAGAAGGTTGAGCCGGATAGGCCTTTAGGCCGTAGTCTCAACTCTTGCTTTGGTTTCCAGGTGTCACTCCTCAGAGGCTTTGGTTCGAAGAACAGGGTATGGGGCTTTCCTGAGGCACGGAACATAACTCCTCTCGTCTCCACATGGGAAGTTTCCTTGTTGGAGCCGTGTCAAACACCTCATGTTGGAGAATCCTGCAGAGTCCCTGAGCCACCTCCACATTCCAAGGTCTCCCAGGCCACCAAGCCACAGTAGGACTCATCTTCAGGAGAGACCATTTCAACTCTCCGCTCTGGGTAGCTCACCCAGGAGCCTGCAGATTGAGCCTGCCTTGTCCTGACTAAAGAGTGGGAATATGAGGTGGCATTCCCAGGCATCCATGCTTAGACACCTGCTCTCGAGTCTTTCCATATGGGGCCTCTTGGAACCATCCAATAGGACTCGACTGTCGAGCAGAAGGTAACCTTCAGTTTTGGAGCAGTTCACAAATCCCATCGTAGGCAAAAATATTCTGGCCTCATGAAGCCCCCACACCCTTCAGGAAGAGGCCATGCTGGACAAGAACTCTAGCCTGAGGCACGTCTCATAGTTGACATGACCTCAGTGCAGGAGATCTCTATTCAGCCTCTGCAGAGTGGGCCTGCCGTGCCCTCGGTCCCAAACCTCACGCTAGCTTGTGTTTTCAGACTTCCTTCCTCACACTCCTGGCAAACAAGCCTTCCGGACTAGGAACTCCGGAACCAAAACCCAGCCCAGTGTCTGCCCAACGGAATAAAAATTTTCCCTGTGGGGCTCTCCAGAAAACCCAGATGAGGATCAACCTGCTCGGGCCTCGACGGTACCCGAACTGGATAGGCTGCTCTGGGCACTCATGCTCTGCCTGACACAGTCTGATGCCAGACGTCCAGGCAGACAAGGAGACAGCTGGGCGCACACCCAGCACTTCAGACACGCCATGGTCTTATGCCGTCACCTCATCCTAACCTTGGTTTTCAGATATCTGAACCTAGACATTATATCAATTCTCCACACAGCTGGATATAGCATGCACAAAACAGAACTCCTCCTTCCCCATGGCTCTGCTCTTGAATCCCTTTCTTGGAGAGACCCATGAGCCAGACAACACGACTCCACCCTTCCCACAAAATGACCCCAAACTCTTGGGAGCTGGGACAAATCCCCAGAGAGGGATACTCGTCCACAATACCTGAGGCCACCGCTCCAATCCACGGCTATCCCGGACACAACATCCAGAGACAAAAGCCTGAAGGAACGCCTCCCACTCGCCCTTGTTTCAGAGGACCAGGAGCTCCCTCTCGGGCTGTACATCCGGCCGTCCATACCCTAGGCGCCACTCATAAGCTGACTTTGTGTATTCAGACTTCTGTGCCCACAGCCTGGACCCACACAACATCCAGGCTAGGCCCTCTGGACCAAACAGCGAAAGATTGTGCCTGCCCTCTCCAAGGAAAGTGTGCCCAATCCATTGACCACAACCCTACATGTTAGGGAAAAGCTCCAAGGTCCCTGAGGCCATCAATAGTATAGGCCACCCTGGACTAAGAGGGGCTCTCTGACACCAGCGGAGCAACTATCTCCACTTAGACTCTCAGACAGTGTCCCCAGAGACAGAAGGTTGAAATGGACAGGCCCCCAGGCCCTAATCTGAACCTTAGCTTTGGTTTCCATGTTTCCGTTCTCAGAGGACTGTTTTCGTAGACCAGCACATGGGGCTTTTCTGAGGCACCAAACCAAACCTCTCTCATCTCCACATGGGCAGCTTTCTTACTGGGATGTATCAAACACTTCAGGTAGGAGAGTTCCGCAGGGCCACTGAACAACCAGCACATTCCAAGGTCTCCATGGACCCAAACGCACATTATGACGCATCCTCAGGAGAGGCCATTTCAACTCAGCCCCCTGGGTCGCGTGTTCCAGAGGCAGCAGATCAAACATATCTTGTCGCTAATAGCCAATGGGAATGCGAGGCATGCTGTACAGGGATCCATCCTTCGAACCCTGCTCTCCAGTCCTTCCATATGGTATGTCCTGGAGCCATGCAACAGGACTCGAATGTCCCGCAGAAGGAAACCTTGTGGTTTGGGGCAACCTCCAAACTCAGCGTGGGAAAACTTCCTTGGCCTCATGAGGCCCCCACTTCATGAAGGTGCCATCATGGACACATACTCCAGCCTCAGCCAACGTCTGATCCTCAGCCTGACTTCAGATGCAGGAGATTTTGATTCAGCCTCTGCAGAGTGGGCCTGCTCTGCCCTTGGCTCCAATCCTCACACTAGCTTGTGTTTTCAGACTTCCGTCCTCACACTCCTGGCCCACAAACCCTCCCTACTGGGAATTCTGGGGCCACAATGAAGCGCTGTGCCTGCCTCCCAGGAGAAAAACATTGTCTATGGCGCTGCCCAGAAACCCCAAATGAGGATCAAACTGCTTGGCCCTCGGCAACACCCCAATTGCATAGGCTACCTTAAACAGTGATGCTCTGTCGCAAATAGCCTGAGCCCAGACCTTCCAACAGACACCGACACAGCTGGCTGCACACCCAGCACATTGGACCCGCCACTGCCTTAGGCCACCATCCATTCCCAACCTGGTTTCAGTCATCGGAACCTAGACCTTATCTCCAATCGCTGCACAGGGGGGAACCTGATGCACAAGTCAGAACCCCTCCTTCCCCTGGCAAGAAACCTTGCTGCTGGCAGTGAGTCAATCCTTCAGTGTAGGAGAAAATGGCATGGCCCATGAGGCCACACCCAAGCGTGAGGGCCGCCTTGGGCACAAACACACATTGTGACCCTCAGCGTGAGTACCTTATTCAAGTAACGCCTCTCAGTGACTGGACCCAGAGTCCGCATATGTGGCTTGCCATGCCCATAGGCACCGAGGACTAACTAGATGGTGTGTATTCCAGTTGAGGGAACCCACTGCTGTGCTCTAGAGACCCTCTCCTGGGGGGTCCCCTGTGGCAGAAAACAGTACTCTTCATTCCCACAGAATGAACACAAACACTTGGGAGCTTGGACAATCCCCCGAGAGGAAGGCTCTTCCTCGGCCTCTGAGACAACCCCTACCCTGACCGGACACTGTAAACGCAACACTCAGAGACAAAATCCTGAGTGACTGCCTCCCACTTGCCCTACTTTGATTTCCAGAGGATCTCCCCTCACGGACTAGAGATCAGGCCTGCCATTACATTGGCCCCTAGCTGAGCCAAGTTTGCTTTTTCAGACATCTGTCCCCACAGCCCTGGCAAACACAGCCTCTAGGCTGGGTCCTCTGGAACCATACCACAGGACCGTGCCTGCTCTCTCCTGGGAAACTGTGTCCATTCCTTTGGCCACACACCTCCAGAATATGAGAAACCTCAAGGCCTCCGAGGACATCCCACTACTGGGAGCCTCACTGGACTCACAGGGGCATTCGGACACAAGCTGAGCAGCTACATCCATGAATGCATGCACACAGATGTCAACAGAGATAGAAGTTTGAGCAGGACAGGCCTTTAGGCCGTAGTCTCAACTCTTGCTTTGGTTTCCAGGTGTCACTCCTCAGAGGCTTTGGTTCGAAGAACAGGGTATGGGGCTTTCCTGAGGCACGGAACAGAACTCCTCTCGTCTCCACATGGGAAGTTTCCTTGTTGGAGCCGTGTCAAACACCTCATGTTGGAGAATCCTGCAGAGTCCCTGAGCCACCTCCACATTCCAAGGTCTCCCAGGCCACCAAGCCACAGTAGGACTCATCTTCAGGAGAGACCATTTCAACTCTCCGCTCTGGGTAGCTCACCCAGGAGCCCACAGATTGAGCCTGCTTTGTTCTGACTAAAGAGTGGGAATATGAGGTGGCGTTCCCAGGCATCCATGCTTAGACACCTGCTCTCGAGTCTTTCCATATGGGGCCTCTTGGAACCATCCAATAGGACTCGACTGTCGTGCAGAAGGTAACCTTCAGTTTTGGAGCAGTTCACAAATCCCATCGTAGGCAAAACTTTCTGGCCTCATGAAGCCCCCACACCCTTCAGGAAGAGGCCATGCTGGACAAAATCTCTAGCCTGAGGCACGTCTCATAGTTGACATGACCTCAGTGCAGGAGATCTCGATTCAGCCTCTGCAGAGTGGGCCTGCCGTGCCCTCGGTCCCAAACCTCACGCTAGCTTGTGTTTTCCGACTTCCTTCCTCACACTCCTGGCAAACAAGCCCTCCGGACTAGGAACTCCGGAACCAAAACCCAGCCCAGTGTCTGCCCAACGGAAGAAAAACGTTTCCATGTGGGGCTCTCCAGAAAACCCAGATGAGGATCAACCTGCTCGGGCCTCGACGGTACCCGAACTGGATAGGCTGCTTGGGGTACTCATGCTCTGCCTGACACACCCTGAAGCCAGACGTCCAGACAGACATGGAGACAGCTGTCCGCACACCCAGCACTTCGGACACGCCATGGTCTTATCCCGTCACCTCATCCTAACCTTGGTTTTCAGGTATCTGAACCTAGACATTATATCAATTCTCCACACAGCTGGGTATAGCAAGCACAAAACAGAACTCCTCCTTCCCCATGGCTGTCAAGCTTGCTCTTGGCATGGAGTCACACCTTCAGGGTGGGAGAAACCTTCATGGCCCCTGATGCCACGCCCAAACTTGAGTGCTGCTTGGGCACAAATTCACACTGTGACCCTCAGCATGAGCCCCATGTCAAAGAAAGGCCTGTCAGGGCCTGGACCAAGAGCCCACATATGGGGCTTGCCAAGCCCCTATGCACCCAATCCTCACCACGGTTTGAATTTTCCAGTCGCCCCGCCCGTACCTGGAGCTCTGCTCTGGAATCCCTTTCTTGGAGAGACCCATGAGCCAGACAACACGACTCCAACCTTACCACAAAATGACACTAAACTCTTGGGAGCTGGGACAAATCCCCAGAGAGGGATACTCGTCCACAGTACCTGAGGCCACCGCTCCAATCCACGGCTATCCCGGACACAACAACCAGAGACAAAAGCCTGAAGGAACGCCTCCCACTCGCCCTTGTTTCAGAGGCCCAGGAGCTCCCTCTCGGGCTGTACATCCGGCCGGCCATACCCTAGGCGCCACTCATAAGCTGAGTTTGTGTATTCAGACTTCTGTGCCCACAGCCTGGACCCACACAACATCCAGGCTAGGCCCTCTGGACCAAACAGCGAAAGATTGTGCCTGCCCTCTCCAAGGAAAGTGTGCCCAATCCATTGACCACAATTCTACAGGTTAGGGAAAATCTCCAAGGTCCCTGAGGCCATCAATAGTATAGGCCACCCTGGACTAAGAGGGGCTCTCTGACACCAGCGGAGCAACTATCTCCACTTAGACTCTCAGACAGTGTCCCCAGAGACAGAAGGTTGAAATGGACAGGCCCCCAGGCCCTAATCTGAACCTTAGCTTTGGTTTCCATGTGTCCGTTCTCAGAGGACTGTTTTCGTAGACCAGCACATGGGGCTTTTCTGAGGCACCAAACCAAACCTCTCTCATCTCCACATGGGCAGCTTTCTTACTGGGATGTATCAGACACTTCAGGTCGGAGAGTCCCGCAGGGCCACTGAACAACCAGCACATTCCAAGGTCTCCATGGACCCAAACGCACATTATGACGCATCCTCAGGAGAGGCCATTTCAACTCAGCCTTCTTGGTCGCGTGTTCCAGAGGCAGCAGATCAAACATATCTTGTCACTAATAGCCAATGGGAATGCGAGGCATGCTGTACAGGGATCCATCCTTCGAACCCTGCTCTCCAGTCCTTCCATATGGTATGTCCTGGAGCCATGCAACAGGACTCGAATGTCCCGCAGAAGGAAACCTTGTGGTTTGGGGCAACCTCCAAACTCAGCGTGGGAAAACTTCCTTGGCCTCATGAGGCCCCCACTTCATGAAGGTGCCATCATGGACACATACTCCAGCCTCAGCCAACGTCTGATCCTCAGCCTGACTTCAGATGCAGGAGATTTTGATTCAGCCTCTGCAGAGTGGGCCTGCTCTGCCCTTGGCTCCAATCCTCACACTAGCTTGTGTTTTCAGACTTCCGTCCTCACACTCCTGGCCCACAAACCCTCCCTACTGGGAATTCTGGGGCCACTATGAAGCACTGTGCCTGCCTCCCAGGAGAAAAACATTGTCTATGGCGCTGCCCAGAAACCCCAAATGAGGATCAAACTGCTTGGCCCTCGGCAACACCACAATTGCATAGGCTACCTTAAACAGTGATGCTCTGTCGCAAATAGCCTGAGCCCAGACCTTCCAACAGACACCGACACAGCTGGCTGCACACCCAGCACATTGGACCCGCCACTGCCTTAGGCCATCATCCATTCCCAACCAGGGTTTTCAGTCATCGGAACCTAGACCTTATCACCAATCCCTGCACAGGGGGGAACCTGATGCACAAGTCAGAACCCCTCCTTCCCCATGGCAAGAAACCTTGCTGCTGGCAGTGAGTCAAACCTTCAGTGTAGGAGAAAACGGCATGGCCCATGAGGCCACACCCAAGCGTGAGGGCCGCCTTGGGCACAAACACACATTGTGACCCTCAGCGTGAGTACCTTATTCAAGTAACGCCTCTCAGTGACTGGACCCAGAGCCCGCATATGTGGCTTGCCATGCCCATAGGCACCCAGGACTAACTAGATGGTGTGTACTCCAGTTGAGGGAACCCACTGCTGTGCTCTAGAGACCCTCTCCTGGGGGGTCCCCTGTGGCAGAAAACAGTACTCTTCACTCCCACAGAATGAACACAAACACTTGGGAGCTTGGACAATCCCCAGAGAGGAAGGCTCTTCCTCGGCCTCTGAGACAACCCCTACCCTGACCGGACACTGTAAACGCAACACCCAGAGACAAAATCCTGAGTGACTGCTTCCCACTTGCCCTACTTTGATTTCCAGAGGATCTCCTCTCATGGACTAGAGATCAGGCCTGCCATTACATTGGCCCCTAGCTGAGCCAAGTTTGCTTTTTCAGACATCTGTCCCCACAGCCCTGGCAAACACAGCCTCTAGGCTGGGTCCTCTGGAGCCATACCACAGGACCGTGCCTGCTCTCTCCTGGGAAACTGTGTCCATTCCTTTGGCCACACACCTCCAGAATATGAGAAACCTCAAGGCCTCCGAGGACATCCCACTACTGGGAGCCTCACTGGACTCACAGGGGCATTCGGACACAAGCTGAGCAGCTACATCCATGAATGCATGCACACAGATGTCAACAGAGATAGAAGGTTGAGCCGGACAGGCCTTTAGGCCGTAGTCTCAACTCTTGCTTTGGTTTCCAGGTGTCACTCCTCAGAGGCTTGGGTTCGAAGAACAGGGTATGGGGCTTTCCTGAGGCACGGAACAGAACTCCTCTCGTCTCCACATGGGAAGTTTCCTTGTTGGAGCCGTGTCAAACACCTCATGTTGGAGAATCCTGCAGAGTCCCTGAGCCACCTCCACATTCCAAGGTCTCCCAGGCCACAAATCCACAGTAGGACTCATCTTCAGGAGAGTCCATTTCAACTCTCCCCTCTGGGTAGCTCACCCAGGAGCCCGCAGATTGAGCCTGCCTTGTCCTGACTAAAGAGTGGGAATATGAGGTGGCGTTCCCAGGCATCCATGCTTAGACACCTGCTCTCGAGTCTTTCCATATGGGGCCTCTTGGAACCATCCAATAGGACTCGACTGTCGTGCAGAAGGTAACCTTCAGTTTTGGAGCAGTTCACAAATCCCATCGTAGGCAAAACTTTCTGGCCTCATGAAGCCCCCACACCCTTCAGGAAGAGGCCATGCTGGACAAGAACTCTAGCCAGAGGCACGTCTCATAGTTGACATGACCTCAGTGCAGGAGGTCTCGATTCAGCCTCTGCAGAGTGGGCCTGCCGTGCCCTCGGTCCCAAACCTCACGCTAGCTTGTGTTTTCAGACTTCCTTCCTCACACTCCTGGCAAACAAGCCCTCCGGACTTGGAACTCCGGAACCAAAACCCAGCCCAGTGTCTGCCCAACGGAAGAAAAACGTTTCCCTGTGGGGCTCTCCAGAAAACCCAGATGAGGATCAACCTGCTCGGGCCTCGACGGTACCCGAACTGGATAGGCTGCTTGGGGTACTCATGCTCTGCCTGACACAGCCTGAAGCCAGACGTCCAGACAGACAAGGAGACAGCTGGCCGCACACCCAGCACTTCGGACACGCCATGGTCTTATGCCGTCACCTCATCCTAACCTTGGTTTTCAGATATCTGAACCTAGACATTATATCAATTCTCCACACAACTGGGTATAGCAAGCACAAAACAGAACTCCTCCTTCCCCATGGCTGTCAAGCTTGCTCTTGGCATGGAGTCACACCTTCAGGGTGGGAGAAACCTTCATGGCCCCTGATGCCACGCCCAAACTTGAGTGCTGCTTGGGCACAAATTCACACTGTGACCCTCAGCATGAGCCCCATGTCAAAGAAAGGCCTGTCAGGGCCTGGACCAAGAGCCCACATATGGGGCTTGCCAAGCCCCTATGCACGCAATCCTCACCACGGTTTGAATTTTCCAGTCATCCCGCCCGTACCTGGAGCTCTGCTCTGGAATCCCTTTCTTGGAGAGACCCATGAGCCAGACAACACGACTCCAACGTTCCCACAAAATGACCCCAACTCTTGGGAGCTGGGACAAATCCCCAGAGAGGGATACTCGTCCACAGTACCTGAGGCCACCGCTCCAATCCACGGCTATCCCGGACACAACATCCAGAGACAAAAGCCTGAAGGAACGCCGCCCACTCGCCCTTGTTTCAGAGGCCCAGGAGCTCCCTCTCGGGCTGTACATCCGGCCGGCCATACCCTAGGCGCCACTCATAAGCTGAGTTTGTGTATTCAGACTTATGTGCCCACAGCCTGGACCCACACAACATCCAGGCTAGGGCCTCTGGGCCAAACAGCGAAAGATTGTGCCTGCCCTCTCCAAGGAAAGTGTGCCCAATCCATTGACCACAACCCTACAGGTTAGGGAAAAGCTCCAAGGTCCCTGAGGCCATCAATAGTATAGGCCACCCTGGACTAAGAGGGGCTCTCTGACACCAGCGGAGCAACTATCTCCACTTAGACTCTCAGACAGTGTCCCCAGAGACAGAAGGTTGAAATGGACAGGCCCCCAGGCCCTAATCTGAACCTTAGCTTTGGTTTCCATGTTTCCGTTCTCAGAGGACTGTTTTCGTAGACCAGCACATGGGGCTTTTCTGAGGCACCAAACCAAACCTCTCTCATCTCCACATGGGCAGCTTTCTTACTGGGATGTATCAGACACTTCAGGTAGGAGAGTTCTGCAAGGCCACTGAACAACCAGCACATTCCAAGGTCTCCATGGACCCAAACGCACATTATGACGCATCCTCAGGAGAGGCCATTTCAACTCAGCCACCTGGGTCGCGTGTTCCAGAGGCAGCAGATCAAACATATCTTGTCGCTAATAGCCAATGGGAATGCGAGGCATGCTGTACAGGGATCCATCCTTCGAACCCTGCTCTCCAGTCCTTCCATATGGTATGTCCTGGAGCCATGCAACAGGACTCGGATGTCCCGCAGAAAGAAACCTTGTGGTTTGGGGCAACCTCCAAACTCAGCGTGGGAAAACTTCCTTGGCCTCATGAGGCCCCCACTTCATGAAGGTGCCATCATGGACACATACTCCAGCCTCAGCCAACGTCTGATCCTCAGCCTGACTTCAGATGCAGGAGATTTTGATTCAGCCTCTGCAGAGTGGGCCTGCTCTGCCCTTGGCTCCAATCCTCACACTAGCTTGTGTTTTCAGACTTCCGTCCTCACACTCCTGGCCCACAAACCCTCCCTACTGGGAATTCTGGGGCCACTATGAAGCACTGTGCCTGCCTCCCAGGAGAAAAACATTGTCTATGGCGCTGCCCAGGAACCCCAAATGAGGATCAAACTGCTTGGCCCTCGGCAACACCCCAATTGCATAGGCTACCTTAAACAGTGATGCTCTGTCGCAAATAGCCTGAGCCCAGACCTTCCAACAGACACCGACACAGCTGGCTGCACACCCAGCACATTGGACCCGCCACTGCCTTAGGCCACCATCCATTCCCAACCTGGGTTTTCAGTCATCGGAACCTAGACCTTATCTCCAATCGCTGCACAGGGGGGAACCTGATGCACAAGTCAGAACCCCTCCTTCCCCTGGCAAGAAACCTTGCTGCTGGCAGTGAGTCAATCCTTCAGTGTAGGAGAAAACGGCATGGCCCATGAGGCCACGCCCAAGCGTGAGGGCCGCCTTGGGCACAAACACACATTGTGACCCTCAGCGTGAGTACCTTATTCAAGTAACGCCTCTCAGTGACTGGACTCAGAGTCCGCATATGTGGCTTGCCATGCCCATAGGCACCGAGGACTAACTAGATGGTGTGTATTCCAGTTGAGGGAACCCACTGCTGTGCTCTAGAGACCCTCTCCTGGGGGGTCCCCTGTGGCAGAAAACAGTACTCTTCATTCCCACAGAATGAACACAAACACTTGGGAGCTTGGACAATCCCCCGAGAGGAAGGCTCTTCCTCGGCCTCTGAGACAACCCCTACCCTGACCGGACACTGTAAACGCAACACTCAGAGACAAAATCCTGAGTGACTGCCTCCCACTTGCCCTACTTTGATTTCCAGAGGATCTCCCCTCACGGACTAGAGATCAGGCCTGCCATTACATTGGCCCCTAGCTGAGCCAAGTTTGCTTTTTCAGACATCTGTGCCCACAGCCCTGGAAAACACAGCCTCTAGGCTGGGTCCTCTGGAACCATACCACAGGACCGTGCCTGCTCTCTCCTGGGAAACTGTGTCCATTCCTTTGGCCACACACCTCCAGAATATGAGAAACCTCAAGGCCTCCGAGGACATCCCACTACTGGGAGCCTCACTGGACTCACAGGGGCATTCGGACACAAGCTGAGCAGCTACATCCATGAATGCATGCACACAGATGTCAACAGAGATAGAAGTTTGAGCAGGACAGGCCTTTAGGCCGTAGTCTCAACTCTTGCTTTGGTTTCCAGGTGTCACTCCTCAGAGGCTTTGGTTCGAAGAACAGGGTATGGGGCTTTCCTGAGGCACGGAACAGAACTCCTCTCGTCTCCACATGGGAAGTTTCCTTGTTGGAGCCGTGTCAAACACCTCATGTTGGAGAATCCTGCAGAGTCCCTGAGCCACCTCCACATTCCAAGGTCTCCCAGGCCACCAAGCCACAGTAGGACTCATCTTCAGGAGAGACCATTTCAACTCTCCGCTCTGGGTAGCTCACCCAGGAGCCCACAGATTGAGCCTGCTTTGTCCTGACTAAAGAGTGGGAATATGAGGTGGCGTTCCCAGGCATCCATGCTTAGACACCTGCTCTCGAGTCTTTCCATATGGGGCCTCTTGGAACCATCCAATAGGACTCGACTGTCGTGCAGAAGGTAACCTTCAGTTTTGGAGCAGTTCACAAATCCCATCGTAGGCAAAACTTTCTGGCCTCATGAAGCCCCCACACCCTTCAGGAAGAGGCCATGCTGGACAAAATCTCTAGCCTGAGGCACGTCTCATAGTTGACATGACCTCAGTGCAGGAGATCTCGATTCAGCCTCTGCAGAGTGGGCCTGCCGTGCCCTCGGTCCCAAACCTCACGCTAGCTTGTGTTTTCCGACTTCCTTCCTCACACTCCTGGCAAACAAGCCCTCCGGACTAGGAACTCCGGAACCAAAACCCAGCCCAGTGTCTGCCCAACGGAAGAAAAACGTTTCCATGTGGGGCTCTCCAGAAAACCCAGATGAGGATCAATCTGCTCGGGCCTCGACGGTACCCGAACTGGATAGGCTGCTCTGCGCACTCATGCTCTGCCTGACACAGCCTGAAGCCAGACGTCCAGACAGACATGGAGACAGCTGTCCGCACACCCAGCACTTCGGACACGCCATGGTCTTATCCCGTCACCTCATCCTAACCTTGGTTTTCAGGTATCTGAACCTAGACATTATATCAATTCTCCACACAGCTGGGTATAGCAAGCACAAAACAGAACTACTCCTTCCCCATGGCTGTCAAGCTTGCTCTTGGCATGGAGTCACACCTTCAGGGTGGGAGAAACCTTCATGGCCCCTGATGCCACGCCCAAACTTGAGTGCTGCTTGGGCACAAATTCACACTGTGACCCTCAGCATGAGCCCCATGTCAAAGAAAAGCCTGTCAGGGCCTGGACCAAGAGCCCACATATGGGGCTTGCCAAGCCCCTATGCACCCAATCCTCACCACGGTTTGAATTTTCCAGTCGCCCCGCCCGTACCTGGAGCTCTGCTCTGGAATCCCTTTCTTGGAGAGACCCATGAGCCAGACAACACGACTCCAACCTTCCCACAAAATGACCCTAAACTCTTGGGAGCTGGGACAAATCCCCAGAGAGGGATACTCGTCCACAGTACCTGAGGCCACCGCTCCAATCCACGGCTATCCCGGACACAACAACCAGAGACAAAAGCCTGAAGGAACGCCTCCCACTCGCCCTTGTTTCAGAGGACCAGGAGCTCCCTCTCGGGCTGTACATCCGGCCGGCCATACCCTAGGCGCCACTCATAAGCTGAGTTTGTGTATTCAGACTTCTGTGCCCACAGCCTGGACCCACACAACATCCAGGCTAGGCCCTCTAGACCAAACAGCGAAAGATTGTGCCTGCCCTCTCCAAGGAAAGTGTGCCCAATCCATTGACCACAACCCTACAGGTTAGGGAAAATCTCCAAGGTCCCTGAGGCCATCAATAGTATAGGCCACCCTGGACTAAGAGGGGCTCTCTGACACCAGCGGAGCAACTATCTCCACTTAGACTCTCAGACAGTGTCCCCAGAGACAGAAGGTTGAAATGGACAGGCCCCCAGGCCCTAATCTGAACCTTAGCTTTGGTTTCCATGTTTCCGTTCTCAGAGGACTGTTTTCGTAGACCAGCACATGGGGCTTTTCTGAGGCACCAAACCAAACCTCTCTCATCTCCACAATGGCAGCTTTCTTACTGGGATGTATCAAACACTTCAGGTCGGAGAGTCCCGCAGGGCCACTGAACAACCAGCACATTCCAAGGTCTCCATGGACCCAAACGCACATTATGACGCATCCTCAGGAGAGGCCATTTCAACTCAGCCTTCTTGGTCGCGTGTTCCAGAGGCAGCAGATCAAACATATCTTGTCACTAATAGCCAATGGGAATGCGAGGCATGCTGTACAGGGATCCATCCTTCGAACCCTGCTCTCCAGTCCTTCCATATGGTATGTCCTGGAGCCATGCAACAGGACTCGAATGTCCCGCAGAAGGAAACCTTGTGGTTTGGGGCAACCTCCAAACTCAGCGTGGGAAAACTTCCTTGGCCTCATGAGGCCCCCACTTCATGAAGGTGCCATCATGGACACATACTCCAGCCTCAGCCAACGTCTGATCCTCAGCCTGACTTCAGATGCAGGAGATTTTGATTCAGCCTCTGCAGAGTGGGCCTGCTCTGCCCTTGGCTCCAATCCTCACACTAGCTTGTGTTTTCAGACTTCCGTCCTCACACTCCTGGCCCACAAACCCTCCCTACTGGGAATTCTGGGGCCACTATGAAGCACTGTGCCTGCCTCCCAGGAGAAAAACATTGTCTATGGCGCTGCCCAGGAACCCCAAATGAGGATCAAACTGCTTGGCCCTCGGCAACACCCCAATTGCATAGGCTACCTTAAACAGTGATGCTCTGTCGCAAATAGCCTGAGCCCAGACCTTCCAACAGACACCGACACAGCTGGCTGCACACCCAGCACATTGGACCCGCCACTGCCTTAGGCCACCATCCATTCCCAACCTGGGTTTTCAGTCATCGGAACCTAGACCTTATCTCCAATCGCTGCACAGGGGGGAACCTGATGCACAAGTCAGAACCCCTCCTTCCCCATGGCAAGAAACCTTGCTGCTGGCAGTGAGTCAAACCTTCAGTGTAGGAGAAAACGGCATGGCCCATGAGGCCACACCCAAGCGTGAGGGCCGCCTTGGGCACAAACACACATTGTGACCCTCAGCGTGAGTACCTTATTCAAGTAACGCCTCTCAGTGACTGGACCCAGAGCCCGCATATGTGGCTTGCCATGCCCATAGGCACCCAGGACTAACTAGATGGTGTGTACTCCAGTTGATGGAACCCACTGCTGTGCTCTAGAGTCCCTCTCCTGGGGGGTCCCCTGTGGCAGAAAACAGTACTCTTCACTCCCACAGAATGAACACAAACACTTGGGAGCTTGGACAATCCCCCGAGAGGAAGGCTCTTCCTCGGCCTCTGAGACAACCCCTACCCTGACCGGACACTGTAAACGCAACACCCAGAGACAAAATCCTGAGTGACTGCTTCCCACTTGCCCTACTTTGATTTCCAGAGGATCTCCTCTCATGGACTAGAGATCAGGCCTGCCATTACATTGGCCGCTAGCTGAGCCAAGTTTGCTTTTTCAGACATCTGTCCCCACAGCCCTGGCAAACACAGCCTCTAGGCTGGGTCCTCTGGAGCCATACCACAGGACCGTGCCTGCTCTCTCCTGGGAAACTGTGTCCATTCCTTTGGCCACACACCTCCAGAATATGAGAAACCTCAAGGCCTCCGAGGACATCCCACTACTGGGAGCCTCACTGGACTCACAGGGGCATTCGGACACAAGCTGAGCAGCTACATCCATGAATGCATGCACACAGATGTCAACAGAGATAGAAGGTTGAGCCGGACAGGCCTTTAGGCCGTAGTCTCAACTCTTGCTTTGGTTTCCAGGTGTCACTCCTCAGAGGCTTGGGTTCGAAGAACAGGGTATGGGGCTTTCCTGAGGCACGGAACAGAACTCCTCTCGTCTCCACATGGGAAGTTTCCTTGTTGGAGCCGTGTCAAACACCTCATGTTGGAGAATCCTGCAGAGTCCCTGAGCCACCTCCACATTCCAAGGTCTCCCAGGCCACCAAGCCACAGTAGGACTCATCTTCAGGAGAGTCCATTTCAACTCTCCCCTCTGGGTAGCTCACCCAGGAGCCCGCAGATTGAGCCTGCCTTGTCCTGACTAAAGAGTGGGAATATGAGGTGGCGTTCCCAGGCATCCATGCTTAGACACCTGCTCTCGAGTCTTTCCATATGGGGCCTCTTGGAACCATCCAATAGGACTCGACTGTCGTGCAGAAGGTAACCTTCAGTTTTGGAGCAGTTCACAAATCCCATCGTAGGCAAAACTTTCTGGCCTCATGAAGCCCCCACACCCTTCAGGAAGAGGCCATGCTGGTCAAGAACTCTAGCCAGAGGCACGTCTCATAGTTGACATGACCTCAGTGCAGGAGGTCTCGATTCAGCCTCTGCAGAGTGGGCCTGCCGTGCCCTCGGTCCCAAACCTCACGCTAGCTTGTGTTTTCAGACTTCCTTCCTCACACTCCTGGCAAACAAGCCCTCCGGACTTGGAACTCCGGAACCAAAACCCAGCCCAGTGTCTGCCCAACGGAAGAAAAACGTTTCCCTGTGGGGCTCTCCAGAAAACCCAGATGAGGATCAATCTGCTCGGGCCTCGACGGTACCCGAACTGGATAGGCTGCTTGGGGTACTCATGCTCTGCCTGACACAGCCTGAAGCCAGACGTCCAGACAGACAAGGAGACAGCTGGCCGCACACCCAGCACTTCGGACACGCCATGGTCTTATGCCGTCACCTCATCCTAACCTTGGTTTTCAGATATCTGAACCTAGACATTATATCAATTCTCCACACAGCTGGGTATAGCAAGCACAAAACAGAACTCCTCCTTCCCCATGGCTGTCAAGCTTGCTCTTGGCATGGAGTCACACCTTCAGGGTGGGAGAAACCTTCATGGCCCCTGATGCCACGCCCAAACTTGAGTGCTGCTTGGGCACAAATTCACACTGTGACCCTCAGCATGAGCCCCATGTCAAAGAAAGGCCTGTCAGGGCCTGGACCAAGAGCCCACATATGGGGCTTGCCAAGCCCCTATGCACGCAATCCTCACCACGGTTTGAATTTTCCAGTCATCCCGCCCGTACCTGGAGCTCTGCTCTGGAATCCCTTTCTTGGAGAGACCCATGAGCCAGACAACACGACTCCAACGTTCCCACAAAATGACCCCAACTCTTGGGAGCTGGGACAAATCCCCAGAGAGGGATACTCGTCCACAGTACCTGAGGCCACCGCTCCAATCCACGGCTATCCCGGACACAACATCCAGAGACAAAAGCCTGAAGGAACGCCGCCCACTCGCCCTTGTTTCAGAGGCCCAGGAGCTCCCTCTCGGGCTGTACATCCGGCCGGCCATACCCTAGGCGCCACTCATAAGCTGAGTTTGTGTATTCAGACTTATGTGCCCACAGCCTGGACCCACACAACATCCAGGCTAGGGCCTCTGGGCCAAACAGCGAAAGATTGTGCCTGCCCTCTCCAAGGAAAGTGTGCCCAATCCATTGACCACAACCCTACAGGTTAGGGAAAAGCTCCAAGGTCCCTGAGGCCATCAATAGTATAGGCCACCCTGGACTAAGAGGGGCTCTCTGACACCAGCGGAGCAACTATCTCCACTTAGACTCTCAGACAGTGTCCCCAGAGACAGAAGGTTGAAATGGACAGGCCCCCAGGCCCTAATCTGAACCTTAGCTTTGGTTTCCATGTTTCCGTTCTCAGAGGACTGTTTTCGTAGACCAGCACATGGGGCTTTTCTGAGGCACCAAACCAAACCTCTCTCATCTCCACATGGGCAGCTTTCTTACTGGGATGTATCAGACACTTCAGGTAGGAGAGTTCCGCAAGGCCACTGAACAACCAGCACATTCCAAGGTCTCCATGGACCCAAACGCACATTATGACGCATCCTCAGGAGAGGCCATTTCAACTCAGCCACCTGGGTCGCGTGTTCCAGAGGCAGCAGATCAAACATATCTTGTCGCTAATAGCCAATGGGAATGCGAGGCATGCTGTACAGGGATCCATCCTTCGAACCCTGCTCTCCAGTCCTTCCATATGGTATGTCCTGGAGCCATGCAACAGGACTCGGATGTCCCGCAGAAGGAAACCTTGTGGTTTGGGGCAACCTCCAAACTCAGCGTGGGAAAACTTCCTTGGCCTCATGAGGCCCCCACTTCATGAAGGTGCCATCATGGACACATACTCCAGCCTCAGCCAACGTCTGATCCTCAGCCTGACTTCAGATGCAGGAGATTTTGATTCAGCCTCTGCAGAGTGGGCCTGCTCTGCCCTTGGCTCCAATCCTCACACTAGCTTGTGTTTTCAGACTTCCGTCCTCACACTCCTGGCCCACAAACCCTCCCTACTGGGAATTCTGGGGCCACTATGAAGCACTGTGCCTGCCTCCCAGGAGAATAACATTGTCTATGGCGCTGCCCAGTAACCCCAAATGAGGTTCAAACTGCTTGGCCCTCGGCAACACCCCAATTGCATAGGCTACCTTAAACAGTGATGCTCTGTCGCAAATAGCCTGAGCCCAGACCTTCCAACAGACACCGACACATCTGGCTGCACACCCAGCACTTTGGACCCGCCACTGCCTTAGGCCACCATCCATTCCCAACCTGGGTTTTCAGTCATCGGAACCTAGACCTTATCTCCAATCCCTGCACAGGGGGGAACCTGATGCACAAGTCAGAACCCCTCCTTCCCCATGGCAAGAAACCTTGCTGCTGGCAGTGAGTCAAACCTTCAGTGTAAAAGAAAACGGCATTGCCCATGAGGCCACGCCCAAGCGTGAGGCCCGCCTTGGGCACAAACACACATTGTGACCCTCAGCGTGAGTACCTTATTCAAGTAACGCCTCTCAGTGACTTGACCCAGAGCCCGCATATGTGGCTTGCCATGCCCATAGGCACCCAGGACTAACTAGATGGTGTGTATTCCAGTTGATGGAACCCACTGCTGTGCTCTAGAGTCCCTCTCCTGGGGGGTCCCCTGTGGCAGAAAACAGTACTCTTCATTCCCACAGAATGAACACAAACACTTGGGAGCTTGGACAATCCCCCGAGAGGAAGGCTCTTCCTCGGCCTCTGAGACAACCCCTACCCTGACCGGACACTGTAAACGCAACACCCAGAGACAAAATCCTGAGTGACTGCCTCCCACTTGCCCTACTTTGATTTCCAGAGGATCTCCCCTCACGGACTAGAGATCAGGCCTGCCATTACATTGGCCCCTCCCTGAGCCAAGTTTGCTTTTTCAGACATCTGTCCCCACAGCCCTGGCAAACACAGCCTCTAGGCTGGGTCCTCTGGAGCCATACCACAGGACCGTGCCTGCTCTCTCCTGGGAAACTGTGTCCATTCCTTTGGCCACACACCTCCAGAATATGAGAAACCTCAAGGCCTCCGAGGACATCCCACTACTGGGAGCCTCACTGGACTCACAGGGGCATTCGGACACAAGCTGAGCAGCTACATCCATGAATGCATGCACACAGATGTCAACAGAGATAGAAGGTTGAGCCGGACAGGCCTTTAGGCCGTAGTCTCAACTCTTGCTTTGGTTTCCAGGTGTCACTCCTCAGAGGCTTGGGTTCGAAGAACAGGGTATGGGGCTTTCCTGAGGCACGGAACAGAACTCCTCTCGTCTCCACATGGGAAGTTTCCTTGTTGGAGCCGTGTCAAACACCTCATGTTGGAGAATCCTGCAGAGTCCCTGAGCCACCTCCACATTCCAAGGTCTCCCAGGCCACCAAGCCACAGTAGGACTCATCTTCAGGAGAGTCCATTTCAACTCTCCCCTCTGGGTAGCTCACCCAGGAGCCCGCAGATTGAGCCTGCCTTGTCCTGACTAAAGAGTGGGAATATGAGGTGGCGTTCCCAGGCATCCATGCTTAGACACCTGCTCTCGAGTCTTTCCATATGGGGCCTCTTGGAACCATCCAATAGGACTCGACTGTCGTGCAGAAGGTAACCTTCAGTTTTGGAGCAGTTCACAAATCCCATCGTAGGCAAAACTTTCTGTCCTCATGAAGCCCCCACACCCTTCAGGAAGAGGCCATGCTGGACAAGAACTCTAGCCTGAGGCACGTCTCATAGTTGACATGACCTCAGTGCAGGAGGTCTCGATTCAGCCTCTGCAGAGTGGGCCTGCCGTGCCCTCGGTCCCAAACCTCACGCTAGCTTGTGTTTTCAGACTTCCTTTCTCACACTCCTGGCAAACAAGCCCTCCGGACTTGGAACTCCGGAACCAAAACCCAGCCCAGTGTCTGCCCAACGGAAGAAAAACGTTTCCCTGTGGGGCTCTCCAGAAAACCCAGATGAGGATCAACCTGCTCGGGCCTCGACGGTACCCGAACTGGATTGGCTGCTCTGGGCACTCATGCTCTGCCTGACACAGCCTGAAGCCAGATGTCCAGACAGACAAGGAGACAGCTGGCCGCACACCCAGCACTTCGGACACGCCATGGTCTTATGCCGTCACCTCATCCTAACCTTGGTTTTCAGATATCTGAACCTAGACATTATATCAATTCTCCACACAGCTGGGTATAGCAAGCACAAAACAGAACTCCTCCTTCCCCATGGCTGTCAAGCTTGCTCTTGGCATGGAGTCACACCTTCAGGGTGGAAGAAACCTTCATGGCCCCTGATGCCACGCCCAAACTTGAGTGCTGCTTGGGCACAAATTCACACTGTGACCCTCAGCATGAGCCCCATGTCAAAGAAAGGCCTGTCAGGGCCTGGACCAAGAGCCCACATATGGGGCTTGCCAAGCCCCTATGCACCCAATCCTCACCACGGTTTGAATTTTCCAGTCATCCCGCCCGTACCTGGAGCTCTGCTCTGGAATCCCTTTCTTGGAGAGACCCATGAGCCAGACAACACGACTCCAACGTTCCCACAAAATGACCCCAACTCTTGGGAGCTGGGACAAATCCCCAGAGAGGGATACTCGTCCACAGTACCTGAGGCCACCGCTCCAATCCACGGCTATCCCGGACACAACATCCAGAGACAAAAGCCTGAAGGAACGCCGCCCACTCGCCCTTGTTTCAGAGGCCCAGGAGCTCCCTCTCGGGCTGTACATCCGGCCGGCCATACCCTAGGCGCCACTCATAAGCTGAGTTTGTGTATTCAGACTTCTGTGCCCACAGCCTGGACCCACACAACATCCAGGCTAGGGCCTCTGGGCCAAACAGCGAAAGATTGTGCCTGCCCTCTCCAAGGAAAGTGTGCCCAATCCATTGACCACAACCCTACAGGTTAGGGAAAAGCTCCAAGGTCCCTGAGGCCATCAATAGTATAGGCCACCCTGGACTAAGAGGGGCTCTCTGACACCAGCGGAGCAACTATCTCCACTTAGACTCTCAGACAGTGTCCCCAGAGACAGAAGGTTGAAATGGACAGGCCCCCAGGCCCTAATCTGAACCTTAGCTTTGGTTTCCATGTTTCCGTTCTCAGAGGACTGTTTTCGTAGACCAGCACATGGGGCTTTTCTGAGGCACCAAACCAAACCTCTCTCATCTCCACATGGGCAGCTTTCTTACTGGGATGTATCAGACACTTCAGGTAGGAGAGTTCCGCAAGGCCACTGAACAACCAGCACATTCCAAGGTCTCCATGGACCCAAACGCACATTATGACGCATCCTCAGGAGAGGCCATTTCAACTCAGCCACCTGGGTCGCGTGTTCCAGAGGCAGCAGATCAAACATATCTTGTCGCTAATAGCCAATGGGAATGCGAGGCATGCTGTACAGGGATCCATCCTTCGAACCCTGCTCTCCAGTCCTTCCATATGGTATGTCCTGGAGCCATGCAACAGGACTCGGATGTCCCGCAGAAGGAAACCTTGTGGTTTGGGGCAACCTCCAAACTCAGCGTGGGAAAACTTCCTTGGCCTCATGAGGCCCCCACTTCATGAAGGTGCCATCATGGACACATACTCCAGCCTCAGCCAACGTCTGATCCTCAGCCTGACTTCAGATGCAGGAGATTTTGATTCAGCCTCTGCAGAGTGGGCCTGCTCTGCCCTTGGCTCCAATCCTCACACTAGCTTGTGTTTTCAGACTTCCGTCCTCACACTCCTGGCCCACAAACCCTCCCTACTGGGAATTCTGGGGCCACTATGAAGCACTGTGCCTGCCTCCCAGGAGAATAACATTGTCTATGGCGCTGCCCAGTAACCCCAAATGAGGTTCAAACTGCTTGGCCCTCGGCAACACCCCAATTGCATAGGCTACCTTAAACAGTGATGCTCTGTCGCAAATAGCCTGAGCCCAGACCTTCCAACAGACACCGACACATCTGGCTGCACACCCAGCACTTTGGACCCGCCACTGCCTTAGGCCACCATCCATTCCCAACCTGGGTTTTCAGTCATCGGAACCTAGACCTTATCTCCAATCCCTGCACAGGGGGGAACCTGATGCACAAGTCAGAACCCCTCCTTCCCCATGGCAAGAAACCTTGCTGCTGGCAGTGAGTCAAACCTTCAGTGTAAAAGAAAACGGCATTGCCCATGAGGCCACGCCCAAGCGTGAGGCCCGCCTTGGGCACAAACACACATTGTGACCCTCAGCGTGAGTACCTTATTCAAGTAACGCCTCTCAGTGACTTGACCCAGAGCCCGCATATGTGGCTTGCCATGCCCATAGGCACCCAGGACTAACTAGATGGTGTGTATTCCAGTTGATGGAACCCACTGCTGTGCTCTAGAGTCCCTCTCCTGGGGGGTCCCCTGTGGCAGAAAACAGTACTCTTCACTCCCACAGAATGAACACAAACACTTGGGAGCTTGGACAATCCCCCGAGAGGAAGGCTCTTCCTCGGCCTCTGAGACAACCCCTACCCTGACCGGACACTGTAAACGCAACACCCAGAGACAAAATCCTGAGTGACTGCCTCCCACTTGCCCTACTTTGATTTCCAGAGGATCTCCCCTCACGGACTAGAGATCAGGCCTGCCATTACATTGGCCCCTCCCTGAGCCAAGTTTGCTTTTTCAGACATCTGTCCCCACAGCCCTGGCAAACACAGCCTCTAGGCTGGGTCCTCTGGAGCCATACCACAGGACCGTGCCTGCTCTCTCCTGGGAAACTGTGTCCATTCCTTTGGCCACACACCTCCAGAATATGAGAAACCTCAAGGCCTCCGAGGACATCCCACTACTGGGAGCCTCACTGGACTCACAGGGGCATTCGGACACAAGCTGAGCAGCTACATCCATGAATGCATGCACACAGATGTCAACAGAGATAGAAGGTTGAGCAGGACAGGCCTTTAGGCCGTAGTCTCAACTCTTGCTTTGGTTTCCAGGTGTCACTCCTCAGAGGCTTGGGTTCGAAGAACAGGGTATGGGGCTTTCCTGAGGCACGGAACAGAACTCCTCTCGTCTCCACATGGGAAGTTTCCTTGTTGGAGCCGTGTCAAACACCTCATGTTGGAGAATCCTGCAGAGTCCCTGAGCCACCTCCACATTCCAAGGTCTCCCAGGCCACCAATCCACAGTAGGACTCATCTTCAGGAGAGTCCATTTCAACTCTCCCCTCTGGGTAGCTCACCCAGGAGCCCGCAGATTGAGCCTGCCTTGTCCTGACTAAAGAGTGGGAATATGAGGTGGCGTTCCCAGGCATCCATGCTTAGACACCTGCTCTCGAGTCTTTCCATATGGGGCCTCTTGGAACCATCCAATAGGACTCGACTGTCGTGCAGAAGGTAACCTTCAGTTTTGGAGCAGTTCACAAATCCCATCGTAGGCAAAACTTTCTGGCCTCATGAAGCCCCCACACCCTTCAGGAAGAGGCCATGCTGGACAAGAACTCTAGCCAGAGGCACGTCTCATAGTTGACATGACCTCAGTGCAGGAGGTCTCGATTCAGCCTCTGCAGAGTGGGCCTGCCGTGCCCTCGGTCCCAAACCTCACGCTAGCTTGTGTTTTCAGACTTCCTTCCTCACACTCCTGGCAAACAAGCCCTCCGGACTTGGAACTCCGGAACCAAAACCCAGCCCAGTGTCTGCCCAACGGAAGAAAAACGTTTCCCTGTGGGGCTTTCCAGAAAACCCAGATGAGGATCAACCTGCTCGGGCCTCGACGGTACCCGAACTGGATAGGCTGCTCTGGGCACTCATGCTCTGCCTGACACAGCCTGAAGCCAGACGTCCAGACAGACAAGGAGACAGCTGGCCTCACACCCAGCACTTCGGACACGCCATGGTCTTATGCCGTCACCTCATCCTAACCTTGGTTTTCAGATATCTGAACCTAGACATTATATCAATTCTCCACACAGCTGGGTATAGCAAGCACAAAACAGAACTCCTCCTTCCCCATGGCTGTCAAGCTTGCTCTTGGCATGGAGTCACACCTTCAGGGTGGGAGAAACCTTCATGGCCCCTGTTGCCACGCCCAAACTTGAGTGCTGCTTGGGCACAAATTCACACTGTGACCCTCAGCATGAGCCCCATGTCAAAGAAAGGCCTGTCAGGGCCTGGACCAAGAGCCCACATATGGGGCTTGCCAAGCCCCTATGCACGCAATCCTCACCACGGTTTGAATTTTCCAGTCATCCCGCCCGTACCTGGAGCTCTGCTCTGGAATCCCTTTCTTGGAGAGACCCATGAGCCAGACAACACGACTCCAACGTTCCCACAAAATGACCCCAACTCTTGGGAGCTGGGACAAATCCCCAGAGAGGGATACTCGTCCACAGTACCTGAGGCCACCGCTCCAATCCACGGCTATCCCGGACACAACATCCAGAGACAAAAGCCTGAAGGAACGCCTCCCACTCGCCCTTGTTTCAGAGGCCCAGGAGCTCCCTCTCGGGCTGTACATCCGGCCGGCCATACCCTAGGCGCCACTCATAAGCTGAGTTTGTGTATTCAGACTTCTGTGCCCACAGCCTGGACCCACACAACATCCAGGCTAGGGCCTCTGGGCCAAACAGCGAAAGATTGTGCCTGCCCTCTCCAAGGAAAGTGTGCCCAATCCATTGACCACAACCCTACAGGTTAGGGAAAAGCTCCAAGCCCCTGAGGCCATCAATAGTATAGGCCACCCTGGACTAAGAGGGGCTCTCTGACACCAGCGGAGCAACTATCTCCACTTAGACTCTCAGACAGTGTCCCCAGAGACAGAAGGTTGAAATGGACAGGCCCCCAGGCCCTAATCTGAACCTTAGCTTTGGTTTCCATGTTTCCGTTCTCAGAGGACTGTTTTCGTAGACCAGCACATGGGGCTTTTCTGAGGCACCAAACCAAACCTCTCTCATCTCCACATGGGCAGCTTTCTTACTGGGATGTATCAGACACTTCAGGTAGGAGAGTTCCGCAAGGCCACTGAACAACCAGCACATTCCAAGGTCTCCATGGACCCAAACGCACATTATGACGCATCCTCAGGAGAGGCCATTTCAACTCAGCCACCTGGGTCGCGTGTTCCAGAGGCAGCAGATCAAACATATCTTGTCGCTAATAGCCAATGGGAATGCGAGGCATGCTGTACAGGGATCCATCCTTCGAACCCTGCTCTCCAGTCCTTCCATATGGTATGTCCTGGAGCCATGCAACAGGACTCGGATGTCCCGCAGAAGGAAACCTTGTGGTTTGGGGCAACCTCCAAACTCAGCGTGGGAAAACTTCCTTGGCCTCATGAGGCCCCCACTTCATGAAGGTGCCATCATGGACACATACTCCAGCCTCAGCCAACGTCTGATCCTCAGCCTGACTTCAGATGCAGGAGATTTTGATTCAGCCTCTGCAGAGTGGGCCTGCTCTGCCCTTGGCTCCAATCCTCACACTAGCTTGTGTTTTCAGACTTCCGTCCTCACACTCCTGGCCCACAAACCCTCCCTACTGGGAATTCTGGGGCCACTATGAAGCACTGTGCCTGCCTCCCAGGAGAATAACATTGTCTATGGCGCTGCCCAGTAACCCCAAATGAGGTTCAAACTGCTTGGCCCTCGGCAACACCCCAATTGCATAGGCTACCTTAAACAGTGATGCTCTGTCGCAAATAGCCTGAGCCCAGACCTTCCAACAGACACCGACACATCTGGCTGCACACCCAGCACTTTGGACCCGCCACTGCCTTAGGCCACCATCCATTCCCAACCTGGGTTTTCAGTCATCGGAACCTAGACCTTATCTCCAATCCCTGCACAGGGGGGAACCTGATGCACAAGTCAGAACCCCTCCTTCCCCATGGCAAGAAACCTTGCTGCTGGCAGTGAGTCAAACCTTCAGTGTAAAAGAAAACGGCATTGCCCATGAGGCCACGCCCAAGCGTGAGGCCCGCCTTGGGCACAAACACACATTGTGACCCTCAGCGTGAGTACCTTATTCAAGTAACGCCTCTCAGTGATTTGACCCAGAGCCCGCATATGTGGCTTGCCATGCCCATAGGCACCCAGGACTAACTAGATGGTGTGTATTCCAGTTGATGGAACCCACTGCTGTGCTCTAGAGTCCCTCTCCTGGGGGGTCCCCTGTGGCAGAAAACAGTACTCTTCATTCCCACAGAATGAACACAAACACTTGGGAGCTTGGACAATCCCCCGAGAGGAAGGCTCTTCCTCGGCCTCTGAGACAACCCCTACCCTGACCGGACACTGTAAACGCAACACCCAGAGACAAAATCCTGAGTGACTGCCTCCCACTTGCCCTACTTTGATTTCCAGAGGATCTCCCCTCACGGACTAGAGATCAGGCCTGCCATTACATTGGCCCCTAGCTGAGCCAAGTTTGCTTTTTCAGACATCTGTCCCCACAGCCCTGGCAAACACAGCCTCTAGGCTGGGTCCTCTGGAGCCATACCACAGGACCGTGCCTGCTCTCTCCTGGGAAACTGTGTCCATTCCTTTGGCCACACACCTCCAGAATATGAGAAACATCAAGGCCTCCGAGGTCATCCCACTACTGGGAGCCTCACTGGACTCACAGGGGCATTCGGACACAAGCTGAGCAGCTACATCCATGAATGCATGCACACAGATGTCAACAGAGATAGAAGGTTGAGCCGGACAGGCCTTTAGGCCGTAGTCTCAACTCTTGCTTTGGTTTCCAGGTGTCACTCCTCAGAGGCTTGGGTTCGAAGAACAGGGTATGGGGCTTTCCTGAGGCACGGAACAGAACTCCTCTCGTCTCCACATGGGAAGTTTCCTTGTTGGAGCCGTGTCAAACATCTCATGTTGGAGAATCCTGCAGAGTCCCTGAGCCACCTCCACATTCCAAGGTCTCCCAGGCCAACAAGGCACAGTAGGACTCATCTTCAGGAGAGTCCATTTCAACTCTCCCCTTTGGGTAGCTCAACCAAGAGCCCGCAGATTGAGCTTGCCTTGTCCTGACTAAAGAGTGGGAATATGAGGTGGCGTTCCCAGGCATCCATGCTTAGACACCTGCTCTCGAGTCTTTCCATATGGGGCCTCTTGGAACCATCCAATAGGACTCGACTGTCGTGCAGAAGGTAACCTTCAGTTTTGGAGCAGTTCACAAATCCCATCGTAGGCAAAACTTTCTGGCCTCATGGAGCCCCCACACCCTTCAGGAAGAGGCCATGCTGGACAAGAACTCTAGCCTGAGGCACGTCTCATAGTTGACATGACCTCAGTGCAGGAGATCTCGATTCAGCCTCTGCAGAGTGGGCCTGCCGTGCCCTCAGTCCCAAACCTCACGCTAGCTTGTGTTTTCAGACTTCCTTCCTCACACTCCTGGCAAACAAGCCCTCCGGACTAGGAACTCCGGAACCAAACCCAGCCCAGTGTCTGCCCAACGGAAGAAAAACGTTTACCTGTGGGGCTCTCCAGAAAACACAGATGAGGATCAACCTGCTCGGGCCTCGACGGTACACGAACTGGATATGCTGCTCTGGGCACTCATGCTCTGCCTGACACAGCCTGAAGCCAGACGTCCAGACAGACAAGGAGACAGCTGGCCGCATACCCAGCACTTCGGACACGCCATGGTCTTATGCCGTCACCTCATCCTAACCTTGGTTTTCAGATATCTGAACCTAGACATTATATCAATTCTCCACACAGCTGGGTATAGCAAGCACAAAACAGAACTCCTCCTTCCCCATGGCTGTCAAGCTTGCTCTTGGCATGGAGTCACACCTTCAGGGTGGGAGAAACCTTCATGGCCCCTGATGCCACGCCCAAAAGTGAGTGCTGCTTGGGCACAAATTCACACTGTGACCCTCAGCATGAGCCCTATGTCTAAGAGAGGCCTGTCAGGGCCTGGACCAAGAGCCCACATATGGAGATTGCCAAGCCTCTATGCACGCAATCCTCACCACGGTTTGAATTTTCCAGTCGCCCCGCCCATACCGGCAGCTCTGCTCTGGAATCCCTTTCTTGGAGAGACCCATGAGCCAGACAACACGACTCCTCCCTTCCCACAAAATGACCCCAACTCTTGGGAGCTGGGACAAATCCCCAGAGAGGGATACTCGTCCACAGTACCTGAGGCCACCGCTCCAATCCACGGCTATCCCGGACACAACATCCAGAGACAAAAGCCTGAAGGAACGCCTCCCACTCGCCCTTGTTTCAGAGGCCCAGGAGCTCCCTCTCGGGCTGTACATCCGGCCGGCCATACCCTAGGCGCCACTCATAAGCTGAGTTTGTGTATTCAGACTTCTGTGCCCACAGCCTGGACCCACACAACATCCAGGCTAGGGCCTCTGGGCCAAACAGCGAAAGATTGTGCCTGCCCTCTCCAAGGAAAGTGTGCCCAATCCATTGACCACAACCCTACAGGTTAGGGAAAAGCTCCAAGGTCCCTGAGGCCATCAATAGTATAGGCCACCCTGGACTAAGAGGGGCTCTCTGACACCAGCGGAGCAACTATCTCAACTTAGACTCTCAGACACTGTCCCCAGAGACAGAAGGTGGAAATGGACAGGCCCCCAGGCCCTAATCTGAACCTTAGCTTTGGTTTCCATGTTTCCGTTCTCAGAGGACTGTTTTCGTAGACCAGCACATGGGGCTTTTCTGAGGCACCAAACCAAACCTCTCTCATCTCCACATGGGCAGCTTTCTTACTGGGATGTATCAGACACTTCAGGTAGGAGAGTTCCGCAAGGCCACTGAACAACCAGCACATTCCAAGGTCTCCATGGACCCAAACGCACATTATGACGCATCCTCAGGAGAGGCCATTTCAACTCAGCCACCTGGGTCGCGTGTTCCAGAGGCAGCAGATCAAACATATCTTGTCGCTAATAGCCAATGGGAATGCGAGGCATGCTGTACAGGGATCCATCCTTCGAACCCTGCTCTCCAGTCCTTCCATATGGTATGTCCTGGAGCCATGCAACAGGACTCGGATGTCCCGCAGAAGGAAACCTTGTGGTTTGGGGCAACCTCCAAACTCAGCGTGGGAAAACTTCCTTGGCCTCATGAGGCCCCCACTTCATGAAGGTGCCATCATGGACACATACTCCAGCCTCAGCCAACGTCTGATCCTCAGCCTGACTTCAGATGCAGGAGATTTTGATTCAGCCTCTGCCTAGTGGGCCTGCTCTGCCCTTGGCTCCAATCCTCACACTAGCTTGTGTTTTCAGACTTCCGTCCTCACACTCCTGGCCCACAAACCCTCCCTACTGGGAATTCTGGGGCCACTATGAAGCACTGTGCCTGCCTCCCAGGAGAATAACATTGTCTATGGCGCTGCCCAGAAACCCCAAATGAGGTTCAAACTGCTTGGCCATCGGCAACACCCCAATTGCATAGGCTACCTTAAACAGTGATGCTCTGTCGCAAATAGCCTGAGCCCAGACCTTCCAACAGACACCGACACAGCTGGCTGCACACCCAGCACATTGGACCCGCCACTGCCTTAGGCCACCATCCATTCCCAACCTGGGTTTTCAGTCATCGGAACCTAGACCTTATCTCCAATCCCTGCACAGGGGGGAACCTGATGCACAAGTCAGAACCCCTCCTTCCACATGGCAAGAAACCTTGCTGCTGGCAGTGAGTCAAACCTTCAGTGTAAAAGAAAACGGCATTGCCCATGAGGCCAGGCCAAGCATGAGGCCCGCCTTGGGCACAAACACACATTGTGACCCTCAGCGTGAGTACCTTATTCAAGTAACGCCTCTCAGTGACTGGACCCAGAGCCCGCATATGTGGCTTGCCATGCCCATAGGCACCCAGGACTAACTAGATGGTGTGTATTCCAGTTGATGGAACCCACTGCTGTGCTCTAGAGTCCCTCTCCTGGGGGGTCCCCTGTGGCAGAAAACAGTACTCTTCATTCCCACAGAATGAACACAAACACTTGGGAGCTTGGACAATCCCCCGAGATGATGCCACGCCCAAACGTGAGTGCTGCTTGGGCACAAATTCAACTGTGACCCTCAGCATGAGCCCCATGTCTAAGAAAGGCCTGTCAGGGCCTGGACCAAGAGCCCACATATGGAGATTGCCAAGCCCCTATGCACGCAATTTCACCACGGTTTGAATTTTCCAGTCGCCCCGCCCGTACCTGGAGCTCTGCTCTGGAATCCCTTTCTTGGAGAGACCCATGAGCCAGACAACACGACTCCACCCTTCCCACAAAATGACCCCAAACTCTTGGGAGCTGGGACAAATCCCCAGAGAGGGATACTCGTCCACAGTACCTGAGGCCACCGCTCCAATCCACGGCTATCCCGGACACAACATCCAGAGACAAAAGCCTGAAGGAACGCCTCCCACTCGCCCTTGTTTCAGAGGCCCAGGAGCTCCCTCTCGGGCTGTACATCCGGCCGGCCATACCCTAGGCGCCACTCATAAGCTGAGTTTGTGTATGCAGACTTCTGTGCCCACAGCCTGGACCCACACAACATCCAGGCTAGGGCCTCTGGGCCAAACAGCGAAAGATTGTGCCTGCCCTCTCCAAGGAAAGTGTGCCCAATCCATTGACCACAACCCTACAGGTTAGGGAAAAGCTCCAAGGTCCCTGAGGCCATCAATAGTATAGGCCACCCTGGACTAAGAGGGGCTCTCTGACACCAGCGGAGCAACTATCTCCACTTAGACTCTCAGACAGTGTCCCCAGAGACAGAAGGTTGAAATGGACAGGCCCCCAGGCCCTAATCTGAACCTTAGCTTTGGTTTCCATGTTTCCGTTCTCAGAGGACTGTTTTCGTAGACCGGCACATGGGGCTTTTCTGAGGCACCAAACCAAACCTCTCTCATCTCCACATGGGCAGCTTTCTTACTGGGATGTATCAAACACTTCAGGTCGGAGAGTTCCGCAGGGCCACTGAACAACCAGCACATTCCAAGGTCTCCATGGACCCAAACGCACATTATGACGCATCCTCAGGAGAGGCCATTTCAACTCAGCCACCTGGGTCTCGTGTTCCAGAGGCAGCAGATCAAACATATCTTGTCGCTAATAGCCAATGGGAATGCGAGGCATGCTGTACAGGGATCCATCCTTCGAACCCTGCTCTCCAGTCCTTCCATATGGTATGTCCTGGAGCCATGCTACAGGACTCGGATGTCCCGCAGAAGGAAACCTTGTGGCTTGGGGCAACCTCCAAACTCAGCGTGGGAAAACTTCCTTGGCCTCATGAGGCCCCCACTTCATGAAGGTGCCATCATGGACACATACTCCAGCCTCAGCCAACGTCTGATCCTCAGCCTGACTTCAGATGCAGGAGATTTTGATTCAGCCTCTGCACAGTGGGCCTGCTCTGCCCTTGGCTCCAATCCTCACACTAGCTTGTGTTTTCAGACTTCCGTCCTCACACTCCTGGCCCACAAACCCTCCCTACTGGGAATTCTGGGGCCACTATGAAGCACTGTGCCTGCCTCCCAGGAGAAAAACATTGTCTATGGCGCTGCCCAGAAACCCCAAATGAGGATCAAACTGCTTGGCCCTCGGCAACACCCCAATTGCATAGGCTACCTTAAACAGTGATGCTCTGTCGCAAATAGCCTGAGCCCAGACCTTCCAACAGACACCGACACAGCTGGCTGCACACCCAGCACATTGGACCCGCCACTGCCTTAGGCCACCATCCATTCCCAACCTGGGTTTTCAGTCATCGGAACCTAGACCTTATCTCCAATCCCTGCACAGGGGGGAACCTGATGCACAAGTCAGAACATCTCCTTCCCCATGGCAAGAAACCTTGCTGCTGGCAGTGAGTCAAACCTTCAGTGTAGGAGAAAACGGCATGGCCCATGAGGCCACGCCCAAGCGTGAGGGCCGCCTTGGGCACAAACACACATTGTGACCCTCAGCGTGAGTACCTTATTCAAGTAACGCCTCTCAGTGACTGGACCCAGAGTCCGCATATGTGGCTTGCCATGCCCATAGGCACTCAGGACTAACTAGATGGTGTGTATTCCAGTTGAGGGAGCCCACTGCTGTGCTCTAGAGTCCCTCTCCTGGGGGGTCCCCTGTGGCAGAAAACAGTACTCTTCATTCCCACAGAATGAACACAAACACTTGGGAGCTTGGACAATCCCTCGGGAGGAAGGCTCTTCCTCGGCCTCTGAGACAACCCCTACCCTGACCGGACACTGTAAACGCAACACCCAGAGACAAAATCCTGAGTGACTGCCTCCCACTTGCCCTACTTTGATTTCCAGAGGATCTCCCCTCACGGACTAGAGATCAGGCCTGCCATTACATTGGCCCCTAGCTGAGCCAAGATTGCTTTTTTAGACATCTGTCCCCACAGCCCTGGCAAACACAGACTCTAGGCTGGGTCCTCTGGAGCCATACCACAGGACCGTGCCTGCTCTCTCCTGGGAAACTGTGTCCATTCCTTTGGCCAGAATATGAGAAACCTCAAGGCCTCCGAGGACATCCCACTACTGGGAGCCTCACTGGACTCACGGAATTCGGACACAAGCTGAGCAGCTACATCCATGAATGCATGCACACAGATGTCAACAGAGATAGAAGGTTGAGCCGGACAGGCCTTTAGGCCGTAGTCTCAACTCTTGCTTTGGTTTCCAGGTGTCACTCCTCAGAGGCTTGGGTTCGAAGAACAGGGTATGGGGCTTTCCTGAGGCACGGAACAGAACTCCTCTCGTCTCCACATGGGAAGTTTCCTTGTTGGAGCCGTGTCAAACACCTCATGTTGGAGAAACCTGCAGAGTCCCTGAGCCACCTCCACATTCCAAGGTCTCCCAGGCCACCAAGCCACAGTAGGACTCATCTTCAGGAGAGTCCATTTCAAATCTCCCCTCTGGGTAGCTCACCCAGGAGCCCGCAGATTGAGCCTGCCTTTTCCTGACTAAAGAGTGGGAATATGAGGTGGCGTTCCCAGGCATCCATGCTTAGACACCTGCTCTCGAGTCTTTCCATATGGGTCCTCTTGGAACCATCCAATAGGACTCGACTGTCGTGCAGAAGGTAACCTTCAGTTTTGGAGCAGTTCACAAATCCCATCGTAGGCAAAACTTTCTGGCCTCATGAAGTCCCCACACCCTTCAGGAAGAGGCCATGCTGGACAAGAACTCTAGCCTGAGGCACGTCTCATAGTTGACATGACCTCAGTGCAGGAGATCTCGATTCAGCCTCTGCAGAGTGGGCCTGCCGTGCCCTCGGTCCCAAACCTCACGCTAGCTTGTGTTTTCCGACTTCCTTCCTCACACTCCTGGCAAACAAGCCTACCGGACTAGGAACTCCGGAACCAAAACCCAGCCCAGTGTCTGCCCAACGGAATAAAAACGTTTCCCTGTGGGGCTCTCCAGAAAACCCAGATGAGGATCAACCTGCACGGGCCTCGATGGAACCCAAACTGGATAGGCTGCTCTGGGCACTCATGCTCTGCCTGACACAGCCTGAAGCCAGACGTCCAGACAGACAAGGAGACAGCTGGCCGCACACCCAGCACTTCGGACACGCCATGGTCTTATGCCGTCACCTCATCCTAACCTTGGTTTTCAGATATCTGAACCTAGACATTATATGAATTCTCCACACAGCTGGGTATAGCAAGCACAAAACAGAACTCCTCCTTCCCCATGGCTGTCAAGCTTGCTCTTGGCATGAGTCACACCTTCAGGGTGGGAGAAACCTTCATGGCCCCTGATGCCACGCCCAAACTTGAGTGCTGCTTGGGCACAAATTCACACTTGACCCTCAGCATGAGCCCCATGTCAAAGAAAGGCCTGTCAGGGCCTGGACCAAGAGCCCACATATGGGGCTTGCCAAGCCCCTATGCACGCAATCCTCACCACGGTTTGAATTTTCCAGTCGCCCCGCCTGTACCTGGAGCTCTGCTCTGGAATCCCTTTCTTGGAGAGACCCATGAGCCAGAAAACACGACTCCAACCTTCCCACAAAATGACCCCAAACTCTTGGGAGCTGGGACAAATCCCCAGAGAGGGATACTCGTCCACAGTACCTGAGGCCACCGCTCCAATCCACGGCTATCCCGGACACAACATCCAGAGACAAAAGCCTGAAGGAACGCCTCCCACTCGCCCTTGTTTCAGAGGCCCAGGAGCTCCCTCTCGGGCGGTACATCCGGCCGGCCATACCCTAGGCGCCACTCATAAGCTGAGTTTGTGTATTCAGACTTCTGTGCCCACAGCCTGGACCCACACAACATCCAGGCTAGGGCCTCTGGACCAAACAGCGAAAGATTGTGCCTGCCCTCTCCAAGGAAAGTGTGCCCAATCCATTGACCACAACCCTACAGGTTAGGGAAAAGCTCCAAGGTCCCTGAGGCCATCAATAGTATAGGCCACCCTGGACTAAGAGGGGCTCTCTGACACCAGCGGAGCAACTATCTCCACTTAGACTCTCAGACAGTGTCCCCAGAGACAGAAGGTTGAAATGGACAGGCCCCCAGGCCCTAATCTGAACCTGAGCTTTGGTTCCCATGTTTCCGTCCTCAGAGGACTGTTTTCGTAGACCAGCACATGGGGCTTTTCTGAGGCACCAAACCAAACCTCTCTCATCTCCACATGGGCAGCTTTCTTACTGGGATGTATCAAACACTTCAGGTAGAAGAGTTCCGCAGGGCCACTGAAAAACCAGCACATTCCAAGGTCTCCATGGACCCAAACGCACATTATGACGCATCCTCAGGAGAGGCCATTTCAACTCAGCCCCCTGGGTCGCGTGTTCCAGAGGCAGCAGATCAAACATATCTTGTCGCTAATAGCCAATGGGAATGCGAGGCATGCTGTACAGGGATCCATCCTTCGAACCCTGCTCTCCAGTCCTACCATATGGTATGTCCTGGAGCCATGCAACAGGACTCGAATGTCCCGCAGAAGGAAACCTTGTGGTTTGGGGCAACCTCCAAACTCAGCGTGGGAAAACTTCCTTGGCCGCATGAGGCCCCCACTTCATGAAGGTGCCATCATGGACACATACTCCAGCCTCAGCCAACGTCTGATCCTCAGCCTGACTTCAGATGCAGGAGATTTTGATTCAGCCTCTGCAGAGTGGGCCTGCTCTGCCCTTGGCTCCAATCCTCACACTAGCTTGTGTTTTCAGACTTCCGTCCTCACACTCCTGGCCCACAAACCCTCCCTACTGGGAATTCTGGGGCCACAATGAAGCACTGTGCCTGCCTCCCAGGAGAAAAACCTTGTCTATGGCGCTGCCCAGAGACCCCAAATGAGGATCAAACTGCTTGGCCCTCGGCAACACCCCAATTGCATAGGCTACCTTAAACAGTGATGCTCTGTCGCAAATAGCCTGAGCCCAGACCTTCCAACAGACACCGACACAGCTGGCTGCACACCCAGCACATTGGACCCGCCACTGCCTTAGGCCACCATCCATTCCCAACCTGGGTTTTCAGTCATCGGAACCTAGACCTTATCTCCAATCCCTGCACAGGGGGGAACCTGATGCACAAGTCAGAACCCCTCCTTCCCCATGGCAAGAAACCTTGCTGCTGGCAGTGAGTCAAACCTTCAGTGTAGGAGAAAACGGCATGGCCCATGAGGCCACGCCCAAGCGTGAGGGCCGACTTGGGCACAAACACACATTGTGACCCTCAGCGTGAGTACCTTATTCAAGTAACGCTTCTCAGTGACTGGACCAAGAGCCCGCATATGTGGCTTGCCATGCCCATAGGCACCCAGGACTAACTAGATGGTGTGTATTCCAGTTGAGGGAACCCACTGCTGTGCTCTAGAGTCCCTCTCCTGGGGGGTCCCCTGTGGCAGAAAACAGTACTCTTCATTACCACAGAATGAACACAAACACATGGGAGCTTGGACAATCCCCCGAGAGGAAGGCTCTTCCTCGGCCTCTGAGACAACCCCTACCCTGACCGGACACTGTAAACGCAACACCCAGAGACAAAATCCTGAGTGACTGCCTCCCACTTGCCCTACTTTGATTTCCAGAGGATCTCCCCTCACGGACTAGAGATCAGGCCTGCCATTACATTGGCCCCTAGCTGAGCCAAGTTTGCTTTTTCAGACATCTGTCCCCACAGCCCTGGCAAACACAGCCTCTAGGCTGGGTCCTCTGGAGCCATACCACAGGACCGTGCCTGCTCTCTCCTGGGAAACTGTGTCCATTCCTTTGGCCACACACCTCCAGAATATGAGAAACCTCAAGGCCTCCGAGGACATCCCACTACTGGGAGCCTCACTGGACTCACAGGGGCATTCGGACACAAGCTGAGCAGCTACATCCATGAATGCATGCACACAGATGTCAAAGGAGATAGAAGGTTAAGCCGGACAGGCCTTTAGACCGTAGACTCAACTCTTGCTTTGGTTTCCAGGTGTCACTCCTCAGAGGCTTTGGTTCGAAGAACAGGGTATGGGGCTTTCCTGAGGCACGGAACAGAACTCCTGTCGTCTCCACATGGGAAGTTTCCTTGTTGGAGCCGTGTCAAACACCTCATGTTGGAGAATCCTGCAGAGTCCCTGAGCCACCTCCACATTCCAAGGACTCCCAGTCCACCAAGCCACAGTAGGACTCATCTTCAGGAGAGTCCATTTCAGCTCTCCCCTCTGGGTAGCTCACCCAGGAGCCCGCAGATTGAGCCTGCCTTTTCCTGACTAAAGAGTGGGAATATGAGGTGGCGTTCCCAGGCATCCATGCTTAGACACCTGCTCTCGAGTCTTTCCATATGGGGCCTCTTGGAACCATCCAATAGGACTCGACTGTTGTGCAGAAGGTAACCTTCAGTTTTGGAGCAGTTCACAAATCCCATCGTAGGCAAAACTTTCTGGCCTCATGAAGCCCCCACACCCTTCAGGAAGAGGCCATGCTGGACAAGAACTCTAGCCTGAGGCACGTCTCATAGTTGACATGACCTCAGTGCAGGAGATCTCGATTCAGCCTCTGCAGAGTGGGCCTGCCGTGCCCTCGGTCCCAAACCTCACGCTAGCTTGTGTTTTCAGACTTCCTTCCTCACACTCCTGGCAAACAAGCCCTCCGGACTAGGAACTCCAGAATCAAAACCAAGCCCAGTGTCTGCCCAACGGAAGAAAAACGTTTCCCTGTGGGGCTCTCCAGAAAACCCAGATGAGGATCAACCTGCTCGGGCCTCGACGGTACCCGAACTGGATATGCTGCTCTGGGCACTCATGCTCTGCCTGACACAGCCTGAAGCCAGACGTCCAGACAGACAAGGAGACAGCTGGCCGCACACCCAGCACTTCGGACACGCAATGGTCTTATGCCGTCACCTCATCCTAACCTTGGTTTTCAGATATCTGAACCTAGACATTATATCAATTCTCCACACAGCTGGGTATAGCAAGCACAAAACAGAATTCCTCCTTCCCCATGGCTGTCAAGCTTGCCCCTGGCATGGAGTCACACCTTCAGGGTGGGAGAAACCTTCATGGCCCCTGATGCCACGCCCAAACTTGAGTGTTGCTTGGGCACAAATTCACACTGTGACCCTCAGCATGAGCCCCATGTCAAAGAAAGGCCTGTCAGGGCCTGGACCAAGAGCCCACATATGGGGCTTGCCAAGCCCCTATGCACCCAATCCTCACCACGGTTTGAATTTTCCAGTCGCCCCGCCCGTACCTGGAGCTCTGCTCTGGAATCCCTTTCTTGGAGAGACCCATGAGCCAGACAACACGACTCCACCCTTCCCACAAAATGACCCCAAACTCTTGGGAGCTGGGACAAATCCCCAGAGAGGGATACTCGACCACAGTACCTGAGGCCACCGCTCCAATCCACGGCTATCCCGGACACAACATCCAGATACAAAAGCCTGAAGGAACGCCTCCCACTCGCCCTTGTTTCAGAGGCCCAGGAGCTCCCTCTCGGGCTGTACATCCGGCCGGCCATACCCTAGGCGCCACTCATAAGCTGAGTTTGTGTATTCAGACTTCTGTGCCCACAGCCTGGACCCACACAACATCCAGGCTAGGGCCTCTGGACCAAACAGCGAAAGATTGTGCCTGCCCTCTCCAAGGAAAGTGTGCCCAATCCATTGACCACAACCCTACAGGTTAGGGAAAAGCTCCAAGGTCCCTGAGGCCATCAATAGTATAGGCCACCCTGGACTAAGAGGGGCTCTCTGACACCAGCGGAGCAACTATCTCCACTTAGACTCTCAGACAGTGTCCCCAGAGACAGAAGGTTGAAATGGACAGGCCCCCAGGCCCTAATCTGAACCTTAGCTTTGGTTCCCATGTTTCCGTCCTCAGAGGACTGTTTTCGTAGACCAGCACATGGGGCTTTTCTGAGGCACCAAACCAAACCTCTCTCATCTCCACATGGGCAGCTTTCTTACTGGGATGTATCAAACACTTCAGGTAGAAGAGTTCCGCAGGGCCACTGAAAAACCAGCACATTCCAAGGTCTCCATGGACCCAAACGCACATTATGACGCATCCTCAGGAGAGGCCATTTCAACTCAGCCCCCTGGGTCGCGTGTTCCAGAGGCAGCAGATCAAACATATCTTGTCGCTAATAGCCAATGGGAATGCGAGGCATGCTGTACAGGGATCCATCCTTCGAACCCTGCTCTCCAGTCCTTCCATATGGTATGTCCTGGAGCCATGCAACAGGACTCGAATGTCCCGCAGAAGGAAACCTTGTGGTTTGGGGCAACCTCCAAACTCAGCGTGGGAAAACTTCCTTGGCCGCATGAGGCCCCCACTTCATGAAGGTGCCATCATGGACACATACTCCAGCCTCAGCCAACGTCTGATCCTCAGCCTGACTTCAGATGCAGGAGATTTTGATTCAGCCTCTGCAGAGTGGGCCTGCTCTGCCCTTGGCTCCAATCCTCACACTAGCTTGTGTTTTCAGACTTCCGTCCTCACACTCCTGGCCCACAAACCCTCCCTACTGGGAATTCTGGGGCCACAATGAAGCACTGTGCCTGCCTCCCAGGAGAAAAACCTTGTCTATGGCGCTGCCCAGAGACCCCAAATGAGGATCAAACTGCTTGGCCCTCGGCAACACCCCAATTGCATAGGCTACCTTAAACAGTGATGCTCTGTCGCAAATAGCCTGAGCCCAGACCTTCCAACAGACACCGACACAGCTGGCTGCACACCCAGCACATTGGACCCGCCACTGCCTTAGGCCACCATCCATTCCCAACCTGGGTTTTCAGTCATCGGAACCTAGACCTTATCTCCATTCCCTGCACAGGGGGGAACCTGATGCACCAGTCAGAACCCCTCCTTCCCCATGGCAAGAAACCTTGCTGCTGGCAGTGAGTCAAACCTTCAGTGTAGGAGAAAACGGCATTGCCCATGAGGCCACGCCCAAGCGTGAGGGCCGCCTTGGGCACAAACACACATTGTGACCCTCAGCGTGAGTACCTTATTCAAGTAACGCCTCTCAGTGACTGGACCAAGAGCCCGCATATGTGGCTTGCCATGCCCATAGGCACCCAGGACTAACTAGATGGTGTGTATTCCAGTAGAGGGAACCCACTGCTGTGGGACCCCCTCTCCTGGGGGTCCCCTGTGGCAGAAAACAGTACTCTTCATTCCCACAGAATGAACACAAACACTTGGGAGCTTGGAAAATCCCCCGAGAGGAAGGCTCTTCCTCGGCCTCTGAGACAACCCCTACCCTGACCGGACACTGTAAACGCAACACCCAGAGACAAAATCCTGAGTGACTGCCTCCCACTTGCCCTACTTTGATTTCCAGAGTATCTCCCCTCACGGACTAGAGATCAGGCCTGCCATTACATTGGCCCCTAGCTGAGCCAAGTTTGCTTTTTCAGACATCTGTTCCCACAGCCCTGGCAAACACAGCCTCTTGGCTGGGTCCTCTGGAGCCATACCACAGGACCGTGCCTGCTCTCTCCTGGGAAACTGTGTCCATTCCTTTGGCCACACACCTCCAGAATATGAGAAACCTCAAGGCCTCCGAAGACATCCCACTACTAGGAGCCTCACTGTACTCACAGGGGCATTCGGACACAAAATGAGCAGCTACATCCTTGAATGCATGCACACAGATGTCAACAGAGATAGAAGGTTGAGCCGGACAGGCCTTTAGGCCGTAGTCTCAACTCTTGCTTTGGTTTCCAGGTGTCACTCCTCAGAGGCTTTGGTTCGAAGAACAGGGTATGGGGCTTTCCTGAGGCACGGAACAGAACTCCTGTCGTCTCCACATGGGAAGTTTCCTTGTTGGATCCGTGTCAAACACCTCATGCTGGAGAATCCTGCAGAGTCCCTGAGCCACCTCCAAATTCCAAGGTATCCCAGGCCACCAAGCCACAGTAGGACTCATCTTCAGGAGAGTCCATTTCAACTATCCCCTCTGAGTAGCTCACCCAGGAGCCCGCAGATTGAGCCTGCCTTGTCCTGACTAAAGAGTGGGAATATGAAGTAGCGTTCCCAGGCATCCATGCTTAGACACCTGCTCTCGAGTCTTTCCATATGGGGCCTCTTGGAACCATCCAATAGGACTCGACTGTCGTGCAGAAGGTAACCTTCAGTTTTGGAGCAGTTCACAAATCCCATCGTAGGCAAAACTTTCTGGCCTCATGAAGCCCCCACACCCTTCAGGAGGAGGCCATGCTGGACAAGAACTCTAGCCTGAGGCACGTCTCATAGTTGACATGACCTCAGTGCAGGAGATCTCGATTCAGCCTCTGCAGAGAGGGCCTGCCGTGCCCTCGGTCCCAAACCTCACGCTAGCTTGTGTTTTAAGACTTCCTTCCTCACAGTCCTGGCAAACATTCCTCCGGCCTAGGAACTCCAGAACCAAAACCCAGCCCAGTGTCTGCCCAACGGAAGAAAAACGTTTCCCTGTGGGGCTCTCCAGAAAACCCAGATGAGGATCAACCTGCTCGGGCCTCGACGGTACCCGAACTGGATAGGCTGCTCTGGGCACTCATGCTCTGCCTGACACAGCCTGAAGCCAGACGTCAAGACAGACAAGGAGACAGCAGGCCGCACACCCAGCCCTTCGGACACGCCAAGGTCTTATGCCGTCACCTCATCCTAACCGTGGTTTTCAGATATCTGAACCTAGACATTATATCAATTCTCCACACAGCTGGGTATAGCAAGCACAAAACAGAATTCCTCCTTCCCCATGGCTGTCAAGCTTGCCCCTGGCATGGAGTCACACCTTCAGGGTGGGAGAAACCTTCATGGCCCCTGATGCCACGCCCAAACTTGAGTGTTGCTTGGGCACAAATTCACACTGTGACCCTCAGCATGAGCCCCATGTCAAAGAAAGGCCTGTCAGGGCCTGGAACAAGAGCCCACATATGGGGCTTGCCAAGCCCCTATGCACCCAATCCTCACCAAAGTTTGAATTTTCCACTCGCCCCGCCCGTACCTGGAGCTCTGCTCTGGAATCCCTTTCTTGGAGAGACCCATGAGCCAGACAACACGACTCCACCCTTCCCACAAAATGACCCCAAACTCTTGGGAGCTGGGACAAATCCCCAGAGAGGGATACTCGTCCACAGTACCTGAGGCCACCGCTCCAATCCACGGCTATCCCGGACACAACATCCAGAGGCAAAAGCCTGAAGGAACGCCTCCCACTCGCCCTTGTTTCAGAGGCCCAGGAGCTCCCTCTCGGGCTGTACATCCGGCCGGCCATACCCTAGGCGCCACTCATAAGCTGAGTTTGTGTATTCAGACTTCTGTGCCCACAGCCTGGACCCACACAACATCCAGGCTAGGGCCTCTGGACCAAACAGCGAAAGATTGTGCCTGCCCTCTCCAAGGAAAGTGTGCCCAATCCATTGACCACAACCCTACAGGTTAGGGAAAAGCTCCAAGGTCCATGAGGCCATCAATAGTATAGGCCACCCTGGACTAAGAGGGGCTCTCTGACATCAGCGGAGCAACTATCTCCACTTAGACTCTCAGACAGTGTCCCCAGAGACAGAAGGTTAAAATGGACAGGCCCCCAGGCCCTAATCTGAACCTTAGCTTTGGTTTCCATGTTTCCGTCCTCAGAGGACTGTTTTCGTAGACCAGCACATGGGGCTTTTCTGAGGCACCAAACCAAACCTCTCTCATCTCCACATGGGCAGCTTTCTTACTGGGATGTATCAAACACTTCAGGTAGGAGAGTTCCGCAGGGCCACTGAACAATCAGCACATTCCAAGGTCTCCATGGACCCAAACGCACATTATGACGCATCCTCAGGAGAGGCCATTTCAACTCAGCCCCCTGGGTCGCGTGTTCCAGAGGCAGCAGATCAAACATATCTTGTCGCTAATAGCCAATGGGAATGCGAGGCATGCTATACAGGGATCCATCCTTCGAACCCTGCTCTCCAGTCCTTCCATATGGTATGTCCTGGAGCCATGCAACAGGACTCGAATGTCCCGCAGAAGGAAACCTTGTGGTTTGGGGCAACCTCCAAACTCAGCGTGGGAAAACTTCCTTGGCCTCATGAGGCCCCCACTTCATGAAGGTGCCATCATGGACACATACTCCAGCCTCAGCCAACGTCTGATCCTCAGCCTGACTTCAGATGCAGGAGATATTGATTCAGCCTCTGCAGAGTGGGCCTGCTCTGCCCTTGGCTCCAATCCTCACACTAGCTTGTGTTTTCAGACTTCCGTCCTCACACTCCTGGCCCACAAACCCTCCCTACTGGGAATTCTGGGGCCACAATGAAGCACTGTGCCTGCCTCCCAGGAGAAAAACATTGTCTATGGCGCTGCCCAGAAACCCCAAATGAGGATCAAACTGCTTGGCCCTCGGCAACACCCCAATTGTATAGGCTACCTTAAACAGTGATGCTCTGTCGCAAATAGCCTGAGCCCAGACCTTCCGACAGACACCGACACAGCTGGCTGCACACCCAGCACATTGGACCCGCCACTGCCTTAGGCCACCATCCATTCCCAACCTGGATTTTCAGTCATCGGAACCTAGACCTTATCTCCAATCCCTGCACAGGGGGAAACCTGATGCACAAGTCAGAACCCCTCCTTCCCCATGGCAAGAAACCTTGCTGCTGGCAGTGAGTCAAACCTTCAGTGTAGGAGAAAACGGCATGGCCCATGAGGCCACGCCCAAGCGTGAGGGCCGCCTTGGGCTCAAACACTCATTGTGACCCTCAGCGTGAGTACCTTATTCAAGTAACGCCTCTCAGTGACTGGACCAAGAGCCCGCATATGTGGCTTGCCATGCCCATAGGCACCCTGGACTAACTAGATGGTGTGTATTCCAGTTGAGGGAACCCACTGCTGTGCTCTAGAGTCCCTCTCCTGGGGGGTCCCCTGTGGCAGAAAACAGTACTCTTCATTCCCACAGAATGAACACAAACACTTGGGAGCTTGGACAATCCCCCGAGAGGAAGGCTCTTCCTCGGCCTCTGAGACAACCCCTACCCTGACCGGACACTGTAAACGCAACACCCAGAGACAAAATCCTGAGTGACTGCCTCCCACTTGCCCTACTTTGATTTCCAGAGGATCTCCCCTCACGGACTAGAGATCAGGCCTGCCATTACATTGGCCCCTAGCTGAGCCAAGTTTGCTTTTTCAGACATCTGTCCCCACAGCCCTGGCAAACACAGCCTCTAGGCTGGGTCCTCTGGAGCCATACCACAGGACCGTGCCTGCTCTCTCCTTGGAAACTGTGTCCATTCCTTTGGCCACACACCTCCAGAATATGAGAAACCTCAAGGCCTCCGAGGACATCCCACTACTGGGAGCCTCACTGGACTCACAGGGGCATTCGGACACAAGCTGAGCAGCTACATCCATGAATGCATGCACACAGATGTCAACAGAGATAGAAGGTTGAGCCGGACAGGCCTTTAGGCCGTAGTCTCAACTCTTGCTTTGGTTTCTAGGTGTCACTCCTCAGAGGCTTTGGTTCGAAGAACAGGGTATGGGGCTTTCCTGAGGCACGGAACAGAACTCCTCTCGTCTCCACATGGGAAGTTTCCTTGTTGGAGCCGTGTCAAACACCTCATGTTGGAGAATCCTGCAGAGTCCCTGAGCCACCTCCACATTCCAAGGTCTCCCAGGCCACCAAGCCACAGTAGGACTCATCTTCAGGAGAGTCCATTTCAACTCTCCCCTCTGGGTAGCTCACCCAGGAGCCCGCAGATTGAGCCTGCCTTGTCCTGACTAAAGAGTGGGAATATGGGGTGGCGTTCCCAGGCATCCATGCTTAGACACCTGCTCTCGAGTCTTTCCATATGGGGCCTCTTGGAACCATCCAATAGGACTCGACAGTCGTGCAGAAGGTAACCTTCAGTTTTGGAGCAGTTCACAAATCCCATCATAGGCAAAACTTTCTGGCATCATGAAGAACCCACACCCTTCAGGAAGAGGCCATGCTGGACAAGAACTCTAGCCTGAGGCAAGTCTCATAGTTGACATGACCTCAGTGCAGGAGATCTAGATTCAGCCTCTGCAGAGTGGGCCTGCCGTGCCCTCGGTCCCAAACCTCACGCTACCTTGTGTTTTCAGACTTCCTTCCTCACACTCCTGGCAAACAAGCTCTCCGGACTAGGAACTCCAGAACCAAAACCCAGCCCAGTGTCTGCCCAACGGAAGAAAAACGTTTCCCTGTGAGGCTCTCCAGAAAACCCAGATGAGGATCAACCTGCTCGGGCCTCGACGGTACCCGAACTGGATAGGCTGCTCTGGGCACTCATGCTCTGCCTGACACAGCCTGAAGCCAGACGTCCAGACAGACAAGGAGACAGCTGGCCGCACACCCAGCACTTCGGACACGCCATGGTCTTATGCCGTCACCTCATCCTAATTTTGGTTTTCAGATATCTGAACCTAGACATTATATCAATTCTCCACACAGCTGGGTATAGCAAGCACAAAACAGAACTCCTCCTTCCCCATGATGTCAAGCTTGCTCTTGGCATGGAGTCACACCTTCAGGGTGGGAGAAACCTTCATGGCTTCTGATGCCACGCCCAAACTTGAGTGCTGCTTGGGCCCAAATTCACACTGTGACCCTCAGCATGAGCCCCATGTCAAAGAAAGGCCTCTCAGGGCCTGGACCAAGAGCCCACATATGGGGCTTGCCAAGCCCCTATGCACCCAATCCTCACCACGGTTTGAATTTTCCAGTCGCCCCGCCCGTACCTGGAGCTCTGCTCTGGAATCCCTTTCTTGGGGAGACCCATGAGCAAGACAACACGACTCCACCCTTCCCACAAAATGACCCCAAACTCTTGGTAGCTGGGACAAATCCCCAGAGAGGGATACTCGTCCACAGTACCTGAGGCCACCGCTCCAATCCACGGCTATCCCGGACACAACATCCAGAGACAAAAGCCTGAAGGAACGCCTCCCACTCGCCCTTGTTTCAGAGGCCCAGGAGCTCCCTCTCAAGCTGTACATCCAGCCTGCCATACCCTAGGCGCCACTTATAAGCTGTGTTGGTGTATTCAGACTTCTGTGCCCACAGCCTGGACCCACACAACATCCAGGCTAGGGCCTCTGGACCTAACAGCGAAAGATTGTGCCTGACCTCTCCAAGGAAAGTGTGCCCAATCCATTGACCACAACCCTACAGGTTAGGGAAAAGCTCCAAGGTCCCTGAGGCCATCAATAGTATAGGCCACCCTGAACTAAGAGGTGCTCTCTGACACCAGTGGAGCAACTATCTCCACTTAGACTCTCAGACAGTGTCCCCAGAGACAGAAGGTTGAAATGGACAGGCCCCCAGGCCCTAATCTGAACCTTAGCTTTGGTTTCCATGTTTCCGTTCTCAGAGGACTGTTTTCGTAGACCAGCACATGGGGCTTTTCTGAGGCACCAAACCAAACCTCTCTCATCTCCACATGGGCAGCTTTCTTACTGGGATATATCAAACACTTCAGGTAGGAGAGTTCCGCAGGGCCACTGAACAACCAGCACATTCCATGGTCTCCATGGACCCAAACGCACATTATGACGCATCCTCAGGAGAGGCCATTTCAACTCAGCCCCCTGGGTCGCGTGTTCCAGAGGCAGCAGATCAAACATATCTTGTCGCTAATAGCCAATGGGAATGCGAGGCATGCTGTACAGGGATTCATCCTTCGAACCCTGCTCTCCAGTCCTTCCATATGGTATGTCCTGGAGCCATGCAACAGGACTCGAATGTCCCGCAGAAGGAAACCTTGTGGTTTGGGGCAACCTCAAAACTCAGCGTGGGAAAACTTCCTTGGCCTCATGAGGCCCCCACTTCATGAAGGTGCCATCATGGACACATACTCCAGCCTCAGCCAACGTCTCATCCTCAGCCTGACTTCAGATGCAGGAGATTTTGATTCAGCCTCTGCAGAGTGGGCCTGCTCTGCCCTTGGCTCCAATCCTCACACTAGCTTGTGTTTTCAGACTTCCGTCCTCACACTCCTGGCCCACAAACCCTCCCTACTGGGAATTCTGGGGCCACAAGGAAGCACTGTGCCTGCCTCCCAGGAGAAAATCATTGTCTATGGCGCTGCCCAGAAACCCCAAATGAGGATCAAACTGCTTGGCCCTCGGCAACACCCCAATTGCATAGGCTACCTTAAACAGTGATGCTCTGTCGCAAATAGCCTGAGCCCAGACCTTCCAACAGACACCGACACAGCTGGCTGCACACCCAGCACATTGGACCCGCCACTGCCTTAGGCCACCATCCATTCCCAATCTGGGTTTTCAGTCATCGGAACCTAGACCTTATCTCCAATCCCTGCACAGGGGGGAACCTGATGCACAATTCAGAACATCTCCTTCCCCATGGCAAGAAACCTTGCTGCTGGCAGTGAGTCAAACCTTCAGTGTAGGAGAAAACGGCATGGCCCATGAGGCCACGCCCAAGCGTGAGGGCCGCCTTGGGCACAAACACACATTGTGACCCTCAGCGTGAGTACCTTATTCAAGTAACGCCTCTCAGTGACTGGACCAAGAGCCCGCATATGTGGCTTGCCATGCCCATAGGCACCCAGGACTAACTAGATGGTGTGTATTCCAGTTGAGGGAACCCACTGCTGTGGGACCCCCTCTCCTGGGGGTCCCCTGCGGCAGAAAACAGTACACTTCATTCCCACAGAATGAACACAAACACTTGGGAGCTTGGACAATCCCCCGAGAGCAAGGCTCTTTTTCGGCCTCTGAGACAACCCCTACCCTGACCGGACACTGTAAACGCAACACCCAGAGACAAAATCCTGAGTGACTGCCTCCCACTTGCCCTACTTTGATTTCCAGAGGATCTCCCCTCACGGACTAGGATCAGGCCTGCCATTACATTGGCCCCTAGCTGAGCCAAGTTTGCTTTTTCAGACATCTGTCCCCACAGCCCTGGCAAACACAGCCTCTTGGCTGGGTCCCCTGGAGCCATACCACAGGACCGTGCCTGCTCTCTCCTGGGAAACTGTGTCCATTCCTTTGGCCACACACCTCCAGAATATGAGAAACCTCAAGGCCTCCGAGGACATCCCACTACTGGGAGCCTCACTGGACTCACAGGGACATTCGGACACAAGCTGAGCAGCTACATCCATGAATGCATGCACACAGATGTCAACAGAGATAGAAGGTTGAGCAGGACAGGCCTTTAGGCCGTAGTCTCAACTCTTGCTTTGGTTTCCAGGTGTCACTCCTCAGAGGCTTTGGTTCGAAGAACAGGGTATGGGGCTTTCCTGAGGCACGGAACAGAACTCCTCTCGTCTCCACATGGGAAGTTTCCTTGTTGGAGCCGTGTCAAACACCTCATGTTGGAGAATCCTGCAGAGTCCCTGAGCCACCTCCACATTCCAAGGTCTCCCAGGCCACCAAGCCACAGTAGGACTCATCTTCAGGAGAGTCCATTTCAACTCTCCCCTCTGGGTAGCTCACCCAGGAGCCCGTAGATTGAGCCTGCCTTGTCCTGACTAAAGAGTGGGAATATGAGATGGCGTTCCCAGGCATCCATGCTAAGACACCTGCTCTCGAGTCTTTCCATATGGGGCCTCTTGGAACCATCCAATAGGACTCGACTGTCGTGCAGAAGGTAACCTTCAGTTTTGGAGCAGTTCACAAATCCCATCGTAGGCAAAACTTTCTGGCCTCATGAAGCCCCCACACCCTTCAGGAAGAGGCCATGCTGGACAAGAACTCTAGCCTGAGGCACGTCTCATAGTTGACATGACCTCAGTGCAGGAGATCTCGATTCAGCCTCTGCAGAGTGGGCCTGCCGTGCCCTCGGTCCCAAACCTCACGCTAGCTTGTGTTTTCAGACTTCCTTCCTCACACTCCTGGCAAACAAGCCCTCCGGACTAGGAAATCCAGAACCAAAACCAAGCCCAGTGTCTGCCCAACGGAAGAAAAACGTTTCCCTGTGGGGCTCTCCAGAAAACCCAGATGAGGATCAACCTGCTCGGTCCTCGACGGTACCCGAACTGGATAGGCTGCTCTGGGCACTCATGCTCTGCCTGACACAGCCTGAAGCCAGACGTCCAGGCAGACAAGGAGACAGCTGGCCGCACACCCAGCACTTCAGACACGCCATGGTCTTATGCCGTCACCTCATCCTAACCTTGGTTTTCAGATATCTGAACCTAGACATTATATCAATTCTCCACACAGCTGGATATAGCAAGCACAAAACAGAACTCCTCCTTCCCCATGGCTCTGCTCTTGAATCCCTTTCTTGGAGAGACCCATGAGCCAGACAACACGACTCCACCCTTCCCACAAAATGACCCCAAACTCTTGGGAGCTGGGACAAATCCCCAGAGAGGGATACTCGTCCACAGAACCTGAGGCTACCGCTCCAATCCACGGCTATCCCGGACACAACAACCAGAGACAAAAGCCTGAAGGAACGCCTCCCACTGGCCCTTGTTTCAGAGGCCCAGGAGCTCCCTCTCGGGCTGTACATCCGGCCTGCCATACCCTAGGCGCCACTCATAAGCTGAGTTTGTGTATTCAGACTTCTGTGCCCACAGCCTGGACCCACACAACATCCAGGCTAGGGCCTCTGGACCAAACAGCGAAAGATTGTGCCTGCCCTCTCCAAGGAAAGTGTGCCCAATCCATTGACCACAACCCTACAGGTTAGGGAAAAGCTCCAAGGTCCCTGAGGCCATCAATAGTATAGGCCACCCTGGACTAAGAGGGGCTCTCTGACATCAGCGGAGCAACTATCTCCACTTAGACTCTCAGACAGTGTCCCCAGAGACAGAAGGTGGAAATGGACAGGCCCCCAGGCCCTAATCTGAACCTTAGCTTTGGTTTCCATGTTTCCGTTCTCAGAGGACTGTTTTCGTAGACCAGCACATGGGGCTTTTCTGAGGCACCAAACCAAACCTCTATCATCTCCACATGGGCAGCTTTCTTACTGGGATGTATCAAACACTTCAGGTAGGAGAGTTCCGCAGGGCCACTGAACAACCAGCACATTCCAAGGTCTCCATGGACCCAAACGCACATTATGACGCATCCTCAGGAGAGGCCATTTCAACTCAGCCCCCTGGGTCGCGTGTTCCAGAGGCAGCAGATCAAACATATCTTGTCACTAATAGCCAATGGGAATGCGAGGCATGCTGTACAGGGATCCATCCTTCGAACCCTGCTCTCCAGTCCTTCCATATGGTATGTCCTGGAGCCATGCAACAGGACTCGAATGTCCCGCAGAAGGAAACCTTGTGGTTTGGGGCAACCTCCAAACTCAGCGTGGGAAAACTTCCTTGGCCTCATGAGACCCCCACTTCATGAAGGTGCCATCATGGACACATACTCCAGCCTCAGCCAACGTCTGATCCTCAGCCTGACTTCAGATGCAGGAGATTTTGATTCAGCCTCTGCAGAGTGGGCCTGCTCTGCCCTTGGCTCCAATCCTCACACTAGCTTGTGTTTTCAGACTTCCGTCCTCACACTCCTGGCCCACAAACCCTCCCTACTGGGAATTCTGGGGCCACAATGAAGCGCTGTGCCTGCCTCCCAGGAGAAAAACATTGTCTATGGCGCTGCCCAGAAACCCCAAATGAGGATCAAACTGCTTGGCCCTCGGCAACACCCCAATTGCATAGGCTACCTTAAACAGTGATGCTGTGTCGCAAGTAGCCTGAGCCCAGACCTTCCAACAGACACCGACACAGCTGGCTGCACATTGGACCCGCCACTGCCTTAGGCCACCATCCATTCCCAACCTGGGTTTTCAGTCATCGGAACCTAGACCTTATCTCCAAACCCTGCACAGGGGGGAACCTGATGCACAAGTCAGAACCCCTCCTTCCCCATGGCAAGAAACCTTGCTGCTGGCAGTGAGTCAAACCTTCAGTGTAGGAGAAAACGGCATGGCCCATGAGGCCACGCCCAAGCGTGAGGGCCGCCTTGGGCACAAACACACATTGTGACCCTCAGCGTGAGTACCTTATTCAAGTAACGCCTCTCAGTGACTGGACCAAGAGCCCGCATATGTGGCTTGCCATGCCCATAGGCACCCAGGACTAACTAGATGGTGTGTATTCCAGTTGAGGGAACCCACTGCTGTGCTCTAGAGTCCCTCTTCTGGGGCTCCCCTGCGGCAGAAAACAGTACACTTCATTCCCACAGAATGAACAGAAACACTTGGGAGCTTGGACAATCCCCCGAGAGCAAGGCTCTTTTTCGGCCTCTGAGACAACCCCTACCCTGACCGGACACTGTAAACGCAACACCCAGAGACAAAATCCTGAGTGACTGCCTCCCACTTGCCCTACTTTGATTTCCAGAGGATCTCCCCTCACGGACTAGAGATCAGGCCTGCCATTACATTGGCCCCTAGCTGAGCCAAGTTTGCTTTTTCAGACATCTGTCCCCACAGCCCTGGCAAACACAGCCTCTAGGCTGGGTCCCCTGGAGCCATACCACAGGACCGTGCCTGCACTCTCCTGGGAAACTGTGTCCATTCCTTTGGCCACACACCTCCAGAATATGAGAAACCTCAAGGCCTCCGAGGACATCCCACTACTGGGAGCCTCACTGGACTCACAGGGACATTCGGACACAAGCTGAGCAGCTACATCCATGAATGCATGCACACAGATGTCAACAGAGATAGAAGGTTGAGCAGGACAGGCCTTTAGGCCGTAGTCTCAACTCTTGCTTTGGTTTCCGGGTGTCACTCCTCAGAGGCTTTGGTTCGAAGAACAGGGTATGGGGCTTTCCTGAGGCACGGAACAGAACTCCTCTCGTCTCCACATGGGAAGTTTCCTTGTTGGAGCCGTGTCAAACACCTCATGTTGGAGAATCCTGCAGAGTCCCTGAGCCACCTCCACATTCCAAGGTCTCCCAGGCCAACAAGCCACAGTAGGACTCATCTTCAGGAGAGTCCATTTCAACTCTCCCCTCTGGGTAGCTCACCCAGGAGCCCGTAGATTGAACCTGCCTTGTCCTGACTAAAGAGTGGGAATATGAGGTGGCGTTCCCAGGCATCCATGCTTAGACACCTGCTCTCGAGTCTTTCCATATGGGGCCTCTTGGAACCATCCAATAGGACTCGACTGTCGTGCAGAAGGTAACCTTCAGTTTTGGAGCAGTTCACAAATCCCATCGTAGGCAAAACTTTCTGGCCTCATGAAGCCCCCACACCCTTCAGGAAGAGGCCATGCTGGACAAGAACTCTAGCCTGAGGCACGTCTCATAGTTGACATGACCTCAGTGCAGGAGATCTCGATTCAGCCTCTGCAGAGTGGGCCTGCCGTGCCCTCGGTCCCAAACCTCACGCTAGCTTGTGTTTATAGACTTCCTTCCTCACACTCCTGGCAAACAAGCCCTCCGGACTAGGAAATCCAGAACCAAAACCAAGCCCAGTGTTTGCCCAACGGAAGAAAAACGTTTCCCTGTGGGGCTCTCCAGAAAACCCAGATGAGGATCAACCTGCTCGGTCCTCGACGGTACCCGAACTGGATAGGCTGCTCTGGGCACTCATGCTCTGCCTGACACAGCCTGAAGCCAGACGTCCAGGCAGACAAGGAGACAGCTGGCCGCACACCCAGCACTTCAGACACGCCATGGTCTTATGCCGTCACCTCATCCTAACCTTGGTTTTCAGATATCTGAACCTAGACATTATATCAATTCTCCACACAGCTGGATATAGCAAGCACAAAACAGAACTCCTCCTTCCCCATGGCTCTGCTCTTGAATCCCTTTCTTGGAGAGACCCATGAGCCAGACAACACGACTCCACCCTTCCCACAAAATGACCCCAAACTCTTGGGAGCTGGGACAAATCCCCAGAGAGGGATACTCGTCCACAGTACCTGAGGCTACCGCTCCAATCCACGGCTATCCCGGACACAACATCCAGAGACAAAAGCCTGAAGGAACGCCTCCCACTCGCCCTTGTTTCAGAGGCCCAGGAGCTCCCTCTCGGGCTGTACATCCGGCCTGCCATACCCTAGGCGCCACTCATAAGCTGAGTTTGTGTATTCAGACTTCTGTGCCCACAGCCTGGACCCACACAACATCCAGGCTAGGGCCTCTGGACCAAACAGCGAAAGATTGTGCCTGCCCTCTCCAAGGAAAGTGTGCCCAATCCATTGACCACAACCCTACAGGTTAGGGAAAAGCTCCAAGGTCCCTGAGGCCATCAATAGTATAGGCCACCCTGGACTAAGAGGGGCTCTCTGACATCAGCGGAGCAACTATCTCCACTTAGACTCTCAGACAGTGTCCCCAGAGACAGAAGGTGGAAATGGACAGGCCCCCAGGCCCTAATCTGAACCTTAGCTTTGGTTTCCATGTTTCCGTTCTCAGAGGACTGTTTTCGTAGACCAGCACATGGGGCTATTCTGAGGCACCAAACCAAACCTCTCTCATCTCCACATGGGCAGCTTTCTTACTGGGATGTATCAAACACTTCAGGTAGGAGAGTTCCGCAGGGCCACTGAACAACCAGCACATTCCAAGGTCTCCATGGACCCAAACGCACATTATGACGCATCCTCAGGAGATGCCATTTCAACTCAGCCCCCTGGGTCGCGTGTTCCAGAGGCAGCAGATCAAACATATCTTGTCGCTAAGAGCCAATGGGAATGCGAGGCATGCTGTACAGGGATCCATCCTTCGAACCCTGCTCTCCAGTCCTTCCATATGGTATGTCCTGGAGCCATGCAACAGGACTCGAATGTCCCGCAGAAGGAAACCTTGTGGTTTGGGGCAACCTCCAAACTCAGCGTGGGAAAACTTCCTTGGCCTCATGAGGCCCCCACTTCATGAAGGTACCATCATGGACACATACTCCAGCCTCAGCCAACGTCTGATCCTCAGCCTGACTTCAGATGCAGGAGATTTTGATTCAGCCTCTGCAGAGTGGGCCTGCTCTGCCCTTGGCTCCAATCCTCACACTAGCTTGTGTTTTCAGACTTCCGTCCTCACACTCCTGGCCCACAAACCCTCCCTACTGGGAATTCTGGGGCCACAATGAAGCACTGTGCCTGCCTCCCAGGAGAAAAACCTTGTCTATGGCGCTGCCCAGAGACCCCAAATGAGGATCAAACTTCTTGGCCCTCGGCAACACCCCAATTGCATAGGCTACCTTAAACAGTGATGCTCTGTCGCAAATAGCCTGAGCCCAGACCTTCCAACAGACACCGACACAGCTGGCTGCACACCCAGCACATTGGACCCGCCACTGCCTTAGGCCACCATCCATTCCCAACCTGGGTTTTCAGTCATCGGAACCTAGACCTTATCTCCAATCCCTGCACAGGGGGGAACCTGATGCACCAGTCAGAACCCCTCCTTCCCCATGGCAAGAAACCTTGGTGCTGGCAGTGAGTCAAACCTTCAGTGTAGGAGAAAACGGCAATGCCCATGAGGCCACGCCCAAGCGTGAGGGCCGCCTTGGGCACAAACACACATTGTGACCCTCAGCGTGAGTACCTTATTCAAGTAACGCCTCTCAGTGACTGGACCAAGAGCCCGCATATGTGGCTTGCCATGCCCATAGGCACCCAGGACTAACTAGGTGGTGTGTATTCCAGTTGAGGGAACCCACTGCTGTGCTCTAGAGTCCCTCTTCTGGGGGTCCCCTGCGGCAGAAAACAGTACACTTCATTCCCACAGAATGAACACAAACACTTGGGAGCTTGGACAATCCCCCGAGAGGAAGGCTCTTCCTCGGCCTCTGAGACAACCCCTACCCTGACCGGACACTGTAAACGCAACACCCAGAGACAAAATCCTGAGTGACTGCCTCCCACTTGCCCTACTTTGATTTCCAGAGGATCTCCCCTCACGGACTAGAGATCAGGCCTGCCATTACATTGGCCCCTAGCTGAGCCAAGTTTGCTTTTTCAGACATCTGTCCCCACAGCCCTGGCAAACACAGCCTCTAGGCTGGGTCCCCTGGAGCCATACCACAGGACCGTGCCTGCTCTCTCCTGGGAAACTGTGTCCATTCCTTTGGCCACACACCTCCAGAATATGAGAAACCTCAAGGCCTCCGAGGACATCCCACTACTGGGAGCCTCACTGGACTCACAGGGACATTCGGACACAAGCTGAGCAGCTACATCCATGAATGCATGCACACAGATGTCAACAGAGATAGAAGGTGGAGCAGGACAGGCCTTTAGGCCGTAGTCTCAACTCTTGCTTTGGTTTCCAGGTGTCACTCCTCAGAGGCTTTGGTTCGAAGAACAGGGTATGGGGCTTTCCTGAGGCACGGAACAGAACTCCTCTCGTCTCCACATGGGAAGTTTCCTTGTTGGAGCCGTGTCAAACACCTCATGTTGGAGAATCCTGCAGAGTCCCTGAGCCACCTCCACATTCCAAGGTCTCCCAGGCCACCAAGCCACAGTAGGACTCATCTTCAGGAGAGTCCATTTCAACTCTCCCCTCTGGGTAGCTTCACCCAGGAGCCCGTAGATTGAGCCTGCCTTGTCCTGACTAAAGAGTGGGAATATGAGGTGGCGTTCCCAGGCATCCATGCTTAGACACCTGCTCTCGAGTCTTTCCATATGGGGCCTCTTGGAACCATCCAATAGGACTCGACTGTCGTGCAGAAGGTAACCTTCAGTTTTGGAGCAGTTCACAAATCCCATCGTAGGCAAAACTTTCTGGCCTCATGAAGCCCCCACACCCTTCAGGAAGAGGCCATGCTGGACAAGAACTCTAGCCTGAGGCACGTCTCATAGTTGACATGACCTCAGTGCAGGAGATCTCGATTCAGCCTCTGCAGAGTGGGCCTGCCGTGCCCTCGGTCCCAAACCTCACGCTAGCTTGTGTTTATAGACTTCCTTCCTCACACTCCTGGCAAACAAGCCCTCCGGACTAGGAAATCCAGAACCAAAACCAAGCCCAGTGTTTGCCCAACGGAAGAAAAACGTTTCCCTGTGGGGCTCTCCAGAAAACCCAGATGAGGATCAACCTGCTCGGTCCTCGACGGTACCCGAACTGGATAGGCTGCTCTGGGCACTCATGCTCTGCCTGACACAGCCTGAAGCCAGACGTCCAGGCAGACAAGGAGACAGCTGGCCGCACACCCAGCACTTCAGACACGCCATGGTCTTATGCCGTCACCTCATCCTAACCTTGGTTTTCAGATATCTGAACCTAGACATTATATCAATTCTCCACACAGCTGGATATAGCAAGCACAAAACAGAACTCCTCCTTCCCCATGGCTCTGCTCTTGAATCCCTTTCTTGGAGAGACCCATGAGCCAGACAACACGACTCCACCCTTCCCACAAAATGACCCCAAACTCTTGGGAGCTGGGACAAATCCCCAGAGAGGGATACTCGTCCACAGTACCTGAGGCTACCGCTCCAATCCACGGCTATCCCGGACACAACATCCAGAGACAAAAGCCTGAAGGAACGCCTCCCACTCGCCCTTGTTTCAGAGGCCCAGGAGCTCCCTCTCGGGCTGTACATCCGGCCTGCCATACCCTAGGCGCCACTCATAAGCTGAGTTTGTGTATTCAGACTTCTGTGCCCACAGCCTGGACCCACACAACATCCAGGCTAGGGCCTCTGGACCAAACAGCGAAAGATTGTGCCTGCCCTCTCCAAGGAAAGTGTGCCCAATCCATTGACCACAACCCTACAGGTTAGGGAAAAGCTCCAAGGTCCCTGAGGCCATCAATAGTATAGGCCACCCTGGACTAAGAGGGGCTCTCTGACATCAGCGGAGCAACTATCTCCACTTAGACTCTCAGACAGTGTCCCCAGAGACAGAAGGTGGAAATGGACAGGCCCCCAGGCCCTAATCTGAACCTTAGCTTTGGTTTCCATGTTTCCGTTCTCAGAGGACTGTTTTCGTAGACCAGCACATGGGGCTTTTCTGAGGCACCAAACCAAACCTCTATCATCTCCACATGGGCAGCTTTCTTACTGGGATGTATCAAACACTTCAGGTAGGAGAGTTCCGCAGGGCCACTGAACAACCAGCACATTCCAAGGTCTCCATGGACCCAAACGCACATTATGACGCATCCTCAGGAGAGGCCATTTCAACTCAGCCCCCTGGGTCGCGTGTTCCAGAGGCAGCAGATCAAACATATCTTGTCACTAATAGCCAATGGGAATGCGAGGCATGCTGTACAGGGATCCATCCTTCGAACCCTGCTCTCCAGTCCTTCCATATGGTATGTCCTGGAGCCATGCAACAGGACTCGAATGTCCCGCAGAAGGAAACCTTGTGGTTTGGGGCAACCTCCAAACTCAGCGTGGGAAAACTTCCTTGGCCTCATGAGGCCCCCACTTCATGAAGGTGCCATCATGGACACATACTCCAGCCTCAGCCAACGTCTGATCCTCAGCCTGACTTCAGATGCAGGAGATTTTGATTCAGCCTCTGCAGAGTGGGCCTGCTCTGCCCTTGGCTCCAATCCTCACACTAGCTTGTGTTTTCAGACTTCCGTCCTCACACTCCTGGCCCACAAACCCTCCCTACTGGGAATTCTGGGGCCACAATGAAGCGCTGTGCCTGCCTCCCAGGAGAAAAACATTGTCTATGGCGCTGCCCAGAAACCCCAAATGAGGATCAAACTGCTTGGCCCTCGGCAACACCCCAATTGCATAGGCTACCTTAAACAGTGATGCTGTGTCGCAAGTAGCCTGAGCCCAGACCTTCCAACAGACACCGACACAGCTGGCTGCACATTGGACCCGCCACTGCCTTAGGCCACCATCCATTCCCAACCTGGGTTTTCAGTCATCGGAACCTAGACCTTATCTCCAAACCCTGCACAGGGGGGAACCTGATGCACAAGTCAGAACCCCTCCTTCCCCATGGCAAGAAACCTTGCTGCTGGCAGTGAGTCAAACCTTCAGTGTAGGAGAAAACGGCATGGCCCATGAGGCCACGCCCAAGCGTGAGGGCCGCCTTGGGCACAAACACACATTGTGACCCTCAGCGTGAGTACCTTATTCAAGTAACGCCTCTCAGTGACTGGACCAAGAGCCCGCATATGTGGCTTGCCATGCCCATAGGCACCCAGGACTAACTAGATGGTGTGTATTCCAGTTGAGGGAACCCACTGCTGTGCTCTAGAGTCCCTCTTCTGGGGGTCCCCTGCGGCAGAAAACAGTACACTTCATTCCCACAGAATGAACAGAAACACTTGGGAGCTTGGACAATCCCCCGAGAGCAAGGCTCTTTTTCGGCCTCTGAGACAACCCCTACCCTGACCGGACACTGTAAACGCAACACCCAGAGACAAAATCCTGAGTGACTGCCTCCCACTTGCCCTACTTTGATTTCCAGAGGATCTCCCCTCACGGACTAGAGATCAGGCCTGCCATTACATTGGCCCCTAGCTGAGCCAAGTTTGCTTTTTCAGACATCTGTCCCCACAGCCCTGGCAAACACAGCCTCTAGGCTGGGTCCCCTGGAGCCATACCACAGGACCGTGCCTGCTCTCTCCTGGGAAACTGTGTCCATTCCTTTGGCCACACACCTCCAGAATATGAGAAACCTCAAGGCCTCCGAGGACATCCCACTACTGGGAGCCTCACTGGACTCACAGGGACATTCGGACACAAGCTGAGCAGCTACATCCATGAATGCATGCACACAGATGTCAACAGAGATAGAAGGTGGAGCAGGACAGGCCTTTAGGCCGTAGTCTCAACTCTTGCTTTGGTTTCCGGGTGTCACTCCTCAGAGGCTTTGGTTCGAAGAACAGGGTATGGGGCTTTCCTGAGGCACGGAACAGAACTCCTCTCGTCTCCACATGGGAAGTTTCCTTGTTGGAGCCGTGTCAAACACCTCATGTTGGAGAATCCTGCAGAGTCCCTGAGCCACCTCCACATTCCAAGGTCTCCCAGGCCAACAAGCCACAGTAGGACTCATCTTCAGGAGAGTCCATTTCAACTCTCCCCTCTGGGTAGCTCACCCAGGAGCCCGTAGATTGAACCTGCCTTGTCCTGACTAAAGAGTGGGAATATGAGGTGGCGTTCCCAGGCATCCATGCTTAGACACCTGCTCTCGAGTCTTTCCATATGGGGCCTCTTGGAACCATCCAATAGGACTCGACTGTCGTGCAGAAGGTAACCTTCAGTTTTGGAGCAGTTCACAAATCCCATCGTAGGCAAAACTTTCTGGCCTCATGAAGCCCCCACACCCTTCAGGAAGAGGCCATGCTGGACAAGAACTCTAGCCTGAGGCTCGTCTCATAGTTGACATGACCTCAGTGCAGGAGATCTCGATTCAGCCTCTGCAGAGTGGGCCTGCCGTGCCCTCGGTCCCAAACCTCACGCTAGCTTGTGTTTATAGACTTCCTTCCTCACACTCCTGGCAAACAAGCCCTCCGGACTAGGAAATCCAGAACCAAAACCAAGCCCAGTGTTTGCCCAACGGAAGAAAAACGTTTCCCTGTGGGGCTCTCCAGAAAACCCAGATGAGGATCAACCTGCTCGGTCCTCGACGGTACCCGAACTGGATAGGCTGCTCTGGGCACTCATGCTCTGCCTGACACAGCCTGAAGCCAGACGTCCAGGCAGACAAGGAGACAGCTGGCCGCACACCCAGCACTTCAGACACGCCATGGTCTTATGCCGTCACCTCATCCTAACCTTGGTTTTCAGATATCTGAACCTAGACATTATATCAATTCTCCACACAGCTGGATATAGCAAGCACAAAACAGAACTCCTCCTTCCCCATGGCTCTGCTCTTGAATCCCTTTCTTGGAGAGACCCATGAGCCAGACAACACGACTCCACCCTTCCCACAAAATGACCCCAAACTCTTGGGAGCTGGGACAAATCCCCAGAGAGGGATACTCGTCCACAGTACCTGAGGCTACCGCTCCAATCCACGGCTATCCCGGACACAACATCCAGAGACAAAAGCCTGAAGGAACGCCTCCCACTCGCCCTTGTTTCAGAGGCCCAGGAGCTCCCTCTCGGGCTGTACATCCGGCCTGCCATACCCTAGGCGCCACTCATAAGCTGAGTTTGTGTATTCAGACTTCTGTGCCCACAGCCTGGACCCACACAACATCCAGGCTAGGGCCTCTGGACCAAACAGCGAAAGATTGTGCCTGCCCTCTCCAAGGAAAGTGTGCCCAATCCATTGACCACAACCCTACAGGTTAGGGAAAAGCTCCAAGGTCCCTGAGGCCATCAATAGTATAGGCCACCCTGGACTAAGAGGGGCTCTCTGACATCAGCGGAGCAACTATCTCCACTTAGACTCTCAGACAGTGTCCCCAGAGACAGAAGGTGGAAATGGACAGGCCCCCAGGCCCTAATCTGAACCTTAGCTTTGGTTTCCATGTTTCCGTTCTCAGAGGACTGTTTTCGTAGACCAGCACATGGGGCTATTCTGAGGCACCAAACCAAACCTCTCTCATCTCCACATGGGCAGCTTTCTTACTGGGATGTATCAAACACTTCAGGTAGGAGAGTTCCGCAGGGCCACTGAACAACCAGCACATTCCAAGGTCTCCATGGACCCAAACGCACATTATGACGCATCCTCAGGAGATGCCATTTCAACTCAGCCCCCTGGGTCGCGTGTTCCAGAGGCAGCAGATCAAACATATCTTGTCGCTAAGAGCCAATGGGAATGCGAGGCATGCTGTACAGGGATCCATCCTTCGAACCCTGCTCTCCAGTCCTTCCATATGGTATGTCCTGGAGCCATGCAACAGGACTCGAATGTCCCGCAGAAGGAAACCTTGTGGTTTGGGGCAACCTCCAAACTCAGCGTGGGAAAACTTCCTTGGCCTCATGAGGCCCCCACTTCATGAAGGTACCATCATGGACACATACTCCAGCCTCAGCCAACGTCTGATCCTCAGCCTGACTTCAGATGCAGGAGATTTTGATTCAGCCTCTGCAGAGTGGGCCTGCTCTGCCCTTGGCTCCAATCCTCACACTAGCTTGTGTTTTCAGACTTCCGTCCTCACACTCCTGGCCCACAAACCCTCCCTACTGGGAATTCTGGGGCCACAATGAAGCACTGTGCCTGCCTCCCAAAAGAAAAACATTGTCTATGTCGCTGCCCAGAAACCCCAAATGAGGATCAAACTTCTTGGCCCTCGGCAACACCCCAATTGCATAGGCTACCTTAAACAGTGATGCTCTGTCGCAAATAGCCTGAGCCCAGACCTTCCAACAGACACCGACACAGCTGGCTGCACACCCAGCACATTGGACCCGCCACTGCCTTAGGCCACCATCCATTCCCAACCTGGGTTTTCAGTCATCGGAACCTAGACCTTATCTCCAATCCCTGCACAGGGGGGAACCTGATGCACCAGTCAGAACCCCTCCTTCCCCATGGCAAGAAACCTTGGTGCTGGCAGTGAGTCAAACCTTCAGTGTAGGAGAAAACGGCAATGCCCATGAGGCCACGCCCAAGCGTGAGGGCCGCCTTGGGCACAAACACACATTGTGACCCTCAGCGTGAGTACCTTATTCAAGTAACGCCTCTCAGTGACTGGACCAAGAGCCCGCATATGTGGCTTGCCATGCCCATAGGCACCCAGGACTAACTAGATGGTGTGTATTCCAGTTGAGGGAACCCACTGCTGTGCTCTAGAGTCCCTCTTCTGGGGGTCCCCTGCGGCAGAAAACAGTACACTTCATTCCCACAGAATGAACACAAACACTTGGGAGCTTGGACAATCCCCCGAGAGGAAGGCTCTTCCTCGGCCTCTGTGACAACCCCTACCCTGACCGGACACTGTAAACGCAACACCCAGAGACAAAATCCTGAGTGACTGCCTCCCACTTGCCCTACTTTGATTTCCAGAGGATCTCCCCTCACGGACTAGAGATCAGGCCTGCCATTACATTGGCCCCTAGCTGAGCCAAGTTTGCTTTTTCAGACATCTGTCCCCACAGCCCTGGCAAACACAGCCTCTAGGCTGGGTCCCCTGGAGCCATACCACAGGACCGTGCCTGCTCTCTCCTGGGAAACTGTGTCCATTCCTTTGGCCACACAACTCCAGAATATGAGAAACCTCAAGGCCTCCGAGGACATCCCACTACTGGGAGCCTCTCTGGACTCACAGGGACATTCGGACACAAGCTGAGCAGCTACATCCATGAATGCATGCACACAGATGTCAACAGAGATAGAAGGTGGAGCAGGACAGGCCTTTAGGCCGTAGTCTCAACTCTTGCTTTGGTTTCCAGGTGTCACTCCTCAGAGGCTTTGGTTCGAAGAACAGGGTATGGGGCTTTCCTGAGGCACGGAACAGAACTCCTCTCGTCTCCACATGGGAAGTTTCCTTGTTGGAGCCGTGTCAAACACCTCATGTTGGAGAATCCTGCAGAGTCCCTGAGCCACCTCCACATTCCAAGGTCTCCCAGGCCACCAAGCCACAGTAGGACTCATCTTCAGGAGAGTCCATTTCAACTCTCCCCTCTGGGTAGCTCACCCAGGAGCCCGTAGATTGAGCCTGCCTTGTCCTGACTAAAGAGTGGGAATATGAGGTGGCGTTCCCAGGCATCCATGCTTAGACACCTGCTCTCGAGTCTTTCCATATGGGGCCTCTTGGAACCATCCAATAGGACTCGACTGTCGTGCAGAAGGTAACCTTCAGTTTTGGAGCAGTTCACAAATCCCATCGTAGGCAAAACTTTCTGGCCTCATGAAGCCCCCACACCCTTCAGGAAGAGGCCATGCTGGACAAGAACTCTAGCCTGAGGCACGTCTCATAGTTGACATGACCTCAGTGCAGGTGATCTCGATTCAGCCTCTGCAGAGTGGGCCTGCCGTGCCCTCGGTCCCAAACCTCACGCTAGCTTGTGTTTTCAGACTTCCTTCCTCACACTCCTGGCAAACAAGCCCTCCGGACTAGGAACTCCAGAATCAAAACCAAGCCCAGTGTCTGCCCAACGGAAGAAAAACGTTTCCCTGTGGGGCTCTCCAGAAAACCCAGATGAGGATCAACCTGCTCGGTCCTCGACGGTACCCGAACTGGATAGGCTGCTCTGGGCACTCATGCTCTGCCTGACACAGCCTGAAGCCAGACGTCCAGGCAGACAAGGAGACAGCTGGCCGCACACCCAGCACTTCAGACACGCCATGGTCTTATGCCGTCACCTCATCCTAACCTTGGTTTTCAGATATCTGAACCTAGACATTATATCAATTCTCCACACAGCTGGATATAGCAAGCACAAAACAGAACTCCTCCTTCCCCATGGCTCTGCTCTTGAATCCCTTTCTTGGAGAGACCCATGAGCCAGACAACACGACTCCACCCTTCCCACAAAATGACCCCAAACTCTTGGGAGCTGGGACAAATCCCCAGAGAGGGATACTCGTCCACAGTACCTGAGGCTACCGCTCCAATCCACGGCTATCCCGGACACAACATCCAGAGACAAAAGCCTGAAGGAACGCCTCCCACTCGCCCTTGTTTCAGAGGCCCAGGAGCTCCCTCTCGGGCTGTACATCCGGCCTGCCATACCCTAGGCGCCACTCATAAGCTGAGTTTGTGTATTCAGACTTCTGTGCCCACAGCCTGGACCCACACAACATCCAGGCTAGGGCCTCTGGACCAAACAGCGAAAGATTGTGCCTGCCCTCTCCAAGGAAAGTGTGCCCAATCCATTGACCACAACCCTACAGGTTAGGGAAAAGCTCCAAGGTCCCTGAGGCCATCAATAGTATAGGCCACCCTGGACTAAGAGGGGCTCTCTGACATCAGCGGAGCAACTATCTCCACTTAGACTCTCAGACAGTGTCCCCAGAGACAGAAGGTGGAAATGAACAGGCCCCCAGGCCCTAATCTGAACCTTAGCTTTGGTTTCCATGTTTCCGTTCTCAGAGGACTGTTTTCGTAGACCAGCACATGGGGCTTTTCTGAGGCACCAAACCAAACCTCTATCATCTCCACATGGGCAGCTTTCTTACTGGGATGTATCAAACACTTCAGGTAGGAGAGTTCCGCAGGGCCACTGAACAACCAGCACATTCCAAGGTCTCCATGGACCCAAACGCACATTATGACGCATCCTCAGGAGAGGCCATTTCAACTCAGCCCCCTGGGTCGCGTGTTCCAGAGGCAGCAGATCAAACATATCTTGTCACTAATAGCCAATGGGAATGCGAGGCATGCTGTACAGGGATCCATCCTTCGAACCCTGCTCTCCAGTCCTTCCATATGGTATGTCCTGGAGCCATGCAACAGGACTCGAATGTCCCGCAGAAGGAAACCTTGTGGTTTGGGGCAACCTCCAAACTCAGCGTGGGAAAACTTCCTTGGCCTCATGAGGCCCCCACTTCATGAAGGTGCCATCATGGACACATACTCCAGCCTCAGCCAACGTCTGATCCTCAGCCTGACTTCAGATGCAGGAGATTTTGATTCAGCCTCTGCAGAGTGGGCCTGCTCTGCCCTTGGCTCCAATCCTCACACTAGCTTGTGTTTTCAGACTTCCGTCCTCACACTCCTGGCCCACAAACCCTCCCTACTGGGAATTCTGGGGCCACAATGAAGCGCTGTGCCTGCCTCCCAGGAGAAAAACATTGTCTATGGCGCTGCCCAGAAACCCCAAATGAGGATCAAACTGCTTGGCCCTCGGCAACACCCCAATTGCATAGGCTACCTTAAACAGTGATGCTGTGTCGCAAGTAGCCTGAGCCAGGACCTTCCAACAGACACCGACACAGCTGGCTGCACATTGGACCCGCCACTGCCTTAGGCCACCATCCATTCCCAACCTGTGTTTTCAGTCATCGGAACCTAGACCTTATCTCCAATCCCTGCACAGGGGGGAACCTGATGCACCAGTCAGAACCCCTCCTTCCCCATGGCAAGAAACCTTGCTGCTGGCAGTGAGTCAAACCTTCAGTGTAGGAGAAAACGGCAATGCCCATGAGGCCACGCCCAAGCGTGAGGGCCGCCTTGGGCACAAACACACATTGTGACCCTCAGCGTGAGTACCTTATTCAAGTAACGCCTCTCAGTGACTGGACCAAGAGCCCGCATATGTGGCTTGCCATGCCCATAGGCACCCAGGACTAACTAGATGGTGTGTATTCCAGTTGAGGGAACCCACTGCTGTGCTCTAGAGTCCCTCTCCTGGGGGTCCCCTGTGGCAGAAAACAGTACTCTTCATTCCCACAGAATGAACACAAACACTTGGGAGCTTGGACAATCCCCCGAGAGGAAGGCTCTTCCTCGGCCTCTGAGACAACCCCTACCCTGACCGGACACTGTAAACGCAACACCCAGAGACAAAATCCTGAGTGACTGCCTTCCACTTGCCCTACTTTGATTTCCAGAGGATCTCCCCTCACGGACTAGAGATCAGGCCTGCCATTACATTGGCCCCTAGCTGAGCCAAGTTTGCTTTTTCAGACATCTGTCCCCACAGCCCTGGCAAACACAGCCTCTAGGCTGGGTCCCCTGGAGCCATACCACAGGACCGTGCCTGCTCTCTCCTGGGAAACTGTGTCCATTCCTTTGGCCACACACCTCCAGAATATGAGAAACCTCAAGGCCTCCGAGGACATCCCACTACTGGGAGCCTCACTGGACTCACAGGGACATTCGGACACAAGCTGAGCAGCTACATCCATGAATGCATGCACACAGATGTCAACAGAGATAGAAGGTTGAGCAGGACAGGCCTTTAGGCCGTAGTCTCAACTCTTGCTTTGGTTTCCAGGTGTCACTCCTCAGAGGCTTTGGTTCGAAGAACAGGGTATGGGGCTTTCCTGAGGCACGGAACAGAACTCCTCTCGTCTCCACATGGGAAGTTTCCTTGTTGGAGCCGTGTCAAACACCTCATGTTGGAGAATCCTGCAGAGTCCCTGAGCCACCTCCACATTCCAAGGTCTCCCAGGCCACCAAGCCACAGTAGGACTCATCTTCAGGAGAGTCCATTTCAACTCTCCCCTCTGGGTAGCTCACCCAGGAGCCCGTAGATTGAGCCTGCCTTGTCCTGACTAAAGAGTGGGAATATGAGGTGGCGTTCCCAGGCATCCATGCTTAGACACCTGCTCTCGAGTCTTTCCATATGGGGCCTCTTGGAACCATCCAATAGGACTCGACTGTCGTGCAGAAGGTAACCTTCAGTTTTGGAGCAGTTCACAAATCCCATCGTAGGCAAAACTTTCTGGCCTCATGAAGCCCCCACACCCTTCAGGAAGAGGCCATGCTGGACAAGAACTCTAGCCTGAGGCACGTCTCATAGTTGACATGACCTCAGTGCAGGAGATCTCGATTCAGCCTCTGCAGAGTGGGCCTGCCGTGCCCTCGGTCCCAAACCTCACGCTAGCTTGTGTTTTCAGACTTCCTTCCTCACACTCCTGGCAAACAAGCCCTCCGGACTAGGAACTCCAGAACCAAAACCAAGCCCAGTGTCTGCCCAACGGAAGAAAAACGTTTCCCTGTGGGGCTCTCCAGAAAACCCAGATGAGGATCAACCTGCTCGGTCCTCGACGGTACCCGAACTGGATAGGCTGCTCTGGGCACTCATGCTCTGCCTGACACAGCCTGAAGCCAGACGTCCAGGCAGACAAGGAGACAGCTGGCCGCACACCCAGCACTTCAGACACGCCATGGTCTTATGCCGTCACCTCATCCTAACCTTGGTTTTCAGATATCTGAACCTAGACATTATATCAATTCTCCACACAGCTGGATATAGCAAGCACAAAACAGAACTCCTCCTTCCCCATGGCTCTGCTCTTGAATCCCTTTCTTGGAGAGACCCATGAGCCAGACAACACGACTCCACCCTTCCCACAAAATGACCCCAAACTCTTGGGAGCTGGGACAAATCCCCAGAGCGGGATACTCGTCCACAGTACCTGAGGCTACCGCTCCAATCCACGGCTATCCCGGACACAACATCCAGAGACAAAAGCCTGAAGGAACGCCTCCCACTCGCCCTTGTTTCAGAGGCCCAGGAGCTCCCTCTCGGGCTGTACATCCGGCCTGCCATACCCTAGGCGCCACTCATAAGCTGAGTTTGTGTATTCAGACTTCTGTGCCCACAGCCTGGACCCACACAACATCCAGGCTAGGGCCTCTGGACCAAACAGCGAAAGATTGTGCCTGCCCTCTCCAAGGAAAGTGTGCCCAATCCATTGACCACAACCCTACAGGTTAGGGAAAAGCTCCAAGGTCCCTGAGGCCATCAATAGTATAGGCCACCCTGGACTAAGAGGGGCTCTCTGACATCAGCGGAGCAACTATCTCCACTTAGACTCTCAGACAGTGTCCCCAGAGACAGAAGGTGGAAATGGACAGGCCCCCAGGCCCTAATCTGAACCTTAGCTTTGGTTTCCATGTTTCCGTTCTCAGAGGACTGTTTTCGTAGACCAGCACATGGGGCTTTTCTGAGGCACCAAACCAAGCCTCTCTCATCTCCACATGGGCAGCTTTCTTACTGGGATGTATCAAACACTTCAGGTAGGAGAGTTCCGCAGGGCCACTGAACAACCAGCACATTCCAAGGTCTCCATGGACCCAAACGCACATTATGACGCATCCTCAGGAGAGGCCATTCAACTCAGCCCCCTGGGTCGCGTGTTCCAGAGGCAGCAGATCAAACATATCTTGTCGCTAAGAGCCAATGGGAATGCGAGGCATGCTGTACAGGGATCCATCCTTCGAACCCTGCTCTCCAGTCCTTCCATATGGTATGTCCTGGAGCCATGCAACAGGACTCGAATGTCCCGCAGAAGGAAACCTTGTGGTTTGGGGCAACCTCCAAACTCAGCGTGGGAAAACTTCCTTGGCCTCATGAGGCCCCCACTTCATGAAGGTACCATCATGGACACATACTCCAGCCTCAGCCAACGTCTGATCCTCAGCCTGACTTCAGATGCAGGAGATTTTGATTCAGCCTCTGCAGAGTGGGCCTGCTCTGCCCTTGGCTCCAATCCTCACACTAGCTTGTGTTTTCAGACTTCCGTCCTCACACTCCTGGCCCACAAACCCTCCCTACTGGGAATTCTGGGGCCACAAGGAAGCACTGTGCCTGCCTCCCAAAAGAAAAACATTGTCTATGGCGCTGCCCAGAAACCCCAAATGAGGATCAAACTGCTTGGCCCTCGGCAACACCCCAATTGCATAGGCTACCTTAAACAGTGATGCTGTGTCGCAAGTAGCCTGAGCCAGGACCTTCCAACAGACACCGACACAGCTGGCTGCACATTGGACCCGCCACTGCCTTAGGCCACCATCCATTCCCAACCTGTGTTTTCAGTCATCGGAACCTAGACCTTATCTCCAATCCCTGCACAGGGGGGAACCTGATGCACCAGTCAGAACCCCTCCTTCCCCATGGCAAGAAACCTTGCTGCTGGCAGTGAGTCAAACCTTCAGTGTAGGAGAAAATGGCATGGCCCATGAGGCAACGCCCAAGCGTGAGGGCCGCCTTGGGCACAAACACACATTGTGACCCTCAGCGTGAGTACCTTATTCAAGTAACGCCTCTCAGTGACTGGACCAAGAGCCCGCATATGTGGCTTGCCATGCCCATAGGCACCCAGGACTAACTAGGTGGTGTGTATTCCAGTTGAGGGAACCCACTGCTGTGCTCTAGAGTCCCTCTCCTGGGGGTCCCCTGTGGCAGAAAACAGTACTCTTCATTCGCACAGAATGAACACAAACACTTGGGAGCTTGGACAATCCCCCGAGAGGAAGGCTCTTCCTCGGCCTCTGAGACAACCCCTACCCTGACCGGACACTGTAAACGCAACACCCAGAGACAAAATCCTGAGTGACTGCCTCCCACTTGCCCTACTTTGATTTCCAGAGGATCTCCCCTCACGGACTAGAGATCAGGCCTGCCATTACATTGGCCCCTAGCTGAGCCAAGTTTGCTTTTTCAGACATCTGTGCCCACAGCCCTGGCAAACACAGCCTCTAGGCTGGGTCCCCTGGAGCCATACCACAGGACTGTGCCTGCTCTCTCCTGGGAAACTGTGTCCATTCCTTTGGCCACACACCTCCAGAATATGAGAAACCTCAAGGCCTCCGAGGACATCCCACTACTGGGAGCCTCACTGGACTCACAGGGGCATTCGGACACAAGCTGAGCAGCTACATCCATGAATGCATGCACACAGATGTCAACAGAGATAGAAGGTTGAGCAGGACAGGCCTTTAGGCCGTAGTCTCAACTCTTGCTTTGGTTTCCAGGTGTCACTCCTCAGAGGCTTTGGTTCGAAGAACAGGGTATGGGGCTTTCCTGAGGCACGGAACAGAACTCCTCTCGTCTCCACATGGGAAGTTTCCTTGTTGGAGCCGTGTCAAACACCTCATGTTGGAGAATCCTGCAGAGTCCCTGAGCCACCTCCACATTCCAAGGTCTCCCAGGCCACCAAGCCACAGTAGGACTCATCTTCAGGAGAGTCCATTTCAACTCTCCCCTCTGGGTAGCTCACCCAGGAGCCCGTAGATTGAGCCTGCCTTGTCCTGACTAAAGAGTGGGAATATGAGGTGGCGTTCCCAGGCATCCATGCTTAGACACCTGCTCTCGAGTCTTTCCATATGGGGCCTCTTGGAACCATCCAATAGGACTCGACTGTCGTGCAGAAGGTAACCTTCAGTTTTGGAGCAGTTCACAAATCCCATCGTAGGCAAAACTTTCTGGCCTCATGAAGCCCCCACACCCTTCAGGAAGAGGCCATGCTGGACAAGAACTCTAGCCTGAGGCACGTCTCATAGTTGACATGACCTCAGTGCAGGAGATCTCGATTCAGCCTCTGCAGAGTGGGCCTGCCGTGCCCTCGGTCCCAAACCTCACACTAGCTTGTGTTTTCAGACTTCCTTCCTCACACTCCTGGCAAACAAGCCCTCCGGACTAGGAACTCCAGAACCAAAACCAAGCCCAGTGTCTGCCCAACGGAAGAAAAACGTTTCCCTGTGGGGCTCTCCAGAAAACCCAGATGAGGATCAACCTGCTCGGTCCTCGACGGTACCCGAACTGGATAGGCTGCTCTGGGCACTCATGCTCTGCCTGACACAGCCTGAAGCCAGACGTCCAGGCAGACAAGGAGACAGCTGGCCGCACACCCAGCACTTCAGACACGCCATGGTCTTATGCCGTCACCTCATCCTAACCTTGGTTTTCAGATATCTGAACCTAGACATTATATCAATTCTCCACACAGCTGGATATAGCAAGCACAAAACAGAACTCCTCCTTCCCCATGGCTCTGCTCTTGAATCCCTTTCTTGGAGAGACCCATGAGCCAGACAACACGACTCCACCCTTCCCACAAAATGACCCCAAACTCTTGGGAGCTGGGACAAATCCCCAGAGAGGGATACTCGTCCACAGTACCTGAGGCTACCGCTCCAATCCACGGCTATCCCGGACACAACATCCAGAGACAAAAGCCTGAAGGAACGCCTCCCACTCGCCCTTGTTTCAGAGGCCCAGGAGCTCCCTCTCGGGCTGTACATCCGGCCTGCCATACCCTAGGCGCCACTCATAAGCTGAGTTTGTGTATTCAGACTTCTGTGCCCACAGCCTGGACCCACACAACATCCAGGCTAGGGCCTCTGGACCAAACAGCGAAAGATTGTGCCTGCCCTCTCCAAGGAAAGTGTGCCCAATCCATTGACCACAACCCTACAGGTTAGGGAAAAGCTCCAAGGTCCCTGAGGCCATCAATAGTATAGGCCACCCTGGACTAAGAGGGGCTCTCTGACATCAGCGGAGCAACTATCTCCACTTAGACTCTCAGACAGTGTCCCCAGAGACAGAAGGTGGAAATGAACAGGCCCCCAGGCCCTAATCTGAACCTTAGCTTTGGTTTCCATGTTTCCGTTCTCAGAGGACTGTTTTCGTAGACCAGCACATGGGTCTTTTCTGAGGCACCAAACCAAACCTCTCTCATCTCCACATGGGCAGCTTTCTTACTGGGATGTATCAAACACTTCAGGTAGGAGAGTTCAGCAGGGCCACTGAACAACCAGCACATTCCAAGGTCTCCATGGACCCAAACGCACATTATGACGCATCCTCAGGAGAGGCCATTTCAACTCAGCCCCCTTGGTCGCGTGTTCCAGAGGCAGCTGATCAAACATATCTTGTCGCTAATAGCCAATGGGAATGCGAGGCATGCTGTACAGGGATCCATCCTTCGAACCCTGCTCTCCAGTCCTTCCATATGGTATGTCCTGGAGCCATGCAACAGGACTCGAATGTCCCGCAGAAGGAAACCTTGTGGTTTGGGCAACCTCCAAACTCAGCGTGGGAAAACTTCCTTGGCCTCATGAGGCCCCCACTTCATGAAGGTGCCATCATGGACACATACTCCAGCCTCAGCCAACGTCTGATCCTCAGCCTGACTTCAGATGCAGGAGATTTTGATTCAGCCTCTGCAGAGTGGGCCTGCTCTGCCCTTGGCTCCAATCCTCACACTAGCTTGTGTTTTCAGACTTCCGTCCTCACACTCCTGGCCCACAAACCCTCCCTACTGGGAATTCTGGGGCCACAAGGAAGCACTGTGCCTGCCTCCCAAAAGAAAAACATTGTCTATGGCGCTGCCCAGAAACCCCAAATGAGGATCAAACTGCTTGGCCCTCGGCAACACCCCAATGGCATAGGCTACCTTAAACAGTGATGCTGTGTCGCAAGTAGCCTGAGCCAGGACCTTCCAACAGACACCGACACAGCTGGCTGCACATTGGACCCGCCACTGCCTTAGGCCACCATCCATTCCCAACCTGTGTTTTCAGTCATCGGAACCTAGACCTTATCTCCAATCCCTGCACAGGGGGGAACCTGATGCACCAGTCAGAACCCCTCCTTCCCCATGGCAAGAAACCTTGCTGCTGGCAGTGAGTCAAACCTTCAGTGTAGGAGAAAACGGCAATGCCCATGAGGCCACGCCCAAGCGTGAGGGCCGCCTTGGGCACAAACACACATTGTGACCCTCAGCGTGAGTACCTTATTCAAGTAACGCCTCTCAGTGACTGGACCAAGAGCCCGCATATGTGGCTTGCCATGCCCATAGGCACCCAGGACTAACTAGATGGTGTGTATTCCAGTTGAGGGAACCCACTGCTGTGCTCTAGAGTCCCTCTCCTGGGGGTCCCCTGTGGCAGAAAACAGTACTCTTCATTCCCACAGAATGAACACAAACACTTGGGAGCTTGGACAATCCCCCGAGAGGAAGGCTCTTCCTCGGCCTCTGAGACAACCCCTACCCTGACCGGACACTGTAAACGCAACACCCAGAGACAAAATCCTGAGTGACTGCCTCCCACTTGCCCTACTTTGATTTCCAGAGGATCTCCCCTCACGGACTAGAGATCAGGCCTGCCATTACATTGGCCCCTCCCTGAGCCAAGTTTGCTTTTTCAGACATCTGTCCCCACAGCCCTGGCAAACACAGCCTCTAGGCTGGGTCCCCTGGAGCCATACCACAGGACCGTGCCTGCTCTCTCCTGGGAAACTGTGTCCATTCCTTTGGCCACACACCTCCAGAATATGAGAAACCTCAAGGCCTCCGAGGACATCCCACTACTGGGAGCCTCACTGGACTCACAGGGACATTCGGACACAAGCTGAGCAGCTACATCCATGAATGCATGCACACAGATGTCAACAGATATAGAAGGTTGAGCAGGACAGGCCTTTAGGCCGTAGTCTCAACTCTTGCTTTGGTTTCCAGGTGTCACTCCTCAGAGGCTTTGGTTCGAAGAACAGGGTATGGGGCTTTCCTGAGGCACGGAACAGAACTCCTCTCGTCTCCACATGGGAAGTTTCCTTGTTGGAGCCGTGTCAAACACCTCATGTTGGAGAATCCTGCAGAGTCCCTGAGCCACCTCCACATTCCAAGGTCTCCCAGGCCACCAAGCCACAGTAGGACTCATCTTCAGGAGAGTCCATTTCAACTCTCCCCTCTGGGTAGCTCACCCAGGAGCCCGTAGATTGAGCCTGCCTTGTCCTGACTAAAGAGTGGGAATATGAGGTGGCGTTCCCAGGCATCCATGCTTAGACACCTGCTCTCGAGTCTTTCCATATGGGGCCTCTTGGAACCATCCAATAGGACTCGACTGTCGTGCAGAAGGTAACCTTCAGTTTTGGAGCAGTTCACAAATCCCATCGTAGGCAAAACTTTCTGGCCTCATGAAGCCCCCACACCCTTCAGGAAGAGGCCATGCTGGACAAGAACTCTAGCCTGAGGCACGTCTCATAGTTGACATGACCTCAGTGCAGGAGATCTCGATTCAGCCTCTGCAGAGTGGGCCTGCCGTGCCCTCGGTCCCAAACCTCACGCTAGCTTGTGTTTTCAGACTTCCTTCCTCACACTCCTGGCAAACAAGCCCTCCGGACTAGGAACTCCAGAACCAAAACCAAGCCCAGTGTCTGCCCAACGGAAGAAAAACGTTTCCCTGTGGGGCTCTCCAGAAAACCCAGATGAGGATCAACCTGCTCGGTCCTCGACGGTACCCGAACTGGATAGGCTGCTCTGGGCACTCATGCTCTGCCTGACACAGCCTGAAGCCAGACGTCCAGGCAGACAAGGAGACAGCTGGCCGCACACCCAGCACTTCAGACACGCCATGGTCTTATGCCGTCACCTCATCCTAACCTTGGTTTTCAGATATCTGAACCTAGACATTATATCAATTCTCCACACAGCTGGATATAGCAAGCACAAAACAGAACTCCTCCTTCCCCATGGCTCTGCTCTTGAATCCCTTTCTTGGAGAGACCCATGAGCCAGACAACACGACTCCACCCTTCCCACAAAATGACCCCAAACTCTTGGGAGCTGGGACAAATCCCCAGAGCGGGATACTCGTCCACAGTACCTGAGGCTACCGCTCCAATCCACGGCTATCCCGGACACAACATCCAGAGACAAAAGCCTGAAGGAACGCCTCCCACTCGCCCTTGTTTCAGAGGCCCAGGAGCTCCCTCTCGGGCTGTACATCCGGCCTGCCATACCCTAGGCGCCACTCATAAGCTGAGTTTGTGTATTCAGACTTCTGTGCCCACAGCCTGGACCCACACAACATCCAGGCTAGGGCCTCTGGACCAAACAGCGAAAGATTGTGCCTGCCCTCTCCAAGGAAAGTGTGCCCAATCCATTGACCACAACCCTACAGGTTAGGGAAAAGCTCCAAGGTCCCTGAGGCCATCAATAGTATAGGCCACCCTGGACTAAGAGGGGCTCTCTGACATCAGCGGAGCAACTATCTCCACTTAGACTCTCAGACAGTGTCCCCAGAGACAGAAGGTGGAAATGGACAGGCCCCCAGGCCCTAATCTGAACCTTAGCTTTGGTTTCCATGTTTCCGTTCTCAGAGGACTGTTTTCGTAGACCAGCACATGGGGCTTTTCTGAGGCACCAAACCAAGCCTCTCTCATCTCCACATGGGCAGCTTTCTTACTGGGATGTATCAAACACTTCAGGTAGGAGAGTTCCGCAGGGCCACTGAACAACCAGCACATTCCAAGGTCTCCATGGACCCAAACGCACATTATGACGCATCCTCAGGAGAGGCCATTCAACTCAGCCCCCTGGGTCGCGTGTTCCAGAGGCAGCAGATCAAACATATCTTGTCGCTAAGAGCCAATGGGAATGCGAGGCATGCTGTACAGGGATCCATCCTTCGAACCCTGCTCTCCAGTCCTTCCATATGGTATGTCCTGGAGCCATGCAACAGGACTCGAATGTCCCGCAGAAGGAAACCTTGTGGTTTGGGGCAACCTCCAAACTCAGCGTGGGAAAACTTCCTTGGCCTCATGAGGCCCCCACTTCATGAAGGTACCATCATGGACACATACTCCAGCCTCAGCCAACGTCTGATCCTCAGCCTGACTTCAGATGCAGGAGATTTTGATTCAGCCTCTGCAGAGTGGGCCTGCTCTGCCCTTGGCTCCAATCCTCACACTAGCTTGTGTTTTCAGACTTCCGTCCTCACACTCCTGGCCCACAAACCCTCCCTACTGGGAATTCTGGGGCCACAAGGAAGCACTGTGCCTGCCTCCCAAAAGAAAAACATTGTCTATGGCGCTGCCCAGAAACCCCAAATGAGGATCAAACTGCTTGGCCCTCGGCAACACCCCAATGGCATAGGCTACCTTAAACAGTGATGCTGTGTCGCAAGTAGCCTGAGCCAGGACCTTCCAACAGACACCGACACAGCTGGCTGCACATTGGACCCGCCACTGCCTTAGGCCACCATCCATTCCCAACCTGTGTTTTCAGTCATCGGAACCTAGACCTTATCTCCAATCCCTGCACAGGGGGGAACCTGATGCACCAGTCAGAACCCCTCCTTCCCCATGGCAAGAAACCTTGCTGCTGGCAGTGAGTCAAACCTTCAGTGTAGGAGAAAACGGCAATGCCCATGAGGCCACGCCCAAGCGTGAGGGCCGCCTTGGGCACAAACACACATTGTGACCCTCAGCGTGAGTACCTTATTCAAGTAACGCCTCTCAGTGACTGGACCAAGAGCCCGCATATGTGGCTTGCCATGCCCATAGGCACCCAGGACTAACTAGATGGTGTGTATTCCAGTTGAGGGAACCCACTGCTGTGCTCTAGAGTCCCTCTCCTGGGGGTCCCCTGTGGCAGAAAACAGTACTCTTCATTCCCACAGAATGAACACAAACACTTGGGAGCTTGACCAATCCCCTTAGAGGAAGGCTCTTCCTCGGCCTCTGAGACAACCCCTACCCTGACCGGACACTGTAAACGCAACACCCAGAGACAAAATCCTGAGTGACTGCCTCCCACTTGCCCTACTTTGATTTCCAGAGGATCTCCCCTCACGGACTAGAGATCAGGCCTGCCATTACATTGGCCCCTAGCTGAGCCAAGTTTGCTTTTTCAGACATCTGTCCCCACAGCCCTGGCAAACACAGCCTCTAGGCTGGGTCCCCTGGAGCCATACCACAGGACCGTGCCTGCTCTCTCCTGGGAAACTGTGTCCATTCCTTTGGCCACACACCTCCAGAATATGAGAAACCTCAAGGCCTCCGAGGACATCCCACTACTGGGAGCCTCACTGGACTCACAGGGACATTCGGACACAAGCTGAGCAGCTACATCCATGAATGCATGCACACAGATGTCAACAGAGATAGAAGGTTGAGCAGGACAGGCCTTTAGGCCGTAGTCTCAACTCTTGCTTTGGTTTCCAGGTGTCACTCCTCAGAGGCTTTGGTTCGAAGAACAGGGTATGGGGCTTTCCTGAGGCACGGAACAGAACTCCTCTCGTCTCCACATGGGAAGTTTCCTTGTTGGAGCCGTGTCAAACACCTCATGTTGGAGAATCCTGCAGAGTCCCTGAGCCACCTCCACATTCCAAGGTCTCCCAGGCCACCAAGCCACAGTAGGACTCATCTTCAGGAGAGTCCATTTCAACTCTCCCCTCTGGGTAGCTCACCCAGGAGCCCGTAGATTGAGCCTGCCTTGTCCTGACTAAAGAGTGGGAATATGAGGTGGCGTTCCCAGGCATCCATGCTTAGACACCTGCTCTCGAGTCTTTCCATATGGGGCCTCTTGGAACCATCCAATAGGACTCGACTGTCGTGCAGAAGGTAACCTTCAGTTTTGGAGCAGTTCACAAATCCCATCGTAGGCAAAACTTTCTGGCCTCATGAAGCCCCCACACCCTTCAGGAAGAGGCCATGCTGGACAAGAACTCTAGCCTGAGGCACGTCTCATAGTTGACATGACCTCAGTGCAGGAGATCTCGATTCAGCCTCTGCAGAGTGGGCCTGCCGTGCCCTCGGTCCCAAACCTCACGCTAGCTTGTGTTTTCAGACTTCCTTCCTCACACTCCTGGCAAACAAGCCCTCCGGACTAGGAACTCCAGAACCAAAACCAAGCCCAGTGTCTGCCCAACGGAAGAAAAACGTTTCCCTGTGGGGCTCTCCAGAAAACCCAGATGAGGATCAACCTGCTCGGTCCTCGACGGTACCCGAACTGGATAGGCTGCTCTGGGCACTCATGCTCTGCCTGACACAGCCTGAAGCCAGACGTCCAGGCAGACAAGGAGACAGCTGGCCGCACACCCAGCACTTCAGACACGCCATGGTCTTATGCCGTCACCTCATCCTAACCTTGGTTTTCAGATATCTGAACCTAGACATTATATCAATTCTCCACACAGCTGGATATAGCAAGCACAAAACAGAACTCCTCCTTCCCCATGGCTCTGCTCTTGAATCCCTTTCTTGGAGAGACCCATGAGCCAGACAACACGACTCCACCCTTCCCACAAAATGACCCCAAACTCTTGGGAGCTGGGACAAATCCCCAGAGCGGGATACTCGTCCACAGTACCTGAGGCTACCGCTCCAATCCACGGCTATCCCGGACACAACATCCAGAGACAAAAGCCTGAAGGAACGCCTCCCACTCGCCCTTGTTTCAGAGGCCCAGGAGCTCCCTCTCGGGCTGTACATCCGGCCTGCCATACCCTAGGCGCCACTCATAAGCTGAGTTTGTGTATTCAGACTTCTGTGCCCACAGCCTGGACCCACACAACATCCAGGCTAGGGCCTCTGGACCAAACAGCGAAAGATTGTGCCTGCCCTCTCCAAGGAAAGTGTGCCCAATCCATTGACCACAACCCTACAGGTTAGGGAAAAGCTCCAAGGTCCCTGAGGCCATCAATAGTATAGGCCACCCTGGACTAAGAGGGGCTCTCTGACATCAGCGGAGCAACTATCTCCACTTAGACTCTCAGACAGTGTCCCCAGAGACAGAAGGTGGAAATGGACAGGCCCCCAGGCCCTAATCTGAACCTTAGCTTTGGTTTCCATGTTTCCGTTCTCAGAGGACTGTTTTCGTAGACCAGCACATGGGGCTTTTCTGAGGCACCAAACCAAACCTCTCTCATCTCCACATGGGCAGCTTTCTTACTGGGATGTATCAAACACTTCAGGTAGGAGAGTTCCGCAGGGCCACTGAACAACCAGCACATTCCAAGGTCTCCATGGACCCAAACGCACATTATGACGCATCCTCTGGAGAGGCCATTCAACTCAGCCCCCTGGGTCGCGTGTTCCAGAGGCAGCAGATCAAACATATCTTGTCGCTAAGAGCCAATGGGAATGCGAGGCATGCTGTACAGGGATCCATCCTTCGAACCCTGCTCTCCAGTCCTTCCATATGGTATGTCCTGGAGCCATGCAACAGGACTCGAATGTCCCGCAGAAGGAAACCTTGTGGTTTGGGGCAACCTCCAAACTCAGCGTGGGAAAACTTCCTTGGCCTCATGAGGCCCCCACTTCATGAAGGTACCATCATGGACACATACTCCAGCCTCAGCCAACGTCTGATCCTCAGCCTGACTTCAGATGCAGGAGATTTTGATTCAGCCTCTGCAGAGTGGGCCTGCTCTGCCCTTGGCTCCAATCCTCACACTAGCTTGTGTTTTCAGACTTCCGTCCTCACACTCCTGGCCCACAAACCCTCCCTACTGGGAATTCTGGGGCCACAATGAAGCACTGTGCCTGCCTCCCAAAAGAAAAACATTGTCTATGGCGCTGCCCAGAAACCCCAAATGAGGATCAAACTGCTTGGCCCTCGGCAACACCCCAATTGCATAGGCTACCTTAAACAGTGATGCTGTGTCGCAAGTAGCCTGAGCCAGGACCTTCCAACAGACACCGACACAGCTGGCTGCACATTGGACCCGCCACTGCCTTAGGCCACCATCCATTCCCAACCTGTGTTTTCAGTCATCGGAACCTAGACCTTATCTCCAATCCCTGCACAGGGGGGAACCTGATGCACCAGTCAGAACCCCTCCTTCCCCATGGCAAGAAACCTTGCTGCTGGCAGTGAGTCAAACCTTCAGTGTAGGAGAAAACGGCATGGCCCATGAGGCCACGCCCAAGCGTGAGGGCCGCCTTGGGCACAAACACACATTGTGACCCTCAGCGTGAGTACCTTATTCAAGTAACGCCTCTCAGTGACTGGACCAAGAGCCCGCATATGTGGCTTGCCATGCCCATAGGCACCCAGGACTAACTAGATGGTGTGTATTCCAGTTGAGGGAACCCACTGCTGTGCTCTAGAGTCCCTCTCCTGGGGGTCCCCTGTGGCAGAAAACAGTACTCTTCATTCCCACAGAATGAACACAAACACTTGGGAGCTTGGACAATCCCCCGAGAGGAAGGCTCTTCCTCGGCCTCTGAGACAACCCCTACCCTGACCGGACACTGTAAATGCAACACCCAGAGACAAAATCCTGAGTGACTGCCTCCCACTTGCCCTACTTTGATTTCCAGAGGATCTCCCCTCACGGACTAGAGATCAGGCCTGCCATTACATTGGCCCCTAGCTGAGCCAAGTTTGCTTTTTCAGACATCTGTCCCCACAGCCCTGGCAAACACAGCCTCTAGGCTGGGTCCCCTGGAGCCATACCACAGGACCGTGCCTGCTCTCTCCTGGGAAACTGTGTCCATTCCTTTGGCCACACACCTCCAGAATATGAGAAACCTCAAGGCCTCCGAGGACATCCCACTACTGGGAGCCTCACTGGACTCACAGGGGCATTCGGACACAAGCTGAGCAGCTACATCCATGAATGCATGCACACAGATGTCAACAGAGATAGAAGGTTGAGCAGGACAGGCCTTTAGGCCGTAGTCTCAACTCTTGCTTTGGTTTCCAGGTGTCACTCCTCAGAGGCTTTGGTTCGAAGAACAGGGTATGGGGCTTTCCTGAGGCACGGAACAGAACTCCTCTCGTCTCCACATGGGAAGTTTCCTTGTTGGAGCCGTGTCAAACACCTCATGTTGGAGAATCCTGCAGAGTCCCTGAGCCACCTCCACATTCCAAGGTCTCCCAGGCCACCAAGCCACAGTAGGACTCATCTTCAGGAGAGTCCATTTCAACTCTCCCCTCTGGGTAGCTCACCCAGGAGCCCGTAGATTGAGCCTGCCTTGTCCTGACTAAAGAGTGGGAATATGAGGTGGCGTTCCCAGGCATCCATGCTTAGACACCTGCTCTCGAGTCTTTCCATATGGGGCCTCTTGGAACCATCCAATAGGACTCGACTGTCGTGCAGAAGGTAACCTTCAGTTTTGGAGCAGTTCACAAATCCCATCGTAGGCAAAACTTTCTGGCCTCATGAAGCCCCCACACCCTTCAGGAAGAGGCCATGCTGGACAAGAACTCTAGCCTGAGGCACGTCTCATAGTTGACATGACCTCAGTGCAGGAGATCTCGATTCAGCCTCTGCAGAGTGGGCCTGCCGTGCCCTCGGTCCCAAACCTCACGCTAGCTTGTGTTTTCAGACTTCCTTCCTCACACTCCTGGCAAACAAGCCCTCCGGACTAGGAACTCCAGAACCAAAACCAAGCCCAGTGTCTGCCCAACGGAAGAAAAACGTTTCCCTGTGGGGCTCTCCAGAAAACCCAGATGAGGATCAACCTGCTCGGTCCTCGACGGTACCCGAACTGGATAGGCTGCTCTGGGCACTCATGCTCTGCCTGACACAGCCTGAAGCCAGACGTCCAGGCAGACAAGGAGACAGCTGGCCGCACACCCAGCACTTCAGACACGCCATGGTCTTATGCCGTCACCTCATCCTAACCTTGGTTTTCAGATATCTGAACCTAGACATTATATCAATTCTCCACACAGCTGGATATAGCAAGCACAAAACAGAACTCCTCCTTCCCCATGGCTCTGCTCTTGAATCCCTTTCTTGGAGAGACCCATGAGCCAGACAACACGACTCCACCCTTCCCACAAAATGACCCCAAACTCTTGGGAGCTGGGACAAATCCCCAGAGAGGGATACTCGTCCACAGTACCTGAGGCTACCGCTCCAATCCACGGCTATCCCGGACACAACATCCAGAGACAAAAGCCTGAAGGAACGCCTCCCACTCGCCCTTGTTTCAGAGGCCCAGGAGCTCCCTCTCGGGCTGTACATCCGGCCTGCCATACCCTAGGCGCCACTCATAAGCTGAGTTTGTGTATTCAGACTTCTGTGCCCACAGCCTGGACCCACACAACATCCAGGCTAGGGCCTCTGGACCAAACAGCGAAAGATTGTGCCTGCCCTCTCCAAGGAAAGTGTGCCCAATCCATTGACCACAACCCTACAGGTTAGGGAAAAGCTCCAAGGTCCCTGAGGCCATCAATAGTATAGGCCACCCTGGACTAAGAGGGGCTCTCTGACATCAGCGGAGCAACTATCTCCACTTAGACTCTCAGACAGTGTCCCCAGAGACAGAAGGTGGAAATGGACAGGCCCCCAGGCCCTAATCTGAACCTTAGCTTTGGTTTCCATGTTTCCGTTCTCAGAGGACTGTTTTCGTAGACCAGCACATGGGGCTTTTCTGAGGCACCAAACCAAACCTCTCTCATCTCCACATGGGCAGCTTTCTTACTGGGATGTATCAAACACTTCAGGTAGGAGAGTTCCGCAGGGCCACTGAACAACCAGCACATTCCAAGGTCTCCATGGACCCAAACGCACATTATGACGCATCCTCAGGAGAGGCCATTTCAACTCAGCCCCCTGGGTCGCGTGTTCCAGAGGCAGCAGATCAAACATATCTTGTCGCTAATAGCCAATGGGAATGCGAGGCATGCTGTACAGGGATCCATCCTTCGAACCCTGCTCTCCAGTCCTTCCATATGGTATGTCCTGGAGCCATGCAACAGGACTCGAATGTCCCGCAGAAGGAAACCTTGTGGTTTGGGCAACCTCCAAACTCAGCGTGGGAAAACTTCCTTGGCCTCATGAGGCCCCCACTTCATGAAGGTGCCATCATGGACACATACTCCAGCCTCAGCCAACGTCTGATCCTCAGCCTGACTTCAGATGCAGGAGATTTTGATTCAGCCTCTGCAGAGTGGGCCTGCTCTGCCCTTGGCTCCAATCCTCACACTAGCTTGTGTTTTCAGACTTCCGTCCTCACACTCCTGGCCCACAAACCCTCCCTACTGGGAATTCTGGGGCCACAAGGAAGCACTGTGCCTGCCTCCCAAAAGAAAAATATTGTCTATGGCGCTGCCCAGAAACCCCAAATGAGGATCAAACTGCTTGGCCCTCGGCAACACCCCAATTGCATAGGCTACCTTAAACAGTGATGCTGTGTCGCAAGTAGCCTGAGCCAGGACCTTCCAACAGACACCGACACAGCTGGCTGCACATTGGACCCGCCACTGCCTTAGGCCACCATCCATTCCCAACCTGTGTTTTCAGTCATCGGAACCTAGACCTTATCTCCAATCCCTGCACAGGGGGGAACCTGATGCACCAGTCAGAACCCCTCCTTCCCCATGGCAAGAAACCTTGCTGCTGGCAGTGAGTCAAACCTTCAGTGTAGGAGAAAACGGCATGGCCCATGAGGCCACGCCCAAGCGTGAGGGCCGCCTTGGGCACAAACACACATTGTGACCCTCAGCGTGAGTACCTTATTCAAGTAACGCCTCTCAGTGACTGGACCAAGAGCCCGCATATGTGGCTTGCCATGCCCATAGGCACCCAGGACTAACTAGATGGTGTGTATTCCAGTTGAGGGAACCCACTGCTGTGCTCTAGAGTCCCTCTCCTGGGGGTCCCCTGTGGCAGAAAACAGTACTCTTCATTCCCACAGAATGAACACAAACACTTGGGAGCTTGGACAATCCCCCGAGAGGAAGGCTCTTCCTCGGCCTCTGAGACAACCCCTACCCTGACCGGACACTGTAAACGCAACACCCAGAGACAAAATCCTGAGTGACTGCCTCCCACTTGCCCTACTTTGATTTCCAGAGGATCTCCCCTCACGGACTAGAGATCAGGCCTGCCATTACATTGGCCCCTAGCTGAGCCAAGTTTGCTTTTTCAGACATCTGTCCCCACAGCCCTGGCAAACACAGCCTCTAGGCTGGGTCCTCTGGAGCCATACCACAGGACCGTGACTGCTCTCTCTTGGGAAACTGTGTCCATTCCTTTGGCCACACACCTCCAGAATATGAGAAACCTCAAGGCCTCCGAGGACATCCCACTACTGGGAGCCTCACTGGACTCACAGGGGCATTCGGACACAAGCTGAGCAGCTACATCCATGAATGCATGCACACAGATGTCAACGGAGATAGAAGGTTGAGCCGGACAGGCCTTTAGGCCGTAGTCTCAACTCTTGCTTTGGTTTCCAGGTGTCACTCCTCAGAGGCTGTGGTTCGAAGAACAGGGTATGGGGCTTTCCTGAGGCACGGAACAGAACTCCTCTCGTCTCCACATGGGAAGTTTCCTTGTTGGAGCCGTGTCAAACACCTCATGTTGGAGAATCCTGCAGAGTCCCTGAGCCACCTCCACATTCCAAGGTCTCCCAGGCCACCAAGCCACAGTAGGACTCATCTTCAGGAGAGTCCATTTCAACTCTCCCCTCTGGGTAGCTCACCCAGGAGCCCGCAGATTGAGCCTGCCTTGTCCTGACTAAAGAGTGGGAATATGAGGTGGCGTTCCCAGGCATCCATGCTTAGACACCTGCTCTCGAGTCTTTCCATATGGGGCCTCTTGGAATGATCCAATAGGACTCGACTGTCGTGCAGAAGGTAACCTTCAGTTTTGGAGCAGTTCACAAATCCCATCGTAGGCAAAACTTTCTGGCCTCATGAAGCCCCCACACCCTTCAGGAAGAGGCCATGCTGGACAAGAACTCTAGCCTGAGGCACGTCTCATAGTTGACATGACCTCAGTGCAGGGGATCTCGATTCAGCCTCTGCAGAGTGGGCCTGCCGTGCCCTCGGTCCCAAACCTCACGCTAGCTTGTGTTTTCAGACTTCCTTCCTCACACTCCTGGCAAACAAGCCCTCCGGACTAGGAACTCCAGAACCAAAACCCAGCCCAGTGTCTGCCCAACGGAAGAAAAACGTTTCCCTGTGGGGCTCTCCAGAAAACCCAGATGAGGATCAACCTGCTCGGGCCTCGACGGTACCCGAACTGGATAGGCTGCTCTGGGCACTCATGCTCTGCCTGACACAGCCTGAAGCCAGACGTCCAGACAGACAAGGAGACAGCTGGCCGCACACCCAGCACTTCGGACACGCCATGGTCTTATGCCGTCACCTCATCCTAACCTTGGTTTTCAGATATCTGAACCTAGACATTATATCAATTCTCCACACAGCTGGGTATAGCAAGCACAAAACAGAACTCCTCCTTCCCCATGGCTGTCAAGCTTGCTCTTGGCATGGAGTCACACCTTCAGGGTGGGAGAAACCTTCATGGCCCCTGATGCCACGCCCAAACTTGAGTGCTGCTTGGGCACAAATTCACACTGTGACCCTCATCATGAGCCCCATGTCAAAGAAAGGCCTGTCAGGGCCTGGACCAAGAGCCCACATATGGGGCTTGCCAAGCCCCTATGCACCCAATCCTCACCACGGTTTGAATTTTCCAGTCGCCCCGCCCGTACCTGGAGCTCTGCTCTGGAATCCCTTTCTTGGAGAGACCCATGAGCCAGACAACACGACTCCACCCTTCCCACAAAATGACCCCAAACTCTTGGGAGCTGGGACAAATCCCCAGAGAGGGATACTCGTCCACAGTACCTGAGGCCACCGCTCCAATCCACGGCTATCCCGGACACAACATCCAGAGACAAAAGCCTGAAGGAACGGCTCCCACTCGCCCTTGTTTCAGAGGCCCAGGAGCTCCCTCTCGGGCTGTACTTCCGGCCGGCCATACCCTAGGCGCCACTCATAAGCTGAGTTTGTGTATTCAGACTTCTGTGCCCACAGCCTGGACCCACACAACATCCAGGCTAGGGCCTCTGGACCAAACAGCGAAAGATTGTGCCTGCCCTCTCCAAGGAAAGCGTGCCCAATCCATTGACCACAACCCTACAGGTTAGGGAAAAGCTCCAAGGTCCCTGAGGCCATCAATAGTATAGGCCACCCTGGACTAAGAGGGGCTCTCTGACACCAGCGGAGCAACTATCTCCTCTTAGACTCTCAGACAGTGTCCCAGAGACAGAAGGTGGAAATGGACAGGCCCCCAGGCCCTAATCTGAACCTTAGCTTTGGTTTCCATGTTTTCGTTCTCAGAGGACTGTTTTCGTAGACCAGCACATGGTTCTTTTCTGAGGCACCAAACCAAACCTCTCTCATCTCCACATGGGCAGCTTTCTTACTGGGATGTATCAAACACTTCAGGTAGGAGAGTTCCGCAGGGCCACTGAACAACCAGCACATTCCAAGGTATCCATGGACCCAAACGCACATTATGACGCATCCTCAGGAGAGGCCATTTCAACTCAGCCCCCTGGGTCGCGTGTTCCAGAGGCAGCAGATCAAACATATCTTGTCGCTAATAGCCAATGGGAATGCGAGGCATGCTGTACAGGGATCCATCCTTCTAACCCTGCTCTCCAGTCCTTCCATATGGTATGTCCTGGAGCCATGCAACAGGACTCGAATATCCCGCAGAAGGAAACCTTGTGGTTTGGGCAACCTCCAAACTCAGCGTGGGAAAACTTCCTTGGCCTCATGAGGCCCCCACTTCATGAAGGTGCCATCATGGACACATACTCCAGCCTCAGCCAACGTCTGATCCTCAGCCTGACTTCAGATGCAGGAGATTTTGATTCAGCCTCTGCAGAGTGGGCCTGCTCTGCCCTTGGCTCCAATCCTCACACTAGCTTGTGTTTTCAGACTTCCGTCCTCACACTCCTGGCCCACAAACCCTCCCTACTGGGAATTCTGGGGCCACAATGAAGCACTGTGCCTGCCTCCCAGGAGAAAAACATTGTCTATGGCGCTGCCCAGAAACCCCAAATGAGGATCAAACTGCTTGGCCCTCGGCAACACCCCAATTGCATAGGCTACCTTAAACAGTGATGCTCTGTCGCAAATAGCCTGAGCCCAGACCTTCCAACAGACACCGACACAGCTGGCTGCACACCCAGCACATTGGACCCGCCACTGCCTTAGGCCACCATCCATTCCCAACCTGGGTTTTCAGTCATCGGAACCTAGACCTTATCTCCAATCCCTGCACAGGGGGGAACCTGATGCACAAGTCAGAACCCCTCCTTCCCCATGGCAAGAAACCTTGCTGCTGGCCGTGAGTCAAACCTTCAGTGTAGGAGAAAACGGCAAACCTGCCAGGCCTCATGAAGCCCCCCATATCATTCAGGGAGAGGCCATCATGGTCAAAAACTCTAGCTTGAAGTACGTCTCATAGTAGACATGACCGCAATGCAGGAGATCTTGATTCAGCCTCTGCAGAGTGGCCTGCCGTGACCTCGGTCCCAAACCTCACGCTAGCTTGTGTTTTCAGACTTCCTTCCTCACACTCCTGGCAAACAATCCCTCCAGAGTAGGAATTGCAGAACCACAAGCCTGCCCAGTTACTGCCCACCGGTAGAAAACGTTTCCTCCTGGGGCTTTCCATGAAACCCAGATGAGGATAAACCTGCTCTTGCCTCGACGGCAATCAGATTTGATAGGCTGCTCTGGGCACTAATGCTCTGCCTTTCACAGCCTGATGCCAGACGTCCAGACAGGCAAGGAGACAGCTGGCCACACACCTAGCACTTCTGACACGCCATGGTCTTATGACGTTATCTCTTCCTAACCTTGGTTTTCCGATATCTAAACCCAGATATTATATCAATTCCCCACACAGTTGGGCATCTGAAGCACAAATCCGAACTCCTTCTTCCCCATGGCTGTAAGGCTTGCTCTTGGCATGGAGTCACACCTTCAGGGTGGGAGAAACCTTCATTTCCCCTGAAACCACGCCCAAACTTGAGTGCTGCCTTTGGCAGAAATTCACTCTGTGACCCTCAGCATGAGGCCAATATCAAAGAAAGGCCTGTCAGGGCCTTGACCAAGAGCCCTCATATGGGGCGTGCCAAGCCCCTATACACCCAATCCTCACCAGTGTTTGAGTTTTCCAGTCTCCCCCCTGTTTCTGGGGCTCTGCTCTGGAATCACTTTCTTGGAGAGACACATGAGCCAGACAACAGGACTCCACCCTTCCCACAAAATGACCCCAAACTCCTGTTAGCTGGGACAAATCCCCAGAGAGGTTACTCGTCCACAGTCACTGAGGCCACCCCCTACAATCCAAGGCTATCCTGGACGCATCCAGAGACAAAAGCCTGAAGGAATCTCGCCCTTGATTCACAAGCCAAGGAGCTCACTCTTTATCTGTACATCCGGACTGCCATACCCTCGGCGCCACTCATAAGCTGAGTTTTTGTTTTCAGACTTATGTGCCCACAGCCTGGACCCACACACCCTCCAGGCTAGGGCATCTGGAGCCACAGTGAAAGATTGTGCCTGCCATCTCCAAGGAAAGTGTGCCCAATCCATTGACCACAACCCTACAGGTTAGGGAAAAGTTCCAAGGCCCCTGAGGCCATCCTGATAGTGTAGGCTGCCCTGGACTAAAAGGGGCACTCTGACACCAGCTCTGCCATTATCACCACTTAGACTTTCAGACAGTGTCCCCAGAGAAAGAAGATTGAAATGGACAGGCCCTTAGGCCCTAATATGAACCTTAGCTTTAGTTTTCATGTGTCTGTCCTCAGAGGACTGGTTTCTTATACCAGCATATTAGGTTTTTCTGAGGCTCCAAACCAAACCTCTCTCGTCTCCACTGGAGTGCTTTCTTACTGGATCTGTATCAAACCCTTCTGGTCGGAGAATTCCGCAGGGCCACAGTACAACCATCACATTCCAAGGTCTCCATGGACAGAAACCCACATTATGACGCATCCTCAGGAGAGGCCATTTCAACTCAGCCCACTGGTTAGCTTGCCCCAGAGCCAGCAGAACAAACATATCTTGTCGTTAATGGCCAAAGGGAATGCGAGGCATGTTGTTCAAGGATCCATCCTTTGAACCCTCCTCTTCAGTCTTTCCGTATGGTATGTATTGGAGCCATTCAACAGGACTCGACTGTCTCGCAGAAGGAAACCTTGTGGTTTGTGGCAACCTCCAAACTCAGCGTGGGAAAACTTCGTTGGCCTCATGAGGCACCTGCTTCATGAAGGTGCCATCAAGGGCACAATCCAACCTCAGCCAATGTCTGATCCTCATCCTGACTTCAGATGCATGAGATATCCTTTCAGCCTTTGCAGAGTGGGCCTGCTCCCCACCTCACCCTATGTTTTGTTTTCAGACTCTACCCTAGCACTCCTGGCCCAAAAGCCCTCATGATTGGGAATTCTGGTTCCAGAACGAAGCACTCTGCCTGCCCCCCAAAGAAAAACATTGTCTATGGCATTGCTCAGAAACCCCAAATGAAAATCAACCTGCTCAGCCCTCGGCAACACCCCAATTGCATAGGCTACCCTAAACACTATGCTCTGTCTTACATAGCCTGAGCCCAGACCTTGTGAGAGACATTGAGACAGTTGGCTTCACACCCAGCACATCGAACCTGCCATGGGTTAGGCCATTTCATCCCTTCCCATTGACCTGGGTGTCTTCCTGGAGGTATATTCTGAGGCTGTGTCAGACTATGCATTTTTTCTGGAGCTTCCTATGGAATTGGGGTGGTATTAGGGGCCTTGCAATTTTCTCTTAATCTGGTGGGTTGGGAAACTGAGACAGGCTGACATTCCTTGGGAGAGCTGGCCCAGTGCTGTTGTGTGTTCCTGGAGGCCCCATCCTGGAGGGCATATGGGTCAGGACTCTGGGTCCAAAGTCTTCAGACACAAACTCGGGTAAGAGTTAAGCTCGAGGTGATGGCAGACCCAATCTGCAGACCCTGAGCGAAGCATCTCCAGATATGAAATTCGGACGGCTGTGAGGCAGGAGCACAGTCTTTTCTGTCTGACTTGTTTGTCTATGATGGCCACGAAATGGAGGGGTGGCCTCATGGGTCCATGTGAGATTCTACCTCTCTGGGAATTCTGCTCGGCACCCAAGAGTTTGGTGTATTTCTGGGGGATGGGAGGAGCGCAGTTTTATGAGTCAGGGATCCCGTCCAAACAGCCATTCCAGAGATGGGTCCTGGGTTCTGGAGCCTGGATCACCGCAACAAGGCTTAGGATTTGGGCCTAGGGTCCTGCTCTATGTTTTCCTGGTACAGCTCCTGAGTGTTCTTGTTGGAAATGGGTCTCATTCTGAGGGTCACAATGCCTGTTTTTGCCCAGATGCCCATGCTGAGTGGGTGTGACCTCATGGGCTATGCACTTGGCTCCCACTCTGAGGGTTGGACTGCCATCTCAACATTCAGTTTTCCTGCCATGGGGAAGGAGGTGTACTTTTTTATGCTTCAGGTTCCCCCATGGGCAGGAATTTGAGCTAAGTTCTGGGACAGGTGCCTGAATACCCAGTTCACTTTGAGATGAGGTCCTCGGGCCAAGGCAGGACCCACCTGCAGAAAATGAGGCCTGCTTTCTGGGTGGCTGTCAGGAGCTCGGGCTCGAGCTGTGTCAGACAGAACATTCGTGGAGAGTTCGGCCTATGATATTGGGGTGCTTTTGAGAGCTGTGCAACTGGTTCCTCATGGGGGATTTTTGCACAGACCCTTTCTTCACTTCTTCTATCTGGTGAGCAGGCAGATGGCTGCATTACGGCTCCAGAATATCCAAGTTGGAGGGTTTGCAGGCGAGGAGTGTGAGGACAGAAGTATGAAAACATAAGCTACGGTTACGCTCAGTGCCGAGCACATGTCTATTCCAATGTACAGCAGTTGTTTCGAGATCTTCAGCACCTGGGCGAGGGGAAGATGTCTGCTCACGCTGGAGTTTGTATCCATGATGGCCAACAAATGGTGGGGAGGCCTCAAGAATTCTTGGAGGTTTTTCCAAGCTGGAGCTTGTGAGCTGCTCCAAACATCAAGGTGTCCTACTAAGGGACAGCAGAAGTCTTCTTACAGGGCTCCAGGGTCCCCCATATGGAAGATTCGATAGTAATGCTCTCTGAATGGAGGCCTGGGAAGCCAATCTCTTGTTACCATTGCAGCTGAGGAACAGGGTAAGCTTGAACCAATGACACTGATTCCAAGTTCCAAGTGATTTGCGTTGATGGAAGTTCTCAGTCTAACAGGTTCCAATGCTGCTTGATTTCCAGGGAGACCTTAGAATGTGGTGGCGGCTCTCTGACCATTGAGGATTCTCTATCCTTAGGATTAGACCCAGTACCCAGGAGCCAGGTTTCCTTCTTGGGACAGGAGGTGTGCTCTTGTATGGCTCACGGACCACAGGTTGGACCATATGCTTGAATTTCCAGAACAGCCCTCTAGGGAGAGAGACCTCAAAACATAAGCTAGGGTTCTGATGAGGTTTTAGGGCCATGGAAGTTTCAATCTTCGGACTAAGTGCCATTGGCCTGCATGTCATCCTGGAGGTAGGTGCTGAGGCTGTGTCAGGCTGTGCACTTTTTCCAGAGTGGCCTATGAAATTGGGGTGCAGTCAGGGGCCTTGCAGTTTTCTCCTAATCTGGACATTTTGGGAAACTGAGATGGGCAGGGTTTCCTCAGGAGAGCAGGGCCAGTGATGTCATGTGTTTCTCGAGGCCCCATCCTGGAGGTCATGTGTGTCAGGACTTTGGTCCAAAGACTTTAGACACAACCTCGGATAAGAGATAGGAGTGAGGTGTTGGCAGTCCGAATCTGAAGACCCTGAGGGAAGCTCCTCGGGATTTGAAATTCAGGTGGCTGGGAGGGAGGAGCACAGGCTTTTCTGTCTGGATTTTGTGTCTAGGATGGCCACTAAATGGAGGGGTGACCTCATGTGTCCATGGGATATTCTTCCACTCTGGTGATTCTGCTTGGCACCCAAGAGTTTGATTTCTTTCTGGGGAAGAGGAAAAGACTGTATTCCATCTCTGGGATCCTGTCCAAACAGGGATTCCAGAGATGGTTTCTGGGTCCAGACACTGGGAAAACTTAACCAAAGCTTCGATTTGCGTTCCTGGTCCAGATCCCAAGGGGGATCTTTGGAAAGGGGTCTCATTCTGAGGGTCACAATGCCTGTTTGTGCCCAGCTGCCCATCCTGTGTAGGCGTGGTCACATGGACCATGCACCTGGTTCCCACTCAGGGTTGTACAGCCATCTCAACATTCAGTTTTCTGGCCATGGGGAAGGAGGAGCACTCTTTTGTGCTTCCGAGTCCCCTATGGGCAGGAATTTGAGCTAAGTCTGGGACAGGTACCTGAATATCCAGGTTGCTTCAAGATGATGGCCTCGGGCCAAGGTTGGACCCACCTGGAGGATATGGGGCCCACTATCTGGGTGGCTGACAGGAGGTCGGGGATCAGGCGGTGTCAGACAGACAATTTATGCAGAGGTCGGTCTATTATATTGGGGTGCCATTGAGGGCCGTGCAGGAGGATCCTCATGTGGGTTTCTGCGAAGACCCATAGGGCACTTCTTCTTTGTGGTGGGCAGGCAGAAAGCTGCACTGTGGCTTCAGAATTCCCAATATGGAGGGCTTGTAGGCGAGGAGTGTGAAGACAGAAGTCTGAAAACACAAGCCAGGGATAAGCTCAGTGCCGACCACAGGACCATTCCATTGTGCAGTGGTTGTTTTGAGATTTCCAGCACCTGAGTATGGGCGAGGGTCAGATGTCTGCTCACGCTGGGTTTGCATCCATGATGGTCAACGAATTGTGGGGTGGCCTCAAGAATTCTTGGAGATTTTCCCAAGCAGGACCTTGTGAGCTGCTCCAAACAGCAAGGTGTCCTACGGTGGGACAGGGGAAGTCCACTTACAAGGCTCCAGGGTCCCCCATATAGAAAGATTCGACAGCAGAGGTCTCTGAATGGGGGCCTGGGAAGTCTTCCTTGCATGACCATTGCAGCTGAGGAACATTGCAGGCTTGATCTGCTGGTTTTTGTTCAAATTTCCAAGTGATCTAAGTTGACGGATGTTCTCAGTCTAATGAGTCACAATGCTGCTTGGTGTCCAGGGAGACCTTAGAATGTGGTGGTGAGGGTGCCTGGGTGGCTCAATGGGCTAAGCCGCTGCCTTCGGCTCAGGTCATGATCTCAGGGTCCTGGGATTGAGTCCCGCATCGGGCTCTCTGCTCAGCAGGGAGCCTGCTTCTTCCTCTCTCTCTCTCTGCCTTCCTCTATGCCTCCTTGTGATCTCTCTCTGTCAAATAAATAAATAAAATCTATATAAAAAAAAAGAATGTGGTTGTGGATCTGTGGCCATGCAGGATTCTCCTACCTGAGGGTTAGACCCAGTTCCCAGGAGCCAGGTTCCCTTCTCGGGACACGAGGGGTTCTCTTGTATGGCTCAGGGACCACATGTCGGATCATATGTTGGATTTCAAGACCAGGCCTCTGGGCACAGAGGCCTGAATATCTAGGCTAGGGTTCTTATGAGGTTGTAGGGGCATGTCATCCTCAACCTTCGGACTTAGGGACTTTGACCTGTGAGTCTTCCTGGAGGTAGATGCTCAGGTTGTGTCAGACTGTGCATTTTTTCCAGAGTGGCCTATGAAATTGGGGTGGGCTCAGGGGCCTTGCAGGCTTTTCCTAATCTGGAGGGTTTGTGCAACTGAGACGGCAGAATTTCATCCAGAGATCAGGCCCAGTGATGTAGTGTGGTTCTGTCAGCCCCATCATGCAGGGAATGTGGTTAAGGGCTCTGGGACCAAAGTCTTCAGACACAAAATTGTGTATCAATTAGGAGGGAGGTGATGGCAGCCCCGATCTGCAGACGCTGAGGGCAGCTCCTCAGGAATTGAAATTCGTGTGGCTGGGAGGCAGGAGCAAAGGCTTTTCTGTCTGGATTGTGTCTAGGATGGCCTTGGAATGGTGGGGTGTCCTCATGTGTCCATGGAATATTCTACCTGTCTGGGGATTCTGCCCAGCACCCAAGAGTTTGGTGTCTCACTGCGAAGGAGAGAGCGTGGTTTACTGTTTCACGGTTCCCGTCAACACAGGGATTCCAGAGATGGGTTATAGGTCCCTGTGCCTGGATAACCCTACAAAGGCTTAGTATTTGGGCCTAGAGGCTTGACTGCCTGGCTCTGTGGGGCTTTGGTTCAGCTCCCATGGAGACTTGTTGGAAATGGGTCTCAGGGTAAGGGTCACAATGCCTGTTTGTGCCCAGATGCCCATCCTGAGTGGGCATTGGCTCTTGTTCCATGCACCTGGATCCCAATATGAGGGTTGGACCACCATATAAACATTTAATTTTCCTTGTATAAGGAAGGAGGAGTACTCTTTTGTGCTTCAGATTCCCCCATGCACAGTAATTTGAGCTATGTTCTGGGACTGGTACGTGAATAACCAGGTTGGTTTGAGATGAAGGACTCAGGTCAAGGCAGGTCACACCTGCCAGATATGGGTCCCGCTATCTAGGTGGCTACCAGGAGGTCGGGGCTCGAGCTGTGTCAGACAAAGCATTAGTTCACAAGGTGGCCTATGATATTGTGGTGCTATAGAGGGCTGTGCTGGTGGAACCTTATATGGAGTTTCACGCAGACCCATAGGGCACCTCTTTTTTCTGGTGGGCAGGCAGAAGGCTGCATTGTGGCTCCCAAATTCCCAATATGGGGGACTTGAAGGCGAGGAGTGTGAGAACAGAAGGCAGAAAACACAATCTATGCTTAATCTCAGTGCCGAGAACATGGCCGTTCCAATGTGCAGTGGTTTTTTTCGAGATCTCCAGCATCTGAGTACAGGCGAGGGTCAGATGTCTGCTCATGATAGAGTTTGTATCTATCGTGGCCAACAAATGAAATATCCAGCACCTGAGTAAAGGTGGATTTCAGATGTTTACGCACACTGGAGTTTGTGTCTCTGATGACCGAATGGAAGAGTGGCATCAAGAGGCTGATGCATTGAGATGCTCCAAACAGCAAGGTTGTTTTTTCTACTGGACAGTTAGAGTCTGGTATGTTTTCTGCAGGGCCCCCCATGTGAAAAGTATGGGTAGCAGAGCCCTTCCACATGGATGCCTGGAAAGCACACCTCCATTGACCAATGCAGCTGAGGAACATGCAGGTTCTTTACGGTGCTTCTGGGGCGAAGCACCAAGGTCTTGAGTTGACATGGAATCTCTTGAAGATGGGTTACAATGCTGGTTTTTTTTTTTACCAGGTAGATCTTAGAATGTGTTGGTGGCTAAGTTGCCTGCAGGATTCTCCTACCCTGAGGGTTTAACACAGGTCGAAGAGCACGGTTACCTTCTGGGGACAGGAGATGTAGTGTTTTGTGGCTCAGGGACCACATGCCGTATCAAAAGTTCCTATTCAAGAACAGGCCTCTGAAGACAGATGCCCGACAACCTAATCTAGGGTTCCAATGAGTCCCAGGGGCATGAGAGGTTCAATCTTCAGACTTAGGACAGTTGACTTGGGTGTCTGCCAGAATGTAGGTGATCAGGGAGTTTCAGACTGTGCACTTATGTCCAGAGTAACCTCCAATATTGGGGTGGCCACAGGGGCCTTGAATGTTTCAACCAACTCTGGAGGGTTTGGTTAACTGACATGCACAATTTCCATGGGGATGGCAAGCACAGTCCTGTGGTGTGGCTCCAGAGACTCTACCCTGGAGGGCATGTGAGCCATGTTTCTGGGAGGGAAGTCTGCAAACACAAACTTGGGTTAGGTTTAGTGGCTAGGTTATCGCAGGGCAATGTGTAGACCTGGAAGGCTACTCGTCAGGAACAGTAACTGGAATGACCCGAAGGCGGAAGCACAGGCTTTTATATCTGGATTGTGTGTCTAGGGTGACGTCAGAATGTAGCTGTGGCCTCATGGGTCCATGGGAGATTTTTCCTCTAAGGATACAGGCGGCTCCCAATATTTTGATGACTTTTTGGTATGGGAAGACTGCTATTTTCGATCTTAGGTGTGCCCCAAAACAGAGATTCCAGAGATGGGCTCTGGGTCTAGGCGCCTGGAAAATCCCACCAAGGGTTGGGATTTGGGCTTATGGGCAGACCAGGCCTGCAATGCAGGATCTTGGTGGTGCAACTGAGAGGGCTTGTTTGGAAACATGCTCAGGCTGAGCATTACAATGCCTGTTTGTGCCCAGGGTGGCCCTCAGGAGTGGGCGTGGTCCCATTGTCCATTTTCTGGCTCCCACACTGAGGGATGGACACACATTCCAATGGCCAGGTTTCCAGCCATGGGGAAGGAGGAAATATCTATTGTGCTTCATGTTCCCCCATAGGCAGGGATTACAGCAAAGGTCTGGGGACAGATGCCTGAATACCAAGGATGCATAGAGATGACAGATTTGGGCCATGGCCGTTCTCACATGCTGGATATGGGCCCCGCTCTCTGGGTGGCTGACACGAGGTCTGGGCTCAGGCTGTGTCAGACACAGCACTAGTGGCCAGAGAAGTCTATATATTGGGGTTCTCTCCAGGGCCGTGTAAATTGATCCTCATGTAGGGTTTCTGGCGAGACTCACGAAGCACTTCTTTCTGTGGGGCAGGCAGAATTCTGCCTTATGGATCCAGAATTCCCTATCAAGAGGGTTTGGGGACAAATAGGGTGAGAATGCAATTGTAAACACCAGCTATGCTTAAATTGAGTGCCAAGCGGAAGTCAGTTTCAATGTGCAGCAGCTTATACGAGATATCCAGCACCTGAGTAAGGGCAGATGTCAGATATTTGCTCACACTGGAGTTTGTGTCTAGGATGACGACTAATGGAGGGGTGGCTTCAGGAGGCAATGGAGGATTACCCACGCTTAAGATTGTGAGATGCTCCAAACAACAAGGTTTCCTTCTAATGGACAGGAGGAGTCTGTTTTTTTTTTCCTCCAGGGTCCCTCAAGTGGAAGTTTGCATAGCAGAGCCCTCCCGCATGGATGACTGGAAAGCACACGTCCAATGACCATTGCAGCTGAGGAACATGACAGGTTCGTTTTGGTGGTTCTGGTGCCAAGTACCAAGGCCTTGAGTTGACTTGGAATCTCTTACAGATGTGTCCCAAAACTGGTTTGTTACAAGGGAGGTCTTAGAATGTATTGGTGGCTATGGGCCACGCTGAGGGTTTGGCACAGGTCGATGTGCACAGTTTCCATCTTGGGAGAGGAGATGTTCTGTTTTGTGGCTCAGGGTACATATGTTGTATCCTGACTTGGTATTCAAGAACAGGCCTCTGAGGATTGATGCTGGCAACCTAATCTAGAGATCCAATGATGTCCTTGGTGCCCATCAGGTTCAATTTTCTTACTAAGGACCATTGATATGGTTGTCTGACTGGATGTAGGTGATCAGGGTGTTTCAGACTGTGCATTTGCATCCAGAGCCACTTCCACTATTGGGGTGGGCTCAGGGGCCTTGCAGGTTTCTCCTAACTTGGAGGCTTTGGGGAACTGTGATGGGCACAGTTTCCTTGGGGATGGCAGGCCCAGTCCTGTGGTAAGGCTTCAGAGACCACCTCCTTGAGGATATGAGAGCCATGGTTTTGGGAGGGAAGTCTGCAAACACAAATTTGGGTCAGGGATAGTGGCAAGGTGATCGCAGGTCCAATGCATAGACCTAGAAGGCATCACGTCAGGAACTGTAGTTAGGGTGACTGAAAGCTGGTAGCACAGGCTTTTCTATCTGGATTGTGTGTCCAGGATGGGCTCTGAATGTAGACGTGGTCTCATGGTACAATGGGAGACTTTTCCTCTCTAAGGATCCTGGTGGATCTCCATAGATTGGTGGTTTTTCAGAGAAGAAAAGAGTGCTCTTTTCCATCTTAGGGGTGCTCCAAAACAGGGAAGAATGCTGTTTTCCAACTTAGGCTTATGCCAAAACAGGGATTCCAGAGACGGGCTCTGGGTCTGGGTGCCCGGATATCCCACCAAGTGTTAGGATTTGGGCCTAGGGGCATTCCAGGCCTGCAATGCAGGATCCTAATGGTGTAACAGAGAGGGCTTGTTTGAAAGCATGCTCAGGCTGAGGGTCATCATGCCTCTTTTTGCCCAGGGGGGCCCTCAGGAGAGGGCGTAGTCTCATTGGCCATATAGCTGGATCCCACTTTGAGGGTTGGACACCCATTGCAACAGCCAGGCTTCCTGCAATGGAAAGAGGAGTTCTCTATTGTGCTTCAGGTTCCCCCATTGGCAGGGTTACAAGAAAGGTCTGTGGAAAGTTGCCTTAATACCAAGGATGTGTACAGATGACAGGCTAAGAATTCCCAGGTAACAAAACAGCATTGTTACCCATATTCATGACATTCCATGTAGAAATAAGCCCTTAGTGCTTCGCCCCAGAGCCACCAGAATGAACTTGCCATGTTCCTAAGCTGCAATGGTCAGTGGAGGTGTGGTTTCCAGGCAACCATACGGGGGTGCTCTGCTACACAAACTTTGCAATTGGCGGGGACCCTTGAGACAAAAAAACAGAATGCCCCTGTCCGGTAGAAGGAAACCTTCTGTTTGGAGCATCTCACAAGCCCCAGCGTGGGAAATCCTCCATTTCCTCTTGAAGCCACCACTCCATTTGTCAGTCATCATAGACACAAACTCCAGCATGAGCAAACATCTGACATCCGCCCTTACTCAGTTGCTGGATTTCAATTCGATCGCTGCACACTGGAACTGCCTTTAGTTTGACTGAATTAAGCCATAGCTTGGGTTTACAATTCCATCCTCAGCCTACTGGTCCACAAGCCCTATTGTGAGGGAATTCTGGAGCTACAACACAATATTCTGCCTTCCCCATAGAAAGAAAAAGGGCCTGGAGAGTCTGCCCAGAAACTCCATATGATGGTCAATCTTCTCGGTGCTAGACGGAACCCTGATTCATAGGCTGCCCTGGGCACTAGTGCTGTGTCTGACATAGCCGGAGCCAGGACCTAGTGTCAGCCACTGAGAGATCAGGGCCCATATACAGCATGTGAGACCAGCTATGGCCCAAGTCTGTCTTCTCTTCTATTCTTGGTATTCAGGCATCTGTACCCACACCTTTGCTGAAATCCTTGCCATTGGGGAAACCTGTAGCACAATAGAGAACTCCTCCTTCCCCATGGAAGGTATTCTGACAGTTGGGATAGTTGCTCAACCCTCAAAGTGGAAGGCAGCTCCATGGCCAAGGAGACCATGTGCACTCATGATGGCTTACCCGGGCACAAGCAGGCATTGTGACCTCAGCCTGAGCATGCTTTCAACCAAACGCTCTCAATTGCATCTCTGGGACCCCGAATTGCAGGCCTAGTACACACCTAGGCCCAAATCCTAACCCTGGTGGGATTTTACAGGGGCCCAGACACAGAGCCCATCTCTGGAATCCCTATTTTGGGGGACCCTTAAGATGTAAAACAGCACTCTCCCCTTCCCCGAGATAGTCACCAAACTCTTGGTAGCCACCAGGATCCTTGAGTGGAAAAATCTGCCATAGACCCATGAGAACACACCTGCATTCCGAGGCCATCCTGGACATACAATCCAGATACATATCATGTGCTATCACCTTTGAGTCATCGGATTTACAGTTCCTGACGAGCTGCCTTCCAGGTCTATGCATTGGGCCTGCAATCACCTTGCCATTAACCTAAACTGAGTTTGTGTTTGCAGACTTCCTTCCTAAAACCATGGCTCACATGACCTCCAGGTTCTGGCATCTGAAGCCACACCACAAGACTGTGCATGAGATCCTCAAGGAAACTGTGCCCATCACTTTTGCCCGATACCTTTAGATTAGGAGAAACCTGCAAGGCCCCTGAGCGCAGCCAAATAATGGAGGCCGCTCTGGGCACAAATGCACAGTCTGAGACACCCTGATCCCCTCCATACAGGCAGACACCCAAGTCAATGCTCCTGAGTCAGAAGATTGAACCTGACATGCCCCGAGGACTTCATTGGCACACTAGATTAGGTTTACAGGTATCTGTCATCAGAGGCCTGCTCTGGAATATCAACTTATGATAAAATATATAGTCCCTGAGCCACAGAACAGAATATGTCCTCCCCAAAAAGGAAGCCATGCTCCTGGAATTGTGTCATACCCTTAGGGTATTTGGATCCTGAATGGCCCCTTAGCAACCAGCACATTCTATGATATTCCTGGTAACAAACCATCATTGTGCCCCATCTTCATCAGACTCCATGTCAACTCAAGGTTTCGATATATTGCCCCAGAGCCACCAGAATGCACCTGCCATGTTCCTCAGGTGCAATGGTCAATAGAGGGGTGATTTCCAGGCATCCCTGTGGCGTTCTCTGCTACAAAACTTTCCACATGGAGAAACCAGAGAAAACAAACCAGACTTCTCCTGTCCGGTAGAAAGAAACTTTGCTATTTGGAGCATCTCACAAGCCCCAGCATGGGAAATCCTCCATGGCCTCTTGACGCCACCCTTCCATTTGTGGGTAATCACAGACACAAACTCCAGTGTGAGCAAACATCTGACATCCACCCTTACTCAGGTGCTGGATATTCGAAACGGCAGCTGCACACTGGAACTGCCTTTTGCTTTTCACTGAACTTAACCATAGCTTTGTATTACTATTCTATCCTCACCACACTGGTCCACAATATCTCTTGATAGGGAATTCTGGAGCCACAACGCAGTATTCTGCCTTCCACATAGAAAGAAGAAGGACCTGTTGAGTCTGCCCAGAAACTGCACATGAGGATCAATCTACTCAGACCACGAGGCAACCCTGATTAATAGATTTCCCTGACCACTAGTGCTGTGTCTGACAGAGTCTAAGCCCCGACCTCGTGTCAGCCACCCAGAGGTGAGGGCCCATATTTAGCATGAGAGATCGGCCATGGCCCTGGGCCATCATCTGTACCCATCCTTGGTATCCAGTCATCTGTCCCCCAAACTTTGCTGGAATTCCTGCCAATGGCGAACCTGAAACACAATAGAGAACACCTCCTTCCCCATGGCAGGAATATTGGTTGTCCAACCCTCAGCGTGGGAGCCAGCTGCATGGCCAAGGAGACCATGCCCACTCCTGAGGGCCGACATGGGCACAGGCAGGCATGGTGATCCTCAGCCTGAGCATGTTTTCAAACAAACACTCTCAGTTGCTCCTCCAGTACCAGCATTGCAGGCCTGGTATGCCCCTAGGCCCAAATCCTAACCCTTGGTGGGATTTTCCAGGTGCCCAGACCCAGAGTCCGTCTCAGAATCCCTGTTTGGGGCACCATTAAGATGGAAAACAGCACTCTTCCCTTCCCTGAGAAAGGCACCAAACTATTGGGAGCCGCCAGGATCCTTAGAGAGAAAAAATCTCCCATGGACCCATGAAAACAAACCTGCATTCCGAGGCCATCCTGTCCACACAATCCAGAGAGAAAAGTCTTTGCTACCGCCTTCGAGTCATCCTATTTACATTTCCTGACGAGCTGCCCTCCATGTCTATGCATTGGGCCTGTGATCATCTCGACACTAACCCTAACCCCAGTTTGTGTTTGCCGACTTCTCTCCCAAAACCATGGCTTACATGCCCACCAGGATGTGGTCCCTCAAGCCACATCACAGGAAAGTTCCTGCCTTCCCCAAGAAAACTGTGCCCATCAGGTTGTCCAAACCCTCCAGATTAGGAGAAACCTGCCAGGCCCCTGAACCCACCCCAATATTGGCGGTTGCTCTGGATGCAAACGTGCAGTGTGAAACACCCTGAGCACCTCCATCGAGGCAGAAAGCCAAGTCAATGGTTCTGAGTCAGATGATTGAACCTGACATGCCCCTAGGACTTCACTGGAACCCTAGATTGGGTCTTCAGACATCTGTTCTCAGAGTCCTGTTCTGGAATACCAAGTTATGATACAACATGTGGTCCCTGATTCCCACAACAGAACATCTCCTGTCTCCAGAAGGAAAATGTGCTCTTGGATCTATGTCCAACTTTCAGGGTAGATGGATCCTGCATGACCCATTAGCCCCAGCACCTTCTATGATCTCCCTGGTAACAAACCAGCATTGTGACCCAACTTCCTGAGATTTGATGCCAACTCAAGGTGTTGGTACTTTGCCCAAGAGCCATGAAACGAATCTGCCATGTTCCTCAGGTACAAAGGTCAATGGACGTGTGCTTTCTAGGCATCCAAGAGGTAGTTCTCTGCTACACAAAAATTCCACATAGGGAACCCTAGAGCAAACAAATAAGACTGCTCCTGTCAGGTTGAAGGAAACCTTGGTTGTTTGGAGCATCTCACAAGCCCCAGCCTGGGAAGTCCTCCACATTCTCTTGATGCCAACCCTCCATTTGTTAGTCATCATAGACACAAATTCCAGCATGAGCAAACATCTGACATCTGCTCTTACTCAGGGGCTGGATATTCGAATCAGTCACGCACACTGGAAATACCTTTCACTTGACACTGTATTCTTGCATAGTTTGGGTTTACAATTCCATCCTCACCCTACTGGACTGCAAGTCCTCTTGAGAGGGAATTAGGGAGACAAAACGCAACATTCTGCCTTCCCCATAGAAAGAAGAAGGGCCTGGTGAGTCTGCCCAGAAACTCCCCATGAAGATCAATCTACTTGGCCCTCGAGGGAACCCCGATTTATACTTTGCGCTGGCCACTAGCGCTGTGTCTGAGAGAGCCTGAGCCCCAACCTCGTGCCAGCCACCCAGAGTGTGGGGCCCTTATCCAGCATGTTGGACTGGCAATGGCCCAGTCATCTCTACCCATCCTTGGTATTCCGGCAACTATCCCAGATCTTTGCTGGAATCCCTACCAGTGGGGGAACCTGAAGCACAATTGAGAACTCCTCCTTCCCCATGGCAGGAAGCCTGGCTGTTGCTATGGGTGCCCAACCCTCAGAATTAGAACCAGGTGCATGGCCAATGAGACAACGCCCAATCATAAGGGCCGCCTGGGCCAAAGCAGGCATTGTGTCCCTCAACCTTAGCATGCATTCAAACAAATGCTCTCAGTTGTTTCTGCAGGGTCCCACATCGCAGGCCTGGTATGCCCTTAGGACCAAATCCTAACACTTCGTGGGATTTTCCATGCCAACATAACCAGAGCCCGTCTCTGGAATCTCTGTTTTGAAGCACCCCTATGATGGAAAACAGCACTCTTCCCTCCCCTGAGAAAACTATTAGGAGCTGCCAGGATGCGTAGAGAAGAAAAATCTCCCAGGGCTCCATAAGACCACACCTTCATTCCGAGGCCATCCGGGACACACAATCCAGATACAAGAGACTGTGCTACCACCTTCGAATCACCTGGTTTACAGTTCCAGACGAGCTGCCCTACAGACCTACGCATTGGGCCTGTGATCACCTCGCCATTAACCCTACCCCAAGTTTGTGTTTGCAGACTTCTTTCCCAAAACCATGGCTCACATGCCCTCTATGATGGGTCTCTGTAGCCACACCACAGGAAAGATCCTGCTATCCCCAATGAAACTGTGTCCATCACAGTTGCCCAAACCCTCCAGATTAGGAGAGACCTGCAAGTCCCCTAAGCCCAGTCCAATATTGGAGGCCACTCTGGACACAAATGCACAGTGTGCAACACCCTGATCACCTCCATCCAGGAAGACACCCAAGTCAATGGTCCTGAGTCAGAAGATTGGTCCCTGAACACCACAATAGAATATCTCCTGTCCCCAGATGGAATTCGTGCTCTTCAACTTGTGTCAAGGGTCGGGGTATATGAATTATGCACAGCCCCTTAGCCCCCAGCACATTCTAAGATCTCTCTGGTAACAAACAAACAGCATTGTGATCCATCTTCATGAGATTCCATGTCACTTCAAGTCCTTGGTAATTCGCCCCAGAGCCACCAGAATGAACCTGCCATGTTCCTCACCTGATATGGTCAGTGGAGGTGTGCTTTCCAGGCATCCATGTGGGAGTGCTCTTCTACTTATTCTTTCCACATGTGGGACCCTGGAGCAAACAAACCAGACTGCCACTGACCAGTAGAAGGGAACCCTCTGTTTGGAGCATCTCAGAAGCACCAGCAGGAGAAATCCTCCATGGCCCTTGACACAACCCCTCCATTTGTCAGTCATCATAGACAAAAACTCCAGCATGAGAAAACATCTGAAATCTGCCGTTATTTAGATTCTGCGTTTTCTTTTCCACCACTGCACACTGGAACTGCGTTTCACTTGACACTGAATTTAACAATAGCTTGGGTTTAGAATTCCATCCTCAGCCTCCTGGTCTGCAAGCCCTCTAGAGAGGGAATTTGGAGCCACAAGGCAACATTCTGCATTCCCACTAGAAAGAAATAGGGCCTGGTGAATCTTCCCAGAAACTCCACATGAGGATCAATCTACTTGGCACTCGATGGAACCTTGATTTATAGGCTGTCCTGGGCACTAGTACTAGTACTAGTACTAGTACTGTGTCTGACAGAGCCTGAGCCAAGACCTAGTTTCAGGCACCCAGAGATATGAGCCCATATCCAGCATGTGAGATTGGCCAGGGCCCAAGTCCATCATCTCTACCCATCCTTGGTATTCAGGCACCTGTCCCCAGACCTTTTATGTAATCCCTACCAATGGGGTAACCTAAAGCACAATAGAGAACTCCTCCTTCCCCATGGTAGGAATCCTGGCTGTTGATATGGGTGTCCAAACCTCAAAGTGGGAGCCAGCTGCATGGCCAAGGAGGCAATGCCCACTCATGAGGGCTGCCCTGGGCACAAGTAGCCATTGTAACCCTCAGCTTGATCAAGCCTTCAAAAAAATGCTCTTAGTTGCACCTCCAGGATTCTGCATTGCAGGCCTGATATGCCCTTAAGCCCAAATCCTAAAACATCGTGGGATGTTCCATGTGCACATACCCAGAGCCCGTCACTGGAATCCCTGTTTTGAGGCACCCCTAAGATGGAAAACAGCACTCTTCACTTCCCTGAGAAAGCCACCAAACTAATGGGATCCCCCAGGATCCTTGAGAAGAAGAATCTCCCATGGTCCCATGAGTCCACACCTGTATTCCGAGGCCAGCGTGGATATGCTATCCAGATACAAGAGACTGTGCTACTGGCTTCGAGTCACCTGATTTACAGTTCCTGACGTGCTGCCCTCCACATCTTTGAATTGGGGCTGTGAACACCTCTCCATTAACCTTATCCCGAGTTTGTGTTTGCAGATCTCTCTCTAAAAACCATTGCTCACATGTCCTCCAGGATGGGGCCCCTAGAGTCACACCACAAGACTGTGCTTGCCATCCCCAAGGAAACTGGGCCCATCACAGTTGCCCAAACCCTCCTGATTAGGAGAAACCTGGAAGGCTCCTGAGCACATCCCAATATTGGAGGCTGCTCTGGATGCAAATGCACAGTCTGAAACACCCTGATCACCTCCATCCAGGCAGACACCCAAATCAATGGTCCTGAGTCAGATAATTGAACCTGACATGGCCCTAGGACCTCATTGGAAGAGGGATTAACTTTTCAGGCACCTGTCCTCAGAGGCCTCTTCTGGAATACCAACTTATGATACAAATTATGGCCCCTGAGCCCCAGGGTGGGAAATCCTCCATGGCCTCTTGACGCCACCTCTCCATTTGTTGGTCATCATAGACACAAACTCCAGCCTGAGCAAACATCTGACATCTGCCCATATTCAGGAGCTGATATTGGAATCAGCTGCTGCACACTGGAACTGCCTTTCGCTTTGCAATGAATTTAAGCCTAGCTTCAGACTACAATTTCATCCTCAACCTACTGGTCTGCCATATCTCTTGATAGGGAATTCTGGAGCCACAACGCAACATTCTGCCTTCTTCATAGATAGAAGGACCTGGTGAGTCTGCCCATAAACTGCACATGAAGATCAATATACTCAGCCCAGGAGGGAACCCCTATTTATAGTTTGCCCTAGCCACTAGTGCTGTGTCTGACAGAGCCTGAGCCCCTACCTCGTGTCAGCAACCCAGAGGGTGGGGCCCACATTAACCATGTGAGACCGGCCATGGCCCAGGGCTGTCATTACTACCCATCCTTGGTATTCAGGCATCTGTCCCCTAGATCTTAGCTGGAATCCCTACCAATGGGGGGACCTGAAGCACAATAGAGAATTCATCCTTCGCCATGGCAGGAATCCTGGCTATTGGATGGGTGTCCAACCCTAGGAATGGGAACTGGCTGCATGGCTGAGTAGACATCGCCCAATCCTGATGGCCTCCGGGGCACAAGCAGGCATTGGGACCCTCAGCTTGACCATACTTTCAAACAAACGCTCTCAGTTGCACCTCCAGGATCCCGCATTGCAGGCCTGGTATGGCCCTAGGCCTAAATATTAACCCTTGGTGGGATTTTCCAAGCACTTAGACCCAGAGCTCATCTCTGGAATGCCTGTTTTGGGGCACGCCTAAGCTGGAAAACAGTACTCATTCCTTCCCGGAGAAATCCAACAAACTATTGAGAACCGCCAGGATCCTTGAGAGGAGAAATCTCCCATGGACCCTTGAGACAACACCTGCAATAAAGGCCATTCTGGAAATTAAATCCAGATACAATTACCTGTGCTACCACCTTTGAGTTACGTGATTTACAGTTCCAGACTTGCTGCCCTCCTGGTCTATGGATTGGGACTATGATCACCTTGCCACTAACCCTAACCTAAGTTTGTGTTTGCAGACTTCTCTCTCAAAATCATGGCGCACATGTCCTCCAGGATGGGGTCTCTGGAGTCACAGCACAGGACAGTTCCTGCAATCCCCAAGGAAACTGCCCATCACAGTTGTCCAAAAACCCCATATAAGGAGAAACCTGCAAGGAACCTGAGCCAACCCTAGTATTGGATGCCACTCTGGACACAAATGCACAGTCTGAAACACCCTCATCACCTGCATCCAGTCAGACACCAGAGTCAATGATCCTGAGTCAGAAGATTGAATGACATTCCCCTAGGGCCTCATTCAAACCCTTTATTAGGTTTTCAGGCTTCTGTCCTCAGAGACCTGTTCTGGATTACCAATTTATGATACAACATATGGCCGCTGAGCCCCACAACAGAATATCTCCTGCCCCCAGAAGCAATCCGGGCTCTTGGGCCTGTGTCAAATCCTCAGGCTAGATGAATCCTGCATGGCCCATTAACCACCAGCACATTCTAAGATCTCCCTGGTAACAAACCAACATTTTGACCCATCTTCATGAGGTTCCATGTCCAATCCAGTCTTTATTTCTTCGCCTCAAAGCCACCAGATGCCATGTTCCTTCACTGTCATGGTCAATGAAGGTGTGCTTTCCAGTCACCCATGTGGGAGATCTATGTTATCCGATCTTTTGACATGGGGAACCATGGAGGAAACAAATCAGACTGCCCCTGTCTGGTAGAAGGAAACCTTGCTGTTTGGAGCATCTCAAAAACACCAGATTGGGAAATCCTCCATAACATCTTGACGCCACCCCTCCATTTTTGTGTCATCATAGACACAAACTCCAGCATGAGCAAATATCTGACATCCACCCTCACTCAAGTGCTGAATATTGGATTCAAACATTGCACACTGGAAATTCCTTTTGCTTGATACAGAATGTAACCATAGCTTAGGTTTACAATTCCATCCTCACCCTACTGGTCCCCAAGCCCGCTTGATAGGGAATTCTGGGGCCACAACGCAGCTTTTTGCCTTCCCCTTAGAAAGAAGAAGGGCATGGTGATTCTGCCCAGAAACTCTGCATGAGGATCAATCTGCTCAGCCCTTGAGGGATCCCTGATTCATACTCAGCCCTGACCACTAGTTCTGTTTCTGACAGAGCCTGAGTGCTCAATTCATGTCAGCTACTCAGAGAGTCAGGCATGTGAGACTGGCCATGTCTCAGGTCCCTCATCTCTACCCATCCTTGGTATTCAGGCATCTGTCCCCAGACATTTGCTAGAATACCTGCTAATGGGGGAACCTGAGGCACAATAGAGAATTCTTCCTTTTCCATGGCAGGAATCCTGGTAGTTGGGATGGGTGTCCTACATTAAAGTGGTAGCCAGCTGCATGGCCAAGGAGACAACTCCCACTCATAAGGGCTGCCCTAATCACATCAGGCATTGTGACACTCAGACTAGCATGCTTTCAAACAAACGCTCTCAGTTGTACCTCCAAGTCACACATTGTAGGCCTGGTACTCCCCTAGGCCCAAATCCTAATCCTGGTGGGATTTTCCAAGCACCCAGACTCACAACCCTTCTCTGGAATCCTTTTTTGGGGAACATCTAAGATTGAAAACAGCACTCTTCCATTCAAACGAGAAAGCCACCATACTATTGGGAGCTTCCAGGATCCGTAGAGAGGAAAATACTCTCATGGAAACATTAGAACACACCTGCATTCCAAGGCTATCATGGACACACAATCCAGATACAAAAGCCAGTGCTAGTGCCTTCGAGGTACGTGATTTACAGTTCCTGACGATCTGCCCTCCAGGTCTATGCATTGGGCCTACGATCACCTCGCAACTCAACCTAATCCGAGTTTGTGATTGCAGACTTCTCTCCCAAAACCATGGCTTACATGCCCTCCACGATGGAGTCTCTGGAGCCACACCACAGGACTGTGCCTGCCACCCCCAAGGAAACCGTGCCCACAAATTTGCCTAAACCTTCAAGATTAGGAGAAACCTGCAAGGCCCCAGAGCCCACCCCAATATTGGAGGCCACTCTGTACACAAAGGCACAGTCAGAAACACCCTGGTTGCCTACATATAGGCAGACACCGAAGTCAATGGTCCTGAGTCTGATGATTCAACCTGAAATTCCCCTTGGACTTCATTGGAACCCTAGATGAAGTTTTTAGGCATCTGTCCTCAGAGGCCTGTTCTGGAATACCAACTTATGATACAACATTTGGTCCGTGAGCCCCACAACAGAACATCTCCGATACCCAGAAAGAAACCGTGTTCTTCGACCAGTGTCAAACCATCAGGATAGACTAATCATACATGGCCCCTTAGCCACCAGCACATAGTAAGATTTCCGTGGTAACAAAACTGCATTGTGACCCAACTTCATTAGAATCCAGGCCTTGGTACTTTGCCCTAGAGCAACCAGAAAGAACCTGCCATGTTCCTTAGGTGCAATGGTTAATGTAGGTGTGCTTTCCAGTATCCACGTGCGAGTACTATGCTACCCAAACTTTGCACATGGGGGAACCTGGTGTAAACAAACCAGACCTCCCCTGTCCAGTAGAAGGAAACCTTATGTTTGGATCAACTCACAGGCCTCAGCGTGTAAACTGCTCCATGGCCTCTTGATGCCACCACTCCATTGGTCGGTCATCATAGACACAAACTCCAGTCTAAGCAAACATCTGACATGCACCCTTATCCCAGTGCTGGATGTCTTGAATAAACCACTGCACATTGGAACTGCCTTCCACTTGGCACTGAATTGAACCATAGCTTGTGTTTACAATTCCATCCTCACCTGACTGGTCCCTAAGCCCTCTTGATAGGGAAATCTGGGGCCACAATGCAGTATTCTGCCTTCCCCATCGAATGAAGAAATGCCTGGTGAGTCTGCCCTGAAAATCCACATGAGGATCAATCAGGTCGGCCCTCGAGTCAACACCGATTTATAGGCTGCCATGGCCACTAGTGCCGTGTCTGACAGAGCCTGAGCTCGACTGAGTTTCAGCCACTAAAGAGCAGGCCCCATATCTAGCATTTGGGATTGCCATGGCCAAAGTATGTCATCTCTACCCATCCTTGATATTCAGGCACCTGTCCCCAGACCTTGGCAGGGATCCCTGCCAATTAGGGAACTTGAAGCACAATAGAGAAATCTTCTTTCCCCATGGCAATAAACCTGGCTTTTGGGATGGGTGTTCTACCCTCAAAGGGGGAGCCAGTTACAACATCAATGACACCACACACACTCCTGAGGACTACCCTTGGCACAAACAGGCATTGTGACCCTCACCCTGAGCATGCTTTCAAAAAATCCCTCTCAGATTCACCACAATGATCCCTCATTTCAGGCCTGGTATGCCTGTAGGTTCAAATCATAAAACTTGGTGGGATTTTCGAGGTGCCCAGACCCAGAGACCATCTCTGGAATTTTTGTTTTGGTGCACCCTTCAGATGGAAAACAGCACTCATCCCTTCCCCAAAAATGTCACCAAATTATGAGGAGCCACCAGGATCCATAGAGAGGCAATGTCTCCCATGGACCCATGAGAACACACCTGCATTCCGAGGCCATCCTGGACACACAATCCGGAGAGAAAAGCCTGTGCTACTGCCTTCCATTCACCCTAATTACAGTTCCAGATGAGCTGCTCTCAAGGTATATGCATTGGGCCTGTGATCACCTCGCCACTCACCCTAATTCGAATTTGTGTTTGCAGACTTATCTACCAAAACCATGGCACACATGCCCTCCAGGATGGGGTCTCTGGATCCACACTGCAGGACTGTCCCTGCCATCCACAAGGAAACTGTTTCCATCACAGTTGCCCAAACTGTCTAGATTAGGAGAAACCTACAAGGCCTCTGGGCCTACCCCAATTTCGGCGGCCGCTCTGAACACAAATGCACAGTCTGAAATACCCTGATCTCCTACATCCAGGAACACAGCCAAGTCAATGGTCCTGAGTCAGAATAATGAACCTAACATGCCCCTAGGACGTCATTGGAACCATTGATTCGGTTTTCAGACATGTGTCCTCAGAGGCCTGTTCTAGAATGCGAACTTATGATACAACATGTGGTGCCTGGGCCACACAACAGAACATCTCCTGTCCCCAGAAGGAAACCGTGCCCTACAATCTGTGCAAAATCCCAGAGTAGTAGATTCCTGCACAACTACTAAGCCACCAGCACATTCTAAGATCTACCTGGTAACAAACCAGCTGTGTGGCCCATCTGCAAGAGATTCCATGTCAAATCAAGGACTTGGTACTTTGCTACAGAGACACCAGAATAAAGCTGCCATGTTCTTCAGTTGCAATGGTCAATGAAGTTGAACATTCCAGGCATCCATGCGGTAGAGCTCTGCTACCCAAACTTTCCACATGGGGGACCCTGGAGCAAATAAACCACACTCCACCTGTCCAGTAGAATGAAACCTTGCTATTTGGAGCAGCTCATGAGTCTCAACGTGAAAATCCCTACTTGGCTTCTTGACGCCACCCCTCCATTTGTCAGTCATCATAGACACAAACTCCAGTGTGAGCAAATATCTGACGTCCTCCCTTACTAAGGTGCTGGATATCTCGAAAAGGCTGCTGGACACAGGAACTGCCTTCCGCTTGGCAGTGAATTGAACTGTAGCTTGTGTTTACAATTCCTTCCTCACCCGACTGGTCCCCAAGCCTTCTTGATAGCGAATTATGGAGACACAACACAGCATTCTGCCTTCCCGATAGAAACAAGTGCCTGGTGAGTCTGGCCAGAAACCCCACTTGAGGATCAATCTGCTCGGCCCTATATCGGAGGGACCCTGATTTATAGGTTGCCCTGGCCACTAGTGCTGTGTCTGACAGAGCCTGAGCCCAGACCTAGTGTCAGTCACCAGAGTTTGAGCCCCACATCTAGTATTTGGGAATGCCATGGCTCAAGTATTTCATCTCTACCCATCCTTGGTATTCAGGCACCTGTCCCCAGACCTTTGCTGGAATCCCTGATAATGGGGCATCCTGAAGCACAATAGAGAACTCCTCCTTCTTCATATCAGGAAACTTGGCTGTTAGGATGGGTGTTCAACCCTGAAAGGGGGAGTCATTTACAAGTCCAGTGAGACCACACAAACTCCTCAGGGATGCCCTGGAGGCAAACAGGCCTTGTGACCCTCAGCCTGAGCATGCTTTCAAACAATCCTTCTCTTTTGCACCACCATGAACCCGCATTGCAGGCCTAATATGCCCCTAAGCCCAAATCCTAGCACTTGTTGTCATGTCCCAGATGCTATGAACCAGAGCCCGTCTCTGGAATCCCTGTTTTGGGGCTCCCATAAGGTGGAAAACATCACTCTCCCCTTCCCCGAAAAAGCCACCAAACTATGGAGAGCCACCAGGATCCATAGAGAGGAAAAGACTCCCATGGACCCATGAGACCACACCTGCATTCCAAGGCCATCCTGGACACACAATCCAGAGAGAAAAGCCTGTGCTACTGCCTTCCAGTCTCCCTAATTATAGTTCATGACGAGCTTCCCTCCAGGTCTACGCATTGGGCCTGTGATCACCTCGCCACTCACCCTAATTTGTATTTGTGTTTGCAGACTTCTCTCCCAAAACCATGGCTCACATGCCCACCAGAATGTGATCTCTGGAGTCACACCACAGAACTCTGGCTGCCAACCCCAAGGACACTGTGCATATCAGATTTGCCCAAACCTTCCAGATTAGGAGAAACCTGTGTGGCCCCTGAGCCCACACCAATATTGCCGGCCACTCGGGATGGAAATGCGCAGTCTGAAACACCCTTATCACCTACATCCAGGGAAATAGCCAAGTCAATGATCGTGAGATAGACGATTGAACCTAAAATGCCAGTAGGCTCTCAATGGAACCCCATTAGGTTTTCAGGCATCTGTCCTCAGGGGCCTGTTCTGAAATACCAATCTATGACACATCATGTGGTCTCTGAGCCACACGACAGAACATCCCCTGTCCCCAGAAGAATACCATGCACTTCGACCTGTGCCAAACCCTCAGGGTAGGAGAATCCTGCATGGCACCTTAGCAACCAGCACATTCTAAGTTCTCCCTGGTAACAAACAAGCATTGTGACCCATCTGCAAGAGATCCCATGTCAACTCAAGGCCTTGGCACTTTGTCCCAGAGCCACCAGAACGAATCTGCCATGTTCCTCAGCTGCAATTGTCAATGGAGGTGTGCTTTCCTGGCATCCATGCCGGAGAGCTCTTCTTCACAAACTTTCCACATGGGGAAACCTAGAGTAAACAAACCAGACTTCACCTACTCTGTACAAAGAAATGTTACTTTTTGCAGCAGTTCACAGGCCTCAGCATGTGAACTCCTCCATGGCCTCTTTATACCACCCCTCCACTTGTCGGTCATCATAGACAAAAACTCTAGTGTGAGCAAGCATCTGACATCCACCCTTATTCCAGTGCTGGATGTCTCGAGTAAACTGCTACAAATTGGAACTGCCTTCTGCTTGGCACTGAATTGAACCATAGCTTTTGTTTACAATTCCACCCAAAACTGACTGGTCCCCAAGCTCTCGGGATTGGGAAATCTGGAGCCACAACACAGCATTCTGCCTTCCCTATTGAATGAACAAATGCCTGGGAATCTTCCCAAGAAACTCCACATGAGGATCAATCTGCTCCGCCCTCGAATCTACTCTGATATAAAGGCTACCATGGCCACTAGCGCTGTGTCTGACAGAGCCTGAGCCCCGACCGAGTTTTAGGCCTCATATCTAGCATTTGGGATTGCTATGGCCCAAGTACGTCATCTCCACCCATCCTTGGTATTCAGGCACCTATCTCGAGACCTTGCTGGAAACCCTGCCAATGGGGCAACCTGAAGCACAGAGGAACCTGACGGAAGAGAACTCATCCTTCCTCATGGCAGGACATTTGGCTGTTGGGTTGGGTGTCCAACTCTCTAAGAGGGAGCCAGATATATGACCAATGAGACCACTCCCACTCCTGAGGGCCGCCATGGGAGCAAACAGGCATTGTGAGACTCAGCCTGAGCAAGCTTTCAAACAATCCCTCTCAGTTGCACCATCATGATCCCGCATTGCAGGCCTCATACAACCCTAGGTGCAAATCCTAACCCTTGGTGGGAAGTCCCAGATGCCCAGAAAAAGAGCCTGTATCTGGAATCCCTGTTTTGGGGCACCCATAAGATGGAAAACAACACTCTTCCCTTCCCCAAAAAAGACACCAAACTATGAGCTGCACAGATCCATAGAGAGGAAAAGTTTCCCATGGACCCATGAGACTATACCTGCATTCCGAGGCCATCCTGGACACACAATATAGAGAGAAAAGCCTGTGCTACTGCCTTCCAGTCACCCTAATTACAACTCCTGACAAGCTGCACTCCAGGTCTACTCATTGGGCCTGTGATCACCTTTCCACTAACCATAACCCACATTTGTGTTTGCAGACTTCTCTCCCAAAACCATGGCTCATATGCCCTCCAGGACAGGGTCTCTGGATCCACAACACATGACTAGGCCTGCCATCCCCAAGGAAACTGTGCCCGTCAAACCTGCCCAAACCTTCCAGTTTAGGAGAAACACGCAAGAGCCCTGAGCCCAACCCAATATTGTCGGCAGCACTGGACACAAATGCCAGTCTGAAACGCCCTGATCACCTACATCCAAGCAGACAGCCATTTCAATGTTCCTGGGTCAGAAGATTGTACCTGACATGCTCCTAGGACATCATTGGAACACTAGATTAGGTTTTCAGGCATCTGTCCTCAGGATCCTGTTCTGAAATACCAACTTAGGATACAACATGTGGTCCCTGAGCCACACAATAGAATATCTCCTGTCCCCAGTAGGAAACCATGCCCTTCGACCTGTGCCAAACCCTCAAGATTGGAGAATCCTGCACAGCACCTTAGTCACCAGCACAAACTCTAGTTTGTGCGTTGACCCATACCACAAGCTTTCCATCTGCTGGACAGTCGAGTCCTGTTGAATGGCTCCAGGATGTCCCATACGGAAAGACTGGAGAGCAGGATTCGAAGGATGGATGCCTGTACAGCATACCTCACATTCCCATTGGCTCTTTGTGACAAGACATGTTTGAACTACTGGCTCTGGGGCGAGCTAACTAGGGGGCTGAATTGAAATGGACTCTCCTGCAGATGGGTCATAATGTGGGTTTGTGTGCATGGAGACCTTGGAATATGTTGGCAGCTCAGGGGCCATGAAGTATTCGCCTAACCGAAGGGTGTAATATTGCTCCAATTAAAAAGAGATCCCTATGTGGAGATGAGACAGGTTCTCTTTGGTGCCTCAGAAAAGCCCCAGATACTGGTCTTCAAACCAGTTCTCTGAGTAGAGACACCTGGAAACCAAAGCTAGGGTTCAGATTAGAGCCTAGATGCCTGTCCGTTTCAATCTTCTGTCTCTGGGGACACTGTCTGAGTATCTAAGTGGAGATAGTTGCTCAGCTGGTGTCAGAGTGCCCCTCTTAGTCCATGGCCGAGGCATGGCCTTGGAGACCTTATTGGATTTTCCTAATATCTAGGGTTGTGGCTAATGGATTGGGTACAGTTTTCTTGGAGAGGACTGGCACAGTCCTTCAGTGTGTCTCCATAGGCCCTAGCCTGGAGGGTGTGTGGGTCCGGGCTGTGGGCACAGAAGTCTGAAAACACAAACTCGGCTTGGGTGCGGAGCCGAGAGCATTGCAGGATGGACCAACAGACCGTGAGAGGAGATCCTCAGCTTATGAAAGAAGGGCAAATGGGAGGCAGTCACGCAAGCTTTTGTCTTTGGATGTTTTGTCTCCCATAGCCGTGGAATGTAGGGGTGACCTCAGGGGCTATGGAAGAGTCTCCCTCTCTGAGGAGTTGGTCCAGCTCTTAAGATTTTGGGGACATTTTGTGGGAAGGGTGGAGTCCTGCTGTCTGGCTCAGGTGTTCTTCCAGGAGAGGGACTCCAGATCACAGTCCTGGGTTCGAGCAAATGGAATACTCGAGCTCTTGTGAAGATTGGAATCATAGGGGCTTGGCAAGCCCCATATGCGGGCTCTTAGTCCAGGCCCTGAGAGACCTTACTTCGACATGGGGCCCATGCTGATGGTCCCAATGCGAGTTTGTACCCAAGGAGGCACTCAAGTTTAGGCTTGGCCTCAGGGGCCATGAAGGTTTCTCCTACACTGAAGGTATGACTCCATGCCAACAGCAAGCTTTCCAGCCATGGGGAAGGAGAAGATCTGATTTGTGCTTCAGTTACCCACGTTTGCCAGGATTTGATATAATATCTAGGGTCAGATGTCTGAAAACCCAGGTTGGGAAGAGATGACAGCATAAGGCCATGGCCTGTCTGATGTGCTTAGTGTGCAGCCAGCTGTTTCCTTGTCTGTCGGGACGTCAGGCTGTGTCAGACAGAGCATTACTGACCAGGGTAGCTTTTCCAGTTAGGGTTCGGTCGAGGCCAGAGCAGGTTGGTTCTCATTTGTGGTTTCTGGAGAGCCCCATAGGGCAACGTTTTTCTTCTGGTGGGCAGACAGAAAACTGTGTTGTGGTTCTGGAATTCCCAGTCTGGAGGGCTTGTTTGCCAGGAGTGTGAAGAGGGAAGTCTGAAAACACAAGCTAGCGTTAGGTTTGGGGTCGAGGGCATGGCAGGCCCACTCTGCAGAGACTGAATCAAGATCTCCTGCATCTGAGGTCAGGGCGAGTATCAGACGTTGCCTCAGGTTGGAGTTTGTGTCCATTATGGCCCCTTCCTGAACGGGGTGGGGGCGTCATGAGGCCAGGGAGGTTTCCCAACGCTGGGAGTTATGAGCTGCCCCAAACATCAAGGTTTCCTCTGTAGGACAGTCGAGTACTATGAGATGGTTCTAGGATGACCCGTACAGAAAGACTCGAGAGAAGGGGTCTAAGCATGAATGTCTGCAAATGCCACCTCACATTCCCACTGGCTGCTTGGGACAAGGAAGGCTCAATCTGCAGGCTCTTGGGCGGGTTTCTCAGAGGGCTGAGTAGAAATGGACTCTCCTGAGGATGAGTCATACTGTGGGTTGGTGGCCATGGAGACCTTGGAATGTGGCGGTGGCTCAGGGACTCTGCAGGTTTCTCCAAACCGAAGGGTTTGACACAGCTCCAACAATGAAGCTTCCCATGTGGAGACGATAGTTGTTCTGTTTGGTGTCTCAGGAAAGCCCCAGATGCTGGTCTTCAAACCCAGGCCTCTGAGGAGTGACACCTGGAAACCAAAGCAAGAGTTCAGATTAGGGCCCAGGGGCCTGTCTGGTTCAATCTACTGTCTCTGCCGACATCTGTCTGTGTTTCTGCATGGAGGTAGTTGCTCAGCTAGTGTCAGGATGCCTTTGTCCAGAGAGGCTCATAGTAGTGGGATGTCCTCGGGGGCCTTGAGGTTTCTCCTATTCTGTGGGGTTATGGGCAATGGAATGGGCATAGTCTCCTTGGAGAGAGCAGGACAGTCCTGTGGTGTGGCTCCAGAGGCCCCAGCCTGGCGGATGTGTGGGCCAGGGCTGTGGGGACAGACATCCAAAAACACAAACTCGGCTGAGGTTTGGGGCTGAGGTTATGGCAGGAGTGATCTACAGTCCGTGAGGGGAGCTCATTGTGATTAGAAAGTAAGGCGAGTGAGAGGCGGTCGTTCAGGCTTATGTCTCTGGATGTTGTATTCATGATGGTCATTTAATGTAAGCATGGTCTCATGGGCCATGGAAGTCTCCCTCTCTGGTGATTTGTCCGGCTCCCAAGAGATTGGGGTCATTTTGTGGGAAGGGAGGAGTCCTGTTTTCTGCCTCATGTGTTCCCACAATAGAGGGATTCTAGAGCAGAGCACTGGGTACAGACAACTGGAATACCCACCCTCTGGTTAGGCCTGGGGTCCTATGGGCATGGCAAGCCCATATGCAGATTCTTGGTCCAGCCACTGAGAGACGTTACTTGAATAGTGGACTCATGCTGAGGGTCACAATGTGTGTTTGTGCCCAAGGTGGTCCTCAATATTGGGCGGGACTTCATTGAGCTTGCAGGTTTCTCCTACACTGAACCTTGGACATGCCAACCTCAGGGTTTCTTGCCATGGGGAAGGAGGAGTTTTGATTTCTGCATCACGTTCACCTCTGGGCACTAATTGGAGATAAGGTCTAGGTTCTGAAGCCTGAAAACCGAGGTTTGGAAGAGATGACGACCTAAGGCCATGGCGGGTCCAATGTGTTCAGTTTGGGGCCAGCTTTCTAGGTGTCGTTCAGGAGGTCTGCACTCAGGCTGTGCCAGACAGGGCATTCATGCCCAGATACGCTGTATAATTGGGGTACAGTTGAGTGGCATGCAGAAGATAATTATTTGGGGTTTCTCCGTAGCCCCATAGGGCAAAGTCTTTCTTCTGGAGGGCAGGCAGAGTGCTGCATTCTGGCTCCGGAACTGCCAAACTGGAGTCCTTGGGGCCAGGAATGCAAGGATGTAAGTCTGAGAACTGAAGCTTTGCTTTGGTTTCAGGGCGAGGACATGGCAGGCACACTCTGCAGAGCTGAATTGAGATTTCATGCATCTGAGGTCAGGGCGAGGTTCATATGTTGGCTCAGGTTGGAGTTTCTGTCCATGATGGCCCCTTCATGAAGGGGGGTCATCACACCGCCATTGGTGTTTTCCCATGATGGCAGTAGTGAGATGCTCCAAACCACAAGGATTTTCTGCGGGTCAGTTGAAACCTGTTGGATGGCTCCAGGGCATCCCATATGGAACAATTGCAGAGCAGGGTTGTAAGGATGGATGCCTGGGCATCCGGCCTTGCATTCCAATTGTCTCCTAGCGAAACGGCACGTTTGATTGCTGCCTATGATGTAGCAGCCGAGGGGGCTGAGTTGAAATGCATTCTCCTGAGGATCGGTCATAATGTGGGATTGTGTCCATGGAGACCTTGGAATGGGGCAGTGGCACCAGGGCTCTGAAGGATGCTCCTAACCAGAGGTTTTGACACAGCTCCAAGAAGCATTTTTCCCATGGGGAAACAAGATTTGTTCTCATTGGTGCTTCAGTAACCCCCAATATGCTGGTATTGGAAACCAGAACTCTGAGGAGAGATGCCTGGAAACCAAGGCAATGGATCTGATTAGGGCCTGGGGCCTGTCTGGTTTAATCTTCTTCTCTCGGTTCATCTGTCTATGGGATTGAGTGGAGGTAGTTCCTCAGCTGGTGTCAGATTGCCCCTATTTGTCCTGGGCAGTCTACACTATTGGGATGGCCACTTTGACTTTGGAGGTTTCTCCTAATTTGCAAGTTTGTGGCCAATGAAATGGGCAGAATTCCTTTGGGGAGGGAAGGCACAATCCTGAGGTGTGGCTCTAGGGGTTCAAGCATGGAGGGTGTGTGGGTCAGAGCTGTGGGGACAGAAGTCTGAAAACAGAAACTCGTCTTAGGTTTGGGGACATAGGTATGGGAGGCCCGATCTACAGACCTTGAGCAGAACTCTTCAGGATATGAACAAAGAGTGAGTGTGAGGCACTTGCTCAGGCTTTTGACTCTGGATTTTGTGTCACTGATGGCCGTGGAATGTAGGGGCGTCCTCATGGACCATGGGTGAGACTTCCTCTATGGGGATTTGGATGATCCCAATATTTTGGGGTCATTCCGTGGGATGGGAGGAGTCCATTCTGTTTTTTTTGTTTTGTTTTGTTTTGTTTTTTTACCTCAGGTGTGCCACTAAAGAGGGATTCCAGAGCAGAACCCTGGGAAGGGGCGACTGGACAACCCGAACTCTGTATAAGATTGGGGGCCTAAGGGCATGGCAATCCCCATATGGGGTACCTTGGTCCAGCCACTGAGAGGTCTTACTTGAGTACAGTGCTCACACTGAGGGTCACAATGCATGTTTGTGCCCAATGTAGGCATCAAGCATGGGCGGGGACTCATGGGCCATGCTTGATTCTCCTACACTGAACTTTGGACAACATACGAACCACAAGGTTTCTTTCCATGGGGAAAGAGGAATTCTGATTTCTGCATCATGTTCACCCCTGGGCAGTGCCTGGAGATAAGATCTAAGTTCTGAATCCAGAAAATAGAGGTTGGGATGAGATGATAACCTAAGGTCATGGAGGGTCCGATGTGCTCAGTGTGCGGTCAGCTTTCTGGGTGTTGTTCTGGAGGTATGGATTCAGGCTGTGTCAGACAGTGCATTAGTGCCCAGGTTAGACTGTATAATTTGGGTACAGTTGAGTTCCATGTAGGTTCATCCTCATTTATTGTGTCAGGGAAGCTCACTGGGGCAACATTTTTCTTCTGGTGGGCAGGCAGAGTGCAGCATTGTGGGTCCAGAATTGCCAAACTTAAGGGCGTCGGGACCAGGAGTGTGAGGACGTAAGTCTGAGATCATAAGCTAGACTTAAGTTTCAGGGCGAGGGCACGGCAGGCACCCTCTGCAGATCCGAATCAAAATCTCATTCATCTGAAGTCAGGACGAGGATCAGACTTAGGCGCAGGTTGGAGTTTCTGTCCATGATGGCCCCTTCATCAAAGGGGTGGAATCTCGAGGCCATGGAGGTTTTCCCACGTTGGGAGTTGTGGGATGCTCCAAACTGCAAGGATTCCTTCTGCGGGAAAATTGAGAACTGTTGGATGGCTCCAGGACATCCCATATGGAATGACTCCAGAGCCGGGTTCTAAGGATGGATGCCTGAGCAGACTGCCTCTTACACCAATTGTCTCCCTGCCACAAGACAGGTACGATCTGATGGCTATGCAGGAGCAATCGTGGGAGCTGAGTTGAAATGGACTCTCCTGAAGATGGGTCTTAATGTGTGTTTGTGTCCATGAGGACGTTGGAATGGGGTGGTGGCCCCAGGGCTCTAAAGGATTCTAACCGGAGATTTTGAAACAACTCGAAAGAGCAAGTTTTCCATGTGGAGACAAGATTTGTTCTAATTGGTGCCTCAGGAAACCCACATATGCTGGTACTAGAACCAGGCCTCTGAGGAGAGATACATAGAAACCACAGCAATGCATCCAATTAGGTCCTAGGAGCCTCTCTGGTTCAATCTTCTTCTCTGTCGACATCTGTCTATTTTATGAAATGGAGGTAGTTGCTCAGCTGGTGTCTGACCACTCCTGTTTGTCCGGGCGGCCTACACTATAGGGATGGCCTCGGGGACTTTGGAGGTTTCTCCTAAATTGTATGATTATGGACAATGGCATGGGCAGAATTCCTGTGGAGTGGGCAGGCACAGACCTGATGTGTGGCTCCAAGGGCCCAGCCTTGAGGTTGTGTGGGCAAGGACTGTGGGGACAGATGTCTGAAAACACAAACTCAGCTTAGCTTTGGGGACGTAGGTATGGCAGGTCCGAATTACAGACTATGAGGAGAACTTTTTGGGATATGAATAAAGGGTGAAAGTGTGACACTTGTCAGGCTTTTGCCCCTGGATTTTGTGTCAATGATGGCTGTGGAATGTCGAGGAGTCCTCATGGGCCATGGAAGAGTCTTTCTCTCTGTGGATTTGGCCAGATCCCAATTGTTTTGGGTTAATCTGTGGGATTCAGTTTTGTTAACTAAGGTGTCCCACCAAAAGAGGGATTCCAGAGCAGAGCCCTGGACAACAAGAAATCTAACTAAAAATACGGGCCTAGGGGCATGGCAAGCCCAATATGCCTTCTAATGGTCCAGCCACTGAGAGGCCTTCATTGAGGACAGAACTCATGCTGAGGGTCACAATGCGTGTTTATGCCCTTGTGGTACTCAAGCATGGGTGGGGACTCATGGTGCATGCTTGTTTCTCCTACACTGAATGATAGTCAACATGTCAACCACATGAGTTCTTGCCATGGGGAAGTATTAATTCTGATTTCTGCATGTCATTCACCCCTGGGCAGTGATTGGAGATAAGGTCTAGGTTGTGAAGTCTGAAAACCGAGGTTGGGAAGAGATGACGACCTAAGACCATGTCGGGTCCGATATGCTCAGCGTGGAGCCAGCTGTCTGGGTGTTGGTCGGGAGGTCCAAGCTTGGGCTGTGTCAGACAGGGCATTAGTGCCCAGGGTAGATTGTATAATTGGGGTACAACTGAATGCCGTGCAGGTTGATCTTTATTTGGCATTTCTGGGTAGCCCCAAGGGCAATGTTTTTCTTCTGGAAAATGCAGAGTGCTGCATTGTGGCTCCGGAATTTCCAAAGTGGATGCCTTGTGGACGGGGAGTGTGAGAAAGGAAGTCTGAGAACACATGTTAGGCGTAGGTTCTGGGCGAGGGCACGGCAGGCACCATCTGCAGATCTGAATCGGGATATCATGAATCTGAAGTCAGGGCGAGGTTCAAACCTAGGCTTAGGTTTGAATTTCTGTCCATTCTGGCCACTTTATGAAGGGGACAGCATCTCCAGTCCATGGAGGTTTACCCACAATGGGAGTTGTGAGATGCTCCAAACAACAAGGATTCCTTCTGATCAACAATTGAGACCTTTTGTATCACTCCAGTACATACCATACAGAATGACACCAGAGCAGGGATCTTAGGATGGATACATGAGAAGCCCGCCTCACATTGCAGTTGTCTCCTAGCAAATAGACAGGTTTGATATGCTGGCTCTGTCAGAGCAACCAAGGGGGCTGAGTTGAAATGGACTCTCCTGAGGATGGATGCTAATGTGGGTTTGTGTCCATGGAGACCTTGGAATGGGGCGTTGGTGCATGGGCCCTGAAGGATTCTCCTAACCGGAGGTTTTGAGACATCTCCAAAGGACAAGTTTCCCATGTGGAGACGAGATTTGTTCTGATTGGTGCCTCAGGAAACGCCCATATACTGTTATTGGAATATAGGCCTCTGAAGAGAGATAACTGGAAACCAAAGCAATGGCTCCGTTTAGAGCCTAGGGGCCTGTCCGGTTGAATCTTCTTCTCTGTGTACATCCATCTAAGGTATTAGTGGAGTTAGATGCTCAGCTGGTGTCAGATGGCCCTTGTTTGTCCCAGGCGGCCTACACTATTGTGAAGGCCTTGGGGACTTTGGAGGTTTCTCCTAATTTTATGATTATGGACAATGGAATGGGCAGAATTCCCGTGGAGAGGGAAGGCACAGTTTTGATGTGGCTCCAGGGGCCCCAGCTTGCAGGGTGTGTGCACCAGGACTGTGGAGACAGAAGTCTAAAACACAAACTCAGTTTAGGTTTAGGGACGTAGGTATGGCAGGCCCGATCTACAGACCGTGAGGAGAATTCTTCCAGATATGAAGAAAGAGAGATTGTGAGGCACTTGTTCAGGCTTTTGTTTCTGGATTTTGTGTCAACGATGGGCGTGGAATGTCCGGGAGGCCTCATGGGCCATGGACGAGTCTTCTGCTCTGTGGATTTGGCCCGATTCCAATTGTTTTGGGTCAAACTGTGGGATGGGAGGAGTCCTTTCAGTTTTGTTACCTCAGGTGTCCCACCAAAAGAGGGATTCCAAAGCCGAGCCCTGGGGAGGGGAGACTGGACAACCAGAAATCTGGTTAAAAATTGGGGCCTAGGGGCATGACAAGCCCAATATGCTGTCTTTTGGTCCAGCCACTGAGAGGCTTTACTTGAGAACTGGGCTCACGTTGAGGGTCAGAATGCATGTTTGTGAACGACTTGGTCCTCAAGCATCTGCAGGGCCTCATGGGCCACACTGGTTTCAACTACATTTTACGTTGGACAACATGCCAACCACAAGGTTTCTTGCCATGGGGAAGGAGTTCTGATTCCTGCATCATGTTCAACCCTGGGTGGTGACTGGAGATAAGGTTTAGGTTCTGAAGCCTGAAAACCGAGGTTGGAAAGAGATGATGACCTAAGGCCATAGCGGGTCTGATGTGCTCAGTGTGTGGCTAGCTGGGTGGGTGCGAGCCAGGAGGTTCAGTCTCAGGCTGTGCCAGAAAGGGCAGTAGTTCCCAGGGCAGCCTGTATAATTGGGGTCCAGTCAAGTGGCATGCAGGTTGATCCTCATTTGGGGAATCTGGGTAGCCCCAGAGGGCAATGTTTTTCTTCCGGAAAGCAGGCAGAGTGCTGCCTTGTAGTTCTGGAATTGCCAAACTGGAGGGCTTGTGGGCCAGGAATGTGAGAATGGAAGTTGAGAACACAAATTAGACTTACGTTTCTGGGCAAGGGCACGGCAGACACACTCTGCAGAGATGAATCAAGATGTCCTGCATCTGAAGTCAGGGCGAGGATCAGACGATCGCTCAGGTTGGAGCTTCTGTCCCTGATGGCCCCTTCATGAAGCACAGGGGGCGAAATCACGAGGCCATGGAGGTTTGCCCACGATGGGAGTTGTGAGATGCTCCAAACAGTAAAGATTCTTCTGTGGGACTATTGAGACCTGTTGGTTGGCTCCAGGACTTCCCATACAGCATAATTCTGAGAATGGTTCTAAGTATGGATGTCTGGGAAGCCTGCCTCTCATTCCAATCATCTCCTAGCGACAAGACGGGTTAGATCTGCTGGACCAGGGGGAGCAACTTAGGGGGCTGAGTTGAAATGGACTCTCCTGTGGATGGGTCCTAATGTGGGTGTGTCTCCATGGAGACCTTGGAATGAGGCGCTGGCACCGGGAACCTGAAATGTCCTTCTAACCAGAGGCTTTGAGAGAGCTCCAACATGCAAGTTTCCCATGTGTAGACGAGATTTGTTCTGATGGGTGCCTCAGGAGAAGCACTCAGCTGGTAATGGAAACCAGGCTTTTGAGGAGACATGCCTGTAAACCAAAGCTATGGATCCCATTATGGCCTGGGGTCCTGTCTGGTCAATCTTCTTCTCTGGGGACATCCATCTATGGTATGAGTGGGGGTAGATGCTCAGCTGGTGTCAGACGGCCCTTTTTTGTCCCGGACAACCTACACCATTGGTATGGCCTCAGGGAATTTGGAGGTTTCTCCTAATTTGTACGGTTTTGGATAATGGAATGGGCAGAATTCCCATGGATTGGTTAGGCACAGTCCTAATGTGTGGTTCCAGGGGCCCAGCCTGGGGGGGTGTGGCCCAGGACTTTGAGGACAGAACTCAAAAAACACAAACTCAGCTTAGGTTTGGGAACGTATGTATGGCACGGCCGAACTACAAATCATGAGAAGAACTCTTCAGGATATGAAGAAAGAGCGAGTCTGAGGCGCTTGGTTAGCCTTTTGTCTCTGGATTTTGTATCAGCGATGGCCGTGGAATGTCGGGGAGGCCTCATGGGCCATGGACGAATCTTCCTCTCTGTGGATTTGGCCCTATCCCAATTCTTTTTCGTGAATCTGTGGGATGGGAGGACTCCTTTAAGGTTTGTTACCTGAGGTGTCCCACCAAAAGAGGAATTCCAAAGCAGAGCCCTGGGCAAGAGTGAAGGGACAACCCTAATATGGTTAAAAATTAGGGTCTAGGGGCATGGCAAGCCCAATATGCTGTTTCTTCATGCAGCCACTGAGAGGCCTTGCCTGAGGACCGGGCTCAGGCTGAGGGTCACAATGTGTGTTTGAGACCAATGTGGCCCTCAAGCATGGGCTGGGTCTCATGTGCCACACTGGTTTCAACTACACTGAAAGTTGGACAACATGCCAACCACGAGGTTTCATGCCAAGGGAACGAGTTCGGATTTCTGCAACATTTTCAAACCTCGGCAGTGATTGGAGATAAGGTCAAGGTTCTGAAGCCTGAAAACCGAGGTTGGGTAGAGATGACGACCTAAGGCCATGGCGGGTCCGATGTGCTCAGTGTGCGGCCAGCTGTCTGGGTGGGGCCAGGAGTTCCAGGCTCAGGCTGTGTCAGAATGGGCAACTGTGCCCACTTCAGCCTATATATTTGGTGTACAGCCAAATGGCGTGCAGGTTGATCCTCATTTGGGGTTTCTGGGTAGCCCCAGAGGGCAATGTTCTTCTTCCAGGGAGCAGGCAGAGTGCCGCATTGTACTTCTGGATTGCCAAACTGGAGGGCTCCAACAGGTCTCAATTGTCCCGCAGAAGGAATCTTTGAAGGGCCATCTCACAACTCCCAACGTGGGGAAACATCCATGGACTAGAGATTCCACTCCCTTCATGAATGGGCCGTCATGTACAGAAACTCCAACCAGAGCCAATGTCTGATCCTTGCCCTGAATTCAGATGCATGAGATATTGGTTCAGATCTGCCGAGGTACCTGCCGTGCCCTCGACCTGAAACCCAAGTCTAGCTTGTGTTCTCAGACTTCCGTCCTCACACTCCTGGCCCAGAAGACCTCAAGTTTGGCAATTCCGAACCCACTGTGCAGCACTCTGCCTGCCCTCTAGAAAAAAAATATTGCCTCATGAGCTGCCCAGGCACATCATATGAGGATAAACCTACACGCCACTTGACTGTACGTAAATTATATACTCTAAGCTGTGCACTAATGCACGGTCTGACACACCTGAGCCCGGACCTCCTGACTAACACACAGACAGCTGACCACACACTGAGCACAACAGACCAGCCATGGCCCTCGGACATCATCTCTTCCATACCTCAGTTTTCAGGCTTCAGAACCTACCTTTTCTCCAATCACTGCCCAGGGGTGATGGTATGTAGAAATCAGAACTCCTCCTTACCCATGGCAAGAAACCTTGTGGTTGGCATGTTGTCCAACGTTCAGTGTAGGAGAAACCAGCATTCACCCTGAGGCCCAGCCCATTCTCAAGTGCGACGAGGGCATAGACACACCAAACTCTTTGGACGAGGCCAACCTTCTAAAGAGTAAGACTCGTCCATTTCCCATGAAGTCACCCGGAATTTTCACGACCATGAGTCACACGATATCCAGAGATAAACTTGAGCAAGAGCCTCACACTCGCCCTTTTTTCATATCCCGAAGAGTTCTTCTCATGTTCTGTAGATCAGTCCTGCCATACCTATGACCCGAAACATAAGCCGAGGTTGTGTTTTCAGACAACTGTCCAAACAGCCCTGGCCTACACACCCCAAAGGCTCAGGCCCTTGGAGCCAAACCTGAGGACTGTACTTGCCCTCTCCAATGGAATTGTGTGTACCCATTCCAATGGCCACAATCCTACTAATAGGATAAACCTCCAAAGTTCCTGAGGCCATAACAATAGTGGTGGCTTCCCAGGACAAACAGGAGCAATCTGAGCACATCAGAGCACCTACCTGCACTAGACCCATAGACTGATGTCCCCAGAGGAAAAAAGGAATGAACAGACCACTAGGCACTAATCGGATCCATTGCTATGGTTTCCAGGCATGTCTCCTCAGAGGCCTGGATTTCAATACCAGCATATGGCTGTTTCTTGACTCACCCATCAGAACAAATCTCATCTACATATGGGAAACTTGCACGGTGGAGCTGTGTCAAAGTCTCTGTTTAGAAGAACCCATCAGGGACCCAGTGCCACCGCTTCATTCCAAGGTCTCCATAGACACAAAAACATATTAGGACACATCCACAGGGGAGTCAATTTCAACTCAGCCTCCTCAGTTGCTCCCCCAGATCCAGCAGATCTAACCTTTCTTGTAGCTAGGAGAAAATTGGAATGCCAGGTGTGGTACCTAGCCATCCATCCTCAGAACCATGCTTGGAATCCTTGGCCTGGCGCCAACTAACAGGTCTCAATTGTCCTGGAAAAGAATCTTTGTAGTTTGGAGCTTCTCACAACTCCCATCGTGCAAAAACCCCCATGGCCTCGTGATTCCCCCCCTTCATGAAGGGGCCATCAGGGACAGAAAGTCCAACCTGAAGATCGTCTGATCCTCACCCTGACTTCAGATGCACGAGATCTCGATTCAGGTCTGTAGATTGTGCCTGCCATGTCCTCACCCATAAAAACTAAGCCTAGCTTGTGTTCTCAGACTTCAGTCCTCAGACTACATTTTCACATATGGAATGACTCGAGAGCACCATTCGAGAATGAATGCCTGGGAAGCCCGCCTCGCATTCCAATTTTCTTCTAGCAACAAGACAGTATAGATCTGATGGCTCAGCAGGTGTTACCGGGGTGGCTGAGTTGAAATGGACTTTCCGGAGGATGGGTCCTAATGTTTGAGGGCCTTGGAATGGGGCGGTGGCACCGGCACCCTGAAGTATTCTCCTAAGCCTTTGACATAGCTCCCATGCACAAGTTTCCTTGTGGAGACGAGATTTGTTCTGATGGGTGCCTCAGGAGAAGCCCTATGCTGGTATTGGAATCCAGGCTTTTGAGGAGACATGCCTGTAAACCAAAGCTATGGATCCCATTATGTCCTAGGGTCCTGCCTGGTTCAATCTTCTTCCCTGGGGACATCCATCTATGGTATGAGTGGAGGTTGATGCTCAGCTGGTGTCAGACGGCCCTTGTTTGTCCGGGACAACCTACACCATTGGGATGGCCTCAGGGACTATGGAGGCTTCTCCTAATTTGAACGGTTTGAGACAATGGCATGGGCAGAATTCCCATGGATTGGGTAGGCACAGTACTAATGTGTGGCTCCAGGGGCTCAGTCTGGAGGGTATGTGGCCCAGGAATTTGAGGACAGAAAACAAAAAACACAAACTCATCTTAGGTTTGGGAACGTAGGTATGGCAAGCCCGACCTACAAACCAGGAGAAGAACTCTTCAGGATATGAAGAAAGAGCGAGTCTGAGGCGCTTCCTCAGGCTTTTGTCTCTGGATTTTGTATCAGCGATGGCCGAGGAATGTCGGGGAGGCCTCCTGGGCCATGGACGAATCTTCCTCTCTGTGGATCTGGTCCGATCCCAATTCTTTTTCGTGAATCTGTGGGATGGGAGGACTCCTTTAAGGTTTGTTACCTGAGGTGTCCCACCAAAAGAGGAATTCCAAAGCAGAGCCCTGGGCAAGAGTGAAGGGACAACCCGAAATATGGTTAAAAATTGGGGTCTAGGGGCATGGCAAGCCCAATATGCTGTTTCTTCATGCAGCCACTGAGAGGCCTTGCCTGAGGACCGGGCTCAGGCTGAGGGTCACAATGTGTGTTTGAGACCAATGTAGCCCTCAAGCATGGGCTGGGTCTCATGTGCCACACTGGTTTCAACTACACTGAACGTTGGACAACATGCCAACCACGAGGTTTCTTGCCAAGGGAACGAGTTCTGATTTCTGCAACATTTTCAAACCTGGGCAGTGATTAGAGATAAGGTCTAGGTACTGAAGCCTGAAAACCGAGGTTGGGAAGAGATGACGAACTAAGGCCATGGCGGTTCCAATGTGCCTAGTGTGCGGCCAGCTGTCTGGGTGGGGCCAGGAGGTCCAGCTCAGGCTGTGTCAGAGAAGGCAATGATGCCCAGATCAGCCTATATATTTGGTGTACAGCCAAATGGCGTGCAGGTTGATCTTCATTTGGGGTTTCTAGGTAGCCACAGAGGGCAATGTTTCTCTTGGAGGGCCCACAGAGTGCTGCATTGTACTTCCGGATTGCCAAACTGGAGGGCTTGTGGGCCGGTAGTCTGAGGACGGAACTCTGAGAACAGAAGCTAGGCTTAGGTTTTATGGTGAGGACATGGTAAACACAATCTACAGACCTGAATCGAGATCTCGTGCACCTGAAGTCAGGTTGAGCATCAGACGATGCCTCAGGTTTGACTTTCTGTCCCTGATGGCCCCTTCATAAAGGGGGGGAATCACGAGGCCGTGGGGGTTTTCCCACCATGGGAGTTGTGAGAAGCTCCAAACTGCAAAGATTCTACTGTGGGACAATTGAGACCAGTTGGTTGGCTCCAGGCCAACGATTCTGAGCAGGGTTCTAAGGATGGATGGCTGGGTAGCCCACCTCGCATTCCAATATTCTCCTAGCTACAAGATAGGCTAGATCTGTTGGATCTCGGGGAGCAACCGAGGAGGCTGAGTTTAAATGGACTCTCCTGTGGATGGGTCCTAATATGTTTTTGTGTCTATGGAGACTGTGGCATTAAGCGGTGGCACCAGGGCCCTGAAGGCTTCTCCTAAACAGAGGTTTGACACAGCTCCACCATGCAAGTTTCCCATGTGTAGAGGAGATTTGTTCTGATGGGTGAGTCAAGAAACAGCCATATTCTGGTATTGAAATCCAGGCCTCTGAGGAGAGATGCCTGGAAACCAAAGCAATGAATCCGATTAGTGCCTAGGGGCCTGTTGGTTTCTATTACCTCGGGCGACATCTATCTATGGGTCAGAGTGCAGGTAGGTGCTCAGATGAACTCAGATTGCCCGTGTTTGTCCTTGGAAGCCAACACTATGGGATGGCCTCAGGAAATTTAAAGGTTTATACTTTTAGTTGCGTTGTCGCCATTGGAATGGGCTCACACAATTCCCTTGGGAGGGCAAGAACAGTCCTCAGGTTTGGCTTCAGGGGCCTGAGCCTATAGGGTGTGTAAGCCAGAGCTGTTTGGACAGTTGTCTGAAAACACAAACTCGACTTCTGTTTCGGGTCATAGGTAGGGCAGGACTCATCTACAGACCATGAGGAGAACATTTCGTTATATGAAAAAAAGCGAGTGTGAGGCTATTGCTCATGTTTTTGTCTCTGCATATCATGTCACTCATGGTCGTGAAATTTCCGGGTGACTTCATGGGAAATGGACGAGTCTTACTCTCTGGGGATTTGGCCCCTTCCAAAGAGGTTGGGGTCATTCTGTGGGATGGAAGAAGTCGTTTTTTTTTTGTTGTTGTTGCTTTGTTTTGTTTCATTTTTTAACCTCCGTTGTCCCACCAAATGAGGAATTCCAGAGTAGAGCTCTGGGGAGGGGTGACTGGACAACCAGAAATCTGGTTAAAAATTGGGGCCTAGGGCTATGTCAAGCCCATTATGACATCTAGTGATCCAGGCTCTGAGAGGAATTACTAGAGGACAGGACTCACACTGAGGGTCACAATGCATATTTATGCCCTCGTCGCACTCAAGAATAGGCGGGCCTCAGGGTGAATGCTAGTTTCTCCTACAATGAACGTTGGACAACATGCCAACCACAAGGTTTCTTGCCATGTGTAAGGAGAAGTTCTGATTTCTGCATCACACTCACCCCTGGGCAGTGATTGGAGATAAAGTCTAGTTTCTGAGGCCTGAAAACTGAGGTAGGGAAGAGATGATGACCTAAGGCCATGGCGGGTCTGATGTGCTCAGTGTGCGGTCAGCTGTCTGGGTGTTGGTCAGGAAGTCCGGGTTCAGGTTGTGTCAGACAGTGCATTAGTGCCCAGGTTAGACTATATAATTCGGGCAAAGTCGAGTACCGTGTAGGTTTATCTTCATATAAGGTGCCTTGGCAGCTCTTTAGGCAATATTTTTTTTCCAGAAAGCAGGCCATGTGCTGCATTGTGGGACCAGATTTACCAATCATGAGGGCTTTGAGGCCAGGAGAGTGAGGTCGGAATTCTGAGAACAAAAGCTATACTTGGGCTCAGGGCAAGAGCACGGCAGGTACCCCCTGCAGATCTGAACCAATATTTCATCCATTTCAAGTCAGGGAGAGAATTAGACTTTGGCTTAGGTTGGAGTTTCTGTGCCTGACGGCCCCTTCATGAAGGGAGCGGGAATCTCGTGTCCATGGAGTTTTTCCCACGTGGGAGTTGTGGGTTGCCCCCTTCAAGAATTCCTTCTGCGGCACAATTGAGACCTTTGGGCAGCTCGAGGACATCCCATATGGAATGACTCCAGAGCACCGTTCGAGGGAGGATGCCTGGGAAGCCAGCCTCGCATTCCAATTGTCTCCTAGCAACAAGCCAGTTTAGATCTGATGGCTCTGCGGGAGCAACCGGGGTGGCTGACTTGATATGGACTTTCCTGAGGATGGGTCCTAATGTGTGTTTGTGTCCATGGGGCCTTGGAATGGGGCCGTGGCACCAGGACCCTGAAGTATTCTCCTAAGCTTTTGACATAGCTCGATGCACATGTTTCCTTGTGGAGACGAGATTTGTTCTGATTGCTGCCTCAGGAAAACCCCTATGCTGGTATTGGAATCCAGGCTTTTGAGGAGACATGCCTGTAACCAAAGCAATGGATCCGATATGGCCAGGGTCCTGTCTGGTTCAATCTTCTTCTCTGCAGACATCCATCTATGGTATGAGTGGAGGTTGATGCTCAGCTGCTATCAGACCACGCTTGTTTGTCACGGGCGACCTGCACTATTGGGATGGCCTCAGGGATTTGGAGGGTTCTCCTAATTTTACGGTTTTGGACAATGGAATGGGCAGAGTTCCCATGGATTGGGTAGGCACAGTCCTTATGTGTGGCTCCAGGGACCGCAGCGTGGAGGGTGTGTGGCCCAGGACTTTGAGGACAGAAGTCTGAAAACATAAACTAACCTTAGGTTTAGAGACGTAGGTATGGCAGGCCCGATCTATAAACCATGAGAAGAACTCTTCAGGATATGAAGAAAAAGCGAGTCTGAGGTGCTTGTTCAGTCTTTTGTCTCTAGATTCGGTATCAGCGATGGCCGTGGATTGTCTGGGAAACCTCATGGGCCATTGACGAATCTTCCTCTCTGTGGAATTGGGCCGATCACAATTCTTTTTCGTCAATCTGTGGAATGGGAGGTCTCCTTTCAGGTTGGTTACCTTAGGTGTGCCGCCAAAAGAGGAATTCCAAAGAAGAGCCCTGTGGAAAAGCGAAGGGACAACCCGAACTATGGGTAAAATTTGGGGCCTAGGGGCATGGCAAACCCAATATGCTGTCTCTTCATCCAGCCACTGAGAGGCCTTACCTGAGGACTGGGATCAGGCTGAGGGTCACAATGTGTGTTTGTGACCAATGTGGCCCATAAACATGGGCGGGGCCTCATGGGCCACACTGGTTTCAACTACACTGAACATTGGAAAACATGGTTTCTAGCCACGGGGAAGGAGTTGTGATTTCTGCATCACTTACAAGCCTGGGCAGTGATTGGAGATAAGGTCTAGGTTCTGAAACTTGAGAATCGAGGTTGGGAAGAGATGACAACATAAGGACATGGCTCGTCCGGCGTGCTCAGTGTTCGACCAGCTTTCTGGGTGGAGCCAGGAAGTCCAGGCTCAGGCTGTGTAGAAAGGGCAATAGTGCCCATGTCAGCCTATATATTTGGGGTACAGTCTAATGGCGTGCAGGTTGATCCTCATTTGGAGTTTCTGGGTAGCCCCACAGGGCAATGTTTTTCTTCCTGAAGGCTGGAAGAGTGCTGCATTATATTCTGGTTTGCAAACTGGTGGGCTTGTGGGCCAGTAGTCTGAAGACGGAAATCTGAGAATAGAAGCTAGGCTTTGGTTTCTGGGTGAGGACAAGGCAGGAACAATCTACAGACCTGAATCGAGATCTCGTGCTTCTGAAGTCAGGGCGAGGATCAGAAGATCGCTCAGGTTGGTGTTTCTGTCCCTGATGGCCCCTTCATGAAGGGGCGGGGGGGTCAAGAGGCCGTGGGGGTTTTCCCACGATGTTAGTTGTGAGAAGCTCCAAACTGCAAAGATTCTTGTGCAGGACAATTGAGACATGTTGGTTGGCTCCAGGCCAACGATTCCAAGCAGGGTTCTAAGGATGGATGCCTGGGTAGCCCACCTTGCATTCCAATTGTGTCCTAGCAACAAGACAGGTTATATCTGCTGGATTTGGGCGAGCAATCTGGATCTGAGTTGAAATGGACTCTCCTGTGGATGGATCCTAATATGTTTTTGTGTCTATGGAGACCTTGGAATGAAGCGGTGGCACTGGGGTCCTGAAGGGTTTTTTCAAACAGAGGCTTTGACACAGCTCCAACGTGCAAGTTTCCCATATGTAGATGAGATTTTTTATGACGGATGAGACAGGAAACAGCCATATGCTGGTATTGAAATACAGGCCTCTGAGGAGAGATGACTGGATACCACAACAATGAATCCGAATAGTGCCTAGGGGCCTGTTCGTACCTTTTTACCTCTGGGAACATCAGTCTATGCGTCTGAGTGCATGTAGGTTCTCAGTTGGGCTCAGATTGCCCGAGTTTGTCCTGGGAAGCCACCACTATTGGGATGGCCTCAGCGAGTTTGCAGGTTTATCCTATTAGTAGGGTTGTGGCCATTGGAATGGGCACATACAATTCCCTTGGAGAGGGCAAGTAAAGTCCTCAGGTTTGGCTCCAGGGGCCTGAGCCTGTAGGGTGTGTAGGCAGAGCTGTTTGGACAGTCGTCTGAAAACACAAACGCGGCTTATGTTTCAGGTCATAGGTATGGCAGGATTGATCTACAGACCATGAGGAGAACTCTTCGGGATATGAATAAGGGGCTAGTGTGAGGCTCGTGCTCAAGTTTTTGTCTCTGGATATCGTGTCACTCATGGTCGTGAAATTCCCTGGTGACTTCATGGGAAATGGACGAGTCTTACACTCTGGGGGTTTGGCCCCGTCCAAAGAGTTTGGGGTCATTCTGTGGGATGGAAGAATTCCGTTTTGTTGTTGTTGTTGATTTGCCATGTTTTGTTTTTTAACCTCAGGTGTCCCACCAAATGAGGGATTCCAGAGTAGAGCCCTGGGGAGGGCCGAACGGACAACCAGAAATCTGGTTAAAAATTGTGGCCTAGGGACATGTCAAGCCCATTATGACATCTAATGGTCGAGCCACTGATAGGACTTACTAGAGGACAGGACTCACGCTGAGGGTCACAATGCGTGTTTATGCCCACTTCGCAAACAAGAATGGGCAGGGCCTCATGGTGAATCCTGGTTTCTCCTACACTGAACGTTGGACAACATGCCAACCACAAGGTTTCTTGCCATGGGTAAGGAAGAGTTCTGATTTCTGCATCACAGGCACCCCTGGGCAGTGATTGGAGATAAGGTCTAGGTACTGAAGCCTAAAAACTGAGGTAGGGAAGAGATGATGACCTAAGGCCATGGCGGGTCTGATGTGCTCAGTGTGCGGTCAGCTGTCTGGGTGTTGGTCAGGAGGTCCGGGCTCAGGTTGTGTCAGACAGTGCATTAGTGCCCAGATTAGACTATATAATTTGGGTACAGTCGAGTGCCATGTAGATTTATCCTCATATAAGTTGTCTGGGCAGCTCATTAGGCAAAATTTGATTTCTAGAGGGCAGGCAGAGTGCTTCATTGTCAGTCCGGAATTACTAAAGTTGAGGGCTTCATGTAGAGGAGTGTGAGGACAGAAGTCTGAGAACACAAGCTAGACTTGGGTTTCAGGGCGAGGACACGGCAGGTACCACTGTAGATCTGAACCAATATCTCATGCATCTGAAGTCAGGGCGAGGATCAGACGTTGGCTCAGGTTGGAATTTCTGTGCATAACGGACCCTTCATGAAGGGAGCGGAAACTCAAGGCCATGGAGTTTTTCCCACGTGGGGAGTTGTGGGATGCCCCCATCAAGATTTCCTTCTGAGGGACAATTGAGACCTGTTGGGCAGCTTCAGGACATCCCATATGGAATGACTCCAGGGCACTGTTCGAGGATGGATGCCTGGGAAGCCGGCCTCGCATTCCAAATGTCTCCCAGCAACAAGACAGTTTAGATCTGATGGCTCTGCGGGAGCAACCGAGGTGGCTGACTTGAAATGGACTTTCCTGAGGATGGGTCCTAAAGTGTGTTTGTGTCCATGAGGGCCTTAAAAAGGGGCGGTGGCACCGGGACCCTGAAGTATTCTCCTAAGCTTTTGACATAGCTCGATGCACAAGGTTCCTTGTGGAGACGAGATTTGTTTTGATGGGTGCCTCAGGAAAACTTCTATGCTGGTATTGGAATCCAGGCTTTTGAGGAGACATGCCTGTAATCCAAAGCAATGTATCCTATTATGGCCTAGGGTCCTGTCTGGTTCAATCTTCTTCTCAGGGGACATCCATCTATGGTATGAGTGGAGGTAGATGCTCAGCAGGTATCAGACCGCCCTTGTTTGTCCCGGGCGACCTGCACTATTGGGTTGGCCTCAGGGATTTGTAGGGTTCTCCACATTTTACTGTATTGGACAATGGCATCGGCAGAATTCCCATGGATTGGGTTGGCACAGTCCTAATGTGTGACTCCAGGGGCCCCAGCCTGGAGGGTGTGTGGTCCAGGACTTTGAGGACAGAAGTCTGAAAACACAAACTCAGCTTAGGTTTAGGGAAGTAGGTATGGCAGGCCCGATCTATAAACCATGAGAAGAACTTTTCCGGATATGAAGAGAGAGCGAGTCTGAGGCGCTTGCTCAGGCTTTTGTCTCTGGATTTTGTATCAGAGATGGCCGTGGAATGTCGGGGAGGCCTCATGGGCCATGGACGAATTTTCCTCTCTGTGGATTTGGCCCGATCCCAATTGTTTTTCGTCAATCTGTGGAATGGGAGGACTCCTTTCAGGTTTGTTACCTCAGGTGTCCCGCCAAAAGAGTAATTCCATGGAATTACTCCCAGCATATGGGAAAACATGCCAACCACTACGTTTTTGTTTTTTGTTTTTTTACCTCAGGTGGACCACCAAAAGAGGGATTCCAGAGCAGAGTCGTGGGTGGGGGCAACTGCACAACAATAACTCTGGTTAATATTGGGACCTAAGAACATGGCAAGCCCCATATGTGGGCTCTTGGTCCAGACACTGAGAGGCCTTCCTTGAGGATAGGTCTCACACTGAGTTTCACAATGTGTTTTTGTGCCCAAGGAGCCCCTCAAGACAAGGCGTGGCCTAATGTACCATGCTGGTTTCTCCTACACTGAACGTTGCACTGTATGGGAACCACAAGTTTTCTGGCAATGGGGAAGATGGAGTTCTAATTTCTGCAACACTTTCACTCCTGGACTGTGATTGGATTTAAGGTCTAGGTTCTGAAGCCTGAAAACTGAGGTTGCGAAGAGATGAAGCCCTAAGTCCATGGTGTGTCTGATGTGCTCAGTGTTCGGCCAGCTGTTGAGTGTGGGTTGGGAGGTGCAGGCTCAGGCTGTGGCAGACAGGGAATTAGTGCCCAGGCTAGACTGCATCATTGGGGTGCAGTCGAGTTTCGTGCAGGATAGTACTCATTTGTGGTTACTGGGTAGCCCCAGAGGGCAACGTTTTTCTTCTGGAGGGAAGACACAGTGCCACATAGTGTCTCCAGAATTCCCAAACTGGAAGGCTTGTGGGCCATTAGTGTGAGGAAAAAATTCTGAGAACACAAGCCAGACTTAGATTTTGGGGTGAGGGGACGGCAGGCACCCTCTGCAGAGATGATTTGAGATCCCGTATACCTGAAGTAGAGCTAGGATCAGACGTTGGCCAAGATCGGAGTCTCTGTCCACGACAGCCCCTTCATGAAGGGGAGGGTGTCACGAGGACATGGAGGTTTTCCCACGATGGGAATTCTGAGATGCTCCAAACCGCAATGATTCCTTCTGTGGGACAGTCGAGACCTGTTGGATGGCTCCAGGACATCCCATAAGGAAATTATCCAGAGCAGGGTTCTAAGGATGGATGCCTGGGCAGCCTGCCTCCCATTCCAGGTGTCTCATAGAGCCAAGGCAAGTTCGATCTGCTGGATTAGGGGAGCAACCGAGGCGGGTGTTTTGAAATGGGTGAGTTGAGGATGGGTCATAATGTGCATTTGTGTCCATGTAGACCTTGGAATGGGGTGTTTGATCCGGGGCCTTGAGGGATGTTCATAACCGGAGGTTTTGATGGAGCTCTAAAGAGTATGTTTCCTATGTAGAGAAGAGAATTGCTTTGATGAGTGCTTAAGGAATCTCCCATATGCTGGTATTGGAAACCAGGCCTCTGAGGAGAGATGACTGGAATCAAAAGCAATGGATCTGGTTAGGACATAAGTGCCTGTCAAGTTCAATCTAATTCTATGGGGATATGTGTCTCTGGGTCTGAGTGGTGGTAGTTTCCTAACTTGTGAAAGATTATCCCTGTTTGTCCTGGGCAGCCAACACAATTCGGATGGCCTGGGGGAGTTTGGAAAATTCTCCTAATCTATAGGGTTGTGGCCAATGGAAATGGCAGAATTCCCCTGGAGAGGGAAGCCACAGTCCTGAGGTGTGGCTCCAGGGGCCCCAGCTTGGATGGTGTGTAGGCCAGGCCTGTGGGGACAGAATTCTGAAAAGACAAACTCGGCTTAGGTTTGGGGATGTATGTATGAAGGCTCGATCTACAGACCGTGAGAATTTTCCGAGCTATGAACAAAGGGCGAGTATGTGGCGCTTGCTCAGGCTTTTGTCTCTGGATTTTGTGTAAACGGTGGCCGTGGAATTTCGGGATGTCCTCAAGGGCCATGGACAATTCTTTCTCTGGTCATTTGGCCTGATCCCAAGTGGTTGGGAACATTCTGTGGATTGGAAGAGTCCTTGCTGTGTGTATATATATATATATATATATATATATATATATATATATATATATTTTTTTTTACATCAGGTGTCCCACCAAAGAGGGATTCCAGAGAAGAGCCCTGAGTAGGGGTGACTAGACATCTCGAACTCTTGTTGATATTGGGGCACTAGGGGCTTGGCAAGCCCCATATGTGGGCTGTTGTTCCAGTCACTAAGAGGCTTTACATGAGGATAGGGCTCACGCTGAGGGTCACAATGTGTTTTTGTGCAAATTTGGCCCTCAGGGATAGGTGGGGCCTCATAGTCCATGCTGCTTTCTCCTACAATGAACATTGGACAACATGCCAACAACTAGGTTTCTTGCCAAGGCGAAGGAGAAGTTCTGATTCTTGCATCACGTTCACTCCTGAGCAGTGAGTGGCGATAAGGTCTAGGTTCTGAAGGTGAAAACTGAGGTTGGGTAGAGATGATGGCCTAAAGCCATTGTGGGTGTGATATGCTCTGTGTACGGCCAGCTGTCTGGGTGTTGGACTGGAGGTCTGCCCTCAGGCTGTGTCAGACAGGGCTTTAGTGCACAGGCTAGACTGTATAATTTGGGTATGGTCTAGTGGCATGCAGGATGTTACTCATTTGGCGTTTCTGGTTAGCACTATAGGGCAACATTTTTCTTCTGGAGGTCAGGCAGAGTGCTGCATTGTGTCTCCAGAATTGCCAAACTGGAGGGGTGTGGCCAGGATTGTGAGGAAGGAAGTCTGAAAACACAAGCTAGCACGAGTTTTGTGTCCAAGAGCATGGCAGGCGCACTCTGCAGAGGCTGAATCGAGATCTCCTGCAGGTGAGGTCAGGGCGAGTATCAGATGTTGCCTCAAGCTGGAGTTTGTGTCCATGAAGGCCCCTTCCTGAAGGGTGTGGGGGCGTCATGAGGCCAGGGAGGTTTCCCTACGCTGGGGGTTGTGAGATGCTCCAAACTTCAAAGTTTCCTTCTTCAGGACGGTCGAGTACTATTGGATGGTTCTAGGATGCCCCATACAGAAAGACTCGAGAGCAGGGGTCTAAGCATGGATGCCGAGAAACGCCAACTCACCTTCCCATTGCCTGGTCGAGACAAGGCACGCTCAATCTGCGGGCTCTTGGGTGAGCTACCCAGAAGGCTGAGTTTAAATGGACTCTCCTGAGGATGAGTCATAATGTGGGTTGGTGGCCATGGAGACCTTGGAATGTGGCAGTAGCTAAGGGACTCTGCAGGATTCTCCAACCCGAAGGGCTTGACACAACTCCAACAAGGAAGCTTCCCATGTGGAGATGAGAGGTCTTCTGTCTGGTGCCTCAGGAAAGCCCCGTATGCTGGTCTTCGAACCCAGGACTCTGAGGAGTGATACCTGGACACCAAAGCCAGAGTTCATAATAGGGCCTAGGGGCCTGTCTGGTTCAATCTTCTGTCTCTGCGGATATCTGTCTGTGTGTCTGCATGGAGGTAGTAGTTGCTCAGCTTGTGTCATAATGCCCCTATTTGTCCAGTGCGGCTTGCGGTAGTGGGATGTCCTTGGGGACCTTGAGGTTTCTACTATTTTGTAGAGTTGTGGCCAATGGAATGGGCAGTTTCTTAGGAGAGAGCAGGCACAGTTCTGTGGTGTGGCTCCAGAGACCCCAGCCTGGAGGCTGTGTGGGCCATGGCTGTGCAGACAGACATCCAAAAACCCTAACTCAGCTCAGGTTTGGGGCCGAGGTTACGGCAGGCCTGATCTACAGTCCATGAGGGGAGCTCCTCTGGATATGAAAGAAGGGTGAGAGGGAGGCAGTCGCTCAGGCTTTTGTCTCTGGATGTTTTGTCCACAATGGCCGTTTAATGTAGGAGTTGCCTCATGGGTCGTAGAAGTCTCCCTCTCTGGTAGTTTGTCCAGCCCCCAAGAGTTAGGGGTCATTCTGTGGGAAGGGAAGTGTCCTGTTTTCTGCTTCATGTGTCCCCCCAGTAGAGGGATTCTAGAGCATAGCAGTGGGTACTGACAACTGGAATACTCGCCCTCTGGTTAAGCCTGGGGGCCTATGGATATGACAAGCCCCATATGCAGGATCTTGGTCCAGCCACTGAGAGGCGTTACTTTAATACGGGACTCACGCTGCAGGTCACAATGCATGTCTGTGCCCTAGGCGGCCCTCAAGCACTGGCGTGGCCTTTCGGCCAATGCAGGTTTTCCCACATTGAACGTTGGACAACATGCCAACCACAAGGTTTCTTGCCATGGGGAAGGAGGAATTCTGATTTCTGCATCACGTTCACCCCTGGGCAGTGATTGGAGATAAGGTCTAGGTTCTGAAGCCTGAGAACCGAGGTTGGGAAGAGATGACGACCTACAGCCACAGCGAGTCCTATGTGTCCAGGTTGGGGCCAGCTGTCTGGGTGTCGTTTGGGATGTCTTGTCTCAGGCTGTGCCAGACAGGGCATTAGTATACAGGGTGGGCTGTATAATTGCTTTCCAATCGAGTGGCATGCATTAGAAAATCATTTGGGGTTTCTTATTAGCAGCATAGGGCAAAGTTTTTCTTCTGGAGGGCAGGCAGAGTGCTGCATTGTGGCTTCGAAATACCCAAACTGGAGGGATTGTGGGTCAGGAGAGTGAGGACGGAAGTCTGAGAACACAATTTAGGCTTTTTTTGGGGGCAAGGACATGGCAGGCACACTCTGCAGAGCTGAATTGAGATCTCATGCGTCTGAAGTCAGGTCGAGGTTCAGACTTTGGCTCAGGTTTGAGTTTCTGTCCGTGTTGGCCCCTTCAGGAAGGGGGGGCATTATGAGGTAATGGGGGTTTTCCCACTTTTGGAGTTGTGAGATGCTCCAAACCGCAAGGATTCCTTCTGTGGGACAATTAAGATTTGTTGGATGGCTCCAGGACGTCTTCTAAGGTACTTTTCAAGAACAGGGTTCTAAGTATGGATGCCTGGGCAGCCAGCCTCACATTCCAATTGTCTCCTAGCAACAAGAAACGTTTGATCTGCTGGCTTGGGGTAGCAACAGAGGGGGCTGAGTTGAAATGGACTTTCCTGAGGATGGTCTTAATGGTGGTTTGAGTCCATGGAGAACTTGGTATGGGGCAGTGGCACCAGGGCCCTGAAGGATTCTCCTAACCAGAGTTTATGACAAAGCTCCAATGAGCAAGTTTTCCATGGGGAGACGTGATTTGTTCTTATTGGTGCCTCAGGAAACCACCATATGCTGGTATTGGAAACGAGGCCTCTGAGGACAGATGCCTGGAAACCAAAGTAATGGATCTGATTAGGGCCTAGGGGCCTGTCCGGTTCAATATTCTTCCCTGGGGACATCTGTTGTCTGAGTGGAGGTAGTTGCTCAGCTGGTTTGAGATCACCCTGTTTGTCCTGGGCAGCCTACACTATTGGGATGGCCTCGGTGACTTTGGAGGTTTTTCCTAATTTGCAAGGTTGTGGCCAATGGAATGGGAAGAATTCCCTTGAAAGGGAAGCACAGTCCTGAGGTGTGGCTCCAGGGACCCAAGTGTGGAGCGTGTGTGGTCCAGCGCTATTTGGACAAAAGTCTGAAAACACAAACTCCACTTAGGTTGGTGGATGTAGGTATGGCCGGCCCGATCTATAGACCGTGAGGAGACCTCTTCGGGATATGAACAAAGGGCGAATGTGATGTGCATGCTCATGCTTTTTTTTTTTATTTTTCTGGAAATGTGTCACCGATTGCCATGGAATGTCGGGGTGTCCTCATGGGCCATTGATGAGGCTCCCATTCTGGTGATTTCACCCGATCCCAAGAGTTTGGGGTCATTCTGTGGGAAGGGAGGGGGACTTTCTGGTTTTTTTTTGTTTATTTTTTTTAACCTCAGGTGGACCACCAAAAGAGGGATTCCCGAGCAGAGTCGTGGGGGGGGCAACTGGACAACCAGACCTCTGGTTAACATTGGGACCTAAGAATATGGCAAGCCCCTTATGTGGTCTCTTGGTCCAGACACTGAGAGGCCTTCCTTGAGGATAGGTCTCACACTGAGTTTCACAATGTGTTTTTGTGCCCAAGGAGCCCCTCATGTCAGCGCGTGGCCTAATGTACCATGCTGGTTTCTCCTACACTGAACGTTGCACAGTATGGGAACCACAAGTTTTCTGGCAATGGGGAAGATGGAGTTCTAATTTCTGCAACTCTTTCTCTCCTGGACTGTGATTGGATTTAAGGTCTAGGTTCTGAAGCCTGAAAACTGAGGTTGGGAAGAGATGAAGCCCTAAGGCCATGGTGTGTCTGATGTGCTCAGTGTTCGGCCAGCTGTTGAGTGTGGGTTGGGAGGTGCAGGCTCAGGCTGTGGCAGACAGGGAATTAGTGCCCAGACTAGACTGTATCATTGGGGTGCAGTCGAGTTTCGTGCAGGATGGTACTCATTTGTGGTTACTGGGTAGCCCCAGAGGGCAACGTTTTTCTTCTGGAAGGAAGACACAGTGCCACATAGTGGCTCCAGAATTCCCAAACTGGAAGGCTTGTGGGCCAGGAGTGTGAGGAAAAAATTCTGAGAACACAAGCCAGACTTAGATTTCGGGGTGAGGGGACGGCAGGCACCCTCTGCAGAGATGATTCGAGATCCCGTATACCTGAAGACAGAGCTAGGATCAGACGTTTTCTTAGGTCGGAGTTTCTGTCCATGACGGCCCCTTCATGAAGGGGAGGGTGTCACGAGGACATGGAGGTTTTCCCACGATGGGAATTGTGAGATGCTCCAAACCACAATGATTCCTTCTGTGGGATAGTCGAGACATGTTGAAAGGCTCCAGGACATCCCATAAGGAAGTTATCCATAGCAGGATTCTAAGGATGGATGCCTGGGCAGTCTACCTCCCATTCCAGGTGTCTCATAGAGCCAAGGCAAGTTCGATCTGCTGGATCTAGGGGAGCAACCGAGGCGGGTGTTTTGAAATGGGTGAGTTGAGGATGGGTCATAATGTGCATTTGTGTCCATGTAGACCTTGGAATGGGGTGCTTGAACCCGGGCCTTGAGGGATGTTCATAACCGGAGGTTTTGATGGAGCTCTAAAGAGTATGTTTCCTATGTAGAGAAGAGAATTGTTTTGATGAGTGCCTAAGGAATCTCCCATATGCTGGTATTGGAAACCAGGCCTCTGAAGAGAGATGACTGGAATCAAAAGCAATGGATCTGATTAGAGCCTAAGTGCCCGTCCAGTTCAATCTTATTCTATGGGGATATCTGTCTCTGGGTCTGAGTGGAGGTGGTTTCCTAACTTGTGAAAGATCATCCCTGTGTGTCCTGGGCAGCCAACACAATTCAGATGGCCTGGGGGAGTTTGGAGGATTCTCCTAATCTATAGGGTTGTGGCCAGTGGAAATGGCAGAATTCCCCGGGAGAGGGAAGCCACAGTCCTGAGGTGTGGCTCAAGGGGCCCCAGCTTGGATGGTGTGTGGGCCATGCCTGTGGGGACAGAATTCTGAAAACACAAACTCAGCTTAGGTTTGGGTATTTATGTATGAAGCCTCGATCAACAGACCGTGAGAATTTTCCGGGCTATGAACAAAGGGCGAGTATGTGGCGCCTGCTCAGGCTTTTGTCTCTGGATTTTGTGTCAACGGTGGCCGTGGAATTTCGGGATGTCCTCAAGGGCCATGGACAATTCTTTCTCTGGTCATTTGGCCTGATCCCAAGTGGTTGGGATCATTCTGTGGATGGGAAGAGTCCTTTCTGTATTTTTTTTTTTTTTACCTCAGGTGTCCCACCAAAGAGGGATTCCAGAGTAGAGCCCTGAGTAGGGGTGAGTAGACATCTCGAACTCTGGTTGAGATTGGGGGACTAGGGGCTTGGCAGCCCCATATGTGTGCTGTTGTTCCAGTCACTAATAGGCTTTACATGAGGATAGGGCTCACGCTGAGGGTCACAATGTGTGTTTGTGCAAATTGTGGCCCTCAGGGATAGGTGGGGCCTCATAGTCCATGCTGCTTTCTCCTACAATGAACATTGGACAACATGCCAACCACTAGGTTTCTTGCCAAGGCGAAGGAGAAGTTCTGATTCTTGAATCACGTTCACTCCTGAGCAGTGAGTGGAGATAAGTTCTAGGTTCTGAAGGTGAAAACTGAGGTTGGGTAGAGGTGATGGCCTAACGCCATTGTGGGTGTGATATGCTCTGTGTATGGCCAGCTCTGGGTGTTGGACTGGAGGTCTGCCCTCAGGCTGTGTCAGACAGGGCTTTAGTGCACAGGCTAGACTGTATAATTGGGGTATGGTCGAGTGGCATGCAGGTTGTTACTCATTTGGCGTTTCTGGTTAGCCCTATAGGGCAACATTTTTCTTCTGGAGGGCAGGCAGAGTGCTGCATTGTGTCTCCAGAATTGCCAAACTGGAGGGGTGTGGCCTGGATTGTGAGGAAGGAAGACTGTAAACACAAGCTAGCACGAGTTTTGGGGCCAAGAGCATGGCAGGCCCACTCTGCAGAGGCTGAATCGAGATCTCCTGCAGGTGAGGTCAGGGCGAGTATCAGATGTTGCCTCAAGCTGGAGTTTGTGTCCATGACGGCCCCTTCCTGAAGGGCTGGGGGCGTCATGAGGCCAGGGAGGTTTCCCTACGCTGGGAGTTGTGAGCTGCTCCAAACTTCAAAGTTTCCTTCTTCAGGACAGTCGAGTACTATTGGATGGTTCCAGGATGCCCCATACAGAAAGACTCGAGAGCAGGGCCCTAAGCATGGATGCCGAGAAACGCCAACTCACCTTCCCATTGCCTGGTCGAGACAAGGCACGCTCAATCTGCGGGCTCTTGGGTGAGCTACCCAGAAGGCTGAGTTTAAATGGACTCTCCTGAAGATAAGTCATAATGTGGTTTGGTGGCCATGGAGACCTTGGAATGTGGCAGTAGCTAAGGAACTCTGCAGGATTCTCCAACCCGAAGGGCTTGACACAACTCCAACAAGGAAGCTTCCCATGTGGAGATGAGAGGTCTTCTGTCTGGTGCCTCAGGAAAGCCCCGTATGCTGGTCTTCCAACCCAGGCCTCTGAGGAGTGATACCTGGACACCAAAGCAAGAGTTCATAATAGGGCCTAGGGGCCTGTCTGGTTCAATCTTCTGTCTCTGCGGATATCTGTCTGTGTGTCTGCATGGAGGTAGTAGTTGCTCAGCTTGTGTCATAATGCCCCTATTTGTCCAGTGCGGCTTGCGGTAGTGGGATGTCCTTGGGGACCTTGAGGTTTCTACTATTTTGTAGAGTTGTGGCCAATGGAATGGGCAGTTTCTTAGGAGAGAGCAGGCACAGTTCTGTGGTGTGGCTCCAGAGACCCCAGCCTGGAGGCTGTGTGGGCCATGGCTGTGCAGACAGACATCCAAAAACCCTAACTCAGCTCAGGTTTGGGGCCGAGGTTACGGCAGGCCTGATCTACAGTCCATGAGGGGAGCTCCTCTGGATATGAAAGAAGGGTGAGAGGGAGGCAGTCGCTCAGGCTTTTGTCTCTGGATGTTTTGTCCACAATGGCCGTTTAATGTAGGAGTTGCCTCATGGGTCGTAGAAGTCTCCCTCTCTGGTAGTTTGTCCAGCCCCCAAGAGTTAGGGGTCATTCTGTGGGAAGGGAAGTGTCCTGTTTTCTGCTTCATGTGTCCCCCCAGTAGAGGGATTCAAGAGCATAGCAGTGGGTACTGACAACTGGAATACTCGCCCTCTGGTTAAGCCTGGGGGCCTATGGATATGACAAGCCCCATATGCAGGATTTTGGTCCAGCCACTGAGAGGCGTTACTTTAATACGGGACTCACGCTGCAGGTCACAATGCATGTCTGTGCCCTAGGCGGCCCTCAAGCACTGGCGTGGCCTTTCGGACAATGCAGGTTTTCCCACATTGAACGTTGGACAACATGCCAACCACAAGGTTTCTGGCCATGGGGAAGGAGGAATTCTAATTTCTGCATCACGTTCACCCCTGGGCAGTGATTGGAGATAAGGTCTAGGTTCTGAAGCCTGAGAACCGAGGTTGGGAAGAGATGACGACCTACAGCCATAACGGGTCCTATGTGTCCAGGTTTTGCCAGCTGTCTGGGTGTCGTTTGGGATGTCTTGTCTCAGGCTGTGCCAGACAGGGCATTAGTATACAGGGTGGGCTGTATAATTGCTTTACAATCGAGTGGCATGCATTAGAAAATCATTTGGGGTTTCTTATTAGCAGCATAGGGCAAAGTTTTTCTTCTGGAGGGCAGGCAGAGTGCTGCATTGTGGCTTCGGAATTCCCAAACTGGAGGGCTTGTGGGCCAGGAGAGTGAGGACGGAAGTCTGAGAACACAAGCTAGGCTTAGGTTTCGGGGCAAGGACATGGCAGGCACACTCTGCAGAGCTGAATTGAGATCTCATGCGTCTGAAGTCAGGTCGAGGTTCAGACTTTGGCTCAGGTTTGAGTTTCTGTCCATGTTGGCCCCTTCAGGAAGGGGGGGCTTTATGAGGCCATGGGGGTTTTCCCACTATTGGAGTTGTGAGATGCTCCAAACCGCAAGGATTCCTTCTGTGGGACAATTAAGATTTGTTGGATGGCTCCAGGACGTCTTATAAGGTATTTTTCCAGAACAGGGTTCTAAGTATGGATGCCTGGGCAGCCAGCCTCACATTCCAATTGTCTCCTAGCAACAAGAAACGTTTGATCTGCTGGCTTGGGGTAGCAACAGAGGGGGCTGAGTTGAAATGGACTTTCCTGAGGATGGTCTTAATGTTGGTTTGAGTCCATGGAGACCTTGGTATGGGGCAGTGGCACCAGGGCCCTGAAGGATTCTCCTAACCAGAGGTTATGACAAAGCTCCAATGAGCAAGTTTCCATGGGGAGACGAGATTTGTTCTTATTGGTGCCTCAGGAAACCACCATATGCTGGTATTGGAAACGAGGCCTCTGAGGAGAGATGCCTGGGAACCAAAGCAATGGATCTGTTTAGGGCCTAGGGGCCTGTCCGGTTCAATATTCTTCTCTGGGGACATCTGTTGTCTGAGTGGAGGTAGTTGCTCAGCTGGTTTGAGTTCATCCCTGTTTGTCATGGGCGGCCTACACTATTGGGATGGCCTCGGTGACTTTGGAGGTTTTTCCTCATTTGCAAGGTTGTGGCCAATGGAATGGGAAGAATTCCCTTGAAAGGGAAGCACAGTCCGGAGGTGTGGCTCCAGGGACCCAAGTGTGGAGCATGTGTGGTCCAGGGCTATTTGGACAAAAGTCTGAAAACACAAACTCCACTTAGGTTGTGGGATGTAGGTATGGCCGGCCGGATCTATAGACCGTGAGGAGACCTCTTCGGGATATGAACAAAGGGCGAATGTGATGTGCATGCTCATGCTTTTTTTTTTTTTTTTCTGGAAATGTGTCACCGATTGCCATGGAATGTCGGGGTGTCCTCATGGGCCATCGATGAGGCTCCCTTTCTGGGGATTTGACCCGATCCCAAGAGATTGGGGTCATTCTGTGGAAAGGGAGGAGGCCTTTCTGTTTTTTTTTTGTTTGTTTGTTTTGTTTTTTTAACCTCAGGTGGACCACCAAAAGAGGGATTCCAGAGCAGAGTCGTGGGTGGGGGCAACTGGACAACCAGACCTCTGGTTAACATTGGGACCTAAGAACATGGCAAGCCCCTTATGTGGGCTCTTGGTCCAGACACTGAGAGGCCTTCCTTGAGGATAGGTCTCACACTGAGTTTCACAATGTGTTTTTGTGCCCAAGGAGCCCCTCAAGTCAGGGCATGGCCTAATGTACCATGCTGATTTCTCCTACACTGAACGTTGCACAGTATGGGAAGCACAAGTTTTCTGGCAATTGGGAAGATGGAGTTCTAATTTCTGCAACACTTTCACTCCTGGACTGTGATTGGATTTAAGTTCTAGGTTCTGAAGCCTGAAAACTGAGGTTGGGAAGAGATGAAGCCCTAAGGCCATGGTGTGTCTGATGTGCTCAGTGTTCGGCCAGCTGTTGAATGTGGGTTGGGAGTTGCAGGCTCAGGCTGTGGCAGACAGGGAATTAGTGCCAGGCTAGACTGCATCATTGGGGTGCAGTCGAGTTTCGTGCAGGATGGTACTCATTTGTGGTTACTGGGTAGCCCCAGAGGGCAACGTTTTTCTTCTGGAGGGAAGACACAGTGCCACATAGTGGCTCCAAAATTCCCAAACTGGAAGGCTTGTGGGCCAGGAGTGTGAGGAAAAAATTCTGAGAACACAAGCCAGACTTAGATTTCGGGGTGAGGGGACGCCAGGCACCCTCTGCAGAGATGATTCGAGATCCCGTATACCTGAAGACAGAGCTAGGATCAGACGATTTCTTAGGTCGGAGTTTCTGTCCATGACGGCCCATTCATGAAGAGGAGGGTGTCACGAGGACATGGAGGTTGTCCGACGATGGGAATTGTGAGATGCTCCAAACCACAATGATTCCTTCTGTGGGACAGTCGAGACATGTTGGATGGCTCCAGGACATCCCATAAGGAAGTTATCCAGAGCAGGGTTCTAAAGATGGATGCCTGGGCAGCCTGCCTCCCATTCCAGGTGTCTCATAGAGCCAAGGCAAGTTCGATCTGCTGGATCTAGGGGAGCAACCGAGGCGGGTGTTTTGAAATGGGTGAGTTGAGGATGGGTCATAATGTGCATTTGTGTCCATGTAGACCTTGGAATGGGGTGCTTGATCCGGGGCCTTGAGGGATGTTCATAACCGGAGGTTTTGATGGAGCTCTAAAGAGTATATTTCCTATGTAGAGAAGAGAATTGTTTTGATGATTGCCTAAGGAATCTCCCATATGCTGGTATTGGAAACCAGGCCTCTGAAGAGAGATGACTGGATTCAAAATCAATGGATCTGATTAGGGCCTCAGTGCCCGTCCAGTTCAATCTTATTCTATGGGGATATCTGTCTCTGGGTCTGAGTGGAGGTGGTTTCCTAACTTGTGAAAGATCATCCCTGTGTGTCCTGGGCAGCCAACACAATTCAGATGGCCTGGGGGAGTTTGGAGGATTCTCCTAATCTATAGGGTTGTGGCCAGTGGAAATGGCAGAATTCCCCGGGAGAGGGAAGCCACAGTCCTGAGGTGTGGCTCAAGGGGCCCCAGCTTGGATGGTGTGTGGGCCATGCCTGTGGGGACAGAATTCCGAAAACACAAACTCAGCTTAGGTTTGGGTATTTATGTATGAAGGCTCGATCAACAGACCGTGAGAATTTTCCGGGCTATGAACAAAGGGCGAGTATGTGGCGCCTGCTCAGGCTTTTGTCTCTGGATTTTGTGTCAACGGTGGCCGTGGAATTTCGGGATGTCCTCAAGGGCCATGGACAATTCTTTCTCTGGTCATTTGGCCTGATCCCAAGTGGTTGGGATCATTCTGTGGATGGGAAGAGTCCTTTCTGTATTTTTTTTTTTTTTACCTCAGGTGTCCCACCAAAGAGGGATTCCAGAGTAGAGCCCTGAGTAGGGGTGAGTAGACATCTCGAACTCTGGTTGAGATTGGGGGACTAGGGGCTTGGCAAGCCCCATATGTGTGCTGTTGTTCCAGTCACTAATAGGCTTTACATGAGGATAGGGCTCACGCTGAGGGTCACAATGTGTGTTTGTGCAAATTGTGGCCCTCAGGGATAGGTGGGGCCTCATAGTCCATGCTGCTTTCTCCTACAATGAACATTGGACAACATGCCAACCACTAGGTTTCTTGCCAAGGCGAAGGAGAAGTTCTGATTCTTGCATCACGTTCACTCCTGAGCAGTAAGTGGAGATAAGTTCTAGGTTCTGAAGGTGAAAACTGAGGTTGGGTAGAGGTGATGGCCTAACGCCATTGTGGGTGTGATATGCTCTGTGTATGGCCAGCTCTGGGTGTTGGACTGGAGGTCTGCCCTCAGGCTGTGTCAGACAGGGCTTTAGTGCACAGGCTAGACTGTATAATTGGGGTATGGTCGAGTGGCATGCAGGTTGTTACTCATTTGGCGTTTCTGGTTAGCCCTATAGGGCAACATTTTTCTTCTGGAGGGCAGGCAGAGTGCTGCATTGTGTCTCCAGAATTGCCAAACTGGAGGGGTGTGGCCTGGATTGTGAGGAAGGAAGACTGTAAACACAAGCTAGCACGAGTTTTGGGGCCAAGAGCATGGCAGGCCCACTCTGCAGAGGCTGAATCGAGATCTCCTGCAGGTGAGGTCAGGGCGAGTATCAGATGTTGCCTCAAGCTGGAGTTTGTGTCCATGACGGCCCCTTCCTGAAGGGCTGGGGGCGTCATGAGGCCAGGGAGGTTTCCCTACGCTGGGAGTTGTGAGCTGCTCCAAACTTCAAAGTTTCCTTCTTCAGGACAGTCGAGTACTATTGGATGGTTCCAGGATGCCCCATACAGAAAGACTCGAGAGCAGGGCCCTAAGCATGGATGCCGAGAAACGCCAACTCACCTTCCCATTGCCTGGTCGAGACAAGGCACGCTCAATCTGCGGGCTCTTGGGTGAGCTACCCAGAAGGCTGAGTTTAAATGGACTCTCCTGAAGATAAGTCATAATGTGGTTTGGTGGCCATGGAGACCTTGGAATGTGGCAGTAGCTAAGGAACTCTGCAGGATTCTCCAACCCGAAGGGCTTGACACAACTCCAACAAGGAAGCTTCCCATGTGGAGATGAGAGGTCTTCTGTCTGGTGCCTCAGGAAAGCCCCGTATGCTGGTCTTCCAACCCAGGCCTCTGAGGAGTGATACCTGGACACCAAAGCAAGGGTTCATAATAGGGCCTAGGGGCCTGTCTGGTTCAATCTTCTGTCTCTGCGGATATCTGTCTGTGTGTCTGCATGGAGGTAGTAGTTGCTCAGCTTGTGTCATAATGCCCCTATTTGTCCAGTGCGGCTTGCGGTAGTGGGATGTCCTTGGGGACCTTGAGGTTTCTACTATTTTGTAGAGTTGTGGCCAATGGAATGGGCAGTTTCTTAGGAGAGAGCAGGCACAGTTCTGTGGTGTGGCTCCAGAGACCCCAGCCTGGAGGCTGTGTGGGCCATGGCTGTGCAGACAGACATCCAAAAACCCTAACTCAGCTCAGGTTTGGGGCCGAGGTTACGGCAGGCCTGATCTACAGTCCATGAGGGGAGCTCCTCTGGATATGAAAGAAGGGTGAGAGGGAGGCAGTCGCTCAGGCTTTTGTCTCTGGATGTTTTGTCCACAATGGCCGTTTAATGTAGGAGTTGCCTCATGGGTCGTAGAAGTCTCCCTCTCTGGTAGTTTGTCCAGCCCCCAAGAGTTAGGGGTCATTCTGTGGGAAGGGAAGTGTCCTGTTTTCTGCTTCATGTGTCCCCCCAGTAGAGGGATTCAAGAGCATAGCAGTGGGTACTGACAACTGGAATACTCGCCCTCTGGTTAAGCCTGGGGGCCTATGGATATGACAAGCCCCATATGCAGGATTTTGGTCCAGCCACTGAGAGGCGTTACTTTAATACGGGACTCACGCTGCAGGTCACAATGCATGTCTGTGCCCTAGGCGGCCCTCAAGCACTGGCGTGGCCTTTCGGACAATGCAGGTTTTCCCACATTGAACGTTGGACAACATGCCAACCACAAGGTTTCTGGCCATGGGGAAGGAGGAATTCTAATTTCTGCATCACGTTCACCCCTGGGCAGTGATTGGAGATAAGGTCTAGGTTCTGAAGCCTGAGAACCGAGGTTGGGAAGAGATGACGACCTACAGCCATAACGGGTCCTATGTGTCCAGGTTTTGCCAGCTGTCTGGGTGTCGTTTGGGATGTCTTGTCTCAGGCTGTGCCAGACAGGGCATTAGTATACAGGGTGGGCTGTATAATTGCTTTACAATCGAGTGGCATGCATTAGAAAATCATTTGGGGTTTCTTATTAGCAGCATAGGGCAAAGTTTTTCTTCTGGAGGGCAGGCAGAGTGCTGCATTGTGGCTTCGGAATTCCCAAACTGGAGGGCTTGTGGGCCAGGAGAGTGAGGACGGAAGTCTGAGAACACAAGCTAGGCTTAGGTTTCGGGGCAAGGACATGGCAGGCACACTCTGCAGAGCTGAATTGAGATCTCATGCGTCTGAAGTCAGGTCGAGGTTCAGACTTTGGCTCAGGTTTGAGTTTCTGTCCATGTTGGCCCCTTCAGGAAGGGGGGGCTTTATGAGGCCATGGGGGTTTTCCCACTATTGGAGTTGTGAGATGCTCCAAACCGCAAGGATTCCTTCTGTGGGACAATTAAGATTTGTTGGATGGCTCCAGGACGTCTTATAAGGTATTTTTCCAGAACAGGGTTCTAAGTATGGATGCCTGGGCAGCCAGCCTCACATTCCAATTGTCTCCTAGCAACAAGAAACGTTTGATCTGCTGGCTTGGGGTAGCAACAGAGGGGGCTGAGTTGAAATGGACTTTCCTGAGGATGGTCTTAATGTTGGTTTGAGTCCATGGAGACCTTGGTATGGGGCAGTGGCACCAGGGCCCTGAAGGATTCTCCTAACCAGAGGTTATGACAAAGCTCCAATGAGCAAGTTTCCATGGGGAGACGAGATTTGTTCTTATTGGTGCCTCAGGAAACCACCATATGCTGGTATTGGAAACGAGGCCTCTGAGGAGAGATGCCTGGGAACCAAAGCAATGGATCTGTTTAGGGCCTAGGGGCCTGTCCGGTTCAATATTCTTCTCTGGGGACATCTGTTGTCTGAGTGGAGGTAGTTGCTCAGCTGGTTTGAGTTCATCCCTGTTTGTCATGGGCGGCCTACACTATTGGGATGGCCTCGGTGACTTTGGAGGTTTTTCCTCATTTGCAAGGTTGTGGCCAATGGAATGGGAAGAATTCCCTTGAAAGGGAAGCACAGTCCGGAGGTGTGGCTCCAGGGACCCAAGTGTGGAGCGTGTGTGGTCCAGGGCTATTTGGACAAAAGTCTGAAAACACAAACTCCACTTAGGTTGTGGGATGTAGGTATGGCCGGCCCGATCTATAGACCGTGAGGAGACCTCTTCGGGATATGAACAAAGGGCGAATGTGATGTGCATGCTCATGCTTTTTTTTTTTTTTTTCTGGAAATGTGTCACCGATTGCCATGGAATGTCGGGGTGTCCTCATGGGCCATCGATGAGGCTCCCTTTCTGGGGATTTGACCCGATCCCAAGAGATTGGGGTCATTCTGTGGAAAGGGAGGAGGCCTTTCTGTTTTTTTTTTGTTTGTTTGTTTTGTTTTTTTAACCTCAGGTGGACCACCAAAAGAGGGATTCCAGAGCAGAGTCGTGGGTGGGGGCAACTGGACAACCAGACCTCTGGTTAACATTGGGACCTAAGAACATGGCAAGCCCCTTATGTGGGCTCTTGGTCCAGACACTGAGAGGCCTTCCTTGAGGATAGGTCTCACACTGAGTTTCACAATGTGTTTTTGTGCCCAAGGAGCCCCTCAAGTCAGGGCATGGCCTAATGTACCATGCTGATTTCTCCTACACAGAACGTTGCACAGTATGGGAAGCACAAGTTTTCTGGCAATTGGGAAGATGGAGTTCTAATTTCTGCAACACTTTCACTCCTGGACTGTGATTGGATTTAAGGTCTAGGTTCTGAAGCCTGAAAACTGAGGTTGGGAAGAGATGAAGCCCTAAGGCCATGGTGTGTCTGATGTGCTCAGTGTTCGGCCAGCTGTTGAATGTGGGTTGGGAGTTGCAGGCTCAGGCTGTGGCAGACAGGGAATTAGTGCCAGGCTAGACTGCATCATTGGGGTGCAGTCGAGTTTCGTGCAGGATGGTACTCATTTGTGGTTACTGGGTAGCCCCAGAGGGCAACGTTTTTCTTCTGGAGGGAAGACACAGTGCCACATAGTGGCTCCAAAATTCCCAAACTGGAAGGCTTGTGGGCCAGGAGTGTGAGGAAAAAATTCTGAGAACACAAGCCAGACTTAGATTTCGGGGTGAGGGGACGCCAGGCACCCTCTGCAGAGATGATTCGAGATCCCGTATACCTGAAGACAGAGCTAGGATCAGACGATTTCTTAGGTCGGAGTTTCTGTCCATGACGGCCCATTCATGAAGAGGAGGGTGTCACGAGGACATGGAGGTTGTCCGACGATAGGAATTGTGAGATGCTCCAAACCACAATGATTCCTTCTGTGGGACAGTCGAGACATGTTGGATGGCTCCAGGACATCCCATAAGGAAGTTATCCAGAGCAGGGTTCTAAAGATGGATGCCTGGGCAGCCTGCCTCCCATTCCAGGTGTCTCATAGAGCCAAGGCAAGTTCGATCTGCTGGATCTAGGGGAGCAACCGAGGCGGGTGTTTTGAAATGGGTGAGTTGAGGATGGGTCATAATGTGCATTTGTGTCCATGTAGACCTTGGAATGGGGTGCTTGATCCGGGGCCTTGAGGGATGTTCATAACCGGAGGTTTTGATGGAGCTCTAAAAAGTATATTTCCTATGTAGAGAAGAGAATTGTTTTGATGATTGCCTAAGGAATCTCCCATATGCTGGTATTGGAAACCAGGCCTCTGAAGAGAGATGACTGGATTCAAAATCAATGGATCTGATTAGGGCCTCAGTGCCCGTCCAGTTCAATCTTATTCTATGGGGATATCTGTCTCTGGGTCTGAGTGGAGGTGGTTTCCTAACTTGTGAAAGATCATTTCTGTGTGTCCTGGGCAGCCAACAAAATTCGGATGGCCTGGGGGAGTTTGGAGGATTCTCCTAATCTATAGGGTTGTGGCCAATGGAAATGGCAGAATTCCCCTGGAGAGGAAAGCCACAGTCCTGAGGTGTGGCTCCAGGGGCCCCAGCTTGGATGGAGTGTGGGCCATGCCTTTGGGGACAGAATTCTGAAAACACAAACTCAGCTTAGGTTTGGGGATGTATGTATGAAGGCTCGATCTACAGACCGTGAGAATTTTCCGGGCTATGACAAAGGGAGAGTATGTGGCGCTTGCTCAGGCTTTTGTCTCTGAATTTTTTTTTTTTTTACCTCAGGTGTCCCACCAAAGAGGGATTCCCGAGTAGAGCCCTGAGTAGGGGTGACTAGACATCTCGAACTCTTGTTGATATTGGGGGCCTGGGGCTTGGCAAGCCCCATATGTGGGATGTTATTCCAGTCACTAAGAGGCTTTACATGAGGATAGGGCTCACGCTGAGGGTCACAATGTGTGTTTGTGCAAATTGTGGCCTTCAGGGATAGGTGGGGCCTCATAGTCCATGCTGCTTTATCCTACAATGAACATTGGACAACATGCCAATCACTAGGTTTCTTGCCAAGGCGAAGGAGAAGTTCTAATTCTTGCATCACGTTCACTCCTGAGCAGTGAGTGGAGATAAGGTCTAGGTTCTGAAGGTGAAAACTGAGGTTGGGTAGAGATGATGGCCTAAAGCCATTGTGGGTGTGATATGCTCTGTGTACGGCCAGCTGTTTGGGTGTTGGACTGGAGGTTTGCCCTCAGGCTGTGTCAGACAGGGCTTTAGTGCACAGGCTAGACTGTATAATTGGGGTATGGTCGAGTGGCATGCAGGTTGTTACTCATTTGGCGTTTCTGGTTAGCCCTATAGGGCAACATTTTTCTTCTGGAGGGCAGGCAGAGTGCTGCATTGTGTCTCCAGAATTGCCAAACTGGAGGGGTGTGGCCAGGATTGTGAGGAAGGAAGTCTGAAAACACAAGCTAGCACGAGTTTTGGGGCCAAGAGCATGGCAGGCCCACTCTGCAGAGGCTGAATCGAGATATTCTGAAGGTGAGGTCAGGGCGATTATCAGATGTTGCCTCAAGCTGGAGTTTGTGTCCATGACGGCCCCTTCCTGAAGGGGGTGGGTGCGTCATGAGGCCAGGGAGGTTTCCCTACGCTGGGAGTTGTGAGCTGCTCCAAACTTCAAAGTTTCCTTCTTCAGGACAGTCGAGTACTTTTGGATGGTTCCAGGATGCCCCATACAGAAAGACTCGAGAGCAGGGGTTTAAGCATGGATGCCGAGAAACGCCAACTCACCTTCCCATTGCCTGGTCGAGAAAAGGCACGCTCAATCTGCGGGCTCTTGGGTGAGCTACCCAGAAGGCTGAGTTTAAATGGACTCTCCTGAGGATGAGTCATAATGTGGGTTGGTGGCCATCTAGACCTTGGAATGTGGCAGTAGCTAAGGGACTCTGCAGGATTCTCCAACCCGAAGGGCTTGACACAACTCCAACAAGGAAGCTTCCCATGTGGAGATGAGAGGTCTTCTGTCTGGTGCCTCAGGAAAGCCCCGTATGCTGGTCTTCGAACCGAGGCCTCTGAAGAGTGATACCTGGACACCAAAGCAAGAGTTCATAATAGGGCCTAGGGGCCTGTCTGGTTCAATCTTCTGTCTCTGCGGATATCTGTCTGTGTGTCTGCATGGAGGTAGTAGTTGCTCAGCTTGTGTCATAATGCCCCTATTGGTCCAGTGCGGCTTGTGGTAGTAGGATGTCCTTGGGGACCTTGAGGTTTCTACTATTTTGTAGAGTTGTGGCCAATGGAATGGGCAGTTTCTTAGGAGAGAGCAGGCACAGTTCTGTGGTGTGGCTCCAGAGACCCCAGCCTGGAGGCTGTGTGGGCCATGGCTGTGCAGACAGACATCCAAAAACCCTAACTCAGCTCAGGTTTGGGGCCGAGGTTACGGCAGGCCTGATCTACAGTCCATGAGGGGAGCTCCTCTGGATATGAAAGAAGGGTGAGAGGGAGGCAGTCGCTCAGGCTTTTGTCTCTGGATGTTTTGTCCACAATGGCCGTTTAATGTAGGAGTTGCCTCATGGGTCGTAGAAGTCTCCCTCTCTGGTAGTTTGTCCAGCCCCCAAGAGTTAGGGGTCATTCTGTGGGAAGGGAAGTGTCCTGTTTTCTGCTTCATGTGTCCCCCCAGTAGAGGGATTCTAGAGCATAGCAGTGGGTACTGACAACTGGAATACTCGCCCTCTGGTTAAGCCTGGGGGCCTATGGATATGACAAGCCCCATATGCAAGATCGTGGTCCAGCCACTGAGAGTCGTTACTTTAATACGGGACTCACGCTGCAGGTCACAATGCATGTCTGTGCCCTAGGTGGCCCTCAAGCACTGGCGTGGCCTATCGGACAATGCAGGTTTTCCCACATTGAACGTTGGACAACATGCCAACCACAAGGTTTCTGGCCATGGGGAAGGAGGAATTCTAATTTCTGCATCACGTTCACCCCTGGGCAGTGATTGGAGATAAGGTCTAGGTTCTGAAGCCTGAGAACCGAGGTTGGGAAGAGATGACGACCTACAGCCATAACGGGTCCTATGTGTCCAGGTTGGGGCCAGCTGTCTGGGTGTCGTTTGGGATGTCTTGTCTCAGGCTGTGCCAGACAGGGCATTAGTATACAGGGTGGGCTGTATAATTGCTTTACAATCGAGTGGCATGCATTAGAAAATCATTTGGGGTTTCTTATTAGCAGCATAGTGCAAAGTTTTTCTTCTGGAGGGCAGGCAGCATGCTGCATTGTGTCTTCGGAATTCCCAAACTGGAGGGCTTATGGGCCAGGAGAGTGAGGACGCGGCTGAGAACAAAAGCTAGGCTTAGGTTTCGGGGCAAGGACATGGCAGGCACACTCTGCAGAGCTGAATTGAGATCTCATGCGTCTGAAGTCAGGTCGAGGTTCAGACTTTGGCTCAGGTTTGAGTTTCTGTCCATGTTGGCCCCTTCAGGAAGGGGGGACATTATGAGGCCATTGGGGTTTTCCCACTATTGGAGTTGTGAGATGCTCCAAACCGCAAGGATTCCTTCTGTGGGACAATTAAGATTTGTTGGATGGCTTCAGGACGTCTTATAAGGTATTTTTCCAGAACAGCATTCTAAGTATGGATGCCTGGGCAGCCAGCCTCACATTCCAATTGTCTCCTAGCAACAAGAAACGTTTGATCTGCTGGCTTGGGGTAGCAACAGAGGGGGCTGAGTTGAAATGGACTTTCCTGAGGATGGTCTTAATGTTGGATTGAGTCCATGGAGACCTTGGTATGGGGCAGTGGCACCAGGGCCCTGAAGGATTCTCCTAACCAGAGGTTATGACAAAGCTCCAATGAGCAAGTTTTCCATGGGGAGACGATATTTGTTCTTATTGGTGCCTCAGGAAACCACCATATGCTGGTATTCGAAACGAGGCATTGAGGAGAGATGCCTGGAAACCAAAGCAATGGATCTGATTAGGGCCTAGGGTCCTGTCCGGTTCAATATTCTTCTCTGGGGACATCTGTTGTCTGAGTGGAGGTAGTTGCTCAGCTGGTTTGAGATCACTCCTGTTTGTCCTGGTCCGCCTACACTATTGGGATGGCCTCAGTGACTTTGGATGTTTTTCCTCATTTGCAAGGTTGTGGCCAATGGAATGGGAAGAATTCCCTTGAAAGGGAAGCAGAGTCCTGAGGTGTGGCTCCAGGGACCCAAGTGTGGAGCGTGTGTGGTCCAGGGCTATTTGGTCAAAAGTCTGAAAACACAAACTCCACTTAGGTTGGTGGATGTAGGTATGGCCGGCCCGATCTATAGACCGTGAGGAGAACTCTTCGGGATATGAACAAAGGGCGAATGTGAGGTGCTTGCTCATGCTTTTTTTTTTTTTTTTCTGGAAATGTGTCACCGATTGCAATGGAATGTCGGGGTGTCCTCATGGGCCATCGATGAGGCTCCCTTTCTGGGGATTGACCCGATCCCAAGGGTTTGGGGTCATTGTGTCGGAAGGGAGGAGGCCTTTGTGTTTTTTTTTTTTTTTTACCTCAGGTGTACCACCAACAGAGGGATTCCAGAGCAGAGTCCTGGGGAGGGGCGACTGGACAACCAGACCTCTGGTTAACATTGGGACCTAAGAACATGGCAAGCCCCATATTTGGGCTCTTGGTCCAGACACTGAGAGGCCTTCCTTGAGGATAGGTCTCACACTGAGTTTCACAATGTGTTTTTGTGCCCAAGGAGCCCCTCAAGGCAGGGCGTGGCCTAATGTACCATGCTGGTTTCTCCTACACTGAACGTTGCACAATATGGCAACCAAAAGTTTTCTGGCCATGGGGAAGAAGGAGTTCTAATTTCTGCAACACTTTCACTCCTGGACTGTGATTAGATTTAAGGTCTAGGTTCTGAAGCCTTAAAACTGAGGTTGGGAAGAGATGAAGACCTAAGGCCATGGTGTGTCTTATGTGCTCAGTGTTCGGCTAGCTGTTGAGTGTTGGTTAGGAGGTGCAGGCTCAGGCTGTGGCAGACAGGGAATTAGTGCCCAGGCTAGACTGTATCATTGGGGTGCAGGCGAGTTTCGTGCAGGATGGTACTCATTTGTGGTTACTGGGTAGCCCCAGAGGTCAACGTTTTTCTTCTGTAGGGAAGACACAGTGTCAAATAGTGGCTCCAGAATTCCCAAACTGGAAGGCTTGTGGGCCATTAGTGTGAGGAAAAAATTCTGAGAACACAAGCCAGACTTAGATTTCGGGGTGAGGGGACGGCAGGCACCCTCTGCAGAGATGATTCGAGATCCCGTATACCTGAAGACAGAGCTAGGATCAGACGTTGGCTTAGGTCGGAGTTTCTGTCCATGACGGCCCCTTCATGAAGGGGAGCGTGTCACGAGGACATGGAGGTTTTCCCACGATGGGAATTGTGAGATGCTCCAAACCGCAATGATTCCTTCTGTGGGACAGTCGAGACCTGTTGGATGGCTCCAGGACATCCCATAAGGAATTTATCCAGAGCAGGGTTCTAAGGATGGATGCCTGGGCAGCCTGCCTCCCATTCCAGGTGTCTCATAGAGCCAAGGCAAGTTCGATCTGCCTGATCTAGGGGAGCAACTGAATCGGGTGTGTTGAAATGGCTGAGTTGAGGATGGGTCATAATGTGCATTTGTGTCCATGGAGACCTTGGAATGGGGTCTTGATCCGGGTCCTTGAGGGATGTTCATAACCGGAGGTTTTGATGGAGCTCTAAAGAGTATGTTTCCTATGTAGAGAAGAGAATTGTTTTGATGAGTGCCTAAGGAATCTCCCATATGCTGGTATTGGAAACCAGGCCTCTGAGGAGAGATGACTGGAAACAAAAGCAATCGAGATGATTAGGGCCTAGGTGCCTGTCCGGTTCAATCTCTTTCCTGAGGATACGTGTATAAGGATCTGAGGGGATGTAGTTGCTCAGCTTGTGTCAGATCGCCCCTGTTTGTCCTGGGCAGCCTATAATATTGGGATGGCCTCAGGACTTTGGAGTTTCTCCTAATCTATAGGGTTGTGGCCAATGGAATGGGCAGAAATCCCCTGGAGAGGGCAGGCAAAGTTCTGAGTTTGGCTCTAGGGCCCCAACCTTGAGGGTGTGTGGGCCAGGCCTGTGGGGACAAAAATCTGAAAACACAAACTCTGCTTAGGATTGGGGACATAGTTATGGCACGCCCAATCTACAGACCGTGATAACACTTCAGGATATGAAAAAGTTTGAGTTTGAGTTGCTTGCTCAGATTTTGTCTCTGGATTTGTGACAACAATGTGGGTGGAATGCTGGTGTGGCCTCATGGGTTGTGGACGGCTTTCCTTCTCTGAGGATTTGACCCAATCCCAAGAGTTTGGGTACGTTCTGTGGGATGGGAGGAGTCCTTTCTGTTTTTTATTTTATTTTATTTTATTTTATTTTTTGTACCTCATGTGTCCCAATAAAAGAGGGATTCCAGAGCAGAGTCCTCGGGAGGGACAACTGGACAACCTCACCTCTGTTTTAGTTTTGGGGCCTAGGGGCATGGCAAGTCCAATATGTGGGCTCTTGATTCAGACACTGAGAGGCCTTCCTTGAGGACAGGGCTCATGCTGAGGGTCACAATGCCTATTTGTGCCAACAAGGCCCTCAAGCATGGGAAGGGCCTCATGGGCCATGCTGGATTCTCTAACACTGAACGTTGGAGAATATGCCAACCACAAGGTTTCTGGCCATGGCGAAGGAAGAGTTGTGACTTCTGCATCACGTTCACCGCTGGACAGTGATTGGAGTTTAGGTTTAGGTTCTGAAACCCGAAAACCGAGGTTGGGAAGAGATGAAGACCTAAGGACCTATTGGGTCCAATGAGCTCAGTGTGCGGCCAGCTGTTGAGCGTAGGTCTGGAGGTGTGGGCTCATGCTGTGTCAGACAAGGCATTAGACAGGGTAGACTGTATATTTGGGGTGCAGTCGAGTGGCGTTCAATTGATCCTCATTCGGGTTTCTAGGTAGTTCCATTAGGCAACGTTTTTCTCTGGAGGGCAGGCAGAGTGCTGCATTGTGGCCCCAGTATTGCCAAACTGTAGGGCTTTTGGGCCAGGGGTGTGAGGACTGTAGTCTGAGAACACAAGCTAGGCTTAGTTTTGGGGTGAGGGCACAGAAGGCACACTCTGCAGAGCTGAATCATGATCTCATGCACCTGAAGTCAGGGCGAATATCAGACGTTTGCTTAGGTTGGAGTTTCTGTCCATGATGGCCACTTTATAAAGTGGAGCGTCTCAAGAGGCCATGTAGATTTTCCCACAATGGGAGTTGTGAGATGATCCAGACTGCAAATATTCCTTCTGTGGGACACTTGAGACCTGTAGGATGGCTCTAGGATGTCCCATATGGAATGACTCCAGATAGGGTTCTAAGGATTGATGCCTATGCAGCCCACCTCCCATTCTAGTTGTCTCCTAACAACAAGGCAGGTTTGATCTGCAGGCCCTGGGGGAGAAACCAAGGGGGTTGAGTTGACATGGACGCTCCCGAGGATAGATCATAATGTGGGTTTAAGTCCATGGAGACCTTGGAATGGGGCGCTTGATCCGGGGCCCTGAAAGATTCTCCTAAACAGAGGTTTTTATAGAGCTCCAAAGAGTACATTTCCTATGTGGAGACGAGATTTTTCTGATGAGTGCCTCAGTAATCCCCCTATGCTGGTATTGGAAACCAGGCCTCTGAGGAGAGATGCCTGGAAACAAAAGCATTGGATCTGATTAGGGCCTAAGTGCCTGTCCAGTTCAATCTTATTCTATGGGGATATCTGTCTCTGGGTCTGAGTGGAGGTAGTTTCCTAACTTGTGAAAGATCATCCCTGTTTGTCCTGGGCAGCCAACACTATTCAGATGGCCTCGGGGAGTTTGGAGGTTTCTCCTAATCTATAGGGTTGTGGCCAATGGAAATGGCAGAATTCCCCTGGAGAGGGAAGCCACAGTCCTGAGGTGTGGCTCCAGGGGCCCCAACTTGGATGGTGTGTGTGCCAGGACTGTGGGGACAGAAGTCTGAAAACACAAACTCAGCTTAGGTTTGGGGATGTATGTATGAAGGCTCGATCTACAGACCGTGAGAATTTTCCGGGCTATGAACAAAGGGCGAGTATGTGGCGCTTGCTCAGGCTTTTGTCTCTGGATTTTGTGTCAACGGTGGCTGTGCAATGTCGGGGTGTCCTCAAGGGCCATGGACAATTCTTTCTCTGATGATTTGGCATGATCCCAAGGGGTTGGGATCATTCTGTGGATGGGAAAAGTCCTTTCTGTATTTTTTTTTTTTTTTACTTCAGGTGTCCCACCAAAGAGGGATTCCAGAGCAGAGCCCTGAGTCGGGTGACTTGACATCTCAAAATCTGGTTGAGATTGGGTGACTAGGGGCTTGGCAAGCCCCATATGTGGGCTGTTGTTCCAGTCACTAAGAGGCTTCACATGAGGATAGGGCTCACGCTGAGGGTCACAATGTGTGTTTGTGCACATTGTGGCCCTCAGCGATAGGTGGGGCCTCATAGTCCATGCTGCTTTCTCCTACAATGAACGTTGGACAACATGCCAACCACGAGGTTTCTTGCCATGGCGAAGGAGAAGTTCTGATTCTTGCATCACGTTCTCTCCTGAGCAGTGAGTGGAGATAAGGTCTAGGTTCTGAAGGTGAAAACTGAGGTTGGGTAGAGATGATGGCCTAAAGCCATTGTGGGTATGATATGCTCAGTGTACGGCCACCTGTCCTGGTGTTGGACTGGAGGTCTGCCCTCAGGCTGTGTCAGACAGGGCTTTAGTGCACAGGCTAGACTGTATAATTGGGGTATGGTCGAGTGGCATGCAGGTTGTTACTCATTTGGCGTTTCTGGTTAGCCCTATAGGGCAACAATTTTCTTCTGGAGGCCAGGCAGAGTGCTGCATTGTGTCTCCAGAATTTCCAAACTGGAGGGGTGTGGCCAGGATTCTGAGGACGGACGTCTGAGAACACAAGTTTGGCTTAGGTTTCGGGGAGAGGGCCCAGCAGGCACACTCTCAAGTGCTGAATCGAGATCTCATGCTTCTGAATTCAGGGCGAGGATCAGACTTTGTCTTAGGTAGGAGTTTCTGTCCATGATGGCCCATTTATGAAGGTGTGGGGCATCATGAGGAAATGGAGGTTTTCTCACAGTGTTATTGTGTGATGCTTCAAACCACAAGGATACATTCTGCGAGACAGTCAAGACAGGTTGGTTGGATTCAAGACGTCCCATAAAGAAGTTCTCCAGAGCAGGGTTCTAAGGATGGATGCCTGGGCAGCCCGCCTCCCATTCTAACTGTCTCCTAGTGACAAGGAAGGTTTGATCTGCTGCCTCTGGGTGAGCAGCCGAGGGGGCTGATTTGAAATGGACTCTCCTGAGAATGGTTCATAATGTAAGTTTGTGTCCTTGGAGACCTTGGGATTGGGCCATGGCGCCAGCGCCCTGAAGGATCCTCCTAACCTGAGGTATTGACACAGCTCCAAAGAGCAAGTTTCCCATGTGGAGATGAGATCTGTTCTGATTGTTTTCTTAGGAAACCCCCATATTCTGATATTGGAAACCAGGCCTCTGAGGAGAGATACCTAGAAACCAAAGCAATGCATCAGAAGTTGGCTCAGGTTGGAGTTTCTGTCCATGATGGCCCCTTTATAAAGGGGAGCATCTCATGAGGCCATGTAGGTTTTCCCACGATAGGAGTTGTGAGATGCTCCAATCTGCAAGGATTCCTTCTGTGGGACAGTCAAGACCTGTTGGAAGGCTCCAGGACATCCCATATGGAACGGCGCCAGAGCAGGATTCCAAGGATGGATGCCTAGAGAGTCTGCTTTGCATTCCAGTTGTCTCCTAGCGACAAGGCAGGTTTGATATTCTGCCTCTGGGGGAGTAATCGACGGGGCTGAGTTGAAATGTACTCTCCTGCCGAATGGTCATAATGCGGGTATGTGTCCATGGAGACCTTGGAATAGGGCGGTTGCTCCGGCTACCTGAAGGTTTCTCCTAACTGGAGGCTTTTACAGAGCTCCAAAGGATAAGTTTCCCATGTGAAGACAAGATTTGTTCTGATTGGTATCTCTGGAATCCCCCATATGCTGGTATTGGAAAACAAGCCTCTGAGGAGAGATGCTTAGAAAAAAAAGCAATGGAACCAATTACATTCTAGGGGCCAGTCCAGTTTAATCTTCTTCTCTTGGGTTATCTGTCTACGGGTGAGTTGACGTCGTTGCTCAGCTTGTGAGAGATCGCCCCTCTTTGTCCTGGGTGGCCTACACTATTGGAATGGCCTCTGGGACTTTGGAGGTTTCTCCTTATCTGTAGGGTTGTGGCCAATGGAATGGGAAGAATTTCCTTGGAGAGGGCAGGCACAGTCCTGAGGTGTGGCTCCAGCGGCCTCAGTCTGGAGGGTGTGTGGGACAGGGATGTCAGGATAGAAGTCTGAAAACACAAACTCGGCTTAGGTTTGGGGACGTAGGTATGGCAGGCCCAATCTACAGACTATGAGGAGAATTTTTTGGGCTATGACCTAAGGGTGAGTGTGAACGCTTGCTGAAGCTTATGTCTCTGGATTTTGTATCAATAGTGGCCGTGGAATGTCGGGCTGGCCTCATGGGCCATGGACGAGTCTTTCTCTCTGGACCCCAATCACTTGGGATGGCCCAATCCCAAGTGATTGGGGTCATTCTGTGAGTGGGAGGAGTCCTTTCTGTGTTTATTTACCTCAAATGTCCCACCAAAGAGGGATTCCAGAGCAGAGCCCTGAGTAGAGGTGACCAGATGTCTCTACCTCTGGTTAAGATTGGGTGACTTGGGGCATGGCAGGCCCCATATGTGGGCTCATGGTCCAGCCACTGAGAGGCTTTACTTGAGGACAGGGCTCAAACTGAGGGTCCCAATGTGTGTTTGAGCCCACCGCAGCTCTTAAGCATAGGCAGGGCCTCAGGGACCCTACACTACCCTCAGGGGCCCTACTACTACCCCTGTAGGCCCTACAGGGGTCCTCCACTGAACGTTGGACAAGATGCCAACCACAAGATTCTGGCGAGAGGGAAGGAGGAGTTCTGATTTCTGCATCACGTTTACCCATGAGAAGTGAGTAGAGATAAGGTCTAGGATTCTGTAGCCTGAAAACCGAAGTTGGAAAGAGATGGCGACCTAAGGCCATGGCGGTTCAGATGTTCTCAGTGTACTGCAAGCTGTCTGGGTGTCGGTTGGGAATTCAGGCCTCAGGTTATGTCAGACAGGGCATTAGTGCACAGGCTAGACTATATAATTGGTGTACAGTTGAGTGACGTGCAGGTTTATCCTCATGAGGTTTCTGGGTAGACCCATAGGGCAATATTTTTCTTCTAGAGGGCAGGCAGAGTGCAGCACTGTTTCATCGGAAATCCCAAAATAGAGGGCGTGTGGTCCAGGAGAGTGAGGACGGAAGTCGGAGAACACTAGCTACGCTTAGGTTTTGGGGTGAGGGCACAGCAGGTACACTCTGAAGAGCTGAATCAAGATCTCGTGCATCTGAAGTCAAGGCGAAGATCAGCTGTTGGCTCAGGTTGGAGTTTCTTTCCATGATCTGCCTTCATGAAGTTTGGGGGCATCATGTGACCTTGGAAGCTTTCCATGATATGAGTTGTTAGGTGGTCCATGCACAAGGACTCCTGTGGGACAGTCGAGACCTGTTGGATGGCTCAAGGATGTCCCATAAGGAATGACGCAAGAGCAGGGTTCTAAGGATGGATGCCTGAAGAGCCCAACTCGCATTTCAATTGTCTCCTAGCGACAAAGCAGGTTCAATCTGCTGGCTCTGGGGTAGCAACCGAGGGGGTTTAGTTGAAATGGACTCTCCTGAGGATGGGTCATAATTTGGGATTGTGTCCATGGAGATATTCAAATGGGGCCGTGGCTCCAGTGACCTGAAGTTTTCTCCTAACTGGAGGTTATGACACAGCTCCATAGAGCAAGATTCCCATGTGGAGACGAGATTTTTTCTGATAGGTATCTCTGGAAACCCCCTTATGCTGGTATTGGAATCCATGCCTCTGAGGAGAGATGACTGAAAACAAAAGCAATGGATCCAATTAGGGCCTAGGTGCCTGTCTTGTTCAATATTCTTTTCTATGGATATCTGTCTAAGGTTCTGATTGGAGGTAGTGGCTCAGCTTGTGCCAGAGGGTCCCTGTATGTCCAGGACATCCTACACTATTGGGATGGCCTCAGAGATTTTGGATGATTCTCCTAATCTGTCAGGTTGTGCCAAATGAATGAGCAGAATTCCCTTGGAGAGGGCAGGCACAGTCCTGAGGTGTGGCTCCATGGGTCCAGCCTTTAGGGTGTGTGGGTGAGGACAATGGAGACAGAAGTCTGAAAACACAAACTCGGCTTAGGTTTGGGGACATAGGTATGGCAGGCCCGATCTACAGACCTTGAGAATTTTGGGGGCTCTGAACAAAGGGCAAGTGTGTGGCGCTTTTTCAGGTTTTTGTCTCCAGATTTTGTGTCAATGGTGGCCGTGGAATGTCAGGCTGGCCTCATCGACCATGGACGAGTATTTCTCTCTGTGGATTTGGCCAAATTCCAAGTGTTTGGGGTCATTCTTTGGATGGTAGGAGTCCTTACTTTTTTTTTTCTTTATCTTGGTTTTTTTTTTTTTTTTTTTTTTTTTTTTTTTTTTTTTACCTTATGTGTCCCACCAAAGAGGGATTCCAGAAAAGAGCTCTGAATAAGGTTGGCTAGACTTCTCAAGCTCTGGCTAGGATTGGGGGAGTAGGGGCATGGCAAGTCCCATATGCAGGTTCTTGGTCCAGCCCCGGAGAGGCTTACTTGAGGCCAGGGTTCATACTTAGGGTCCTAATGTGTGTTTATGCCCATCGCGGCCCTCAAGCATGTCTGAGGCCTCATGGGCCATGCTGGGTTCTCATATACTGAACGTTGGACAACATGCCAACCACAAGGTTTCTGGTCATGGGGAAGGTGAAGTTCTGATTTCTGCATCACGTACATCACTTAGTTGTGAGTGGAGATAACGTCTAGGTTCTGAAGCCTGAAGACCAAGGTTGGGAAGAGATGATGACCTAAGGCCATGGCATGTTCGATGTGTTCAGTGTGAGGCCAGGTGTCTGGGTGTCAGTCACGAGGTCTGGGGTCAGGCTGTGTCAGACAGGGCATTAGTGCCCAGGCTAGACTGTATAATTGGGGTACAGTCTAGAGAATTGCAGGTTGATCCTCATTTGATGTTTCTGGGTAGACCCCTAGGGCAAAGTCTCTTTTCTGGAGGGCAGGCAGAGTGCTGCATTTTGTCTCCAGATTTCCCAAAGTGGAAGGCTTGTGGGCCAGGAGTGTGAGGACGGAAGTCTGAAAACGCGAGCTGGCTTAGGTTTTGGGGCGAGGGCAAGGCAGGAACACTCTGCAGAGCTGAATTGAGATCTCATGCATCTGAAGTCAGGGCGAATCAGACGGGAGTTTCTGTCCATGATGTCCTCTACCTGAAGGTGGAGGCATCACGAGGCCATGGAGGTTTTCCCACGGTGCGAGTGTGTGATGCTGCAAACTACAAGGATTCCTTCTGCAGGACAGTTGAGACCTGTTGAATGGATCAAGGACACCCCATTAGGAATTTCTCCAGAGCAGAGTTCTAACAACGGATACCTGGGCAACAAACTCGCATTCCAATTGTCTCCTAGTGACAAAGCAGGTTTGATCTGCTGGCACTGGGTGAGCAACCGCCAGGTTTGAGTTGAAATGGACTCTCCTGAGGATGGGTCATAATGTGGGATTGTGTCCATTGAGACATTGGAATGGGGCGGTGGCTCCAGTGACGTGAAATTTTCTCATAACTGGAGGTTTTGACACAGTTCCATATAGCATGATTCCCATGTGGCATGCGATTTGTTCTGATTGGTAGCGCCAGAAACCCCCATGTGCTGGTATTGGAATCCAGGCCTCTGAGGAGAGATACGTGAAAACAAAAGCAATGGATCCGTTTAGGGCCTAGGTGCCTGTCCTGTTCAATCTTCTTTTCTATGGATATCTATCTACAGGTCTGATTGGAGGTAGTGGCTCAGCTTGTGGCAGATGGTCCCTGTTTTTCCCGGACATCCTACAATATTGGGGTGGCCTCGGGGATTTCGGATGTTTCTCCTAATCTGTCAGGTTGTGCCAAAGGAATGAGCAGAATTCCCATGGAGAGGGCAGGCACAGTCCTGAGGTGTGGCTCCATGGGGCCAAGCCTTGAGGGTGTGTGGGCCAGGACAATGGAGACAGAAGTCTGAAAACAGAAACTTGGCTTAGGTTTGGGGACATAGGTATGGCAGGCCCGATCTACAGACCGTGAGAATTTTTCAGGCTTTGAACAAAGGGCGAGTGTTTGGCGCTTTTTCAGGCTTTTGTCTCCGGATTTTGTGTCAATGGTGGCCGTGGAATGTCAGGATGGCCTCATCAGCCATGGACGAGTATTTCTCTCTGTGAATTTGGCCCAATTCCAAGTTTTTGCGGTCATTCTTTGGACGGTAGAAGTCCTTTGTCTATTTTTTTTTAACCTCATGTGTCCCACCAAGGAGGGATTCTAGAGAAGAGATCTGAGTAGGGGTGACTAGACTTCTCAAGCACTGGTTAAGGTTTGGGGAGTAGGGGCATGGTAATCTCCATATGTGGGCTCTTGGTCCAGCCCCAGAGAGGCTTTACTTGAGGCCAGGGTTCATGCTTAGGGTCCTAATGTGTGTTTGTGCCCATTGCAGCCCTCAAGCATGTCTGAGGCCTCATGGGCCATGCTGGTTTCTCCTACACTGCACGTTGGACAACATGCCAACCACAGGGTTTCTGGTCATGGGGAAGGAGGAGTTCTGATTTCTGCATCACGTACACGGCATGGCAGTGAGTAGAGATAAGGTCTAGAATCTGAAGCCTGAAAACCGAGGTTGGTAAGAGATGACGACCTAAGGCCATGGTGGGTCCGATGCACTTAGTGTGCGGCCAGATGTCTGTGTCCATCATGAGGTCTGGGCTCAGGCTGGGTCAGGCAGGGCATTAGTCCCCAGGCTAGACTGTATAATTGGGGTACAGTCGAGTGATGTGAAGGTTGGTCCTCATTTGGGGTTTCTGGTTGGCCCCATAGGGCAAAGATTTTCTTCTGGAGGGCAGGCAGAGTGCTGCATTCTGGCTCCAGAATTGCCAACTTCAGGGCTTGTGGGCCAGGTGTTTTAGGACAGAAGTCTGAGAACACAAGTTCAGCTTTGAATTCGCAGCGGTGACATGGCAGGCACACTCTACAGACCTGAAATGAGATCTCGTGCATCTGAAGTCAGGGCGAGGATCAGATGTTGGCTTAGGTTGGAGTTTCTGTACATGATGTCCCCTTCATGAAGGTGGGGGGGGCATCAGGAAACCATGGAAGATTTCCAACTTTGTGAGTGTGTGATGCTCCAAACCACAAGGATTCCGTCAGCGGGACAGTCACGAACTTTTGGATGGATCAAGGACGTCCCATAAGAAATGCTCCAAAGCACAGTTCTAATGATGGATGCCTGGGCAGTCCAACTTGCATTCCAGTTGTGTCCTAGTGAAAAGGAGGATTCGATCTGCTGTCACTGGGGGAACAACCGAGGGGGCTGAATTGAAATGCACTCTCATGAGGATCAGTCATGATGTGGATTTGTGTCCATGGATCCCTTGGAATGGGGCAGTGGCTCTGTTTCCCTGAAGAATTCTCCTAACCTGAGGTTTTGATGCAGCTCCAAAGAGCAAGTTTCCCATGTAGAGACGAGATTTGTTCTGAAACCCCCACAACCTGGTATTGGAAACCAAGCATCTGGGGAACAATGCCTGGAATCCAAAGCAATGGATCTGATTACGGTCTAGGGGCCTGTCCTTTTCAATATTCTCCTCTGAGTGTCTCTGTCTAAGATTCAGAATGGAGGTCACTGCTCCGCTTGTGTCAGATCACCCATGTTTGTTGGGGGAGGCCAACACTATTGGGCTGGTCTTGGGAATTGGAGGTTTCTCCTAATCTGTAAGGTTGTGGCAAATGAAACGGGCAGAGTTCCCTTGGAGAGCACTGGCACAGTCCTTAGGTGTGACACCACCTTTCTGGGTGTCATCCAGGAGGTCCAGGCTCAGGCTGTGTCAGACAGGGCATTAGTGCCAAGCTTAGACTGTATAATTGGAGTAAAGTTGATGGCATGCAGATTGATCCTCATTTGGCGTTTCTGGGTAGCCCCAGGGGCAACGTTTTTCTTCTGGAGGGAAGGAAGAGCGCTGCATTGTGGCGACGGAATTCTCACACTGGAGGGCTTGTGGGACAGAATTGTGAGGAAGGAAGTGTGAGAACACAAGCTAGGCTTAGGTTTTGGGTCAAGATCATGGCAGGCACACTCTGTAGAGCTAAATCTAAATCTCATGCATCTGAAGTCAGGGCGAGGATCAGACGTAGGCTCAGGTTGAAGTTTCTGTTCAGGATGGCCCCTTCATGATGGTGGGGGGCATCAATAGAGCAAGCAGATCTAAACTGTCTTGTTGCTAGGAAACAATTGGAATGCGAGGTGGGCTTCCCAGGCATCCATCCGCGAACGGTGCTCTGGAGTCATTCCATATGGGATGTCCTGGAGCTGTCCAACAGGTCTCAATTGTCCCGCAGAAGGAATCCTTGAAGGGGGCATCCCACAACTCCCAACGTGGGAAAACCTCAATGGCCTCGAGATTCCGCTCCCTTCATGAAGCGGCCGTCATGCACAGAAACTCCAACCTGAGCCAACGTCTGATCCTCGCCCTGACTTCAGATGCATGAGATATTGGTTCAGATCTGCAGGGGGTACCTGCCGTGCCCTCGCCCTGAAACCCAAGTCTAGCTTGTCTTCTCAGACTTCCGTCCTCACACTCCTGGCCCCGAAGCCCTCAAGTTTGGCAATTCCGGACCCACAATGCAGCACCCTGCATGCCCTCTAGAAAAAAAATTATTGCCTCATGAGCTGCCCAGGCACCTTAAATGAGGATAAACCTGCACAGCACTCGACTTTACCCAAATTATATAGTCTAACCTGGGCACTAATGCACTGTCGAACACAACCTGAGCCCGGACCTCCTGACCAACACCCAGAAAGCTGACCGCACACTGAGCACATAAAACCCGCCATGGCCTTAGGTCATCATCTCTTCCCTACCACAGTTTTCAGGCTTCAGACCCGAGATCTATCTCCAATCACTGCCCAGGGGTGAGTGTGATGCAGAAATCAGAACTCCACCTTACCCATGGCAAGAACCCTTGTGGTTGGCACGTTGTCCAACGTTCAGTGTAGGAGAAACCAGCATTCACCCTGAGGCCCCGCCCATTCTTGAGTGCGACGAGGGCATACACACGCATTGTGACCCTCATCATGAACCTGTCCTCTAGTAAGTCCTCTCCTTGTCTGGACCATTAGATGTCATAATGGGCTTGACATGTCCCTAGGCCCCAATTTTTAAACAGATTTCTGATTGTCCAGTCGCCCCTTCCCAGGGCTCTACTCTGGAATCCCTCATTCGGTGGGACACCTAAGGTTAAAAAAGAAAACAACAACAACAACAAAAAAAAAAAAAAAACGGACTTCTTCCAGCCCACACAATGACCCCAAACTCTTTGGACGGGGCCAAACCAACAGAGAGTAAGACTCGTCCATTTCCCATGAAGTCACCCAGAAATTCCACGACCATGAGTGACACGATATCCAGAGACAAAAACTTGAGAAGGAGCCTCACACTCGCCCTTCTTTCAAATCCCGAAGAGTTCTCCTCATGGCCTGTAAATCAGTCCTGCCATACCTATGACCCGAAACATAAGCCGAGTTTGTGTTTTCAGACAACTGTCCAAACAGCCCTGGCCTACACAACCTACAGGCTAAGGCTCCTGGAGCCAAACCTGAGGACTGTACTTGCCCTCTCCAAGGGAATTGTGTGTGCCCATTCCAATGGCCACAACCCTTCTAATAGGATAAACCTCCAAACTCCGTGATCCATCTCAATAGTGGTGGCTTCCTAGGAAAAACAGGGGCAATCTGAGCCCAACTGAGCACCTACCTGCACTCAGACCCATAGACAGATGTCCCCAGAGGTAAAAAGGAAAGAACAGGCCCCTAGGCACTAATCAGATCCATTGCTTTGGTTTCCAGGAATCTCTCCTCAGAGGCCTGGATTTCAAAAGCAGCATATAGCTGTTTCTTGACTCACCCTTCAGAAAACTTCTCATCTACACATGGGAAACTTACACGTTGGAGCTGTGTCAAAGCCTCTGTTTAGTAGAACTCTTTAGGGCCCAAGTGCCACCGCTTCCTTCCAAGGTCTCCTTAGACACAAAGGCACATTAGGACCCATCCCCAGGGGTGTCCATCAATGCAGCATCCTCGGTTGCTCCCCACAGATCAAGGAGATCTAACCTGTCTTATTGCTAGGAGACAATAGGAATGCGAGGTGGGCTACCCAGCAATCCATCCTTAGAACCCTGCTCAGAATCATTGGCCTGGAGCCAAACAACAGGTCTCAATTGTCCTGCAGAAGACTCTCTGCAGTTTGGAGCTTCTCACAACTCCCATCGTGGGAAAACACCCAGGCCTCGTGATGCCCCCCCCATTCATGAAGGGGCCATCAGGGACAGAAACTCCAACCTGAGCGATCGTCTGATCCTCGCCCTGACTTCAGATGCACGAGATCTCGATTCAGGTCTGTAGATTGTGCCTGCCATGGCCTCACCCAGAAACCTAAGCCTAGCTTGTGTTCTCAGACATTTGTCGTCAGACTACTGGCCCACAAGCCCTCCAGTTTGGCAATCCAGAACTACAATGCCGCACTCTGCCTGCCCGCCAGAAGAAAAACATTGTCCTCTGGGGCTATCCAGTAACCCCAAATGAGGATCAACCTGCACCGACCTTGGCTGTACCCCAAATACATAGGCTGACCAGGGCACTAATGCCCTTTAAGACACAGCCTGAGCCTGGACCCCCTGGCCCCTCCCAGACAGCTGGCCGCACACTGAGCACATCGAGCCGCCATGGCCTTAGGTCCTCATCTCTTCCCAAACTCGGTTTTCAGGTTTCAGAACCTAGACCTTATCTCCAATCACTGCCCGGGGTTGAAGGTGATGCTGAAATCAGAACTCCTTCCCCATGGCAAGAAACCTTTTGGTTGGCATGTTGTCCAACGTTCAGTGTCGTTGAAACCAGTGTGGCCCATGAGGCCCCGCCCATGCTCGCGCGCCACATTGGTCACAAACACACATTGTGACCCTCAGGCTGAGCCCAGTCCTCAAGTAAGGCCACTCAGTGGCTGGATGAAGAGACAGCATATTGGGCTTGCCATGCCCCTAGGCCCCAATTTTTAACCATAGTTCGGGTTGTCCCTTCAGTCTTCCCCACGGCTTAGCTTTGGAATTCCCCTTTTGGTGGGACACCTGAGGTAACAAAACGGAAATGAGTCATCCCATCCGACAGATTGACGAAAAGCAATTGGGAATCGGGCCAAATCCTCAGAGAGGAAGATTCGTCCACGGCCCATGAGGCCTCCCCGACATTCCACGGCCATCGCTGGATGTTGTGTCCGGTATAGCCGTGGATTGGAGCGGTGGCCTCAGGTACTGTGGACGAGTATCCCTCTCTGGGGATTTGTCCCAGCTCCCAAGAGTTTGGGGTCATTTTGTGGGAAGGGTGGAGTCGTGTTGTCTGGCTCATGGGTCTCTCCAAGAAAGGGATTCCAGAGCAGAGCTCCAGGTACGGGCGGGGCGACTGGAAAATTCAAACCGTGGTGAGGATTGGGTGCATAGGGGCTTGGCAAGCCCCATATGTGGGCTCTTGGTCCAGGCCCTGACAGGCCTTTCTTTGACATGGGGCTCATGCTGAGGGTCACAGTGTGAATTTGTGCCCAAGCAGCACTCAAGTTTGGGCGTGGCATCAGGGGCCATGAAGGTTTCTCCCACCCTGAAGGTGTGACTCCATGCCAAGAGCAAGCTTGACAGCCATGGGGAAGGAGGAGTTCTGTTTTGTGCTTGCTATACCCAGCTGTGTGGAGAATTGATCTAATGACTAGGTTCAGATATCTGAAAACCAAGGTTAGGATGAGGTGACGGCATAAGACCATGGCGTGTCCGAAGTGCTGGGTGTGCGGCCAGCTGTCTCCTTGTCTGTCTGGACGTCTGGCTTCAGGCTGTGTCAGGCAGAGCATGAGTGCCCAGAGCAGCCTATCCAGTTCGGGTACCGTCGAGGCCCGAGCAGGTTGATCCTCATCTGGGTTTTCTGGAGAGCCCCACAGGGAAACGTTTTTCTTCCGTTGGGCAGACACTGGGCTGGGTTTTGGTTCCAGAGTTCCTAGTCCGGAGGGCTTGTTTGCCAGGAGTGTGAGGAAGGAAGTCGGAAAACACAAGCTAGCGTGAGTTTTGGGACCGAGAGCACGGCAGGCCCACTCTGCAGAGGCTGAATCGAGATCTCCTGCACTGAGGTCATGTCAACTATGAGACGTGCCTCACGCTAGAGTTTTTGTCCAGCATGGCCTCTTCCTGAAGGGTGTGGGGGCTCCATGAGGCCAGAAAGTTTTGCCTACGATGGGATTTGTGAACTGCTCCAAAACTGAAGGTTACCTTCTGCACGACAGTCGAGTCCTATTGGATGGTTCCAAGAGGCCCCATATGGAAAGACTCGAGAGCAGGTGTCTAAGCATGGATGCCTGGGAACGCCACCTCATATTCCCACTCTTTAGTCAGGACAAGGCAGGCTCAATCTGCGGGCTCCTGGGTGAGCTACCCAGAGGGGAGAGTTGAAATGGACTCTCCTGAAGATGAGTCCTACTGTGGCTTGGTGGCCTGGGAGACCTTGGAATGTGGAGGTGGCTCAGGGACTCTGCAGGATTCTCCAACATGAGGTGTTTGACACGGCTCCAACAAGGAAACTTCCCATGTGGAGACGAGAGGAGTTCTGTTCCGTGCCTCAGGAAAGCCCCATACCCTGTTCTTCGAACCAAAGCCTCTGAGGAGTGACACCTGGAAACCAAAGCAAGAGTTGAGACTACGGCCTAAAGGCCTGTCCGGCTCAACCTTCTATCTCTGTTGACATCTGTGTGCATGCATTCATGGATGTAGCTGCTCAGCTTGTGTCCGAATGCCCCTGTGAGTCCAGTGAGGCTCCCAGTAGTGGGATGTCCTCGGAGGCCTTGAGGTTTCTCATATTCTGGAGGTGTGTGGCCAAAGGAATGGACACAGTTTCCCAGGAGAGAGCAGGCACGGTCCTGTGGTATGGCTCCAGAGGACCCAGCCTAGAGGCTGTGTTTGCCAGGGCTGTGGGGACAGATGTCTGAAAAAGCAAACTTGGCTCAGCTAGGGGCCAATGTAATGGCAGGCCTGATCTCTAGTCCGTGAGGGGAGATCCTCTGGAAATCAAAGTAGGGCAAGTGGGAGGCAGTCACTCAGGATTTTGTCTCTGGGTGTTGCGTTTACAGTGTCCGGTCAGGGTAGGGGTTGTCTCAGAGGCCGAGGAAGAGCCTTCCTCTCGGGGGATTGTCCAAGCTCCCAAGTGTTTGTGTTCATTCTGTGGGAATGAAGAGTACTGTTTTCTGCCACAGGGGACCCCCCAGGAGAGGGACTCTAGAGCACAGCAGTGGGTTCCCTCAACTGGAATACACACCATCTAGTTAGTCCTGGGTGCCTATGGGCATGGCAAGCCACATATGCGGGCTCTTGGTCCAGTCACTGAGAGGCGTTACTTGAATAAGGTACTCACGCTGAGGGTCACAATGTGTGTTTGTGCCCAAGGCGGCCCTCACGCTTGGGCGTGGCCTCATGGGCCATGCCGTTTTCTCCTACACTGAAGGTTTGACTCACTGCCAGCAGCAAGGTTTCTTGCCAGGGGGAAGGAGGGGTTCTGACTTGTGCATCAGGTTCCCCCCAGTGCAGGGATTGGAGATAAGGTCTAGGTTCCGATGACTGAAAACCCAGGTTGGGAATGGATGGTGGCCTAAGGCAGTGGCGGGTCCAATGTGCTGGGTGTGCAGCCAGCTGTGTCGGTGTCTGTTGGAAGGTCTGGGCTCAGGCTATTTGCGACAGAGCATCACTGTTTAAGGTAGCCTATGCAATTGGGGTGTTGCCGAGGGCCAAGCAGTTTGATCCTCATTTGGGGTTTCTGGGCAGCGCCATAGACAATGTTTTTCTCCTGGGAGGCAGGCACAGTGCTTCATTGTGGCCCCAGAATTCCCAGTAGGGAGGGTTTGTGGGCCAGGAGTGTGAGGACGGAAGTCTGAAAACACAAGCTAGTGTGAGGATTGGAGCCAAGGGCAGAGCAGGCCCACTCTGCAGAGGCTGAATCAAAATCTCCTGCATCTGAAGTCAGGCTGAGGATCAGACGTTGGCTGAGGCTGGAGTATGTGTCCATGATGGCACCTTCATGAAGTGGGGGCCTCATGAGGCCAAGGAAGTTTTCCCACGCTGAGTTTGGAGGTTGCCCCAAACCACAAGGTTTCCTTCTGCGGGACATTCGAGTCCTGTTGCATGGCTCCAGGACATACCATATGGAAGGACTGGAGAGCAGGGTTCGAAGGATGGATCCCTGTACAGCATGCCTCGCATTCCCATTGGCTATTAGTAACAAGATATGTTTGATCTGCTGCCTCTGGAACACGCGACCCAGGGGGCTGAGATGAAATGGCCTCTCCTGAGGATGCGTCATAATGTGCGTTTGGGTCCATGGAGACCTTGGAATGTGCTGGTTGTTCAGTGGCCCTGCGGAACTCTCCTACCTGAAGTGTTTGATACATCCCAGTAAGAAAGCTGCCCATGTGGAGATGAGAGATGTTTGGTTTGGTGCCTCAGAAAAGCCCCATGTGCTGGTCTACGAAAACAGTCCTCTGAGAACGGAAACATGGAAACCAAAGCTAAGGTTCAGATTAGGGCCTGGGGGCCTGTCCATTTCAACCTTCTGTCTCTGGGGACACTGTCTGAGAGTCTAAGTGGAGATAGTTGCACCGCTGGTGTCAGAGAGCCCCTCTTAGTCCAGGGTGGCCTATACTATTGATGGCCTCAGGGACCTTGGAGCTTTTCCCTAACCTGTAGGGTTGTGGTCAATGGATTGGGCACACTTTCCTTGGAGAGGGCAGGCACAATCTTTCGCTGTTTGGTCCAGAGGCCCTAGCCTGGATGTTGTGTGGGTCCAGGCTGTGGGCACAGAAGTCGGAATACACAAACTCAGCTTATGAGTGGCGCCTAGGGTATGGCAGGCCGGATGTACAGCCCGAGAGGGAGCTCCTGGGCCTCTGAAACAGGGCGAGTGGGAGGCGTTCCTTCAGGCTTTTGTCTCTGGATGTTGTGTCCGGGATAGCCGTGGATTGGAGCGGTGGCCTCAGGTACTGTGGACGAGTATCCCTCTCTGGGGATTTGTCCCAGCTCCCAAGAGTTTGGGGTCATTTTGTGGGAAGGGTGGAGTCGTGTTGTCTGGCTCATGGGTCTCTCCAAGAAAGGGATTCCAGAGCAGAGCTCCAGGTACGGGCGGGGCGACTGGAAAATTCAAACCGTGGTGAGGATTGGGTGCATAGGGGCTTGGCAAGCCCCATATGTGGGCTCTTGGTCCAGGCCCTGACAGGCCTTTCTTTGACATGGGGCTCATGCTGAGGGTCACAGTGTGAATTTGTGCCCAAGCAGCACTCAAGTTTGGGCGTGGCATCAGGGGCCATGAAGGTTTCTCCCACCCTGAAGGTGTGACTCCATGCCAAGAGCAAGCTTGACAGCCATGGGGAAGGAGGAGTTCTGTTTTGTGCTTGCTATACCCAGCTGTGTGGAGAATTGATCTAATGTCTAGGTTCAGATATCTGAAAACCAAGGTTAGGATGAGGTGACGGCATAAGACCATGGCGTGTCCGAAGTGCTGGGTGTGCGGCCAGCTGTCTCCTTGTCTGTCTGGACGTCTGGCTTCAGGCTGTGTCAGGCAGAGCATGAGTGCCCAGAGCAGCCTATCCAGTTTGGGTACCGTCGAGGCCCGAGAAGGTTGATCCTCATCTGGGTTTTCTGGAGAGCCCCACAGGGAAACGTTTTTCTTCCGTTGGGCAGACACTGGGCTGGGTTTTGGTTCCAGAGTTCCTAGTCCGGAGGGCTTGTTTGCCAGGAGTGTGAGGAAGGAAGTCGGAAAACACAAGCTAGCGTGAGTTTTGGGACCGAGGGCACGGCAGGCCCACTCTGCAGAGGCTGAATCGAGATCTCCTGCACTGAGGTCATGTCAACTATGAGACGTGCCTCAGGCTAGAGTTTTTGTCCAGCATGGCCTCTTCCTGAAGGGTGTGGGGGCTCCATGAGGCCAGAAAGTTTTGCCTACGATGGGATTTGTGAACTGCTCCAAAACTGAAGGTTACCTTCTGCACGACAGTCGAGTCCTATTGGATGGTTCCAAGAGGCCCCATATGGAAAGACTCGAGAGCAGGTGTCTAAGCATGGATGCCTGGGAACGCCACCTCATATTCCCACTCTTTAGTCAGGACAAGGCAGGCTCAATCTGCGGGCTCCTGGGTGAGCTACCCAGAGGGGAGAGTTGAAATGGACTCTCCTGAAGATGAGTCCTACTGTGGCTTGGTGGCCTGGGAGACCTTGGAATGTGGAGGTGGCTCAGGGACTCTGCAGGATTCTCCAACATGAGGTGTTTGACACGGCTCCAACAAGGAAACTTCCCATGTGGAGACGAGAGGAGTTCTGTTCCGTGCCTCAGGAAAGCCCCATACCCTGTTCTTCGAACCAAAGCCTCTGAGGAGTGACACCTGGAAACCAAAGCAAGAGTTGAGACTACGGCCTAAAGGCCTGTCCTGCTCAACCTTCTATCTCTGTTGACATCTGTGTGCATGCATTCATGGATGTAGCTGCTCAGCTTGTGTCCGAATGCCCCTGTGAGTCCAGTGAGGCTCCCAGTAGTGGGATGTCCTCGGAGGCCTTGAGGTTTCTCATATTCTGGAGGTGTGTGGCCAAAGGAATGGACACAGTTTCCCAGGAGAGAGCAGGCACGGTCCTGTGGTATGGCTCCAGAGGACCCAGCCTAGAGGCTGTGTTTGCCAGGGCTGTGGGGACAGATGTCTGAAAAAGCAAACTTGGCTCAGCTAGGGGCCAATGTAATGGCAGGCCTGATCTCTAGTCCGTGAGGGGAGATCCTCTGGAAATCAAAGTAGGGCAAGTGGGAGGCAGTCACTCAGGATTTTGTCTCTGGGTGTTGCGTTTACAGTGTCCGGTCAGGGTAGGGGTTGTCTCAGAGGCCGAGGAAGAGCCTTCCTCTCGGGGGATTGTCCAAGCTCCCAAGTGTTTGTGTTCATTCTGTGGGAATGAAGAGTACTGTTTTCTGCCACAGGGGACCCCCCAGGAGAGGGACTCTAGAGCACAGCAGTGGGTTCCCTCAACTGGAATACACACCATCTAGTTAGTCCTGGGTGCCTATGGGCATGGCAAGCCACATATGCGGGCTCTTGGTCCAGTCACTGAGAGGCGTTACTTGAATAAGGTACTCACGCTGAGGGTCACAATGTGTGTTTGTGCCCAAGGCGGCCCTCACGCTTGGGCGTGGCCTCATGGGCCATGCCGTTTTCTCCTACACTGAAGGTTTGACTCACTGCCAGCAGCAAGGTTTCTTGCCAGGGGGAAGGAGGGGTTCTGACTTGTGCATCAGGTTCCCCCCAGTGCAGGGATTGGAGATAAGGTCTAGGTTCCGATGACTGAAAACCCAGGTTGGGAATGGATGGTGGCCTAAGGCAGTGGCGGGTCCAATGTGCTGGGTGTGCAGCCAGCTGTGTCGGTGTCTGTTGGAAGGTCTGGGCTCAGGCTATTTGCGACAGAGCATCACTGTTTAAGGTAGCCTATGCAATTGGGGTGTTGCCGAGGGCCAAGCAGATTGATCCTCATTTGGGGTTTCTGGGCAGCGCCATAGACAATGTTTTTCTCCTGGGAGGCAGGCACAGTGCTTCATTGTGGCCCCAGAATTCCCAGTAGGGAGGGTTTGTGGGCCAGGAGTGTGAGGACGGAAGTCTGAAAACACAAGCTAGTGTGAGGATTGGAGCCAAGGGCAGAGCAGGCCCACTCTGCAGAGGCTGAATCAAAATCTCCTGCATCTGAAGTCAGGCTGAGGATCAGACGTTGGCTGAGGCTGGAGTATGTGTCCATGATGGCACCTTCATGAAGTGGGGGCCTCATGAGGCCAAGGAAGTTTTCCCACGCTGAGTTTGGAGGTTGCCCCAAACCACAAGGTTTCCTTCTGCGGGACATTCGAGTCCTGTTGCATGGCTCCAGGACATACCATATGGAAGGACTGGAGAGCAGGGTTCGAAGGATGGATCCCTGTACAGCATGCCTCGCATTCCCATTGGCTATTAGTAAAAAGATATGTTTGATCTGCTGCCTCTGGAACACGCGACCCAGGGGGCTGAGATGAAATGGCCTCTCCTGAGGATGCGTCATAATGTGCGTTTGGGTCCATGGAGACCTTGGAATGTGCTGGTTGTTCAGTGGCCCTGCGGAACTCTCCTACCTGAAGTGTTTGATACATCCCAGTAAGAAAGCTGCCTATGTGGAGATGAGAGATGTTTGGTTTGGTGCCTCAGAAAAGCCCCATGTGCTGGTCTATGAAAACAGTCCTCTGAGAACGGAAACATGGAAACCAAAGCTAAGGTTCAGATTAGGGCCTGGGGGCCTGTCCATTTCAACCTTCTGTCTCTGGGGACACTGTCTGAGAGTCTAAGTGGAGATAGTTACTCCGCTGGTGTCAGAGAGCCCCTCTTAGTCCAGGGTGGCCTATACTATTTATGACCTCAGGGACCTTGGAGCTTTTCCCTAACCTGTAGGGTTGTGGTCAATGGATTGGGCACACTTTCCTTGGAGAGGGCAGGCACAATCTTTCGCTGTTTGGCCCAGAGGCCCTAGCCTGGATGTTGTGTGGGTCCAGGCTGTGGGCACAGAAGTCTGAATACACAAACTCAGCTTATGAGTGGCGCCTAGGGTATGGCAGGCCGGATGTACAGCCCGAGAGGGAGCTCCTGGGCCTCTGAAACAAGGGCGAGTGGGAGGCGTTCCTTCAGGCTTTTGTCTCTGGATGTTGTGTCCGGGATAGCCGTGGATTGGAGCGGTGGCCTCAGGTACTGTGGACGAGTATCCCTCTCTGGGGATTTGTCCCAGCTCCCAAGAGTTTGGGGTCATTTTGTGGGAAGGGTGGAGTCGTGTTGTCTGGCTCATGGGTCTCTCCAAGAAAGGGATTCCAGAGCAGAGCTCCAGGTACGGGCGGGGCGACTGGAAAATTCAAACCGTGGTGAGGATTGGGTGCATAGGGGCTTGGCAAGCCCCATATGTGGGCTCTTGGTCCAGGCCCTGACAGGCCTTTCTTTGACATGGGGCTCATGCTGAGGGTCACAGTGTGAATTTGTGCCCAAGCAGCACTCAAGTTTGGGCGTGGCATCAGGGGCCATGAAGGTTTCTCCCACCCTGAAGGTGTGACTCCATGCCAAGAGCAAGCTTGACAGCCATGGGGAAGGAGGAGTTCTGTTTTGTGCTTGCTATACCCAGCTGTGTGGAGAATTGATCTAATGTCTAGGTTCAGATATCTGAAAACCAAGGTTAGGATGAGGTGACGGCATAAGACCATGGCGTGTCCGAAGTGCTGGGTGTGCGGCCAGCTGTCTCCTTGTCTGTCTGGACGTCTGGCTTCAGGCTGTGTCAGGCAGAGCATGAGTGCCCAGAGCAGCCTATCCAGTTTGGGTACCGTCGAGGCCCGAGAAGGTTGATCCTCATCTGGGTTTTCTGGATAGCCCCACAGGGAAACGTTTTTCTTCCGTTGGGCAGACACTGGGCTGGGTTTTGGTTCCAGAGTTCCTAGTCCGGAGGGCTTGTTTGCAAGGAGTGTGAGGAAGGAAGTCGGAAAACACAAGCTAGCGTGAGGTTTGGGACCGAGAGCACGGCAGGCCCACTCTGCAGAGGCTGAATCGAGATCTCCTGCACTGAGGTCATGTCAACTATGAGACGTGCCTCACGCTAGAGTTTTTGTCCAGCATGGCCTCTTCCTGAAGGGTGTGGGGGCTCCATGAGGCCAGAAAGTTTTGCCTACGATGGGATTTGTGAACTGCTCCAAAACTGAAGGTTACCTTCTGCACGACAGTCGAGTCCTATTGGATGGTTCCAAGAGGCCCCATATGGAAAGACTCGAGAGCAGGTGTCTAAGCATGGATGCCTGGGAACGCCACCTCATATTCCCACTCTTTAGTCAGGACAAGGCAGGCTCAATCTGCGGGCTCCTGGGTGAGCTACCCAGAGGGGAGAGTTGAAATGGACTCTCCTGAAGATGAGTCCTACTGTGGCTTGGTGGCCTGGGAGACCTTGGAATGTGGAGGTGGCTCAGGGACTCTGCAGGATTCTCCAACATGAGGTGTTTGACACGGCTCCAACAAGGAAACTTCCCATGTGGAGACGAGAGGAGTTCTGTTCCGTGCCTCAGGAAAGCCCCATACCCTGTTCTTCGAACCAAAGCCTCTGAGGAGTGACACCTGGAAACCAAAGCAAGAGTTGAGACTACGGCCTAAAGGCCTGTCCGGCTCAACCTTCTATCTCTGTTGACATCTGTGTGCATGCATTCATGGATGTAGCTGCTCAGCTTGTGTCCGAATGCCCCTGTGAGTCCAGTGAGGCTCCCAGTAGTGGGATGTCCTCGGAGGCCTTGAGGTTTCTCATATTCTGGAGGTGTGTGGCCAAAGGAATGGACACAGTTTCCCAGGAGAGAGCAGGCACGGTCCTGTGGTATGGCTCCAGAGGACCCAGCCTAGAGGCTGTGTTTGCCAGGGCTGTGGGGACAGATGTCTGAAAAAGCAAACTTGGCTCAGCTAGGGGCCAATGTAATGGCAGGCCTGATCTCTAGTCCGTGAGGGGAGATCCTCTGGAAATCAAAGTAGGGCAAGTGGGAGGCAGTCACTCAGGATTTTGTCTCTGGGTGTTGCGTTTACAGTGTCCGGTCAGGGTAGGGGTTGTCTCAGAGGCCGAGGAAGAGCCTTCCTCTCGGGGGATTGTCCAAGCTCCCAAGTGTTTGTGTTCATTCTGTGGGAATGAAGAGTACTGTTTTCTGCCACAGGGGACCCCCCAGGAGAGGGACTCTAGAGCACAGCAGTGGGTTCCCTCAACTGGAATACACACCATCTAGTTAGTCCTGGGTGCCTATGGGCATGGCAAGCCACATATGCGGGCTCTTGGTCCAGTCACTGAGAGGCGTTACTTGAATAAGGTACTCACGCTGAGGGTCACAATGTGTGTTTGTGCCCAAGGCGGCCCTCACGCTTGGGCGTGGCCTCATGGGCCATGCCGTTTTCTCCTACACTGAAGGTTTGACTCACTGCCAGCAGCAAGGTTTCTTGCCAGGGGGAAGGAGGGGTTCTGACTTGTGCATCAGGTTCCCCCCAGTGCAGGGATTGGAGATAAGGTCTAGGTTCCGATGACTGAAAACCCAGGTTGGGAATGGATGGTGGCCTAAGGCAGTGGCGGGTCCAATGTGCTGGGTGTGCAGCCAGCTGTGTCGGTGTCTGTTGGAAGGTCTGGGCTCAGGCTATTTGCGACAGAGCATCACTGTTTAAGGTAGCCTATGCAATTGGGGTGTTGCCGAGGGCCAAGCAGTTTGATCCTCATTTGGGGTTTCTGGGCAGCGCCATAGACAATGTTTTTCTCCTGGGAGGCAGGCACAGTGCTTCATTGTGGCCCCAGAATTCCCAGTAGGGAGGGTTTGTGGGCCAGGAGTGTGAGGACGGAAGTCTGAAAACACAAGCTAGTGTGAGGATTGGAGCCAAGGGCAGAGCAGGCCCACTCTGCAGAGGCTGAATCAAAATCTCCTGCATCTGAAGTCAGGCTGAGGATCAGACGTTGGCTGAGGCTGGAGTATGTGTCCATGATGGCACCTTCATGAAGTGGGGGCCTCATGAGGCCAAGGAAGTTTTCCCACGCTGAGTTTGGAGGTTGCCCCAAACCACAAGGTTTCCTTCTGCGGGACATTCGAGTCCTGTTGCATGGCTCCAGGACATACCATATGGAAGGACTGGAGAGCAGGGTTCGAAGGATGGATCCCTGTACAGCATGCCTCGCATTCCCATTGGCTATTAGTAACAAGATATGTTTGATCTGCTGCCTCTGGAACACGCGACCCAGGGGGCTGAGATGAAATGGCCTCTCCTGAGGATGCGTCATAATGTGCGTTTGGGTCCATGGAGACCTTGGAATGTGCTGGTTGTTCAGTGGCCCTGCGGAACTCTCCTACCTGAAGTGTTTGATACATCCCAGTAAGAAAGCTGCCCATGTGGAGATGAGAGATGTTTGGTTTGGTGCCTCAGAAAAGCCCCATGTGCTGGTCTACGAAAACAGTCCTCTGAGAACGGAAACATGGAAACCAAAGCTAAGGTTCAGATTAGGGCCTGGGGGCCTGTCCATTTCAACCTTCTGTCTCTGGGGACACTGTCTGAGAGTCTAAGTGGAGATAGTTGCTCCGCTGGTGTCAGAGAGCCCCTCTTAGTCCAGGGTGGCCTATACTATTTATGGCCTCAGGGACCTTGGAGCTTTTCCCTAACCTGTAGGGTTGTGGTCAATGGATTGGGCACACTTTCCTTGGAGAGGGCAGGCACAATCTTTCGCTGTTTGGTCCAGAGGCCCTAGCCTGGATGTTGTGTGGGTCCAGGCTGTGGGCACAGAAGTCGGAATACACAAACTCAGCTTATGAGTGGCGCCTAGGGTATGGCAGGCCGGATGTACAGCCCGAGAGGGAGCTCCTGGGCCTCTGAAACAAGGGCGAGTGGGAGGCGTTCCTTCAGGCTTTTGTCTCTGGATGTTGTGTCCGGGATAGCCGTGGATTGGAGCGGTGGCCTCAGGTACTGTGGACGAGTATCCCTCTCTGGGGATTTGTCCCAGCTCCCAAGAGTTTGGGGTCATTTTGTGGGAAGGGTGGAGTCGTGTTGTCTGGCTCATGGGTCTCTCCAAGAAAGGGATTCCAGAGCAGAGCTCCAGGTACGGGCGGGGCGACTGGAAAATTCAAACCGTGGTGAGGATTGGGTGCATAGGGGCTTGGCAAGCCCCATATGTGGGCTCTTGGTCCAGGCCCTGACAGGCCTTTCTTTGACATGGGGCTCATGCTGAGGGTCACAGTGTGAATTTGTGCCCAAGCAGCACTCAAGTTTGGGCGTGGCATCAGGGGCCATGAAGGTTTCTCCCACCCTGAAGGTGTGACTCCATGCCAAGAGCAAGCTTGACAGCCATGGGGAAGGAGGAGTTCTGTTTTGTGCTTGCTATACCCAGCTGTGTGGAGAATTGATTTAATGTCTAGGTTCAGATATCTGAAAACCAAGGTTAGGATGAGGTGACGGCATAAGACCATGGCGTGTCCGAAGTGCTGGGTGTGCAGCCAGCTGTGTCGGTGTCTGTTGGAAGGTCTGGGCTCAGGCTATTTGCGACAGAGCATCACTTTTTAAGGTAGCCTATGCAATTGGGGTGTTGCCGAGGGCCAAGCAGTTTGATCCTCATTTGGGGTTTCTGGGCAGCGCCATAGACAATGATTTTCTCCTGGGAGGCAGGCACAGTGCTTCATTGTGGCCCCAGAATTCCCAGTAGGGAGGGTTTGTGGGCCAGGAGTGTGAGGACGGAAGTCTGAAAACACAAGCTAGTGTGAGGATTGGAGCCAAGGGCAGAGCAGGCCCACTCTGCAGAGGCTGAATCAAAATCTCCTGCATCTGAAGTCAGGCTGAGGATCAGACGATGGCTGAGGCTGGAGTATGTGTCCATGATGGCACCTTGATGAAGTGGGGGCCTCATGAGGCCAAGGAAGTTTTCCCACGCTGAGTTTGGAGGTTGCCCCAAACCACAAGGTTTCCTTCTGCGGGACATTCGAGTCCTGTTGCATGGCTCCAGGACATACCATATGGAAGGACTGGAGAGCAGGGTTCGAAGGATGGAACCCTGTACAGCATGCCTCGCATACCCATTGGCTATTAGAGACAAGATATGTTTGATCTGCTGCCTCTGGAACACGCGACCCAGGGGGCTGAGTTGAAATGGCCTCTCCTGAGGATGCGTCATAATGTGCGTTTGGGTCCATGGAGACCTTGGCATGTGCTGGTTGTTCAGTGGCCCTGCGGAACTCTCCTACCTGAAGTGTTTGATACATCCCAGTAAGAAAGCTGCCCATGTGGTGATGAGAGAGGTTTGTTTTGGTGTCTCAGAAAAGCCCCATGTGCTGGTCTACGAAAACAGTCCTCTGAGAACGGAAACATGGAAACCAAAGCTAAGGTTCAGATTAGGGCCTGGGGGCCTGTCCATTTCAACCTTCTGTCTCTGGGGACACTGTCTGAGAGTCTAAGTGGAGATAGTTGCTCCACTGGTGTCAGAGAGCCCCTCTTAGTCCAGGGGGGCCTACACTATTGATGGCCTCTGGGGCCTTGGAGCTTTTCCCTAACCTGTAGGGTTGTCATCAATGGATTGGGCACACTTTCCTTGGAGAGGGCAGGCACAATCTTTCGCTGTGGCCCTAGAGGCCCTAGCCTGGAGGTGTGTGGGTCCAGGCTGTGGGCACAGAAGTCTGAATACACAAACTCAGCTTATGAGTGGCGCCTAGGGTATGGCAGGCCGGAGGTACAGCCCGAGAGGGAGCTCTTGGGCCTCTGAAACAAGAGCGAGTCGGAGGCGTTCCAACAGGCTTTTGTCTCTGGATGTTGTGTCCGGGATAGCCGTGGATTTGAGGGGTGGCCTCAGGGACAGTGGACGAGTATCCCTCTCTGGGGATTTGTCCCAGCTCCCAAGATTGGGGTCATTTTGTGGGAAGGGTGGAGTCGTGTTGTCTGGCTCATGGGTCTCTCCAAGAAAGGGATTCCAGAGAAGAGCCCCAGGTACGGGCATGGCGACTGGAAAATTCAAAACGTGGTGAGGATTGTGTGCATAGGGGCTTGGCAAGCCCCATATGCGCGCTCTTTGTCCAAGCCCTGAGAGGCCTTTCTTTGACATGGGGCTCATGCTGAGGGTCACAGTGTGAATTTGTTCCCAATCAGCACTCACGTTTTGCGTGGCATCAGGGGCCATGAAGGTTTCTCCCACCCTGAAGGTGTTACTCCATGCCAAGAGCAAGCTTGACAGCCATGGGGAAGCAGGACTTCTGTTTTGTGCTTGCGATACCCAGCTGTGTGGAGAATTGATCTAATGTCTAGGTTCAGATATGAAAACCAAGGTTAGGAAGAGGTGACGGCATAAGACCATGGCGTGTCCAAAGTGCTGGGTGTGTGGCCAGCTATCTCCTTGTCTGTCTGGACGTCTGGCTTCAGGCTGTGTCAGACAGAGCATGAGTGCACAGAGCATCCTATCCAGTTCGGGTACCGTCGAGGCCCGAGCAGGTTGATCCTCATCTGGGTTTTCTGGAGAGCCCCACAGGGAAACGTTTTTCTTTTGTTGGGCAGACACTGGGCTGGGTTTTGGTTCTGGAGTTCCTAGTCCGGAGGGCTTGTTTTCCAGGAGTGTGAGGAAGGAAGTCGGAAAACACAAGCTAGCGTGAGGTTTGGGAACGAGGGCACGGCAGGCCCACTCTGCAGAGGCTGAATCGAGATCTCCTGCACTGAGGTCATGTCAACTATGAGACGTGCCTCACGCTAGAGATTTGTCCAGCATGTCCTCTTCCTGAAGGGTGTGGGGGCTTCATGAATCCAGGGAGGTTTGCCTACGATGGGATTTGTGAACTACTCCAAACCTCAAGATTTCCTTCTTCTCGACAGTCGAGTCCTATTGGATGGTTCCAGGAGGCCCCATACGGAAAGACTCGAGAGCAGGTGTCAAAGCATGGATGCCTGGGAACGCCACCTCATATTCCCACTGTTTAGTCAGGACAAGTCAGGCTCAATCTGCAGGCTCCTGGGTGAGCTACCTAGAGGGGAGAGTTGAAATGGACTCTCCTGAAGATGAGTTCTACTGTGGCTTGGTGGCCTGGGAGACCTTGGAATGTGGAGGTGGCTCGGGGACTCTGCAGTGTTTTCCAAACTGAGGCGTTTGACACAGCTCCAACAAGGATGCTTCCCATGTGGAGACGAGAGGAGTTCTGTTCAGTGCCTCAGGAAAGCCCCATATCCTGTTTTCGAACCAAAGCCTCTGAGGAGTAACACCTGGAACCCAAAGCAAGAGTTGAGATTAGGGCCTAAGGGCCTGTCCGGCTCAACCTTCTATCTCTGTTGATTTCTGTGTGCATGCCTTCGTGGAGGTAGCTGCTCAGCTTGTGTCCGAATGCTCCTGTGTTTCCAGGGAGGCTCCCAGTAGTGGAATGACCTCGGGGGCCTTGAGGTTTCTCATATTCTGGAGGTGTGTGGCCAAAGGAATGGACACAGTTTCCCAGGAGAGAGCAGGCACAGTCCTGTGGTATGGCTCCAGAGGACCCAGCCTAGAGGCTGTGTTTGCCAGGGCTCTGGGGACTGATGTCTGAAAGAGAAAACTTGGCTCAGGTAGGGGCCAAGGTAATGGCAGGCCTGATCTCCAGTCCGTGAGGGGAGATCTTCTGGATATCAAAGGAGGGCAAGTGGGAGGCAGTCGCTCAGGCTTTAGTCTCTGGGTGTTGCGTTCACAGTGTCCGGTCAGGGTAGGGGTTGCCTCAGGGTCCGAGGAAGAGCCTTCCTCTCGGGGGATTGTCCAATCTCCGAAGTTTTTGGGTTCATTCTGTGGGAAGTGAAGAGTACTGTTTTCTGCCACAAAGGACCTCCCAGGAGAGGGACTCTAGAGCACAGCAGTGGGTTCCCTCAACTGGAATACACACCATCTAGTTAGTCCTGGGTGACTATGTTCATGGCAAGGACTAAATGCAGGATCTTCGTCCCGAACCTGACAGGCCTTTCTTTGTCATGGGGCTCATGCTAGGGTCACAGTGTGAATTTGTGCCCAAGCAGCACTCATGTTTGGGCGTGGCATCAGGGGCCATGAAGGGTTCCCCACGTGAAGGTGTGACTCCATGCGAAGAACAAGCATTACAGCCATGTGGAAGGCAGAGTTCTGATTGTGATTCCGATACTCAAACTCAGCTTTCTTTGGGGACATCGGTATGGCAGGCCCAATCTACAAACCATGAGAAGAACTCATGAAGATTTGAATATAGAGTGAGTCTGAGGCGCTTGCTCAGGCATTTGTCTCTGGAATTTGTATCAGCGATCTCCGTGGAATGTCGGGGATGCCTCATGGGCAATGGACGAATCGTCCTCTCTGAGGATTTGGCCCGATTCCCAATTGCTTTTCGTCAATCTGTGGGATGGGAGGTCTCCTTTCAGGTTTGTTACCTCAGGTGTCCCACCAAAAGAGGAATTCCAAAGCAAAGCCGTGGGGAAGACTGAAGGGACAACCCGAACTATGGTTAAAAATTGGGGCCTACGGGCATGGCAAGCACAATATGCTATCTCTTCATCCAGCCACTGAGTGGCCTTACTTGAGGACTGGGCTCAGCATGAGGGTCACAATGTGTGTTTGTGAACAATGTGGCCCGCGGGCATGGGTGGGGCCTCATGGGCCACACTGGTTTCAACTACACTGAACGTTGGACAACATGCCAACCACAAGGTTTCTGGCCATGGGGAAGGAGTTCTGATTTCTGCATCATCTTCAACCCTGGGCAGTGATTGGAGATAAGGTCTAGGTTCTGAAACCTGAAAACTGAGGTTGGGAAGAGATGACGACCTAAGTCCATGGCGGCTCGATGTGCTCAGTGTGCGGACAGCTGTCTGGGAGGGGCCAGGGGGTCCAGGATCAGGCTGTGTCAGAAAGGGCATTAGTGCCCTGGTCAGCCTATGTATTTGGGGTACAGCCAAGGTCGGTGCAGGTTGATCCTCATTTGGGATGACTGGGTAGCCCCAGAGGACAAAGTTTTTCTTCTGGAGGTCCGGCAGAGTGCTGCATTGTAGTTCTGGAATGCCAAACTGGAGGGCTTGTGGGCCAGTAGTCTGACGACAAAAGTCTGAGAACACAAGCTAGGCTTAGGTTTCTGGGTGAGGCCATGGCAGGCACAATCTACAGACCTGAATCGGGATCTCGTGCATCTGAAGTCAGGGCGAGGATCAGACGATCGCTCAGGTAGGAGTTTCTGTCCCTGATGGCCTCTTCATAAATGGGGGGTCATCACGAGGCCATGGGGCTTTCCAACGATGGGAGTTGTGAGAAGCTCCAAACTGCAGAGAGTCTTCTGCAGGACAATTGACACCTGTTGTTTGGCTCCAGGCCAATGATTCTGAGCAGGGTTCTAAGGATGGATGTCTGGGTAGCCCACCTCGCATTCCAATTGTCTCCTAGCAACAAGACAGGTTAGATCTCCTGGATCTGTGGGGAGCAACCGAGGATGCTGAGTTGAAATGGACACCCCTGGGGATGGGTCCTAACGTGCTTTTGTGTCTATGGAGACCTTGGAATGAAGCGGTGGCACTGGGGCCCTAAAGGGTTCTCCTAAACAGAGGCTTTGACACAGCTCCAACGTGCAAGTTTCCCCTGTGTAGATGAGATGTTTTCTGATGGGTGAGTCACGAAACAGCTATATGCTGCTTTTGAAATCCAGGCCTCTGAGGAGAGATGCCTGGACACCAAAGCAATGGATCTGATTAGTGCCTAGGGGCCTGTTCTTTTCTTTTTACCTCTGGGGACATCTGTCTATGGGTCTGAGTGAAGGTAGGTGCTCAGTTGGGCTCAGATTGCCCCTGTTTTTCCTGGGAAGCCACCACTATTGAGATGGATCAGGGACTTTGGAGGTTTATCCTATTAGAAGGGTTGTGGCCATTGGAATGGGCACACACAATTCCTTTGGAGAGGGCAAGTACAGTCCTCAGTATTGTGTCCAGTGGCCTGAGACTGTAGGTTGTGTAGGCCAGGGCTGTTTGGTCAGTTCTCTGAAAACACAAACTCGGCTTATGTTTCGGGTCATAGGTATGGCAGGACTGATCTACAGACCATGAGGAGAACTCTTCGGGATTTAAAAGAAGGGCTAGTGTGAGGATCCTGCTCAAGTTTTTGTCTCTGGATATCATGTCACTCATGGTCGTGGAATTTCTGGGTGACTTCATGGGAAATGGACGAGTCTTACTTTTTGGTGGTTTGGCCCCGTCCAAAGAGTTTGGGGTCATTCTTTGGGCTGGAAGAAGTCTGGTTTTTTTTTTTTGTTGTTGTTTTTTAACTTTTTTAACCTCCGGTGTCCCACCAAATGAGGGATTCCAGAGTAGAGCCCTGGGGAGGGGCGACTGGACAATCAGAAATCTGGTTAAAAATTGGGGCCTAGGGACATGTCAAGCCCATTATGACATCTAATGGTCCAGCCACTGAGAGGACTTACTAGACTACAGAACTCAAGCTGAGGGTCACAATGTTTGTGTATTCCCTCGTCGCACTCAAGAATGGGCGGGGCCTCAGGGTGAATGCTGGTTTCTTCTACTCTGAACGTTGGACAACGTGCCAACCACAAGGGTTCTTGCCATGGGTAAAGAGGAGTTCTGATTTCTACATCACACTCACCCCTGGGCAGTGATTGGAGATAAGGTCTCGGTTCTGAAGCCTGAAAACTGAGGTAGGGAAGAGATGATGACCTAAGGCCATGGCGTTTTTTTTGTGCTCAGTGTGCGGTCAGCTTTCTGGGTGTTGGTCAGGAGGTCCGGGCTCAGGTTGTGTTCGACAGTGCATTAGTGCCCAGGTTAGACTATATAATTTGGGTAAAGTTGAGTGCTGTGTAGGTTTACCCTCATTTAAGGTGCCTGGGCAGCTCATGAGGCAATAATTTTTTTTTCTAGAGGGCAGGCAGAGTGCCTCACTGTGGGTCCGGAATTGCGAAACTTGAGGGCTTCGGAACCAGGAGTATGAGGACGGAAGTCTGAGAAGACAAGCTAGACTTAGGTTTCAGGGCGAGGGCACGGCATGTACCCCCTGCAGATCTGAAAAAATATCTCATGCATCTGAAGTCAGGGCAAGGATCAGACTTTGGCTCAGGTTGGAGAATCTGAGCATGACGGCCGCTTCTTGAAGGCAGCGGAATCTCGAGGTCATTGAGGTTTTCCCACGTTGGGAGTTGTGGGATGCCCCCTTCAAGGATTCCTTCTGCGGGACAATTAAGACTTGTTGGACAGCTCCAGGACATCCCATATGGAATGACTCCAGACCACCGTTCGCGGATGGATGCCTGGGAAGCCCGCCTCGCATTCCAATTGTCTCCTAGCAACAAGAGAGTTTAGATCTGATGGCTCTGCGGGAGCAACCGGGGTGGCTGAGTTGAAATGGACTTTCCTGAGGATGGGTACTAATGTGCTTTTGTGTCCATGAGGGCCTTGGAATGGGGCGGTGGCACCGGGACCCTGAAGTACTCTCCTAAGCTTTGGACATGCCTCCCATGCACAGGTTTCCTTGTGGAGAAGAGATGAGTTCTGATGGGTGCCTCAGGAAAACACCTATGCTCGTATTGGAATCAGGCTTTTGAGGACACATGCCTGTAACCCAAAGCAATGGATCCTATTATGGCCTAGGGTCCTGTCTGGTTCAATCTTCTTCTCTGGGGACAAACATCTCTGTTATGAGTATAGGTCGATTATCAGCTGGTGTCTGACAGCCCTTGTTTGTTCTGGGCGACCTACACTATTGGGATGGCCTCAGGGACTTTGGAGGTTTCTCCTAATTTGTACGATTTTGGACCATGGAATGGGCAGAATTCCCATGGATTGGTAGGCACAGTCCGAATGTGTGGCTCCAGGGGCCCAGCCTGGAGGGTGGGTGGCCCAAGACTTTGAGGACAGAAGTCGAAAACACAAAATCAGCTTAGGTTTGGGGACGTAGGTATGGCAGGCCCGATCTACAAACCATGAGAAGAACTCTACAGGATATGAAGAAAGTGCGAGTCTGAGGCGCTTGCTCAGGCTTTTGTCTCTGGATTTTGTATCAGCGATGGCCGTGGAATGTCGGGGAGGCCTCATGGGCCACGGACGAATCTTCCTCTCTGAGGATTTGGCCCGATTCCCAATTGCTTTTCGTCAATCTTTGGGATGGGAGGACTCATTTCAGTTTTGTTACCTCAGGTGTCCCACCAAAAGAGGAATTCCAAAGCCAAGCCGTGGGGAAAACTGAAGGGACAACCCGAACTATGGTTAAAAATTGGGGCCTAGGGGCATGGCAAGACCAATATGCTATCTCTTCATCCAGCCACTTAGTGGCCTTACTTGAGGACTGGGCTCAGCCTGAGCGTCACAATGTGTGTTTGTGACCAATGTGGCCCACGAGCATGGGCGGGGCCTCATGGGCCACACTGGTTTCAACTACACTGAACGTTGGACAACATGCCAACCACAAGGTTTCTTGCCATGGGGAAGGAGCTCTGTTTTCTGCATCACCTTCAACCCTGGGCAGTGATTGGAGATAAGGTCTAGGTTCTGAAACCTGAAAACCGAGGTTGGGAAGAGATGACGACCTAAGGCCATGGCGGCTCGATGTGCTCAGTATGCGGCCAGCTGTCTGGGAGGGGCCAGGGGGTCCAGGCTCAGGCTGTACCAGAAAGGGCATTGGAGCCCTGGTCAGCCTGTGTATTTGGGGTACAGCCAAGGTCGGTGCAGGTTGATCCTCATTTGGGGTTACTGGGTAGCCCCAGAGGACAATGTTTTTCTTCTGGAGGGCCGGCAGAGTGCTGTGTTGTAGTTCTGGATTGCCAAACTGGAGGGCTTGTGGGCCAGTAGTCTGACGACAAAAGTCTGAGAACACAAGCTAGGCTTAGGTTTCTGGGTGAGGCCATGGCACGCACAATCTACAGACCTGAATCGAGATCTCGTGCATCTGAAGTCAGGGCGAGGATCAGACGATCGCTCAGGTTGGAGATTCTGACCCTGATGGCCCCTTCATGAATGGGGCGGGAATCACGAGGCCATGGGTGTTTTCCCACGATGAGAGTTGTGAGAAGCTCCAAACTGCAGAGAGTCTTCTGCAGGACAATTGAGACCAGTTGTTTGGCTCCAGGCCAATGATTCTGAGCAGGGTTCTAAGGATGGATGGCTGGGTAGCCCACCTCGCATTCCAATTGTCTCCTAGCAACAAGACAGGTTAGATCTCCTGGATCTGTGGGGAGCAACCGAGGATGCTGAGTTGAAATGGACACCCCTGGGGATGGGTCCTAACGTGCTTTTGTGTCTATGGAGACCTTGGAATGAAGCGGTGGCACTGGGGCACTAAAGGGTTCTCCTAAACAGAGGCTTTGACACAGCTCCAACGTGCAAGTTTCCCATGTGTAGATGAGATGTTTTCTGATGGGTGAGTCAAGAAACAGCTATATGCTGCTTTTGAAATCCAGGCCTCTGAGGAGAGATGCCTGGAAACCAAAGCAATGGATCTGATTAGTGCCTAGGGGCCTGTTCTTTCCTTTTTACCTCTGAGGACATCTGTCTATGGGTCTGAGTGCAGGTAGGTGCTCAGTTGGGCTCAGATTGCCCCTGTTGTTCCTGGGAAGCCACCACTATTGAGATGGATCAGGGACTTTGGAGGTTTATCCTATTAGAAGGGTTGTGGCCATTGGAATGGGCACACACAATTCCCTTGGAGAGGGCAAGTACAGTCCTCAGGTTTGGCTCCCGTGGCCTGAGCCTGTAGGTTGTGTAGGCCAGGGTTGTTTGGACAGTTGTCTGAAAACCCAAACTCGGCTTATGTTTCGGGTCATGGGTATGGCAGGACTGATCTACAGACCATGAGGATAACTCTTCGGGATTTGAAAGAAGGGCGAGTGTGATGCTCCTGCTCAAGTTTTTGTCTCTGGATATCGTGACACTCATGGTCGTAGAATTTCTGGGTGACTTCATAGGAAATGGACGAGTCTTACTCTCTGGTGGTTTGGCCCCGTCCAAAGAGTTTGGGGTCATTCTGTGGGCTGGAAGAAGTCCGTTTTTTTTTATTGTTGATTTTTTCTTTTTTAACCTCAGGTGTCCCACCAAATGAGGGATTCCAGAGTAGAGCCCTGGGGAGGGGCGACTGGACCATCAGAAATCTGGTTAAAAATTGGGGCCTAGGGACATGTCAAGCACATTATGACATTTAATGGTCCAGCCACTGAGAGGACTTACTATATGACAGGACTCATGATTAGGGTCACAGTGCGTGTGTATGCCCTCGTCGCACTCAAGAAGGGGTGGGGCCTCAGGGTGAATGCTGCTTTCTCCTACACTGAACGTTGGACAACGTGCCAACCACAGGGTTCTTGCCAGGGGTAAGGAGGAGTTCTGATTTCTGCATCACACTCACCCCTGGGCAGTGATTGGAGATAAGGTCTCGGTCTGAAGCCTGAAAACTGAGGTAGGGAAGACATGATGACCTAAGGCCATGGCGGGTTTTATGTGCTCAGTGTGCTGTCAGCTTTCTGGGTGTTGGTCAGGAGGTCCGGCCTCAGGTTGTGTTCGACAGTGCATTAGTGCCCAGGTTAGACTTTATAATTTGGGTAAAGTCGAGTGCTGTGTAGGTTTACCCTCATTTAAGGTGCCTGGGCAGCTCATGAGGCAATAATTTTTTTTTCTAGAGGGCAGGCAGAGTGCTGCATTGTGGGTCCGGAATTGCCGAACTTGAGGGCTTCGGGGCCAGGAGTGTGAGGACGGAAGTCTGAGAAGAAAAGCTAGACTTGGGTTTCAGGGCGAGGTCACGGCAGGTACCCCCTGCAGATCTGAACCAATATCTCAAGCATCTGAAGTCAGGGCGAGGATCAGACGTTGGCTCAGGTTGGAGTTTCTGAGCATGACGGCCGCTTCATGAAGGGAGCGGAATCTCGAGGCCATTGAGGTTTTCCCACGTTGGGAGTTGTGGGATGCCCCCTTCAAGGATTCCTTCTGCGGGACAATTGAGACCTGTTGGACAGCTCCAGGACATCCCATATGGAATGACTCCAGAGCACTGTGCGCGGATGGATGCCTGGGAAGCCCGCCTCGCATTCCAATTGTATCCTAGCAACAAGACAGTTTAGATCTGATGGCTCTGCAGGAGAAACCAGGGTGGCTGAGTTGAAATGGACTTTCCTGAGGATGGGTCCTAATGTGTTTTTGTGTCCATTAGGGCCTTGGAATGGGGCGGTGGCACTGGGACCCTGAAGTACTCTCCTAAGCTTTGGACATGGCTCCCATGCACAGATTTCCTTGTGGAGATGATATGAGTACTGATGCGTGCCTCAAAAAAACACATATGCTCATATTGGAATCAGGCTTTTGAGGACACATGCCTGTAACCCAAAGCAATGGATCCTATTATGGCCTAGGGTCCTGTCTGGTTCAATCTTCTTCTCTGGGGACATCCATCTATGGTATGAGTGGAGGTCGATTATCAGCTGGCGTTAGACAGCCCTTGTTTGTTCCGGGCGACCTACACTATTGGGATGGCCTCAGGGACATTGGAGGTTTCTCCTAATTTGTCCGATTTTGGACCATGGAATGGGCAGAATTCCCATGGATTGGTAGGCACAGTCCTAATGTGTGCCTCCAGGGGCCCAGCCTGGATGGTGTGGGGCCCAAGACTTTGAGGACAGAAGTCTGAAAACACAAACTCAGCTTAGGTTTGGGGACGTAGGTATGGCAGGCCCGATCGACAAACCATGAGAAGAACTCTTCAGGATATGAAGAAAGTGCGAGTCTGAGGCGCTTGCTCAGGCTTTTGTCTCTGGATTTTTTATCAGTGATGGCCGTGAAATGTTGGGGAGGCCTCATGGGCCATGGACGAATCTTGCTCTCTGAGGATTTGGCCCGATTCCCAATTAATATTCGTCAATCTGTGGGATGGGAGGACTCATTTCAGTTTTGTTACCTCAGGTGTCCCACCAAAAGAGGAATTCCAAAGCCAAGCCGTGGGGAAGACTGAAGGGACAACCCGAACTATAGTTAAAAATTGGGGCCTAGGGGCATGGCAAGCCCAATATGCTATCTCTTCATCCAGTCACTGAGTGGCCCTACTTGAGGACTGGTCTCAGCCTGAGCGTCACAATGTGTGTTTGTGACCAATGTGGCCCATGAGCATGGGCGGGGCCTCTTGGGACACACTGGTTTCAACTACACTGAACGTTGGACAACATGCCAACCACAAGGTTTCTTGCCATGGGGAAGGAGTTCTAATTTTTGCATCACCTTCAACCCTGGGCAGTGATTGGAGATATGGCCTAGGTTCTGAAACCTTAAACCGAGGTTGGGAAGAGATGACGACCTAAGGCCATGGCGGCTCGATGTGCTCATTGTGCGGCCAGCTGTCTGGGAGAGTCCAGGGGTCCAGGCTCAGGCTGTGTCAGAAAGGGCATTAGTGCCCTGGTCAGCCTATGTATTTGGGGTACACCAAAGTCGCTGCAGGTTGACCCTCATTTGGGGTTACTGGGTAGCCCCAGAGGACAATGTTTTTCTTCTGGCGGGCCGGCAGAGTGCTGCATTGTAGTTCTGGATTGCCAAACTGGAGGGCTTGTGGGCCAGTAGTCTGACAACAAAAGTCTGAGAACACAAGCTAGGCTTAGGTTTCTGGGTGAGGCCATGGCAGGCACAATCTACAGACCTGAATCGAGATCTCGTGCATTTGAAGTCAGGGCGAGGATCAGACGATCGCTCAGGTTGGAGTTTCTGACCCTGATGGCCCCTTCATAAATGGGGGGGGCATCACCAGGCCATGGGTGTTTTCCCACGATGGGAGTTGTGAGAAGCTCCAAACTGCAGAGAGTCTTCTGCAGGACAATTGAGACCTGTTGTTTGGCTCCAGGCCAATGATTCTGAGCAGGGTTCTAAGGATGGATGGCTGGGTAGCCCACCTCGCATTCCAATTGTCTCCTAGCAACAAGACAGGTTAGATCTCCTGGATCTGTGGGGAGCAACCGAGGACGCTGAGTTGAAATGGACACCCCTGGGGATGGGTCCTAACGTGCTTTTGTGTCTATGGAGACCTTGGAATGAAGCGGTGGCACTGGGGCCCTAAAGGGTTCTCCTAAACAGAGGCTTTGACACAGCTCCAACGTGCAAGTTTCCCATGTGTAGATGAGATGTTTTCTGATGGGTGAGTCAAGAAACAGCTATATGCTGCTTTTGAAATCCAGGCCTCTGAGGAGAGATGCCTGGAAACCAAAGCAATGGATCTGATTAGTGCCTAGGGGCCTGTTCTTTCCTTTTTACCTCTGGGGACATCTGTCTATGCGTCTGAGTGCAGGTAGGTGCTCAGTTGGGCTCAGATTGACCCTGTTTTTCCTGGGAAGCCACCACTATTGAGATGGATCAGGGACTTTGGAGGTTTATCCTATTAGAAGGGTTGTGGCCATTGGAATGGGCACACACAATTCCCTTGGAGAGGGCCAGTACTGTCCTCAGGTTTGGCTCCAGGGGCCTGAGCCTGTAGGTTGTGTAGGCCAGGGCTGTTTGGACAGTTGTCAGAAAACACAAACTCGGCTTATGTTTCGGGTCATAGGTATGGCAGGACTGATCTACAGACCAAGAGGAGAACTCTTCGGGATTTGAAAGAAGGGCTAGTGTGAGGCTACTGCTCAAGTTTTTGTCTCTGGATATCGTGTCACTCATGCTCGTGGAATTTCTGGGTGACTTCATGGAAAATGGACGAGTCTTACTCTCTGGTGGTTTGGCCCCGTCCAAAGAATTTTGGGTCATTCTGTGGGCTGGAAGAAGTCCGGTTTTTTTTGTTGTTGTTGTTGTTTTCTTTTTTAACCTCAGGTGTCCCACCAAATGAGGGATTCCCTTGTAGAGCCCTGGGGAGGGGCCACTGGACAATCAGAAATCTGGATAAAAATTGCGGCCTAGGGACATGTCAAGCCCATTATGACATCTAATGGTCCAGCCACTGAGAGGACTTACTAGAGGACAGTACTCATGCTGAGGGTCACAATGCGTGTGTATGCCCTCGTCGCACTCAAGGATGGGCGGGGCCTCAGGGTGAATGCTGGTTTCTCCTACACTGGACGTTGGACAACGTGCCAACCACAAGGGTTCTTGCCATGGGTAAGGAGGAGTTCTGATTTCTGCATCACACTCACCCCTGGGAAGTGATTGGAGATAAGGTCTCGGTTCTGAAGCCTGAAAACTGACGTAGGGAAGAGATGATGACCTAAGGCCATGGCGGGTTTTATGTGCTCAGTGTGTGGTCAGCTTTCTGGGTGTTGGTCAGGAGGTCCGGCCTCAGGTTGTGTTCGACAGTGCATTAGTGCCCAGGTTAGACTATATAATTTGGGTAAAGTCGAGTGCTGTGTAGGTTTACCCTCATTTAAGGTGCCTGGGCAGCTCATGAGGCAATAATTTTTTTTCTAGAGGGCAGGCAGAGTGCTGCATTGTGGGTCCGGAATTGCCGAACTTGAGGGCTTCGGGGCCAGGAGTGTGAGGACGGAAGTCTGAGAAGACAAGCTAGACTTGCTTTTCAGGGCGAGGGCACGGCAGGTACCCCCTGCAGATCTTAACAAATATCTCATGCATCTGAAGTCAGGGCGAGGATCAGACGTTGACTCAGGTTGGAGTTTCTGAGCATGACGGCCGCTTCATGAAGGGAGCGGAATCTCAAGGCCATTGAGGTTTTCCCACGTTGGGAGTTGTGGGATGCCCCCTTCAAGGATTCCTTCTGCGGGACAGTTGAGACTTGTTGGGCAGCTCCAGGACATCCCATATGGAATGACTCCAGGGCACCGTTCGAAGATGGATGCCTGGGAAGCCCGCCTCGCATTCCAATTGTCTCCTAGCAACAAGACAGTTTAGATCTGATGGCTCTGCCGGAGCAACCGGGGTGGCTGAGTTGAAATGGACTTTCCTGAGGATGGGTCCTAATGTGTTTTTGTGTCCATGAGGGCCTTGGAATGGGGCGGTGGCACTGGGACCCTGAAGTACTCTCCTAAGCTTTGGACATGGCTCCCATGCACAGGTTTCCTTGTGGAGATGAGATGAGTTCTAATGGGTGCCTCAGGAAAACACCTATGCTCGTATTGGAATCAGGCTTTTGAGGACACATGCCTGTAACCCAAAGCAATGGATCCTATTATGGCCTAGGGTCCTGTCTGGTTCAATCTTCTTCTCTGGAGACATCCATCTATGGTATGAGTGGAGGTCGATTATCAGCTGGTGTCAGACAGCCCTTGTTTGTTCCGGGCGACCTACACTATTGGGATGGCCTCAGGGACTTTGGAGGTTTCTCCTAATTTGTACGATTTTAGACCATGGATTGGGCAGAATTCCCATGGATTGGTAGGCACAGTCCTAATGTATGGCTCCAGGGGCCCAGGCTGGAGGGTGTGCGGCCCAAGACTTTGAGGACAGAAGTCTGAAAACACAAACTCAGCTTAGGTTTGGGAACGTAGGTATGGCAGGCCCGATCTACAAACCATGAGAAGAACTCTTCAGGATATGAAGAAAGTGCGAATCTGAGGCGCTTTCTCAGGCTTTTGTCTCTGGATTTTGTATCAGCGATGGCCGTGGAATGTCGGGGAGGCCTCATGGGCCATGGACGAATCTTCCTCTCTGAGGATTTGGCCCGATTCCCAATTGCTTTTCGTCAATCTGTGGGATGGGAGGACTCATTTCAGTTTTGTTACCTCAGGTGTCCCACCAAAAGAGGAATTCCAAAGCCAAGCCGTGGGGAAGACTGAAGGGACAACCGGAACTATGGTTAAAATTTGGGGCCTAGGTGCATGGCAAGCCCAATATGCTTTCTCTTCATCCAGTCACTGAGTGGCCTTACTTGAGGACTGGGCTCAGCCTGAGCGTCACAATGTGTGTTTGTGACCAATGTGGCCCGTGAGCATGGGCGGGGCCTCATGGGCCACACTGGTTTCAACTACACTGAACGTTGGACAACATGCCAACCACAAGGTTTCTTGCCATGGGGAAGGAGTTCTGATTTCTGCATCACCTTCAACCCTGGGCAGTGATTGGAGATAAGGTCTAGGTTCTGAAACCTGAAAACCGAGGTTGGGAAGAAATGATGATCTAAGGTCATGGCAGCTCGATGTGCTCAGTGTGCGGCCAGCTCTCTGGGAGGGTCAGGGGGTCCAGGCTCAGGCTGTGTCAGAAAGGGCATTAGTGCCCTGGTCAGCCTATGTATTTGGGGTACAGCCAAGGTCGGTGCAGGTTGATCCTCATTTGGGGTAACTGGGTAGCCCCAGAAGACAATGATTTTCTTCTGGAGGGCCGGCAGAGTGCTGCATTGTAGTTCTGGATTGCCAAACTGGAGGGCTTCTGGGCCAGTAGTCTGACGACAAAAGTCTGAGAACACAAGCTAGGCTTAGGTTTCTGGGTGAGGCCATGGCAGGCACAATCTACAGACCTGAATCGAGATCTCGTGCATCTGAAGTCAGGGCGAGGATCAGACGATCACTCAGGCTGGAGTTTCTGACCCTGATGGCCCCTTCATGAATGGGCGGGGCATCACGAGGCCATGGGTGTTTTCCCACGATGGGAGTTGTGAGAAGCTCCAAACTGCAGAGAGTCTTCTGCAAAACAATTGAGACCTGTTGTTTGGCTCCAGGCCAATGATTCTGAGTAGGGTTCTAAGGATGGATGGCTGGGTAGCCCACCTCGCATTCCTATTGTCTCCTAGCAACAAGACAGGTTAGATCTCCTGGATCTCTGGGGAGCAACCGAGGACGCTGAGTTGAAATGGACACCCCTGGGGATGGGTCCTAACGTGCTTTTGTGTCTATGGAGACCTTGGAATGAAGCGGTGGCACTGGGGCCCTAAAGGGTTCTCCTAAACAGAGGCTTTGACACAGCTCCAACGTGCAAGTTTCCCATGTGTAGATGAGATGTTTTCTGATGGGTGAGTCAAGAAACAGCTATATGCTGCTTTTGAAATCCAAACCTCTGAGGAGAGATGCCTGGAAATCAAAGCAATGGATCTGATTAGTGCCTAGGGGCCTGTTCTTTCCTTCATACCTCTGGGGACATCTGTCTATAGGTCTGAGTGCAGGTAGGTGCTCAGTTCGGCTCAGATTTCCCATGTTTTTCCTGGGAAGCCACCACTATTGAGATGGATCAGGGACTTTGGAGGTTTATCCTATTAGAAGGGTTGTGGCCATTGGAATGGGCACACACAATTCCCTTGGAGAGGGCAAGTACAGTCCTCAGGTTTGGCTCCAGGGGCCTGAGCATGTAGGTTGTGTAGGCCAGGGCTGTTTGGACAGTTGTCTGAAAACACAAACTCGGCTTATGTTTCGGGTCATAGGTATGGCAGGACTGATCTACAGACCATGAGGATAACTCTTCGGGATTTCAAAGAAGGGCGAGTGTGAGGCTCCTGCTCAAGTTTTTGTCTCTGGATATCGTGTCACTCATGGTCGTGGAATTTCTGGGTGACTTCATGGGAAATGGACGAGTCTTACTCTGGTGGTTTGGCCCCGTCCAAAGAGTTTGGGGTCATTCTGAGGGCTGGAAGAAGTCCGTTTTTTTTTTTGTTGTTGTTGTTGTTGTTGTTGTTTTCTTTTTTAACCTCAGGTGTCCCACCAAATGAGGGTTTCCAGAGTAGAGCCCTGGGGAGGGGCGACTGGACAATCAGAAATCTGGTTAAAAATTGGGGCCTAGGGACATGTCAAGCCCATAATGACATCTAATGGTCCAGCCACTGAGAGGACTTACTAGAGGACAGGACTCATGATGAGGGTCACAATTCGTGTGTATGTCCTCGTCGCACTCAAGAATGGGCGGGGCCTCAGGGTGAATGCTGGTTTCTCCTACACTGAACGTTGGACAGCGTGCCAACCACAAGGGTTCTTGCCATGGGTAAGGAGGAGTTCTGATTTCTGCATCACACTCTCCCCTGGGCAGTGTGGGATAAGGTCTCGGTTCTGAAGCCTGAAAACTGATAGGGAAGAGATGATGACCTAAGGCCATGGCGGGTTTTATGTGCTCAGTGTGCGGTCAGCTTTCTGGGTGTTGGTCAGGAGGTCCGGGCTCAGGTTGTGTTCGACAGTGCATTAGTGCCCAGGTTAGACTTTATAATTTGGGTAAAGTCGAGTGCTGTGTAGGTTTACCCTCATTTAAGGTGCCTGGGCAGCTCATGAGGCAATAATTTTTTATCTAGAGGGCAGGCAGAGTGCTGCATTGTGGGTCCGGAATTGCCAAACTTGAGGGCTTCGAGGCCAGGAGTGTGAGGACGGAAGTCTGAGAAGACAAGCTAGAATTGGGTTTCAGGGCGAGGGCACGGCAGGTACCCCCTGCAGATCTTAACAAATATCTCATGCATCTGAAGTCAGGGCGAGGATCAGACGTTGACTCAGGTTGGAGTTTATGAGCATGACGGCCGCTTCATGAAGGGAGCGGAATCTCAAGGCCATTGAGGTTTTCCCACGTTGGGAGTTGTGGGATGCCCCCTTCAAGGATTCCTTCTGCGGGACAATTGAGACCTGTTGGACAGCTCCAGGACATCCCATATGGAATGACTCCAGAGCCCCGTTCGCGGATGGATGCCTGGGAAGCCCGCCTCGCATTCCAATTGTCTCCTAGCAACAAGACAGTTTAGATCTGATGGCTCTGCCGGAGCAACCGTGGTGGCTGAGTTGAAATGGACTTTCCTGAGGATGGGTCCTAATGTGTTTTTGTGTCCATGAGAGCCTTGGAATGGGGCGGTGGCACCGGGACCCTGAAGTACTCTCCTAAGCTTTGGACATGGTTCCATGCACAGGTTTCCTTGTGAAGATGAGATGAGTTCTAATGGGTGCCTCAGGAAAACACCTATGCTCGTATTGGAATCAGGCTTTTTAGGACACATGCCTGTAACCCAAAGCAATGGATCCTATTATGGCCTAGAGTCCTGTCTGGTTCAATCTTCTTCTCTGGAGACATCCATCTATGGTATGAGTGGAGGTCGATTATCAGCTGGTGTCAGACAGCCCTTGTGTGTTCCGAGCGACCTACACTATTGGGATGGCCTCAGGGACTTTGGAGGTTTCTCCTAATTTGTACGATTTTGGACCATGGAATGGGCAAAATTTCATAGGATTTGTAGGCACCGTCCTAATGTGTGGCTCCAGGGGCCCAGGCTGGAGGGTGTGCGGCCCAAGACTTTGAGGACAGAAGTCTGAAAACACAAACTCAGCTTAGGTTTGGGGACGTAGGTATGGCAGTCCCGATCTACAAACCATGAGAAGAATTCTTCAGGATATGAAGAAGTGCGAGTCTGAGGCGCTTGCTCAGGCTTTTGTCTCTGGATTTTGTATCAGCGATGGCCGTGGAATGTCGGGGAGGCCTCATGGGCCATGGACGAATCTTCCTCTCTGAGGATTTGGCCCGATTCCCAATTGCTTTTCGTCAATCTGTGGAATGGGAGGACTCATTTCAGTTTTGTTACCTCAGGTGTCCCACCAAAAGAGGAATTCCAAAGCCACACCGTGGGGAAGACTGAAGGGACAACCCGAACTATGGTTAAAAATTGGGGCCTAGGGGCATGGCAAGCCCAATATGCTATCTCTTCATCCAGTCACTGAGTGGCCTTACTTGAGGACTGGGCTCAGCCTGAGCGTCACAATGTGTGTTTGTGACCAATGTGGCCCGTGAGCATGGGCGGGGCCTCATGGGCCACACTGGTTTCAACTACACTGAACGTTGGACAACATGCCAACCACAAGGTTTCTTGCCATGGGGAAGGAGTTCTGATTTCTGCATCACCTTCAACCCTGGGCAGTGATTGGAGATAAGGTCTAGGTTCTGAAACCTGAAAACCGAGGTTGGGAAGAAATGATGACCTAAGTTCATGGCGGCTCGATGTGCTCAGTGTGCGGCCAGCTGTCCGGGAGGGGCCAGGGGGTCCAGGCTCAGGCTGTGTCAGAAAGGGCATTAGTGCCCTGGTCAGCCTATGTATTTGGGGTACAGCCAAGGTCGGTGCAGGTTGATCCTCATTTGGGGTTACTGGGTAGCCCCAGAAGACAATGATTTTCTTCTGGAGGGACGGCAGAGTGCTGCATTGTAGTTCTGGATTGCCAAACTGGAGGGCTTGTGGGCCAGTAGTCTGACGACAAAAGTCTGAGAACACAAGCTAGGCTTAGGTTTCTGGGTGAGGCCATGGCAGGCACAATCTACAGACCTGAATCGAGTTTTCATGCATCTGAAGTCAGGGCGAGGATCAGACGATCACTCAGGCTGGAGTTTCTGACCCTGATGGCCCCTTCATGAATGGGCGGGGCATCACGAGGCTATGGGTGTTTTCCCACGATGGGAGTTGTGAGAAGCTCCAAACTGCAGAGAGTCTTCTGCAGGACAATTGAGACCTGTTGTTTGGCTCCAGGCCAATAATTCTGAGCAGGGTTCTAAGGATGGATGGCTGGGTAGCCCACCTCGCATTCCAATTGTCTCCTAGCAACAAGACAGGTTAGATCTCCTGGATCTGTGGGGAGCAACCGAGGACGCTGAGTTGAAATGGACACCCCTGGGGATGGGTCCTAACGTGCTTTTGTGTCTATGGAGACCTTGGAATGAAGCGGTGGCACTGGGGCCCTAAAGGGTTCTCCTAAACAGAGGCTTTGACACAGCTCCAACGTGCAAGTTTCCCATGTGTAGATGAGATGTTTTCTGATGGGTGAGTCAAGAAACAGCTATATGCTGCTTTTGAAATCCAGGCCTCTGAGGAGAGATGCCTGGAAACCAAAGCAATGGATCGGATTAGTGCCTAGGGGCCTGTTCTTTCCTTTTTACCTCTGGGGACATCTGTCTATGGGTCTGAGTGCAGGTAGGAGCTCAGTTGGGCTCAGATTGCCCCTGTTGTTCCTGGGAAGCCACCACTATTGAGATGGATCAGGGACTTTGGAGGTTTATCCTATTAGAAGGGTTGTGGCCATTGGAATGGGCACACACAATTCCCTTGGAGAGGGCAAGTACAGTCCTCAAATTTGGCTCCAGGGGCCTGAGCCTGTAGGTTGTGTAGGCCAGGGCTGTTTGGACAGTTGTCTGAAAACACAAACTCGGCTTATGTTTCAGGACATGGGTATGGCAGGACTGACCTACAGACCATGAGGAGAACACTTCGGGATTTGAAAGAAGGGCGAGTGTGAGGCTCAAGCTCAAGTTTTTGCCTCTGGATATCGTGTCACTCATGGTCGTGGAATTTCTGTGTGACTTCATGGGAAATGGACGAGTCTTACTCTCTGGTGGTTTGGCCCCGTCCAAAGAGTTTGGGGTCATTCTGTGGGCTGGAAGAAGTCCGTTTTTCTTTTTATTCTTGTTTTTTTCTTTTTTAACCTCAGGTGTCCCACCAAATGAGGGATTCCAGAGTAGAGCCCTGGTTTGGGGCGACTGGACTATCAGAAATCTGGTTAAAAATTGGGGCCTAGGGACATGTCAAGCCCATTATGACATCTAATGGTCCAGCCACTGAGAGGACTTACTAGAGGACAGGACTCATGATGAGGGTCACAATGCGTGTGTATGCCCTCGTCGCACTCAAGAATGGGCGGGGCCTCAGGGTGAATGCTGGTTTCTCCTACACTGAACGTTGGACAACGTGCCAACCACAAGGGTTCTTGCCATGGGTAAGGAGGAGTTCTGATTTCTGCATCACACTCTCCCCTGGGCAGTGTGGGATAAGGTCTCGGTTCTGAAGCCTGAAAACTGATAGGGAAGAGATGATGACCTAAGGCCATGGCGGGTTTTATGTGCTCAGTGTGCGGTCAGCTTTCTGGTTGTTGGTCAGGAGGTCCGGGCTCAGGTTGTGTTCGACAGTGCATTAGTGCCCAGGTTAGACTATTTAATTTGGGTAAAGTCGAGTGCTGTGTAGGTTTACCCTCATTTAAGGTGCCTGGGCAGCTCATGAGGCAATAATTTTTTTTTCTAGAGTGCAGGCAGAGTGCTGCATTGTGGGTCCGGAATTGCCAAACTTGAGGGCTTCGGGGCCAGGAGTGTGAGGACAGAAGTCTGAGAAGACAAGCAAGACTTGGGTTTTAGGGCGAGGGCACGGCAGGTACCCCCTGCAGATCTGAACCAATATCTCATGCATCTGAAGTCAGGGCGAGGATCAGACGTTGGCTCAGGTTGGAGTTTCTGAGCATGACGGCCGCTTCATGAAGGGAGCGGAATCTCGAGGCCATTGAGGTTTTCCCACGTTGGGAGTTGTGGGATGCCCCCTTCAAGGATTCCTTCTGCGTGACAATTGAGACGTGTTGGACAGCTCCAGGACATCCCATATGGAATGACTCCAGAGCACCGTTCGCGGATGGATGCCTGGGAAGCCCGCCTCCATTCCAATTGTCTCCTAGCTACAAGACAGTTTAGATCTGATGGCTCTGCGGGAGCAACCGGGGTGGCTGAGTTGAAATGGACTTTCCTGAGGATGGGTCCTAATGTGTTTTTGTGTCCATGAGGGCCTTGGAATGGGGCGGTGGCACCGGCCCCTGAAGTACTCTCCTAAGCTTTGGACATGGCTCCCATGCACAGGTTTCCTTGTTTAGACGAGATGAGTTCTGATGGGTGCCTCAGGAAAACACCTATGCTCGTATTGGAATCAGAATTTTGAGGACACATGCCTGTGACCCAAAGCAATGGATCCTATTATGGCCTACGGTCCTGTCTGGTTCAATAATCTTCTCTGGGGACATCCATCTATGGTATGAGTGGAGGTCGATTATCAGCTGGAGTCAGACAGCCCTTGTTTGTTCCGGGCGACCAACACTATTGGGATGGCCTCAGGGACTTTGGAGGTTTCTCCTAATTTGTACGATTTTGGACCATGGAATGGGCAGAATTCCCATGGATTGTTAGGCACAGTCCTAATGTGTGGCTCCAGGGGCCCAGCCTGGAGGGTAGTGGCCCAAGAATTTGAGGACAGAAGTCTGAAGACACAAACTCAGCTTAGGTTTGGCGACGTAGGTATGGCAGGCCCGATCTACAAACCATGAGAAGAACTCTTCAGGATATGAAGAAAGTGCGAGTCTGAGGCGCTTGCTCAGGCTTTTGTCTCTGGATTTTGTATCAGCGATGGCCGTGGAATGTCGGGGACGCCTCAAGGGCCATGGACGAATCTTCCTCTCTGAGGATTTGGCCCGATTCCCAATTGCTTTCCGTCAATCTGTGGGATGGGAGGACTCATTTCAGTTTTGTTACGTCAGGTGTCCCACCAAAAGAGGAATTCCAAAGCCCAGCCGTGGGGAAGACTGAAGGGACAACCCGAACTATGGTTAAAAATTGGGGCCTAGGGGCATGGCAAGCCCAATATGCTATCTCTTCATCGAGCCACTGAGTGGCCTTACTTGAGGACTGGGCTCAGCCTGAGCGTCACAATGTATGTTTGAGACCAATGTGGCCCGCGAGCATGGGCGGGGCCTCATGGGCCACACTGGTTTCAACTACACTGAACGTTGGACAACATGCCAACCACAAGGTTTCTTGCCATGGGGAAGGAGTTCTGATTTCTGCATCACCTTCAAACCTGGGCAGTGATTGGAGATACGGTCTAGGTTCTGAAACCTGAAAACTGATGTTGGGAAGAAATGACGACCTAAGGCCATGGCGGCTCGATGTGCTCAGTGTGCGGCCAGCTGTCTGGGAGGGGCCAGGGGGTCCAGGCTCAGGCAGTGTCAGAAAGGGCATTAGTGCCCTGGTCAGCCTATGTATTTGTTGTACAGCCAAGGTCGGTGCAGGTTGATCCTCATTTGGGGTTACTGGGTAGCCCCAGAAGACAATGTATTTCTTCTGGAGGGCCGGCAGAGTGCTGCATTGTAGTTCTGGATTGCCAAACTGGAGGGCTTGTGGGCCAGTAGTCTGACGACAAAAGTCTGAGAACACAAGCTAAGCTTAGGTTTCTGGGTGAGGCCATGGCACGCACAATCTACAGACCTGAATCGAGGTCTCGTGCATCTGAAGTCAGCGTGAGGATCAGCCGATCGCTCAGGTTGGAGTTTCTGTCCCTGATGGCTCCTTCATGAATGGGGGGGGGGCATCACGAGGCCATGGTTGTTTTCCCACGATGGGAGTTGTGAGAAGCTTCAAACTGCAGAGAGTCTTCTGCAGGACAATTGAGACCTGTTTTTTGGCTCCAGGCCAATGATTCTGAGCAGTGTTCTAAGTACGGATGGCTGGGTAGCCCACCTCGCATTCCAATTGTCTCCTAGCAACATGACAGGTTAGATCTCCTGGATCTGTGGGTAGCAACCGAGGCCGCTGAGTTGAAATGGACACCCCTGGGGTCGGGTCCTAACGTGCTTTTGTGTCTATGGAGCCCTTGGAATGAAGCGGTGGCACTGGGGACCTAAAGGGTTCTCCTAAACAGAGGCTTTGACACAGCTCCAACGTGCAAGTTTCCCATGTGTAGATGAGATGTTTTCTGATGGGTGAGTCAAGAAAAAGCTATATGCTGCTTTTGAAATCCAGGCCTCTGAGGAGAGATGCCTGGAAACCAAAGCAATGGATCTGATTAGTGCCTAGGGGCCTGTTCTTTCCTTTTTACCTCTGGGGACATCTGTCTATGGGTCTGAGTGCAGGTAGGTGCTCAGTTGGGCTCAGATTGCCCCTGTTTTTCCTGGGAAGCCACCACTATTGAGATGGATCAGGGACTTTGGAGGTTTATCCTATTAGAAGGGTTGTGGCCATTGGAATGGGCACACACAATTCCCTTGGAGAGGGCAAGTACAGTCCTCAGGTTTGGCTCCAGGGGCCTGAGCCTGTAGGTTGTGTAGGCCAGGGCTGTTTGGACAGTTGTCTGAAAACACAAACTCGGCTTATGTTTCGGGTCATAGGTATGGCAGGACTGATCTACAGACCATGAGGAGAACTCTTTGGGATTTGAAGGAAGGGCGAGTGTGAGGCTCCTGCTCAAGTTTTTGTTTCTGGATATCGTGTCACTCATGGTCGTGGAATTTCTGTGTGACTTCATGGGAAATGGACGAGTCTTACTCTCTGGTGGTTTGGCCCCGTCCAAAGAGTTTGGGCTCATTCTGTGGGCCGGAAGAAGTCCGTTTTTTTTTTTGTTGTTGTTGTTGTTTTTTTCTTTTTTAACCTCAGGTGTCCCACCAAATGAGGGATTCCAGAGTAGAGCCCTGGGGAGGGACGACTGGACAATCAGAAATCTGGTTAAAAATTGGGGCCTCGGGACATGTCAAGCCCATTATGACACCTAATGGTCCAGCAACTGAGAGGACTTACTAGAGGACAGGACTCATGTTGAGGGTCACAGTGCGTGTGTATGCCCTCGTCGCACTCAAGAATGGGCAGGGCCTCAGGGTGAATGCTGGTTTCTCCTACACTGAACGTTGGACAACGTGCCAACCACAGGGTTCTTGCCATGGGTAAGGAGGAGTTATGATTTCTGCATCACACTCAACCTTGGGCAGTGATTGGAGATAAGGTCTCGGTTCTGAAGCCTGAAAACTGAGGTAGGGAAGAGATGGTGACCTAAGGCCATGGCGGGTTTTATGTGCTCAGTGTGCGGTCAGCTATCTGGGTGTTGGTCAGGAGGTCCGGGCTCAGGTTGTGTTCGACAGTGTATTAGTGCCCAGGTTAGACTATATAATTTGGGTAAAGTCGAGTGCTGTGTAGGTTTACCCTCATTTAAGGTGCCTGGGCAGCTCATGAGGCAATAATTTTTTTTCTAGTGGGCAGGCAGAGTGCTGCATTGTGGGACCGGAATTGCCAAACTTGAGGGCTTCGGGGCCAGGAGTGTGAGGATGGAAGTCTGAGAAGACAAGCTAGACTGGGGTTCAGGGCGAGGGCACGGCAGGTACCCCCTGCAAATCTGAACCAATATCTCATGCATCTGAAGTCAGGGCGAGGATCAGATATTGGCTCAGGTTGGAGTTTCTGAGCATGACGGCCGCTTCATGAAGGGAGCGGAAACTCGAGGCCATTGAGGTTTTCCCACGTTGGGAGTTGTGGGATGCCCCCTTCATGAATTCCTTCTGCGGGACAATTGAGACCTGTTGGACAGCTCCAGGGCATCCCATATGGAATGACTCCAGAGCACCGTTCGCGGATGGATGCTCGGGGAGCCCGCCTCGCATTCCAATTGTCTCCTAGCAACAAGACAGTTTAGATCTGATGGCTCTGCGGGAGCAACCGGGGTGGCTGAGTTGAAATGGACTTTCCTGAGGATGGGTCCTAATGTGTTTTTGTGTCCATGAGGCCCTTGGAATGGGGCGGTGGCACCGGGACCCTGAAGTACTCTCCTAAGCTTTGGACATGGCTCCCATGCACAGGTTTCCTTGTGGAGACGAGATGAGTTCTGATGGGTGCCTCAGGAAAACCCCTATGCTCGTATTGGGATCAGGCTTTTTAGGACACATGCCTGTAACCCAAAGCAATGGATCCTATTATGGCCTAGGGTCCTGTCTGGTTCAATCTTCTTCTCTGGGGACATCCATCTATGGTATGAGTGGAGGTCGATTATCAGCTGGTGTCTGACAGCCCTTGTTTGTTCCGGGCGACCTACACTATTGGGATGGCCTCAGGGACTTTGGAGATTTCTCCTAATTTGTACGATTTTGGACCATGGAATGGGCAGAATTCCCATGGATTGGTAGGCACAGTCCTAATGTGTGGCTCCAGGGGCCCAGGCTGGAGGGTGTGTGGCCAAAGACTTTGGGGTAGAAGTCTGAAAACACAAACTCAGCTTAGGTTTGGGGACATAGGTATGGCAGGCACGATCTACAAACCATGAGAAGAACTCTTCAGGATATGAAGAAAGTGCGAGTCTGAGGCGCTTGCTCAGGCTTTTGTCTCTGGATTTTGTATCAGCGATGGCCGTGGAATGTCGGGGAGGCCTCATGGGCCATGGACGAATCTTCCTCTCTGAGGATTTGGCCCGATTCCCAATTGCTTTTCGTCAATCTGTGGGATGGGAGGACTCATTTCAGTTTTGTTACCTCAGGTGTCCCACCAAAAGAGGAATTCCAAAGCAAAGCCGAGGGGAAGACTGAAGGGACAACCCGAACTATGGTTAAAAATTGGGGCCTAGGGGCATGGCAAGCCCAATATGCTATCTCTTCATCCAGTCACTGAGTGGCCTTACTTGAGGACTGGGCTCAGCCTGAGCATCACAATGTGTGTTTGTGACCAATGTGGCCCGTGAGCATGGGCGTGGCCTCATGGGCCACACTGGTTTCAACTACATTGAACGTTGGACAACATGCCAACCACAAGGTTTCTTGCCATGGGGAAGGAGTTCTGATTTCTGCATCACCTTCAACCCTGGGCAGTGATTGGAGATAAGGTCTAGGTTCTGAAACCTGAAAACCGAGGTTGGGAAGAAATGATGACCTAAGGTCATGGCGGCTCGATGTGCTCAGTGTGCGGCCAGCTGTCTGGGAGGGCCCAGGGGGTCCAGGCTCAGGCTGTGTCAGAAAGGGCATTAGTGCCCTGGTCGGCCTATGTATTGGGGGTACAGCCAAGGTCGGTGCAGGTTGATCCTCATTTGTGGTTACTGGGTAGCCCCAGAAGACAATGTTTTTCTTCTGGAGGGCCGGCAGAGTGCTGCATTGTAGTTCTGGATTGCCAAACTGGAGGGCCTGTGGGCCAGTAGTCTGACGACAAAAGTCTGAGTACACAAGCTAGGCTTAAGTTTCTGGGTGAGGCCATGGTAGGCACAATCTACAGACCTGAATCGAGATCTCGTGCATCTGAAGTCAGGGCGAGGATCAGCCGATCGCTCAGGTTGGAGTTTCTGACCCTGATGGCCCCTTCATGAATGGGCGGGGCATCACGAGGCCATGGGTGTTTTCCCACGATGGGAGTTGTGAGAAGCTCCAAACTGCAGAGAGTCTTCTGCAGGACAATTGAGACCTGTTGTTTGGCTCCAGGCCAATGATTCTGAGCAGGGTTCTAAGGATGGATGGCTGGGTAGCCCACCTCGCATTCCAATTGTCTCCTAGCAACATGACAGGTTAGATCTCCTGGATCTGTGGGGAGCAACCGAGGACGCTGAGTTGAAATGGACACCCCTGGGGATGGGTCCTAACGTGCTTTTGTGTCTATGGAGACCTTGGAATGAAGCGGTGGCACTGGGGCCCTAAAGGGTTCTCCTAAACAGAGGCTTTGACACAGCTACAACGTGCAAGTTTCCCATGTGTAGATGAGATGTTTTCTGATGGGTGAGTCAAGAAACAGCTATATGCTGCTTTTGAAATCCAGACCTCTGAGGAGAGATGCCTGGAAACCAAAGCAATGGATCTGATTAGTGCCTAGGGGCCTGTTCTTTCCTTCATACCTCTGGGGACATCTGTCTATGGGTCTGAGTGCAGGTAGGTGCTCAGTACGGCTCAGATTGCCCATGTTTTTCCTGGGAAGCCACAACTATTGAGATGGATCAGGGACTTGGAGGTTTATCCTATTAGAAGGGTTGTGGCCATTGGAATGGGCACACACAATTCCCTTGGAGAGGGCAAGTACAGTCCTCAGGTTTGTCTCCAGGGGCCCGAGCCTGTAGGTTGTGTAGGCCAGGGCTGTTTGGACAGTTGTCTGAAAACACAAACTCGGCTTATGTTTCGGGTCATGGGTATGGCAGGACTGATCTACAGACCATGAGGAGAACTCTTCGGGATTTGAAGGAAGGGCGAGTGTGAGGCTCCTGCTCAAGTTTTTGACTCTGAATATCGTGTCACTCATGGACGTGGAATTTCTGTGTGACTTCATGGGAAATGGACGAGTCTTACTCTCTGGTGGTTTGGCCCCGTCCAAAGAGTTTGGGGTCATTCTGTGGGCTGGAAGAAGTCCGTTTTTTTTTTTTTGTTGTTGTTGTTGTTTTTTTCCTTTTTAACCTCAGGTGTCCCACCAAATGAGTGTTTCCAGAGTAGAGCCCTGGGGAGGGGCGACTGGACAATCAGAAATCTGGTTAAAAATTGGGGCCTAGGGACATGTCAAGCCCATATTGACATCTAATGGTCCAGCCACTGAGAGGACTTACTAGAGGACAGAATTCGTGCTGAGGGTCACAATGCGTGTGTATGTCCTTGTCGCACTCAAGAATGGGCGGGGCCTCAGGGTGAATGCTGGTTTCTCCTACACTGAACGTTGGACAGCGTGCCAACCACAAGGGTTCTTGCCATGGGTAAGGAGGAGTTCTGATTTCTGCATCACACTCACCCCTGGGCAATGACTGGAGATAAGGTCTCGGTTCTGAAGCCTGAAAACTGAGGTAGGGAAGAGATGATGACCTAAGGCCATGGCGGGTTTTATGTGCTCAGTGTGCGGTCAGCTTTCTGGGTGTTGGTCAGGAGGTCCGGGCTCAGGTTGTGTTCGACAGTGCATTAGTGCCCAGGATAGACTATATAATTTGGGTAAAGTCGAGTGCTGTGTAGGTTTACCCTCATTTAAGGTGCCTGGGCAGCTCATGAGGCAATAATTTTTTTTCTAGAGGGCAGGCAGAGTGCTGCATTGTGGGTCCGGAATTGCCAAACTTGAGGGCTTCGGGGCCAGGAGTGTGAGGATGGAAGTCTGAGAAGACAAGCTAGACTTGGGTTTCAGGCCGTGGGCACGGCAGGTACCCCCTGCAGATCTGAACCAATATCTCATGCATCTGAAGTCAGGGCAAGGATCAGACGTTGGCTCAGGTTGGAGTTTCTGAGCATGACGGCCGCTTCATGAAGGGAGCGGAATCTCGAGGCCATTGAGGTTTTCCCACGTTGGGAGTTGTGGGATGACCCCTTCAAGGATTCCTTCTGCGGGACAATTGAGACCTGTTGGACAGCTCCAGGACATCCCATATGGAATGACTCCAGAGCACCGATCGCGGATGGATGCCTGGGAAGCCCGCCTCGCATTCCAATTGTCTCCTAGCAACAAGAGAGTTTAGATCTGATGGCTCTTCGGGAGCAACCGTGGTGGCTGAGTTGAAATGGACTTTCCTGAGGATGGGTCCTAATGTGTTTTTGTGTCCATGAGGGCCTTGGAATGGGGCGGTGGCACCAGGACCCAAAATACTCTCCTAAGCTTTGGACATGGCTCCCATGCACAGGTTTCCTTGTTTAGACGAGATGAGTTCTGATGGGTGCCTCAGGAAAACACCTATGCTCGTATTGGAATCAGGCTTTTGAGGACACGTGCCTGTAACCGAAAGCAATGGATCCTATTATGGCCTAGAGTCCTGTCTGGTTCAATCTTCTTCTCTGGGGACATCCATCTATGGTATGAGTGGAGGTCGATTATCAGCTGGTGTCAGACAGCCCTTGTTTGTTCCGGGCGACCTACACTATTGGGATGGCCTCAGGGACTTTGGAGATTTCTCCTAATTTGAACGATTTTGGACCATGGAATGGGCAGAATTCCCATGGATTGGTAGGCACAGTCCTAATGTGTGGCTCCAGGGGCCGAGCCTGGAGGGTGTGTGGCCCAAGACTTTGAAGACAGAAGTCTGAAAACACAAACTCAGCTTAGGTTTGGGGACGTAGGTATGGCAGGCCCGATCTACAAACCATGAGAAGAACTCTTCAGGATATGAAGAAAGTGCGAGTCTGAGGCGCTTGCTCAGGCTTTTGTCTCTGGATTTTGTATCAGCGATGGCCATGGAATGTCAGGGAGGCCTCATGGGCCATGGACGAATCTTCCTCTCTGAGGATTTGGCCCGATTCCCAATTGCTTTTCGTCAATCTGTGGGATGGGAGGACTCATTTCAGTTTTGTTACCTCAGGTGTCCGACCAAAAGAGGATTTCCAAAGCCAAGCCGTGGGGAAGACTGAACGACAACCCGAACTATGGTTAAAAATTGGGGCCTAGGGGCATGGCAAGCCCAATATGCTATCTCTTCATCCAGCAACTGAGTGGCCTTACTTGAGGACTGGGCTCAGCCTGAGTGTCACAATGTGTGTTTGTGACCATTGTGGCCCGCGAGCATGGGCGGGGCCTCATGGGCCACACTGGATTCAACTACACTGAACGATGGACAACATGCCAACCACAAGGTTTCTTGCCATGGGGAAGGAGTTCTGATTTCTGCATCACCTTCAACCCTGGGCAGTGATTGGAGATAAGGTCTAGGTTCTGAAACCTGAAAACCGAGGTTGGGAAGAGATGAAGACCTAAGGCCATGGCGGCTTGATGTGCTCAGTGTGCGTCCAGCTGTCTGGGAGGGGCCAGGGGGTCCAGGCTCAGGCTGTACCAGAAAGCGCATTAGAGCCCTGGTCAGCCTATGTATTTGGGGTACAACCAAGGTCGGTGCAGGTTGATCCTCATTTGGGATAAGTTGGTAGCCCCAGAGGACAATGTTTTTCTTCTGCAGAGCCGGCAGAGTGCTGCATTGTAGTTCTGGATTGCCAAACTGGAGGGCTTGTGGGCCAGTAGTCTGACGACAAAAGTCTGAGAACACAAGCTAGGCTTAGGTTTCTGGGTAAGGCCATGGCACGCACAATCTACAGACCTGAATCGAGATCTCGTGCATCTGAAGTCAGGGCGAGGATCAGACGATCGCTCAGGTTGGAGTTTCTGACCCTGATGGCCCCGTCATGAATGGGGGGTCATCACGAGGCCATGGGGGTTTTTCCACGATGGGAGTTGTGAGAAGCTCCAAACTGCAGAAGTCTTCCGCAGGACAATTGAGACCAGTTGTTTGGCTCCAGGCCCATGATTCTGAGCAGGGTTCTAAGTACGGATGGCTGGGTAGTCCACATCGCATTCCAATTGTCTCCTAGCAATAAGACAGGTTAGATCTCCTGGATCTGTGGGGAGCAACCGAGGACCCTGAGTTGAAATGGACACCCCTGGGGATGGGTCTTAACGTGCTTTTGTGTCTATGGAGACCTTGGAATGAAGCGGTGGCACTGGGGCCCTAAAGGGTTCTCCTAAACAGAGGCTTTGACACAGCTCCAACGTGCAAGTTTCCCATGTGTAGATGAGATGTTTTCTGATGGGTGAGTCAAGAAACAGCTATATGCTGCTTTTGAAATCCAGGCCTCTGAGGAGAGATGCCTGGAAACCAAAGCAATGGATCTGATTAGTGCCTAGGGGCCTGTTCTTCCCTTTTTACCTCTGGGGACATCTGTCTATGGGTCTGAGTGCAGGTAGGTGCTCAGTTGGGCTCAGATTGCCCCTGTTGTTCCTGGGAAGCCACCACTATTGAGATGGATCAGGGACTTTGGAGGTTTATCCTATTAGAAGGGTTGTGGCCATTGGAATGGGCACACACAATTCCCTTGGAGAGGGCAAGTACAGTCCTCAGGTTTGGCTCCAGGGGCCTGAGCCTGTAGGTTGTGTAGGCCAGGGCTGTTTGGACAGTTGTCTGAAAACACAAACTCGGCTTATGTTTCGGGTCATAGGTATGGCATGACTGACCTACAGACCATGAGGAGAACACTTCGGGATTTGAAAGAAGGGCGAGTGTGAGGCTCAAGCTCAAGTTTTTGTCTCTGGATATCGTGTCACTCATGGTCGTGGAATTTCTGTGTGACTTCATGGGAAATGGACGAGTCTTACTCTCTGGTGGTTTGGCCCCGTCCAAAGAGTTTGGGGTCATTCTGTGGGCTGGAAGAATTCCGTTTTTCTTTTTATTCTTGTTTTTTTTCTTTTTTAACCTCAGGTGTCCCACCAAATGAGGGATTCCAGAGTAGAGCCCTGGGTTGGGGCGACTGGACTATCAGAAATCTGGTTAAAAATTGGGGCCTAGGGACATGTCAAGCCCATTATGACATCTAATGGTCCAGCCACTGAGAGGACTTACTAGAGGACAGGACTCATGTTGAGGGTCACAATGCGTGTGTATGCCCTCGTCGCACTCAAGAATGGGCGGGGCCTCAGGGTGAATGCTGGTTTCTCCTACACTGAACGTTGGATAACGTGCCAACCACAAGGGTTCTTGCCATGGGTAAGGAGGAGTTCTGATTTCTGCATCACACTCACCCCTGGGCAGTGATTGGGATAAGGTCTCAGTTCTGAAGCCTGAAAACTGAGGTAGGGAAGAGATGATGACCTAAGGCCATGGCGGGTTTTATGTGCTCAGTGTGCGGTCAGCTTTCTGGGTGTTGGTCAGGAGGTCCGGGCTCAGGTTGTGTTCGACAGTGCATTAGTGCCCAGGTTAGACTATATAATTTGGGTAAAGTCGAGTGCTGTGTAGGTTTACCCTCATTTAAGGTGCCTGGGCAGCTCATGAGGCAATCATTTTTTTTCTAGAGGGCAGGCAGAGTGCTGCATTGTGGTTCCGGAATTGCCAAACTTGAGGGCTTCGGGGCCAGGAGTGTGAGGACGGAAGTCTGAGAAGACAAGCTAGACTGGGGTTCAGGGCGAGGGCACGGCAGGTACCCCCTGCAAATCTGAACCAATATCTCATGCATCTGAAGTCAGGGCGAGGATCAGATGTTGGCTCAGGTTGGAGTTTCTGAGCATGACGGCCGCTTCATGAAGGGAGCGGAAACTCGAGGCCATTGAGGTTTTCCCACGTTGGGAGTTGTGGGATGCCCCCTTCATGAATTCCTTCTACGGGACAATTGAGACCTGTTGGACAGCTCCAGGGCATCCCATATGGAATGACTCCAGAGCACCGTTCGCGGATGGATGCCCGGGAAGCCCGCCTCGCATTCCAATTGTCTCCTAGCAACAAGACAGTTTAGATCTGATGGCTCTGCGGGAGCAACCGGGGTGGCTGAGTTGAAATGGACTTTCCTGAGGATGGGTCCTAATGTGTTTTTGTGTCCATGAGGCCCTTGGAATGGGGCGGTGGCACCGGGACCCTGAAGTACTCTCCTAAGCTTTGGACATGGCTCCCATGCACAGGTTTCCTTGTGGAGACGAGATGAGTTCTGATGGGTGCCTCAGGAAAACCCCTATGCTCGTATTGGGATCAGGCTTTTTAGGACACATGCCTGTAACCCAAAGCAATGGATCCTATTATGGCCTAGGGTCCTGTCTGGTTCAATCTTCTTCTCTGGGGACATCCATCTATGGTATGAGTGGAGGTCGATTATCAGCTGGTGTCTGACAGCCCTTGTTTGTTCCGGGCGACCTACACTATTGGGATGGCCTCAGGGACTTTGGAGATTTCTCCTAATTTGTACGATTTTGGACCATGGAATGGGCAGAATTCCCATGGATTGGTAGGCACAGTCCTAATGTGTGGTTCCAGGGGCCCAGCCTGGAGGGTGTGTGGCCCAAGACTTTGAAGACAGAAGTCTGAAAACACAAACTCAGCTTAGGTTTGGGGACGTAGGTATGGCAGGCCCGATCTACAAACCATGAGAAGAACTCTTCAGGATATGAAGAAAGTGCGAGTCTGAGGCGCTTGCTCAGGCTTTTGTCTCTGGATTTTGTATCAGCGATGGCCGTGGAATGTCGGGGAGGCCTCATGGGCCATGGACGAATCTTCCTCTCTGAGGATTTGGCCCGATTCCCAATTGCTTTTCGTCAATCTGTGGGATGGGAGGACTCATTTCAGTTTTGTTACCTCAGGTGTCCCACCAAAAGAGGAATTCCAAAGCAAAGCCGAGGGGAAGACTGAAGGGACAACCCGAACTATGGTTAAAAATTGGGGCCTAGGGGCATGGCAAGCCCAATATGCTATCTCTTCATCCAGTCACTGAGTGGCCTTACTTGAGGACTGGGCTCAGCCTGAGCATCACAATGTGTGTTTGTGACCAATGTGGCCCGTGAGCATGGGCGTGGCCTCATGGGCCACACTGGTTTCAACTACATTGAACTTTGGACAACATGCCAACCACAAGGTTTCTTGCCATGGGGAAGGAGTTCTGATTTCTGCATCACCTTCAACCCTGGGCAGTGATTGGAGATAAGGTCTAGGTTCTGAAACATGAAAACCGAGGTTGGGAAGAAATGATGACCTAAGGTCATGGCGGCTCGATGTGCTCAGTGTGCGGCCAGCTGTCTGGGAGGGCCCAGGGGGTCCAGGCTCAGGCTGTGTCAGAAAGGGCATTAGTGCCCTGGTCGGCCTATGTATTGGGGGTACAGCCAAGGTCGGTGCAGGTTGATCCTCATTTGTGGTTACTGGGTAGCCCCAGAAGACAATGTTTTTCTTCTGGAGGGCCGGCAGAGTGCTGCATTGTAGTTCTGGATTGCCAAACTGGAGGGCTTGTGGGCCAGTAGTCTGACGACAAAAGTCTGAGTACACAAGCTAGGCTTAAGTTTCTGGGTGAGGCCATGGTAGGCACAATCTACAGACCTGAATCGAGATCTCGTGCATCTGAAGTCAGGGCGAGGATCAGCCGATCGCTCAGGTTGGAGTTTCTGACCCTGATGGCCCCTTCATGAATGGGTGGGGCATCACGAGGCCATGGGTGTTTTCCCACGATGGGAGTTGTGAGAAGCTCCAAACTGCAGAGAGTCTTCTGCAGGACAATTGAGACCTGTTGTTTGGCTCCAGGCCAATGATTCTGAGCAGGGTTCTAAGGATGGATGGCTGGGTAGCCCACCTCGCATTCCAATTGTCTCCTAGCAACAAGACAGGTTAGATCTCCTGGATCTGTGGGGAGCAACCGAGGACGCTGAGTTGAAATGGACACCCCTGGGGATGGGTCCTAACGTGCTTTTGTGTCTATGGAGACCTTGGAATGAAGCGGTGGCACTGGGGCCCTAAAGGGTTCTCCTAAACAGAGGCTTTGACACAGCTACAACGTGCAAGTTTCCCATGTGTAGATGAGATGTTTTCTGATGGGTGAGTCAAGAAACAGCTATATGCTGCTTTTGAAATCCAGACCTCTGAGGAGAGATGCCTGGAAACCAAAGCAATGGATCTGATTAGTGCCTAGGGGCCTGTTCTTTCCTTCATACCTCTGGGGACATCTGTCTATGGGTCTGAGTGCAGGTAGGTGCTCAGTTCGGCTCAGATTGCCCATGTTTTTCCTGGGAAGCCACAACTATTGAGATGGATCAGGGACTTGGAGGTTTATCCTATTAGAAGGGTTGTGGCCATTGGAATGGGCACACACAATTCCCTTGGAGAGGGCAAGTACAGTCCTCAGGTTTGGCTCCAGGGGCCTGAGCCTGTAGGTTGTGTAGGCCAGGGCTGTTTGGACAGTTGTCTGAAAACACAAACTCGGCTTATGTTTCGGGTCATGGGTATGGCAGGACTGATCTACAGACCATGAGGAGAACTCTTCGGGATTTGAAGGAAGGGCGAGTGTGAGGCTCCTGCTCAAGTTTTTGACTCTGAATATCGTGTCACTCATGGACGTGGAATTTCTGTGTGACTTCATGGGAAATGGACGAGTCTTACTCTCTGGTGGTTTGGCCCCGTCCAAAGAGTTTGGGGTCATTCTGTGGGCTGGAAGAAGTCCGTTTTTTTTTTTTTGTTGTTGTTGTTGTTTTTTTCCTTTTTAACCTCAGGTGTCCCACCAAATGAGTGTTTCCAGAGTAGAGCCCTGGGGAGGGGCGACTGGACAATCAGAAATCTGGTTAAAAATTGGGGCCTAGGGACATGTCAAGCCCATATTGACATCTAATGGTCCAGCCACTGAGAGGACTTACTAGAGGACAGAATTCGTGCTGAGGGTCACAATGCGTGTGTATGTCCTTGTCGCACTCAAGAATGGGCGGGGCCTCAGGGTGAATGCTGGTTTCTCCTACACTGAACGTTGGACAGCGTGCCAACCACAAGGGTTCTTGCCATGGGTAAGGAGGAGTTCTGATTTCTGCATCACACTCACCCCTGGGCAATGACTGGAGATAAGGTCTCGGTTCTGAAGCCTGAAAACTGAGGTAGGGAAGAGATGATGACCTAAGGCCATGGTGGGTTTTATGTGCTCAGTGTGCGGTCAGCTTTCTGGGTGTTGGTCAGGAGGTCCGGGCTCAGGTTGTGTTCGACAGTGCATTAGTGCCCAGGTTAGACTATATAATTTGGGTAAAGTCGAGTGCTGTGTAGGTTTACCCTCATTTAAGGTGCCTGGGCAGCTCATGAGGCAATCATTTTTTTTCTAGAGGGCAGGCAGAGTGCTGCATTGTGGGTCCGGAATTGCCAAACTTGAGGGCTTCGGGGCCAGGAGTGTGAGGATGGAAGTCTGAGAAGACAAGCTAGACTTGGGTTTCAGGCCGTGGGCACGGCAGGTACCCCCTGCAGATCTGAACCAATATCTCATGCATCTGAAGTCAGGGCAAGGATCAGACGTTGGCTCAGGTTGGAGTTTCTGAGCATGACGGCCGCTTCATGAAGGGAGCGGAATCTCGAGGCCATTGAGGTTTTCCCACGTTGGGAGTTGTGGGATGCCCCCTTCAAGGATTCCTTCTGCGGGACAATTGAGACCTGTTGGACAGCTCCAGGACATCCCATATGGAATGACTCCAGAGCACCGATCGCGGATGGATGCCTGGGAAGCCCGCCTCGCATTCCAATTGTCTCCTAGCAACAAGAGAGTTTAGATCTGATGGCTCTTCGGGAGCAACCGTGGTGGCTGAGTTGAAATGGACTTTCCTGAGGATGGGTCCTAATGTGTTTTTGTGTCCATGAGGGCCTTGGAATGGGGCGGTGGCACCAGGACCCTGAAATACTCTCCTAAGCTTTGGACATGGCTCCCATGCACAGATTTCCTTGTGGAGACGAGATGAGTTCTGATGGGTGCCTCAGGAAAACACCTATGCTCGTATTGGAATCAGGCTTTTGGGGACACGTGCCTGTAACCGAAAGCAATGGATCCAATTATGGCCTAGAGTCCTGTCTGGTTCAATCTTCTTCTCTGGGGACATCCATCTATGGTATGAGTGGAGGTCGATTATCAGCTGGTGTCAGACAGCCCTTGTTTGTTCCGGGCGACCTACACTATTGGGATGGCCTCAGGGACTTTGGAGATTTCTCCTAATTTGTACGATTTTGGACCATGGAATGGGCAGAATTCCCATGGATTGGTAGGCACAGTCCTAATGTGTGGCTCCAGGGGCCCAGCCTGGAGGGTGTGTGGCCCAAGACTTTGAAGACAGAAGTCTGAAAACACAAACTCAGCTTAGGTTTGGGGACGTAGGTATGGCAGGCCCGATCTACAAACCATGAGAAGAACTCTTCAGGATATGAAGAAAGTGCGAGTCTGAGGCGCTTGCTCAGGCTTTTGTCTCTGGATTTTGTATCAGCGATGGCCGTGGAATGTCAGGGAGGCCTCATGGGCCATGGACGAATCTTCCTCTCTGAGGATTTGGCCCGATTCCCAATTGCTTTTCGTCAATCTGTGGGATGGGAGGACTCATTTCAGTTTTGTTACCTCAGGTGTCCCACCAAAAGAGGAATTCCAAAGCCAAGCCGTGGGGAAGACTGAACGACAACCCGAACTATGGTTAAAAATTGGGGCCTAGGGGCATGGCAAGCCCAATATGCTATCTCTTCATCCAGCAACTGAGTGGCCTTACTTGAGGACTGGGCTCAGCCTGAGTGTCACAATGTGTGTTTGTGACCATTGTGGCCCGCGAGCATGGGCGGGGCCTCATGGGCCACACTGGATTCAACTACACTGAACGATGGACAACATGCCAACCACAAGGTTTCTTGCCATGGGGAAGGAGTTCTGATTTTTGCATCACCTTCAACTCTGGGCAGTGATTGGAGATAAGGTCTAGGTTCTGAAACCTGAAAACCGAGGTTGGGAAGAGATGAAGACCTAAGGCCATGGCGGCTTGATGTGCTCAGTGTGCGTCCAGCTGTCTGGGAGGGGCCAGGGGGTCCAGGCTCAGGCTGTACCAGAAAGCGCATTAGAGCCCTGGTCAGCCTATGTATTTGGGGTACAGCCAAGGTCGGTGCAGGTTGATCCTCATTTGGGATAAGTTGGTAGCCCCAGAGGACAATGTTTTTCTTCTGCAGAGCCGGCAGAGTGCTGCATTGTAGTTCTGGATTGCCAAACTGGAGGGCTTGTGGGCCAGTAGTCTGACGACAAAAGTCTGAGAACACAAGCTAGGCTTAGGTTTCTGGGTAAGGCCATGGCACGCACAATCTACAGACCTGAATCGAGATCTCGTGCATCTGAAGTCAGGGCGAGGATCAGACGATCGCTCAGGTTGGAGTTTCTGACCCTGATGGCCCCGTCATGAATGGGGGGTCATCACGAGGCCATGGGGGTTTTTCCACGATGGGAGTTGTGAGAAGCTCCAAACTGCAGAAGTCTTCCGCAGGACAATTGAGACCAGTTGTTTGGCTCCAGGCCCATGATTCTGAGCAGGGTTCTAAGTACGGATGGCTGGGTAGTCCACATCGCATTCCAATTGTCTCCTAGCAATAAGACAGGTTAGATCTCCTGGATCTGTGGGGAGCAACCGAGGACCCTGAGTTGAAATGGACACCCCTGGGGATGGGTCTTAACGTGCTTTTGTGTCTATGGAGACCTTGGAATGAAGCGGTGGCACTGGGGCCCTAAAGGGTTCTCCTAAACAGAGGCTTTGACACAGCTCCAACGTGCAAGTTTCCCATGTGTAGATGAGATGTTTTCTGATGGGTGAGTCAAGAAACAGCTATATGCTGCTTTTGAAATCCAGGCCTCTGAGGAGAGATGCCTGGAAACCAAAGCAATGGATCTGATTAGTGCCTAGGGGCCTGTTCTTCCCTTTTTACCTCTGGGGACATCTGTCTATGGGTCTGAGTGCAGGTAGGTGCTCAGTTGGGCTCAGATTGCCCCTGTTGTTCCTGGGAAGCCAACACTATTGAGATGGATCAGGGACTTTGGAGGTTTATCCTATTAGAAGGGTTGTGGCCATTGGAATGGGCACACACAATTCCCTTGGAGAGGGCAAGTACAGTCCTCAGGTTTGGCTCCAGGGGCCTGAGCCTGTAGGTTGTGTAGGCCAGGGCTGTTTGGACAGTTGTCTGAAAACACAAACTCGGCTTATGTTTCGGGTCATAGGTATGGCATGACTGACCTACAGACCATGAGGAGAACACTTCGGGAATTGAAAGAAGGGCGAGTGTGAGGCTCAAGCTCAAGTTTTTGTCTCTGGATATCGTGTCACTCATGGTCGTGGAATTTCTGTGTGACTTCATGGGAAATGGACGAGTCTTACTCTCTGGTGGTTTGGCCCCGTCCAAAGAGTTTGGGGTCATTCTGTGGGCTGGAAGAATTCCGTTTTTCTTTTTATTCTTGTTTTTTTTTCTTTTTTAACCTCAGGTGTCCCACCAAATGAGGGATTCCAGAGTAGAGCCCTGGGTTGGGGCGACTGGACTATCAGAAATCTGGTTAAAAATTGGGGCCTAGGGACATGTCAAGCCCATTATGACATCTAATGGTCCAGCCACTGAGAGGACTTACTAGAGGACAGGACTCATGTTGAGGGTCACAATGCGTGTGTATGCCCTCGTCGCACTCAAGAATGGGCGGGGCCTCAGGGTGAATGCTGGTTTCTCCTACACTGAACGTTGGATAACGTGCCAACCACAAGGGTTCTTGCCATGGGTAAGGAGGAGTTCTGATTTCTGCATCACACTCACCCCTGGGCAGTGATTGGGATAAGGTCTCAGTTCTGAAGCCTGAAAACTGAGGTAGGGAAGAGATGATGACCTAAGGCCATGGCGGGTTTTATGTGCTCAGTGTGCGGTCAGCTTTCTGGGTGTTGGTCAGGAGGTCCGGGCTCAGGTTGTGTTCGACAGTGCATTAGTGCCCAGGTTAGACTATATAATTTGGGTAAAGTCGAGTGCTGTGTAGGTTTACCCTCATTTAAGGTGCCTGGGCAGCTCATGAGGCAATCATTTTTTTTCTAGAGGGCAGGCAGAGTGCTGCATTGTGGTTCCGGAATTGCCAAACTTGAGGGCTTCGGGGCCAGGAGTGTGAGGACGGAAGTCTGAGAAGACAAGCTAACTTGGGTTACAGGGCAGGGCACGGAAGGTACCCCCTGCATATCTGAACAAATATCTCATGCATCTGAAGTCAGGGCGAGGATCAGACGTTGGCTCAGGTTGGAGTTTCTGAGCATGACGGCCGCTTCATGAAGGGAGCGGAATCTCGAGGCCATTGAGGTTTTCCCACGTTGGGAGTTGTGGGATGCCCCCTTCAAGGATTCCTTCTGCGGGACAATTGAGACCTGTTGGACAGCTCCAGGACATTCCATATGGAATGACTCCAGAGCACCGTTCGCGGATGGATGCCTGGGAAGCCCGCCTCCATTCCAATTGTCTGCTAGCAACAAGACAGTTTAGATCTGATGGCTCTGCCGGAGCAACCGGGGTGGCTGAGTTGAAATGGACTTTCCTGAGGATGGGTCCTAATGTGTTTTTGTGTCCATGAGGGCCTTGGAATGGGGCGGTGGCACCGGGACCCTGAAGTACTCTCCTAAGCTTTGGACATGGCTCCCATGCACAGGTTTCCTTGTGGAGACGAGATGAGTTCTGATGGGTGCCTCAGGAAAACACCTATGCTCGTATTGGAATCACAATTTTGAGGACACATGCCTGTGACCCAAAGCAATGGATCCTATTATGGCCTAGGGTCCTGTCTGGTTCAATCTTCTTCTCTGGGGACATCCATCTATGGTATGAGTGGAGGTCGATTTTCAGCTGGTGTCAGACAGCCCTTGTTTGTTCCGGGCGACCTACACTATTGGGATGGCCTCAGGGACTTTGGAGGTTTCTCCTAATTTGTACGATTTTGGACCATGGAATGGGCAGAATTCCCATGGATTGTTAGGCACAGTCCTAATGTGTGGCTCCAGGGGCCCAGCCTGGAGGGTGTGTGGCCCAAGAATTTGAAGACAGAAGTCTGAAGACACAAACTCAGCTTAGGTTTGGGGACGTAGGTATGGCAGGCCGGATCTACAAACCATGAGAAGAACTCTTCAGGATATGAAGAAAGTGCGAGTCTGAGGCGCTTGTTCAGGCTTTTGTCTCTGGATTTTGTATCAGCGATGGCCGTGGAATGTCGGGGACGCCTCATGGGCCATGGACGAATCTTCCTCTCTGAGGATTTGGCCCGATTCCCAATTGCTTTTCGTCAATCTGTGGGATGGGAGGACTCATTTCAGTTTTGTTACCTCAGGTGTCCCACCAAAAGAGGAATTCCAAAGCCAAGCCGTGGGGAAGACTGAAGGGACAACCCGAACTATGGTTAAAAATTGGGGCCTAGGGGCATGGCAAGCCCAATATGCTATCTCTTCATCCAGCAACTGAGTGGCCTTACTTGAGGACTGGGCTCAGCCTGAGCGTCACAATGTGTGTTTGTGACCAATGTGGCCCGCGAGCATGGGCGGGGCCACATGGGCCACACTGGTTTCAACTACACTGAACGTTGGACAACATGCCAACCACAAGGTTTCTTGCCATGGGGAAGGAGTTCTGATTTCTGCATCACCTTCAACCCTGGGCAGTGATTGGAGATAAGGTCTAGGTTCTGAAACCTGAAAACTGATGTTGGGAAGAGATGAAGACCTAAGGCCATGGCGGCTCGATGTGCTCAGTGTGCGGCCAGCTGTCTGGGAGGGGCCAGGGGGTCCAGGCTCAGGCTGTGTCAGAAAGGGCATTAGTGCTTTGGTCAGCCTATGTATTTGGGGTACAGCCAAGGTCAGTGCAGGTTGATCCTCATTTGGTGTTACTGGGTAGCCCCAGAAGACAATGTTTTTCTTCTGGAGGGCCGGCAGAGTGCTGCATTGTAGTTCTGGATTGCCAAACTGGAGGGCTTGTGGGCCAGTAGTCTGACGACAAAAGTCTGAGAACACAAGCTAAGCTTAGGTTTCTGGGTGAGGCCATGGCACGCACAATCTACAGACCTGAATCGAGGTCTCGTGCATCTGAAGTCAGCGCGAGGATCAGACGATCGCTCAGGTTGGAGTTTCTGTCCCTGATGGCTCCTTCATGAATGGGGGGGGGCATCACGAGGCCATGGGTGTTTTCCCACGATGGGAGTTGTGAGAAGCTCCAAACTGCAGAGAGTCTTCTGCAGGACAATTGAGACCTGTTGTTTGGCTCCAGGCCAATGATTCTGAGCTGGGTTCTAAGTACGGATGGCTGGGTAGCCCACCTCGCATTCCAATTGTCTCCTAGCAACATGACAGGTTAGATCTCCTGGATCTGTGGGGAGCAACCGAGGCCGCTGAGTTGAAATGGACACCCCTGGGGATGGGTTCTAACGTGCTTTTGTGTCTATGGAGACCTTGGAATGAAGCGGTGGCACTGGGGCCCTAAAGGGTTCTCCTAAACAGAGACTTTGACACAGCTCCAACGTGCAAGTTTCCCATGTGTAGATGAGATATTTTCTGATGGGTGAGTCAAGAAACAGCTATATGCTGCTTTTGAAATCCAGGCCTCTCAGGAGAGATGCCTGGAAACCAAAGCAATGGATCGGATTAGTGCCTAGGGGCCTGTTCTTTCCTTCACACCTCTGGGGACATCTGTCTATGGGTCTGAGTGCAGGTAGGTGCTCAGTTGGGCTCAGATTGCCCCTGTTTTTCCTGGGAAGCCACCACTATTGAGATGGATCATGGACTTTGGAGGTTTATCCTATTAGAAGGGTTGTGGCCATTGGAATGGGCACACACAATTCCCTTGGAGAGGGCAAGTACAGTCCTCAGGTTTGGCTCCAGGGGCCTGAGCCTGTAGGTTGTGTAGGCCAGGGCTGTTTGGACAGTTGTCTGAAAACACAAACTCGGCTTATGTTTCGGGTCATAGGTATGGCAGGACTGATCTACAGACCATGAGGAGAACTCTTTGGGATTTGAAGGATGGGCGAGTGTGAGGCTCCTGCTCAAGTTTTTGTCTCTGGATATCGTGTCACTCATGGTCGTGGAATTTCTGGGTGACTTCATGGGAAATGGACGAGTCTTACTCTCTGGTGGTTTGTCCCCGTCCAAAGAGTTTGGGGTCATTCTGTGGGCTGGAAGAAGTCCGTTTTTTTTTTGGTTGTTCCTGTTGTTTTTTTTCTTTTTTAACCTCAGGTGTCCCACCAAATGAGGGATTCCATTGTAGGGCCCTGGGGAGGGGCGACTGGACAATCAGAAATCTGGTTAAAAATTGGGGCCTAGGGACATGTCAAGCCCATTATGACATCTAATGGTCCACCAACTGAGAGGACTTACTAGAGGACAGGACTCATGCTGAGGGTCACAATGCGTGTGTATGCCCTCGTCGCACTCAAGAATGGGCGGGGCCTCAGGGTGAATGCTGGTTTCTCCTACACTGAACGTTGGACAACGTGCCAACCACAGGGTTCTTGCCATGGGTAAGGAGGAGTTATGATTTCTGCATCACACTCACCCCTGGGAAGTGATTGGAGATAAGGTCTCGGTTCTGAAGCCTGAAAACTGAGGTAGGGAAGAGATGATGACCTAAGGCCATGGCGGGTTTTATGTGCTCAGTGTGCGGTCAGCTTTCTGGGTGTTGGTCAGGAGGTCCGGGCTCAGGTTGTGTTCGACAGTGTTAGACTTTATAATTTGGGTAAATTGGAGTGCTGTGTAGGTTTACCCTCATTTAAGGTGCCTGGGCAGCTCATGAGGCAATAATTTTTTTTCAGAGGGCAGGCAGAATGCTGCATTGTGGGTCCGAAATTGCCAAACTTGAGGGCTTCGGGGCCAGGAGTGTGAGGACGGAAGTCTGAGAAGACAAGCTAGACTTGGGTTTCAGGGCGAGGGCACGGCAGGTACCCCCTGCAGATCTGAACCAATATCTCATGCATCTGACGTCAGGGCGAGGATCAGACGTTGGCTCAGGTTGGAGTTTCTGAGCATGACGGCCGCTTCATGAAGGGAGTGGAATCTCGAGGCCATTGAGGTTTTCCCACGTTGGGAGTTGTGGGATGCCCCCTTCATGGATTCCTTCTGCGGGACTATTGAGACCTGTTGGACAGCTCCAGGACATCCCATATGGAATGACTCCAGAGCACCGTTCGCGGATGGATGCCTGGGAAGCCCGCCTCGCATTCCAATTGTCTCCTAGCAACAAGACAGTTTAGATCTGATGGCTCTGCGGGAGTAACCGGGGTGACTGAGTTGAAATGGACTTTCCTGAGGATGGGTCCTAATGTGTTTTTGTGTCCATGAGGGCCTTGGTATGGGGCGGTGGCACCGGGACCCTGAAGTACTCTCCTAAGCTTTGGACATGGCTCCCATGCACAGGTTTCCTTGTCGAGAAGAGATGAGTTCTGATGGGTGCCTCAGGAAAACACCTATGCTCGTATTGGAATCAGGCTTTTGAGGACACATGCCTGTAACCCAAAGCAATGGATCCTATTATGGCCTAGGGTCCTGTCTGGTTCAATCTTCTTCTCTGGGGACATCCATCTATGGTATGAGTGGAGGTCGATTATCAGCTGGTGTCAGACAGCCCTTGTTTGTTCCGGGCGACCTACACTATTGGGATGGCCTCAGGGACTTTGGAGATTTCTCCTAATTTGTACGATTTTGGACCATGGAATGGGCAGAATTCCCATGGATTGGTAGGCACAGTCCTAATGTGTGGCTCCAGGGGCCCAGCCTGGAGGGTGTGTGGCCCAAGACTTTGAGGACAGAAGTCTGAAAACACAAACTCAGCTTAGGTTTGGGGACGTAGGTATGGCAGGCCCGATCGACAAACCATGAGAAGAACTCTTCAGGATATGAAGAAAGTGCGAGTCTGAGGCTCTTGCTCAGGCTTTTGTCTCTGGATTTTGTATCAGCGATGGCCGTGGAATGTCGGGGAGGCCTCATGGGCCATGGACGAATCTTCCTCTCTGAGGATTTGGCCCGATTCCCAATTGCTTTTCGTCAATCTGTGGGATGGGAGGACTCATTTCAGGTTTGTTACCTCAGGTGTCCCACCAAAAGAGGAATTCCAAAGCAAAGCCGTGGGGAAGACTGAAGGGACAACCCGAACTATGGTTAAAAATTGGGGCCTAGGGGCCTGGCAAGCCCAATATGATATCTCTTCATCCAGCCACTGAGTGGCCTTACTTGAGGACTGGGCTCAGCCTGAGCGTCACAATGTGTGTTTGTGACCAATGTGTCCCGCGAGCATGGGCAGGGCCTCATGGGCCACACTGGTTTCAACTACACTGAACGTTGGACAACATGCCAACCACAAGGTTTCTTGCCATGGGGAAGGAGTTCTGATTTCTGCATCACCTTCAATCCTGGGCAGTGATTGGAGATAAGGTCTAGGTTCTGAAACCTGAAAACTGATGTTGGGAAGAGATGACGACCTAAGGCCATGGCGGCTCGATGTGCTCAGTGTGCGGCCAGCTGTCTGGGAGGGGCCAGGGGGTCCAGGCTCAGGCTGTGTCAGAAAGGGCATTAGTGCCCTGGTCAGCCTATGTATTTGGGGTACAGCCAAGGTCAGTGCAGGTTGATCCTCATTTGGGATTACTGGGTAGCACCAGAGGACAATGTTTTTCTTCTGGAGGGCCGGCAGAGTGCTGCATTGTAGTTCTGGATTGCCAAACTGGAGGGCTTGTGGGCCAGTAGTCTGACGACAAATGTCTGAGAACACAAGCTAGGCTTAGGTTTCTGGGTGAGGCCATGGCACGCACAATCTACAGACCTGAATCGAGATCTCGTGCATCTGAAGTCAGGGCGAGGATCAGACGATCGCTCAGGTTGGAGTTTCTGTCCCTGATGGCCCCTTCATGAATGGGCGTGGGCATCACGAGGCCATGGGGGTTTTCCCACGATGGGAGTTGTGAGAAGCTCCAAACTGCAGAGAGTCTTCTGCAGGACAATTGAGACCTGTTGTTTGGCTCCAGGCCAATGATTCTGAGCTGGGTTCTAAGGATGGATGGCTGGGTAGCCCACCTCGCATTCCAATTGTCTCCTAGCAACAAGACAGGTTAGATCTCCTGGATCTGTGGGGAGCAACCGAGGCCGCTGAGTTGAAATGGACACCCCTGGGGATGGGTCCTAACGTGCTTTTGTGTCTATGGAGACCTTGGAATGAAGCGGAGGCACTGGGGCCCTAAAGGGTTCTCCTAAACAGAGGCTTTGACACAGCCCCAACGTGCAAGTTTCCCATGTGTAGATGAGATGTTTTCTGATGTGTGGGTCAAGAAACAGCTATATGCTGCTTTTGAAATCCAGGCCTCTGAGGAGAGATGCCTGAAAACCAAAGCAATGGATCTGATTAGTGCCTAGGGGCCTGTTCTTTCCTTTTTACCTCTGGGGACATCTGTCTATGGGTCTGTGTGCAGGTAGGTGCTCAGTTGGGCTCAGATTGCCCCTGTTGTTCCTTGGAAGTCACCACTATTGAGATGAATCAGGGACTTTGGAGGTTTATCCTATTAGAAGGGTTGTGGCCATTGGAATGGGCACACACAATTCCCTTGGAGAGGGCAAGTACAGTCCTCAGGTTTGGCTCCAGGGGCCTGATCCTGTAGGTTGTGTAGGCCTGTGCTGTTTGGACAGTTGTCTGAAAACACACAGCCTCCAGGCCAGGGCCCCTGGAACCACACCTCAGGATTGTTCCTGCCCTCTCAAAGGGAATTCTTCATATTCCATTGGCCACAACCATATAAATCAGGAGAAATCTCCAATGTCCCTGGGACCATACCAATATTGTAGGCCGCTTGGAACAAACAGGGGTGATCTGACACTAGCTGAGCAACTAGCTCCACACCATCTCGGAGACAGATGTCCCCAGAGAAGAACATTGAACTGGACAGGCCCCTAGGCCCTAATCAGATCCATTGCTTTGGTTTCCAGGCATCTCTTCTCAGAGGCCTGGTTTCCAATACCAGCCTATGGGGTTTCCAGAGGCCCCTTCAGAGCAAGTCTTGTCTGCACATTGGAAACTTGCTCGTGGAGCTATGTCAGAACCTCAGAGGCCTGGTGTTCAATACCACCATATGGGGGTTTCCTGAGTCATCAGTCAGAACAAATGTCTTGTCCACATGGGAAACGTGCTCTTTCAAGCTGTGTCAAAACCTCCGGCTAGGAAAATCCTTCAGGGCCCCGGTGCCACCACCTCATTCCAAGGTCTCCATGGACACAATCCCACATTAGGACCCATCTGCAGGAGAGTGTATTTCAACTCAGTGCCCTTGGGTGCTCCCCTAGAGCCAGCAGATCGAACCTATCTTGTCACTAGGAGACAATTGGAATGTGAGGCGGGCTGGCTAGGCATCCATCTGTAGAAAACTACTCTGAAGTAATTCCATATGGGACGTCCTGGAGCCATCCAACAGGTCACAGCTGTCCTGCAGAAGGAATCCTTGCGCTTTGGAGCACCTCACCACTCCCATCATGGGAAAAGCTCTGTGGCCTCGTGGTGCACCGTCCCCTTCATGAACGAGCCATCTTGGACAGAAACTCCAACCTGAGCCAACGTCTAATCCTCGCCCTGACTTCAGATGCACGAAATCTTGATTCAACTCTGCAGAGTGTGCCTGCCGAAACCCCGCCCCGAAGCAAAACCTAGCTATTGTTCTCAGACTTCGTCCTCACACTCCGAGCCCACCAGCCCTCCAGTTAGGGAATTCTGGAGAGACACAATGCAGCACTCTGACTGCCCTCCAGAAGAGAAACGTTGTCCTATGGGGCTAACCAGAAACACCAAATGAGGATCAACCCGCATGCCACTTGACTCTACCCCAATTATACAGTTTCGCTTCGGCGTTAATGCCCTGTCTTGCACAGCCTGAGGTCTGAATTCCCAACCGACACCCAGACAGCTGGCTGTACACTGAGCACATCAGACCCGCCATGGCTTTAGGTCATCATCTCTTTTCAACCTTGGTTTTCAGGCTTCAGAACCTAGACCTTATATATACTCACTACCCAGGGGTGAACGTGATGCAGAAATGAAACTCCTTCTTCCTCAAGGCAAGAAACCTTGTGGTTGGCATGTTTTCCAACGTTCAGTGTAGGAGAATCCAGTGTAGCCCATGAGTCCCCGCCCATGCTTGAGAACCGCAATGGGCACAAACACATTGGGACCCTCAGTGTGAGCCCTGTCCTCAAGTAAAGCCTCTCAGGGGCTGGACCAAGAACCCGCATTGCCATCCCTAGTCCCCCAATATTAATGAGAGGTTGAGAGTTCTAGTCACCCCTATTCAGGTCTCTGCTCTGGAACCTCTGAGGAAAAAAATATCGAAGGGTCTCCTCCATCCCCTGAATGAGCCCCAAAACTTGGGATCTGACCAAATCTTAAAAGAGAAAGAATCATCCATGGCCAAAGAGGCCATCCCGTCATTCCATGGCCACCATTGACACAAAATCTAGAGACAAAAGCCTGGATATATGCCTCACATTTGCCCTTTGTTCATAGCCTGAAAAATTCTCCTCACGGTCTATAGATCAGGCCTGTCATACCTACGTCCCCAAACCTAAGCTGAGTTTGGGTTTTCAGATTTCTGTCCCCACTGTCCTGGCCCACACACCCTCCAGGCTGGGGCCCCTGGAGCCATGCCTCAGGACTGTGCCTGCCTTCTCCAAGCAAATTCTGCCCATTCCATTGGCCACAACCCTAAAGATTAGGAGAACACTCCAACGTCCCTGAGGCCATCCCAATAGTGTTGGCCACTCAGGGCAAACAGGGTGATCTGTCCCAAGATGAGCAACTACCTCAACTCAGACCCATAGACAGATAACCCCAGAGAAGAAGATTGAACCGGACAGGCACCTAGGACCTAATCAGATCCATTGCTTTTGATTCCAGGCATCTCTCCTCAGAGGCCTGGTTTCCAATACCAGCATATGTGTTCTTCTGGAGGTACCAGTCTGAACAAATCTCATTTCCACATGGGAAACATGCATTTTGGAGCTGTGTCACAACCTCCAGTTAAGGGAAACCTTCAGGTCCCAGCAGCCAACACCCCATTCCAAGGTCTCCATGGACACAAACCCACATTATGACCCATCCGCAGGCGAGTCCATTTCAACACATCCCCTTTGGTTGCTCCCCAAAAGAAGCAGATCGAACCTGCCTTGTCACTAGGAGACAATAGGAATGTGAGGCGGGCACTCCAGGAATCCATCCTTAGAACCCTGCACTGCCGTGGTTCCGCATGGGACATCCTGGAGAAATCTGACCGGTCTCGACTGTCCCGTAGAAGGAATCCTTGCCGATTGGAGCAACATACAATGCCAATCGTGGGAAAGTCTCCATAGCCCCATGATGCCCCCCACCATCATGAAGGGGCCATCCTGAACAGAAACTTCAACCTGAGCCTACGTCTGATCCTCGCCCTGACTTCAGATGCATGAGATTTAGATTTAGCTCTACAGAGTGTGCCCGCCATGATCTTGACCCAAAACCTAAGCCTAGCTTGTGTTCTCACAATTCTGGCCCACAAGCCCTCCAGTGTGAGAATTCCGTCGCCACAATGCAGCACTCTTTCTTCCCTCCAGAAGAAAAACGTTGCCCCTGGGGCTACCCAGAAACGCCAAATGAGGATCAACCTGCATGCCACTCAACTTTACTCCAATTATACAGTCTAAGCTTGGCACTAATGCCCTGTCTGACACAGCCTGAGCCTGGACCTCCTGGATGACACCCAGAAAGGTGGTGTCACACCTAAGGACTGTGCCAGTGCTCTCCAAGGGAACTCTGCCCGTTTCATTTGCCACAACCTTACAGATTAGGAGAAACCTCCAATTCCCAAGACCAGTCCAATAGTGTTGGCCTCCCCCAACAAACATGGGTGATCTGACACAAGCTGAGCAGTGACCTCCATTCTGAATCTTAGACAGAGACACTCAGAGGAGAATATTGAAAAGGACAGGCCCCTAGACCGTAATCAGATCCATTGCTTTGGATTCCAGGCATTGTTCCCCAGATGCTTGGTTTCCAATACCAGGTTGAGGGGGTTTCAGAACAAATCTCGTCTCTACATGGGAAACTTGCTCTTTGGAGCTGCATCAAAACCTCAGGTTAGGAGAATTCTTCAGGGCAGCAGAGCCACTGCCCCATTCCAAGGGATCCATGGACACAAATCCACATCGACTGATCCTCATGAGATTCCATTTCAATTCAGCCCCCTCGGTTGTTCCCCCAGTGACAGCAGATAAAATCCTCCTTTTCACTAGGACACAACTGGAATGCAAGTTGGACTGCCCAGGCATCCATCATTAGAACTGTGCTTTGGAGCATTTCTTATGGGACGTCCTTGATCCATCCAAAATGTCGTGACTGTCCCGCTGACGGAATCCTTGTGGTTTGGAGCATCACACACTCACAAAGTTGGAAATCTTCCATGGTTTCCTGATGCCCCCCCCCACCTTCATGAAGGGGACATCATGTACAGAAACTCCAACCTAAGCCAACATCTGATCCTCGCCCTGACTTCAGATGCACGAGATCTCATTTCAGGTCTGTAGAGTGTGCCTTCCATGTCACCGCTGCGAATTCAAAGCTGAACTTGTGTTCTCAGACTTCTGTCCTAAAACACCTGGCCCACAAGCCCTGAAGTTGGCAAATCTGGAGCCAGAATGCAGCACTCTGCCTGCCCTCCAGAAGAAAATCTTTGCCCTATGGGGCCAACCAGAAACCCCAAATGAGGACCAACCTTCACATCACTCGACTGTACCCCAATTATACAGTCTAGCCTGGGGACTAATGCCCTGCCTGACACAGCCTGAGCCCAGACCTCATGATGGACACAGACATCTGGCCGCACACTAAGTGCATCGGACCCACCATGGCCTTAGGTCGTCATCTCTTACCAACCTCAGTTTTCAGGCTTCAGAATCTAGACCTTATCTCTACTCACTGCCATGCCGTGTACGTGATGCAGAAATCAGAACTCCTCCTACCCCATGACCAGAAACCCTGTGGTTGGCATGTTGTCCAACGTGCAGTGTAGGAGAAACCAGCATGGCCCATGAGGCCTCAGACATGCTTGAGGGCTGCGATGGGCACAAACACACATTAGGATCCTAAGCATGATCTCTGGCCTCAAGTAAAGCCTCTCCGGGGCTGGACCAAGAGCCCACATATGGAGATTACCATGCCCCTACTACCCAAGCCTTAACCAGTGCTTGAGAAGTCTAGTCACCCCTACTCAGATCTCTTCTCTAGAATCCCTCCTTGGTGGGACACATGAGGTTAAAAAAAAATAGAGAAAGGACTCCTACCGTCCAAAGAATGACCGCAAACACTTGGAATTGGGCCAAATTCACAGAGAGAAATACTCGTCCATGGCTGATGAGGCCATCCTGACATTCCACGGCCACCATTGACACAAAATCCGGAGACAAAAACCTGAAAAAGCGCCACACACTTGCCCTTTGTTCAGAGCCCCCAAAATTCTCAAGGTCTGTAGATCGGGCCTGCCATACCTATGTCCCCAAACCTAAGCCACGTTTGTGTTTTCAGACCTCTGTCTCCATTGTCCTGGCCCACACACCCTCAAGGCTTGGCCCCATGGAGCCACACCTCAGGACTGTGCCTGCCCTCTCCATGGGAATTCTGCTCATTCCTTTGGCACAACCTGACAGATTAGGAGAAACATCCGAAGTCCCCGAGGCCATCTCAATATTGTAGGATGTCCGGGACAAACAGGGACCATCTGCCACAAGCTGAGCCACTACCTCCAATCAGACCTGTAGATAGATATCCATAGAAAAGAAGATTGAACAGGACAGGCACCTAGGCCCTAAACGGATCCATTGCTTTTGTTTTCACGTATCTCTCCTCAGAGGCCTGGATTCCAATACCAGCACATGGGGGTTTCTGGCGCTACCAATCAGAACAAATCGCATGCCACATGGGAATCATGCTATATGGAACTGTGTCAAAACCTCCAGTTAGGAGAAAATTTCACGTCACTGGAGCCACCGCCCCATTCCAATGTCTCAATGGACACAATCCCACATTATGACCCATCCTCAGGAGAGTCCATTTCAACTCAAACCTGGCGGTTGCTCACCCAGTGCCAGCAGATCAAACCTGCTTTGTCACTAGGAGACAATTGGAATGCGAGTTCGTTGCCCAGGTATCCGTTGTTAGAACTCTGCTCTGGAGAAATTCCTAATGGGGTGTCCTTGATCCATTCAACAGGTCTCAACTGTCCTGCAGAAGGAATCCTTGTGGTTTGCAGCATCACACACTTGCACCGTTGGAAAACCTCCATGGCCTCGTGATGCCTCCACCTTCAGGTAGAGGACATCATGGACAGAAACTCCCGTCTGATCCTCGCCCTGACTTCAGATGCATGAGATCTCAATTCAGCTCTGCAGAGTGTGCCTGCCTTGCCCTCGCCCCAAAACCTAAGCCAGCTCACGTTCTCAGACTTCCGTCCTCACACTCCTGGCCCACAAGCCTTCCACTTTGGGAATTCTGGAGACAAAATGCAGCACTCTGCCTGCCCTCCAGAAGAGAGACTTTGCCCTAGGGGTCTACCCAGAAACATCAAATGAGGATCAACCTGCAATTCTCTAGACTGTACCCCAATTATACAGTCTAGCCTGGGCACTAATGCCCTGTCTGACACAGCCTGACCCCAGACCTCGTGACCGACACCCAGACACCTGGCCTCACACTGAACACATCGAACATGCCATGGCCTTAGGTCATCATCTCTTCCCAACCTTGGTCTTCAGGCTTCAGAACCTAGACATTATCTCCACTCACAACTAAGTGATGTACGTGATGCAGCAATCAGAACTTCACCTTCCCCATGACCAGAAACCTTGTGGTTGGCATGTTGTCCAACGTTCAGTATATGAGAACCCAGCATGGCCCATGAGGCCTCAGACATGCTTGATGGCTGCGATGGGCACAAACACACATTAGGACCCTAAGCATGAACCCTGGCCTCAAGTAAAGCCTCTCCGTGGCTGGACCAAGAGCCTGCATATGGGACTTGCCATGCCCCTACTCCCCCAATCCTAGCCAGAGCTTGAGAAGTCTAGTCAACCTTATTCAGAGCTCTTTTCTGGAATCCCTCTTTGGTGGGACACATAAGGAAAAAAAAAAAAAAAAACCAAGATAAAGAAAAAAAAAAGTAAGGACTTCTACCATCCAAAGAATGACCCCAAACACTTGGAATCTGGCCAAATCCACAGAGAGAAATACTCGTCCATGGTCGATGAGGCCAGCCTGACATTCCACGGCCACCATTGACACAAAATCCGGAGACAAAAACCTGAAAAAGCGCCACACACTTGCCCTTTGTTCAGAGCCCCCCAAATTCTCAAGGTCTGTAGATCGGGCCTGCCATACCTATGTCCCCAAACCTAAGCCTAGTTTGTGTTTTCAGACTTCTGTCTCCATTGTCCTCACCCACACATTCTAAAGGCTGGGCCCCATGGAGCCACACCTCAGGACTGTGCCTGCCCTCTCCAAGGGAATTCTGCTCATTCATGTGGCAAAACCTGACAGATTAGGAGAATCATCCAAAATCTCTGAGGCCATCCCAATAGTATAGGATGTCCTGGACATACAGGGACCCTCTGGCACAAGCTGAGCCACTACCTCCAATCAGAACCTTAGACAGATATCCATAGAAAAGAATATTGAACAAGACAGGCACCTAGGCCCTATTTGGATCCATTGCTTTTGTTTTCAGGCATCTCTCCTCAGAGGCCTGGATTCCAATACCAGCATAAGGGGGTTTCCAGAGCTACCTATCAGAAAAAATCTCGTCTCCACATGGGAATCTTGCTCTATGGAGCTGTGTCATAACCTCCAGTTAGGAGAAAACTTCAGGTCACTGGAGCCACGGCCCCATTTGAATATCTCCATGGACACAATCCCAAATTATGACCCATCCTCAGGAGAGTCCATTTCAACTAAACCCCCTCGGTTGCTACTCCAGAGCCAGCAGATTGAACCTGCCTTATCGCTAGGAGACAATTGAAATGCGAGTTGGGCTCTTCAGGCATCCATCCTTAGAACCCTGCTCTTGCGTCATTCCTCATGGGACATCCTTGAGCCATCCAACAGGTCTCGACTGTCCCACAGGAGTCCTTGTGCATGGACCACCTAACAACTCATATCATGGAAAGCTTCCAAGGTCACATGATGCCCCCAATCTTCATGAAGGCAGATCATGGAAAGAAACTCCAACCTGAGCCAACAGCTGATCTTCGCCTTGACTTCAGATGCACGAGATCTTGATTCAGCTCTTCAGAGTGTACCTGCTGTGCCCTCACCCCAAAACCTAAGCGTAGCTAGTGTTCTCCGACTTCCGTCCTCACTCTCCTGGACCACACGCCCTCTATTTTGGGATTTCCGATGACACAGTGCTGCACTCTGCCTGCCCTCTAGAAGAAAAATATTGCCCTATGGGTCTACCCAGAAACCTCAAATGAGGATAAACCTGCACGTCACTCAACTGTACACCAATTATATAGTCTAGCCTGTGCACTAATGCCCTTTCTGACAGAACCTGAGGCCTGAATTCCCAACCGACACCCAGACAGCTTGCAGTACACTGAGAACATCTGAACCGCCATGGCCTTAGGTCGCCATCTCTTTCCAACTTCGGTTTTCAGGCTACAGAATCCTAGACCTTATCTCTACTCACTTCCCATGGGTGAACGTGATGCAGAAATCAGAACTTATCCTTCCCTCTCGCCAGAATCTTGTGGTTGGCATCTTGTCCAACATTCAGTGTAGGACCCCTGTAGGGCCTACAGGGGCAGTAGTAGGGCCCCTGAGGGTAGTGTAGGGTCCCTGAGGCCCTGCCTATGCTTAAGAGCTGCGGTGGGCTCAAACACACATTGGGACCCTCAGTTTGAGCCCTGTCCTCAAGTAAAGCCTCTCAGTGGCTGGACCATGAGCCCGCATATGGGGCCTGCCATGCCCCAAGTCACCCAATCTTAACCAGAGGTAGAGACATCTAGTCACCCCTACTCAGGGCTCTGCTCTGGAATCCCTCTTTGGTGGGACATTTGAGGTAAATAAACACAGAAAGGACTCCTCCCACTCACAGAATGACCCCAATCACTTGGGATTGGGCCATCCCAAGTGATTGGGGTCCAGAGAGAAAGACTCGTCCATGGCCCATGAGGCCAGCCCGACATTCCACGGCCACTATTGACACAAAATCCAGAGACATAAGCTTCAGCAAGCGTTCACACTCACCCTTAGGTCATAGCTCAAAAAATTCTCCTCATAGTCTGTAGATTGGGCCTGCCATACCTACGTCCCCAAACCTAAGCCGAGTTTGTGTTTTCAGACTTCTATCCTGACATCCCTGTCCCACACACCCTCCAGACTGAGGCCCCTGGAGCCACACCTCAGGACTGTGCCTGCCCTCTCCAAGGAAATTCTTCCCATTCCATTGGCCACAACCCTACAGATAAGGAGAAACCTCCAAAGTCCCAGAGGCCATTCCAATAGTGTAGGCCACCCAGGACAAAGAGGGTCGATCTCTCACAAGCTGAGCAACGACGTCAACTCACCCGTAGACAGATAACCCAAGAGAAGAAGATTAAACTGGACTGGTCCCTAGAATGTAATTGGTTCCATTGCTTTTTTTTCCTAAGCATCTCTCCTCAGAGGCCTGTTTTCCAATACCAGCATATGGGGGATTCCAGAGATACCAATCAGAACAAATCTTGTCTTCACATGGGAAACTTATCCTTTGGAGCTCTGTAAAAGCCTCCAGTTAGGAGAAACCTTCAGGTAGCCGGAGCAACCGCCCTATTCCAAGGTCTCCATGACACATACCCGCATTATGACCATTCGGCAGGAGAGTACATTTCAACTCAGCCCCGTCGATTACTCCCCCAGAGGCAGAATATCAAACCTGCCTTGTCGCTAGGAGACAACTGGAATGCAAAGCAGACTCTCTAGGCATCCATCCATGGAATCCTGCTCTGGCGCCGTTCCATATGGGATGTCCTGGAGCCTTCCAACAGGTCTTGACTGTCCCACAGAAGGAATCCTTGCAGATTGGAGCATCTCACAACTCCTATCGTGGGAAAACCTACATGGCCTCATGAGATGCTCCCCTTTATAAAGGGGCCATCATGGACAGAAACTCCAACCTGAGCCAACTTCTGATGCATTGCTTTGGTTTCTAGGTATCTCTCCTCAGAGGCCTGGTTTCCAATATCAGAATATGGGGATTTCCTAAGGAAACAATCAGAACAGATCTCATCTCCACATGGGAAACTTGCTCTTTGGAGCTGTGTCAATACCTCAGGTTAGGAGGATCCTTCAGGGCGCTGGCACCATGGCCCAATCCCAAGGTCTCCAAGGACACAAACTTACATTATGAACCATTCTCAGGAGAGTCCATTTAAAATCAGCCCACTCGGCTGCTCACCCAGAGCCAGCAGATCAAACCTTCCTTGTCACTAGGAGACAGTTAGAATGGGAGGCGGGCTGCCCAGGCATCCATCCTTAGAACCCTGCTCTGGAGAACTTCTTTATGGGACGTCTTGAATCCAACCAACCTGTCTTTACTGTCTCGCAGAATGAATCCTTGTGGTTTGAAGCATCACACAATAACACTGTGAGAAAACCTCCATTTCCTTATGATGCCCCACACCTTCATAAATGGGCCATCATGGACAGAAACTCCATCCTAAGCCAAAGTCTGATCCTCGCCCTGAATTCAGAAGCATGAGATCTCGATTCAGCACTTGAGAGTGTGCCAGCTGGGCCCTCGTCTTGAAACCTAAGCCTATCTTGTGTTCTCAGACTTCCGTCCTCAGAATCCTGGCCACACCCCTCCAGTTTGGAAATTCTGGAGACACAATGCAGCACTCTGCCTGGCCTCCAGAAGAAAAATGTTGCCCTATAGGGCTAACCAGAAACGCCAAATGAGTAACAACCTGCATGCCACTCGACCATACCCCAATTATACAGTCTAGCCTGTGCACTAAAGCCCTGTCTGACACAGCCTGAGGGCAGACCTCCAGTCCAACACCAGGACAGCTGGCCGTACACTGAGCATATCATACCCACAATGGCTTTAGGCCATCATCTCTACCCAACCTCAATTTTCACCTTCATAACCTAGACCTTATCTACACTCACTGCTCAGGAGTGAACGTGATGCAAGAATCAGAACTTCTCCTTCGCCATGGCAAGAAACCTTGTGGTTGGCATGTTGTCCAACGTTCATTGTAGGAGAAAGCAGCATGGAATATGAGGTCCCACCTATCCCTGAGGGCCACAATTTGCACAAACACATATTGTGACCCTCAGCGTGAGCCCTATTCTCATGTGAAGCCTCTTAGTGACTGGAACAACAGCCGACATATGGGGCTTGCCAAGCCCCTAGTCACCCAATCTCAACCAGAGTTCGAGATGTCTAGTGACCCGACTCAGGGCTCTGCTCTGGAATCCCTCTTTGGTGGGACACCTGAGGTAAAAAAAAAAAAAAAATACAGAAAGGACTTTTCCCATCCACAGAATGATCCCAACCCCTTGGGATCAGGCCAAATCACCAGAGAAAGAATTGTCCATGGCCCTTGAGGACACCCCGACATTCCACGGCCACCGTTGACACAAAATCCAGAGACAAGCCTGAGCAAGCGCCACATACTCGCCCTTTGTTCATAGCCCGGAAAATTCTCACGTTCTGTAGATCGAGCCTTCATACATACATCCCCAAACCTAAGCTGAGTTTGTGTTTTCAGACTTCTGTCCCCACAGTCCTGGCCCACACACCATCCAAGTTGGGGCCCCTGGAGCCACACCTCAGGACTGTGGCTTCCCTCTCCAGGGGAATTCTGCCATTTCCATTGGCCACAACCTTATAGATTAGGAGAAACCTCCAAGCTCCCCGAGGCCATCCGAATAGTGTTGGCTGCCCAGGACAAACAGGGATGATCTTTCACAATTTAGGAAACTACCTCCACTCAGACCCAGAGACAGATATCCCCATAGAATAAGATTGAACTGGACAGGCACTTAGGCCCTAATCAGATCCATTGCTTTTGTTTCCAGGCATCTCTCCTCAGAGGCCTGGTTTCCAATACCAGCATAGGGGGATTACTGAGGCACTCATCAGAAAAATCTCATCTCCACATAGGAAATGTACTCTTTGGAGCTCTATAAAAACCTCTGTTTAGGAGAATCTTTCAGGGCCCCGGATCAAGTGCCCCATTCCAAGGTCTCCATGGACTTAAACCCACATTATGATCTATCCTCGGGAGAGTCCATGTCAACTCAACCCCCTTGGTTTCTCCCCCAGGGCCTGCAGATTAAACCTGCCTTGTCGCTAGGAGACAACTAGAATGGGAGGTGGGCTGCCTAGGCATCAATCCTTAGAACCCTACTCTGGAGTCATTCCATATGGGACATCCTAGAGCCATCCAACAGGTCTCAAGTGTCCCACAGAAGGAATCTTTGCAGTCTGGAGCATCTCAGAACTCCCATTGTGGGAAAATCTACATGGCCTCTTGAGACGCTCCACTTTATAAAGTGGCCATCATGGACAGAAACTCCAACCTGAGCAAACGTCTGATATTCGCCCTGACTTCAGGTGCATGAGATCATGATTCAGCTCTGCAGAGTGTGCCTTCTGTGCCCTCACCCCAAAAACTAAGCCTAGGTTGTGTTCTCAGACTACAGTCCTCACACCCCTGGCCCAAAAGCCCTACAGTTTGGCAATACTGGGGCCACAATGCAGCACTCTGCCTGCTCTCGCAGAGAAAAAACGTTGTCTTATGGAACTACCTAGAGACCCGAATGAGGATCAATTGAACGCCACTCGACTGCACCCCAAATATTCAGTCTACCCTGTCTAATGCCTTGTCTGACACAGCATGAGCCCACACCTCCAGACCTACGCTCAACAGCTTGCCGCACACTGAGCTCATTGGACCCAACAGGTCCTTAGGTCTTCATCTCTTCCCAACCTCGGTTTTCGGGTTTCAGAACCTAGACCTAAACTCCAAACACTGTCCAGGGGTGAACGTGATGCAGAAGTCACAACTCTTCCTTCGCCATGGCCAGAAACCTTGTGGTTGGCATATTCTCCAACGTTCAGTGTCGGAGAATCCAGCGTGGCCCATGAGGCCCTTCCCATGCTTGAGGGCCTTGTTGGCACAAATAGGCATTGTGACCCTCAGCATGAGCCCTGTCCTCAAGGAAGGCCTCTCAGTGTCTGAATCAAGAGCCCACATATTGGACTTGCCATGCCCCTAGGCCCCCAAACTAAAACAGAGGTGGGGTTGTCCAGTTGTCCCTCCCGAGGACTCTGCTCTGGAAACCCTCCTTTATTGGGACACATGAGGTACAAAAAATAAAATAAAATAAAATAAAATAAAAGAAAGGACTCCTCCCATCCCACAGAACATACACAAACTATTGGGATTGGGTCAAATCCTCAGAGTAGGAAAGCCGTCCACAACCCATGAGGCCACGCCAGCATTCCACCCACATTGTTGACACAAATCCAGAGACAAAATCTGAGCAAGCACCTCAAACTCACACTTTTCCATATCCTGAAGTGTTATCACGGTCTGTAGATTGGGCGTGCCATAACTATGTCCCCAATCCTAAGCAGAGTTTGTGTTTTCAGATTTTTGCTCCACAGCCCTGGCCCACACACCCTCAAGGTTGGGCCCCTAGAGCCAAACTCAGAACTTTGCCTGCCCTCTCCAGGGGATTTCTGCCCATTCCATTGACCACAACCCTATAGATTAGGAGAAACTCCAAAGTCCCGAGGCCATTCCAATATTATAGGTCGCCCAGGACAAACAGGGGCGATCTGACACAATCTGAGCAACTACCTCACCTCAGATACTTAGACACGTATCCCCAGCAAAGAGATTGAACCGGACAGGCACCTAGGCTCTAATCATATCCATTGCTTTTGTTTCCAGTCATCTCTCCTCAGAGGCCTGTTTTCCAATACCAGCATATGGGAGAATCCTTAGGCACTCATCAAAACAATTCTCTTCTCTACATAGGAAACATACTCTTTAGAGCTCCATCAAAACCTCCGGTTATGAACATCCCTCAAGGACCCGGATCAAGACCCCATTCCAAGGTCTCCATGGACACAAATGCACATTATGACCCATCCTCAACTCACCCATTTCAACACACCCGATCGGTTGCTCCACTAGATCAGGCAGATCGAACTTGCCTTGGATCTATAAGACACCTGGAATGGGAGGCTGGCTGCCCAGGCATCCATCCTTACAACCCTGCTCTGGATAACTTCCTTATGGGATGTCCTGGATCCATCCACCGGTATCACCTGTCCCACAGAAGGAATCATTGCGGTTTGGAGCATCTCACAATTCAAATCGTGGGAAAACCTCCATGTCCTCGTGACACCCTCCCATTCATGAAGGGGCCGTCATGGACAGAAACTCCGACCTAAGCCAACGTCTGATCCTAGCTCTGTCTTCAGGTATACGGGATCTCGAATCATCTCTGCAGAGGGTGCCTGCCGTCCCCTCACCCCGAAATCTAAGTCTGGCTTGTGTTCTCAGTATTTATTCCTCACACTCCTGGCCCACAAGCCTTCCAGTTTGGGAATTCTGGAGACAGTATGTGACACTGTGTCTTCCCTCCAGAAGAAAAACGTTGCCCTCTGGGGCTACCCAGTAACCACAAATGAGTACCATCCTGCACGAAACTCGACTGCACCCCAATGATACAGTCTAGCCTGGACACTAATTCGCTGTCTGCCACAGCCTGAGCCTGCACCTCCCAACCCACACTCAACAGCTGGCCGAACACTGAGCACATCAGACACACCATGGCCTTAGGGCTTCATCTCTTCCCAACCTCAGTTTTCAGGCTTCAGAACCTAGACCTTAAATCCAATCACAGTCCAGGAGTGAAATTGTTGCAGAAATTAGAACTCCTTCTTCCCCATGGCCAGAAAACTTGTGGTTGCCATATTGTCCAACGTTCCGTGTAGGAGAAACCAGCATGGTACATTAGGCCACGCCCTGACTTGAGGGGCTCCTTGGGCACAAAAACACATTGTGAAACTCAGTGTGAGACCTATCCTCAAGGAAGGCCTCTCAGTGTCTGGACCAAGAGCCCAAATATGGGGCTTGCCATGTTCTTAGGTCCCAATGTTAACCAGAGGTCTGGTTGTCCAGTTGCCCCCACCCACGACTCTGCTCTGGAATGCCTCTTTTGGTGGTCCACCTGAGGTAAAAAAAAAAAAAAAAAAAAACAACAAAAAAACAAAAAACAGAAAGACCTCCTCCCTTCTGACAGAATGACCCAAACTCTTGGGATCGGGTCAAATCCCCAGAAAGGGAGCCTCATCGATGGCCCATGAGGATCCCCCGACATTCCATGGCAATCGGTGACACATTTCCAGAAAAAAAAAAAAGCATGAGCATGCACATCACATTCGCCCTTTGTTCATATCCCGAAGAGGTCTCCTCACGGTCTATAGATCGGGCCGGCCATACCTACATCCCCCAACCTAAGTGGAGTTTGTGTTTTCAGACTTTTGTCCAAATAGCCCTGGACCACACACGCTCCACACTTGGGTCCCTGGAGCCACACCTCAGGACTGTGCTTCCCTTTCAAGGGAATTCTTCCCATTCCATTGGCCACAAACTTGCAAAAAAGGAAAAACCTCCAAAGTCACCGAGGCCATCCCAATAGTTTAGGCCGACCAGGACAAACAGGGGTGATCTCAAACCATCTGAGCAACTACCTCCACTCAGACAACAGATGTCCCCAGAGAAGAATATTGAACCGGACAGGCCTGTAGGCCCTAATCAAATCCATTGCTTTGGTTTCCAGGCATCTCTCCTCAGAGGCCTCGTTTCCAATACCAGCATATGGTGGTTTCCTGAGGCACCAATAAGAACAAATCTCGTCTCCCCATGGAAAACTTGCTCATTGGAGCTTTGTCATAACCTCTGGTTAGGAGAATCCTTCAGGGCCCTGGTGCCACTGCCCCATACCAAGGTCTCCATGGACTCAAACCAACATTAAGGCCATCCTCAGGAAAGTCCATTCAACTCAGCCCCCTCTGTTGCTACCCCAAGCCAGCAGATCAAACGTTTCTTGTTGCTAGGAGACAATTGGAATATGAGGCTGCTGCCCAAGCATCCATACGTAGAACCCTGTTCTGGAAAAATACCTTATAGGACGTCCTGGAGCCATCCAACAAATCTTAATTGTCCCACAGAAGGAAACCTTGCGGTTTGGAGCATCTCACAACTCCAATAGTGGCAAAAACCCCATGGCCTCATAATCCCCCCTCTTCTTGAAGGGGCCAAAATGGAAAGAAACGCAAACCTAAGCCAAAGTCTGATCCTCGACCGAACTTCAGACGCATGAGATCTCAATTCAGCTCTGCAGAGTGTGCCTGCCATGCCCTTGCCCCGAAACCTAAGCCCAGCTTGTGTTCTCAGCTTCCATCCTCACTCTCCTGGCCCACAAGCCCTCCAGTTTGGGAATTCCGAAGCCACAATGCAGCACTCTGCCTGCCCTCCAGAAGAAAAACTTTGCCCTATGCTGCTAATAAGAAACCCCCAAATGATTTTCTAATGCATGTCACTCGATGGTAAAGCAATTATACAGCCTACCCTGTATACTAATGCCCTGTCTGGCACAGCCTGAGACAAGACATCCCAAACGACAGCCAGACAGCTGGCCCCAACCTGGACACATAGGACCCGCTATGGCTGTAGGTCGTCATCTCTTCCCAAACTCGGTTTTCAGGCTTCAGAACCTAGACCTTAAATCCAATCATAGTCCAGGAGTGAAAGTGTTGCAGAAATTAGAACTCCTTCTTCCCCATGGCCAGAAAACTTGTGGTTGCCATATTGTGCAATGTTCAGTGTAGGAGAAACCAGCATGGTACATTAGGCCACGCCCTACCTTGATGGGCTCCTTGGGCTCAAAAACACATTGTGAAACTCAGTGTGAGACCTATCCTCAAGGAAAGCCTCTCAGTGTCTGGACCAAGAGCCCACATATGGGGCTTGTCATGTTCTTAGGTCCCAATGTTAACCAGAGGTCTGGTTGTCCAGTTGCCCCCACTCACGACTCTGCTCTGGATTCCCTCATTTGGTGGTCCACCTGAGGTAAAAAAAAAAAAATAAATAAACAAAAATAAATAAAAAAAAAAAACAGAAAGGCCTCCTCCCTTCCAACAGAATGACCCCAAACCCTTGGGATCGGGTTAAATCCCCAGAAAGGGAGCCTCATCGATGGCCCATGAGGACACCCCGACATTTCATGGCAATCGGTGACACATTTCCAGAAAAAAAAAAAAAAAAAAAAAAAGCATGAGCAAGCTCCTCACATTCGCCCTTTGTTCATATCCCGAAGAGTTCTCCTCACGGTCTATAGATCGGGCCGGCCATACATACATCCTCCAACCTAAGTGGAGTTTGTGTTTTCAGACTTTTGTCCAAATAGCCCTGGACCACACACGCTCCACACTTGGGTCCCTGGAGCCACACCTCAGGACTGTGCTTCCCTTTCAAGGGAATTCTTCCCATTCCATTGGCCACAACCTTGCAAATTAGGAAAACCTCCAAAGTCACTGAGGCCATCCCAATAGTGTAGGCCGCCCAGGACAAACAGGGGTGATCTCAAACCAGCTGAGCAACTACCTGCAATCAGACAAGAGATGTCCCCAGAGAAAAAAATTGAACTGGACAGGACCCTAGGCCCTAATCAGATCCATTGCTTTGGTTTCCAGGCATCTCTCCTCAGAGGCCTCGTTTCCAAAACCAGCATATGGTGGTTTCCTGAGGCACCAATAAGAACAAATCTCGTCTCCCCATGGAAAACTTGCTCATTGGAGCTTTGTCATAACCTCTGGTTAGGAGAATCCTTCAGGGCCCTGGTGCCACTGCCCCATACCAAGGTCTCCATGGACTCAATCCAACATTAAGACCATCCTCAGGAAAGTCCATTTCAACTCAGCCCCCTCTGTTGCTACACAAGCCAGCAGATCAAACGTTTCTTGTTGCTAGGAGACAATTGGAATGTGAGGCTGGCTGCCCAGGCATCCATACTTAGAACGCTGTTCTGGAAAAATACCTTATAAGACGTCCTGGAGCCATCCAACAAATCTTAATTGTCCCACAGAAGGAATCCTTGCGGTTTGGAGCATCTCACAACTCCAATAGTGGAAAAACCCCCATGGCCTCATAATCCCCCCTCTTCTTGAAGGGGCCAACATGGACAGAAACTCAATCCTGAGGTAAGTCTGAACCCCGACTGACTTCAGACGCATGAGATCTCAATTCAGCTCTGCAGAGTGTGCCTGCCATGTCCTTGCCCCGAAACCTAAGCCTAGCTTGTGTTCTCAGCTTCCGTCCTCACTCTCCTGGCCCACAAGCCCTCCAGTTTGGGAATTCCAAAGCCACAATGCAGCACTCTGCCTGCCCTCCAGAAGAAAAACTTTGCCCTCTGCTGCTAATAAGAAACCCCAAATGATTTTCTAATGCATGCCACTCGATTGTAAAGCAATTATACAGCCCACCCTGTACACTAATGCCCTGTCTGGCACAGCCTGAGACAAGACATCCCAAACGACACCCAGACAGCTGGCCCCAACGTGGACACATAGGACCCGTTATGGCTGTAGGTCGTCATCTCTTCCTAACCTCGGTTTTCAGGCTTCAGAACCTAGACCTTATCTCCAATCACTGCCCAGGGGTGAACGTGATGCAGAAATTAGAATTCCTCCTTCCCCATGGCCAGAAACCTTGTGGTTGGCATGTTGTCCAACGTTCAATGTGGGAAAACCTGCATTGTCCGAAAGGCCACGCCAGTGCTTGAGGGCCGCCTAGGGCACAGACATGCATTGTGACCTGCAGCGTGAGTCCCGTATTAAAGTAACGCCTCTCAGTGGCTGGACCAAGATCCTGCATATGCGGCTTGTCATATCCATAGGCCCCCAGGCTTAACCAGAGGGCGAGTATTCCAGTTGTCAGTACCCACTGCTATGCTCTAGAATCCCTCTACTGGGGGGGACACATGAAGCAGAAAACAGGACACTTCCCTTCCCACAGAATGACCCCAAACTCTTGGGGGCTGGACAAACTACCAGAGAGGGAGACTTCTACGACCCATGAGGCAACTCCTACATTAAACGGCCATTGTGGACAAAACATCCAGAGACAAAAGCTTGAGCTACTGCCTCCCTCTCACCCTTCTTTCATATTTAGAGGAGCTCCCCTCATGGACTGTAGATCAGGCCTGCCGTAACCTCGGCCCCAAACCTGAGCTGAGTTAGGGTTTTTGGATGTCTGTCTGCACAGCCATGGCCCACACAGCCTCCAGGCTGGGGTATCTGGAGCCACACCACAGAACTGTGCCTGCTCTCTCCTAAGAAACTGCCCATTCCATTGGCCACAATTCTACAAAATAGTAGAAACCTCAAGGTCCCCAAGGACATCCCACTACCGCAAGCCGCACTGGACAAATAGGGGCATTATGACACAAGCTGAGCAACTACTACCTCCATGCAGACACACAGACAGATATCCGCAGAGACAGAAGATTGAACCAGACAGGCCCCTAGGCCCTATTATGAACTCTTGCTTTGGTGTCCAGGTATCACTCCTCAGAGGCCTGGGTTCGAAGACCAGCATACGCGGCTTTCCTGAGGCACCAGACAGAAGACCCCTCATCTCCACATGGGAAGCTTCCTTGTTGGAGTTGTGTCAAGCCCTTCGGGTTTGAGAATCCTGCAGAGTCCCTTAGCTACTGCCACATTCCAAGGTCTCCGTGGCCACCAACCCACATTATGACTCATCCTCAGCAGAGTCCATTTAAACTCAGCCTTCTGGGTAGCTCACCCAAGAGCCCGCAGATTGAGCGTACCTTGTCTCGACCAGGCAATGGGAAGGAGAGTTGGCGTTTCTCGGCATCCATGCATAGGCCCCTGCTCTCGAGTCTTTCTGTATGGGGCATCCTGGAACCATCCAATAGTACTCGACTGTCCTGAAGAAGGAAACTTTGAAGTTTGGAGCAGCTCACAACTCCCAGCGTAGGGAAACCTCCCTGGCCTCATGTCGCTCCCACTCCCTTCAGGAAGGGGCCGTCATGGACACAAACTCCAGCTTGAGGCAACATCTGATAATCGCCCTGACCTCACCTGCAGGAGATCTCGATTCAGCCTCTGCAGAGTGGGCCTGCCATGCTCTTGGCCCCAAAACTCGTGCTAGCTTGTGTTTTCAGTCTTCCTTCCTCACAACCCTGGCCACACCCCTCCAGTTTGGCAATTCTGGAGACACAATGCAGCACTCTGCCTGCCCTCCAGAAGAAAAATGTTGCCCTATAGGGCTAACCAGAAACGCCAAATGAGTAACAACCTGCATGCCACTCGAACATACCCCAATTATACAGTCTAGCCTGGGCACTAAAGCCCTGTCTCACACAACCTGAGGGCAGACCTCCAGTCCAACACCCAAACAGCTTGCCGTACACAGAGCATATCACACCCACAATGGCTTTAGTCCATCATCTCTACCCAACCTCAGTTTTCACCTTCAGAACCTAAACCTTATCTCCACTCACTGCTCAGGAGTGAACGTGATGCAAGAATCAGAACTTCTCCTTCGCCTTGGCAAGAAACCTAGTGGTTGTCATGTTGTCCAATGTTCATTGTAGGAAAAAGCAGCATGGACTATGAGGCCCCACCTATCCCTGAGGGCCACAATTTGCACAAACACACATTGAGACCCTCAGCGTGAGCCCTATCCTCATGTAAAGCCTCTTAGTGACTGGAACAACAGCCCACATATGGGGCTTGCCAAGCCCCTAGTCCCCCAATCTCAACCAGAGTTCGAGATGTCTAGTGACCCCTACTCAGTGCTCTACTCTGGAATCCCTCTTTGGTGGGACACCTGAGATAAAAAAAAAATACAGAAAGGAATCTTCCCATTCACAGAATAATCCCAACCACTTGGGATCAGGCCAAATGACCAGAGAAAGAATTGTCCATGGCCCTTGAGGACACCCCGACATTCCACGGCCACCATTGACACAAAATCCAGAGACAAAACCCTGAGCAAGAGCCACATACTCGCCCTTTGTTCATAGCCCGGAAAATTCTCACGGTCTGTAGATCGAGCCTTCATACATACATCCCCAAACCTAAGCTGAGTTTGTGTTTTCAGACTTCTGTCCCCACAGTCCTGGCCCACACACCATCCAAGCTGGGGCCCCTGGAGCCACACCTCAGGACTTTGGCTTCCCTCTCCACGGGAATTCTACCATTTCCATTGGACACAACCCTATAGATTAGGAGAATCCTCCAAACTCCCCCAGGCCATCCGAATTGTGTTGGCTGCCCAGGACACACAGGGATGATCTTTCACAAGTTAGGAAATCACCTCCACTCAGACCCAGAGACAGATATCCCCATAGAATAAGATTGAACTGGACGGGCACTGAGGCCCTAATCAGATCCATTGATTTTGATTCCAGTCATCTCTCCTCAGAAGCCTGGTTTCCAATACCAGCATATGGGAGATTACTTAGGCACTCATCAAAACATTTCTCTTCTCTACATAGGAAACATACTCTTTAGAGCTCCATCAAAACCTCCGGTTATGAACATCCCTCAAGGCCCCGGATCAAGCACCCCATTCCAAGGTCTACATGGACACAAATGCACATTATGACCCATCCTCAACTCACACATTTCAAAACACCCGCCTCGGTTGCTCCCCTAGATCCAGCAGATCGAACTTGCCTTGGCTCTAAGAGACACCTGGAATGGGAGGCAGGCTGCCCAGGCATCCATCCTTAGAACCCTGCTCTGGATAACTTCCTTATGGGATGTCCTGGAGCCATCCAACATGTCTCGACTGTCCCACAGAAGGAATCATTGTGGTTTGGAGCATCTCACAATTCCCATAGTGGGAAAACCTCCATGTCCTCGTGACACCCTCCCCTTCATGAATGGGCCGTCATGGACAGAAACTCCGACGTAAGCCAACGTCTGATCCTAGCTCTGTCTTCAGGTATACGGATCTCGAATCATCTCTGCAGAGGGTGCCTGCCGTCCCCTCACCCCGAAATCTAAGTCTGGCTTGTGTTCTCAGAATTTTTTCCTCACACTCCTGGCCCACAAGCCTTCCAGTTTGGGAATTTTGGAGTCACTATGTGGCACTGTGTCTTCCCTCCAGAAGAAAAACGTTGCCCTCTGGGGCTACCCAGTAACCTCAAATGAGTACCATTCTGCACGAAACTCGACTACACCCAAATGATGCAGTCTAGCCTGGGCACTAATTCCCTGTCTGCCACAGCCTGAGCCTGCACCTCCCAACCCACACTCAACAGCTGGCCGAACACTGAGCACATCAGACACACCATGGCCTTAGGGCTTCATCTCTTCCCAACCTCAGTTTTCAGGCTTCAGAACCTAGACCTTAAATCCAATCACAGTCCAGGAGTGAAAGTGTTGCAGAAATTAGAACTCCATCTTCCCCATTGCCAGAAAACTTGTGGTTCCCATACTGTGCAACGTTCAGTGTAGGAGAAACCAGCATGGTACATTAGGCCACGCCCTGACTTGAGGGGCTCCTTGGGCACAAAAACACATTGTGAAACTCAGTGTGAGACCTATCCTCAAGGAAGGCCTCTCAGTGTCTGGACCAAGAGCCCACATAAGGGGCTTGCCATGTTCTTAGGTCTCAATTTTAACCAGAGGTCTGGTTGTCCAGTTGCCCCCACCCACGACTCTGCTCTGGAATCCCTCTTTTGGTGGTCCACCTGAGGTAAAAAAAAAAAAAAAAAAAAACCAGAAAGGCCTCCTCACTTCCCACAGAATGACCCCAATCTCTTGGGATCGGGTCAAATCCCCAGAAAGGGAGCCTCATCGATGGCCCATGAGGACACCCCGAAATTCCATGGCAATCGGTGACACATTTCCAGAAAAAAAAAAAAAAAGCATGAGCATGCACATCACATTCGCTTTTTGTTCATATCCCGAAGAGGTCTCCTCACGGTCTATAGATTGGGCCGGCCATACCTACATCCCACAACCTAAGTGGAGTTTGTGTTTTCAGACTTTTGTCCAAATAGCCCTGGACCACACACGCTCCACACTTTGGTCCCTGGAGCCACACCTCAGGACTGTGCTTCCCTTTCAAGGGAATTCTTCCCATTCCATTGGCCACAACCTTGCAAATTAGGAAAAACCTCCAAGTCACCGAGGCCATCCCAATAGTGTAGGCCGCCCATGACAAACAGGGGTGATCTCAAACAAGCTGAGCAACTACCTCCACTCAGACAACAGATGTCCCCAGAGAAGAATATTGACCGGACAGGCCCCTAGGCCCTAAACAGATCCATTGCTTTGGTTTCCAGGCATCTCTCCTCAGAGGCCTTGTTTCCAATAACAGCATATGGTGGTTTCCTGAGGCACCAATAAGAACAAATCTCGTCTCCCCATGGAAACTTGCTCATTGGAGCTTTGTCATAACCTCTGGTTAGGAGAATCCTTCAGGGCCCTGGTGCCACTGCCCCATACCAAGGTCTCCATGGACTCAAACCAACATTAAGACCATCCTCAGGAAAGTCCATATCAACTCAGCCCCCTCTGTTGCTACCCCAAGCCAGCAGATCAAACGTTTCTTGTTGCTAGGAGACAATTGGAATGTGAGGCTGGCTGCCCAGGCATCCATACTTAGAACCCTGTTCTGGAAAAATACCTTATAAGACGTCCTGGAGCCATCCAACAAATCTTAATTGTCCCACAGAAGGAATCCTTGCGGTTTGGAGCATCTCACAACTCCAATAGTGGGAAAACCCCCATGGCCTCATAATGCCCCCCCTTCCTGAAGGGGCCAACATGGACAGAAACTCAAACCTGAGCCAAAGTCTGAACCTCGACCTGACTTCAGATGCATGAGATCTCAATTCAGCTCTGCAGAGTGTGCCTGCCATGTCCTTGCCTCGAAACCTAAGCCTAGCTTGTGTTCTCAGACTTCCGTCCTCACTCTCCTGGCCCACAAGCCCTCCAGTTTGGGAATTCCGAAGCCACAATGCAGCACTCTGCCTGCCCTCCAGAAGAAAAACTTTGCCCTATGCTGCTAATAAGAAACCCCAAATGATTTTCTAATGCATGCCACTCGATTGTAAAGCAATTATACAGCCTACCCTGTATATTAATGCCCTGTCTGGCACAGCCTGAGACAAGACATCCCAAACGATACCCAGACAGCTGGCCCCAACATGGTCACATAGGACCCGCTATGGCTGTAGGTCGTCATCTCTTCCTAACCTCGGTTTTCAGGCTTCAGAACCTAGACCTTATCTCCAATCACTGCCCAGGGGTGAACGTGATGCAGAAATTAGAATTCCTCTTTCCCCATGGCCAGAAACCTTGTGGTTGGCATGTTGTCCAACGTTCAATGTGGGAAAACCTGCATTGTCCGAAAGGCCACGCCAGTGCTTGAGGGCCGCCTAGGGCACAGACATACATTGTGACCTGCAGCGTGAGTCCCGTATTAAAGTAACGCCTCTCAGTGACTGGACCAAGATCCTGCATATGGGGCTTGTCATATCCATAGGCCCCCAGGCTTAACCAGAGGGCGAGTATTCCAGTTGTCAGTACCCACTGCTATGCTCTAGAATCCCTCTACTGGGGGGACACATGAAGCAGAAAACAGGACACTTCCCTTCCCACAGAATGACCCCAAACTCTTGGGGGCTGGACAAACTACCAGAGAGGGAGACTTCTACGACCCATGAGGCAACTCCTACATTAAACGGCCATTGTGGACAAAACATCCAGAGACAAAAGCCTGAGCGACTGCCTCCCTCTCACCCTTCTTTCATATCCAGAGGAGCTCCCCTCATGGACTGTAGATCAGGCCTGCCGTAACCTCGGCCACAAACCTGAGCTGAGTTAGGGTTTTTGGATGTCTGTCTGCACAGCCATGGCCCACACAGCCTCCAGGCTGGGGTCTCTGGTGCCACACCACAGAACTGTGCCTGCTCTCTCCTAAGAAACTGCCCATTCCATTGGCCACAACTCTACAAAATAGTAGAAACCTCAAGGTCCCCAAGGACATCCCACTACCACAAGCCGCACTGGACAAATACTGGCATTATGACACAAGATGAGCAACTACTACCTCCACGCAGACACACAGACAGATATCCGCAGAGAAAGAAGATCGAACCAGACAGGCCCCTAGGCCCTATTATGAACTCTTGCTTTGGTGTCCAGGTATCACTCCTCAGAGGCCTGGGTTCGAAGACCAGCATACGGGGCTTTCCTGAGGCACCAGACAGAAGACCTCTCATCTCCACATGGGAAGCTTCCTTGTTGGGGTTGTGTCAAGCCCTTCGGGTTGGAGAATCCTGCAGAGTCCCTTAGCTACTGCCACATTCCAAGGTCTCCTTGGCCACCAACCCACATTATGACTCATCCTCAGGAGAGTCCATTTAAACTCAGCCTTCTGGGTAGCTCACCCAAAAGCCCGCAGATTGAGCGTGCCTTGTCTCTACCAGGCAATGGGAAGGTGAGTTGGCGTTTCTCGGCATCCATGCTTAGGGCCCTGCTCTCGAGTCTTTCTGTATGGGGCATCCTGGAACCATCCAATAGTACTCGACTGTCCTGAAGAAGGAAACTTTGAAGTTTGGAGCAGCTCACAACTCCCAGCGTAGGGAAACCTCCCTGGCCTCATGACGCCCCCATCCCCTTCAGGAAGGGGCCGTCATGGACACAAACTCCAGCTTGAGGCAACATCTGATACTCGCCCTGACCTCACCTGCAGGAGATCTCGATTCAGCCTCTGCAGAGTGGGCCTGCCATGCTCTTGGCCCCAAAACTTGTGCTAGCTTGTGTTTTCAGACTTTCTTCCTCACAATCCTGGCCACACCCCTCCAGTTTGGTAATTCTGGAGACACAATGCAGCACTCTGCCTGCCCTCCAGAAGAAAAATGTTGCCCTATAGGCCTAACCAGAAACGCCAAATGAGTAACAACCTGCATGCCACTCGACCATACCCCAATTATACAGTCTAGCCTGTGCACTAAAGCCCTGTCTGAAACAGCCTGAGGGCAGACCTCCAGTCCAACACCCAGACAGCTGGCCATAAACAGAGCATATCACACCCACAATGGCTTTAGGCCATCAACTCTACACAACCTCAGTTTTCACCTTCAGAACCTAGACCTTATCTGCACTCACTGCTCAGGAGTGAACGTGATACAAGAATCAGAACTTCTCCTTCGCCTTGGCAAGAAACCTAGTGGTTGGCATGTTTTTCCAACGTTCAGTGTAGTTGAAACCAGTGTGGCCCATGATGCCCCGCCCATGTTTATGGGCCACATTGGTCACAAACACACATTGTGTCCCTCAGCCTGATCCCCGGCCTCAGGTAAGGCCTCTCAGTGGCTGGATGAAGAGTCAGCATATTCGGCTTGCCATGCTTCTAGGCCCCAAATTTTACCCATAGTTCGGGTTCTCCCTTCACTTTTCCCCAGGGCTCATCTTTGGAATTCCTCTTTTGGCGGGACACCTGAGGTAACAAACCTGAAAGGAGTCCTCCCATTCCACAGATTGATGAAAAGCAATTGGGATCGGACCAAATCCCCAGAGAGAAAGATTCGTCCATGGCCCATGAGGCTTCCCCGACATTCCACGGCCATCTCTGAAACAAAATCCAGAGACAAAAGCCTGAGCAAGTGCCTCAGACTCGCTCTTTCTTTATATCCGGAAGAGTTCTTCTCATGGTTTATAGATCGGGCCTGCCATACCTACCTCCCCAAAGCTAAGCTGAGTTTGTGTTTTCAGACTTCTGTCCCCAAAGTCCTGGGCCACACACCTTCCAGGCTGGGTCCCCAGGTGTCACACATTAGGACTGTGTCTACCCAATCCATGGGAATTCTCCCCATTCCATGGTCCAAAACCGTAAAATTAGGAGAACCCTCCAAATCCGTGAGGCCATCCCAATAGTGCAGGTCGCCCGGGACAAACAAGGGCGGTCTGATACCAGCTGAGCATCTACCTCTACTCATACCATAGATGGATGTCCCCTGAGAAGCAGATTGAACCAGACAGGACCCTAGGCCATAATCGGATACATTGCTTTGGTTTACAGGCATGTCTCCTCAAAAGCCTGGATTCCATTACCACCATAGGGGTTTTTCTGAGGCACCCATTAGAACAAATCTCGTCTCCACAAGGAACCTTGTGCATTGAGCTATGTCAAAAGCTTAGGAGAATACTTCAGGGCCCCGGTGCCACCGCCCCATTTTAAGGCCCTCATGGACACAAACACACATTAGGACCCATCCTCAGGAAAGTCCATTTCAAGTCAGTCACTCCTGTTGCTCACGCAGAGCCATCAGATCTAAACTCTCTTGTTGCTACGAGAAAATTGGAATGCGAGGCCTGCTTCCCAGTCATCCATTCTCGAATGGTGCCCTGGAGTCATTCCATATGGGATGTCCTGAAGCTGCCTAACAGGTCTCAATTGTCCCGCAGAAGGTATCCTTGAAGGGGGCATCCCACAACACCCAACGTGGGAAAACCTACATGGCCTCGAGATTTCGCTCTCTTCATGAAGGGGCCGTCATGCACATAAACTCCAACGTGAGACAACGTCTGATCCTCGCCCTGACTTCAGATGCATGAGATATTGGTTCAGATCTACAGTGGTCCCTGCCGTGTCCTCGCCCTGATACACAAGTCTAGCTTGTGTTCTCAGACTTCCGTCCTCACACTCCTGGACACGAAGCCCTCAAGTTTGGCCATTTCTGACCGACAATGAAGCACTCTGCCTGCCCTCTAGAAAACAAATTTTGCCTAATGAGCTGCCCAGACAACTTATATGAGGATAAATCTACATGGCACTCGACTTTACCCAAATTATATAGTCTACGGGGGCACTAATGCACTGTCTGACACAACCTGAGCCCGGACCTCCTGACCAACACCCAGACAGCTGACGGCACACTGAGCACATCAGACCCGCCATGGCCTTAGGTTATCATCTCTTCCCTACCTCTGTTTTCAGGCTTCAGAATCTAGACCTTATCTCCAATCACTGCCCAGGGGTGACTGTGATGCAGAAATCAGAACTCTTCCTTACCCATGGCAAGAAATCTTGTCATTGGCAGGGTGTCCAACGTTCAGTGTAGGAGAAACCAGGATTCACCATGAGGCCCCGCCCATTCTTGTTTGCGAAGTGGGCATAAACACGCATTGTGACCCTCAGTGTGAGTCCTGTCCTCTAGTAAGTCCTCTCAGTCGCTCGACCATTAGATGTCATAATGGGCTTGACATGACCCTAGGCCCAAATTTGTAACCAGATTTCTGGTTGTCCAGTCGGCCCTCCCCAGGGCTCTACTCTGGAATACCTCATTTGGTGGGACACCTGAGGTTAAAAAACAAAACAAGGCAAATCACAACAACAACAAAACGGACTTCTTCCATCCCACAGAATGACCCAAAAATCTTGCGATGGGGACAAACCACCAGAGATTAAGACTCGTCCATTTCCCATGAAGTCAACCGGAAATTTCATGACCATGAGTGACACGATATCCAGAGACAAAAACTTGAGCAAGAGCCTGACACTCGCCCTTTTTTCATATCCCGAAGAGTTCTCCTCATGGTCTGTAGATCAATACTGCCATACCTATTACCCGAAACATAAGCCGCGTTTGTGTTTTCAGACAACTGTCCAAAAAGCTCTGCCTACACACCCTACAGGCTAAGGCCCCTGGAGCCAAACCTGAGGACTGTACTTGCCCTCTCCAAGGGAATTGTATGTGCCCATTCCAATGGCCACAACCTACTAATAGGATAAACCTCCAAACTCCCTGAGGCCATCCCAATAGTGGTGGCTCTCCAGGACAAAAAGGAGCAATCTGAGCCCATCTGACACCTACATGCACTCAGATGCATAGACTGATGTCCCCAGAGGTAAAAAGATACGAACAGGCCCCTAGGCACTATTTGGCTTCATTGTTGTGCTATCCAGTCATCTCTCCTCAGAGGCCTGGATTTCAATACCAGTGTATTGCTGTTTCCTGACTCATCCCTCAGAACAAATCTCATTTACATATGGGAAACTTGCATGTTGGAGCTGTGTCAAAGCCTCTGTTTGAAAAAACCCTTCAGGGCCCCAGTGCCACCGCTTCATTCCAAGATCTCCATAGACACAAAAACATATTAGGATCCATCCACAGGAGAGTCCATTTCAACTCAGCCTCCTGGGTTGCTCCCCCAGATCCAGCAGATCTACCTGTCTTGTTGCTAGGACACAATTGGAATGCGAGGTGGGCTACCCAGCCATCCATCCTTAGAACCCTGCTCGGAATCGTTGCCCTGGAGCCAACCAACAGGTCTCAATTGTCCTGCAGAAGAATCTTTGCAGTTTGGAGCTTCTCACAACTAACATCGTGGGAAAACCCCCACGGCCTCATGACCCCCCCGCCCCTTCATGAAGGGCCATCAGGGACAGAAACACCAACCTGAGCGATCTTCTGATCCTCGCCCTGACATCATAAGCACGAGATCTCGATTCAGGTCTGTAGATTGTTCCTGCCTTGTCCTCACCCAGAAACCTAAGCCTAGCTTGTTCTCAGATTTCCTTCCTCAGACTACTGGCCCACAAGCCTCCAGTTTGAAAACCAGAACTATATTGCAGCACTCTTCCTGCCCTCAGGAAGAAAAACATTGCCCTCTGGGGCTACGCAGAAACTCCAAAAGAGGATCAACCTGCACGCCATACGACTGTACCCCAAATATATAGGCTGACCTGGGCACTATTGCCCTTTTTGACACAGCCTGAGCCTGGATTACCTGGCCCCACACAGAAAGCTGGCCGCTCACTGAGCACATCGGACCCGCCATGGTCTTAGGTCGTCATCTCTTCCCAACCTCGGTTGTCAAGTTTCAGAACCTAGACCTTATCTCCAATCACTGCCCAGGCTTGAAAGTGATGCAGAAAACACAACTCCTTCCCCGTGGCAAGAAACCATGTGGTTGGCATGTTGGCCAACGTTCAGTGTAGTTGAAACCAGGGTGGCCCATGAGGCCCCGCTCATGTTTGCGGGCCACATTGGTCAAAACCACACATTGTGACCCTCACCCTGATCCCAGTCCTCAATAAGGCCTCTCAGTGGCTGGATGAAGAGATAGCATATTGGGCTTGCCATGCCCCTAGGCCCCAAATTTTACCCATAGTTCGGGTTCTCCCTTCACTTTTCCCAAGGGCTCTTCTTTGGAATTCCTCTTTTGGCGGGACACCTGAGGTAACAAACCTGAAAGGAGTCCTCCCATTCCACAGATTGACGAAAAACAATTGGGATCGGGCCAAATCCACAGAGAGGAAGATTCGTCCATGGCCCATGAGGCCTCCCCGACATTCCACGGCCATCTCTGATACAAAATCCAGAGACAAAAGCCTGAGCAAGCCCCTCAGACTCACTCTTTCTTCATATCCGGAAGAGTTCTTCTCATGGTTTATAGATCGGGCCTGCCATACCTATGTCCCCAAACCTAAGCTGAGTTTGTGTTTTCAGACTTCTGTCCTCAAAGTCCTGGGCCACACACCCTCCAGGCTGGGGCCCCTGGAGTCACACATTAGGACTGTGCCTACCCAATCCATGGGAATTCTGCCGATGCCATTGTCCAAAACAGTAAAATTTGGAGAACCCTCCAAATCCCTGAGGCCATCCCAATAGTGCAGGTCGCCCGGGACAAACAAGGGCGGTCTGATACCAGCTGAGCATCTACCTCCACTCATACCATAGATGGATGTCCCCTGAGAAGAAGATTGAACCAGACAGGACCTTAGGCCATAATCGGATACATTGCTTTGGATTACAGGCATGTCTCCTCAAAAGCCTGGATACCAATACCAGCATAGAGGTTTTCCTGAGGCACCCATCAAAACAAATCTCGTCTCCACAAGGAACCTTGTGCATCGAGCTATGTCAAAAGCTTAGGAGAATACTTCAGGGTCCCGGTGCCACCGCCCCATTTTAAGGCCCTCATGGACACAAACACACATTAGGACCCATCCTCAGGAAAGTCCATTTCAAGTCAGCCACCCCGGTTTCTCCCGCTAAGCCATCAGATCTAAACTGTCTTGTTGCTAGGAGACAATTGGAATGCGAGGCGGGCTTCCCAGGCATCCATCCTCGAACGGTGCCCTGGAGTCATTCCATATGGGATGTCCTGGAGCTGCCCAACAAGTCTCAATTGTCCCGCAGAAGGAATCCTTGAAGGGGGCATCCCACAACTCCCAACGTGGGAAAACCTCCATGGCCTCGAGATTCCGCTCCCTTCATGAAGGGGCCGTCATGCACAGAAACTCCAACCTGAGCCAACTTCTGATCCTCGCCCTGACTTCAGATGCATGAGATATAGGTTCAGATCTACAGGGGTACCTGCCGTGCCCTGGCCCTGAAACCAAAGTCTAGCTTGTGTTCTCAGACTTCCGTCCTCACACTCCAGGCCCCGAAGCCCGGAAGTTTCGCAATTCCAGACCCACAATGCAGCACTCTGCCTGCCCTCTAGAAAAAAAATTTGGCCTAATGAGCTGCCCAGGCACCTTATATGAGGATAAATCTACATGGCATTCGACTATACCCAAAGTATATAGTCTAACCTGGGCACTAATGCACTGTCTGACACAACCTGAGCTCGGACCTCCTGACCAACACCCAGAAAGCTGACCGCACACTGAGCACATCAGAACCGCCATGGCCTTAGGTTATCATCTCTTCCCAACTGCGGTTTTTCAGGCTTCAGAACCTAGACCTTATCTCCAATCACTGCCCAGGGGTGCCTGTGATGCAAAAATCAGACCTTGTCCTTACCCATGGCAAGAAACCTTGTGGTTGGCATGTTGTCCAACGTTCAGTGTAGGAGAAACCAGCATTCACCCGGAGGCCCCGCCAATTCTTGAGTGCGAAGAGGGCATAAACACGCATTGTGACGCTCAGCGTGAGTCCTGTGCTCTAGTAAGTCCTCTCAGTGGCTCGACCATTAGATGTCATAATGGGCTTGACATGTCCCTAGGCCACAATTTTTAACCAGATTTCTGGTTGTCCGGTCGGCCCTCCCCAGGGATCTACTCTGGAATACCTCATTTGGTGAGACACCTGAGGTTAAAAAACAAAACAAAGCAAATCAACAACAACAACAACAAAACGGACTTCTTCCATCCCCAGAATGACCCAAAACTCTTGGGACGGGGCAAAAACCCAGAGAGTAAGACTCGTCCATTTCCCATGAAGTCACCTGGAAATTTCACGACCATGAGTGACACGATATCCAGAGACAAAAACTTGAGCACGAGCCTCACACTCGCCCTTTTTTCATATCCTGAAGAGTTCTCCTCATGGTCTGTAGATCAGTCCTGCCATACCTATGACCCGAAACATAAGCCAAGTTTGTGTTTTCAGACAACTGTCCAAACAGCTCTGGCCTACACACCCTACAGGCTCAGGCCCCTGGAGCCAAACCTGAGGACTGTACTTGCCCTCTCCAAGGGAATTGTATGTGCCATTCCAATGGCCACAACCCTACTAATAGGATAAACCTCCAAACTCCCTGAGGCCATCCCAATAGTGGTGGCTTCCCAGGACAAACAGGGGCAATCTGAGCTCATCTGAGCACCTACCTGCACTCAGACGCATAGACTGATGTCCCCAGAGGTAAAAAGGAACGAACAGGCCCCTAGGCACTATTCGGATCCATTGCTGTGGTATCCAGTCATCTCTCCTCAGAGGCCTGGATTTCAATACCAGCGTATGGCTGTTTCTTGACTCACCCATCAGAAAACATCTCATCTACATATGGGAAACTTGCACGTTGGAGCTGTGTCAAAGCCTCTGTTTGGAAAAACCCTTCAGGACCCAGTGCCACCGCTACATTCCAAGGTCTCCATAGACACAAAAAGACATTAGGACCCATCCACAGGAGAGTTTATTTCAACTCAGCCTCCTGGGTTGCTCCCCCAGATCCAGCAGATCTAACCTGTCTTGTTGCTAGGACACAATTGGAATGCGAGGTGGGCTACCCAGCCATCCATCCTTAGAACCCTGCTCGGAATCATTGCCCTGGAGCCAACCAACAGGTCTCAATTGTCCTGCAGAAGAATCTTTGCAGTTTGGAGCTTCTCACAACTAACATCGTGGGAAAACCCCCACGGCCTCATGACCCCCCCACCCCTTCATGAAGGGCCATCAGGGACAGAAACTCCAACCTGAGCGATCTTCTGATCCTCGCCCTGACATCATAAGCACGAGATCTCGATTCAGGTCTGTAGATTGTTCCTGCCTTGTCCTCACCCAGAAACCTAAGCCTAGCTTGTTCTCAGATTTCCTTCCTCAGACTACTGGCCCACAAGCCTCCAGTTTGAAAACCAGAACTATAATGCAGCACTCTTCCTGCCCTCAGGAAGAAAAACATTGCCCTCTGGGGCTACCCAGAAACTCCAAAAGAGGATCAACCTGCACGCCATACGACTGTACCCCAAATATATAGGCTGACCTGGGCACTATTGCCCTTTTTGACACAGCCTGAGCCTGGATTACCTGGCCCCACACAGAAAGCTGGCCGCTCACTGAGCACATCGGACACGCCATGGTCTTAGGTCGTCATCTCTTTCCAACCTCGGTTGTCAAGTTTCAGAACCTAGACCTTATCTCCAATCACTGCCCAGGCTTGAAAGTGATGCAGAAATCACAACTCCTTCCCCGTGGCAAGAAACCATGTGGTTGGCATGTTGGCCAACGTTCAGTGTAGTTGAAACCAGGGTGGCCCATGAGGCCCCGCTCATGTTTGCGGGCCACATTGGTCAAAACCACACATTGTGACCCTCACCCTGATCCCAGTCCTCAATAAGGCCTCTCAGTGGCTGGATGAAGAGATAGCATATTGGGCATGCCATGCCCCTAGGCCCCAGATTTTACCCATAGTTCGGGTTCTCCCTTCACTTTTCCCAAGGGCTCTTCTTTGGAATTCCTCTTTTGGCGGGACACCTGAGGTAACAAACCTGAAAGGAGTCCTCCCATTCCACAGATTGACGAAAAACAATTGGGATCGGGCCAAATCCACAGAGAGGAAGATTCGTCCATGGCCCATGAGGCCTCCCCGACATTCCACGGCCATCTCTGATACAAAATCCAGAGACAAAAGCCTGAGCAAGCCCCTCAGACTCACTCTTTCTTCATATCCGGAAGAGTTCTTCTCATGGTTTATACATCAGGCCTGCCATACCTACGTCCCCAAACCTAAGCTGAGTTTGTGTTTTCAGACTTCTGTCCTCAAAGTCCTGGGCCACACACCCTCCAGGCTGGGGCCCCTGGAGTCACACAGTAGGACTTTGCCTACCCAATCCATGGGAATTCTGCCGATGCCATTGTCCATAACAGTAAAATTTGGAGAACCCTACAAATCGCTGAGGCCATCCCAATAGTGCAGGTCGCCCGGGACAAACAAGGGCGGTCTGATACCAGCTGAGCATCTACCTCCACTCATACCATAGATGGATGTCCCCTGAGAAGAAGATTGAACCAGACAGGACCCTAGGCCATAATCGGATACATTGCTTTGGATTACAGGCATGTCTCCTCAAAAGCCTGGATTCCAATACCAGCATAGAGGTTTTCCTGAGGCACCCATCAAAACAAATCTCGTCTCCACAAGGAACCTTGTGCATCGAGCTATGTCAAAAGCTTAGGAGAATACTTCAGGGTCTCGGTGCCACCGCCCCATTTTAAGGCCCTCATGGACACAAACACACATTAGGACCCATCCTCAGGAAAGTCCATTTCAAGTCAGCCACCCCGGTTTCTCCCGCTAAGCCATCAGATCTAAACTGTCTTGTTGCTGGGAGACAATTGGAATGCGAGGCCGGCTTCCCAGGCATCCAACCTCGAACAGTGCCCTGGAGTCATTCCATATGGGATATCCTGAAGCTGCCCAACAGGTCTCAATTGTCCCGCAGAAGGAATCCTTGAAGTTGCATCCCACAATTCCCAACGTGGGAAAAACTCCATGGCCTTGAGATTCCGCTCCCTTCATGAAGGGTCCGTCATGCACAGAAACTCCAACGTGAGACAACGTCTGATCCTCGCCCTGACTTCAGATGCATGAGATATAGGTTCAGATCTACAGTGGTACCTGCCGTGTCCTCGCCCTGAAACCCAAGTCTAGCTTGTGTTCTCAGACTTCCGTCCTCACACTCCTGGACACGAATCCCTCAAGTTTAAAATTCCGGACCGACAATTAAGCACTCTGCCTGCCCTCTAGAAAACAAATTTTGCCTAATGAGCTGCCCAGACAACTTATATGAGGATAAATCTACATGGCACTCGACTGTACCCAAAGTATATAGTCTAAACTGGGCACTAATGCACTCTCTGACACAACCTGAGCCCGGATCTCCTGACCAACACCCAGACAGCTGACCGCACACTGAGCACCTCAGACCCGCCATGGCCTTAGGTCATCATCTCTTTCCTACCTCAGTTTTTACCCTTCAGAACCTAGACCTTATCTCCAATCACTGCCCAGGGGTGCCTGTGATGCTGAAATCAGAACTCTTCCTTACCCATGGCAAGAAACCTTGTGGTTGGCATGTTGTCCAACGTTCAGTGTACGAGAAACCAGGATTCACCATGAGGCCCTGCCCATTCTTGTTTGCGAAGTGGGCATAAACACGCATTGTGACCCTCAGCGTGAGTCCTGTGCTCTAGTAAGTCTTCTCAGTGGCTCGACCATTAGATGTCATAATGGGCTTGACATGTCCCTAGGCCACAATTTTTAACCACATTTCTTGTTGTCCGGTCGGCCCTCCCCAGGGCTCTACTCTGGAATCCCCCATTTGGTGGGACACCTGAGGTTAAAAAACAAAACAAGGCAAATCAACAACAACAACAAAACGGACTTCTTCCATCCCCAGAATGACCCAAAACTCCTTGGACGGGGCCAAACCCCCAGAGTGTAAGACTCGTCCATTTCCCATGAAGTCACCAGGAAATTTCACGACCATGAGTGACACAATATCCAGAGACAAACCCCCAGAGTGTAAGACTCGTCCATTTCCCATGAAGTCACCAGGAAATTTCACGACCATGAGTGACACGATATCCAGAGACAAACTTGAGCACGAGCCTCACACTCGCCCCTTATTCATATCCCGAAGAGTTCTCCTCATGGTCTGTAGATCAGTCCTGCCATACCTATGACCTGAAACATAAGCCGCGTTTGTGTTTTCAGACTGTCCAAACAACTCTGCCTACACACCCTACAGGCTCAGGCCCCTGGAGCCAAACCTGAGGATTGTACTTGCCCTCTACAAGGGAATTGTATGTGCCCATTCCAATGGCCACAACCTACTAATAGGATAAACCTCCAAACTCCCTGAGGCCATCCCAATAGTGGTGGCTTCCCAGGACAAACAGGGGCAATCTGAGCCCATCTGAGCACCTACATGCTCTCAGACGCATAGACTGATGTCCCCAGAGGTAAAAATGTACGAACAGGCCCCTAGGCACTATTCGGATCCATTGCTGTGGTATCCAGTCATCTCTCCTCAGAGGCCTGGATTTCAATACCAGGATATGGCTGTTTCCTGACTCATCTGTCAGAACAAATCTCATCTACATATGGGAAACTTGCACGTTGGAGCTGTGTCAAAGCCTCTGTTTGAAAAAACCCTTCAGGACCCCAGTGCCACCCCTTCATTCCAAGGTCTCCATAGACACAAAAACATATTAGGATCCATCCACAGGAGAGTCCATTTCAACCCAGATCCAGATTGCTCGCCCAGATCCAGCAGATATAACCTGTCTTGTTGCTAGGACACAATTGGAATGCAAGGTGGGCTACCCAGGCATCCATCCTTAGAACCCTGCTCGGAATCGTTGCCCTGGAGCCAACCAACATGTCTCAATTGTCCTGCACAAGAATCTTTGCAGTTTGGACCTTCTCACAACTAACATCGTGGGAAAACCCCCACGAACTCGAGACCCCGCCCCTTCATGAAGGGGCCATCAGGGACAGAAACACCAACCTGAGCGATCTTCTGATCTCACCCTGACTTCAGAAGCACGAGATCTCGATTCAGGTCTGTAGATTGTTCCTGCCTTGTCCTCACCCAGAAACCTAAGCCTAGCTTGTGTTATCAGATTTCCGTCTTCAGACTACTGGCCCACAAGCCCTCCAGTTTGCAAACCAGAACTATAATGAGGCACTCTGCCAGCCTTCAGGAAGAAAAACATAGCCCTGTGGGGCTACCCAGAAACTCCAAATGAGGATCAACCTGCATGCCATTCGACTGTACCCCAAATATATAGGCTGACCTAGGCACTATTGCCCTTTCTGACACAGCCTGAGCCTGGACTTCCTGGCCCCACCCAGAAAGCTGGTCGAACACTGAGCACGCCGGACGAGCCATGTCCTTAGGTCGTCATCTCTTCCCAACCTCGGTTGTCAAGTTTCAGAACCTAGACCTTATCTCCAATCACTGCCCAGGCTTGTAAGTGATGCAGAAATCACAACTCCTTCCCCGTGGCTAGAAACCATGTGGTTGGCATATTTTCCAATATTCAGTGTAGTTGAAACCAGTGTGGCCCATGAGGCCCCGCCCATGTTTATGGGCCACATTGGTCACAAACACACATTGTGACCCTCAGCCTGATCCCAGTCCTCAGGTAAGGCCTCTCAGTGGCTGGATGAAGAGACAGCATATTGGGCTTGCCATGCCCCTAGGCCCCAAATTTTACCCATAATTCGGGTTGTCCCTTCGCTTTTCCCCAGGGCTCTTCTTTGGAATTCCTCTTTTGGCGGGACACCTAAGGTAACCAACCTGAAAGGAGACCTCCCATTCCACAGATTGACGAAAAAGAATTGGGATCGGGCCAATTCCACAGAGAGGAAGATTCGTCCATGGCCCATGAGGTTTCCCAGACAATCCACGGCCATCGCTGATACCGAATCTAGAGACAAAAGACTGAACAAGCACCTCAGACTAGCTCTTTCTTCATATCCTGAAGAGTTCTTCTCATGGTTTATAGATCGGGCCTGCCATACCTACGTCTCCAAACCTAAGCTGAGTTTATGTTTTCAGACTTCTGTCCTCAAAGTCCTGGGCCACACACCCTCCAGGCTGCGGTCCCTGGAGCCACACATAAGGACTGTGCCTACCCAATCCATGGGAACTCTGCCCATTCCATTGTCCAAAACCGTAAAATTAGGAGAACCCTCCAAATCCCTGAGGCCATCCCAATAGGGCATGTCGCCCGTGACATACAAGCGCGGTCTGATAGCAGCTGAGCATCAACCTCCACTCATACCATAGATGGATGTCCCCAGAGAAGAAGATTGAACCAGACAGGACCCTGGCCAATCGGATCCATTGCTTTGGTGAGAGGCATGTCTCCTCAAAAGCCTGGATTCCAATACCAGCATAGGTGTTTTCCTGAGGTAGCAATCAGAACAAATCTCGTCTCCACAAGGAAACACGTGCATCGAGCTCTGTCAAAAGCTTAGGAGAATACTTCAGGGTCCCGGTGCCACGGCCCCATTCCAAGGCCCCATGGACACAAAGACACATTAGGACCCATCCTGAGGAAAGTCCATTTCAAGTCAGTCACCCCGGTTGCTCCCGCAGAGCCATCAGATCTAAACTGGCTTGTTGCTAGGAGACAATTGGAATGCGAGGCTGGCTTCCCAGGCATCCTCCCTCGAACGGTGCTATGGAGTCACTCCATATGGGATGTCCTGGAGCTGCCCAAAGGTCTCAATTGTCCCGCAGAAGGAATTCTTGAAGGGGGCAACCCACAACTCCCACGTGGGAAAAACTCCATGGACACTAGATTCCGCTCCCTTCATGAAGGAGCCGTCAGGCACAGAAACTCCAACCTAAGCCAAAGTCTAATTCTCTCCCTGACTTGAAATGGATGAGATATTGGTTCAGATCTGCAGGGGGTACCTGCCGTGCCCTTGCCCTTAGCCCAAGTATAACTTTTGTTCTCAGAATTCCGACCTCACTCTCCTGGCCTCAAAGCCCTCATGATTGGTAAATCCGGTCCCACAATTAAGCACATGGCCTGCTTTCTGGAAAAAAAAATATTGCCTAAAGAGCTGCCAAGGCACCTTATATGAAGATAAACCTACACGGTACTCGACTTTACCCGAATTATATAGTCTAACCTGGGCACTAATGCACTGTCTGACACAACCTGAGCCCGGACTTCCTGACCAACACCCAGACAGCTGACCGCACACTGAGCACATCAGACCCGCCATGACCTTAGGTCCTCATCTCTTCCCTACCTCAGTTTTCAGGCCTCAGAAACTAGACTTTATCTCTGCCTGGGGGTGAGTGTGATGCAGAAATCAGAACTTCTCCTTACACATGGCAAGAAACCTTGTGGTTGGCATGTTGTCCAACGTTCATTGTAGGAGAAACTAGCATTCACCCTGAGGCCCACCTATTCTTGAGTGCGACGAGGGCATAAATATGCATTGTGACCCTCCTGTCCTCTAGTAAGTCCTCTCAGAGCCTGGATCACTAGATGTAATAATGGGCTTGACATAGCCCTAGGCCCCAATTTTTAACCAGATTTCTGGTTGTTCAGTCACCCCTCCCCAGAGCTCTACTCTGGAATTCCTCATGTGGTGGGACAACGGAGGTTAAAAAATGAAACAAAACAAAGCAACAACAACAAAAGAAAACGACTTCTTCCATCCCACAGAATGACCCCAACCTCTTTGGACGGGGCCAAACCACCAGAGAGTAAGACTCGTCCATTTCCCATGAAGTCACCCGGAAATTTCACGACCATGAGTGACATGATATGCAGAGACAAAAACATGAGCAATAGCCTCACACTCGCCCTTTTTTCATATAACGAAATGTTCTCCTCATGGTCTGTAGATCAGTCCTGCCCTACCTATGACCCGAAACAGAAGTCGAGTTTGTGTTTTCAGACAACTGTCCAAACAGCCCTGGCCTACACACCCTATAGGCTCAGGCCCCTGAAGCCAAACCTGAGGACTGTTCTTGCCCTCGCAAGGGAATTGTGTGAGCCCATTCCAATGGCGACAACGCAACTAAAAGTATAAACCTTTAAATTCCCTGAGGCCATCCCATAGTGTTGGCTTCCAAGGACAAACACGGGCAATCTGAGTTCATGTGAGCACCTACCTGCACTCTGACCCATAGATAGATGTCGCCCGAGGTAAAAAGAAACCAACAGACCCCTAGGCACTAATCGGATCCATTGCTTTGGTTTCCAGGCATCTCTCCTCAGAGGCCTGGATTTCAATACCAGAATATGGCTGTTTCTTGACTCACCCATCAGAACAAATCTCCTCTACACATGGGAAACTTGCATGGTGGACCTGTGTCAAACCTCTGTTTAGGAGAAGCCTTCAGGGCCCTAGTGCCACCGCTTAATGCCACAGTCTCCATAGACACAAAAACATATTAGGACCCATCCACAGGAGAGTCCATTTAAACTCAGCCTCCTCGGTTGCTCCCCGAGATCCAACAGATCTAGCCTGTCTTGTAGCTAGGAGAATATTGGAATGCGAGGTGGGCTACCCAGCCATCCATCCTTAGAACCCTGCTCAGAATCGTTGGCCTGGAGCCAACCAACTGGTCTCAATTGTCCCACAGTAGAATCTTTGCAGTTTGGAGCTTCTCACAACTCCCATGGTGGGAAAACCCCCACGGCCTCGTGATTCCCCCCCTTTATGAAGGGGCCATCAGGGACAGAAAGTCAAACCTGAGGCATCGTCTGATGCTCAACCTTACTTCAGGTGCAAGAGATCTCGATTCAGGTCTGTAGATTGTGCCTGCCATGTCCTCACACATAAAACCTAAGCCTTGCCTGTGTTCTCGGAGTTCCGTCCTCAGACTAGCGGCCCATAAGCACTCCAGTTTGGCAATCCAGAAGTACAATGCAGCACTCTGCCTGCTCCCTGGAAGAAGAACATTGCCCTCTGGGGCTACCCAGAAACCCCAAATGAGGATCAACCTGCACGCCATTTGGCTGTACACCAAATATATAGGCTGAAGTGGGCACAATTGCCCATTCTGACACAGCCTGAGCCTGGAACTCCTGGCCCCACCCAGACAGCTGGCCACACACTGAGCACATCGGACCCGCCATGGCCATAGGTCGTCATCTCTACCCAACCTCGGTTTTCAGGCTTCAGAACCTTGACCTTATCTCCAATCACTGCCCAGGTTTGAAAATGTTGCAGAAATCCGAACTCGTTCCCTTGACAAGAAACCTCGTGGTTGGCATGTTGTCCAACTTTCAGTGTAGTTGAAACCAGTGTGGCACATGAGACCCAGCCCACGCTTGAGGGCCACATTGGTCTCAAACACACATTGTGACCCTCAGCCTGAGCCCGGTCCGCAGGCAAGGCCTCTCAGTGGCTGCATGAAGAAAGAGCATATTGGGCTTGCCATGCCCCTAGACCCCAATTTTTAACCAAGTTCGGGTTGTCCCTTCACTCTTGCCCAGGGCTCTGCTTTGGAATTCCTCTTTTGGTGGGACACCTCAGGTAACAAACCTTAAAGGAGTCCTCCCATTCCACAGATTCACGAAAAAGAATTGGGATAGGGCCAAATCCACAGAGAGGAAGATTCGTTCATGGCTCATGAGGCCTCCCCGACATTCCACGGCCATCGCTGATACAAAATCCAGAGACAAAAGCCTAAGCAAGCGCCTCAGACTCGCTCTTTCTTCATATCCTGAAGAGTTCTTCTCATGATTTGTAGTTCGGCCGTGCCATACCTACGTCCCCAAACCTAAGCTGAGTTTGTGTTTTTTGAGTTCTGTCTTCAAAGTCCTGGGCCACACACCCTCCAGGCTGGGCCCCTGGAACCACACATTAGGATTGTGCCTTACCAATCCATGGGAATTCTGCCCATTCCATTATCCAAAACTATACAAATTAGGAGAAACCTCCAAATTCCCTGAGGCCATACCAATGGTGTAGGTTGTCCGGGACAAAAAAGGGCCGTCTGACACCAGCTGAGCATCTACCTCCACTCATACCATAGATGGATGTCCCCAGAGAAGAAGATTGACCAGACAGGACCCCAGGCCATAATGGGATCCATAGCTTTGGTTTACAGGCATGTCTCTTCAAAAGCCTGGTTTCCAATACCAGCTGAGGGCTTTTCCTGAGGCACCCATCAGAACAAATCTCGTTTACACATGGGAAACTTGCATGTTGGAGCTCTCTCAAAGCCTCTGGTTAGAAGGACATTTCAGGTTCCCGGTGCCAGCGCCTCATTCCAAGGTCTCCATGGAGACACACCCACATTAGGACCCATCCACAGGAGAGTCCATTTCAACTCAGCCCCCTCAGTTGCTCCCCCTGATCCAGCAGATCTAACCCGTCTTGTCGCTAGGAGATGATTGGAATGAGAGGCAGGCTTCCCAGCCATCCATACTTAAACCATTCTCAGAATGATGCTGTATGGGAAGTCCTGGATCCAACCAACAGGTTTCAATAGTCCCGCAGAAGAATCTTTACTGTTTGGAGCATCTCACAACTCCCATCGTGGGAAAACCTCCATGGCCTCGTGATCCCGCCCCCTGCGCTTCATGAAGGGGCCATCAGGGACAGAAGCTCCAACCTGAGCGATCATCTGATCCTCGCCCTGACTTCAGATGCAGGACATCTTGATTCAGCTCTGCAGAGTGTGCCTGCCGTGCCCTTGCCCAGAAACGTAAGTCTAGTTTGTGTTCTCAACTTCCATCCTCACATTCCTGGCCCACAAGCCCTCCAGTTTGGCAATTCCAGAACTACAAGGCAGCACTCCGCCTGCTTTCCGGAAGAAAAACTTTGCCCTCTGGGGCTACCCAGATTCCCCAAATGAGGATCAACCTGCATGCCACTTGACTGGACCCCAATTATACAGGCTGCCCTGGGCACTACTGCCCTTTCTGGCACAGCCTGAGACTGAACCTCCTGGCTCGCACCCACCCAGCTAGCCACACACTGAGCACATCAGACCCGCCATGGCCTTAGGTCATCATCTCTTTCCAACCTCGGTTTTCAGGCTTCAGAACCTAAACCTTATCTCCAGTCACCACCCAGGGTTGAACATGATGCAGGAATCAGAACTCCTTCCCCATGGCAAGAAACCTTGTGGTTGGCCTGTTGTCCAACGTAAAATGTAGTTGAAACCAGTGTGGCCCATGAGGCCCTGCAGATGCTTGAGGACCAAGTCGTTCACAAACATGCATTCTGACCCTCAACGTGAGCCCAGTTCTCAAGTAAGGCCTCTCAGTGGCTGGACCAAAAGACAGCATATTGGGCTTGTCATGCCCCTAGACCCCAATTTTTAACCAGATTTCTGGTTGTCCAGTCTCCCCTCCCCAGGGCTCGGCTTTGGAATCCCTCTTTTGGTGGGACACCTGAGGTAACAAAACTGAAAGGACTCCTCCCATCCCACAGTTTGACCCAAAACAATTGGAATCGGGCCAAATCCACAGAGCGGAAGACTCGTCCATGGCCCATGAGGCCTACCCCACATTCCACGCCCATCGTTGACACAAAATCCAGAAACAAAAGCCTGAACAAGTGCCTCACAATCTCTCTTTCTTCATATCCGGAAGAATTCTCCTCACGGTCTGTAGATCGGGCCTGCCATACCTACGTCCCTAAACCTAAACTGAGTTTGTGTTTTAGACTTCTGTCTCCACAGTCCTGGTGCACACACCCTGCAGGCTGGGGCCCCTGGAGCCACATCAAAACTGTGCCTTCCCTCTCCACGGGAATTCTGCCCATTCCATTGTCCATAATCATAAAATTAGGAGAAACCTCCAAAGTCCCCAAGGCCTTCACAATAATGTAGGCTGCCTGGGACAAACAAGGCCATCTGACACCAGCTGAGCATCTAACTCCACTAATACCTTAGATGGATGTACACAGAGAAGAAGATTCAACCGGACAGGCCCCTAGGCTCTAAACGGAGCCATTGCTTTGGTTTCCAGTTATCTCTCTTCAGAGGCCTATATTCCAATAACAGTATATGGGGGTTTCCTGAGGCACCAATCAGAACAAATCTCGTCTCCACATGGGAAACTTGTCCTTTGGAGATGTCTCAAAACCTCCGGTTAGGAGAATCCTTCAGGGCCCATGCACCAACGCCCCATTCCAAGGTCTCCATGGACACAAACCCACATTAGCATCCATCCTCAGGAGAGTCCATTTCAACTCAGCCCCCTTGGTTGCTCTGACAGAGCCAGCATATCAAACCTGTCTATTTGCTAGGAGACAACTGCAATGTGAGGCAGGCTTCCCATGCATCCATCCTTAGATCCCTGCTCTGGTGTCATTCTGTATGGTATGTACTGGAGTGATACAAAAGGTCTCAATTGTTGATCAGAAGGAATCTTTGTTGTTTGGAGCATCTCACAACTTCCATTGTGGGTAAACCTCCATGGACTGGAGATGCTGTCCCCTTCATAAAGTGGCCAGAATGGACAGAAATTCAAACCTAAGCCTAGGTTTGAACCTCGCCCTGACTTCAGATTCATGATATCCCGATTCAGATCTGCAGAGAGTGCCTGCCGTGCCCTCGCCCGGAACCTACGCCTAACATGTGTTCTCAGACTTCCGTCCTCACACTCCCCGTCCACAAGGCATCCACTTTGGAAATTCCGGAGCCACAATGCAGCACTCTGCCTGTTCTCCAGAAGAAAAACATTGCCCTTGGGGCTACCCAGAAATGCCAAATAAAGATCAACCTGCACGGCACTCAGTTGTACCCCAATTATACAATCTACCCTGGGCACTAAGGCCCTGTCTGACACAGCCCAAGCTTGGACCTCCCGACCAACACCCAGACAGCTGGCTCCACGCTGAGCATATCGGACCCAACATGGTCTTAGGTCGTCATCTCTTCCCAACCTCGGTTTTCAGACTTCACAACCTAGACCTTATCTCCAATCACTGCCAAGGGGGGAATGATATGCAGAAATCAGAATTAATACTTCCCCATGGCAAGAACTCATGTGGTTGACTATCATTCAGTGTAGGAGAAACAAGCATGCACCATGAGTCCCCACCCATGCTTGAGTACCACGAGGGCATAAACACGCATTGTGACCCTCAGCATGAGTTCTGTCCTCAATGAAGGCCTCTCAGTGGCTGGACCATTAGAAGGCATATTGGACTTGCCATGCCCCTAGGCCCGTATTTTTAGTTAGATTTCTTGTTGTCCAGGGCTCTGCTCTGGAATCCCTCTTTTGGTGGGACACCTTAGTTAACAAAACTGAATCCCACAGATTAACCCAAAACAATTGGGATCTGGCCAAATCCACAGAGAGAAAGACTCTTCCATGGCCCATGAGGACTCCTTGACATTCCACAGCCATCATTGACACAAAATCCAGGGGCAAAAGCCTGACAAGTGTCACACTTTCACCCTTTATTCATATCCCAAAAAGTTCTCCTCATAGTCTGTAAATCGGACCTGCCATACCTACGTCCCCAAAGCTAAGCTGAGTTTGTGTTTTCAGACATCTGTCCCCACAGTCCTTGCCCACACACCCTCAAGGCTGGGCCCTTGGAGCCACACATCAGGTCTGTGCCTGCCCACTCCACAGGAATTCTGCCCATGCCATTGTCCATAATCATACAATTTAGGAGAAACCTCCAAAGTCCCCGAGGCCATCCCTATAGTGTAGGCCACCCGGACAAACAGGAGCGGTCTGACACCAGCTGAGCAACTACCTCCATTTCATAAAATAGACAGATGTCGACAGAGAAGATTGAACCAGAGAGGCTCCTAGGACCTAATTGGATGCATTGCTGTGGTTTCTATGTATCTCTCCTCAGAGGCCTGGTTCTAATACCAGCATATGTGGGTTTCCTGAGGCACCAATTAGAACAAATCTTGTCTCCACATGGAAAACTTGCTCTTTCGAGTTGTTTCAAAATCTCCGGTTAGAATCCTTTAGAGCCCTGGGGCCACCACCCCATTCCAACGTCCTCATGGACACAAACACACATTAAGACCCATCTTCAGGAGAGTCCATTTCAACTCAGCTCCCACGATTGCTCCTGCATAGCCATCAGATCGTACCTGTCTTGTGGCAGGGAGACAATTGGTGTAAGAGGCAGTCTGCTCAGGCATCCATCCTTAGAACCCGGCTCTGGAGTCATTCCATATGGGATGTCCTGGAGCCATCCAACAGTTCTCAATTTTCCCGCAGAAGGAATCCTTGCAGTTTGGAGCATCCCACAACTCCCAACGTGGGAAAATCTCCATGGCCTCGAGATTCCACCCCTTTGATGAAGGGGCCATCATGGACAGAAACTCCCACCTGCGCCTAAGTCTGATCCTCGTCCTGACTTCAGATGAATGAGATTTTGATTCGGATCTGCAGAGGGTGCCTGCCGTGCCCTCGCCCTGAAACTTAAGTTTAGCTTATGATCTCAGACTTACGTCCTCACACTCCTGGTCCCGACGCCCTCAAGTTTGGCAATTCTGGACCCACAATGCTGCACTCTGCCTGCCCACCAGAAGAAAAATGTTGCCCCAGTGAGCTTCCCTGACACAATAAATGAGGATGAACCTACATGGAACTCAACTGTACCCAAATTATACATTCTAACCTGGGCACTAATGCACTGTCTGACACAGCCTGAATCCATACCTCCTGACAACACCCAGAAAGCTGACCGCACACTGAGCACATCGGACCCTCCATGACCTTAGGTTATCATCTCATCCCAACCTAGATTTTCTGGATTCAGAACTTAGATCTTATCTCCAGTCACTGCCCAGGGGTGAACATGATGCAGAAATCAGAATTCCTCCTTCCCCATGGAAAGAAACCTTGTGGTTCGTATGTTGTACAAAGTTCAGTGTAGGAGAATCAAGCATGGCCCATGAGTCCCCGCCCATGCTTGATGCCTACATTGGGCACAAACATGCATTGTGACCCTCAGTGTGAGCACTGTACTCAAGTAAGACCTCTCAGTGGCTGGACCAAGGTACCCCATATGGGGATTGCCATGCCCTTAGGCCCCCTATCTTATACAGAGTTCGGGTTGTCCAGTCGCCCCTTCCCAGGGTTCTGCTCTGGAATCCCTCTTTAGTGGCACACCTGAGGAAAAAAAAAAAAAAAAAAAAACCAGAATGGACTCCTCCCATCCCACGGAATGACCCCAAAATATTGGGATCATCCAAATCCCCATAGAGGAAGTCTCACCCATGGTCCATGAGGACGCCCCTACATTCCACGGCCATCAGTGACACAAAATCCAGAGTCAAAAGCCTGAGCAAGTGCCTCACACTCACTCTTTGTTCATATCCTGAAGAGTTCTGCTCAAGGTCTGTAGATCGGGCCTCCCATACCTATGTCCCCAAACCTAAGACGAGTTTCTGTTTTCAGACTTCTGTCCCCACAGCTCTGACCCACACACCCTCCATGCTTGAGCCCCTAGAGCCACACCTCAGGATTGTGCCTTCCCTCCCCAAAGGAATTCTGCCCATTTCATTGGCCACAAACTTGCAAATTAGGAGAAACCTCCAAAGTCAAAGTGGCCATCCCAATAGTGTAGACTGCCCAGGACAAATAGGGGCAATCTGACACCAGCTGATGAACTACCTCCACTCAATCCCATAGACAGATGAACCGAGAGAAGAAGATTAAACCAGACAGGCCCCAGGCCCTAATCAGATCCATTGCCTTGGTTTCCAGGCATCTCTCCTCAGAGTTCTGGTTTCCAATACCAGCATATTGGGGGTTACTGAAGCACCAATGAGAACAAATCTTGTTTCCCCATGGGAAAAATGCTTCTTGGAGCTGTGTCAAAACCTCTGGTATGGAGCATCCTTCAGAGCCCTGGTGCCACTGCCCCATTCCAAGGTCTCCATGGACACAATCCCACATTATGACCGATCCTCAGGAGAATGCATTTCAACTCAGCCCCCTCGGCTGCTACATCATAGGCAGCAATCAAACGTGCCGTTTCGCTAGGAGACAATTGGAATGCAAGGCCGGATGCCCAGGCATCCATCCTTAGAACCCTGCTCTGCAATTGTTCCATATGGGATGCCCTGGAGCCATCCAACAGGTTTCAACTGACCCGCAGAAAATCCTTGTGGTTTGGAGCATCTCACTACTGCCATCATGGGAAAACACCAATGGCGGTGTGATGACCCCTCTTCATGAAGGGGCCATCATGGACAGAAACTCCAACCTGAGCCAACATATGAACCTCGCCCTGACCTCAGATGCATGAAATCTCAATTCAGCTCTGCAGAGTGTGCCTGCCATGTCCTCGCCCTGAAACCAAAGCAAAGCTTCAGTTCTCAGACTTACATCCTTGCATTCGTGGCCCCAAGGACTCCAGTTTGGCAGTTCCGGAGCCAGAATGCAGCACTCTGCCTGCCCTCCAGAAGAAAGACTTTGCCCTATGGGGCTACTGAGAAACCCCAAATAATTATCTTCTGCATGCCACTCAACTGTACCCCAATTATACAGCGTATCTGGGCACGAATGCCCTGTCTGGCACAGCCTGAGTGCAGACCTCCTGAACGACACCTAGAAAGCTGACCCCAAACTGAACACATCGGACCCGCCATGGCCTTAGGTCGTCATCTCTTCCAAACCTCGGTTTTCAGGCTTCAGAACCTAGACCTTATCTCCAATTAGTGCCCAGAGGTAAACGTGATGCAGAAATCAAAACTCCTCCTTCCCCATGGCAAGAAACCCTGAGGTTGGCATGTCCAAGGTTCAGTGTAGGAGAAACCTGCAAGCTCAATGAAGTCCCGCCCAATATTGAGGACCACCTTGGGCACAAACACACATTGTGACCCTCAGCATGAGTCCACTATTCAAGTAACGTCTCTCAGTGGCTGGACCAAGAATCTGCATATGGGCTTGCCATGCCCATAGGACCCCAGGCCTAATCAGAGGGTGGGTATTCCAGTTGTATGTACCCAGTGCTCTGCTCTAGAATCCCTCTATTGTGGGAACACATGAGGCAGAAAACAGGACTCCTCCCTTCCCACAAAATGACCCCAATCTCTTGGGAGCCGGACAAATCACCAGAGAGGGAGACTTCCATGGCCCATGAGACCATGCTTACATTAAATGACCATCATGAATACAACATCCAGAGACATAAGCTTGAACGACCGCCTCTCACTCGCCTTACTTTCTAATCACAATGAGCTCCCCTCACGGACTGTAGATCACTCCTGCCATAACCTCAGCCCCAAACCTCAGCCGAGTTTGTGTTTTTGGATGTCTGTCCCCACAGCCCTGGCCCACACAGCCGCCAGGCTGGGGCCTCTGGAGCCACACCACAGGACTCTCCTGCTCTCTCCAAGGAGACTATGCCCATTCCATTGCCCATAACCCCACAGAATAGGAGAAACCTCAAGGCCCCCGAGGACATCCCACTACTATAAGCCTCTCTGGACAAAGGCATCCTGACACTAGCTGAGCAACTACCTCCATGAAGAAACACAGACAGATGTCGGCAGAGACAGTAGATTGAACGAGACAGGCCCCTGGGCCCTAATCTGAACTCTTGCTTTGGTTTCCAGGTGTCACTCCTCAGAGGCCTGGGTTTGAAGACCAGCATCTGGGGCTTTCCTGAGACACCAAACAGAACAACTATCGTCTACACATGGGAAGCTACATTGTTGGAGCTGTGTCAAACCCTTCGGTTTGGAGAAACCTGCAGAGTCCCTGAGCCACCGCCACATTCCAAGGTCTCCATGGCCACCAACCCACAGTATGACTCATCCTCAGGAGAGTCCATTTCAACTCAGCCCTCTGAGAAACCCGCCCAAGAGCCTGCAGATTGAGCCTGCCTTGCCCCAAGCAGCCAGTGGGAATGTGAGGTGGCATTTGCAGACATTCATGCTTAGACCCCTTCTCTCGAGTCTTTCTGTAGGGGTCATCCTAGAACCATCTCATAGTACTCGACTGTCCTACAGAGGAAACCTTGATGTTTGGGGCAGCTCATAACTCCCAGCGTTGGGAAACCTCCCTGGCCTCATGACGCCCCCACCCCCTTCAGGAAGGGGCCATAATGGACACAAACTCCAACCTGAGGCAACGTCTGATACTCGCCCTGACCTCAGATGCAGGAGATCTTGATTCAGTCTCTGCAGAGTGGGCCTGCCATGCCCCAAACCTAACGCTAGCTTGTGTTTTCAGACTTCCCTCTTCACACTCCTGGCAAACAAGCCCTCCAGACTAGGAATTCCAGAACCACAACACAGTTTTCTGCCTGCCCACCAGAAGAAAAACGTTGCCCTATGGGGCTCTCCAGAAACCACAAATGAGAACCAATCTGCTCTGGCCTCGACCGCACCCTAACTGGAAAAGCTACCCTGGTCAGTATTGCTCTGTCTGACACAGCCTGACGTCCCGACAGACAAGGAAACAGCTGGCTGCACACTAAGCACATCAGACAGGCCATGGCCTTATGCTGTCATCTCTTCCCAACCTGGGTTTTCAGACATCTGACCCTAGATATTATATCAAATCCTGGCAAACGTGGGTAACTGAAGCACAAATCAGATCTTCTCCTTCCCCATGGCTGGAAAGCTTGCTGTTGGCATGGAGTCATACCTTCAGTGTAGGAGAAACCTTCATGGCCCCTGAGGCCAAGTCTAAACTTGAGTGCCTCCTTGGGTACAAACTCGCATTGGGACCATCAGCATGGGCCCCATGTCGAAGTAAGGTCTCTCAGGGCCTGGACTAAGAGCCCGCATATGGGGCTTGCCAAGCCCCTATGATCCCAATCTTCACAAGAGCTCGAGTATTCCATTTGCTCGAACCCAGGACTGTGATCTGGACTCCCTCTCCTGGAAGAACACCTGAGCCAGACAGCAGGACTCCACCCTTCCCACAAAATGTCCCCAAAATCTTAAGAGCTGGACCAACTCCTCAGAGAGGGTGACTCTTCCATAGCCCCTGAGGTCACCCCTACATTCCACGGCTATGGGAGACAAAACATCCAAAGACAAAAGCTTGCGTGACTGCCTCCCATTTGCCCTTCTTTCATAAGCTGAGGATCTCCTCTCACGGTCTGTGGGTCCATCCTGCCATGCTCTCGGCTCCGCACCCAAGCCGAGTTTGTGTTTTCATACTTCTGTGCCCACAGCCCGGACCCACACACCCTCCAGGCTAGGGCCTATGGAGACACACTGAAGGACTGTGCCAGTCCTCTCCAAGAAAACTGTACCCAATCCATTGGCCACAACCCTAGAGATTAGGAGAATCCAATAAGGTCTCCAAGGCCATGCCTCGGCCATGGACTAAGAGGGGCACTCTGACACCAGCTGAGCAACTATCTCCACTTAGATACTCAGACAGTGTCCCCAGAGACAGAAGATTGAAACGGACAGGCATCTAGGCTCTAATCTGAACCCTAGCTTTGGTTTCCAGGTGTCTCTACTTAGAGAACTGGTTTGAAGACCAGTATCTGGGGCTTTTCTGAGGCACCAAAGAGAACCTGTCTCATCTCCACATAGGGATCTCTTTTTAATTGGAGCAATATTACACCCTTCGGTTAGGCGAATACTTCATGGCCCCTGAGCTGCCAACATATTCCAAGGTCTCCATGCACACAAACCCACATTATGACCCATCCGCAGGAGAGTCCATTTCAATTCAGCCCCCTAGTTAGCTCGCCCCAGAGCCAGTAGTTCAAACATGTCTTGTCACAAAGAGCCAATGGGAATGTGAGGTATGCTGTACAGGCATCCATCCTTCGAATCCTGCTCTCCAGTCTTTCCGTATGGGACATCCTGGAGCCATTCAACAGGACTCGACTGTCCAGCAGATGGAAAGCTTGTGGTATGGGTCAACGCACAAACTAGAGTTTGTGCTGGTGTCTAAGGTGCTGTGCAGGATTCTCCAATCTTGAGGGTTTGGCACAGGTCGAAGGGCATGGTTTCCTACTGGGGACAGGAGATATTCTATTGTGTGGCTCAGGGACCACATGTTGTATCCTAAGTTGGTATTTCAGAACAGGACCCTGAGGACAGATGCCTGAAAACCTAATCTAGTGTTCCAATGACGTCCTAGGAGCATGTCAGGTACAATCTTCTGACCCAGGAACATTGAAATGGCTGTCTGCTTGGATGTAGGTGATCAGGGCGTTTCAGACTGGCATTTGTGTCCAGTGCTGCCGACAATATTGGGTCGGGCTCAGGGCTCTTGCGTGTTTCTCCTAAACTGGAAGGTTTGGGCAGGTTTGACGGGCACAGTTTCCTTGGGGATGGCAGGCCTAGTCATGTGTTGTGGATCCAGAGACCCTGTCCTGGAGGGCATATGAGCCATGGTTTTGGGAGAGAAGTCTGCAAACACAAATGTGGGTTATGGTTAGTGGAAAGGTGATCACAGGCCCAATGAGTAGACCTGGAGTGCAGCTTGTCAGGAGTTGTAATTAGGGTGACTGGAAGGCAGTAGCACAGGCTATTCTCTCTATATTGTGTGTCCAGGATGGCCTCGGAATGCAGGTATAGTCTCATGGGTCCATGGGAAACTTTTCCTCTCTATGGATCTGTGCAGCTCATAGTTTGGTGGCTTTTTTGGGGAAGGGAAGAGTGTTGTTTTCCATCTTATGGGTGCCCCAAAACAGGGATTCCAGATACAGGCTCTTTTTCTGGGCATCTGGGACTTCCCACCAAGGGTTAGGATTTGCACCTAGGGGTGTATGAGGCCTGCAATGCGGGATCATGATGGTGCAACTGAGAGGGATTGTTTGAAAGCTTGCTCAGGCTGAGTCTCACAATGCCTGTTTGCTCCCATGGCGGCCCTCAGGAGTGGGAGTGGTCTCATTGGTCATATATCTGGCTCCCTCTTAGAGAGTTGGACACCCAACCCAACAGCCAAATGTCCTGCCATGAGGAAGGATGAGTTCTCTTCCGTCAGGTTCCTCTGTGCTTCAGGTTGCCCCATTGTCAGGGTTTCCAGCAAGGTCTCGAGATAGGTGCCTGAATACCAAGGATGGGTGGAGATGACGTACTTGGGCCATAGCAATCCCAAATGCTAGATATGAGGCCTAAAACTCGGTCGGGGCTCAGGCTCTGTCAGACACAGCGCTAGTGGCCATTGCAGCCTTTATATCAGAGTAGATTCGAGGGCGGAGCAGATTGATCCTCATGTGGAGATTCTTGGGAAGATTCCCAGGCATTTGTTCATTCAATAGGGAAGGCAGAATGCTGTGTTGTGGCTCCAGATTTCCCAATCACGAGAGCTTGGGGACCAGTCAGTTTTGGGTGGAATTGTAAACAAAAGCTATGGTTCAATTCAGTGCCAAGCAGAAGGCAGTTCCAATTTGTAGCAGTTTACTCGAGACATCCAGCACTGGAATAAGGGTGGATGTCAGATGCTTGCTCACACTAGAGTTTTTGTCTATGATAACCGACAAGTGGAGGGGTGGTATAAAGAGGCCATGGAGGAGTTCACATGCTGAGGCCTGTGAACTGCTGCAAAAAGTAACATTTCTTTGTACAGAGTAGGTGAAGTCTGGTTTGTTTACTCTAGGTTTCCCCATGTGGAAAGTTTGTGAAGAAGAGCTCTCCGGCATGGATGCCAGGAAAGCACACCTCCATTGACAATTGCAGCTGAGGAACATGGCAGATTCGTTCTGGTGGCTCTGGGACAAAGTGCCAAGGCCTTGAGTTGACATGGGATCTCTTGCAGATGGGTCACAATGCTTGTTTGTTACCAGGGAGAACTTAGAATGTGCTGGTTGCTAAGGTGCCATGCAGGATTCTCCTACCCTGAGGGTTTGACACAGGTCGAAGAGCATGGTATTCTTCTGGGGACAGGGGATGTTCTGTCGTGTGGCTCAGAGACCACATGATGTGTCATAGATTGGTATTTCAGAACAGGCCCCTGAGGACAGATGCCTGAAAACCTAAAGGGGTTCCATTGAGAGCCTGCTGGCATTTTAGGTTCAATCGTCTATCTCACGATCATTGACTTGGCTATTTCCCTGGATGTAGGTGATAAGGGTGTTTCAGACTGCGCATTTCCATCCCGAGTGGCCGGCAATATTGGTGTGGGCTCAGGGGCCACACAGGTTTCTCCTAATCTGGAAGGTTTGGGCAAATCTGATATGCAGAGTGTCCTTGGGGTTGGCAGCCAGAGTTCTGTGGTGTGGCTCCAGAGATCACATTCTAGTGGGCATGTGAGCCATGGTTTTGGGAGAGAAGTCTGCAAACACAAATACAAATTAGGGTGAGTGGCGAGGTGATCACAGGCCCAATGCGTAGACCTGGAGGGAAGCTCGTCATGAACTATAATTAGGGAGACTGGAAGGCAGTAGCACAGGCTTTTTTCTCTGGATTGTGTGTCCAGGATGGCCTTGGAATGCAGGTGTGGTCTCATGGGTCCATGGGAGTCTTTTCCTCTCTATGGATCCTGGTGGCTCTCCATAGTTTGGTGGCTTTTTTGGGGAAGGGGAGAGTGATGTTTTCCACCTTATGGGTGCCCCAAAACAGGGATTCCAGAGACGTGCTCTGGTTCATGGCATCTGGGAAATCACAACAAGTGCTAGGATTTGGGCTTAGGGGCATATTAGGCCTGCAATGCGGGTCCATGGTGGTGCAACAGAGAAGGATTGTTTGAAAGCATGCTCAGGCTGAGGGTCACAAGGCCTGTTTGCCTCCAGGGCATCCCTGAGGAGTTTGTGTGGTCTCACTGGACTTGTAAATGACTCCCCCTTTCAGGGTTGAACACCCATCCTAACAGCCAAGTTTCCTGATATGAAGAAGGAGGAGTTCTCTATTGTGCTTCAGGATGCCCCATTATCAGGGATTCCAGCAAAGGTCTGGGGACAGGTGCCTGAATACCAAGGATGGGTAGAGATGAAATACTTGAGCCATGGCATTCCCAAATACTAGATGTGGGGCTCAAACTCTGGTGACTGACACTAGGTCTGGGCTCAGGCTCTGTCAGACACAGCACTAGTGGCCAGGGCAACCTATAAATCAGGGTCCCTCCGATATAGGGCCAAGCAGATTGATCCTCATGTGGGGTTTCTGGCCAGACTCACCAGGCACTTGTTTCTATCGGGAAGGCAGAATGCTGTGTTGTGTCTCCATAATTCGCTATCAAGAAGGCTTGGGGACCAGTCGGGTGAGGAAGGAATTGTAAACACAAGCTACAGTTCAATTCACTGCCAAGCGGAAGGCAGTTCCTGTGTCCAGCAGCTTTTTCGAGATATCCAGCACCTTAGTAAGGGAGGACGTCGGATATTTGCTCACACTGGAGTTTGTGTCTATGATGACTGACAAATGGAGGGGTGGCGTCAAGAAGCCATGGAGGGATTTTCACGTTGAGACTCATGAGCTGCTCCAAATAGCAAGGTTTCATTCTACTGGACAGGTGGAGTGTGGTTTATTTGCTCCAGGGTCCCCCATGTGGAAAGTTTGGGTAGCAGAGCTCTACCGCATGGATGCCTGGAATGTTCAACTTCATTGACCATTGCAACTGAAGAACATGGCAGCTTTATTCTGGTGTCTCTGTAGCAAAGTACCAAGTCCTTGATTTGACATGGAATCTCTTGCAGATGGGCCACACAGCTGGTTTGTTACCAGGTAGATCTTAGAATGTGCTGGTGGCTTAGTAGTTGTGCAGGAATCTACTACTCTGGGATTTTGCACAGATTGTAGGGCACGGTTTCCTTCTGGGGACAGGAGATGTTCTGTTGTGTGGCCCAGGCACCACATGTTGTATCATAAGTTCGCATTCTAGAACAGGCCTCTGAGGACACATGTCTGAAAACCGAATCAATGGTTCCAATGACGTCCTAGGGGCATGTTAGGTTCATTATTCTGACTCAGGACCATTGACTTGGCTGTGTTCCTGGATGTAGGAGATCAGGGTATTTCAGACTGTGCATTTGTGTTCAGTGCGGCCGCCGAAATTGGGGTAGGCCCAGAGGCCTTGTAGGTTTCTCCTAATCTAGACAGTTTGGGCAACTGTGATGTAAACAGTTTCCTTGTGGATGGCAGGGACAGTCCTGCAGTGTGGATCCAGAGACCCCATCCTGGAGGGCATGTGTGCCATGGTTTTGGTAGATAAGTCTGCAAACACAAATTCGAATTAGGGTGAGTGGCGAGGTGATCACAGGCCCAATGCATATACCTTGAGAGCAGCTCATCTGGAACTGTAATTAGGGTGAATGGAAGGCAGTAGCACAGGCTTTTCTCTCCGGATTGTGTGTCCAGGATGGCCTCGGAATGCAGGTGTGTTCTCATGGGTCCATGGGAGACATTGCCTCTCTATGGATCCTGGTGGCTCCTCATAATTTGGTGACATTTTTGGGGAAGGGATGAGTGCTGTTTTCCATCTGAAGGGTGCACCAAAACAAAAATTCCAGAGATGGTCTCTGGGTCTGGGCACCTCGAAAATCCCACCAAGTTTTATGATTTGAACCTACAGGCATACCAGGCCTGAAATGAGGGATCATTGTGGTGAATCTGAGAGGGATTTTTTGAAAGCATGCTCAGGGTGAGGGTCACAATGCCTGTTTGTGCCAAGGGTAGTCCTCAGGAGTGTGTGTGGTGTCATTGATGTTGTAACTGGCTCCCCCTTTGAGGGTAGAACACCCATCCCAAAAGCCAGGTTTATTGCCATGGGGAAAGAAGAGTTCTCTATTGTGCTTCAAGTTCCCTAATTGGCAGGGATCCCTGCCAAGGTCTGGGGACAGGTGCCTGGATATCAAGGATGGGTAGAGATGACATACTTGGGCCATGGCAATCCCAAATGCTAGATATGGGGCCTGCTCTTTAGTGGCTGAAACTCAGTCGAGCTCAGGCTCTGTCAGACACGGCACTAGTGGCCATGGCAGCCTATAAATCGGTGTTGACTCGAGGGCCGACCTGATTGATCCTCATGTGGGTTTTCAGGGCAGACTCACCAGGCATTTCTTCATTCGATGGGGAAGGCAGAATGCTGCGTTGTGGCCCCAGATTTCCCTATCAAGAGGGCTTAGGGACCAGTCAGGTGAGGATGGAATTGTAAACACAAGCTATGGTGCAATTCAGTGCCAAGTGGAAGGCAGTTCCAATGTGCAGTGGTTTATTCAAGACATCCAGCACTGGGATAAGGGTGCATGTCAGATGTTTGCTTAGACTGGAGTTTGTGTCTATGATGACCGACCAATGGAGTGGTGGCATCAAGAGGCCATGGAGCAGTTTACACGCTGAGGCCTGTGAGTTGATCCAAACATAAGGTTTCCTTCTACTGGACAGGGGAGGTCTGGTTTGTTTACACCAGGTTCCCGCATGGGCAAAGTTTGGGTAGCATAGTACTCGCACGTGGATACTGGAAAGCACACCTACATTAACCATTGCACCTAAGGAACATGGAAGGTTCTTTCTGGTTGCTCTAGGGCAAAGTACCAAGGCCTGGATTCTAATGAAGTTGGGTCACAATGCAGTTTTGTTACCACGGAAATCTTACTATGTGCTGGTGGCTAAGGGGCCATGTATGATTAGTCTATCCTGATGGTTTGACACCGGTCGAAGAACACGGTTTCTTTCTGGGTATCGGAGATGTTCTGTTGTGGGGCTCACGGACCAAATGTTGTATCATAAGTCGGTATTCCAGAACAGGCCTCTGAGGACAGATGCCTAAAAACTTCATCTAGGGTTCCAATGAAGTCCAAGGGGAATTTCAGGTTGAATCATCAGACTCAGGACCATTGACTTCAGTGTCTGCCTATATGTAGGCAACCAGGGTGTTTCTGACTGTGCCTTTGTGTACAGAGTGGCCTCCAATATTGGGGTGGGCTCTGGGGCCTTGCAGGTTTCTCCTAATCTTGAAGGTTTAGGCAAATTTGTGGGCACGGTTTCCTTGGGGGTGGCAGGCACAGTCCTGTGGTGTGGCTCCAGAGACTCCATCGTGGAGGGCATGTAAGCCATGGTTTTGGGAGAGAAGTCTGCAATCACAAACTCAGATTAGGTTGAGTTGCGAGGTGATCGTAGGCCCAATGCATAGACCTGGAGGGCAGATCGTCAGGAACTGTAAATCACGTACCTCGAAGGCACTAGCACTGGCTTTTGTATCTGGATTGTGTGTCCATGATAGCCTTGGAATGCAGGTGTGTTCTAATGTTTCCATGAGAGTATTTTCCTCTCTACGGATCCTGGAAGCTCCCAATAGTATGGTGGCTTTCTCATTTGAATGGAAGAGTGCTGTTTTCAATCTTAGATGTTCCCCAAAAAGGGATTCCAGAGAAGGGCTGTGAGTCTGGGTGCTTGGAAAATCCCACCAGGATTAGGATTTGGGCCTAGGGGAGTACCAGGCCTACAATGTGTGACTTGGAGGTACAACTGAGAGCGTTTGTTTGAAAGCATGCTAGTCTGAGTGTCACAATGCCTGATGTGATTAGGGCAGCCCTTATGAGTGGGAGTTGTCTCCTTGGCCATGCAGCTGGCTACCACTTTAATGTAGGACACCCATCCCAACTACCAGGATTCCTGCCATGGAAAAGGAAGAATTCTCTATTGTGCCTCAGGTTCCCCCATTAGCAGGTATTCTAGCAAATGTCTGGGGACAGATGCCTGAATACCAAGGATGGGTAGAGATGAGGGACCTGAGACATGGCCAGTCTCACATGCCTGACTCTCTGAGTAGCTGACATGAATTGAGCACTCAGGCTCTGTCAGAAACAGAACTAGTGGTCAGGGCTGAGTATGAATCAGGGATCCCTCAAGGGCTGAGCAGATTGATCCTCATGCAGAGTTTCTGGGCAGAATCACCATGCCCTTCTTCTTTCTAAGGGGAAGGCAAAAAGCTGCGTTGTGGCCCCAGAATTCCCTATCAAGCGGGCTTGGGGACCAGTAGGGTGAGGATGGAATTGTAAACTCAAGCTAAGGTTCAATTCAGTGCCAAGCAAAAGGCAGTTCCATTGTGCAGTGTCTGATTCCAGATATCCAGCACCTGAGTAAAGGTGAAAGTCAGACATTTCCTCATGCTGGAGTTTATGTCTATGATGACCGATGAATGGAGGGGTGGCGTCAAGAGGCCATGGAGGATTTCACATGCTGGGGCTTGTGAGATGCTTCAAACAGCAAAGTTTCCTTCTACCACACAGGGGTAGTCTGGTTTATTTGCTCCAGGGTCCCCCATGTGGAAAGTTTGGGTAGCAGAGCACTCCCACGTGGATGCCTGAAAAGCACACCTCCATTAAAATTGCAGCTGAGAAACATGGCCAATTCGTTCTGGTGGCTCTTGGGCGAATTACCAAGGCCTGGAGTTGACATGAAGTCTCATGAAGATGGGTCATAATGCAGGTTTGTTACCATGGAGACCTTACAGTGTGCTGGTGGCTAAGGGACCATGTAGGATTCATCTACCCTGAGGGTTTGACACTGGTCAAAGGGCACGGTTTCCTTCTCGGACCAGAGATGTTCTGATGTGGGGCTAACGGACCAAATGTATCATAATTTGGTATTGCAGAACAGGCCTCTGAGGATAGATGCCTGAAAATTTAATCTAGGGTTCCAATAAAATCCTAACGAAATGTCAGGTTCAATCCTCTGACTCAGTATCATTGACTTCAAAGTCTGCCTAGATGTAGGTGATCAGGGTGTTCCAGACTGTGCATTTGTGTACAGAGTGGCAACCAGTATTGGGGTGGGCTCAGGGGCCTTGCAGGTTTCTCCTAATCTGGAAAGATAGGGCAATTTGATGGGCACAGTTTCCTTGGCAATGGTGGGCACAGTCCTGTGGTGTGGCTCCAGAGACCCCATGCTGGAGGGCATGAGAGCCATGGTTTTGGGAGGGAAGTCTGCAAACACAAATGCGGGTTAGGTTTAGTGGCGAAGTGATTGTAGGCCCAATGCATACTCCTGGAGGGAAGCTCCGTGTGAAATGTAAATCGCATGCCTCAAAGGAGGTAGCACAGGCTTTTTTATCTGGATTGTGTATCCACGATGGACTAAGAATGCAGGTGTGGTCTCAGGTGTCCATGGGTGATATTTCCTCTCAAGTATCCTGGCGGCTCCTTATAATGTGGTGGCTTTCTCAGAGAGGAAAGAGTTCTGTTTTCCATATTAAGGGTGTCCCATAACAGGGATTGCAGAGAAGTGCTCTGGCTCTGGGCACCTGGAAATACCCACCAAGGGTTATGATTTGGGCATAGGGGCTTACCAGGCCTCCAATGCAAGTCCTGGAGATACAACTGAGAGCGTTTGTTTGAAAGCATGCTCAGGCTGAGGGTCACTATGCAAGCTTTTGCATAGGGTGGCCCTCAGGAATGGGGGTGGTCTCAATGGCCATTCAGTAGGCTAACACTCTGAGTGTTGGACACCCTTCCGAACTTACAGGAATCCTGCCATGGGGAATGAGGATTTCTCTATTGTGATTCAGGTTCCCTCATTGGTAGGGATTCCAGGAAAGGTCTGGGGACACATGCCTGAAAACCAAGGATGGGTAAAGATGACGGCTCTGTTCCGTGGCCAGTCTAACATGCGGGATATGGGCCCCGCCTTCTAGGTGGCTGACACGAGGTCGGGGCTTAGGCTCTGTCAGACACAACACTAGGGGCCAGGGCTGTCTATAATTCAGGGTTCCCTCAAGGGACAAGTAGATTGATCATAATGTGGAGTTTCTGGGCAGACTCACCAGGCCCTTCTTCTTTCTATTGGGAAGGCAGAATGCTGTGTTGTGGCCTCAGAATTCCCTATCATGAGGGCTTGTGGACCAGTAGGGTGAGGATGGAATTGTAAACCCAAGCTATGAATAAATTCAGTGACAAGCGAATGGCATTTCCAGTGTGCAGCGGCTGATTCGAATATCCAGCACCTGAGTAAGCGCAGACGTCAGATGTTTGCTCAAGCTGGAGTTTGTGTCTATAATGACCGACAAATGGAGAGGAGTTGAAAAGAGGTCATAGAGGATTTCCCACACTTGAGCTTGTGAGATGCTCCAAACAGCCAGGTTTCCTACTACAGGACAGGGCAGTCAGATTTGTTTGCTCGAGAGTCCCCCATGTGGAAAGTTTGGGTAGCAGAGCACTCCCACATGGATGCCTGGAAAGCACACTTCCACTGAACATTGCAGCTGAGGAACATGACAGGTTCTTTCTGAAGGCTCTAGGGTGAAGTACCAAGGCCTGTAGTTGACATGGAATCTCATGAAGATGGCTCACAATGCTGGCTTGTTACCAGTGAGATCTTAGAATCTGCTGGTGGCTACGGGCCAAGTAGGATTCATCTACCCTGAGGGTTTGACACAGTTCCAAGAGCACGGCTTCCATCTAGAGAAAGGAGATGTTCTGTTGTGGGGATCAGGGACCATATGTTGTATCTTAAGTTGGTACTCCAGAACAGGTCTCTGATTACAGATGCCTGAAAACCTAATCAGGGGTTACAATGAGGTCATAGGAGCATGTCAGGTTCAATCTTCTGACTGAGAAACACTGACTTGGGTATCTGCCTGGATTCAGGTGATCAGCGTATTTCAGACTGCACATTTGTGTCCAGAGGGGCCTCCAGTATTGGGGTGGGCTCAGGGGCCTTGCAGGTTTCTCCTTATCTCGAAGTTTTAGGCAAATGTGACGGACACATTTTCCTTGGGGATGGCAGGCACAGTCCTTTGGTGTGGCTCCAGAGACCCCATCCTGGAGGAAATATGAGCCATGGTTTCGGGATAGAAGTCTGTAAGCACAAACTCGGGTTAAGGTTAGCGGTGAGGTGATCGCAGGCCCAATGCATAGACCTGGAGGGCAGCTCGTCTGGAACTATAAATTAGTTGCCTTGAAGGTGGTAGCACAGGCTTGTGTATCTGGCTTTTGTGTCCAGGATGGCCTCGGAATACAGGTGTGGTCTCATGGATCCATGGGAGATTTTTCCTCTGAAGGATCCTAGCGGCTCCCTATACTATGGTGGCTTTCTTGGCGAAGGGGAGAGTGCTATTTTCCATCTTAGGGGTGTCCCAAAACAGGGATTCCAGAGACAGGCTGTGTTTCTGGGCCCCTGAAAAATCCCACCAGGTGTTAGGATTTGTGCTTAGGGGCATATCAGGCCTGCAAATTTGGATTCTGGAATGCAACTGAGAGTGTTTGTTTGAAAGCATGCTCATGTTGGGGGTCACAATGCCTGCTTGTGTCCAGGGCGGCCCTCATGAGTGGGCGGGTTATCATTGGCCATTCAGCTGGCTACCACTCTGAGGTCTGGAAACCCATCCCAAGAGCCATCATTCCTGCCATGGGGAAGGAGGATTTCCCTATTGTGCTTCTGGTTCCCCCATTGGCAGGGATTTCAGCAAATGTCTGGGGACAGATGCCTGAATCAAGAATGGGTAGAGATGACAGCCCTGGGACATGGCTGGTCTCACATTCTGGAGTTGGAGCCCAGTCTCTGGGTCCTGACACGAGGTCAGAGACGAGGTTCTGTCAGACTCAGCGCTAGTGGCCAGGTAAACCTATAAATGGGGTTCACTCGAGGGTCGAGTAGATTTATCCTCATGTAGGGTTTCTGGGCAGTCTCTCCAGGCTGTTTTTTCTTGCTATGGGGAAGGCAGAATGCTGTGTTGTGGCTTCAGAATTCCCTATCAAGAGAGCTTACTGAACACCAGGGTGACGATGGAATTGCAAACCCAAGCTACTTTTTTTTTTTAAGATTTTATTTATTTGTCAGAGAGCGAGCGAGAGCAAGCACAGGCAGACAGAGTGGAAGGCAGAGTCAGACGGAGAAGCAGGCTCCCTGCGGAGCAAGGAGCCTGATGTGGGACACGATCCCAGGACGCTGGGATCATGACCTGAGCCGAAGGCAGCTGTTTAACCAACTGAGCCACCCAGGCGTCCCGCCAAGCTACTTTTAAATTCAGTGCCAAGCATAAGGCAATTCCAGTGTGTAGCAGCTGATTCAAATATCCAGCACTTGAGTAAGTGCAGATGTCAGTTGATTGCTCACGCTGGAGTTAGTGTCTATGATGACCAACAAATGGATGGGTGGCCTCAAGAGGCCATGGAGGATTACCCACCCTCAGGCTTGAGATACTCCATACAGAAAAGATTCCTTTTACCGTACAGGGGAGTCTGGTTTGTTTCCTCCAGGGTTCCCCATGTGGAAAGTTGGTATCAGAGCACTCCCGCTGGATGCCTGGAAAGTACACCTACATTGACCATGGCAGCAGAGGAACATGGCAGTTTCATTCTGGTGGCTCTGGGCCGAAGTACCAAGGGCTGGAGTTGTCATGGAGTCTCATGAAGATGGGTCACAATGCTGGTATGTTGTCAGGGAGATCATAGAATGTGCTGGTTGCCAGGGGGCCTTGAAGGATTCATCTACCCAGAGTGTTTGACACAGGTCCAGAGCACAGCTTTCTTCTAAGGACAGGAGATGTTCTTTTGTGTGGCTCAGTGACCATATTGTATCATACATTGATATTCAGAACAGCCTTCTGAGTACAGATACCTGAAAACCTATTCTAGTGTTCCAGTGAATCCTAGGAGCATGTCAGGTTCAATCTTCTGTCTGAGGACCATTGACTTGGATATCAGCCTGGATGTAGGTGATATGGTGTGTCAGACTGTGCATTTGCGTCCAGAGTGGCCTCCAATATTGGGCTGGGCTTAGGGGCCTTGCAGGTTTCTCCTAATCTAGAGTGTTTGTTTAATAGTGACAATCACAGTTTCCTTTGGGAAGACAGGTACAATCCCGTGGTGTGGTTCCAGTTATCACAAACTGGAGGGCATGTGAGCCATGGTTTTGGGAGGGAAGTCTGAAAACACAAACTTGGGTTAGGGTTAGTGGCAAGGTTATCACAGGCCCAATGCATAGACATGGATGGCAGCTCTTCAGGAACTGTTAATCGGGTGACTCAAAGGCAGAATCACAGGCTTTTTTCTCTGTATTGTGTGCAGGATGGCCTCAGAATGCAGTTGTGGCCTCATGGGTCCATGGGAGATTTTTCCTCTCTAATGATCCTGGTGGCTCCCAATAGTTGGTGGCTTTTTCGGGGAAGGGAAGAGTGCTTTTTTTCATGTTAGGGGTGCCCCAAAATATGGATTCCAGAGACGGACTCTGGGTTTGGTCCCCTGGAAAATCCCACCAAGTGTTAGGATTTGGGCCTAATGGCTTACCAGGCCTGCATGCAGGATCCTGGAGGTGCAACTGAGAGGGCTTGTTTGAAATCATTCTCAGGCTGAGGGTCACAATACTTGCTTATGCCCAGGTGGCCCTCATTAGTGGGCGTGGTCACATTGGCCATGCAGCTGGCTCCCACTTTGAGGGTTGGAAAACCATCCCAACAGCCAGAATCCTGCCATGGGGAAAGAGGAGTTCTCTATAGTGCTTCAGGTTCCCCCATTAGCGGGGATTCCAGCAAAGGTCTGGGGACAGAGGCCTGAATACCAAGGATGGGTAAAGATGATGGACATGGGCCATGGCCAGTATCAAATAGTGTATATGGGCCCCGATCACTGGGTGGCTGACACTAGGTCTTGGCTCAGGCTCTGTCAGACACAGCACTAGTGCCCAGGGCAGCCTATAAATTGGGGTTCCCTCAAGTGCCGAGCAGATTGATCCTCATGTATGGTTTCTGGGCAGACTCACCAGGCCCTTCTTGTTTGTAAGGGGAAGGCAGAATGCTGCTTTGTGGCTCTAGAATTCACTATCAAGAGGGCTTGTGGACCAGGAGGCTGAGGATGGAATTGTAAACCTAAGCTATGGTTACATTCTGTATCTAGCAAAAGGAATTTCCAGTGTGCAATGTTTGAATCCAATATTCAGCACTTGAGTGAGGGTGGATGTCAGATATTTGCTCATGCTGGAGTTTGTGTCTATGATGACACAAAAATGGAGGGGTGGCGTCAAGAGGTTATGGAGGATTTCCCAATCTGGTGTTTTTGAGATGCTCCAAACAGCAAGGTTTCCTTCTACCAGACAGGGGCAGTCTGATTTGTTTCCTCCATGGTTCCCCATGTCGAAAGATCGGATAACATAGATCTCCCACATGGGTGACTGGAAAGCACACCTTCATTGACCATGACAGCGAAGGAACATGGCATCTGGTGGCTTTGAGGCGAAGAAATAAAGACTGGATTGGACATGGAACCTCATGAAGATGGGTCAAAATGTTGGTTTGTTACCAGGGAGATCGTAGAATGTGCTGGTGGTTAATGGGCCATGCAGGATTCATCTAGCCTGAGGATTTGACACAGGCCCAAGAGCCCGGATTGCTTCTGGGGGCAGGAGATATTCTGTTGTGGGGCTCAGCGGCCATATGTTGTATCATAAATTGGTAATCCAGAACAGGTCTCTGAGGACAGAAGCCTGAAAACCTAATAAAGGGTTTGAATGAGGCCCTAGGGGAATGTCATTCAATCTTCTGACTCAGGATCATTGACTCTGGTGTCTGACTGGATGCAGGTGATGAGGGTGTTTCAGACTGTGCATTTTTGTCCAGAGTGGCATCCAATACTAGGGTTGGCTCAGGTTCCTTGCAGGTTTCTCCTTATATGGGGTTTTTGGACAACTGTGATGGGCAGTTTCCTTGGGGATTGCAGGAACTGTCCTGTGGTGTGACTCCAGAGACCCCATCCTGGAGGACATGTGCGCCATGATTTTGAGAGAGAAGTCTGCAAACACAAACTTAGGTTAGGGTTAGTGGCAAGGTGATCATAGTCCCAATCCATAGACCAGGAGGGCAGCAAGTCTGGAACTGTAAATCACGTAACTCAAAGGTGGTAGCACAGGTAATTGTATCTGGATTTAATTTCCAGAATGGCCTTTATTGCAGGTGTTGTCTCAAGGGTCCATGGGAGATTTCTCCTCTCAAGGATCCTGGCGGTTCTCAATAGTTTGTTGGATTTCTCCGGGAAGGGATGAGTACTGTTTTCCAGCTTAGGCGTGCCCCAAAACAGGCATTCCAGAGATGAGCTCTGGGTCTAAGTGCTTGGAAAATCCCACCAAGGGTTAATATTTAGGCCTAGGGCCATACCAGGCCTGCAATGCGGGATCCTGGAGGTGCAACTGAGAGCATTTGTTTGAAAGTATGGTCAAGCTGAGGGTCCCAATGCCTGCTTGTGCCCCGGAGGCCATCAGGATTGGGCGATGTCTACTCAGCCATGCAGCCAGTTCCCATTCCTAGGGTTGGACACCCATCCAAAAGCCAGGATTCCTGCCATGGCGAAGGATGAATTCTCTATTGTGCTTCAGGTCCCCCCATTGGTAGGGATTCCAGCTAAGATCTAGGGGACAGATGCCTGAATACCAAGGATGGGTAGTAATGACTGCCCTGGGCCATGGCCGGTCTCACATGGTTAATGTGGGCCCCACCCTCTGGGTTGCTGACACGAGGTAGGGGCTCAGGCTCTGTCAGACACAGCACTAGTGGCTAGGGCAAACTATAAATAGGGGTTCCCTCCTGGGCTGAGTATATTGATCTTCATGTGCAGTTTCTGGGCAGACTCACCAGGTCCTTCTATCTATGAAGAAGGCAGAATGTTGCGTTGTGGCTCCAGAATTCCCTATCAAGAGATATGGCAGACCAGTAGGGTGAGGATGAAATTGTAGTCTGAAGCTAGGCTTAAATTCATTGCAAAGCGAAAGGCAGTTCCAGTGTGCAGCAGCTGATTCCAATATCAGCGCCTGAATATGGGCGGATGTCAGATGTTTGCTCAGGCTGGAGTTTGTGTCTATGATGACCAACAAATGGAGAGGTGGCGTCAAGAGGCCATGGAGGATTTCCCACCCTGGGGCTCAGGGGCCATAATTTGTATCATAAGTTGGTATTCCAGAAGAGGCCTCTGAGGACAGGTGCCTGAAAAGTTAATCCCTCTTCCAATGAGGTCCTAGGGCCATGTCAGGTTCAATTATCTGACTCAGGACCATTGATTTGGGTGTCTGCCTGGATGGAGGTGATCAGGGTGTTTCAGACTGTGCATTTGCATCCAGAGCAGCCTCCAATATTGGGATGTGCTCAGGAGCCTTCCAGGTTTCTCCTAATCAGGAGGGTTTGGGCAACTGTGATGGGCCCAGTTTCCTTGGGGATGGCAAGCACAGTCTTGTGGTGTGACTCTAGGGGCCCCATCCTGGAGGACATGTGAGCAATGGTTTTTAGAGAGAGATCTGCAAACACAAACTCGGGATAAGGTTAATGGAGAGGTGTTCACAGCCCCAATTCAAAGATCTGGAGGGCAGCACGTCAGGAACTGTAAATCAGGTGACTCGAAGCCAGTAGCACAGTCTCTTGTATCTGGATAGCATATCCACGCTGGCCTCGGAATACAGGTGTGGACTCATGGGACCATGGGAGATTCTTCTTCTCAAGGATCCTGGGGGATCCCATTAGTTTGGTGGCTTTCTCAGGGAAGTGAAGAGTGCTGTTTTCCATCTTAGGGGTGCCTCAAAACAGGGATTCCAGTGACGGGCTCTGGGTATGTGCACATGGAACATCCCACGATGTGTTAGGATTTGGGCTTAAGGGCATATCAGGCCTGCAATGCAGGATCCTGGAGGTGCAACTAAGAGCATTTTTTTGAAGGCTTCATCAAGCTGAGGGTTACAATGGCTACTTGTGCCCAGGGCAGCCCTCATGAGGGGGCATTGTCTCCTTGGCCATGCAGCTGGCTCCCACTTTGAGGTTTGGACACCCATATCAACAGCCAGGATTCCTACCATGGGGAAGGAGGAGTTCTCTATTGTGCTTTAGGTTACCCCATTGGTAGGGATTACATAAAAGGTCTGGGGACAGGTGCCTGAATACCAAGGATGGGTAGAGATGATGGACTTGGGCCCTGGCCAATCTCACATGCTGGATATGGGCTCATATCTCTGGGTGCCTGAAACTACGTCTTGGCTCAGGCTCTGTCAGACACAGTACTAGTACTAGTACTAGTACTAGTACTAGTACTAGTGCCCAGGACAGCCTATAAATCAAGGTTCCATCGAGTGCCAAGTAGATTGATCCTCATGTGGAGTTTCTGGGAAGATTCACCAGGCCCTATTTCTTTCTAGTGGGAATGCAGAATGTTGCCTTTTGGCTCCAAATTCCCTCTCTAGAGGGCTTGCAGACCAGGAGGCTGAGGATGGAATTCTAAACCCAATCTATTGTTAAATTCAGTGTCAAGTGAAACGCAGTTCCAGTCCAGAAAATGCAGAATCTAAATAACGGCAGATTTCAGATGTTTTCTCATGCTGGAGTTTTTGTCTATGATGACTGACAAATGAAGGGGTTGTGTCAAGGGCCATGAAGGATTTCTCCTGCTGGTGCTTCTGAGATGCTCCGAACAGAGGGTTCCCTTCTACTGGTCAGTGGCAGTCTGGTTTGTTTGCTCCAGGGTCCCACATGTGGAAAGAATAAGTAGAAGAGCACTCCCACATGGATGCCTGGAAAGCACACCTCCACTGACCATATCAGGTGAGGAACATGGCAGGTTCATTCTGGTGGCTCTGGGGCGAATTACCAAGGACTTGAAGTGACATGGAATCTCATGAAGATGGATCACAATGCTGTTTGTTTGTTACCAGAGAGATCTTAGAATGTGCTGGGGGCTAAGGGGCTGTGCATAATTCATATACCCCGACCCTTGACACAAGTTGAAGAGCACGAATTCCATCTGGGGACAGGAGATATTCTATTGTGGGGTTCAGGGACGAATCTTCTGACTCAGGACCATTGACTTGGGTGTCTTCCTGGATGGAGGTGATCAGGGTGTTGCACACTGTGCATTTGTGTCCAGAGTGGTCTCCAATATTGGACTGGGCTCAGGGGACTTGCAGGTCTCTCCTAATCTGGAGGGTTTGGGCAACTGTGATGGACACAGTTTCATTGGGGATAGCAGGATCTTTCCTGTGGTGTGGCTACAGAGACCCATCATAGGGGGCATGTGAGCCATGGTTTTGGGAAAGAAGTCTGCAAACACAAACTTGGGGTAGGGTTAATGGCGAGGTGATCACAGGCCCAATGCATAGGTCTGTAGGGCAGCTCGTCTGGAACTGTAAACCAGGTGATTCGAAGGTGGTAGCACAGTCTCTTGTATCTGGATTGTGTGTCCAGGATGGCCTCGGAATGAAGGTGTGGTCTTATGGAGCCCTGGGAGATTTTTCCTCTCTACGCATCCTGGCAGCTCCTAATAGTTTTCTCAGGGGAGGGAAGAGTGCTGTTTTCCATCATAGGGGTGCTTCAAAACAGAGATTCCAGAGACGGGCTCTGGTTATGTTGGCATGGAAAATCCCACGAAGTGTTAGGATTTGGTCCTAAGGGCATACCAGGCCTGCGATGCGGGACCCTGCAGAAACAACTGAGAGCATTTGTTTGAATGCATGCTAAGGTTGAGGGACACAATGCCTGCTTTGGCCCAGGCGGCCCTTATGATTGGGCGTTGTCTCATTGGCCATGCACCTGGTTCTAATTCTGAGGGTTGGGCACCCATAGCAGCAGCCAGGCTTCCTGCCATGGGGAAGGAGGAGTTCTCAATTGTGCTTCAGGTTCCCCCACTGGTAGGGATTCCAGCAAAGGTCTGGGATAGTTGCCGGAATACCAAGGATGGGTAGAGATGACTGGGCCATGGCCAGTCCCACATGCTGGATAAGGGCCCCACACTCTGGGTGGCTGACACGAGGTTGGGGCTCAGGCTCTCTCAGACACAGCGCTAGTGGCCAGCGAAAGTATAAATCGGGGTTCCCTCGAGGGCCAAGTAGATTGATCTTCATGGGGAGTTTCTGGGCAGACTCACCAGGCCCTTCTTCTTTCTATGGGGAAGGCAGAATGTTGCGTTTTGTCTCCCTAATTCCCTCTCAAGAGGACTTGCGGTCCAGTAGGGTGAGGATGGAATTGTAAACCCAAACTATGCAAGAATACAGTGTCAAGTGAAAGGTATTTCCAGTGTGCGTGACTGATTCGAATATCCAGCACCTGAGTAAGAGCAGATGTCAGATGTTTGCTCATGCTGGAATTTGTGTCTATGATGACTAACAAATGGAGGGTTGGCATCAAGAGAATGTGGAGGACTTCCCAGGCTGGGGCTTGTGAGATGCTCCAAACAACCAAGGTTTCCTTCAACCTGACAGGAGCAGTCTTATTTGTTTGCTCTAGGGTTCCCTATGTGGAATTTTTGTGTAGCAGAGAACTACCTCTTGGATGCCTAGAAAGCACACGTCCATTGACCTTTGTACCTGAGGAACATGGCAGATTCGTTTCATGGCTCTTGGGCAAAGTACCAACACCTTGAGTTGGCATCAAGTCTCAGGAAGTTGGGTCACAATGCTGGTTTGTTACCAGGGAGATCATAGAAGGTGCTGGGGCTAATGGGTCATGCAGGATCCATCTACCCTGAAAGTTGGACATAGATCCAAGAGCACATTTTCCTTCTGGAGACAGGAGATGTTCTGTTGTGGGAATCAGGGACCACATGTTGTATCATAACTTGGTATTCCAGAACAGGACTCTGAGAACAGATGTCTGAAGACCCAATCTAGGGTTCCAGTGAAGTCCTAGGGGCATGTCAGGTTCAATCATCTGACTCAGAACCATTGACTTGGCTTTCTGCCTCGATGGAGGTGCTCAGGGTGTTTCAGACTGCACGTTTGCATCCAGAGCAACCTCCAATATTGGGGTGGGTTCAGGGGCCTGGCAGGTTTCTCCTAATCTGGAGGGTTTGGACAACCTGATGGGCACAGTTTTCTTGGGGATGGCAGGAACTTTCCTGTGATGTGGCTTGAGGGACCACATCCTGGTGGGCATGTAAGCCATGGTTTTGGGAGAGAAGTCGGCAAACACAAACTGGGGTTAGGGTTAGTGTCGAGATGATCACAGGCCCAATGCATAGACATGGAGGGCAGCTCGTCAGGAAATGTAAATAGGATGACTCGAAGGCAGTAGCAAAGACTTTTCTCTCTGGATTGTGTGGACAGGATGGCCTCGGAATGCAGGTTTGTTTTCATGGGTCCATGGGAGATTTTTTCTCTCTAAGGATCCTGGCGGCTCCCAATAGTTTGGTGCCTTTCTCAGGGAAGGGAAGAGTGCTGTTTTCCATCTTAAGGGTGCCCCAAACAGGGATTCTGAGACAGACTCTGGGTCTGGGCACCTGGAAAATCCCACCAAGGGTTAGGATTTGGGCCTAGGGGCATACCAGGCCTGCAATGCTGGTACTGGAGGAGCAACTGAGAGTGTTTGTTTGAAAACATGCTCAGGCTGAGGATCACCATGCCTGCCTGTGCACATGTCGGCCCTCAGGAGTGGGCATGGTCTCCTTGGCCATGCAGCTGGCTCCCACGCTGAGGGTTGGACAACCAATATTCCTGCCATGGGGAAGGAGGTGTTCTCTATTGTGTTTCAGGTTCGCCATTGGCAGGAATTCCAGCAAAGTTTGGGGGACAGATGACTGGATACCAAGGATGGGTACAGATGATGGCCCAGGGCCATGGCCGATCTCTCATGCTAAATATGGGCCCTCAACTCTGGGTGGCTGACACGAGGTCGGGGCTTAGACTCTGTCAGACACAGCACTAGTGGTCAGGGAAATCTATTAATCAGGGTTGCCTCGTGGTCTGAGTAGATTGATCCTCATGTGAGGTTTCTGGGCAGACTCAACAGGTCCTTCTTCTTTCTATGTGGAAGGCAGAATACTGCGTTGTGGCTCCAGAATTCCCTATCAAGAGATATTGTGGACCAGTGTGGTGAGGATAGAATAGTAATACAAAGCTATGGTTAAGTTCAGTGAAAAGCAAAAGGCAGTTCCAGTGTGCAGCTGCCGTTTCGAATATCCAGCACCTGAGTAAGGGTGGATGTCAGATGTTTGCTCACACTGGAGTTTGTGTCTGTGATTACCCACAAATGGAAGGGTGGCGTCAAGAGGCCATGGAGGATTTCCCATGCTGGGGCTTGTGAGATGCTCCAAATAGCAAAGTTTCTTTCTACCGGACAGGAGAAGTCTGGTTTGTTTTCTCTGGTTTCTCCATGTGGAAAGTTTTGTAGCAGAGAACCCCACAGGGATGCCTGGAAATCACCCCTCAATTGACCATTGCACCTGAGGAACATGGCAGGTGCATTCTGGTGGCTCTGGGGCAATATATCGAGACCTTAAGTTGACATGGAGTCTCATGAAGATGGGGCACAATGATGGTTTGTTACCAGGAATATCAGAATGTGCTGGTTGCTAAGGGGCCATTCAGGATCCAAAGACCCTAAGGGTATGACACAATTATAGGAGCATGGCTTCCTTTTTGGGGAGGATATATTCTGTTCTGTGGCTCAGGGACTATATATTTTATCATAAGTTGATATTCCAGAGCAGGCCTCTGATGACAGATACCTGTAAACCTAATCTAGTGTGCCAATGAAGTCCTCGGGGCATGTCAGGTTCAATCTTCTGACTCAGGAGCATTGACTTGGGTGTCTGCCTGTATGGAGGTGATCAGGGTGTCTCAGACTGTGCATTTGTGCCCAGAGCGGCCTCCATTATTTGGCTGCGCTCAGGGGCCTTGCAGGTTTCTCCTAATCTAAAGGTATCGGGCAAAAGTGATGGGCACAGTTTCCTTGAGGATCTCATGCACAGTCTTGTGGTGTGGCTTCAGATGCCAGAACCTGGAGGTCATGTGAGCCATGGTTTTAGGAAGGAAGTCTGCAAACACAAACTCAGTTTAGGTTAATGGCAAGGTGATTGCAGGCCCAATGCATAGACCTGGAAGGCAGCTCGTCAGGAACTGTAAATCCGATGACTCAAAGGTGATAGCACATGATATGTATCTGGATTGTATGTCCAGGATGGCCTCGGAATGCAGGTGTGTTCTCATGGGTCTATGGCAGATTTTTCCACTCAAGGATCCTGGTGGCTACCAAGAGTTTGGTGACTATCTCGGGGAAGGGAAGAGTGCTGTTTTCCATCTTAAGGGTCCCCCAAAATAGGGATTCCAGAGATGGGCTCTGTGTCTGGGCCCATGTAAAATCCCACCAGGGTTAGGATTTGGGCCTAGGTGTGTACTAGGCCTGTAATTCGGGGTCCCAGAGATGCAATTGAGAGCGTTTGGTTGAAAGCATGCTCAGGCTGAGGTCACAATGCCTGCTTGTGCCCGGGGAAGCCATCATGAGTGCACATGGTCTCCTTGGCCATGGAGCTGCCTTCCACTTTGAGGGTTGAGCAACTATCCCAACTGTCAGAATACCTTCCATGGGGAAGGAGGAGTTCTCTATTGTGCTTCAGGTTCCCCCAATGGCAAGGATTTCAGCAAAGGTGTGGGTACAGATGCCTGAATACCAAGAATAGAAGAGAAGACAGACTTGGGCCATAGCTGGTCTCACATGCTGTATATGGGCCCTGATCTCTCAGTGGCTGACACTAGGTCCTGGCTCCGGCTATGTCAGACACAGCACTAGTGCCCAGGGCAGCCTATGAATCAGGGTTCCGTCTAGCACCGAGAAGATTGACCATCATATGGAGTTTCTGGGCAGACTCTCCAGGCCCTTTTTCTTTCTATGGGGCAGGCAGAATATTGTGTTGTAGCTCCAGAATTCCCTCACAATAGGGCTTGTGGACCAGTAGGCTGAGGATGGAATTGTAAACCCAAGCTATGGCTTAATTCAGTCAAACTAAAGGCAGTTCCAGTGTGCAGTGATCGAATTGAAATCCAGCACCTGAGTAAGGGCAGATGTCAGATGTTTGCTCATGCTGGAGTTTGTGTCTATGATGACTGACAAATGGAGTGGTGGCTTCAAGAGGAAATGGAGGATTTCCCACGCTGGGGCTTGTGAGATGCTCCAAACAGAAGGTTTCCTTCTACCGGACAGGGGCATTCTGTTTTTTTGTCTCAAGGGTCCCCGCCAATTGCAAAGTTTGTGTAGCAGAGCACCCCCGTATGGTTGCCTGGAAACCACACCTCCACTGACCATTGCAGCTTAGGAACATGGCAAGTTCATTCTGGTGGCTCTGGGGCGAAATACTAAGGGCTTATTTTTACATGGAATGTCATGAACATGGGTAACAATGCTGTTTTGTTACCTGGGAATTCTTAGCCTGTCATCTGTACACATCCTTGGTATTAAGGCAACTTTCCACAGACCTTTCCTGTAACCCTGCCAATGGGGGAACCTGAAGCACAATAGAGAACTCCTCTTTCCATTGCAGGAAGCCTGGCTGTTGCAATGGGTGTCCAACCCTCAAAGTGGGATCCAGCTATATGGCCAATGAGACTACGCCCTCTCCTGAGGGCCCCCCTGGGCACAAAGAGGCATGATGACCCTCAGCCTGAGCATGCTTTCAAACAAGCCCTCTCTGTTACACCATTAGGATCCTGCATTGCAGGCCTGGAATGCCCCTAGGCCCAAATCCTAACACTTGGTGGGATATCCGGGCACCCAGACCCAGAGCCTGTCTCTGGAATCCCTGTTTTGGCATAAGCCTAAGTTGGAAAACAGCATTCTTCCCTGTTTTGGAGCACCCCTAAGATGGAAAAGAGCACTCTTTTCTTCTCTGAAAAACCACCAATCTATGGAGATCCACCAGGATCCTTAGAGAGGAAAAGTCTCCCATTGAACCATGAGACCACGTCTACATTCAGAGCCCATCCTGGACACACAATCCAGATAGAAATGCCTGTGCTACCAGCTTTCAGTCACCCTAATTACAGTTCCTGATGTGATGCCTTCTAGGTCTATGCATTGGACCTGCGATCACCTTGCCACTATCCCTGACCCAAATTTGTGTTTGCAGACTTCCCTCCCAAAACCATGGCTCTCATATCCTCAAGGAGGTGGTCTCTGAAGCCTTACCACAGGACTGGGCCTGCCATCCCCAAGGAAACTGTGCCCATCACAGTTCCCCAAAGCCTCCAAGTTAGGAGAAACCTGCAAGGCCCCTGAGCCCACCCCAATATTGGAAGTGGCTCTGGATGCAAATGCACAGTCTGAAACACCCTGATCACCTACATCCAGTCAGACAACCATATCAATGGTCCTTAGTAAGAAAATTGAACCTGATGGGCACCAAGGACATCATTGGATCTCTAGATTAGGTTGCCAGCATCAATCCTCAGAGGCCTGTTCTTGAATACCAAGTCAGGATACAACATATGTACCCTGAGCCACAAAACAGAACATCTCCTCTCCCAAGATGGAAACTGTGCACATCGACCTGTGCCAAACCCTCAGCGTGGCCCATAGCACCAATACATTCTAAGACCTCCCTTGTAACAAACCAGTTTTGGGACACATCTGTAAGAGATTCCAAGTCAACTCAAGGCCTTGGTACTTGGCACCAGAACCACCAAAACGAACCTGTCATGTTCCTCCGCTGCAATGGTCATTGGACGTGTGCTTTCCAGTCATCCATGCGGGAGGGCTCTGCTACGCAAACTTCCACTTGAGGGACCCTGGAGGAAAAAAAAAACAGACTCCTCCTGTCCATTAGAAGGAAACCTTGTTGTTTGGAGCATCTCACAATCTTAAGCGTGGGTAATCCTCCATTGCCTCCTGAAGCCACCCCTCCATTAGTCGTCATCCTAGACACAAACTCAAGTGTGAGCAAATATCTGACATCTGCCCTTACTCAGGTGCTGGATATCTCGTATAAGCTGCTGCACATTGAAACTGACTTCCGCTTGGCACTCAATTTAAGCATAGCTGGTGTTTACAATTGCATTCTCACCCTATTTGTCCCCAAACCCTCTTGATAGGGAATTCTGGATCCATAAGGCAGCATTCTGCCTGCCCCACAGAAAGAAGTGCTTCGTGAGTCTCGCCAGAAACCCTACATGAGGATCAATTTACTCGGCCCTGGAGAGAACCCCAATATATAGACTTCTCTGGCCACTAGTGCTGTGTCTGACACAGCCTGAGCCCAGACCTCGTGTCAGCCACCCAGAGAGCGGGGCCCATATCCAGCATGTGAGAACGGCCATGGCCCAAATCTGTCATCTCTATGCATCCTTGGTATTCAGGCATCTGTCCCCAGACCTTTGCTGTAATCCCTGCCTATGGGGGAACATGAAGCACAATAGATATTTCCTCCTTCCCCATGGCTGGAAACCTGGCCATTGGAATGTGTGTCCATCCCTCAGTGTGGGAGCCAGAAAATGGACAATGGGACCACGCCCACTCCTGAGGGCCACCCTGGGCACAAACAGGAATTGTAATGCTCAGCCTGAGCATGTTTCCAAACAAGCCCTCTCAGTTGCACCACCAAGATCCTGCATTGCAGGCCTGGTCTGCCCATAAGCCCAAATCCCAACCCTTGGTGGGATTTTCCAGGCGCCTAGACCCAGAGCCCATCTCTGGAATCCCTGTTTTAGGGCACACCTAAGATCGAAAATAGCAGTCTTCCCATACCAAAAAGTCATCAAAATATTGGGAGCCGCCTGTATCCTTAGAGGAAAAATCTCCCATGGACCCATGAGGCCACAGCTACATTCTGACGTCACCCTAGACACACAATCCAGATATAAAAGCCTGTGCTTCCGCCTTCGGGTCATTCCAGTTACTGTTCCTGACGAGTAGCCTTCCAGGTCTACACATTGCCCTGCGATAACCTAGCCACTAAACCTAACCCAAGTTTGTGTTTGCAGACTTCCCTCCCAGAACCATGGCTCACATGCCCTCCAGGGTGGAGTCTCTGGAGCCACACCACAGGACTGTGCTTGCCATCCCCATGGAAATTGTGCATGTCAGTTAACCAAACCCTCCAGAGTTGGTTGAAACATTCAAGGCCCCTGTGGCCACCCCAATATTGGAGGTTACTCTGGACATAAGTGCACAGTCTGAAACTCCCTGATCACCTACATCCTGGCAGACACCCAAGTCAACTGTCCTAAGTCTGAAGATTGAACCTCTCATGCCCCTGGGACTCATTGGAACCCTAGATTAGGTTGTCGGGCATCTGTCTTCAGAGGCCTGTTCTTGAATAGGAACTTATGATACGGCATGTGGTCCCTGAGCCACAAAACACTACATCTCCTGTCCCCAGAAAGTAACCGTGCTCTTCGACCTGTGTTAAACCCTCAGGGTAGGAGAATCCTGCAGGCACCTTAGCCACCAACACATTCTAAGATCTACCTGGTAAAAAAACCCAGCATTGTAACCCATCTTCAAGAGATTCCATGTCAACTCAAGACCTTGGTGCTTCGCCCCAGAAGCACCGTAAAGAACCTGCATGTTCCTCAGCTGCATTGGTCAATGGAGGTGTGCTTTCCAGGCATCCATGTGGAAGGGCTCTGCTACCCATACTTTTCACATGGGGGGCCCTGCAGAAAACATACCAGACTCTAACTGTCCAGTAGAAAAAACAACCTTGCTGTTTGGAGCATCTCACATGCATCAGCCTCTTGATGCCACTCCTCCATTCGGTCATCAGAGACACAAACTCCAGTGTGCGTAAACGTCTGAAATCCACCTTTACTCAGGTGCTGGATATTTCATTTGTTGGCCACGATAGATACAAACTCTATCATGAGCAGACATCTGACCCTCGCCTGTACTCAGATGCTGGAGATCTCGAAAAAAACCACTGCACATTGGAACGGCCATGTTCTCGGCACTGAGATTAAGCATAGATTGTGTTTTCTGCCTTCTGTTCTCACACTCCTCGCCTTCAAGTCCCCCATATTGGGAATTTGGGAGCCACAATGCAGCCTTCTGCCTGCCCACCAGAAAAAAGAGGTGCCCTATGGGTCTGCGTGAAACTCCATATAAGGTTCCACCAGCACAGCCCTCTATAGCACCACAATATCATAGGCCACCTTGTGAACTAATGCTTTGTCTGGCACAGCTCGAGCCCCGACCTCCTGGTAGCCACCTAGATAGCGGGACCCATATCTGGCAGGTGTGACCTGCCTTGACCTGAGTCCTTCATCTCAAACCAACCTGGTTATTCACGTACCAGTCCCAGAACATAGCTCAAATTACTGTGCATGGGGGAATCTGAAGCACAAAAGAGTACTCCTCCTTCCTCATAGAAGGAAAATTAAATGTTGATATGGTGGTCCAACCCTCATATTGGGATCCAGGTGCATGGAACAAGAGCCAATGCCCACTCAGGATGGGCATCTGGGCACAAACAGGCATTGTGACCCTTACCCTGAGACCCATTTCCAACAAGTCTCCATGGGAGCTGAACCAAAGCCCCACAGAGCCAGGCAGTCAAGCCTCTAGGCCCAAATACTAAGCCTTTGTAGGGTTATCCAGGCACAGGTACCTATAACCCATCTCTGGAATCCCTGTGTTGACGGGAACCGTGAAACAGTAAACCACGCTCTCTCCTTCGCAGTGAGACACCAAACTCTTGGGTGCTGGGCAGAATCCCCAGAGAGGTAGAATATTCCATGGACACATGAGGACACACCACCATTCCAAGGCCATCCTAGACACAATCCAGACAGAAAAGCCTTTGCTCCTGCCTCCCAGCCACACGAATTTCAAATCCTGAGGAGCTGCCCTCAGCGTCTGCAGATCGGGGCTGCCATCACCTCCCTCCTAATTGATACACAATTTTGTGTCTGAAGACTTTGGTCCCAGAGCCCTTAACCACATTCCCTGCAGGATGGGGCTGACAGAACCACACTACAACACTGGGCCTGATCTCTGGATGAAATTCTGCCGTCTCAGTTGCACAAACCCTCCAGATTAGGAAAAGCCTGCAAGGCCCCTGAGCCCACCCCAATTTCATAGGCCACTCTGGAAAAAATGCACAGTCTGACACAGCCTGAGCATCTACCTCCAGGAAGACTCACAGGTCAAAGTCCCTAAGTCCGAAGGTTGAGGATGACATGCCCCTACAACCTCATAAGAACCCTAGCCTAGATATTCAGGCCTCTGTGCCCAGAGGCCTGGTCTTGAAATCCAACATATGATCCGACATGTGGTCCCTGAGCCATACAAGAGAACCCCTCCTGTCCCGAGAAGGGAACCTGGCTCCTGGGAACTGGGTCTAACCCTCAGGTAGGAGAATCCTGCATGGCCACAGACCCACAACCACATTCTTTTTTTTATATAGATTTTATTTATTTATTTGACAGAGAGAGATCACAAGTAGGCATAGAGGAAGGCAGAGAGAGAGAGAGGAAGAAGCAGGCTCCCTGCTGAGCAGAGAGCCCGATGCGGGACTCAATCCCAGGACCCTGAGATCATGACCTGAGCCGAAGGCAGCGGCTTAGCCCAGTGAGCCACCCAGGCACCCTCACCACCACATTCTTAGGTCTCCCTGGACACCAAGCTGCATTGTGACTCATTAGACTGAGAACATCCGTCAACTTAGATCACTTGGAAATTTGAACAAAAACCAGCAGATCAAGCCTGCAATGTTCCTCAGCTGCAATGGTCATGCAAGGAAGACTTCCCAGGCCCCCATTCAGAGACCTCTGCTGTCGAATCTTTCTATATGGGGGACCCTGGAGCCTTGTAAGCGGACTTCCCCTGTCCCACAGTAGGACACCTTGCTGTTTGGAGCAGCTCACAAGGTCCTGCTTGGGAAAATCTCCAAGAATTCTTGAGGCCACCCCACAATTCGTTGACCATCATGGATGCAAACCCAGCGTGAGCAGACATCTGACCCTCGCCCATACTCAGGTGCTGGAAATCTCGAAACAACCACTGCACAATGGAATGGTCCTGTGGTCGGCACTGAGCTTATCCCTGGCTTGTGTTTTCAGACTTCTGTCTTCACACTCCTCGCCTACAAGCCCTCCATATTGGGAATTCTGAAGCCACAGTGCAGCTTTCTGCCTGCCCACCAGAAAGAAGAAGTGCCCTATGGGTCTTCGCAGAAACCCACATGAGGATCCTCCTGCACGGCCCTCAATGTCACCCCAATATAATAGACCGACCTCTGCATAAATTGTCTGTCTGACACCGCCTGATCCCCGACCTCCTGTCAGCCACCCAGATAGTGGGCCCCATATCCTCCAGGTGGGTCCAACCTTGGCCCAAGGCCATCATCTTGAAGCAACCTGAATATTCAGGTACCTGTCCCAGACTTAGCTCAAATTCCTGCCCATAGGGGACTCGGAAGCACAAAAGAGTGCTCCTCCTTCCCCATGGCCAGAAAACTGAATGTTGAGATGGCTGTACAACGCTGAGTGGGAACCAGGTGCATGGTCCATGAGACCACGCCTACACAGGATGGGCAGCTGGGCACAAATAGGCATTGTGACCCTCAGAGTGAGACCCCTTTCCAAAGATCCCCCTTGGGATCTGGACCAGGAACCCAAATCGAAGCTTTGGTTAAGTTTTCCCAGTGTCTGGACACAGAAACCATCTCTGGAATCCCTGTTTGGACAGGATCCCAGAGATGGAATACAGTCTTTTCCTCTTCCCCAGAAAGAAATCAAACTCTTGGGTGCCAAGCAGAATCACCAGAGTGGAAGAATATCCCATGGACACATGAGGTCACCCCTCCATTTAGTGGCCATCCTAGACACAAAATCCAGACAGAAAAGCCTGTGCCCCTCCCTCCCAGCCACCTGAATTTCAAATCCCGAGGAGCTTCCCTCAGGGTCTTCAGATTCGGACTGCCAACACCTCACTCCTATCTCTTATCCGAGGTTGTGTCTAAAGTCTTTGGTCCCAAAGTCCTGACACACATGACCTCCAGGATGGGGCCTCGAGAAACACATGACATCACTGGCCCTGCTCTCCGGAGGAAACCCTGCCCATCTCAGTTTCCCAAAATGTCCAGATTAGGAGAAAACTGCAAGGCCCCTGACTGCACCCCAATATCATAGGCCACTCTGGAAAAAGTGCACAGCCTGACACAGCCTCAGCACCTACATCCAGGATGACATGCAGGCCAATGGCACTTAGTCCGAAGATTGAAACTTCCATGGCCCTAAAACCTCATCAGAACCCTAGCTTATGTTTTGAGGTCTCTCTCCCTAGAGGGCTGTTCTGGAAATTCAAGCATATGGTCCAACCTGTGGTCCGTGAGCCATACAAGAGCACACCTCCTGTCCCAAGAAGGAAACCTGGCTCCTGGGTACTGGGTCTAATCCTAAGGATAGAGAATCCTCAATGGTCAGAGAGCCGCCACCACATTCTAAGGTCTCCCTGGACATCAAGCAGCATTGGAACCTGTTAGACTGAGAACTTCCATCAACGCAAATCACTTGGAACTTGGAATCAGTGTCATTGGTTCAAGCTTACCCTGTTCCTCAGCTGCAATGGTAACAAGAGATTGGCTTCCCAGGCCTCCATTAAGAGAGCATTGCTATCGAATCTTCCATATGGGGGACCCTGGAGCCCTGTAAGAAGACTTCTGCTGTCCCTTAGTAGGACACCTTGATGTTTGGAGCAGCTCACAAGCTCCAGCTTGGAAAAATCTCCAAGAATTCTTGAGGCCTCCCCACCATTTGTTGGCCATCATGGATACAAACTCCAGCGTGAGCAGACATCTTCCCCTCGCCCAGGTGCTGAAGATCTCGAAACAACTGCTGTACATTGGAATAGACATGTGCTCGGCACTGAGCGTAACCGTAGCTTATGTTTTCATACTTCTGTCCTCACACTCCTCGCCTGCAAACCCTCCAACTTGGATATTCTGGAGCCGTAATGCAGCCATCTGCCTGCTCACCAGATAGAAGAAGTGAAAAAAGGGTCTGTGCAAAAATCCCCCATGAGGATCCAGTTGCACAGCTCTCAAAAGCACCCCAATATCATAGGCCGAACTCTCCACGAATGTTCTGTCTGACACAGCTCGAGCCCGAGCTCCTGACAGCCACCCAGAAAGCAGGCCTCATTTTCTGCAGGTGGGTCCTGCCTTGGCCCGAGGACCTCATCTCAAAGTGAACTGGGTATTCAGGCACCTGTCCCAGAACTTAGCTCAAGTTCCTGCCCATGGGGGAACCTGAAGCATAAAAAAGTACACCTCCTTCCCCATGGCAGGAAAACTGAATGTTGAGATGGCAGTCCAACCCTCAGAGTGGGAGACAAGTGCATAGCCCATGAGGTCACACCCACTCAGCATGGGCATCTGGGCAAAAACAGGCATTGTGACCCTCAGAATGAGACCCATTTCCAACAAGAACACTCGGGAGCTGTACCAGGAAAACATAGAGCAGGACCCTAGGCCCAAATCCTAAGCCTTGTTGCGGTGATCCAGGCTCCAGAACCCAGGATCCATCTCTGGAATGGCTGTTTGGACGGGATCCCTGACTCATAAAACTGCGCTCCTCCCATCCCCCGGAAATACACCAAACTCTTGGGTGCCGAGCAGAATTCCCAGAGAGGTAGAATCTCACATGGACCCATGAGGCCACCCCTTCATTTCGTGGCCATCATAGACAAACAAGTCAGACAGAAAAGACTGTGCTCCTGCCTCACAGCCGTCCGAATTTCATATCTGGAGATGCTTCGCTCAGGGTCTGCAGATTGGGTCTGCCATCACCTCGAGCTTAACTCTTACCCGAGTTTGTGTCTGAAGACTTTGGACCCAGAGTCCTGACCCATATGCCCTCCAGGATGGGGCCTCCAGGAACACACAACAGCACTGGGCCAGCTCTCCCAAGGAATGTCAGCCTGTCTCAGTTTCCCAACCCACCAGATTAAGAGAAAATTGCAAGGCCCCTAATACCACCCCAATTCCATAGGAAGCTCCAGAAAAAATGCATAGTCTGACACAGCCTCAGAATATACCTTCAGGAAGACACCCAGGTCAATGGGAAGGGATGAAATGGCCTAACCCATGGCAGGTTCGATGTGCTGGGTGTGAAGCCAACTGTCTCAATGTCTCTCACAAGGTCTGGGCTCAGGCTATGTAAGACAGAGCATAGTGTTTAGGGTAGCCTATGCAATTGGGGTGTTGCCGAGGGCTGAGCAGGTTGATTTTCATTTGGGGTTTCTGAGCAATGCCATAGACAATGTTTTTCTTTGGGGGGCAGGCAGAGTGCTTCGTTCTGGAACCAGAATTCCCAATCATGAGGGCTTTTGGGCCAGGAGTGCTAGGGTAGAGTCTGAAAACAAAACATAGGGTGAGGTGGGGAGCAGGCCCACTCTGCAAAGGCTGAAAGGATATCTCATGCATCTGAAGTCAGGCTGAGGATCAGACATTGGCTGAGGTTGGATTGTGCCCTTGATGGCACCTTCATGAAGCAGGTGCCTCATGAGGTTGACGAAGTTTTCCCACGCTGAGTTTGGAGGTTGCCACAAACCACAAGGTTTCCTTCTGCAAGACAGTCGAGTCCTGTTGAATGGCTCCAGTACATACCATACGGAACGACTGAAGAGGAGGGTTCAAAGGATGGATCCCTGAACAACATGCCTCGCATTCCCTTTGGCCATTAACGACAAGATATGTTTGTTCTGCTGGCTCTGGGGCAAGCTAACCAGTGGGCTGAGTTGAAATGGCCTCTCCTGAGGATGCGTCATAATGTGGGTTTCTGTCCATGGAGACCTTGGGATGTGATGGTTGTACTGTGGCCCTGCGGATTTCTCCGACCAGAAGGGTTTGATACAGATCCAGTAAGAAAGCACTCCATGTGGAGACGAGAGAGGTTTGGTTTGGAGCCTCAGAAAAACCTAATATGCTGGTATAAGAAACCAGTCCTCTGAGGACAGACACATGAAAACTAAAGCTAAGGTTCATAATAGGGCCTAAGGGCCTGTCCATTTCAATCTTCTGTCTCTGGGGACACTGTCTGAAAGTCTAAGTGGTGATAATGGCTCAGCTGGTGTCAGAGTGCCCCTTTTAGTCCAGGGCAGCCTACACTATCAGGATGGCCTCAGGGGCCTTGGAACTTTTCCCTAACCTGTAGGGTTGTGGTCAATGGATTGGGCACACTTTCCTTGGAGATGGCAGGCACAATCTTTCACTGTGGCTCCAGATGCCCTAGCCTGGAGGGTGTGTGTGTCCAGGCTGTGGGCACATAAGTCTGAAAACAAAAACTCAGCTTATGAGTGGCGCCGAGGTATGGCAGGCCGGATGTACAGATAAATAGTGAGCTCCTTGGCTTGTGAATCAAGGGCGAGATTCCTTCAGGCTTTTGTCTCTGGATGCGTATAGGATAGCCGTGGATTGTAGGGGGTGGCCTCAGTGACTGTGGAAGAGTAACCTCTCTGGTGATTTGTCCCAGCTAACAGGAGTTTGGGGTCATTTTGTGGGAAGGGTGGAGTCCTGTTGTCTGGCTCATGTGTCTCTCCAAGAAAGTGATTCCAGAGCAGAGCCCCAGGAACAGGGGGGATACTGGAAAACTCAAACACTGGTGAGGATTGGGTGTATAGGGGCTTGGCACACACCATATGAGGGCTCTTGGTCAAGGCCCTGACAGGACTTTCTTTGATATTGGGCTCATGCTGAGGGTCACAGAGTGAATTTGTGCCCAAGGCAGCACTCAAGTTTGGGCGTGGTTTCAGGGGAAATGAACGTTTCTCCCACCCTGAAGGTGTGACTCCATGCCAAGAGAAAGCCTTACAGCCATGGGGAAAAAGGAGTTCTGATTTGTGCTTCAAATGCCCAACTGTGTGGGGAATTGATATAATATCTGGGTTTAGATATCGGAAAACCAAGGTTAGGAAGAGATAACGGCATAAGACCATGGCGTGTCAGAAGTGCTAGGTGTGTGGCCAGCTGTCTCCTTGCCTGTCTGGACGTCTGGCATCAGGCTGTGAAAGGCAGAGCATTAGTGCCCAGAGCAGCCTATCAAATCTGAGTGCCGTCGAGGCAAGAGCAGGTTGATCCTCATCTGGGTTTTATGGAAAGCCCCACAAGGAAACGTTTTCTACCGGTGGGCAGTAACTGAGCAGGCTTGTGGTTCTGCAATTCCTACTCTGGAGGGATTGTTTGCCAGGAGTGTGAGGAAGGAAGTCTGAAAACACAAGCTAGCGTGAGGTTTGGGACCGAGGTCACGGCAGGCCACTCTGCAGAGGCTGAATCAAGATCTCCTGCATTGCGGTCATGTCTACTATGAGACGTGCTTCAAGCTAGAGTTTTTGATCATGATGGCCTCTCCCTGAAGGATATGGGGGGCTTCATGAGGCCCGGCAGGTTTGCCGTTTTCTCCTACACTGAAGGTTTGACTCACGGCCAGCAGCAAGGTTTCTTGCCATGGGGAAGGAGGGGTTCTGACTTATGCATCAGGTTCCCCCCTGTGCAGGGATTGGAGATAAGGTCTAGGTTCCGATGACTGAAAACCCAGGTTGGGAATGGATGGTGTCCGAAGGCAGTGGCGGGTCCAATGGGCTGGGTGTGCAGCCAGCTGTGTCGGTGTCTGTTGGAAGGTCAGGGCTCAGGCTTTTGCGACAGAGCATCAGTGTTTAAGGTAGCCTATGCAATTGGGGTGTTGCCGAGGGCAAAGCAGTTTGATCCTCATTTGGGGTTTCTGTGCAGCACCATAGACAAAGTATTTCTCCTGGGAGGCAGGCACAGTGCTTCATTGTGGCCCCAGAATTCCCAGTAGAGAGGATTTGTGGGCCAGGAGTGTGAGGACGGAAGTCTGAAAACACAAGCTAGTGTGAGGATTGGAGCCAAGGGCAGAGCAGGCCCACTCTGCAGAGGCTGAATCAAAATCTCCTGCATCTGAAGTCAGGCTGAGGATCAGACGTTGGCTGAGACTGGAGTATGTGTCCATGATGGCACCTTCATGAAGCGGGGGCCTCATGAGGCCAAGGAAGTTTTCCCACGCTGAGTTTGGAGGTTGCCCCAAACCACAAGATTTCCTTCTGCGGGACATTCGAGTCCGGTTGCATGGCTCCAGGACATACCATACGGAAGGACTGGAGAGCAGGGTTCGAAGGATGGATCACTGTACAGCATGCCTCGCATTCCCCTTGGCCATAAGCAACAAGATATGTTTGATCTGCTGCCTCTGGGGCACGCGACCCAGGGGGCTGAGTTGAAATGGCCTCTCCTGAGGATGCGTCATAATGTGCGTTTGGGGTCCATGGAGACCTTGGAATGTGCTGGTTGTTCAGTGGCCCTGCAGAACTCTCCTACCTGAAGGGTTTGATACATCCCCAATAAGAAAGCTCCCCATGTGGAGACGAGAGAGGTTTGGTTTGGTGCCTCAGAAAAGCCCCGTGTGCTGGTCTACGAAAACAGTCCTCTGAGGACGGACACATGGAAACCAAAGCTAAGGTTCAGATTAGAACCTGGGGGCCTGTCCATTTCAACCTTCTGTCTCTGGGGACACTGTCTGAGAGTCTAAGTGGAGATAGTTGCTCCACTGGTGTCAGAGAGCCCCTCTTAGTCCAGGGTGGCCTCCACTATTGATGGCCTCAGGGGCTTGGAGCTTTTCCCTAATCTCTAGGGTTTTGGTCAATGGATTGGGCACACTTTCCTTGGAGAGGGCAGGCACAATCTTTCGCTGTGGCTCCAGAGGCCCTCGCCTGGAGGTTGTGTGTGTCCAGGCTGTGGGCACAGAAGTCTGAAAACACAAACTCAGCTTAAGAGTGGCGCCTAGGGTATGGCAGGCCTGATGTACAGCCCGAGAGGGAGCTCCGGGGCCTCTGAAACAAGGGCGAGTGGGAGGCATTCCTTCAGGCTTTTGTCTCTGGATGTTGTGTCCGGGATAGCCGTGGATTGGAGCGGTGGCCTTAGGGACTGTGGAGGGGTTTCCGTCTCTTGGGATTTGTCCCAGCTCCCAAGAGTTTAGGGTCATTTTGTGGGAAGGGTGGAGTCGTGTTGTCTGGCTCATGAGTCTCTCCAAGAAAGGGATTCAAGAGCAGAGCCCCAGGTGCAGGCGGGGCAACTGGAAAACTCAAACCCTGGTGAGGATTGGGTGCATAGTGGCTTGGCAAGCCCCATATGCGGGCTCTTGGTCCAGGCCCTGACAGGCCTTTCTTTGACATGGGGCTCATGCTGAGGGTCACAGTGTGAATTTGTGCCCAAGCAGCACTCAAGTTTGGGCGTGGCATCAGGGGCCATGAAGGTTTCTCCCACCCTGAACGTGTGACTCCATGCCTAGAGCAAGCTTGACAGCCATGGGGAAGGAGGAGTTCTGTTTTGTGCTTGCGATACCCAGCTGTGTGGAGAATTGATATAATGTCTAGGTTCAGATATCTGAAAACCAAGGTTAGGAAGAGGTGACGGCATGAGGCCATGGCGTGTCCGAAGTGCTGGGTGTGCGGCCAGCTGTCTCCTTGTCTGTCTGGACGTCTGGCTTCAGGCTGTGTCAGGCAGAGCATGAGTGCCCTGAGAAGCCTATCCAATTCGGGTACCGTCGAGGCTCGAGCAGGTTGATCCTCAACTGGGTTTTCTGGAGAGCCCCACAGGGAAACGTTTTTCTTCCGTTGGGCAGACACTGGGCTGGGTTTTGGTTCTGGAGTTCCTAGTCCGGAGGGCTTGTTTGCCAGGAGTGTGAGGAAGGAAGTCTGAAAACACAAGCTAGCCTGAGGTTTGGGACCGAGGGCACGGCAGGCCCACTCTGCAGAGGCTGAATCGAGATCTCCTGCACTGAGGTCATGTCAACTATGAGACGTGCCTCAGGCTAGAGTTCTTGTCCAGCATGGCCTCTTCCTGAAGGGTGTGGGGGCTTCATGAGGCCAGAAAGTTTTGGCTACGATGGGATTTGTGAACTGCTCCAAAACTGAAGGTTACCTTCTACACGACAGTCGAGTCCTATTGGATGGTTCCAAGAGGCCCCATATGGAAAAACTAGAGAGCAGGTGTCTAAGCATGGATGCCTGGGAACGCCACCTCATATTCCCACTCTTTAGTCAGGACAAGGCAGGCTCAATCTGCGGGCTCCTGGGTGAGCTACCCAGAGGGGAGAGTTGAAATGGACTCTCCTGAAGATGAGTCCTACTGTGGCTTGGTGGCCTGGGAGACCTTGGAATGTGGAGGTGGCTCAGGGACTCTGCAGGATTCTCCAACATGAGGTGTTTGACACGGCTCCAACAAGGAAACTTCCCATGTGGAGACGAGAGGAGTTCTGTTCCGTGCCTCAGGAAAGCCCCATACCCTGTTCTTCGAACCACAGCCTCTGAGGAGTGACACCTGGAAACCAAAGCAAGAGTTGAGACTACGGCCTAAAGGCCTGTCCGGCTCAACCGTCTATCTCTGTTGACATCTGTGTGCATGCATTCATGGATGTAGCTGCTCAGCTTGTGTCCGAATGCCCCTGTGAGTCCAGTGAGGCTCCCAGTAGTGGGATGTCCTCGGAGGCCTTGAGGTTTCTCATATTCTGGAGGAGTGTGGCCAAAGGAATGGACACAGTTTCCCAGGAGAGAGCAGGCACGGTCCTGTGGTATGGCTCCAGAGGACCCAGCCTAGAGGCTGTGTTTGCCAGGGCTGTGGGGACAGATGTCTGAAAAAGCAAACTTGGCTCAGCTAGGGGCCAATGTAATGGCAGGCCTGATCTCCACTCCGTGAGGGGAGATCCTCTGGAAATCAAAGTAGGGCAAGTGGGAGGCAGTCACTCAGGATTTTGTCTCTGGGTGTTGCGTTTACAGTGTCCGGTCAGGGTAGGGGTTGTCTCAGAGGCCGAGGAAGAGCCTTCCTCTCGGGGGATTGTCCAAGCTCCCAAGTGTTTGTGTTCATTCTGTGGAAATGAAGAGTACTGTTTTCTGCCACAGGGGACCCCCCAGGAGAGGGACTCTAGAGCACAGCAGTGGGTTCCCTCAACTGGAATACACACCATCTAATTAGTCCTGTGTGCCTATGGGCATGGCAAGCCACATATGCGGGCTCTTGGTCAAGTCACTGAGAGGCGTTACTTGAATAAGGTACTCACGCTGAGGGTCACAATGTGTGTTTGTGCCCAAGGCGGCCCTCACGCTTGGGCGTGGCCTCATGGGCCATGCCGTTTTCTCCTACACTGAAGGTTTGACTCACTGCCAGCAGCAAGGTTTCTTGCCATGGGGAAGGAGGGGTCCTGACTGGTGCATCAGGTTCCCCCCTGTGCAGGGATTGGAGATAAGGTCTAGGTTCCGATGACTGAAAACCCAGGTTGGGAATGGATGGTGTCCGAAGGCAGTGGCGGGTCCAATGGGCTGGGTGTGCAGCCAGCTGTGTCGGTGTCTGTTGGAAGGTCAGGGCTCAGGCTTTTGCGACAGAGCATCAGTGTTTAAGGTAGCCTATGCAATTGGGGTGTTGCCGAGGGCAAAGCAGTTTGATCCTCATTTGGGGTTTCTGTGCAGCACCATAGACAAAGTATTTCTCCTGGGAGGCAGGCACAGTGCTTCATTGTGGCCCCAGAATTCCCAGTAGAGAGGATTTGTGGGCCAGGAGTGTGAGGACGGAAGTCTGAAAACACAAGCTAGTGTGAGGATTGGAGCCAAGGGCAGAGCAGGCCCACTCTGCAGAGGCTGAATCAAAATCTCCTGCATCTGAAGTCAGGCTGAGGATCAGACGTTGGCTGAGACTGGAGTATGTGTCCATGATGGCACCTTCATGAAGCGGGGGCCTCATGAGGCCAAGGAAGTTTTCCCACGCTGAGTTTGGAGGTTGCCCCAAACCACAAGATTTCCTTCTGCGGGACATTCGAGTCCGGTTGCATGGCTCCAGGACATACCATACGGAAGGACTGGAGAGCAGGGTTCGAAGGATGGATCACTGTACAGCATGCCTCGCATTCCCCTTGGCCATAAGCAACAAGATATGTTTGATCTGCTGCCTCTGGGGCACGCGACCCAGGGGGCTGAGTTGAAATGGCCTCTCCTGAGGATGCGTCATAATGTGCGTTTGGGGTCCATGGAGACCTTGGAATGTGCTGGTTGTTCAGTGGCCCTGCAGAACTCTCCTACCTGAAGGGTTTGATACATCCCCAATAAGAAAGCTCCCCATGTGGAGACGAGAGAGGTTTGGTTTGGTGCCTCAGAAAAGCCCCGTGTGCTGGTCTACGAAAACAGTCCTCTGAGGACGGACACATGGAAACCAAAGCTAAGGTTCAGATTAGAACCTGGGGGCCTGTCCATTTCAACCTTCTGTCTCTGGGGACACTGTCTGAGAGTCTAAGTGGAGATAGTTGCTCCACTGGTGTCAGAGAGCCCCTCTTAGTCCAGGGTGGCCTCCACTATTGATGGCCTCAGGGGCTTGGAGCTTTTCCCTAATCTCTAGGGTTTTGGTCAATGGATTGGGCACACTTTCCTTGGAGAGGGCAGGCACAATCTTTCGCTGTGGCTCCAGAGGCCCTCGCCTGGAGGTTGTGTGTGTCCAGGCTGTGGGCACAGAAGTCTGAAAACACAAACTCAGCTTAAGAGTGGCGCCTAGGGTATGGCAGGCCTGATGTACAGCCCGAGAGGGAGCTCCGGGGCCTCTGAAACAAGGGCGAGTGGGAGGCATTCCTTCAGGCTTTTGTCTCTGGATGTTGTGTCCGGGATAGCCGTGGATTGGAGCGGTGGCCTTAGGGACTGTGGAGGGGTTTCCGTCTCTTGGGATTTGTCCCAGCTCCCAAGAGTTTAGGGTCATTTTGTGGGAAGGGTGGAGTCGTGTTGTCTGGCTCATGAGTCTCTCCAAGAAAGGGATTCAAGAGCAGAGCCCCAGGTGCAGGCGGGGCAACTGGAAAACTCAAACCCTGGTGAGGATTGGGTGCATAGTGGCTTGGCAAGCCCCATATGCAGGCTCTTGGTCCAGGCCCTGACAGGCCTTTCTTTGACATGGGGCTCATGCTGAGGGTCACAGTGTGAATTTGTGCCCAAGCAGCACTCAAGTTTGGGCGTGGCATCAGGGGCCATGAAGGTTTCTCCCACCCTGAACGTGTGACTCCATGCCTAGAGCAAGCTTGACAGCCATGGGGAAGGAGGAGTTCTGTTTTGTGCTTGCGATACCCAGCTGTGTGGAGAATTGATATAATGTCTAGGTTCAGATATCTGAAAACCAAGGTTAGGAAGAGGTGACGGCATGAGGCCATGGCGTGTCCGAAGTGCTGGGTGTGCGGCCAGCTGTCTCCTTGTCTGTCTGGACGTCTGGCTTCAGGCTGTGTCAGGCAGAGCATGAGTGCCCTGAGAAGCCTATCCAATTCGGGTACCGTCGAGGCTCGAGCAGGTTGATCCTCAACTGGGTTTTCTGGAGAGCCCCACAGGGAAACGTTTTTCTTCCGTTGGGCAGACACTGGGCTGGGTTTTGGTTCTGGAGTTCCTAGTCCGGAGGGCTTGTTTGCCAGGAGTGTGAGGAAGGAAGTCTGAAAACACAAGCTAGCGTGAGGTTTGGGACCGAGGGCACGGCAGGCCCACTCTGCAGAGGCTGAATCGAGATCTCCTGCACTGAGGTCATGTCAACTATGAGACGTGCCTCAGGCTAGAGTTCTTGTCCAGCATGGCCTCTTCCTGAAGGGTGTGGGGGCTTCATGAGGCCAGAAAGTTTTGGCTACGATGGGATTTGTGAACTGCTCCAAAACTGAAGGTTACCTTCTACACGACAGTCGAGTCCTATTGGATGGTTCCAAGAGGCCCCATATGGAAAAACTAGAGAGCAGGTGTCTAAGCATGGATGCCTGGGAACGCCACCTCATATTCCCACTCTTTAGTCAGGACAAGGCAGGCTCAATCTGCGGGCTCCTGGGTGAGCTACCCAGAGGGGAGAGTTGAAATGGACTCTCCTGAAGATGAGTCCTACTGTGGCTTGGTGGCCTGGGAGACATTGGAATGTGGAGGTGGCTCAGGGACTCTGCAGGATTCTCCAACATGAGGTGTTTGACACGGCTCCAACAAGGAAACTTCCCATGTGGAGACGAGAGGAGTTCTGTTCCGTGCCTCAGGAAAGCCCCATACCCTGTTCTTCGAACCACAGCCTCTGAGGAGTGACACCTGGAAACCAAAGCAAGAGTTGAGACTACGGCCTAAAGGCCTGTCCGGCTCAACCGTCTATCTCTGTTGACATCTGTGTGCATGCATTCATGGATGTAGCTGCTCAGCTTGTGTCCGAATGCCCCTGTGAGTCCAGTGAGGCTCCCAGTAGTGGGATGTCCTCGGAGGCCTTGAGGTTTCTCATATTCTGGAGGAGTGTGGCCAAAGGAATGGACACAGTTTCCCAGGAGAGAGCAGGCACGGTCCTGTGGTATGGCTCCAGAGGACCCAGCCTAGAGGCTGTGTTTGCCAGGGCTGTGGGGACAGATGTCTGAAAAAGCAAACTTGGCTCAGCTAGGGGCCAATGTAATGGCAGGCCTGATCTCCACTCCGTGAGGGGAGATCCTCTGGAAATCAAAGTAGGGCAAGTGGGAGGCAGTCACTCAGGATTTTGTCTCTGGGTGTTGCGTTTACAGTGTCCGGTCAGGGTAGGGGTTGTCTCAGAGGCCGAGGAAGAGCCTTCCTCTCGGGGGATTGTCCAAGCTCCCAAGTGTTTGTGTTCATTCTGTGGAAATGAAGAGTACTGTTTTCTGCCACAGGGGACCCCCCAGGAGAGGGACTCTAGAGCACAGCAGTGGGTTCCCTCAACTGGAATACACACCATCTAATTAGTCCTGTGTGCCTATGGGCATGGCAAGCCACATATGCGGGCTCTTGGTCAAGTCACTGAGAGGCGTTACTTGAATAAGGTACTCACGCTGAGGGTCACAATGTGTGTTTGTGCCCAAGGCGGCCCTCACGCTTGGGCGTGGCCTCATGGGCCATGCCGTTTTCTCCTACACTGAAGGTTTGACTCACTGCCAGCAGCAAGGTTTCTTGCCATGGGGAAGGAGGGGTCCTGACTGGTGCATCAGGTTCCCCCCTGTGCAGGGATTGGAGATAAGGTCTAGGTTCCGATGACTGAAAACCCAGGTTGGGAATGGATGGTGTCCGAAGGCAGTGGCGGGTCCAATGGGCTGGGTGTGCAGCCAGCTGTGTCGGTGTCTGTTGGAAGGTCAGGGCTCAGGCTTTTGCGACAGAGCATCAGTGTTTAAGGTAGCCTATGCAATTGGGGTGTTGCCGAGGGCAAAGCAGTTTGATCCTCATTTGGGGTTTCTGTGCAGCACCATAGACAAAGTATTTCTCCTGGGAGGCAGGCACAGTGCTTCATTGTGGCCCCAGAATTCCCAGTAGAGAGGATTTGTGGGCCAGGAGTGTGAGGACGGAAGTCTGAAAACACAAGCTAGTGTGAGGATTGGAGCCAAGGGCAGAGCAGGCCCACTCTGCAGAGGCTGAATCAAAATCTCCTGCATCTGAAGTCAGGCTGAGGATCAGACGTTGGCTGAGACTGGAGTATGTGTCCATGATGGCACCTTCATGAAGCGGGGGCCTCATGAGGCCAAGGAAGTTTTCCCACGCTGAGTTTGGAGGTTGCCCCAAACCACAAGATTTCCTTCTGCGGGACATTCGAGTCCGGTTGCATGGCTCCAGGACATACCATACGGAAGGACTGGAGAGCAGGGTTCGAAGGATGGATCACTGTACAGCATGCCTCGCATTCCCCTTGGCCATAAGCAACAAGATATGTTTGATCTGCTGCCTCTGGGGCACGCGACCCAGGGGGCTGAGTTGAAATGGCCTCTCCTGAGGATGCGTCATAATGTGCGTTTGGGGTCCATGGAGACCTTGGAATGTGCTGGTTGTTCAGTGGCCCTGCAGAACTCTCCTACCTGAAGGGTTTGATACATCCCCAATAAGAAAGCTCCCCATGTGGAGACGAGAGAGGTTTGGTTTGGTGCCTCAGAAAAGCCCCGTGTGCTGGTCTACGAAAACAGTCCTCTGAGGACGGACACATGGAAACCAAAGCTAAGGTTCAGATTAGAACCTGGGGGCCTGTCCATTTCAACCTTCTGTCTCTGGGGACACTGTCTGAGAGTCTAAGTGGAGATAGTTGCTCCACTGGTGTCAGAGAGCCCCTCTTAGTCCAGGGTGGCCTCCACTATTGATGGCCTCAGGGGCTTGGAGCTTTTCCCTAATCTCTAGGGTTTTGGTCAATGGATTGGGCACACTTTCCTTGGAGAGGGCAGGCACAATCTTTCGCTGTGGCTCCAGAGGCCCTCGCCTGGAGGTTGTGTGTGTCCAGGCTGTGGGCACAGAAGTCTGAAAACACAAACTCAGCTTAAGAGTGGCGCCTAGGGTATGGCAGGCCTGATGTACAGCCCGAGAGGGAGCTCCGGGGCCTCTGAAACAAGGGCGAGTGGGAGGCATTCCTTCAGGCTTTTGTCTCTGGATGTTGTGTCCGGGATAGCCGTGGATTGGAGCGGTGGCCTTAGGGACTGTGGAGGGGTATCCGTCTCTTGGGATTTGTCCCAGCTCCCAAGAGTTTAGGGTCATTTTGTGGGAAGGGTGGAGTCGTGTTGTCTGGCTCATGAGTCTCTCCAAGAAAGGGATTCAAGAGCAGAGCCCCAGGTGCAGGCGGGGCAACTGGAAAACTCAAACCCTGGTGAGGATTGGGTGCATAGTGGCTTGGCAAGCCCCATATGCGGGCTCTTGGTCCAGGCCCTGACAGGCCTTTCTTTGACATGGGGCTCATGCTGAGGGTCACAGTGTGAATTTGTGCCCAAGCAGCACTCAAGTTTGGGCGTGGCATCAGGGGCCATGAAGGTTTCTCCCACCCTGAACGTGTGACTCCATGCCTAGAGCAAGCTTGACAGCCATGGGGAAGGAGGAGTTCTGTTTTGTGCTTGCGATACCCAGCTGTGTGGAGAATTGATATAATGTCTAGGTTCAGATATCTGAAAACCAAGGTTAGGAAGAGGTGACGGCATGAGGCCATGGCGTGTCCGAAGTGCTGGGTGTGCGGCCAGCTGTCTCCTTGTCTGTCTGGACGTCTGGCTTCAGGCTGTGTCAGGCAGAGCATGAGTGCCCTGAGAAGCCTATCCAATTCGGGTACCGTCGAGGCTCGAGCAGGTTGATCCTCAACTGGGTTTTCTGGAGAGCCCCACAGGGAAACGTTTTTCTTCCGTTGGGCAGACACTGGGCTGGGTTTTGGTTCTGGAGTTCCTAGTCCGGAGGGCTTGTTTGCCAGGAGTGTGAGGAAGGAAGTCTGAAAACACAAGCTAGCGTGAGGTTTGGGACCGAGGGCACGGCAGGCCCACTCTGCAGAGGCTGAATCGAGATCTCCTGCACTGAGGTCATGTCAACTATGAGACGTGCCTCAGGCTAGAGTTCTTGTCCAGCATGGCCTCTTCCTGAAGGGTGTGGGGGCTTCATGAGGCCAGAAAGTTTTGGCTACGATGGGATTTGTGAACTGCTACAAAACTGAAGGTTACCTTCTACACGACAGTCGAGTCCTATTGGATGGTTCCAAGAGGCCCCATATGGAAAAACTAGAGAGCAGGTGTCTAAGCATGGATGCCTGGGAACGCCACCTCATATTCCCACTCTTTAGTCAGGACAAGGCAGGCTCAATCTGCGGGCTCCTGGGTGAGCTACCCAGAGGGGAGAGTTGAAATGGACTCTCCTGAAGATGAGTCCTACTGTGGCTTGGTGGCCTGGGAGACCTTGGAATGTGGAGGTGGCTCAGGGACTCTGCAGGATTCTCCAACATGAGGTGTTGGACACGGCTCCAACAAGGAAACTTCCCATGTGGAGACGAGAGGAGTTCTGTTCCGTGCCTCAGGAAAGCCCCATACCCTGTTCTTCGAACCACAGCCTCTGAGGAGTGACACCTGGAAACCAAAGCAAGAGTTGAGACTACGGCCTAAAGGCCTGTCCGGCTCAACCGTCTATCTCTGTTGACATCTGTGTGCATGCATTCATGGATGTAGCTGCTCAGCTTGTGTCCGAATGCCCCTGTGAGTCCAGTGAGGCTCCCAGTAGTGGGATGTCCTCGGAGGCCTTGAGGTTTCTCATATTCTGGAGGAGTGTGGCCAAAGGAATGGACACAGTTTCCCAGGAGAGAGCAGGCACGGTCCTGTGGTATGGCTCCAGAGGACCCAGCCTAGAGGCTGTGTTTGCCAGGGCTGTGGGGACAGATGTCTGAAAAAGCAAACTTGGCTCAGCTAGGGGCCAATGTAATGGCAGGCCTGATCTCCACTCCGTGAGGGGAGATCCTCTGGAAATCAAAGTAGGGCAAGTGGGAGGCAGTCACTCAGGATTTTGTCTCTGGGTGTTGCGTTTACAGTGTCCGGTCAGGGTAGGGGTTGTCTCAGAGGCCGAGGAAGAGCCTTCCTCTCGGGGGATTGTCCAAGCTCCCAAGTGTTTGTGTTCATTCTGTGGAAATGAAGAGTACTGTTTTCTGCCACAGGGGACCCCCCAGGAGAGGGACTCTAGAGCACAGCAGTGGGTTCCCTCAACTGGAATACACACCATCTAATTAGTCCTGTGTGCCTATGGGCATGGCAAGCCACATATGCGGGCTCTTGGTCAAGTCACTGAGAGGCGTTACTTGAATAAGGTACTCACGCTGAGGGTCACAATGTGTGTTTGTGCCCAAGGCGGCCCTCACGCTTGGGCGTGGCCTCATGGGCCATGCCGTTTTCTCCTACACTGAAGGTTTGACTCACTGCCAGCAGCAAGGTTTCTTGCCATGGGGAAGGAGGGGTTCTGACTTATGCATCAGGTTCCCCCCTGTGCAGGGATTGGAGATAAGGTCTAGGTTCCGATGACTGAAAACCCAGGTTGGGAATGGATGGTGTCCGAAGGCAGTGGCGGGTCCAATGGGCTGGGTGTGCAGCCAGCTGTGTCGGTGTCTGTTGGAAGGTCAGGGCTCAGGCTTTTGCGACAGAGCATCAGTGTTTAAGGTAGCCTATGCAATTGGGGTGTTGCCGAGGGCAAAGCAGTTTGATCCTCATTTGGGGTTTCTGTGCAGCACCATAGACAAAGTATTTCTCCTGGGAGGCAGGCACAGTGCTTCATTGTGGCCCCAGAATTCCCAGTAGAGAGGATTTGTGGGCCAGGAGTGTGAGGACGGAAGTCTGAAAACACAAGCTAGTGTGAGGATTGGAGCCAAGGGCAGAGCAGGCCCACTCTGCAGAGGCTGAATCAAAATCTCCTGCATCTGAAGTCAGGCTGAGGATCAGACGTTGGCTGAGACTGGAGTATGTGTCCATGATGGCACCTTCATGAAGCGGGGGCCTCATGAGGCCAAGGAAGTTTTCCCACGCTGAGTTTGGAGGTTGCCCCAAACCACAAGATTTCCTTCTGCGGGACATTCGAGTCCGGTTGCATGGCTCCAGGACATACCATACGGAAGGACTGGAGAGCAGGGTTCGAAGGATGGATCACTGTACAGCATGCCTCGCATTCCCCTTGGCCATAAGCAACAAGATATGTTTGATCTGCTGCCTCTGGGGCACGCGACCCAGGGGGCTGAGTTGAAATGGCCTCTCCTGAGGATGCGTCATAATGTGCGTTTGGGGTCCATGGAGACCTTGGAATGTGCTGGTTGTTCAGTGGCCCTGCAGAACTCTCCTACCTGAAGGGTTTGATACATCCCCAATAAGAAAGCTCCCCATGTGGAGACGAGAGAGGTTTGGTTTGGTGCCTCAGAAAAGCCCCGTGTGCTGGTCTACGAAAACAGTCCTCTGAGGACGGACACATGGAAACCAAAGCTAAGGTTCAGATTAGAACCTGGGGGCCTGTCCATTTCAACCTTCTGTCTCTGGGGACACTGTCTGAGAGTCTAAGTGGAGATAGTTGCTCCACTGGTGTCAGAGAGCCCCTCTTAGTCCAGGGTGGCCTCCACTATTGATGGCCTCAGGGGCTTGGAGCTTTTCCCTAATCTCTAGGGTTTTGGTCAATGGATTGGGCACACTTTCCTTGGAGAGGGCAGGCACAATCTTTCGCTGTGGCTCCAGAGGCCCTCGCCTGGAGGTTGTGTGTGTCCAGGCTGTGGGCACAGAAGTCTGAAAACACAAACTCAGCTTAAGAGTGGCGCCTAGGGTATGGCAGGCCTGATGTACAGCCCGAGAGGGAGCTCCGGGGCCTCTGAAACAAGGGCGAGTGGGAGGCATTCCTTCAGGCTTTTGTCTCTGGATGTTGTGTCCGGGATAGCCGTGGATTGGAGCGGTGGCCTTAGGGACTGTGGAGGGGTATCCGTCTCTTGGGATTTGTCCCAGCTCCCAAGAGTTTAGGGTCATTTTGTGGGAAGGGTGGAGTCGTGTTGTCTGGCTCATGAGTCTCTCCAAGAAAGGGATTCAAGAGCAGAGCCCCAGGTGCAGGCGGGGCAACTGGAAAACTCAAACCCTGGTGAGGATTGGGTGCATAGTGGCTTGGCAAGCCCCATATGCGGGCTCTTGGTCCAGGCCCTGACAGGCCTTTCTTTGACATGGGGCTCATGCTGAGGGTCACAGTGTGAATTTGTGCCCAAGCAGCACTCAAGTTTGGGCGTGGCATCAGGGGCCATGAAGGTTTCTCCCACCCTGAACGTGTGACTCCATGCCTAGAGCAAGCTTGACAGCCATGGGGAAGGAGGAGTTCTGTTTTGTGCTTGCGATACCCAGCTGTGTGGAGAATTGATATAATGTCTAGGTTCAGATATCTGAAAACCAAGGTTAGGAAGAGGTGACGGCATGAGGCCATGGCGTGTCCGAAGTGCTGGGTGTGCGGCCAGCTGTCTCCTTGTCTGTCTGGACGTCTGGCTTCAGGCTGTGTCAGGCAGAGCATGAGTGCCCTGAGAAGCCTATCCAATTCGGGTACCGTCGAGGCTCGAGCAGGTTGATCCTCAACTGGGTTTTCTGGAGAGCCCCACAGGGAAACGTTTTTCTTCCGTTGGGCAGACACTGGGCTGGGTTTTGGTTCTGGAGTTCCTAGTCCGGAGGGCTTGTTTGCCAGGAGTGTGAGGAAGGAAGTCTGAAAACACAAGCTAGCGTGAGGTTTGGGACCGAGGGCACGGCAGGCCCACTCTGCAGAGGCTGAATCGAGATCTCCTGCACTGAGGTCATGTCAACTATGAGACGTGCCTCAGGCTAGAGTTCTTGTCCAGCATGGCCTCTTCCTGAAGGGTGTGGGGGCTTCATGAGGCCAGAAAGTTTTGGCTACGATGGGATTTGTGAACTGCTCCAAAACTGAAGGTTACCTTCTACACGACAGTCGAGTCCTATTGGATGGTTCCAAGAGGCCCCATATGGAAAAACTAGAGAGCAGGTGTCTAAGCATGGATGCCTGGGAACGCCACCTCATATTCCCACTCTTTAGTCAGGACAAGGCAGGCTCAATCTGCGGGCTCCTGGGTGAGCTACCCAGAGGGGAGAGTTGAAATGGACTCTCCTGAAGATGAGTCCTACTGTGGCTTGGTGGCCTGGGAGACCTTGGAATGTGGAGGTGGCTCAGGGACTCTGCAGGATTCTCCAACATGAGGTGTTTGACACGGCTCCAACAAGGAAACTTCCCATGTGGAGACGAGAGGAGTTCTGTTCCGTGCCTCAGGAAAGCCCCATACCCTGTTCTTCGAACCACAGCCTCTGAGGAGTGACACCTGGAAACCAAAGCAAGAGTTGAGACTACGGCCTAAAGGCCTGTCCGGCTCAACCGTCTATCTCTGTTGACATCTGTGTGCATGCATTCATGGATGTAGCTGCTCAGCTTGTGTCCGAATGCCCCTGTGAGTCCAGTGAGGCTCCCAGTAGTGGGATGTCCTCGGAGGCCTTGAGGTTTCTCATATTCTGGAGGAGTGTGGCCAAAGGAATGGACACAGTTTCCCAGGAGAGAGCAGGCACGGTCCTGTGGTATGGCTCCAGAGGACCCAGCCTAGAGGCTGTGTTTGCCAGGGCTGTGGGGACAGATGTCTGAAAAAGCAAACTTGGCTCAGCTAGGGGCCAATGTAATGGCAGGCCTGATCTCCACTCCGTGAGGGGAGATCCTCTGGAAATCAAAGTAGGGCAAGTGGGAGGCAGTCACTCAGGATTTTGTCTCTGGGTGTTGCGTTTACAGTGTCCGGTCAGGGTAGGGGTTGTCTCAGAGGCCGAGGAAGAGCCTTCCTCTCGGGGGATTGTCCAAGCTCCCAAGTGTTTGTGTTCATTCTGTGGAAATGAAGAGTACTGTTTTCTGCCACAGGGGACCCCCCAGGAGAGGGACTCTAGAGCACAGCAGTGGGTTCCCTCAACTGGAATACACACCATCTAATTAGTCCTGTGTGCCTATGGGCATGGCAAGCCACATATGCGGGCTCTTGGTCAAGTCACTGAGAGGCGTTACTTGAATAAGGTACTCACGCTGAGGGTCACAATGTGTGTTTGTGCCCAAGGCGGCCCTCACGCTTGGGCGTGGCCTCATGGGCCATGCCGTTTTCTCCTACACTGAAGGTTTGACTCACTGCCAGCAGCAAGGTTTCTTGCCATGGGGAAGGAGGGGTCCTGACTGGTGCATCAGGTTCCCCCCTGTGCAGGGATTGGAGATAAGGTCTAGGTTCCGATGACTGAAAACCCAGGTTGGGAATGGATGGTGTCCGAAGGCAGTGGCGGGTCCAATGGGCTGGGTGTGCAGCCAGCTGTGTCGGTGTCTGTTGGAAGGTCAGGGCTCAGGCTTTTGCGACAGAGCATCAGTGTTTAAGGTAGCCTATGCAATTGGGGTGTTGCCGAGGGCAAAGCAGTTTGATCCTCATTTGGGGTTTCTGTGCAGCACCATAGACAAAGTATTTCTCCTGGGAGGCAGGCACAGTGCTTCATTGTGGCCCCAGAATTCCCAGTAGAGAGGATTTGTGGGCCAGGAGTGTGAGGACGGAAGTCTGAAAACACAAGCTAGTGTGAGGATTGGAGCCAAGGGCAGAGCAGGCCCACTCTGCAGAGGCTGAATCAAAATCTCCTGCATCTGAAGTCAGGCTGAGGATCAGACGTTGGCTGAGACTGGAGTATGTGTCCATGATGGCACCTTCATGAAGCGGGGGCCTCATGAGGCCAAGGAAGTTTTCCCACGCTGAGTTTGGAGGTTGCCCCAAACCACAAGATTTCCTTCTGCGGGACATTCGAGTCCGGTTGCATGGCTCCAGGACATACCATACGGAAGGACTGGAGAGCAGGGTTCGAAGGATGGATCACTGTACAGCATGCCTCGCATTCCCCTTGGCCATAAGCAACAAGATATGTTTGATCTGCTGCCTCTGGGGCACGCGACCCAGGGGGCTGAGTTGAAATGGCCTCTCCTGAGGATGCGTCATAATGTGCGTTTGGGGTCCATGGAGACCTTGGAATGTGCTGGTTGTTCAGTGGCCCTGCAGAACTCTCCTACCTGAAGGGTTTGATACATCCCCAATAAGAAAGCTCCCCATGTGGAGACGAGAGAGGTTTGGTTTGGTGCCTCAGAAAAGCCCCGTGTGCTGGTCTACGAAAACAGTCCTCTGAGGACGGACACATGGAAACCAAAGCTAAGGTTCAGATTAGAACCTGGGGGCCTGTCCATTTCAACCTTCTGTCTCTGGGGACACTGTCTGAGAGTCTAAGTGGAGATAGTTGCTCCACTGGTGTCAGAGAGCCCCTCTTAGTCCAGGGTGGCCTCCACTATTGATGGCCTCAGGGGCTTGGAGCTTTTCCCTAATCTCTAGGGTTTTGGTCAATGGATTGGGCACACTTTCCTTGGAGAGGGCAGGCACAATCTTTCGCTGTGGCTCCAGAGGCCCTCGCCTGGAGGTTGTGTGTGTCCAGGCTGTGGGCACAGAAGTCTGAAAACACAAACTCAGCTTAAGAGTGGCGCCTAGGGTATGGCAGGCCTGATGTACAGCCCGAGAGGGAGCTCCGGGGCCTCTGAAACAAGGGCGAGTGGGAGGCATTCCTTCAGGCTTTTGTCTCTGGATGTTGTGTCCGGGATAGCCGTGGATTGGAGCGGTGGCCTTAGGGACTGTGGAGGGGTATCCGTCTCTTGGGATTTGTCCCAGCTCCCAAGAGTTTAGGGTCATTTTGTGGGAAGGGTGGAGTCGTGTTGTCTGGCTCATGAGTCTCTCCAAGAAAGGGATTCAAGAGCAGAGCCCCAGGTGCAGGCGGGGCAACTGGAAAACTCAAACCCTGGTGAGGATTGGGTGCATAGTGGCTTGGCAAGCCCCATATGCGGGCTCTTGGTCCAGGCCCTGACAGGCCTTTCTTTGACATGGGGCTCATGCTGAGGGTCACAGTGTGAATTTGTGCCCAAGCAGCACTCAAGTTTGGGCGTGGCATCAGGGGCCATGAAGGTTTCTCCCACCCTGAACGTGTGACTCCATGCCTAGAGCAAGCTTGACAGCCATGGGGAAGGAGGAGTTCTGTTTTGTGCTTGCAATACCCAGCTGTGTGGAGAATTGATATAATGTCTAGGTTCAGATATCTGAAAACCAAGGTTAGGAAGAGGTGACGGCATGAGGCCATGGCGTGTCCGAAGTGCTGGGTGTGCGGCCAGCTGTCTCCTTGTCTGTCTGGACGTCTGGCTTCAGGCTGTGTCAGGCAGAGCATGAGTGCCCTGAGAAGCCTATCCAATTCGGGTACCGTCGAGGCTCGAGCAGGTTGATCCTCAACTGGGTTTTCTGGAGAGCCCCACAGGGAAACGTTTTTCTTCCGTTGGGCAGACACTGGGCTGGGTTTTGGTTCTGGAGTTCCTAGTCCGGAGGGCTTGTTTGCCAGGAGTGTGAGGAAGGAAGTCTGAAAACACAAGCTAGCGTGAGGTTTGGGACCGAGGGCACGGCAGGCCCACTCTGCAGAGGCTGAATCGAGATCTCCTGCACTGAGGTCATGTCAACTATGAGACGTGCCTCAGGCTAGAGTTCTTGTCCAGCATGGCCTCTTCCTGAAGGGTGTGGGGGCTTCATGAGGCCAGAAAGTTTTGGCTACGATGGGATTTGTGAACTGCTCCAAAACTGAAGGTTACCTTCTACACGACAGTCGAGTCCTATTGGATGGTTCCAAGAGGCCCCATATGGAAAAACTAGAGAGCAGGTGTCTAAGCATGGATGCCTGGGAACGCCACCTCATATTCCCACTCTTTAGTCAGGACAAGGCAGGCTCAATCTGCGGGCTCCTGGGTGAGCTACCCAGAGGGGAGAGTTGAAATGGACTCTCCTGAAGATGAGTCCTACTGTGGCTTGGTGGCCTGGGAGACCTTGGAATGTGGAGGTGGCTCAGGGACTCTGCAGGATTCTCCAACATGAGGTGTTTGACACGGCTCCAACAAGGAAACTTCCCATGTGGAGACGAGAGGAGTTCTGTTCCGTGCCTCAGGAAAGCCCCATACCCTGTTCTTCGAACCACAGCCTCTGAGGAGTGACACCTGGAAACCAAAGCAAGAGTTGAGACTACGGCCTAAAGGCCTGTCCGGCTCAACCGTCTATCTCTGTTGACATCTGTGTGCATGCATTCATGGATGTAGCTGCTCAGCTTGTGTCCGAATGCCCCTGTGAGTCCAGTGAGGCTCCCAGTAGTGGGATGTCCTCGGAGGCCTTGAGGTTTCTCATATTCTGGAGGAGTGTGGCCAAAGGAATGGACACAGTTTCCCAGGAGAGAGCAGGCACGGTCCTGTGGTATGGCTCCAGAAGACCCAGCCTAGAGGCTGTGTTTGCCAGGGCTGTGGGGACAGATGTCTGAAAAAGCAAACTTGGCTCAGCTAGGGGCCAATGTAATGGCAGGCCTGATCTCCACTCCGTGAGGGGAGATCCTCTGGAAATCAAAGTAGGGCAAGTGGGAGGCAGTCACTCAGGATTTTGTCTCTGGGTGTTGCGTTTACAGTGTCCGGTCAGGGTAGGGGTTGTCTCAGAGGCCGAGGAAGAGCCTTCCTCTCGGGGGATTGTCCAAGCTCCCAAGTGTTTGTGTTCATTCTGTGGAAATGAAGAGTACTGTTTTCTGCCACAGGGGACCCCCCAGGAGAGGGACTCTAGAGCACAGCAGTGGGTTCCCTCAACTGGAATACACACCATCTAATTAGTCCTGTGTGCCTATGGGCATGGCAAGCCACATATGCGGGCTCTTGGTCAAGTCACTGAGAGGCGTTACTTGAATAAGGTACTCACGCTGAGGGTCACAATGTGTGTTTGTGCCCAAGGCGGCCCTCACGCTTGGGCGTGGCCTCATGGGCCATGCCGTTTTCTCCTACACTGAAGGTTTGACTCACTGCCAGCAGCAAGGTTTCTTGCCATGGGGAAGGAGGGGTCCTGACTGGTGCATCAGGTTCCCCCCTGTGCAGGGATTGGAGATAAGGTCTAGGTTCCGATGACTGAAAACCCAGGTTGGGAATGGATGGTGTCCGAAGGCAGTGGCGGGTCCAATGGGCTGGGTGTGCAGCCAGCTGTGTCGGTGTCTGTTGGAAGGTCAGGGCTCAGGCTTTTGCGACAGAGCATCAGTGTTTAAGGTAGCCTATGCAATTGGGGTGTTGCCGAGGGCAAAGCAGTTTGATCCTCATTTGGGGTTTCTGTGCAGCACCATAGACAAAGTATTTCTCCTGGGAGGCAGGCACAGTGCTTCATTGTGGCCCCAGAATTCCCAGTAGAGAGGATTTGTGGGCCAGGAGTGTGAGGACGGAAGTCTGAAAACACAAGCTAGTGTGAGGATTGGAGCCAAGGGCAGAGCAGGCCCACTCTGCAGAGGCTGAATCAAAATCTCCTGCATCTGAAGTCAGGCTGAGGATCAGACGTTGGCTGAGACTGGAGTATGTGTCCATGATGGCACCTTCATGAAGCGGGGGCCTCATGAGGCCAAGGAAGTTTTCCCACGCTGAGTTTGGAGGTTGCCCCAAACCACAAGATTTCCTTCTGCGGGACATTCGAGTCCGGTTGCATGGCTCCAGGACATACCATACGGAAGGACTGGAGAGCAGGGTTCGAAGGATGGATCACTGTACAGCATGCCTCGCATTCCCCTTGGCCATAAGCAACAAGATATGTTTGATCTGCTGCCTCTGGGGCACGCGACCCAGGGGGCTGAGTTGAAATGGCCTCTCCTGAGGATGCGTCATAATGTGCGTTTGGGGTCCATGGAGACCTTGGAATGTGCTGGTTGTTCAGTGGCCCTGCAGAACTCTCCTACCTGAAGGGTTTGATACATCCCCAATAAGAAAGCTCCCCATGTGGAGACGAGAGAGGTTTGGTTTGGTGCCTCAGAAAAGCCCCGTGTGCTGGTCTACGAAAACAGTCCTCTGAGGACGGACACATGGAAACCAAAGCTAAGGTTCAGATTAGAACCTGGGGGCCTGTCCATTTCAACCTTCTGTCTCTGGGGACACTGTCTGAGAGTCTAAGTGGAGATAGTTGCTCCACTGGTGTCAGAGAGCCCCTCTTAGTCCAGGGTGGCCTCCACTATTGATGGCCTCAGGGGCTTGGAGCTTTTCCCTAATCTCTAGGGTTTTGGTCAATGGATTGGGCACACTTTCCTTGGAGAGGGCAGGCACAATCTTTCGCTGTGGCTCCAGAGGCCCTCGCCTGGAGGTTGTGTGTGTCCAGGCTGTGGGCACAGAAGTCTGAAAACACAAACTCAGCTTAAGAGTGGCGCCTAGGGTATGGCAGGCCTGATGTACAGCCCGAGAGGGAGCTCCGGGGCCTCTGAAACAAGGGCGAGTGGGAGGCATTCCTTCAGGCTTTTGTCTCTGGATGTTGTGTCCGGGATAGCCGTGGATTGGAGCGGTGGCCTTAGGGACTGTGGAGGGGTATCCGTCTCTTGGGATTTGTCCCAGCTCCCAAGAGTTTAGGGTCATTTTGTGGGAAGGGTGGAGTCGTGTTGTCTGGCTCATGAGTCTCTCCAAGAAAGGGATTCAAGAGCAGAGCCCCAGGTGCAGGCGGGGCAACTGGAAAACTCAAACCCTGGTGAGGATTGGGTGCATAGTGGCTTGGCAAGCCCCATATGCGGGCTCTTGGTCCAGGCCCTGACAGGCCTTTCTTTGACATGGGGCTCATGCTGAGGGTCACAGTGTGAATTTGTGCCCAAGCAGCACTCAAGTTTGGGCGTGGCATCAGGGGCCATGAAGGTTTCTCCCACCCTGAACGTGTGACTCCATGCCTAGAGCAAGCTTGACAGCCATGGGGAAGGAGGAGTTCTGTTTTGTGCTTGCGATACCCAGCTGTGTGGAGAATTGATATAATGTCTAGGTTCAGATATCTGAAAACCAAGGTTAGGAAGAGGTGACGGCATGAGGCCATGGCGTGTCCGAAGTGCTGGGTGTGCGGCCAGCTGTCTCCTTGTCTGTCTGGACGTCTGGCTTCAGGCTGTGTCAGGCAGAGCATGAGTGCCCTGAGAAGCCTATCCAATTCGGGTACCGTCGAGGCTCGAGCAGGTTGATCCTCAACTGGGTTTTCTGGAGAGCCCCACAGGGAAACGTTTTTCTTCCGTTGGGCAGACACTGGGCTGGGTTTTGGTTCTGGAGTTCCTAGTCCGGAGGGCTTGTTTGCCAGGAGTGTGAGGAAGGAAGTCTGAAAACACAAGCTAGCGTGAGGTTTGGGACCGAGGGCACGGCAGGCCCACTCTGCAGAGGCTGAATCGAGATCTCCTGCACTGAGGTCATGTCAACTATGAGACGTGCCTCAGGCTAGAGTTCTTGTCCAGCATGGCCTCTTCCTGAAGGGTGTGGGGGCTTCATGAGGCCAGAAAGTTTTGGCTACGATGGGATTTGTGAACTGCTCCAAAACTGAAGGTTACCTTCTACACGACAGTCGAGTCCTATTGGATGGTTCCAAGAGGCCCCATATGGAAAAACTAGAGAGCAGGTGTCTAAGCATGGATGCCTGGGAACGCCACCTCATATTCCCACTCTTTAGTCAGGACAAGGCAGGCTCAATCTGCGGGCTCCTGGGTGAGCTACCCAGAGGGGAGAGTTGAAATGGACTCTCCTGAAGATGAGTCCTACTGTGGCTTGGTGGCCTGGGAGACCTTGGAATGTGGAGGTGGCTCAGGGACTCTGCAGGATTCTCCAACATGAGGTGTTTGACACGGCTCCAACAAGGAAACTTCCCATGTGGAGACGAGAGGAGTTCTGTTCCGTGCCTCAGGAAAGCCCCATACCCTGTTCTTCGAACCACAGCCTCTGAGGAGTGACACCTGGAAACCAAAGCAAGAGTTGAGACTACGGCCTAAAGGCCTGTCCGGCTCAACCGTCTATCTCTGTTGACATCTGTGTGCATGCATTCATGGATGTAGCTGCTCAGCTTGTGTCCGAATGCCCCTGTGAGTCCAGTGAGGCTCCCAGTAGTGGGATGTCCTCGGAGGCCTTGAGGTTTCTCATATTCTGGAGGAGTGTGGCCAAAGGAATGGACACAGTTTCCCAGGAGAGAGCAGGCACGGTCCTGTGGTATGGCTCCAGAGGACCCAGCCTAGAGGCTGTGTTTGCCAGGGCTGTGGGGACAGATGTCTGAAAAAGCAAACTTGGCTCAGCTAGGGGCCAATGTAATGGCAGGCCTGATCTCCACTCCGTGAGGGGAGATCCTCTGGAAATCAAAGTAGGGCAAGTGGGAGGCAGTCACTCAGGATTTTGTCTCTGGGTGTTGCGTTTACAGTGTCCGGTCAGGGTAGGGGTTGTCTCAGAGGCCGAGGAAGAGCCTTCCTCTCGGGGGATTGTCCAAGCTCCCAAGTGTTTGTGTTCATTCTGTGGAAATGAAGAGTACTGTTTTCTGCCACAGGGGACCCCCCAGGAGAGGGACTCTAGAGCACAGCAGTGGGTTCCCTCAACTGGAATACACACCATCTAATTAGTCCTGTGTGCCTATGGGCATGGCAAGCCACATATGCGGGCTCTTGGTCAAGTCACTGAGAGGCGTTACTTGAATAAGGTACTCACGCTGAGGGTCACAATGTGTGTTTGTGCCCAAGGCGGCCCTCACGCTTGGGCGTGGCCTCATGGGCCATGCCGTTTTCTCCTACACTGAAGGTTTGACTCACTGCCAGCAGCAAGGTTTCTTGCCATGGGGAAGGAGGGGTCCTGACTGGTGCATCAGGTTCCCCCCTGTGCAGGGATTGGAGATAAGGTCTAGGTTCCGATGACTGAAAACCCAGGTTGGGAATGGATGGTGTCCGAAGGCAGTGGCGGGTCCAATGGGCTGGGTGTGCAGCCAGCTGTGTCGGTGTCTGTTGGAAGGTCAGGGCTCAGGCTTTTGCGACAGAGCATCAGTGTTTAAGGTAGCCTATGCAATTGGGGTGTTGCCGAGGGCAAAGCAGTTTGATCCTCATTTGGGGTTTCTGTGCAGCACCATAGACAAAGTATTTCTCCTGGGAGGCAGGCACAGTGCTTCATTGTGGCCCCAGAATTCCCAGTAGAGAGGATTTGTGGGCCAGGAGTGTGAGGACGGAAGTCTGAAAACACAAGCTAGTGTGAGGATTGGAGCCAAGGGCAGAGCAGGCCCACTCTGCAGAGGCTGAATCAAAATCTCCTGCATCTGAAGTCAGGCTGAGGATCAGACGTTGGCTGAGACTGGAGTATGTGTCCATGATGGCACCTTCATGAAGCGGGGGCCTCATGAGGCCAAGGAAGTTTTCCCACGCTGAGTTTGGAGGTTGCCCCAAACCACAAGATTTCCTTCTGCGGGACATTCGAGTCCGGTTGCATGGCTCCAGGACATACCATACGGAAGGACTGGAGAGCAGGGTTCGAAGGATGGATCACTGTACAGCATGCCTCGCATTCCCCTTGGCCATAAGCAACAAGATATGTTTGATCTGCTGCCTCTGGGGCACGCGACCCAGGGGGCTGAGTTGAAATGGCCTCTCCTGAGGATGCGTCATAATGTGCGTTTGGGGTCCATGGAGACCTTGGAATGTGCTGGTTGTTCAGTGGCCCTGCAGAACTCTCCTACCTGAAGGGTTTGATACATCCCCAATAAGAAAGCTCCCCATGTGGAGACGAGAGAGGTTTGGTTTGGTGCCTCAGAAAAGCCCCGTGTGCTGGTCTACGAAAACAGTCCTCTGAGGACGGACACATGGAAACCAAAGCTAAGGTTCAGATTAGAACCTGGGGGCCTGTCCATTTCAACCTTCTGTCTCTGGGGACACTGTCTGAGAGTCTAAGTGGAGATAGTTGCTCCACTGGTGTCAGAGAGCCCCTCTTAGTCCAGGGTGGCCTCCACTATTGATGGCCTCAGGGGCTTGGAGCTTTTCCCTAATCTCTAGGGTTTTGGTCAATGGATTGGGCACACTTTCCTTGGAGAGGGCAGGCACAATCTTTCGCTGTGGCTCCAGAGGCCCTCGCCTGGAGGTTGTGTGTGTCCAGGCTGTGGGCACAGAAGTCTGAAAACACAAACTCAGCTTAAGAGTGGCGCCTAGGGTATGGCAGGCCTGATGTACAGCCCGAGAGGGAGCTCCGGGGCCTCTGAAACAAGGGCGAGTGGGAGGCATTCCTTCAGGCTTTTGTCTCTGGATGTTGTGTCCGGGATAGCCGTGGATTGGAGCGGTGGCCTTAGGGACTGTGGAGGGGTATCCGTCTCTTGGGATTTGTCCCAGCTCCCAAGAGTTTAGGGTCATTTTGTGGGAAGGGTGGAGTCGTGTTGTCTGGCTCATGAGTCTCTCCAAGAAAGGGATTCAAGAGCAGAGCCCCAGGTGCAGGCGGGGCAACTGGAAAACTCAAACCCTGGTGAGGATTGGGTGCATAGTGGCTTGGCAAGCCCCATATGCGGGCTCTTGGTCCAGGCCCTGACAGGCCTTTCTTTGACATGGGGCTCATGCTGAGGGTCACAGTGTGAATTTGTGCCCAAGCAGCACTCAAGTTTGGGCGTGGCATCAGGGGCCATGAAGGTTTCTCCCACCCTGAACGTGTGACTCCATGCCTAGAGCAAGCTTGACAGCCATGGGGAAGGAGGAGTTCTGTTTTGTGCTTGCAATACCCAGCTGTGTGGAGAATTGATATAATGTCTAGGTTCAGATATCTGAAAACCAAGGTTAGGAAGAGGTGACGGCATGAGGCCATGGCGTGTCCGAAGTGCTGGGTGTGCGGCCAGCTGTCTCCTTGTCTGTCTGGACGTCTGGCTTCAGGCTGTGTCAGGCAGAGCATGAGTGCCCTGAGAAGCCTATCCAATTCGGGTACCGTCGAGGCTCGAGCAGGTTGATCCTCAACTGGGTTTTCTGGAGAGCCCCACAGGGAAACGTTTTTCTTCCGTTGGGCAGACACTGGGCTGGGTTTTGGTTCTGGAGTTCCTAGTCCGGAGGGCTTGTTTGCCAGGAGTGTGAGGAAGGAAGTCTGAAAACACAAGCTAGCGTGAGGTTTGGGACCGAGGGCACGGCAGGCCCACTCTGCAGAGGCTGAATCGAGATCTCCTGCACTGAGGTCATGTCAACTATGAGACGTGCCTCAGGCTAGAGTTCTTGTCCAGCATGGCCTCTTCCTGAAGGGTGTGGGGGCTTCATGAGGCCAGAAAGTTTTGGCTACGATGGGATTTGTGAACTGCTCCAAAACTGAAGGTTACCTTCTACACGACAGTCGAGTCCTATTGGATGGTTCCAAGAGGCCCCATATGGAAAAACTAGAGAGCAGGTGTCTAAGCATGGATGCCTGGGAACGCCACCTCATATTCCCACTCTTTAGTCAGGACAAGGCAGGCTCAATCTGCGGGCTCCTGGGTGAGCTACCCAGAGGGGAGAGTTGAAATGGACTCTCCTGAAGATGAGTCCTACTGTGGCTTGGTGGCCTGGGAGACCTTGGAATGTGGAGGTGGCTCAGGGACTCTGCAGGATTCTCCAACATGAGGTGTTTGACACGGCTCCAACAAGGAAACTTCCCATGTGGAGACGAGAGGAGTTCTGTTCCGTGCCTCAGGAAAGCCCCATACCCTGTTCTTCGAACCACAGCCTCTGAGGAGTGACACCTGGAAACCAAAGCAAGAGTTGAGACTACGGCCTAAAGGCCTGTCCGGCTCAACCGTCTATCTCTGTTGACATCTGTGTGCATGCATTCATGGATGTAGCTGCTCAGCTTGTGTCCGAATGCCCCTGTGAGTCCAGTGAGGCTCCCAGTAGTGGGATGTCCTCGGAGGCCTTGAGGTTTCTCATATTCTGGAGGAGTGTGGCCAAAGGAATGGACACAGTTTCCCAGGAGAGAGCAGGCACGGTCCTGTGGTATGGCTCCAGAGGACCCAGCCTAGAGGCTGTGTTTGCCAGGTCTGTGGGGACAGATGTCTGAAAAAGCAAACTTGGCTCAGCTAGGGGCCAATGTAATGGCAGGCCTGATCTCCACTCCGTGAGGGGAGATCCTCTGGAAATCAAAGTAGGGCAAGTGGGAGGCAGTCACTCAGGATTTTGTCTCTGGGTGTTGCGTTTACAGTGTCCGGTCAGGGTAGGGGTTGTCTCAGAGGCCGAGGAAGAGCCTTCCTCTCGGGGGATTGTCCAAGCTCCCAAGTGTTTGTGTTCATTCTGTGGAAATGAAGAGTACTGTTTTCTGCCACAGGGGACCCCCCAGGAGAGGGACTCTAGAGCACAGCAGTGGGTTCCCTCAACTGGAATACACACCATCTAATTAGTCCTGTGTGCCTATGGGCATGGCAAGCCACATATGCGGGCTCTTGGTCAAGTCACTGAGAGGCGTTACTTGAATAAGGTACTCACGCTGAGGGTCACAATGTGTGTTTGTGCCCAAGGCGGCCCTCACGCTTGGGCGTGGCCTCATGGGCCATGCCGTTTTCTCCTACACTGAAGGTTTGACTCACTGCCAGCAGCAAGGTTTCTTGCCATGGGGAAGGAGGGGTCCTGACTGGTGCATCAGGTTCCCCCCTGTGCAGGGATTGGAGATAAGGTCTAGGTTCCGATGACTGAAAACCCAGGTTGGGAATGGATGGTGTCCGAAGGCAGTGGCGGGTCCAATGGGCTGGGTGTGCAGCCAGCTGTGTCGGTGTCTGTTGGAAGGTCAGGGCTCAGGCTTTTGCGACAGAGCATCAGTGTTTAAGGTAGCCTATGCAATTGGGGTGTTGCCGAGGGCAAAGCAGTTTGATCCTCATTTGGGGTTTCTGTGCAGCACCATAGACAAAGTATTTCTCCTGGGAGGCAGGCACAGTGCTTCATTGTGGCCCCAGAATTCCCAGTAGAGAGGATTTGTGGGCCAGGAGTGTGAGGACGGAAGTCTGAAAACACAAGCTAGTGTGAGGATTGGAGCCAAGGGCAGAGCAGGCCCACTCTGCAGAGGCTGAATCAAAATCTCCTGCATCTGAAGTCAGGCTGAGGATCAGACGTTGGCTGAGACTGGAGTATGTGTCCATGATGGCACCTTCATGAAGCGGGGGCCTCATGAGGCCAAGGAAGTTTTCCCACGCTGAGTTTGGAGGTTGCCCCAAACCACAAGATTTCCTTCTGCGGGACATTCGAGTCCGGTTGCATGGCTCCAGGACATACCATACGGAAGGACTGGAGAGCAGGGTTCGAAGGATGGATCACTGTACAGCATGCCTCGCATTCCCCTTGGCCATAAGCAACAAGATATGTTTGATCTGCTGCCTCTGGGGCACGCGACCCAGGGGGCTGAGTTGAAATGGCCTCTCCTGAGGATGCGTCATAATGTGCGTTTGGGGTCCATGGAGACCTTGGAATGTGCTGGTTGTTCAGTGGCCCTGCAGAACTCTCCTACCTGAAGGGTTTGATACATCCCCAATAAGAAAGCTCCCCATGTGGAGACGAGAGAGGTTTGGTTTGGTGCCTCAGAAAAGCCCCGTGTGCTGGTCTACGAAAACAGTCCTCTGAGGACGGACACATGGAAACCAAAGCTAAGGTTCAGATTAGAACCTGGGGGCCTGTCCATTTCAACCTTCTGTCTCTGGGGACACTGTCTGAGAGTCTAAGTGGAGATAGTTGCTCCACTGGTGTCAGAGAGCCCCTCTTAGTCCAGGGTGGCCTCCACTATTGATGGCCTCAGGGGCTTGGAGCTTTTCCCTAATCTCTAGGGTTTTGGTCAATGGATTGGGCACACTTTCCTTGGAGAGGGCAGGCACAATCTTTCGCTGTGGCTCCAGAGGCCCTCGCCTGGAGGTTGTGTGTGTCCAGGCTGTGGGCACAGAAGTCTGAAAACACAAACTCAGCTTAAGAGTGGCGCCTAGGGTATGGCAGGCCTGATGTACAGCCCGAGAGGGAGCTCCGGGGCCTCTGAAACAAGGGCGAGTGGGAGGCATTCCTTCAGGCTTTTGTCTCTGGATGTTGTGTCCGGGATAGCCGTGGATTGGAGCGGTGGCCTTAGGGACTGTGGAGGGGTATCCGTCTCTTGGGATTTGTCCCAGCTCCCAAGAGTTTAGGGTCATTTTGTGGGAAGGGTGGAGTCGTGTTGTCTGGCTCATGAGTCTCTCCAAGAAAGGGATTCAAGAGCAGAGCCCCAGGTGCAGGCGGGGCAACTGGAAAACTCAAACCCTGGTGAGGATTGGGTGCATAGTGGCTTGGCAAGCCCCATATGCGGGCTCTTGGTCCAGGCCCTGACAGGCCTTTCTTTGACATGGGGCTCATGCTGAGGGTCACAGTGTGAATTTGTGCCCAAGCAGCACTCAAGTTTGGGCGTGGCATCAGGGGCCATGAAGGTTTCTCCCACCCTGAACGTGTGACTCCATGCCTAGAGCAAGCTTGACAGCCATGGGGAAGGAGGAGTTCTGTTTTGTGCTTGCGATACCCAGCTGTGTGGAGAATTGATATAATGTCTAGGTTCAGATATCTGAAAACCAAGGTTAGGAAGAGGTGACGGCATGAGGCCATGGCGTGTCCGAAGTGCTGGGTGTGCGGCCAGCTGTCTCCTTGTCTGTCTGGACGTCTGGCTTCAGGCTGTGTCAGGCAGAGCATGAGTGCCCTGAGAAGCCTATCCAATTCGGGTACCGTCGAGGCTCGAGCAGGTTGATCCTCAACTGGGTTTTCTGGAGAGCCCCACAGGGAAACGTTTTTCTTCCGTTGGGCAGACACTGGGCTGGGTTTTGGTTCTGGAGTTCCTAGTCCGGAGGGCTTGTTTGCCAGGAGTGTGAGGAAGGAAGTCTGAAAACACAAGCTAGCGTGAGGTTTGGGACCGAGGGCACGGCAGGCCCACTCTGCAGAGGCTGAATCGAGATCTCCTGCACTGAGGTCATGTCAACTATGAGACGTGCCTCAGGCTAGAGTTCTTGTCCACCATGGCCTCTTCCTGAAGGGTGTGGGGGCTTCATGAGGCCAGAAAGTTTTGGCTACGATGGGATTTGTGAACTGCTCCAAAACTGAAGGTTACCTTCTACACGACAGTCGAGTCCTATTGGATGGTTCCAAGAGGCCCCATATGGAAAAACTAGAGAGCAGGTGTCTAAGCATGGATGCCTGGGAACGCCACCTCATATTCCCACTCTTTAGTCAGGACAAGGCAGGCTCAATCTGCGGGCTCCTGGGTGAGCTACCCAGAGGGGAGAGTTGAAATGGACTCTCCTGAAGATGAGTCCTACTGTGGCTTGGTGGCCTGGGAGACCTTGGAATGTGGAGGTGGCTCAGGGACTCTGCAGGATTCTCCAACATGAGGTGTTTGACACGGCTCCAACAAGGAAACTTCCCATGTGGAGACGAGAGGAGTTCTGTTCCGTGCCTCAGGAAAGCCCCATACCCTGTTCTTCGAACCACAGCCTCTGAGGAGTGACACCTGGAAACCAAAGCAAGAGTTGAGACTACGGCCTAAAGGCCTGTCCGGCTCAACCGTCTATCTCTGTTGACATCTGTGTGCATGCATTCATGGATGTAGCTGCTCAGCTTGTGTCCGAATGCCCCTGTGAGTCCAGTGAGGCTCCCAGTAGTGGGATGTCCTCGGAGGCCTTGAGGTTTCTCATATTCTGGAGGAGTGTGGCCAAAGGAATGGACACAGTTTCCCAGGAGAGAGCAGGCACGGTCCTGTGGTATGGCTCCAGAGGACCCAGCCTAGAGGCTGTGTTTGCCAGGGCTGTGGGGACAGATGTCTGAAAAAGCAAACTTGGCTCAGCTAGGGGCCAATGTAATGGCAGGCCTGATCTCCACTCCGTGAGGGGAGATCCTCTGGAAATCAAAGTAGGGCAAGTGGGAGGCAGTCACTCAGGATTTTGTCTCTGGGTGTTGCGTTTACAGTGTCCGGTCAGGGTAGGGGTTGTCTCAGAGGCCGAGGAAGAGCCTTCCTCTCGGGGGATTGTCCAAGCTCCCAAGTGTTTGTGTTCATTCTGTGGAAATGAAGAGTACTGTTTTCTGCCACAGGGGACCCCCCAGGAGAGGGACTCTAGAGCACAGCAGTGGGTTCCCTCAACTGGAATACACACCATCTAATTAGTCCTGTGTGCCTATGGGCATGGCAAGCCACATATGCGGGCTCTTGGTCAAGTCACTGAGAGGCGTTACTTGAATAAGGTACTCACGCTGAGGGTCACAATGTGTGTTTGTGCCCAAGGCGGCCCTCACGCTTGGGCGTGGCCTCATGGGCCATGCCGTTTTCTCCTACACTGAAGGTTTGACTCACTGCCAGCAGCAAGGTTTCTTGCCATGGGGAAGGAGGGGTCCTGACTGGTGCATCAGGTTCCCCCCTGTGCAGGGATTGGAGATAAGGTCTAGGTTCCGATGACTGAAAACCCAGGTTGGGAATGGATGGTGTCCGAAGGCAGTGGCGGGTCCAATGGGCTGGGTGTGCAGCCAGCTGTGTCGGTGTCTGTTGGAAGGTCAGGGCTCAGGCTTTTGCGACAGAGCATCAGTGTTTAAGGTAGCCTATGCAATTGGGGTGTTGCCGAGGGCAAAGCAGTTTGATCCTCATTTGGGGTTTCTGTGCAGCACCATAGACAAAGTATTTCTCCTGGGAGGCAGGCACAGTGCTTCATTGTGGCCCCAGAATTCCCAGTAGAGAGGATTTGTGGGCCAGGAGTGTGAGGACGGAAGTCTGAAAACACAAGCTAGTGTGAGGATTGGAGCCAAGGGCAGAGCAGGCCCACTCTGCAGAGGCTGAATCAAAATCTCCTGCATCTGAAGTCAGGCTGAGGATCAGACGTTGGCTGAGACTGGAGTATGTGTCCATGATGGCACCTTCATGAAGCGGGGGCCTCATGAGGCCAAGGAAGTTTTCCCACGCTGAGTTTGGAGGTTGCCCCAAACCACAAGATTTCCTTCTGCGGGACATTCGAGTCCGGTTGCATGGCTCCAGGACATACCATACGGAAGGACTGGAGAGCAGGGTTCGAAGGATGGATCACTGTACAGCATGCCTCGCATTCCCCTTGGCCATAAGCAACAAGATATGTTTGATCTGCTGCCTCTGGGGCACGCGACCCAGGGGGCTGAGTTGAAATGGCCTCTCCTGAGGATGCGTCATAATGTGCGTTTGGGGTCCATGGAGACCTTGGAATGTGCTGGTTGTTCAGTGGCCCTGCAGAACTCTCCTACCTGAAGGGTTTGATACATCCCCAATAAGAAAGCTCCCCATGTGGAGACGAGAGAGGTTTGGTTTGGTGCCTCAGAAAAGCCCCGTGTGCTGGTCTACGAAAACAGTCCTCTGAGGACGGACACATGGAAACCAAAGCTAAGGTTCAGATTAGAACCTGGGGGCCTGTCCATTTCAACCTTCTGTCTCTGGGGACACTGTCTGAGAGTCTAAGTGGAGATAGTTGCTCCACTGGTGTCAGAGAGCCCCTCTTAGTCCAGGGTGGCCTCCACTATTGATGGCCTCAGGGGCTTGGAGCTTTTCCCTAATCTCTAGGGTTTTGGTCAATGGATTGGGCACACTTTCCTTGGAGAGGGCAGGCACAATCTTTCGCTGTGGCTCCAGAGGCCCTCGCCTGGAGGTTGTGTGTGTCCAGGCTGTGGGCACAGAAGTCTGAAAACACAAACTCAGCTTAAGAGTGGCGCCTAGGGTATGGCAGGCCTGATGTACAGCCCGAGAGGGAGCTCCGGGGCCTCTGAAACAAGGGCGAGTGGGAGGCATTCCTTCAGGCTTTTGTCTCTGGATGTTGTGTCCGGGATAGCCGTGGATTGGAGCGGTGGCCTTAGGGACTGTGGAGGGGTATCCGTCTCTTGGGATTTGTCCCAGCTCCCAAGAGTTTAGGGTCATTTTGTGGGAAGGGTGGAGTCGTGTTGTCTGGCTCATGAGTCTCTCCAAGAAAGGGATTCAAGAGCAGAGCCCCAGGTGCAGGCGGGGCAACTGGAAAACTCAAACCCTGGTGAGGATTGGGTGCATAGTGGCTTGGCAAGCCCCATATGCGGGCTCTTGGTCCAGGCCCTGACAGGCCTTTCTTTGACATGGGGCTCATGCTGAGGGTCACAGTGTGAATTTGTGCCCAAGCAGCACTCAAGTTTGGGCGTGGCATCAGGGGCCATGAAGGTTTCTCCCACCCTGAACGTGTGACTCCATGCCTAGAGCAAGCTTGACAGCCATGGGGAAGGAGGAGTTCTGTTTTGTGCTTGCGATACCCAGCTGTGTGGAGAATTGATATAATGTCTAGGTTCAGATATCTGAAAACCAAGGTTAGGAAGAGGTGACGGCATGAGGCCATGGCGTGTCCGAAGTGCTGGGTGTGCGGCCAGCTGTCTCCTTGTCTGTCTGGACGTCTGGCTTCAGGCTGTGTCAGGCAGAGCATGTGTGCCCTGAGAAGCCTATCCAATTCGGGTACCGTCGAGGCTCGAGCAGGTTGATCCTCAACTGGGTTTTCTGGAGAGCCCCACAGGGAAACGTTTTTCTTCCGTTGGGCAGACACTGGGCTGGGTTTTGGTTCTGGAGTTCCTAGTCCGGAGGGCTTGTTTGCCAGGAGTGTGAGGAAGGAAGTCTGAAAACACAAGCTAGCGTGAGGTTTGGGACCGAGGGCACGGCAGGCCCACTCTGCAGAGGCTGAATCGAGATCTCCTGCACTGAGGTCATGTCAACTATGAGACGTGCCTCAGGCTAGAGTTCTTGTCCACCATGGCCTCTTCCTGAAGGGTGTGGGGGCTTCATGAGGCCAGAAAGTTTTGGCTACGATGGGATTTGTGAACTGCTCCAAAACTGAAGGTTACCTTCTACACGACAGTCGAGTCCTATTGGATGGTTCCAAGAGGCCCCATATGGAAAAACTAGAGAGCAGGTGTCTAAGCATGGATGCCTGGGAACGCCACCTCATATTCCCACTCTTTAGTCAGGACAAGGCAGGCTCAATCTGCGGGCTCCTGGGTGAGCTACCCAGAGGGGAGAGTTGAAATGGACTCTCCTGAAGATGAGTCCTACTGTGGCTTGGTGGCCTGGGAGACCTTGGAATGTGGAGGTGGCTCAGGGACTCTGCAGGATTCTCCAACATGAGGTGTTTGACACGGCTCCAACAAGGAAACTTCCCATGTGGAGACGAGAGGAGTTCTGTTCCGTGCCTCAGGAAAGCCCCATACCCTGTTCTTCGAACCACAGCCTCTGAGGAGTGACACCTGGAAACCAAAGCAAGAGTTGAGACTACGGCCTAAAGGCCTGTCCGGCTCAACCGTCTATCTCTGTTGACATCTGTGTGCATGCATTCATGGATGTAGCTGCTCAGCTTGTGTCCGAATGCCCCTGTGAGTCCAGTGAGGCTCCCAGTAGTGGGATGTCCTCGGAGGCCTTGAGGTTTCTCATATTCTGGAGGAGTGTGGCCAAAGGAATGGACACAGTTTCCCAGGAGAGAGCAGGCACGGTCCTGTGGTATGGCTCCAGAGGACCCAGCCTAGAGGCTGTGTTTGCCAGGTCTGTGGGGACAGATGTCTGAAAAAGCAAACTTGGCTCAGCTAGGGGCCAATGTAATGGCAGGCCTGATCTCCACTCCGTGAGGGGAGATCCTCTGGAAATCAAAGTAGGGCAAGTGGGAGGCAGTCACTCAGGATTTTGTCTCTGGGTGTTGCGTTTACAGTGTCCGGTCAGGGTAGGGGTTGTCTCAGAGGCCGAGGAAGAGCCTTCCTCTCGGGGGATTGTCCAAGCTCCCAAGTGTTTGTGTTCATTCTGTGGAAATGAAGAGTACTGTTTTCTGCCACAGGGGACCCCCCAGGAGAGGGACTCTAGAGCACAGCAGTGGGTTCCCTCAACTGGAATACACACCATCTAATTAGTCCTGTGTGCCTATGGGCATGGCAAGCCACATATGCGGGCTCTTGGTCAAGTCACTGAGAGGCGTTACTTGAATAAGGTACTCACGCTGAGGGTCACAATGTGTGTTTGTGCCCAAGGCGGCCCTCACGCTTGGGCGTGGCCTCATGGGCCATGCCGTTTTCTCCTACACTGAAGGTTTGACTCACTGCCAGCAGCAAGGTTTCTTGCCATGGGGAAGGAGGGGTCCTGACTGGTGCATCAGGTTCCCCCCTGTGCAGGGATTGGAGATAAGGTCTAGGTTCCGATGACTGAAAACCCAGGTTGGGAATGGATGGTGTCCGAAGGCAGTGGCGGGTCCAATGGGCTGGGTGTGCAGCCAGCTGTGTCGGTGTCTGTTGGAAGGTCAGGGCTCAGGCTTTTGCGACAGAGCATCAGTGTTTAAGGTAGCCTATGCAATTGGGGTGTTGCCGAGGGCAAAGCAGTTTGATCCTCATTTGGGGTTTCTGTGCAGCACCATAGACAAAGTATTTCTCCTGGGAGGCAGGCACAGTGCTTCATTGTGGCCCCAGAATTCCCAGTAGAGAGGATTTGTGGGCCAGGAGTGTGAGGACGGAAGTCTGAAAACACAAGCTAGTGTGAGGATTGGAGCCAAGGGCAGAGCAGGCCCACTCTGCAGAGGCTGAATCAAAATCTCCTGCATCTGAAGTCAGGCTGAGGATCAGACGTTGGCTGAGACTGGAGTATGTGTCCATGATGGCACCTTCATGAAGCGGGGGCCTCATGAGGCCAAGGAAGTTTTCCCACGCTGAGTTTGGAGGTTGCCCCAAACCACAAGATTTCCTTCTGCGGGACATTCGAGTCCGGTTGCATGGCTCCAGGACATACCATACGGAAGGACTGGAGAGCAGGGTTCGAAGGATGGATCACTGTACAGCATGCCTCGCATTCCCCTTGGCCATAAGCAACAAGATATGTTTGATCTGCTGCCTCTGGGGCACGCGACCCAGGGGGCTGAGTTGAAATGGCCTCTCCTGAGGATGCGTCATAATGTGCGTTTGGGGTCCATGGAGACCTTGGAATGTGCTGGTTGTTCAGTGGCCCTGCAGAACTCTCCTACCTGAAGGGTTTGATACATCCCCAATAAGAAAGCTCCCCATGTGGAGACGAGAGAGGTTTGGTTTGGTGCCTCAGAAAAGCCCCGTGTGCTGGTCTACGAAAACAGTCCTCTGAGGACGGACACATGGAAACCAAAGCTAAGGTTCAGATTAGAACCTGGGGGCCTGTCCATTTCAACCTTCTGTCTCTGGGGACACTGTCTGAGAGTCTAAGTGGAGATAGTTGCTCCACTGGTGTCAGAGAGCCCCTCTTAGTCCAGGGTGGCCTCCACTATTGATGGCCTCAGGGGCTTGGAGCTTTTCCCTAATCTCTAGGGTTTTGGTCAATGGATTGGGCACACTTTCCTTGGAGAGGGCAGGCACAATCTTTCGCTGTGGCTCCAGAGGCCCTCGCCTGGAGGTTGTGTGTGTCCAGGCTGTGGGCACAGAAGTCTGAAAACACAAACTCAGCTTAAGAGTGGCGCCTAGGGTATGGCAGGCCTGATGTACAGCCCGAGAGGGAGCTCCGGGGCCTCTGAAACAAGGGCGAGTGGGAGGCATTCCTTCAGGCTTTTGTCTCTGGATGTTGTGTCCGGGATAGCCGTGGATTGGAGCGGTGGCCTTAGGGACTGTGGAGGGGTATCCGTCTCTTGGGATTTGTCCCAGCTCCCAAGAGTTTAGGGTCATTTTGTGGGAAGGGTGGAGTCGTGTTGTCTGGCTCATGAGTCTCTCCAAGAAAGGGATTCAAGAGCAGAGCCCCAGGTGCAGGCGGGGCAACTGGAAAACTCAAACCCTGGTGAGGATTGGGTGCATAGTGGCTTGGCAAGCCCCATATGCGGGCTCTTGGTCCAGGCCCTGACAGGCCTTTCTTTGACATGGGGCTCATGCTGAGGGTCACAGTGTGAATTTGTGCCCAAGCAGCACTCAAGTTTGGGCGTGGCATCAGGGGCCATGAAGGTTTCTCCCACCCTGAACGTGTGACTCCATGCCTAGAGCAAGCTTGACAGCCATGGGGAAGGAGGAGTTCTGTTTTGTGCTTGCGATACCCAGCTGTGTGGAGAATTGATATAATGTCTAGGTTCAGATATCTGAAAACCAAGGTTAGGAAGAGGTGACGGCATGAGGCCATGGCGTGTCCGAAGTGCTGGGTGTGCGGCCAGCTGTCTCCTTGTCTGTCTGGACGTCTGGCTTCAGGCTGTGTCAGGCAGAGCATGAGTGCCCTGAGAAGCCTATCCAATTCGGGTACCGTCGAGGCTCGAGCAGGTTGATCCTCAACTGGGTTTTCTGGAGAGCCCCACAGGGAAACGTTTTTCTTCCGTTGGGCAGACACTGGGCTGGGTTTTGGTTCTGGAGTTCCTAGTCCGGAGGGCTTGTTTGCCAGGAGTGTGAGGAAGGAAGTCTGAAAACACAAGCTAGCGTGAGGTTTGGGACCGAGGGCACGGCAGGCCCACTCTGCAGAGGCTGAATCGAGATCTCCTGCACTGAGGTCATGTCAACTATGAGACGTGCCTCAGGCTAGAGTTCTTGTCCAGCATGGCCTCTTCCTGAAGGGTGTGGGGGCTTCATGAGGCCAGAAAGTTTTGGCTACGATGGGATTTGTGAACTGCTCCAAAACTGAAGGTTACCTTCTACACGACAGTCGAGTCCTATTGGATGGTTCCAAGAGGCCCCATATGGAAAAACTAGAGAGCAGGTGTCTAAGCATGGATGCCTGGGAACGCCACCTCATATTCCCACTCTTTAGTCAGGACAAGGCAGGCTCAATCTGCGGGCTCCTGGGTGAGCTACCCAGAGGGGAGAGTTGAAATGGACTCTCCTGAAGATGAGTCCTACTGTGGCTTGGTGGCCTGGGAGACCTTGGAATGTGGAGGTGGCTCAGGGACTCTGCAGGATTCTCCAACATGAGGTGTTTGACACGGCTCCAACAAGGAAACTTCCCATGTGGAGACGAGAGGAGTTCTGTTCCGTGCCTCAGGAAAGCCCCATACCCTGTTCTTCGAACCACAGCCTCTGAGGAGTGACACCTGGAAACCAAAGCAAGAGTTGAGACTACGGCCTAAAGGCCTGTCCGGCTCAACCGTCTATCTCTGTTGACATCTGTGTGCATGCATTCATGGATGTAGCTGCTCAGCTTGTGTCCGAATGCCCCTGTGAGTCCAGTGAGGCTCCCAGTAGTGGGATGTCCTCGGAGGCCTTGAGGTTTCTCATATTCTGGAGGAGTGTGGCCAAAGGAATGGACACAGTTTCCCAGGAGAGAGCAGGCACGGTCCTGTGGTATGGCTCCAGAGGACCCAGCCTAGAGGCTGTGTTTGCCAGGGCTGTGGGGACAGATGTCTGAAAAAGCAAACTTGGCTCAGCTAGGGGCCAATGTAATGGCAGGCCTGATCTCCACTCCGTGAGGGGAGATCCTCTGGAAATCAAAGTAGGGCAAGTGGGAGGCAGTCACTCAGGATTTTGTCTCTGGGTGTTGCGTTTACAGTGTCCGGTCAGGGTAGGGGTTGTCTCAGAGGCCGAGGAAGAGCCTTCCTCTCGGGGGATTGTCCAAGCTCCCAAGTGTTTGTGTTCATTCTGTGGAAATGAAGAGTACTGTTTTCTGCCACAGGGGACCCCCCAGGAGAGGGACTCTAGAGCACAGCAGTGGGTTCCCTCAACTGGAATACACACCATCTAATTAGTCCTGTGTGCCTATGGGCATGGCAAGCCACATATGCGGGCTCTTGGTCAAGTCACTGAGAGGCGTTACTTGAATAAGGTACTCACGCTGAGGGTCACAATGTGTGTTTGTGCCCAAGGCGGCCCTCACGCTTGGGCGTGGCCTCATGGGCCATGCCGTTTTCTCCTACACTGAAGGTTTGACTCACTGCCAGCAGCAAGGTTTCTTGCCATGGGGAAGGAGGGGTCCTGACTGGTGCATCAGGTTCCCCCCTGTGCAGGGATTGGAGATAAGGTCTAGGTTCCGATGACTGAAAACCCAGGTTGGGAATGGATGGTGTCCGAAGGCAGTGGCGGGTCCAATGGGCTGGGTGTGCAGCCAGCTGTGTCGGTGTCTGTTGGAAGGTCAGGGCTCAGGCTTTTGCGACAGAGCATCAGTGTTTAAGGTAGCCTATGCAATTGGGGTGTTGCCGAGGGCAAAGCAGTTTGATCCTCATTTGGGGTTTCTGTGCAGCACCATAGACAAAGTATTTCTCCTGGGAGGCAGGCACAGTGCTTCATTGTGGCCCCAGAATTCCCAGTAGAGAGGATTTG